>NC_139025.1:32363858-33595843 GCF_964662115.1 Mustela nivalis | reverse complement strand
ATACTCAGTTCTCCTTTCTGCAAAGCTTCCCTCTCCCAACACTCAAGTAAGCCTTTTCTTTATGGTCTCAAAACCATCTTAGGACCAATCACAAACTCTTTTGTAAATCTGGTCCCATTTAAGGCAAGAACTCTTGAAACTTTTTAGGGCCCAGGACAGTGACCAATACATAATAATTTTTAAGTATTTACTTAGAACCAGATCGAGTTCATTTATAGAACATGAGCAAACACAACAGCTGTATTATGTACATTATTCAGAACCTAATAATTCATGATGAAAATTAAAGCTCTGAAAAGCCTATGAAGTAATCTCAGAACTAGAAAAAAGGATTCAGAGATGAGGCACTGTGTGTTTGCTCAGCTAAGTTCAACTTATTCAACAAACATTTACTTAACAGTGTGAACAAAGTAGTGAGCAGAGATTGAAAGCTGTTGAAATTCTTTTTTTAACCTATGGATATGTGCACATTGTATTTATTTACCCATTAAACAACCAAGTCTATTTCCAGCAACTTCTATTAAGAGTATTGTGTTCTTGGGTAGACATTCATACCTTTTTTTTTTTTTTTAAGATTTTATTTATTTATTTGACAGACATGGATCACAAGTAGGCAGAGAGGCAGGCAGAGAGAGAGGAGGAAGCAGGCTCCCCGTGGGCTCAATCCCAGGACCCTGAGATCATGACCTGAGCTGAAGGCAGAGGCTTAACCCACTGAGCCACCCAGGCGCCCCACATTCATACCTTTTTAATTGTCCCTTTGTAGTAATGAGAAGGTTAGGTAGATGATGAGGTGAACATAACTCAGTTTTCTTTTTTTTTTTTTTAAGATTTTATTTATTTATTTGATAGAGAGAGATCACAAGTAGGCAGAGAGGCAGGCAGAGAGAGAGAGAGGAGGAAGCCGACTCCCCGCTGAGCAGAGAGCCCGACGCGGGACTCGATCCCATACCCTGAGATCATGACCTGAGCCGAAGGCAGCGGCTTAACCCACTGAGCCACCCAGGCGCCCCATAACTCAGTTTTCTGTTAAGGGTTAATAAACCCTTCCAGAAATGAACACTGCAAAATTTAATTCAGCACTGAGCTGAAAAAATGTCTATTTTTCAACCATGTAAATCAGATCCCATCACTCTCTTGCTCAATACCCTGTAAGTGCATCCATCACATTTAGAAAAAAGTGTGAATCTTTCACTTGGGTCTATAAGGCCACAGAAGATCTGGCCCTGCCTACCTCTATTTAGCCTCATCCGCAACCACTGTCTCCTTTGCTCATTTCACACTGGCCTCCTTGCTCCTTCTAGAACCCACCAAGTTTATTTCTGCTTAAGGACCTTTGCAATGCTATTCTGTCCTCCTCACACTCACTTCTCCCAAATTTTCACATACTCTCTTCATTCAAGTCCTTGCTCAAATGCCACCTTCTCAAAGCCTTTCACAGCCGCCCTATTTAATATTAGAGTCCTCCCTTCCATTCCTTTGACCTGCATTACTTTCCTCTTAATATTTATATATCATCATCAACCCACTAGAACAAGAATTTGTAAGTCTCCTCACTGCAATAATTTGCAATATTACCAGCATTTACCAGAGTGCCTGGAACACAGCAGTCTCTTTCAATAAATAACATTTATTGAGATAAATTGAAACATCTAACATTCTCTGGCATTCTCACTAGAGTCATTCAATTCACCTGACCTCAGGAAACTCGCAGAGCAAACACTCTCAATCCCTGAACCTTAAGTAAAAACAAAACCAAGTCTTATCAGCCTTGACATCAAGATCTATTTGTTCTGAGTGGCAATGAACCTGGTGGGTCTTCCTAGGGATTTAATTGGAAAACTAACTCCAGCAGGCAAAGTCTGCATCCAGCTGAATTTTGCAATCAAGGAATAGGAAACATTTTAAGCATAAAAGTACCTAAGAGGACCACCCTCAAACCCACAATACTGACTTTAAAGACCCCCCTACCTCAACCTGATACTTTACCAACCCCAAAGTTATTTTTCCTTTGGCTTCTTAGCCCTTTTGGTGCTATGGATCCTTTGCCAGTCGGGTGAGAACTACAGACTTCTCTTGAGAACGCTTTTAAATGCACAAAATAAAAGGTACAGGCAGTAGTGAAAGAAACCAGTCTCCTATGCTCTTCTTGCCAGGGTGAACATGAGACAAGAAAATTTTGAAGGCACAGCAGGATCAAGAGGAAGAATCCCTAGGAGACAACACTCCGAGGTTCACCACCCCCCCCCCCAGCACCCTCAAGTGGTAGAAGGGAAATACTGAGCGCCGAGACCTAGCCAACCCTAGGGGGCGTGTCTGAGAATATGCATCCGATGGGAAAAGAGACCCGGTTCAGGAGAAGGGTGTGTGTGGGCGGGGGGGGGGCACCTCTTATTCCCTAGACCCGCGCGGGGCCGAGGTCCCCACGGCTCGTCCCGCCCTCGCCTCACCTGTCCCGGCCATCCCCAGGAGCCGCTCCGGCACCCCTCGCAGGTCTTCATGGAGGCCGCGGAAGATCTCGTGAAGTTTCTCGAAATGCTCTGAGGAGGCGGCGGAGGTGGCCATGGCGCAGGCCGCGCTCCAGCACTGGCCACCGAGATTTGGGGCACTGGGCCCGCTCCTATCTGGGCGGTCAGCCGCCCAACCCCGCAGACATCACGGCGACCGCCTCCACCACTGCCGAGGACGAGACGCTTCCGGGGCCGGGGCGGGGTCCTCCCGAGCCGGAATGCCCACCCTCCCTACATTCCGTCACTGAGGGAGCGCCGGACGCGAAAGCCTGACGGAAAGTCGAGTTGGCTGCCCGCCCGGACAATTCCTGAGAGGGTGGCAGCGGGCCGGGCTAGAGGCAGTCCTGAAACCCCGGAAATACCCTGTCCTGGAATGGAGAGAGCGCCACAGCAGAAGGGACTATGAGGACCCGCGGGACGGGCAGCGCGCCGACCTGTCCCCACGGCTCCGCCTTCGGGTGCTGGTGGGGGAACGCTGCAGTGCATGCTGGGAGCTGTAGTTCAGCGCAAAAGACGGCCGGAGTCCGTGGTCACGCGTTGGTGGGGGCGGTGGTTCTGTCGGCGCCACAGCCGCAGTGGATTGTACTGACCAGACTATATAGTCTGGTATCGGTAAGCGACTGAAGTTATCTACACTGTCATCTCATTGTTTGGCCGCTCTGACTTCCTCAGTTCGCGTCCTGACTAAACGGTAGCTTTCAGCCCCGGAAAGCTAGCCGGGCTAGGTTCCAGCTTGCCCTCGAGCGGTAAAGCACTTTCACTGGGCAAGTCAACTGACCAGGGTCATGTGCTTTCAGAAATGGTCTCCAGGGTGATTCCCAAAATACACACTCAGCCTCTCGCGTCTGGGCTCGCCTAGTGCATTCCTTCACTCAGCAGGTCTTTGTCAATGTTACTCGTAGTCATCACACCAGGTATGGGCCTACGTTGTTGAATAAAAGAGCCCCTCCGCGCGCGGTTATTTTATAATGTGGTGAGCAAGGCGGACCCGGCTTCATCAGGTCTCTTTCCCATCATGTAGTGTGTTAACAATCACAAAGTCCTTTTCTGCATTTCATGGGTTTTCATGGTTCAGTGGCGGGAAATTCCTATTTTCAACTTATTTCGTGATTTTCTTTTCGAAACCCTTTCTGAAGTATTTGCTTGGCAGCCCAAGATATAAAACAGCCCAGACGTATTAAAAGATATATGACTGTTCAGGGGGAAATGATGTGATTTATAACTCCTGGACCTTTATTTTTCTTAGACTGATTCATTGACCACTGATTGAACGCATACATTGAGCTCCTAATGTTCACTGAGTATAGAGACAGCAAAAACTGAGATAGTTAGTGGAACTGTACTGTCCTAAGTCCCACAGCACTGTTAGAGAAGGGGCAGGTACAAAAAGGAGGGGTGGGGACGCCTGGGTGGCTCAGCGGGCTAAAGCCTCTGCCTTTGGCTCAAGTCATGATCCCAGGATCCTGGGATTGAGCCCCCCATCGGGCTATCTGCTCGGCAGGGAGCCTGCTTCCTCCTCTCTCTCTGCCTGCCTCTCTGTCTACTTGTGATCTCTGTCAAATAAATAAATAAAATCTTAAAAAAAAAAAAAAAGAGATGTGGAAAAACGGGATCTTTGAACAGTACCATAAAAGACAAGTAGACAAATGGGTGAATCAACAATTACATTATCACACAACATTAAGTTATAACATCTGAATTGAGGCTGTACTGTGGCTAGATTCTGGGGACAAATTATCCTTAAAAATGAGAAATGATTGTATAACTATAATAATGAAAAGTGTTCTTATAATTAAACTTTGTTTTTTTCTGTTGACTCTAAACTTTCATTTAATTCTTAGTTATTTTGATGAATAAAAGCATAGTAATCAAAAAATTTTTATTTGTCATTGACAGTTCAACATAAATTAAGTAAAATATTAGTTCAATGATGCTACTTAACTATTATTAAAATTTTCCAATTTTTCCATAAAATGACCATTTCTAAATTATATACCTTAAAAGTCAAAGCAAGTTCAACAAAAGAATATTCATTTACAAATATGAGAAGACTGTGGTCCTAGAACTCTTTACCCCCACCAAAGTGAATATGTAATTGTCAGTCCAAGACAATCACAAACTATTAGAATAACATACTCCAAACAAGTGATGGGAACATTACTGATTCTTCCATTTCCTATGGCAGCATTACCTTTGATAAAAGTTCTCCAAATTAGGGGTACCTGGGTGGCTCAGTGGGCTAAAGCCTCTGCCTTTGGTTCAGATCGTGATCTCAGGGTCCTGGGATGGAGCCCTGCATCGGGCTCTCTGCTCCACAGGGAGTCTGCTTCCTCCTCTCTCTCTCTGCCTGCCTCTGCCAACTTGTGATCTCTGTCTGTCAAATAAATAAATAAAATCTTTAAAAAGTTCTCCAAATTAAATGTAGGTTTTTGGCATACAGACATTTTAATCTTGTCAAAATAATGTAAGGAAGTGCCCTGAAGATTATTAAATTGGCTATAAATTATAGTATCAGTCCTTAGGACAATTTTGCCTAATAAAGAATTGGGGTTTTTTTGTTTAGGGTCTTTTTTTTTTTTTTAAAATAATCTCTATACCTCATTAGTGTTTTTTTTTTTTTTAAGATTTTATTTATTTATTTGACAGCGAAGTCACAAGTAGGCAGAGAGGCAGACAGAGGGGGTGGGGGAAGCAAGCTCCCCGCTGAGCAGAGAGCCTTGTGTGGGGCTCGATCCCAGGACCCTGAGATCATGACCTGAGCCCAAGGCAGAGGCTTAAGCCACTGAGCCACACAGGCACCCCTGTTTGGGGTCTTTTTCTACCACAATGGTTGTTTGGCACTTGTTAAAGACAGTATAGGATCAGTCTTGGTAATTCTTCCATAGTTACGTATTGCCATCTTTAGCTGTTTTTTTTTGTTTGTTTGTTCGTTTTATTCCTTAACTAGTCCCTTCACTGTTCACATTATCTTCCAGGATTCTTCTCTTTTTTGGACTTCTTCCCTGCTACCATGTGCTTTTTGGTGAGTAGTTATCCACATATACACAATGTGTTTCCCTTTGTAGCACCACCCATTTGTATTAAAGACTGAATGACACTGTTTACTCCATCTTTGAACACTTACCTGCCCCAGCGTCCGGTTTAATACTGATCCTTTGTAGCTATTTTGAATTTTGTAAAAATAATCCCAATTGCATGCTACATAAGAACACATACAAAGATATCCTCAGTGACAATCACCAAATAGCCTTTCTCTTCTTCTTCCGGTTTTCTAAGAGAAACTAAGGCACAAGAAGGCCTCCATGGGTCTGGGGTCCGTAAACTGAAGTCAGGTAGGTGGTCTACCTTCCAGTACTGCTCCTTTCTTTACCCACTTGCTGGCCTAAGAAACAGTAGGAAAATGATGGCTTGAACTTGATTTTTATTTCTGCCTTCCCCCAAATTTCTGCCTTCCTCCCAACCCCACAAACTTCTGTGGTCCAGACATGTAAAAGTGTCTTAACAGCAGTGGCTGTAGGTTGCCGGAGATAAAGCCCATGCCATAATCCAGATTCAGTTAAGAGTTTCCCGAAAGAATCCAGATGTTGGTTTATGATGGTTTTCTTAGCAGGTGAGGGATGAGCCCTGCTTTTGAGCCAACCCACTGTTGACTGTGGGAGTTGAACTGGGGCTGCAATACGGCCCTCCTGAAAAAAAAAAGCTGGCTGGTGGCTGGGAGGAACTATATTGTTAACAAAGTTGGTAGAAACTAATCAAAACTGCCACAAATTGACTCTGCCATAGCTAAGATTCTCCCAGGTAGTAGATTTCAAAAGGCAAATATGAGTTTGCAGGTCATATGAAAATCTTATCCTAGGATACCTCCTGTAAGTCTGGCAATAACAAGAGCAAAGTCTATCTGGATTAATGCAGGGTGTTTTGATCAATCTGGCAGTGTACATTGGGCTTTTATCAGATATCAAGCAGGCAAGCCTGGAAGGTTTGTTTTCTTTGTGCTGGAGGTTTTGACCGTCATGAAGGAGAATCATTTTGGCAGGGAGTACTGAGGAGTCTGCTGGAGGTTTCTCTTGAGTCCACCTGCCACCACTCGTCATTCCATAGGTATGCCCAGCAGGTCACAGCTGACGTCCCATAGCCGCCTTGCTATCGTCTCATTCCGAGCCTGGGCAGAGACCCACGCCACACTGCAGTCACTAGAAGGAAAAGAGAGAGGCTTAAAACACAGGGTTTATGAATGGAGTCTGTTCTCTGCCTGGAACAAGGAATGTGACAGAAAAACAACCTAGGGATCACATGTCCTCTATACACTTCATAAGGCCAGTCTTTGTCTTCTCTTCATTCTCTAATCCTTACCCCAAAGAAAATGGAATTACTGTTTAGATCTCCTCACTAGACTTCCTCTGACCAGAATGTCTGATACATAATGCATAGCATTTAGTCTTTATATTCCCCTTTATATGTATATATTTAATTAATATCAGTGCTCACCTGACACCTATGTATGTCCAGCTGTTCACACAGGACCTTGTACAGTGTCTTGTTGCTGAGATTACACTGGTTACAGATGCTTGGAGTGGTAATAACAAAACCACCCTCAAAACTTACTATTTCTGGGGGTGCCTGGGTGGCTCAGTGGGTTAAGCTTCTGCCTTCAGCTCATGATCTCAAGGTCCTGGCATCAAGCCCCAATTGGGCTCTCTGCTCAGCAAAAAAACACCTATTTCTGGCATACTGCAATTATAACTTAAAAAAAAAATTTTTTTTTT
This sequence comes from Mustela nivalis, assembly GCF_964662115.1. NCBI lineage: Eukaryota > Metazoa > Chordata > Mammalia > Carnivora > Mustelidae > Mustela > Mustela nivalis. The sequence continues at coordinate 33,588,567 of NC_139025.1, read as the reverse complement.
TAAGATTTTATTTATTTGACACAGAGAGAGAGAGAGAGAAAGAGAGATATCTCAAGTAGGCAGAAAGGCAAGCAGAGAGAAAGGGAAGCAGGCTCCCTGCTGAGCAGAGAGCCTTATGCAGGGCTCAATCCCAGGACCCTGAGATCATGACCCAAGCCAAAGGCAGAGGCTTAACCTCCTGAGCCACCCAGGGGTCCCAACTTTTTAAAAAATATTTTTAAAGATTTATTTTTGAGAGAAAAAGAGTGCATACCAGGAGAAAGGCAGAGGGAAAGGGAGAGAGAGAATCCCAAGCAAACTCCCCACTGAGCATGAAACCTGATGCAGGTTTCAAACTCATGACCCTGAGATCATGACCTGAGCCAAAACCAACAGCTAGACACTTAACCAACTGCACCACCCAGCCTCATAAAAAATGAAGGAAGGAAAAGATGATAGCATAAAAGAAATGTAATAATAGAGTACTATATGTTTCATATACCTTCTCTTCATTGCTGTAATCTCCATAATTCAAAATCCCCATTAAATGCAGGAGGCGTATTCAAACTGCACTGCCCAGAAAATTTTCTCAAAGAACATTTTACTCATTTTTCATTAGCTGCATCTAGTACACAGTGGGTATTCAATAAAGGGTTTTTTGAAAAGTGATTGAGTAAATGGACTGTAATCTTCTAAGTCAAGTCACGTAAGAAGCAATGTAAGAAGTTATATACTATTTCAAGAGAACTGCTTCCAGGACATCCTTAGCAAATTCTGAAGGTGAAAGGAAAGTTGGCAAGTCTGAAAAAAGTACATGAAGCAAATCCTTAACACTATGTCCATAAAGACACTGCTAATCAAAGAGTGGGTTATGGACTAGCAGGAGCATCATCAAGGAGTTTGTTCGAAATGCCAATTCTCAGGCCCCCCTCTCAACCTGCTGAATCAGAATCTGGAGGGCAGAGGCCCAGGAATTTGTCTTCAGCCACTTCCTCAGATGGTTCTAAAGCACATGAAAGTTTGAGAAACACCACTTAAAGATACGTTCACCATTACAAAACAAGCCTTGTAAGTATAGTACTTCTGCTTAAGGAAACTTACCAGCATGACCAGCACAACCTGCAACTGCTGAGCAGAAAGACCATCACAGAGAGCCAAAGACTCTGTAAGACTCTAGAAATGAGCTGGCCTTTGTAAGCCTCTGTAGCCTCTACTGCATGATTGATGCCTTATGTTCTTTGCATATGACACAGCAAATGACACAATGGACAGGAAGGTGCCTTGTGTCGTAGTTTATGACATGCTGTAAAATTTATTCAAATACCAGAGTAAAAGCTACTTACGTGTGGTTATGGCATCAGCACAGTCATGGTGCTGGTATTTTCAGTAGGGTTTTGAGAAGTATCAATCAGTATATATAAAAAGACCAATTTCAAAACTTACTACAAAGCCATAGTAATCAAGACACTGTGCATAAGGATAGACATATAAATGAATAGAACAGAACTGAAAGTGTAGAAGTACCCTTACATTTATGGTCAATTGATTTTTGATAAATTTGTTATAGATTGAATCATGTCCCCTTAAGCCCATATGTAGAATCCCTACACTGAAAGTGTAGAAGTACCCTTATATTTATGGTCAATTGATTTTTGGTAAATTTGTTATAGATTGAATCATGTCCCCTTAAGCCCATATGTAGAATCCCTAATCTATAACAAGTAAGGTTATAAAGGTAGGGCCCTAATTCCACAGGTCTAGTGTCCTTATCAGAAGAGGAGACACCAGGAGTGTGCACACACAGAGTGAAAGCCATCTGAGGACACAGCAAGAAGGCAGCCCTCTGTAAGCCAGGCATAGAGGCCTCACCAGAAACCAACCCTGCCAGCACCTTGATCTTGAACTCCCGTTCCCAGAACTGTGAGAAAATTAGTTTCTGATATTCTGTTACAGCAGTCTAAGGAATTTTTTTTTTTTTTTTGAGCCCAGTGTGGGGGTTGAACTCACAGCCAAGATCAAGATCAAGAGTTGGACACTCAACCAACTTGCCCCAGCCCAAGGAATTTTAATACAGCTACCAAGAAAATTCAATGGAAAGAATAATCTTTTCAACAAACAGTTCTGGGACAATTGGATATCTACATGCAAAAATGAAATGAAGTCAAGACAGATCCCTACTTCATTCCATATGTAAAAATTAATTCAAAATGAATGAATGTAATGCTTAAATTATTAAAGAGTTAGAAGAAAACATAGTAGTAAACCTTCGTGACCTTCAGTTAGGCGGTTGGGCAATGGTTTCTTAGACGTGGCACCAAAAGCACAAGTGACCAAAGAAAAAATCAGTAAGTTAGACTTCATCAAAACTTCTCTGCTTCAAAAGATACCATAAAGAAAGTAAAAAGACAAACCAAAGAATGGGAGAAAATATTTATAAATCACAAATCTTATAAGGGACTTGCATCCAGACTATATAAAGAACTGTATATATATATATATTTATAACTATGTAAAGAACTGTTACAATTAAATAATAAAAAGATAGTGATCCATTTTAAAAATGGGCAAAGGATTTGAATAAATGTTTCTCCAACAAAGATAAACAAATGGACAGTAAACGCATGAAAAGATGCTTAATATCATTAGCAGGAAAATGCAAATGAAAACCATAATGAGAAAAACTAGAAACACTTGAGTAGAAAAATTATTCCATGCTTACCAGGAGGGCTTAAAATCAAAAGGACAGATAATAAGTGTAAGGAAGGGTGTGTAGAGATTAGGACCCTCATCCCCTGCTGGTGGCAACACGAAATGGTGCAGCCACTTGGGAAAACAATCTGACAGTTCCTCAACAGTTAAACAGAGTTGACATATGACCCATATTTCAGTGGGATTCCATTTCTAGGTATATAAACCAAGAGAAATCACCATACAAAAATCTGTACATGAATATCACAGCATCATTATTCAACTAACCAAAAAGTGATAACCCAAATGTTCCCAATTGATAAACGGATAATTAAAATGTGGTATATCCAAAAATGAAATATTATTTAGCAACTAAAGGAATGATGTACTGGTACATGCTTTGGGGTGGATGACCTTGGACACATTCTGCTAATTTAGCAAGAAGCCAGTCACAAAAGGCCACTACTATAACTGCATTGATAGGAAATGTCCAGTACAGGCAGATCCATAGAGAGAAAAAATAGAATTGTTGTCTCAGTCAGGAAAAATAACCAGTGCAAAGTTTCTAATGCTTCAGTCAAGACAGACTTATGTTCATTTTTTGACTGTGGTCAACACAGTTGCAACACAGTTTAAGCCTCCAATGCTTAAAATTAGGAATCCATGGCACTGGAAAGGCTCTTCAAAAGTCAATTAAATAATTACTATGTCATGGATTTGAGGCTCACTTGCTTTAAGCTATTCAGTCAAAACATCAAAATCTCCACGGAAGAAGAAAACAGTCACCCATAGAAAATCATTCTAGTATATAAAACTATGTAAATTTATCTCTCTGGATTTTAGCTGTACATTTCCAGCTATCTGCACTATACACTTCTACTCACATGGAGTCTTATGGAACATGGACAGAGCCAGGTTTACTACGTAGTGGGTAACCGATCCTTTCCACATTCTTTTTTTTTTTTTTTTTCCTTTTTTTAAGGAGGGAAAAGGGCAAAGGGAGGGGAAGAGGGGCAGAGGGAGGAGGAGAGCCTCCTCCATGCCCAGCATGGAGTCTGATGTAAGGTTTGATCTCACAACCCTGAGATTAAGATCTGAGCTGAGATCATGACTCAGACCCTTAACCCTTTAACCGACTGAGCTACCCAGGCGCCCCACCCCCCTTCCACATTCTTTTCACAACAGCAACCTGATCCTTTTCTTTTCTTTTCTTTTCTTTTTTTAACCTGATCCTTTTCTGAGGAATGACCTCTTTCCCACAGTATGAAGACCCCATTAATCGAGTGCCTGTCTCTGTCTAACCAAGGGAGTAAGGATGAGAGGATGGAAGATGTAGAGCTTCCTTGCTAGAGGGGAATAGTGAGCAACAAAACAAAGACTGAGGATAACTGGCTTATACTCATTCCAGCAGCAGTGCCCCAGCTAGCTGACTGGCCACTCTGTCTGTTCTAAGCCTGGCTCTTCAGTCTTCTCTTTCGTTCTTAGGAGAACGCCCATATTTTAATAAATTCCCTTCTTGCTTAAGTTAGCATGTGTCTGTTTCCACTGCTCTGGAATCAAAGAACTCTAAGCTCTACCCATGATTTTTCCAAGTCTGCTGTCTCAGTTGATGTCATCATCAGTCTCCAAGTAAGTCAGGCTTGATCCCAGGTCACTAACTCTTCCCAGACCCCTTACTCATTTCGTCATCAAGCCATAAATATTCCACCTTTTCAGGGCCTCTCCCACTTAACCCTTCTTCGTGTTCCAACTATCATTACCCTAAATCCGGAATTCATTCTCTTTCACTTGGGTTATTTATTCATTCATCAAGCAAAGTAACCAGGGATGTTTCTCTGTGCAGATTATTTCTCTCTCTACTGGAACAACTTCTGTGCCTCCTTTCCAAGCCTGGCATTATGGGCCTTTCATGATCTCGCTACATTTCGTTCCAATTTTAATTTATTTACAGCACTTTCTCTAAAATTTCAAGTTATTTCCATAAAATCTTGAAGGGGGAGGTAAGAACATGCTAAAATTTCAATTTTCAAATAGATTTTATTTATTTATTTGACAGAGAGAGAAAGCACAGGCAGGGGAGCAGCAGGCAGAGAGAGAGAGAGAAGCAGGCTCCCCACTGAGCAGGAAGCCTGATATGGGGCTCAAACCCAGGACCCTGCGATCATGACCTGAGCCAAAGGCAGAGGCTTAGCTGACTGAGCCATCCAGGTGTGCCCCTAAAATTTCAATCTAATATGATGCTTGAGACCTGCTTAAAAATAATATGAGAGGGAAAAGATATGGGAAGGGCTGGTGCATGGGGAAGGGGGAGTACTGGCCATGGCTTAATGGTTGTTGAGACTATATTATGGGTATATGGGGGTTCAACTGTTTTATCTACTACTATACATATTCAAAGTTCTCTATAATAAAAAGTTTTAAAAGTCTTCACTTGGGGCGCCTGGGTGGCTCAGTGGGTTAAGCCGCTGCCTTCGGCTCGGGTCATGATCTCAGGGTCCTGGGATCGAGTCCCGCATCGGGCTCTCTGCTCCACAGGGAGCCTGCTTCCTCCTCTCTCTCTCTGCCTGCCTCGCTGCCTACTTGTGATCTCTCTCTGTCAAATAAAAAAATAAAATCTTTAAAAAAAAAAAAAAAAAAAAAGTCTTCACTTAATCATGAAGGGAGTCCATTGATACTATTTTAGTCCTGAAGATAATAGAGAAATACAGATTCAAATTCTTCTTCTTTTTTTTTTTTTTAAGATTTTATTTATTTGGGCGCCTGGGTGGCTCAGTGGGTTAAGCCGCTGCCTTCGGCTCAGGTCATGATCTCAGGGTCCTGGGATCGAGTCCCGCATCAGGCTCTCTGCTCAGCAGGGAGTCTGCTTCCTCCTCTCTCTCTCTGCCTGCCTCTCTGCCTACTTGTGATTTCTCTCTGTCAAATAAATAAATAAAATCTTAAAAAAAAAAAGATTTTATTTATTTGACAGAGACACAGCGAGAGAGAGGGAACACAAACAGGGGAAGTGGGAGAGGGAGAAGCAGGCTTCCCGCTGAGCAGGGAGCCTGATGCAATGCTTGATCCCAGGACCCTGGGATCATGACCTGAGCTGAAGGTAGACAGTTAACGACTGAGCCACCCAGGCACCCCTCAAATTCTTTCTAAGGTACAGGGGGGAAAAAATTGAACACGGAGTTCAAAAGGGAACAAAGAAAACTTGACGGATATAACAAAAGGTAGGAAGAACAGAAACAACCAGAAAACATCATAAAAGACAGAGAAAACCAAACCCAGCAGTACCATGAAAAATGCAAATGAGTCAACCCCCTTACTACAGGGTAAAAACATAAAAAGACATAAGCTATGCCGCACAATGTAGGAAGTACAGTATACCAGACAAATCCAGATTATTTCCCTTGAGCCATAAAAACCCCATCTTCAAAAACAGACACATTCATACCTGAAATGATGCCCATTTAGAATCTCAAGTCCTTCCGTGAGAGCACAATACAGGCTGGTCTGTGCTCCCTGCTGAGGGGTCTTGATGAAGAAGGAGAAAAGCCACCACATCCATTTCATGAAGGACGAGTGCCGAATCAGTTCAGACTTGACTGTGCCCGGGTGGACAGAATATGCCGTAACGCCAGAGCCTAATGGGGGTGCCCCATAGAGAGAGGAAGGCAGGACTTGATATTGCTGGACAGCCGAGGACAGCAGGGGCCGTGAATAAACATTTAACCCCAGGAAGACTCCCTTCCCACAATGGTATTATAAGCACTCCTCACAGTTACTTACACCTCCATATTTCACAGGTTAGGATTAAAGCTCAAAGAGGTTATTAACTGTTAGGAAACAGCAGAGGGGTGCCTGGGTGGCTCAGTTGGCTAAGCAACTGCCGTCGGCTCAGCTCATGATCCCAGGATCCTGGGATCGAGCCCCGCATTGGGCTCCCTGCTTGGTGGGAAGCCTGCCTCTCCCTCTCCCTCTGCTGCTCCCCCTGCTTGTGCTCTATCTCTGACAGATAAATAAAATCTTAAATAATAATAATAATAATAATAATAATAATAATAAAGGAAACACTAGAGCCAGGAGTCAAACCTCTCTCCCACACTTTGACTCTAGGGATCACTCTTTCTTCAAAGCTGCCTTTTTATTGGCTGCTGGGATCCCACACTTCTGTTTTTCCAAACCTTTCTTGTTGCTTCCTCTCAGTTTCCTGGACCAGTTCCTCATCTTCTACCCAAACTGCAAATGCTGGAGCTCCCATATCTTGCTAAATTCCTCTCTAGAACTATATGGCATGCATTTTTATGCACATTGTACTCCTTTGAACTCTTGGCTGACTTTGAGTGGCTAAGGGCACGGGCTCTGTGGTCAGACTGTCCAGTTTTGAATCCCAGCTGTACCCTGGGCAAGCTCCCTATGTTGTGATTCACTTTCCTCTTGAAATGGGGATAATCCTAATACCTGCACGTCACATGGTGGTTTGGAGGATTAAATGGATTCATATCTATAAGAGACTCAATAGTCTCTGGTACATGGTAAGTGCTAAATGACACTTAGGCATGTGCTGGTGAGGTCCCCAGTTCCTTACTAGAACCTTGGGGCCAGAGAGGTTTCCAAATTTCTATTGATTTTAGAAAAATAATATGACACAGATACATATATTTCTTATTACCTAATCTCCCTGGTACAAGGGAGGTTTTGCTGCTAAATGAGCTTTGGAGTCAATCTTCCGAAAAAATTCTCAGGTCTTTGTGGATTTCATGATTGCAGATAAAGGACTATGGACATAAATTATTTCCAACTTGACATCTACTCTATTTTTTTTTAAGATTTTATTTATGTATTTGTCAGAGAGAGAGAACGCACAAGCAGCAGGCGGAGGGAGAAGCAGGCTGCCCACTGAGCAGGGAGCCCAATGCAGGGCTCAATCCCAGGACCCTGGAATCATAACCTGAGCTGAAGGCAGATGCTTAACCAACTGAGCCACCCAGATGTCCCTTGATACCTTCTCTAGATGACCCATAGTAATGCTGACACAGAGGCCCCAAACTAATTTCATATTTTAAAGGCCAAACCTGGATCTTGCAGTGTTCCATAACTCCCAATCAGGCAGGCACACAGACCAGTTCTTGACCATTCCCCACCTTACCACACATATCCGTCAACAAGCCCTGGGGGTTTCCCATCATAACTATCTCTTAGGAGTGTACACTACCCTCCATCTCCACCACTTTAGTCCAGGACAACCTCACTTCTCACCTAGACTACAGAAATCACCTGCTGCACACACTCTGGTCCCCATTTTTTTTTTTTTTTTTTTTTTAAAGATTTACTTATTTATTTGACAGAGAGAGATTACAAGTAGGCAGAGAGGCAGGCAGAGAGAGAGAGGAGGAAGCAGGCTCCCTGCTGAGCAGAGAGCCCGATGTGGGACTCGATCCCAGGACCCTGAGATCATGACCTGAGCCGAAGGCAGCGGCTTAACCCACTGAGCCACCCAGGCGCCCTCTGGTCCCCATTTTAAAAAGGCTTTCATTCTGAAGGTTCTCTCCTGCTCTTCCACTAAGAGGTGGAAGGTTCAGAGGTTCTCTCCTGCTCTTCCTAAGCGACTCTAGGAGTCCACCCTGGATTACCCTTCTTTATCGAAAATTCAGAGTAGACAGTGTTAAGGACCTTTGTATATTTGTGACTGAAGACTCCCCTCTTCAAGCATACATTTCTCTATTATTTAACCTTGTGTCTAAGGAAGACACTCCCCCACCACCACCACCCCCAGAGTCCCAGGACCTTTTTTATCCTACTGGTTATATCTAGTACCAGCTCAGGTCCCTCCCTCTGCCATTTCCCCCCTCCCCTAGATTTTATTTATTTACTTACTTACTTATTTATTTATTTATTTTTAAAGATTTTATTTATTCATTTGAGAGAGAAACAGTGAGAGAGAGAGTATGAGCGAGAAGGTCAGAGGGAGAAGCAGACTCCCCATGGAGCTGGGAGCCCGATGCGGGACTCGATCCCGGGACTCCGGATCATGACCTGAGCCGAAGGCAGTCGTCCAACCAACTGAGCCACCCAGGAGTCCCTATTTATTTATTTTAGAGAGCAAAAGAGCACATGTGCAGGAGGGGCAGAGAGGGGGGATAGAGAGAATCTCAGGCAGACTCTGCACTGAGCCCAGAGCCAGACCCAGGGCTTGACCTCACAACCTGAGACCATGACCTAAATCAAAACCAAGAGCCACACGCTTAACCCACTGAGCCACTCAGAAGCCCCCAGGTCCTTCCCTTCTATCTAGTCTCATTATGAGTAAAACACCTTGCTTGATTGTGAGGCCTGACTTAATGAGGACAATAACCTATAAAGTAGTCCTATTTTACTTATGAGGAAATAAGTCTGGAAAAGTTAAGAAACTTGTTGCAGGTCGCACAGCCAGTAAGTACTAAAAGTCAAGCCTTACAACTCAAAGTCAGAATGTCTCCATCTCCTGCCAGCCACCTCCAATATTCAGCTGTGGGCTATTTACTAAAATAATACCCAGTTATAGTCATGGCAGCAGGTTTGTCCAGGGAATGGGCTCCAGAAAACGGTATTTTTGCTACTTTCCATTGACTGGTATCTCTATAATTACTTCTTCTAAGCCTACCTTTGAGCCTCCGAGCCAGTTCCTGGGTGAAGAGAATGTTAGCTAACTTGCTATGACAGTAGGCCAGACCCGCATGGTAGAATTTCTCGCCCTGAAGGTTATGGAAGTGGATCCTTCCCAGGTGATGTGCTAGGGAAGACACATTCACTATCCTTGATGGGGCTGATTCCTTCAGCTTCTCTAGCAGCAGATGGGTCAGGAGGAAGTGACCTATGGGAAAAACTAGAATTAACAGAGTTCAGGGCCAATGCCAGGGTGAAGGGAGTCATAGTGAGCCCTGGAAAGAACACAGGAACAAGGCTTTTTGCCTTATTAATTCATTATAAACTGCAGAACAAGCTCAGGGAGGGTTTGGGGAAATAGGACAGCCATCTCTCCACGAGGGGGGGCTGGATTATGTGAATATGAACTCTTGTCTCCTTCCAACTTGGATTAATAATACTCTTTAAGAGCAAGCAGCCTCTGCCTGATGCTGGTCATAAGGTTCCCCACAAAGAAAGCAACACAGCCCCCAGTCCAATGAAGCTGTCAAAAAGGCCCCAAGGTAAGTTGAATCTGGATCGCAAATTAAAAAGTGGGTGGCACCTCGAGGAGGCCTAAGTTTATCTCTGAGCTATCACAGAAGGACCAGAGTATTCACTATCCACTTATGGTCTCTTAGGGCCCAGAGGCAGCTCAGTCTGACCCCTAGGTTTTCCAAGAAGAACTTTAAGCTGCTTCTAGTTTGATGATGAGACCAGATTTCTTACCCAAGTGGTTGACTCCCATGTGCATCTCAAAGCCATCTGCTGTCTTAGAGTAGGGACACATCATCACTCCTGCGTTGTTGATCAAAATGTGTAGATGTTTCTCCTCTGCAGGGGAAGAGGAGATGTGATGGGGAAGCAGCCAGCCACAGCAGTTACATCTGAGAAATCTGCCTTACATCCGGGATTTGAAAATGGGGATGCATAACTTACTTTAATCTTCCTCCATTTCTCCTTCACATGTGGTTTGTATCATTTTTCATTGTTTAAGACTTTCATTGTTTACCTACTACAGAGCAAAATTCCATCTTACACAACCAAGTTGCCTTTCCGATCTTTCCATTTAAGGAGCTACTCACTCACTGCTTTGGGGGAAAATGTTCTGTTCACCTCTCCTAGTAGAAGGACTTCCCAAGCTAAATCAGAAGAGTCAAAGCAAGAACCAACAGGCTGTTCTGTACACACCCCGTGCCACTGGAGAACTCCAAAAGGTGTCAAAAGAAATACTGGCTTCAACTCTTTGTTGCATCTGGCAACTCTTTTCGTGGTTTATTTTCTCACGTAATTTGTAATTTCTAACTATGAGCTCATATCTATAGACATTTTTTACCTTGGGAGGCCAAGATCCATGTGTTGTGAGGGGTTATGCTTACAGAGTACTCTTGGGTCTGATTTTGATGTGTTACTACAGGGTTTTTATGTTAGCTCCTCAGCTCAAGATTCTTACACTGATGATGTAATAAATTCTCCCCCACAGATGATGCCAACTTGAGGTTCTAATATCTTGCAGTTGACTCTCTAACCACCATGTCCTAAAGAGAAGATAAACTTCTTTGCCATGTCTTGGATCTGATGGCCTACTTTTTTTTTTAAGCCCCCATACCATGGACCTGATGAGTTTTTGTGAGCCTCAACCTTATGGAAGCCCAAGATACAGCTCCCCACTCTCAGGGCCTGAGGCCTCATCTCCTTTCCTTGTGAGGTTTTTGGCTTTAGTTCTTATGCACTGCTATGACTCTTTAAACTCCTTTTTTGTTGCTGCTTCTTGAGGATTCCCTCTTGTTATTAAGGAGTTCAGCTATGAATGAAATTTTTTATTATAATTTATCTAGTATTTCTATGTATTAAAGAGAAGGCTCTTTTCCTTTAACCAAGACTGCCATGTTGATTGCAAGATCAACAACATAATCTCCAGTTCTGTACTTACCTGCTAAGAAGTCTTTAGCAAAGGCTCGAATAGATTTCGTATCAGCCAAGTCCAGTTTCCGCACGAATACCTGTTGATTCCCCGTTATGAGCTGGATCTCTCTGGCTACTGATTCCCCCTTTTGCACATCCCGGCATGCTAAATACACACGGGCACCTGTCAACAAATACATAAAAGAGACACACTGTTAGCTCTGCTTTTGAGTGGACACTATAGACCTACAGACTTATAAATGTCATTTTCTACTTAAAAAAAAAAGTTTTATTAATTTATTTGACAGAGATCACAAGTAGGCAGAGAGGCAGGCAGAGAAAGAGAGGGGGAAGCGGGCTCTCTGCGATGCAGGGCTCGATCCCAGGACACTGAGATCATGACCTGAGCCGAAGGCAGAGGCTTAACCCACTGAGCCACCCAGGTGCCCCTACATTTTTTTTTTTAATGGGAATTTTATGCCTACTTCATGACAGGGGTATTTGATGAACAACAACAACAACGAAAGAAAAATAAACCAAAATACGAAGTGTCCATTATACAGAGAGCATTATACTAGGTTCAGAGCAGTGAATCTGTGGGACACTTGTAAAGTTCTTGAATTCCAAGACTGGGAGGGAATAATAAGCATCCCCGGCATCCCCTTGTGAGGGATAAAATGGCAGGAGTAGGAGGGAATTAGAAGCAGATGAGCTTGCCTCTTTGAGCCAGTTCTTTGGCTGTCTCCTTTCCAATGCCCGTGTTGGCTCCAGTGACCACAGCTACCTTCCCAGGAAGCTGGACAGTTGATGTACACATCCCACTACACAGCATTTTCCTGTAGAGAAGGAGAGCTCATCAGTTCTTCGTTCCTGTCTTAGCCAGAGGTTCCTGTAACTACCATGTCTTCCAATCCCAAGACTAGAGTTTGCTTTGGTTCTTTCTAGTGCTGTCATTTTATAGATTTAAGGAAGACTGAAGAAAAATTTTCTGCTCTTGCTCAAGGGCTTTTGCTCAAACATTTTCTGCTTCTCTCTTGGGAACAAAAACGATTCTATTTTAAGGACAACCCTTAGAGCTGCCCCCTGCAGTACAAGAACTGGGTAAGTATTTGATTATCCAGGCACCTGGCTTCAGTTTGAGCCCTTTGACAGGCTTAGGGAATCATAAGACTCAGCCTAGAAGAAGCAAGAACTGGTCCACTTACGACAATCTGTCCATAACTGGCACTTTTTGGCCTTGATATGCAGCTAATCCAATACAAAAAGTTAAAATTACGGAAGTTTGTTTGCTGCAGTAAAGCAAACAGAAACACGCACATACACACAATTAAAAATAAGACAAAGAAAAGACATAAATCAGTACCAACGGGAGCTGGGATTTGAGTCCTGGTTTAATTAGTGTCCTTGTTCCTAAGCACGCCACTCCCCTTCTTTTCCAAAGAAATGGATGCACAAACAGGGATTAGCATATCTCAGATTGTTCTTTTTTTCTTCTCTGCAAATTTCAAGACTCAAGTTAAAAGAATCTGTTGACCAGGAGATGCACTTTTAAAGAGCACTTCAGCCTTCTTCATTGAACTGGGAGTCGCAAGGCACACACTCCTAGCCACTAAAACTACCTGCTTAGGGCACACAAGTCCGTAAGGAAGCAAACTGGTGCTCATCAAAAGATATCTTCCTCCTTAGAGAACAAGCCTCCCTGCTCAGTTTTTCACATCCTTTCAGGGTTCGCTCCAGGAGCGATAACATATCAGGATCTCTACTGAGTTCTTTCTTCTCTTTACCAACAGGATGAAAGAAACAATCAACTATGAAAAATCCAGCTCTAGGCTAGCTCCCCTGACCTAGCCAAGTGGCTGAGGAGTATAAAGGTTGCAGTAAAATCTTCCTGAGAAAAATCTCGCAGCGGTGTGAGCATTATTTTCAGTTCAGGCTTAACTTTTCACTGAGATTCTATTTGGGTAAAAGGATCTTGTGGTGCAAAGAAATACAAAGCGTTCTCATCTGAGTGGGAGCACTAGGCGTTCAGAAGGGAGGAAAAATAAAAGTAAAAGAGGAGCGCGAGGGTGGATGGTGACCACGCCCCCGCCCCCCGCCCCCGAGGACGGTCTCTTCAGTCTCCGGTTCACCGTCACTACTGGTGATTTACTCAGAACCAATCAGCAGGCGCCCATAGTGCAGCTCTTCTCCGATTCTCTGCCGCACTTAGCCAGCCATTGGCTGATTTGTCACCAGGTCCGGGACCACGACCCTCATTCCTCTCGGCCTCACCCCCAAACCCTGGGCATGATTCAGGTCCCCCAGATACTCCTGCTCTGAAGGCACAATGCGGCTCATGATGAAACCCTTCCGTTTCTTTCCTCTACAACATCCGCCCAGAAAAAAAGGCGAATCTATCTGCAACAAGAGAGCAAGCAACGGGCCGGCAAACCGCACGATTCCCACCGACAGAGTTTCAGAGAGCAAAAGGTCGAATCGCTCCACCGTACTTCAAGGCTGGAAGCAAGACGATAGATAGGGCTGGTTCAAGGCGTGGGAGCTAAGGGGAAAATGAGTCTTAAGGTCCACACCCCACTTTAGGGTCTGAAATCTCCCAATGCTGATAACTTAAGGGTCTGAGGGTAGCCTTGCACTCAGGGTTCTCTCGAGCAGAAAGCAAGGGTTTCTGAGACGAAAATAATGATCGGGAGAAAGAGAGTCAGGTGAGCCGGACTGCAGCCCCTTCCCACCGCCTGGGGTCTCCTGATCTCGTTCCCCTGTATCCAGGACAGCTGAACCTCCTCCAACCAATCGAACATCCGGCCTCGACCTACTTGGAAAGCCCCCAGGGATTTTCCTTTTCCTTAGCGTCCTCCTGAATTCTTCTCAAGAGAAGGCAATACATTTGCACAGACCTGATTTGGGGTGCAGCGATGTACAGGAAAAGGGGTAGAAGGAGGAGCAGGAGCAGGAGCAGCAGGACCCCGATCATCATGCCGGACCGCTGCGGTGTGTCTAGGTAGGAGCGGAGCGAGATGCCCCAGCAGCGCTCGAGGACCGTGCGGCTCCTCCCAGACACGCCCTAATCTTAGTACTGCAGCCCAGCGAGCAAAGCCGTCTGGGAAATGTAGTCCGCAGCTTGTGCTGGAGGGCGCAGCTTCCAGCCGCTGGAGCGAAGCGGACACGCAACAAATCCCCAACTATTTGGGTTCTAGGCCTTCTAGGATCGTCCAGCTTTCCCACAGCCCTCTGGCCACCACGGTTGTCATGAAACCTCCCTAGTCCTCTAGCTCTTGGTGCCCAATTCCAGATCCTGGTTAAGTTTTCCCTTATCATAGTGCAACAGTTACCGCATTGTTCCTCCTGGAGATCAAAGATTGGCGTCTGGGGAGTGTTATGAGGCTGATTACGCAGGAGAGGAGCCGTTGGAGTCTGACAGTTGGGAAGGAAGTAGGGAGGTGGGAATCCTTCCTCCTTAGAGATTCCTTCATTCCAGGGGAGTGTAAGCAACCCAACCCTGAAGAAATATCCAGGAGAATCGCTTTATTGTGTCTGTTTTGTATTATAATGCTTTCATCATTTTCCTGTTGTTTGAGTGTTAATTGATAATAGACCATGGTTCTCCTGGTGACTTGGATTAGATATGTTAATTCCCAGGGTGGCCATGAATTTCCCAGATTAGTACAGTTGGTTTTGCTTACTCGTGAGAGTCTGTAATCCTGTCTTGAATTAAGGCCATGGAAATTCTTTGAGAACAAAAAGTTTCACTGTTCAATTATTCCTTCCCGCTTTGCCAGCTGAGGCTTATATCTAGCTTCCAAGAGGTAGAGGTAGAGGATGTTTTAACAAGTCAATAACTGGATAATTCATTTCCATTTGATGGAAAAACATGTTCCAAGTTCAATTTAAATGAATATATCTTACAGAAATTGAAGAGGTTTCCTTCACACAGTACAAATTTTTACTGATTTAACGTTAGATTGTCTAATAATCATCAGATTTTGTCAAATGCTCATTGTGGTACCTAATATATGCATAGGCTTTTACACCTTTTACACCTTTATTAAAAGCCTTTCATGTGTTTTGTACCTTATTCGTTCACTTATTCATTTGACAAATGTGCTCTTCCTACAGTGTACGAGGCACTGAACTTAGGATCAGCAGGGAGCCAGCAAAAATGACCACTGCCCTCTCAAAGCTTGTGGCATGTCAGGGAGGAACTTTATGTGATCACCCTGAATAAACCGTGATGAGGGTTATGAGGGAAAATAAAGGTTTGGGAGGTCTTAGCCTGAAGCTCCTCCTGGTCTGGAGGTCAGGAAAAGCTTCTTTGAAGAAATGCATTTGATCTGAGGCCTGAGGGAAGGTCAGGAGTTAGTGCACAACATACAGATGAGAGTTCTCTGAGCAGAGGGAAGAGTCCACTGGAGAGCTCAGAGTCAGAGAAAGCAGGAGCACTAGGACAGTGGAAAACATTGGTCTAGGGGCACCTAGGTGGCTCAGTGGGTTAAAGTCTCTGCCTTCAGCTCGGGTCATGATCCCAGGGTCCTAGGATTGAGCCTGCTTCCCCCTCTCTCTCTGCCTCCCTCTCTGCCTACTTGTGATCTCGATCTGTCAAATAAGTAAATAAAATCTTAAAAAAAAGAAAACATTGGTCTAGCTGTGGCACAGAGGTAAAAGGGAGTGCTAGAAAGAAATGACAATAGCCAATGTCTAAATGGTGCTTATTATATTATGTGCCAGACCCTGTCCAAGTGCTATTAACTACCTTAATTCCCATAATAGTTAACAATTTTTTTTCTATTTTATAGACAAGGATACTGAGCCAACAGCGAGGTTAAATAAATTATCCCAGTCCGTGGTGGCAGAACTGGGATTCAAACTTAAGAAGGATATATCCAGGCTCTGTGCCCTGGATAAAGGCCATATTGCCCAAAGAGGAGGCTGGACACCTCCCTGTATGTCTGTGCTTTTGCACATCCACACAAAATTTGCATGCAATTTTATTCAGAGAATCTAGATTAAAAACCATCGGTTAAACCCACTAACGAAAGATGAGTAAGCAAACGACCGACCGGCTTAGAGAAGCTATGACAAAAGCAGAGGGGAGGGTGTTGGGGAGCACTAACATTGTGGAGTAGGTAGAGGAAGGTGAGCCTGAAAATGGACAGCGACAAAGGGACAGAGAGGTTGGTGAGGGGTTAGAATGGGTTCAATGGGATTAGAGAAGCCACACAGTAATTTGAACAGGAAGAGTTTAATATCAAGAATTATGAAACCTAACGGGATTGGAGAAATGAGGAACTGGCTAGTATAGGGGTTATTAAATTTTTTCTTTTTCTTTTTAAGATTTTATGAATTTGTCAGAGAGAGAGAGAACACAAGCAGGAGGAGGGCAGGCAGAAAAAGAAGCAGACTCCCCTCTGAGCAGGAAACCTGAGGCGTGATTTCATCCCATGACCCTGGGATCATGACCTGAGCTGAAGGCAGATGTTTAACTGACTGAGAAACCCAGGCATCCCTAAATGTTTTTCGTACAGAAACAATATTTTAGGCTTTGGAGACATCTGGTCTCTGCTGCAACCGCTCAGTTGTGCTATTGCAGCGTAAAAGCAGCTTTAAATGATGTGTAGTTGAATGAGCATATTCCAGTAAAACTTATTTACAAAACAGGCATTGGGCTGGATTTAGTCCATGGTTTGTCAACCTGTGTGATAGGAAGAAGTAAAGAGAACTCTCAAGAAGATTAAAAGAGCAGATAAAAATATAATATATTAAAAATGTAATCACAGATATAATAGAAATAATACAACATAATATAAAATAGCCACTACTTAGGGCTGAGAGCGAGCCCCTGAGGAAGAGATGGCTTTGCTCCCAGACCTTGCTGGAGAGGGACAGGTAGAGAGTGTGCTGAAGGGCAGAGAGGTTGCTGGACACCTACTGTTAGGTGTCAGGGGAAGCTGTCCACAGGGAGATGTCTCACGGAAGGAGCTCTGTTACAAAACACTGAAAAGGAAGCTGCTGGCCACTGAGTGCTGATAGGGAAAGTGTGTGCCCCGCGGGAGCTAAGCCAGCAAACCCCTTTCCTCCTGCAATGTCTCACCCAAGTTTAACATCATGCCAGATGGCAAAGAAAAACACATTTCAAGGGTCCATTTCTACTATCACAGAGCAGGCGAAAAGGATGACTTGTTGCTGACAGGCAATGAATCGATAACTGGCATGGGAGGGAAGCTGGGGACTGGTGTAATAGAACACGTTAACAAGGCATCTCAAGAAGTAGCACTTATGGCACCAAAAGCATGATCCAAAGAACAAATTGATAAGTTGGACTACATCAAAATTAAGAAATTCCTCTCTTTGAAAGATAATGAAAAGAAACTAAATCTGGGGAGAAAATATTTGCAAATGACATACCTGATAAAGTATTTGTAGTCAGATTTTTTTTAACCCCCAGCTCCGGATTAAGAAAATAACTCCGTTTTTTAAACTGTCAAGTGATTTGAACAGTATATCCCCCCCAAAAGATGCACAGATGGCTAATTAGCACAGGAAAAAATGCTCAATATCATAAATTATTAAGGGTAAGCAGATTAAAACCACAATAAAATGCCACCCCACATTTACTATAGTGGCTAAAATAAAAAAGGCTGACCATACCAAGAACTGAGGAGAATGTGGAGCAACTGCAATTGTCACACACCACTTTTGAGAATATAAAATCTGCAACCACTTTGGAACAAAGTTTGTCATTTTTTTAAGAAGTTATATGTTGGGCGCCTGGGTGGCTCAGTGGGTTAAAGCCTCTGCCTTCGGCTCAGGTCATGATCCCGGGGTCCTGGGAATGAGCCCCACATCGGACTCTCTGCTCGGTAGGGAGTCTGCTTCTTCCTCTCTCTCTGCCTGCCTTTCTGCCTACTTGTGATCTCTGTCAAATGAATAAATAATCTTAAAAAAAAAAAGTTGTATGTCAGTTAAACTGTACCTATCTTATTTTTCCTTGGTAATTCCCAAGAGAAATTAAAGTTTATTTATACAAAGACTGGCTTGTGAATGATCCTGATGGCTTTATTTGCCATGATAAAAAACAGGAAACAATCCAAATGTCCAGCAACAAGTTGAACAGATAAACAAGAGGTTCTATATGCACACGTGAAATAGGTATTACTCAGAAATAAGGACTAGACTTCCAACACACACAGCAGCCTGAATGAACCTCCAAGTAATTATGTTGAATGACAGAAGCCAGACAAAAAGTGTGCATATTATGTGATTCCATTACATAAAATTCTAGAAAATGCAAAATGGGGATTATAGATTGTGGTGATTGAAAGCAGATCACTGACTGGGACACCTGGGTGGCTCAGTTGGTTAAACATCTGCCTTTGAGTCCCAATGCGGGACTCGATCCCAGGACCCTGAGATCATGACCTGAGCCGAAGGCAGAGGCTTAACCCACTGAGCCACCCAGGTGCTCCTAAAAAGATTTATTTATTTATTTTAGAGAGAGAAAGAGCAGGAGCAGGAGGTGGGAGAGAAAGAGAATCCCAAGCAGACTCCCTGCTGAGCCCTAGCCCCCCCGCCCCCCGCCCCGGGGCTTTATCCCACAACCCTGAGATTATGACCTGAGCCAAAACCGAAAGTCTGATGCTTAACTCACTGAGTCCCCAGGTGCCCCTGTAGGAACATTTCTACAGAGCACAGAGAAGAAAGATGAATGAGGACATAGAAGATAAATGACAAAGTAAGTTCCCCCAGAAAGCAGAAGACGATGAGATGGAGACAAATTCATCTTAGAAGGAGAGAAAGATATGCTGAGCACAAATTCAAAAAGATTTTTGAGCTTGGTAGCAGAATATTGAGGAATTGTCCTTCTCATGGTCCCTATTTGTATGTGTGTGTCCATGTGAAGAGGCTAGGGCATATGCGGAACCTGAGAGTGTAGGCAAGAAGAGTAAGAAGAGTAGCAAACATGGGGCGCCTGGGTGGCTCAGTGGGTTAATCCTCTGCCTTCGGCTCAGGTCATGATCTCGGGGTCCTGGGATCGAGCCCCTCATGGGGCTCTCTGATCGGCGGGGGGCCTGCTTCCTCCTCTCTGCCTGTGTCTCTGCCTACTTGTGATCTCTGTTTGTCAAATAAATAAATAAAATCTTTAAAAAAAAAAAAAAGAAGAGTAGCAAACATATGAGATAATCGTTGTAGAGAGACTAGGTCAGTGGGATTAAGGAAATAAAGAAAGGATGGATGGTTTAACTGGAGGCCCTGGGTGATGCCAGTGGCTGTATATTATACCAGCATCAACAAGGAAGGTAATGTGATTTTTCTGTAGCAGCTCTCACCAGTCAGCCTCACAAAGCAGACAGATGGATAGTTCATTGAGAGTTGGGGTTTTCTCAGACTCTAGGGACAGAGAGACAAGCCAGGAGGCTGAGGGGATTGTCAAGAGAATGACTAAAGTGAGGAGTGTGGAGTCTTGGTAGGATAATTTGAGGAAGTGACGGCAGTGGGGGGCTTTAATGATCTGTAGGGCCTCCTGGGGCTAAAGAACTAACGCATTGGGATTCACCCCACCAGAGAGCTAGGTGAGTAGGAGGTCCCTCAAGATGGTGAGGGGTAGGAGTATAGGAAGTTTGCGGTGGATGGTTCCAGGTGTTGACAGACTGAGGGGCAGGGATGAGATAGGGAATGAGGTTCTTGGAGATGAGGAGATCAAGGGACTGAAGGTCCAGGGAATTGCTGGCTCAATGGAAGGTAATGAAGTCACCTATAACATTCGTGTTCAAGTCTCTGTGTAATTGTGTGTTTTCATTTAGTTTGGAGATACACCTGGGAACAGAATTGCTAGATAATATGTTAACACTATGTTTAAATGTTTAAGGAACTATGGGACCATTTCCCAAAGACGCTATTTCATTTTCTATTCCTACCAGCACCATATGGGTTTTCAATTTCTCTACATCCTTGTCAATACTTGTTATTGTCTATTGGCTTTAGTCATCCTAATGGATGTGAGTATTGTCTCACTGTCAGTTTGATTTGCCTGAGGACTAATGATGCTAAGCCTCTTTTTCTTTTTTAAGATTTTATTTATTTATTTGGCAGAGATATCACAAGTAGGCAGAGAGGTAGGCAGGGGGAGAAGAGGAAGCAGGCTCCCTGCTGAGCAGACAGCCCCATGTGGGGCTCTATCTCAGGACCCTGAAACCATGATCTGAGCTGAAGGCAGCCACCAAGTGCCCTGCTAAGCCTCTTTTAATGTATGTATTGGCCATTTTATTTTTGGAAACATTTCCAGAGAGCTATGTCTATTCCGATCCTTTGCCCAGTTTTAATTGTGTTACTTACTATTTTATTGTTGAATAAAGCCAGGATTTGGGGGGCGCCTGAGTAGCTCTGTGGGTTAAGCCTCTGCCTTTGGCTCGAGTCATGGTCTCAGGGCCCTGAGATCGAGCCCCACATGAGTACTACATGGGGCTCTCTGTTCAGCGGGGAGCCTGCTTCCCCTTCTCCCCCTGCCTACCTCTCTGCCTACTTGTGATCTCTCTCTGACAAATAAATAAATAAAATCTTAAAAAAAAAAAAAAAAGCCAGGATTTTGGACCCAGGAAGTGTAGCCCTGAATGAGGGCTTAACTCTCACGTTCTCTTGTTTCTTCCTATGCATCATGGTTACAAAGTGGTACAGATTTTGTTTGATTACTATTTACTCTATGTAAGAAGTCAAATAAAAAGGCATTTAAAAGCTGGAAAACATAGTTTCTCTTAGAGGTGATAACTGTCTTGTTTTGGGACAATACCTTAATAGAATCTTTAGGAAGGGGAAGGAGACCTGACGAGACAGTTTAATAAAGAAATAGCTTAAAAAAAAAAAGAAAAAAAAAAAAGAAAGAAAGAGGGCGCCTGGGTGGCTCAGTGGGTTAAGCCGCTGCCTTCGGCTCAGGTCATGATCTCAGAGTCCTGGGATCGAGTCCCGCATCGGGCTCTCTGCTCAGCAGAGAGCCTGCTTCCCTCTCTCTCTCTCTGCCTGCCTCTCCATCTACTTGTGATTTCTCTCTGTCAAATAAACAAATAAAATCTTTAAAAAAAAAAAAAAAGAAAGAAAGAAACAGGTAAACTGTCTTATATGAGAAGATACAGAAATTTGGGAGTTCAGACTAACAGTTAAAAAGGACAGAAGAGGGGCGCCTGGGTGGCTCAGTGGGTTGAGCCGCTGCCTTTGGCTCAGGTCATGATCTCAGGGTCCTGGGATCAAGTCCCGCATCGGGCTCTCTGCTCGGCAGGGAGCCTGCTTCCTCCTCTCTCTCTGCCTGCCTCTCTGCCTACTTGTGATCTCTCTCTGTCAAATAAATAAATAAAAAATCTTAAAAAAAAAAAAAAGGACAGAAGATAAGACTCACCAAAGAATAGAGGTGACAAGCCACAACACTGTACACTTTAAATATCTTCTCATTTGACTTCTTAATTATACCTCAATAAAGCTTAAAAATAGAGAGAGTTAAGAAAAATGTCATGAGCTAGAAATACAGATAAAATTGATGAGTGAAAAAAGTTCAGTGTCAGGGTGGCCAAAGGACTTTAAGAACATGGCTGTTTAAAAAAAAAAAAAGAAAAGAAAAAGAAAAAGAACAGGGCTGTTTAAAGTTCTGTTTTGTCAAACAGACACATAGATCAATGCAAAAGAATAAAGAACCCAGAAATGGACCGTCAATTCCATGTTCAACTAATCTTAGACAAAGCAGGAAAGAATACCCAGTGGAAAAAAAGACCATCTCTTCAACAAATGGTGTTAGAAAAATTGCACAGCCACATGCAGAAGAATGAATCTGGGCCATTTCCTTACACCATACACAAAAATAGACTCAAAATGGTTGAAAGACCTAAATGTGAGACTGAAAGACCCTAGAGGACCCGCACCCAAGGACGCACTCACAGACCACTGGATGCAATAAGCAAGAGGATTTTATTCGAGTATGCTCGGACTCCCAGGGACACTTGACCATGAAATCCGCGAGGGATGGGTCAGTGTCTGAGAGCCCTGATCTGTTTTGGGAGTCCCTTAATATAGAATTTTACAGTCCATTACATCAGAGCCCTCACTTTTCTAGCCAGTAATTTCAAAGCATTACAGTAAGGCCTACACATAGGTAGCCAATCCTTTAAAACCAACCATACATTCTGGCCAGTCACCGTTCAGGTAGTGTACAGTAGAGGGTACGTGTTGAATTGCACGTTTTTAACCTTTATCTGTATACGTGCTGAACCGCACGTCTCCAGCTAGCGTACATGCTGAACCGTACGTCTCCGGCCTTGGTACGGGAGGCAACCCTTATCAATTTTACTTAGTAGTAGGGGAAATTCTTAACAGGGGAAGGGTATAACTTTATTTGATTACACAGCGAACGAGGGTTTAAGCAATTTTTCATTTCTTAGCAAAGCATTAGAAGCATTATTATACAGAAGCCAGAAACAGCTGGGTTAAACACAGATTTTTGCTATTCGTTATCCTGTTATGCTGCTTGCTGACTCCCTTATCTATGGTCAGCTGGCCACAGTTTCTTAGTTAGCATAAGCTGGTTATAAAAAGAATGTTAAAACTTATAGGCTATACTATAGTTCTGACCTGGGGTCCTTCAAGACCAGAATCCATCAAGATCCTAGAGGAGAGAGAACACAGGCAGCAACCTCTTTGAGCTCAGCTGCAGCAACTTCTTGCTAGATATGGCTCCAAAGGCAATGGAAACAAAGGCAAAAATGAACTGCTGAGACTTCATCAAAATACAAAGCTTATGCACAGCAAAGGAAACAGTTGACAAAACCAAAAGACAACTGACAGAATGGGAGAGGGTATTTGCAAATGACTTGTCAGATAAAGGACTAGTATCCCAAATCTATAAAGAACTTACCAAACTCAACACCCAAAGAATAATCCAATCAAGAAATGGGCAGAAGGCAGAAACAGACATTTGCCCAAAGAAGAGATCCAAATGCCTAAAGACCTGTGAAAAAGTGCTTAACATCATTAAGCCTTATGGAAATGCAAATCAAAACTACAATGAGATACCGCCTCACATCAGTCAGAATGGTGGCTAGAATTAACAAGTCTGGAAACAACGGATGTTGGCAAGGATGCAGAGAAAGGGGAACCCTCCTACACAGTTGGTAGGAATGCAAGCTGGTGCAGCCACTCTGGAAAACAGTATGGAGGTTCCTCAAAATGCTGAAAATAGAGCTACCCTACAACCCAGCAATTGCACTACTGGGTATTTACTTAAAAATGTAGTGATCCCATGGGGCACCTGCACCCAATCATGCCCACATTAGCCAAATTATGGAACGATCCCAGATGTCCATTGACAGATGAATGGATAAGGATGTGGTGTATGTATATATACACACACACACATATATATATATATATGAAGTGTTACACAGTCATCAAAAATTGAAATCTTGGGGCGCCTGGGTGGCCCGCTGCCTTCGGCTCAGGTCATGATCCCAGGGTCCTGGGATGGAGCCCCACATCGGGCTCTCTGCTCAGCAGGGAGCCTGCTTCCTCCCCTCTCTCTGCCTGCCTCTCTGCCTGCTTGTGATCTCTCTCTGTCAAATAAAAAAAAAAAAATTGAAATCTTGCCATTTGCAATGCCATGGATGGAAATAGAGGGTATTATGCTAAGTGAAGTCAGTCAATCAGAGAAAGGCAATTATCATATGATCTCACTCATATGTGGAATTTAAGAAACAGGGCAGAAGGTCATAGGAGAAGAGAGAAAAAAAATGAGACAAGATGAAACTAGAGAGGCAGACAAACTGTAAGAGACTCTTAATCATAGGAAACAAACTGAGGATTGCTGGAGGGGAGGAGGGTGAAGGGATGGGGTAACTAGGTGATGGACATTGGGGAGGGTTTATGTTGTAATGAGGACTGGGTATTATGTAAGACTGATGAATCACAGACCTGAAATCAATAATACATTATGTTAATTCATTGAATTTAAATTTTTAAAAAGTTCTGTATTATCATTTATGCTGCCAAATTGTAAACCCCCTCCTTCTTCCCAAACCTTTTTTGGAATGTCTGTTGCACACAAATGGAAGCCTGCAGGAATTCATAGAAACCTGAGGGAGATTCTTGGTCTTGCCAATAGATATTGGAAAGGGGTTTAGGTCAACTTTAGGTAAAATCAAAAGATAGAGTGATTAGGTTACATCTTTCTCATTAAAATATAATAATCAAAGATTGTTAAAATAAATGTGGCAAAATAACTTTCTGAAACCTTCAACTTGTTTGGCTTTTCACTGCTCTGGAAAAGAAATCTCCCTCTGATTTATGGTGGCGGGTGTAGGAAAGCCAGATACTGTGTCAACGTATGAATGCAACTCATAGTGCTTAGCACTGCAGACTTGTGGGTAGGAAATGAGTAATAAGGTTTGCAGTGCATGTAGCCAGGCGCATCTATCTGGGTGGTTCAGCCGGTTAAGCATCTGACTCTTGATTGTGGCTCACGTCATGGTCTCAGGGTCCTGGGACTGAGTCCCACATCAGGGTTCATGCTCCAGAGTCTGCTTGAGATTCTCTCTCTCCTCAGCCCTGATCGCTCTCAAATAAATGAATAAATAATAAAATCCTAAAATAAAAAATAAGTGTATGGAGGTAGAAGCTAATCAGTGGAAAATTCTTCCAATCATCTGAAAATGTTGGGCACCTGGGTGGCTCACTAGGTTAAGCATCTGCCTTCAACTCAGGTCATGATCCCAGGGTCCTGGGATGGAGCCCCTCATAGGGCTCCCTACTCAGCGGGAAGCCTGCTACTCCCTCTGCCTGCCACTCGCCCTGCTTCCGCGCTCTCTCTCAGTCAAATAAATAAGTAAAATCTTAAAAAAAAAAAAAGGCAAAAGTTTAAGTGGAATGTTTGGTTCTCATCCATGCCTCATCAAAATGTGAAAGATCTAAATAAACCTCACCCCACCCGAGATCTGCACAAGCACGTAAAGTGTTTATTAACCAGCCACTTCTGCTTCTGTATGAATGCTTGCTGAACGCCCCGGCTGACCAGCTACTTCCGCTTCTGTACGATCGCTTGCTTAACGCGCGCTGGCTCCCTACACCAATCAACCAACGCCAGGTATGATTTTTTTTTTTTAAGATTTTGTTTATTTATTTCACAGACAGAGACCACAAGTAGGCAGAGAGGCAGGCAGAAGGAGAGAAGGGAAGCAGGCTCCCCGCTGAGCAGAGAGCCCGCTGTGGGGCTTGATCCCAGGACCCTGGGATCATGACCTGAGCGGAAGGCAGAGGCTTTAACCCACTGAGCCACCCAGGCGCCCCCATGTATGATTTTTTTAAATGTTCAAAACGCCGGCCAGTCAGTTTAACTTGTTTGTACCCCACCCAAAACTTGTTTCTACCTGCTTATAAAAACCCTGCACCTACTCTGATCAGGACCTCTTAGCGTCACCAGCAACAAGTAGCGTGGAGGTCCGGGCTGGAACCTGTAATAAACGACCCTTGCCGCTTGGCTTTGACTCATGTCTCTGGTGGTCTTTTAGGGTGGGAATAGCATATGGCGGCTCGTGGCATTACATTTGGAGGTCCCACAGAGATATCCCCCCCACAAGCCCACCAGACAACTAGTCAATGGGTCACTGGAAACCAATCGGTAAAAAAGCCAGCTTTGTTCCTGTGTTCTGTTTGTTCCTATGTTCTGTTTCTGTGCTCTGCTCTGTTCATGTGTCCTTTCTACGTTCTATATCTGGGTTCGAGTCCCAGATGGAGGGCTGGCAAATAAGTCACTGGCGGACGCGCTATAGGGCTGCCAGCGGTCCTATGGAGACGTCCCTCGTTGCCTAGCAGGGGCCCCTCAGGGATTGTGGGTTCGAGTCCCATCTCGGGGGGCCATTAAAAGTGTATTGTGTCCCCATGTTATGTTGTTGTACCGGCCCCTCAGGGATCGTGGGTTCGAGTCCCACCTCGGGGGCCATCAGGATCTGGTTTGGAGGCCTCTCGGTTTGTTTTCTGTCTCTGTCCTCTGTGCAAAGTGTGTTTTTGTGAACCTAGGGCTGTTTACCCAGCCTATCCAATTAGCTGCAGAGCGGCCTGAAGCCCGCCGGCAAATTGTGTTTCCATGTTGTGAATTGTGTGTGTGTGATCTGTGTCCCTTGTGCCTGTGTGTTCTCTGTCCCTTGTGCCAACTAACTAAGTAACAGCAGTAAATGGGAAGCTTTTATTCTATCAAAGGGGAGGGTGTCCAACCTGTTTGAATCTGAAGAGTGCCTGGCTGTGTGAATGTCTCTGTATGGCTCCACCACTTCGGCTACAGAGTCTGAGTGGGCTGCACCCTGAGTCTCGCAGGGCGTCATATGGCATACCCGTCATCTACTCCACAGAGTATCCTGGTCTGGGGTTTATACGGACAGACCTTAGCTAAGACGCTCCTAAGTTCCCGGGAGAAACATGAGCAGGACAGCATCTGAAAGATCCCCCTCCCCTTGTCTGCGAGTGGGAGCAGCGGGGCCGCTGCCTCCTCCTCCTCCTCCTAGCTAGATGGGAGGGAAACCCCGAACTCTCTGTTTAAAAGGACAAAGTTTTCTTAGATTAATTGATCTGCTGTTAAGAAAACCCAGTTTCTATGTTTTGTTTTATCAGGTGTTTAACATCCCTAATTATATTTAGGCATGTGTTTTAAAATCTTCTAAGGTTTTAGCAATTGTTGACAAGATTTAGACCAATGATAAACCTTGGGTTAGATTTGGGTAAATGCTATAGCTACTCTAAAGGTTCAATCAGTACATTTACTAGAGTTCAATGTTTTCATAAGAGTCATCACTTGATATTTAACCATATCTATTC
The DNA here is from genome assembly GCF_964662115.1 of Mustela nivalis. Taxonomy (NCBI): domain Eukaryota; kingdom Metazoa; phylum Chordata; class Mammalia; order Carnivora; family Mustelidae; genus Mustela; species Mustela nivalis. The sequence goes on along the minus strand of NC_139025.1, from coordinate 33,561,519 downwards.
TGAGTTTTGTCGTTTGTAATTGTTTTGATGCTCTTGTAAGACGAGTTCCGCCTTAAAGGAAATTCATATGGGAAGAATTTCGGGACAAATACAGGTCTTTGCTATGTTAAAATCATGGGAACTAAAATGGGTAAAAATTTACAAAAGTAAAAGCTGCATTCGGACTAAACCAGAATTAGTAACATGGGACTAAATGAACTAAAAGATTATAGTGTTGTGTCTCTTAATGTTTAGTCTTATTGCTAGTTCTCCAATGTTTGCTCCTCCAGACTAGGGAAACTTTTTCCCAAGTTATCTGTAACTTAAAGAGATGTAAAAGTGCTCATTTGTAAATGAATCAAGGCATTCAACTTTTCTCTCTATCTGAACCCTCTGAAGCCAAAAGGTCTCCGTAAGTATTCTTTCTTCCTTGGCAATCAGTCATTTGCATAAGTTCAATAAGAATCTGTTCTTGTAACAGAATCAGCAGGCAGGACGAGGGGGCGCACCCACACCTCCCCAATTCCACCACTGCACTGCCCCTGAGGGAAACAGGACCCCCTGATGACACTGGTAACCCTAGACTCCAGTATTGGCCTTTTTCCACTAGTGATCTGTATAATTGGAAAACTCAAAATGCCCGCTTCTCTGATAACCCCCGAGACTTAATTGCCCTTTTGGACAGTGTAACGTTTACCCATCTGCCCACCTGGGACGACTGTCAGCAACTTCTCCAGATCCTGTTCACCACGGAGGAACGAGAAAGAATCCAGGTGGAAGCCAGAAGGCTGGTCCCAGGAGATGATGGCCAGCCCACTGTCAACCCTGACCTGATTAACGCTGCTTTTCCTCTCACCAGACCCCCACAGGATGGCTGGGACTACAACGTGGCAGAAGGTAGGGGACAACTGCTCATTTATCACCAGACTCTAATGGTGGGTCTCCGGGCTGCTGCTCACAAGCCTACTAATTTGGCCAAGGTATATACTGTATTACAGGGAAAAACAGAGAGTCCAGCAGAGAGATTAATGGAAGCCTTTAGGCAGTTTACCCCCAGGGACTCTGAAGCTCCTGAGAATCTGGCAGCAGTGGTTATGTCCTTTGTGAACCAGGCAGCCCCAGACATTAAGAATAAATTACAGAAATTAGAGGACTTAGAAGGGAAACAGATCCAGGATCTACTTAGGATCGCCCAGAAGGTTTTTAACAATCGAGAGGCACCGGGAGAAAGGCAGTTAAAGGCCATGGAAAAGATGACTAAAGTCTTGGCGGCAGTAGTACAGCAGGACAGCCCCCCCCCCTTGCGCAAAGGCGGTTCCCCTCCGCACCCCTTATGGCGGGACTTAGAGCCGGGGCATAGCCAAGGCGATCTTGACCCAACACCTGGGTCCATGGCGACGGCCAGTAGCTTACCTGTCTAAGAAGCTGGATTCAGTAACAGCCGGATGGCCACCGTGCCTCTGGATGATAGCAGCTACTGCCTTGATGGTAAAGGAACTATGGGACAGGAGCTATGGGTTACTACCCCACATGCCATCCAGGGCGTCCTCAAGCAGCCACCTGACCGCTGGCTCAGCAATGCCAAACTCACTCACTATCAGGGACAGTTGCTTAACCCTCTCAGAAGTATTTTCATGCCACCAACCGCCCTCAATCCCGCGTCACTTCTGCCCGACCCCGACCTGGGCGCACCGCTCCACGACTGCACCGAGATTTTGGCCCAAGTGCATGGAGCGAGAGAAGATTTGAAGGACCAGCCGCTGCCGGATGCAGACATCGTGTAGTTTACTGACAGCTGCAGCTTCGTCCACGAAGGACAAAGGTACGCAGGGGGCCGCGGTGACATCTGAAACAGAAGTTATTTCGGGCGGAGGCATTGCCTCCGGGCACCTCAGCACAGAGGGCTGAGTTAATCGCCCTGACCCAGGCCCTAAAGTTGGGGCAGGGCCTCCGGATGACTGTATACACGGATGGTCGATATGCCTTTGCCATGGCCCATTCATGGAGCAATTTACAGAGAGAGGGGGTTGCTCACTGCCGAAGGGGAAGACATTAAAAACAGGGACGAAATTTTGGCCCTGCTAACAGCCATCTGGGCTCTCAAGAAGCTAGCCATAGTACACTGCCCCGGCCATCAAAACCCAAACGATCCGGTCTCCCCGGGAAACAACTTTGCTGACCAAACTGCTCGCCAGATAGCCCACAGGACCATTCCAGTGTTGCCAATACAGCTGCTCGACCCAGGGCCCCGAGAACTGCCACCTCACCCTGAGTACTCTGAGGAGGACATCACCTGGATGAGTAAACTCCTGATGACTCAAGTCAAAGATGGTTGGTGGCGGGACTCTAAAGGCAATATCATCCTCCCCGAGGCCTTGGGACAGGCAGTCTTAGAGCGGATTCATCACACGACCCATTTGGGCTCCAGAATGCTCCATCCAGAACGCTTGCCCACATCCCGCTGTGATCGGATCCCGAGAAAGGGGAACCCTGCCGGGGGCCTACTGGGGGATAGATTTTACAGAGGTAAAGCCTGGAAAATACGGCTATAAGTATTTACTGGTGTTTGTAGATACCTTTTCAGGTTGGACTGAACCTTTCCCAACCAAGCATGAAACAGCGCAGGTTGTAGCAAAGAAACTACTTGAGAATATCTTGCCCATGTATGGCTTTCCTGTTATGATGGGATCAGATAATGGGCCAGCCTTCATTTCTAAGGTAAGTCAGGGCCTGGCTTCCGTACTTGGGGTTAATTGGAAATTACATTGTGCATATAGACCCCAGAGCTCAGGACGGGTAGAGAGGATGAATAGAACCTTAAAAGAGACCCTTGCTAAATTGACCGTGGAGACTGGCGCTAACTGGGTGGCTCTACTCCCCTACGCTCTGTATCGGGTACGCAACACCCCATACAAGCTGGGGCTCATGCCCTATGAAATCATGTATGGCAGGCCTCCTCCCATCATACCCAAACTCAAAACCGATCTCCTTGAGTCGGACCAGGATAACTCCCTCTTGTTTTCCCTCCAAGCCCTGCAGCGGGTCCACAAAAGAAGGGGAGGGGAGAGAGAGAAAGAAAGGTTTTCAGTTCTTTCTCTTGCTCTAATTCATAAGAGGCTCCTTTCCAGAGTAATCAGGACAGGGATAACCAGGCGGCTAGTGCAGTATGATCCCTCTTAGATTCGGAGGGATCGAATCATGGTCGAATCATGGAGCAGCTTCCCAACTTCATAGCATTCCCTAGGAGAATGGCATTACCTTCTGACCTGTGATTTATCAGTTGTAGGAAGAGGGCCCTTCTCAGTGGTGTTGCAACTGCTGAGTACTTTTTCACCCCTGAATTTCAGATCTGTTCCCATACTGGTTCTCCTGGTGTTTTCATCCTGTTCACTCTATGATTTATATCTATGTTTCTTTCAGATTGAATGTCCATAAAAACAGGTACTGCTTCATGTCCTTCGGTGTTGATTACAGTGATGAAATAGGTCATGGTAATGTGGCAACACGTGTTTAAAAATGTCTCCATACTGGTTTGAGAAATAGCTTCATTTTATGATATTGCAATGATGAGCAAAATTAAACCAGTAAGTTTGTTTTAAAGGTTTCAAAGTGCTCTGGATCTCTTGGCTCAAAACTTTAATTTTTAATAAGCCATGGGCTATAAATTCAAAATGTACAAAAGGATCTACAAAGTACATTCGGTGAAAAGTTTTCTCTTCCTGTCCCCCTCCCTCCTCTAGTCCTCCTCCAGCTCCCCATGTCTTGTCATCTCTTCTGAGACAGTCTGGTCATATACAAACAGATATTGCCCAAGTATTCCCTCCATTTTTTAAGCAAGTGATAGCATATTATAAACACTGTTCTTCTCCTAGCTTTTTCACCTAACATGTCTCAAAGATTGTTCTGTTATCACTATGCTTTTTTTTTTTTTTTTTTAAGACATATTGATTTGTTCACTTGAGAGAGAGATCTAGAGAGAGCACAAGCTGGGAGAAGGTCAGAGGAAGAAGCAGACCCCCATGTTGAGCAGGGAGCCTGATGTGGGACTCGATCCTGGGACTCTGGGATCATGACCCAAACCAAAGGCAGACACTTAACCGACTGAGCCACCCAGGCACTCTCAATATGTTTTTGTGGTTTTTTAAAAATCATTTATTCTGGGGCACCTAGGTGGCTCAGTTGGTTAAGCATCTGCCTTCAGCTCGGGTCATGATCCCAGAGTACTGAGATCAAGTCCTATGTCGGGGATCCTTGCTCAGCAGGGAGCCTGCTTCTCCCTCTGCTTGCAGCTCCCTTGCTTGTGCTCTCTCTCTCTCTGACAAATAAATAAATAAAATCTAAAAAAAAAAAAATTATTTGTTCTTTTTTTAACAGCTGTATAGTATCTATTGTGTAGGAGGCTGTCTCCATTACTGTGGACAGTTAGGTTTCTCAGCTTTTGCTATTACACATATTGCTGCAATGACGACCTTACAAATAAGGGGACTGGGAAAGGCTAGGTCAACAGGTGCATGCTTTGCTTTACTAGGTGTTATCACACTTCTCTCTGAAGGCTGTCACTATCACCTCTCCCACTATCAGCCCTTCATTCCTTCTTCACACGTTTGCCAATGGACTATCTTTTTGGTCTTTGCCAATCTGTTAAATGAAAAGTAGCTCCTGGTGTAATTTTATTTTTTAAAAAATATTTTATTTATTTATTTGACAGAGAGATCACAAGCAGGCAGAGAGGCAGGCAGAAAAAGAGGGGAAAGCAGGCTCCCTGCTGAGCGGAGAGCCTGATGCAGGGCTCGATCCTAGGACCCTGAGATCATGACCGGAGCTGAAGGCAGAGGCTTAACCCACTGAGCTACCCAGGTGCCCCTCCCGGTATAATTTTAATTTGTATTTCTCTTGTTATGAGTGAAGTTGGACAGCCACTTGTATTTACTTTTCTTTAAACTGTTATTTCAATTGGGTTGTTTATTCTTTTTCTTAATAAGGTGTAGGGGTTCTTTAAATACTAAATAAATTGGACTCTTATCTCTAATATGTGTTGTGATGATACTCCACCCCTCCCACCAGTTTCTTTTCCATGTTGCCTTGTGTTTGGTAGTTTCTGTTATGAAGATTTTTTCTTCTTTTGGTTTCTGGGTTTCTTATCTTATTAGAAGGGTCTTACCACTCCCTTATTTTCAGATCTGTCCCGTGGTTCTTGTTAGTACTTTCATAGTTCCATTTTTTATACTTTAGTCTTTGATCTGTTTGAAATTTTGGTGTAAAGAGAAAGGTAAGGATCAAGTTTCCTTTCTTCCTACTGGTTACCTAGGTATAGTAACACTTCATTAAATAATCCATCTCTTGGGGCCCCTTCGTGGCTCAGTGGGTTAAGCCTCTGCCTTCCGCTCAGGCAATGATCTCAGGGTCCTGAGATTGAGCCCCGCATCGGGCTCTCTGCTCAGCAGGGAGCCTGCTTCCTCCTCTCTTTCTCTCTGCCTGCCTCTCTGCCTGCTTGTCATCTCTCTCTGTCAATAAATAAATAAAATCTTAAAAAAAAAAATCCCTCAACCCACACACTGATTTGAACAGTGTTTCTATCATCTCTAAATTTCCATATGTATTTGGGTCTGTTTTTTTGGCTTTTCATTTTGTTCTGTTGATTTATCTGACTATTTACCTGCCTGTATCACACTATTTACATTATTACAGCTTTGTTTTAATTTTTAATTTTTTTTGAAGATTTTATTTATTTATCTGACGACAGAGATCACAAGTAGGCAAAGAGAGAGAGAAGCAGGCTCCCCGCTGAGCAGAGAGGCCGATGCGGGGCTCGATCCCAGGACCTTGAGACCATGACCCGAGCCAAAGGCAGAGGCTTTAACCCACTGAGCCACCCAGGCGCCCCACATTATTATAGCTTTGTAACATAGTTTAACATTTGGTAGGACCAATCAATCGCTTGAAGGTGGTCTTTGGATTATAATATTTAATGTGTGTTTTTCACAAACTGTGTTATTTCCATAATTCTAGATAAATTGAACATCATCTCCACAAATGGGGGAGACCTTGGACTTGATTCAGTAGTACTGGGGAGCCAGAGACATTAGTACAAAGTTATCCAGATTTGAGGTTACAAGATGTACTTTCCTTTGGGTGCTATGGCATTGTGTCTGTTTCTCTGGCTGACCCTGGCCCAGATTTCAGGGAAGGAAGGACTCTAAGCATTAAACACCAACAGATCTTGTTTTTGCATAAAATCTGTGAGGTGTTGCAGACCCACGGTTACCAGGAAGGGGGGAAGAGGACTCTGTCCAATCAGCTGGGCCATGCTGGTTCAGCGGACATCAACTGCTAGGAGGGGGGCCTGGGGGAGCACCAGTGGCAAGATCTCCTCAGGGGCTTCTGGAACTTTGAGGGCTTTGCTCCTGGCATGGCCACAGCGAATGGGAGCCAGAGCAGGAGAAGTGGGAAGAGAGGAGAAAGGCACCATGCAAGTCACAACAGATTCCTCCTGGGAATGCATAATCTGATTATGCCTTGTTCTGTTCATCAGGCCCATGAGATTCCCAAGGGGCAGGACTGTGTCTTCAGGGTACTTGACGCAATGTCTGACACAACAGGTGCCTAGTAAGTGTATGTTAAAAGGATGAATGAGGGAGTGAACATGCCAGAGGAGTCTTCTTCATAACATGGATTATCCGGGAACTTCCTGCGGCTACATAGGAAGGAGCAGAACTAGGGCACGACCCAGGGTCTTGTGTCTTGTTCTGACTCTTGCTTGTCATCCTGTCCAGGAGAGGGATGCTGAGTGAGCAAGGGCTATGAACCCTCCTCCCAACTTCTTTCATATTTTCGGAGGGATCTAATAGCTTTATGTCTTGTGCTTTCACTCATCTTTAATAGCATCCAACTGAGGGGCACCTGGCTCAGTCAGTTGTGTGCCTGACTCTTGATCTCAGCTCAGGTCTTGACTTCAGGGACATAAGTTTAAGCCCTCCATTGGGAGCCCACTTTAAAAAAACAAGAGCATCTAACTGAAAGGTTAGTCCCATTAATTACTTCTTCCTTTTCCGCTCCGAACCCTTCAGTAAAGCAAGTGGGATAGCAAAGGAGATAAGAATCAGTACAAGTAATCTGGGATGCCTGGGTGGCTCAGTTGGTTAAGCAGCTGCCTTTGGCTCAGGTCATGATCCCAGTGTCCTGGGATCGAGTCCCATATCGGGCTCCTTGCTCAGCAGGGAGCCTGCTTCTCCCTCTGCCTCTGCCTGACATTCCATCTGCCTGTGCTCGCTCTCTCCCCCTCTCTCTCTGATAAATAAATAAAATCTTAAAAAAAAAAAAAAAGAATCAATACAAGTAATCAAAACAAGCAGCTCTTTCACAGTATTTCCTAGATGCCAGTTTGTCTCAGATTTTCTACCTATTTAATTAATTTAATACTTAAAACAGTAGGTATGTATTTTTACCATACCTGTTGCACAGTAGGAAACTGAGTAACTTATACAGGGCCACGGAGCTTGTAAGTAGATTGGCTGGGATCTGAACTAGGAATTCTACTCCAAAGCCCATGCACTGAAACTCTTTCCTTGGCATGTACACATACGTGTTAACTTCACCGAAGTATAACATAAAATACAGGGAAGTGCACAAATGGAGTGTACGAATCACAGAATTTTCACAAAGCGAGCCCATCTCTATAACCAGTACCCACCAGAAAGAACAAAACACTTATCCCCCCAGGAGTTCCCAACTTGTCCCCTCCCACTCTCTGCTCCTTTCTCACCAAGGGAGACCATCCTCCTGACTTCTCTTACCATTCTTCTGGGGGTTTCTATCCTCTCTTTTTCTATTTTAATCATATTTGTGTTCCAAACATCACTGGGTCGGTTGCTAAAGTTAAAAATATTCTGTCTTGCAGGAGTAGGGGTCGGGGGTGTTAGGATAACACATTCCCTAGATAAGAGAAATAATTGAGGGTGGAGAGTTAGGTGGGTAGTCGCTCTATTTTCCCCTCATTCTCTGCCAGGAAGTGTGAGGTTCTGTCTTTCCACTGTCGGCTTCCCTGAGGACTACATCTCCCAGCAGGCTGTGCTCTGACAGCTCTCGGATTTAAATAGGATTCTGGGCTAAGCTTAGATAGAGTCAGGCTGCTGCTGAACACCCAGGAGCGAGAGGAGCTAGAGAAGGGAGAGGCAGTGCCAAGCAGCCAGGAGTTGGAGTTAGACCAGGAGCTTGAACCAGACTTGGAACCCAAGTTGCTTTTGCTAAAGCGGCAGCGGCTGAAGAAGTTGAAAAGATGCTGGCTATGTTGGGAGTGCTCACCACCTTCCTTTCTTTCCTGTACTTCACAGCTCCATCCATCAGGTTTGTCTTATTTCAGTAACTCATGGAGTATTTTGCAAAGCCCTGGATTGGAGACACGGAGCTTGTAAGTAGATGAGTTCTCAGCTGCTGAAAGAAGAGAAAGGGACGGAGGCTGAGGGAGGGAAGGTCAGGGCAGATAAAGCAGGAAGGAGGTCGTTAGGAATCCCCTGGTGGAAAATGGGAAGGAAGCACCTCGGGGCTGGGAGAGAGGGGCTTGTCTGAATGCTGATGCTAGTGAACGCTTGACCTTATGAGGTCACTGAACACACAACAGAGGTGGGAGTGTTTAGGTTTCTCTGAAGGTCCCTAGGTCCTTTATTCCCTGCCCACGATCAAGGTGGCCCTGCTGGGCTACTATGGGAGGTTGTTGCTGAGGGACTCATTGTTAAGTACCAGGCATTTTGCAAAGGAAACAAACTCTTTTACCTTTGAGACTACCCCCAACTAATGATTTGGGACGGGTCTTCTGCTGTGGGATATCTGGAGGTGTCATAGTGTTCTGAGTGAAAATTTTGAAAATTGCTGACAATGAAGAAGGTTAAATGGACATAACAGGAACAGAGTGTTGCTCTAGGTCCTCGCATAGAAACCTGGGCTTAAGTTCCAATTTTGCCACCATTAGCAAGCGACTTGAACTTCTTTGACCCTCAGTCTTCTCTACTATAAAATGGGACTAATGATGGAGTGGTCAAGAGGATTAAAATAATTTCTCTACAGAAAGTGCCTAGCCTGATGCCTGGTAGTCAGATGATGCTCAGGAAATGTTTGTTCTGCCCTGTTCCCATCCTTTTTTTTTTGGAATTTGTCAAGTCAACTTTATATGAGAGGATGCTCCCTGTGCAGACATCTGAAAAAAGGAATTTTCTCTCTGTGTGCCAATGGCTAGAATGGAATCTCTAGCAGGACGATAGAAAACTTCCAAAGGTGTTGGCTCTCTCAAACTGGAGAAGCAGCCCAAGATTCGTATTTGAATGCTGTTAATCAATTACTCACCGTTGATACTGGTTGAAGACCTAACCTTCAGGACCACTGATGCCACAAAACACCCATATGTTTTGAATGCAGGTTAGAGGAGGAAGCTGACCTCTGGGAACCTCTAGATGAGAGCTAGGCATCTGTGTTGACTAACAAGGACGCTCTCTGCTGGCCCTGGCTCAAAGAGCTCTTATTCAGTTCGTCCAAATGATCATTTGTAGTTTCTGGGCACATGATCTTCCAACCTGAGGTAATGAGCAGGATGCCCAGTGGGAAAACAGTGTCCCCTGAAGGTTAGCTTCTTTGGGTTGCCTGATGACAACTTAAAAAAATTTCTCTTGGAGGCTGAATGGATTTTTATCTTGATCTCAGTCTGGAATCGGGAAGGATGTGCATGAATGCTTTTGTTTCCCTTGCCTATAGGAAGTTCTTTGCTGGTGGGGTTTGTAGATCAAACGTGCAGCTTCCCGGGAAGGTAGTGGTCATCACCGGCGCCAACACGGGCATCGGCAAGGAGACGGCCAAAGAGCTGGCTCGCAGAGGCAAGTCCTCCCCCTTCCGTGTTCATAGGACAGTGCCTCCTGCCTTCTCACTGGGGGGAGGGGAGGTGTCTGTCCACATTTTCTTGTCTTTCCTTCTGGGCTTAGAGTTCTGTTCAGGAATTCAAGGAACCTAGAATTCAGGTCCAGCTCTGATACCAACTTACTCCATATCTTAAACTTTCCTCCCTATTCCTTCCCTAGGGTATAAAGGGAAATAATGATGTCCATGTATAATATTGGTCAAATCAGTTATTCTAAGAGGAGGTACCAAGCAACATTAAATGCCAGTGGGTAAAGACCAGGGTTCCCAGCTTCGGGTTAAGCTGACAACAAAGAGACTGAGCAGTTCTACTAGTGAGAATTCCAAGGCAGAATCGAGCCACTCACAGTTTAGGGATGGCTGGGCTGGGAGAGTGCTCTGTCTCCCAGTGGCAAGCTCACGTCTGCTTTTTCATCTTAAGGTTTGAACGCATTGCCCTCTCTTTGCTTTGGCCCCAGGAGCCCGGGTGTACATTGCCTGCCGAGATGTACTGAAGGGGGAGTCTGCAGCCAGTGAAATCCGAGCTGATACAAAGAACTCCCAGGTGCTGGTGCGGAAACTGGACCTATCTGATACCAAATCCATCCGAGCCTTTGCTGAGGGCTTTCTGGCAGGTAAGGCCCCCGTGAGTAGACAGAAAAGCAAGAAGCTGGGTGTGGGAGTGGCTGCTCCACCCTGTGCCACTGGGGACCCTTACATCAGAGCCACCATGGATCCCACTGGACAGGTTCTGCCACTTGAACCAGCAGGGCAAGGAATTGGCAGTGGACAAGCTGGGCAGGATCCTTATCATCCTTTTCCTCTGCAATGGGAAAGTTGGGCTCTCTGTCTGGGCTTGCACCTTGGCATCAAGGTGTGGCCCTGATGTCACTCTCTTCTCTCATCCTGAGACTCAACCTTCTGTGGCCACAGGCACTAGATGAAGTTGTGTTGTTGCCAGAATTCTTCTGTGTCTTGGAAGATGACTAGCTTCCACCAAGGCCTATGAAATTCATGAAGGACAGGATGTGTCTTGCTTTATGGCTCTATGTCCAGTGCATAGCTAAGTGGGCCTGGCCCAGAGTCAATACTCAGTATACATTTGCTGAATGAATGAATGAATTAATGAGTGGTGTCCCGGAAGATATCAGTAGCTAAATTTAGAAACCCAATGACTGTTTATTAAATATCACCGAGATAGATCCAAGGGCAAGGAGAAAATACTCAGGATTGCAACAGGCAGCTAGTGGACTCCTTGCTAACGACAGGGTCTGCTTGGTTTTGCTCTATAATAGAGGAAAAGCAGCTCCATATTCTGATCAACAATGCAGGGGTGATGATGTGTCCATATTCGAAGACAGCCGATGGCTTTGAAACCCACTTGGGAGTCAACCACCTTGGTAAGTTTTTTTTTTTTTTTTTTTAATATTTTATTTATTTATTTGTCAGAGAGAGAGAGAGAGAGACCAAGCACAGGCAGAGTGGCAGGCAGAGTCAGAGGGAGAGGCAGGCTCCCCGCGGAGCAAGGAACCCGATGTGGGACTCGATCCCAGGACGCTGGGATCATGACCTGAGCCGAAGGCAGCTGCTCAACCAACTGAGCCACCCAGGTGTCCCAAGTTTTGTTTTGTTTTAAAGATTCATTTGTTCATTTTAGAGAGAGAGGTAGAGTACGAGAGGGGAGGGAGGATCAGAGAGAGAGAGAGAGAACCTCCAGTAGACTCCCCACTGAGCACAGAGGCTGACACAGCTTGATCTCAGGACCCAAAGATCGTGACCTGAGCCAAAGTCATGAGTTGGCTGCTTAACTAAATGAGCCACCCAGGTGCCCAGATAGGTATTTTTGAGTGACTGAAAAGCAAGAAAATCCCATCTTGTTTTCTGTATGGAGGTGACCCTATATGAGTGCTGAGAATCTCTAGTGGTCCTCAAAGACCCCAGGATTCCAACTGGAATCCTGGGGTCTTTGGACATACTGGTTTTTCACTATTTTTCCACTGACCAGTACAGAAAAGTGAGATCCTCCTACCCATACCACTAAGAAACCCCAAAACTTGGGAGATGCCAGGAAGAAGAATGTCATTCTTAGATGGGGCCTTGCAAGGCTTGCCAAGCAGGGTCAAGCATGGCAGGTGCAGGAGGGTATTTGCCTGGAGAGGAACACATCTATAACAGAGGGCCACAAAATCAAGGGTCAGACCATGGAAGAGGCAGACCTTAAGGACCTGAGGTATGAATGAGGCTGGCTTCAGAATTCAAGGTGATGGCTCTAGTGAGATCATGGAACATGTTCTCTGGTTCTAGGAAAATTATTTTCCCTGACTATTCCATCCTTCCTTCTGTACATGAATGTACCTGGAAACTCAGTTGGGGAATCATGACCAAAGGGTGGTCGGAAGCCAGCAGGTGGCAGGTGGCTGGATTGGGAAAGGGCAGAGGGACAAATAAATACAGGTTAAGTCTGTATTGCCTTACCTGTTGTCTAGCTCTGGGCCTCGCCTTGAGGAATCCACCAGGTCAGACTGACTGATCATTTGCCCTGAGTTATTACAGCATCAAAATTTGTTGATACCCAGAAGATAGTGAGCTGCTGCTGAAATCCTACCAACAGCTTCGACCCTCTGAGCCTGGGTATAAAGTCTGTTCTTCTCACTCCAATCTCCCTTGCTGGCTGTCCTTGCAGGCCACTTTCTTCTCACCCACTTGCTCCTGGAGCGGCTGAAGGAGTCCACCCCTGCACGGGTGGTGAACCTGTCATCTGTGGTTCACCATGCAGGCAAGATTCACTTTCATGACCTCCAGAGTGAGAAGTACTACAGCCGAGGTCTGGCTTATTGCCACAGCAAGCTGGCCAATGTGCTTTTTACTCGGGAGCTGGCCAGGAGACTCAAAGGTAAGTCTGCAGAAAGGGCCCGGACTAAGGTAGCAAAAGCAAGGTCTTCTGTTCAGATCAGAGGTTCACAGAAACTTCTGAAGTCACGATGTCAAACAGGCACTGTTCTGTGGTAGCTTTATACCCTAATGAGAATGAGATTGTAAACAGACTAAAAACAATTCTTGTCCTTGGGAAGCTTAAAATGGAAGAGGGTTTGGGAATCCGCAAAATGTCCTTACATTCATGTCCCATCTTATCTCCTCTCTATTATCTCATTTGACTTTTCACAACAAACTCTTGTAACAGGCAGAGAAGTTACTATTATTACTATTGCATGGATTCAAACTGAGGTTTGAAGAAGTGGCCAGCCTGAGATTAGATGCCACACGAAGGAAGGAGTCCGGAGTGGCATGTGGGAACTCTGCTTTAAATTCAGGGGGCTTCCTTCTGTGTGTGCCACCTGCCAAGTTCTATTTGGTGAGCTAAGCTACAGAGCTGCCACTGCCTGGAGTCGGAGAGTTCTGGCTGGATGTCAGGCCCCTGGGTCTGAGCTCTTGCCATGCCACACAGAGCTACATGTGTATATGGATGCGTCCCTTTAACTTTCCCTGATTTCATCCTCTCAGCTGTAAAATGTGGGAGTCTTCTCTTAATCCTACGATTCTGTGCTCCCCGGAAGTTTTCACTGAGTTGCTTGGCTTTGACACCTGCAAATCTGGAGACCATTTGCCACCAGGAATAAGTCAGAGTCTGGGAACAATGGTATTCACCATGAGAATGCAGGAGATGGAAGAATAGGGTAATTATTAGAAGAAATAATAATGATGATCATAATTGAGATAATGCCTGTGAAGCAGGTAGCATAGCCCTTGCTCATAATAAGTACTAAAGATAGTAGAGGCACAGGGGGTGCCTTGAGGTCATGTTAACCTCCATTATCTCCATCAACACCCCTCAACCTATATTCCATAAAACGCACTTGCCCAGCAGTTGCAATGCAAAGTTCTAGTCTCCTGCCTTCCAACTAGTTGCTTCCCCTAAGCTCCTGCCACAGAAATTTCAAGGATACCACTGTTAATAATTGATACTCCTCCTCCCCCATCTACTACTACTACTACATGTGGTTGTTTCTATTATTAATACTTAAGCCACAGAGTAAAGTTGACATTGAAATAGAAGTTCCTTCCATCAAGCACTCCTTATGAAGCACAGAAGGCTGAGAAGGCTATAGATCTTTCTGGGAGAGATCAATTAATTCCTATCAGATTCTACCTGGCTAGGAGAAGCACCTTCTGAACCTGGGGTTTTGTTCTCTGAGTTTCTTCTCATTTGTACATTTTGCTGCAGGAGATGAGCTAATTCTTTGGGCTCGGATGAGCCCCTGAACTAACAGTGCTTCCTTTGCCCTAGGCTCGGGGGTCACCACTTATGCTGTGCACCCAGGCGTTGTCAGCTCTGAGCTGGTCCGACACTCGTTCCTCCTGTGCCTACTCTGGAGGCTCTTCTCCCCCTTCATCAAGTCACCTTGGGAGGGGGCGCAGACCAGCTTGCACTGTGCCCTGGCTGAGGGCCTCGAGCCGCTGAGTGGCAAGTACTTCAGGTGCATGGAGGCGGTCCTGGTTGGCTCCATCACCTGGCTCCCGGGGGTGGAGGGGTGAGGTGGGCACAGGGCTCCCTGAGCTCTGCATCCCACCCTGGTGGCCAAGGTTGTGCCTGATCATGGAATCCAGGTTTGGGTTGGGCCTGCAAATCAAGTGCTGTTACTTTTCCAAGGGAACTTACATTAGGAACTAGGCAAGAGTTGCTTTTATGTTTCCGATTTATATCTTGTGTGCCACATTTTCAGGTAAGCTTTGTACCTTTCTGAGAGCTGTTAGAAAGGATTGTCCCTATTGGTTATGTCTTGGAAAGAACAGTAACAGGCCTTCTGGATCCTTTCTCTCCTCCTTGAAGCTTTTAGCTGATTTCTTTCATGAATTTGTTTATACCACTTAGCACACAGCATGGGGGCAAGGTCATCTCTCTCCACAGTGAACTCTCTCCCAGTGGTGCCAAGATTGTACCATCTGTTGGAATGCAGAAATAGACATCTCACTGTTGAATCTTGCCACAAACTCAGTGGGGAATCAGAGATTGGGAATAAGAGGAAGCCCAGGATTAAATCTCCTTCCCATTCCATGATGTGATCCATCCCCATCTGCTATTCTGTCCCATTTGTTGAAGGCTGTTCATTGGCGCACAATTTATTTGAGAGAGAGTGGGCGTGCACACAAGTGGGGGGAGGGGCAGTGGGAGAGGGTGTAGCAGACTTCCCACTAGGTGGGGATACTGACCTCCTGGGGCTCCATCCCAAGACCCTAAGATCAAGACCTAAGCTGCTTAACCAGCTGCACCACTCAGGTGCCCCTGGTGTACCATTTATTAAGTGAAGCATTGGCGATGACCAATGCATCGGTGCACAAAAATAGAAGAATGGCTGGGGGCTCAGTTGGTGAAGCGCCTGCCTTGGGCTCAGGTCATGAGTCCGTGACGGGCTCCCTGTTCAGCAGAAAGCCTGCTTCTCCCTCTGCCCCTCACTGCACTCATGTTCTCTTTCCTTCTCTCATTCTGTCTCTCAAATATATAAAATCTTTTAAAAAAATAGAAGAATGGATAAATAATAATAGCCAATGTTGCTTGAGCTCTTGAAAGTGTTTGGTACTTTTCTAAATATTTTGCATGAAATAATTTATATAATCATCACAACTCTAGGAGGTAAAAAATAATATTATCCACATTCTGCAGACAAGGAAATTGAGGCACAGAATAATTAAGTCTTGCTTAAGGTCATATAGCTTGTAAGTGGTACACCTGGGATTCAAACCCAGGCAGTCTGGCTGGCAGGCTGTGCTGTTCAGGGTGGCTGCTGCTAGTCATGTGTGGCTACCAACCTCCTGAAATAGGGCTTGTTCAAAATGGGGTATGCAGGAAGTATGAAATGTGCACCAGATTTTGAAGACATAGTATGAGGAAAGAAACTTGAAATATTTCATTAATAATTTTTATATTGAAAAACTATTGAAATTATACTGAAATTATCTATATTGAGTAAAATGAAATATATTAATCAAATTCATTCCACCCAATTATTTTTCTTCTTTAAAATGTACTTTAAAAATTTTACTAGAGGGGTACCTGGGTGGCTCAACGGGTTAAAGCCTCTGCCTTCGGCTCGGGTCATGATCTCAGGGTCCTGGGATCGAGCCCCACATCGGGCTCTCTGCTCAGCGGGGAGCCTGCTTTCCTCTCTCTCTGCCTACTTGTGATCTCTGTCTGTCAAATAATAAAAATTTCAAATAAATAAATAAATAAATAAAATCTTTAAAAAAATTTATAATTAAAAAAAAAACTATTTAAAGAAACACACACACACACACGCACGAAAAACACTGTGAGCACTGTTCTGCCCCCACCTCCTCATGCAACTAGCCCCCTCCTCCATCTCTGCTCCCTCCCAAACAGAAGAAAACAGGGTGCTGAGGATAGGGCTCATGGGGCACAGGTGGGTCTGCAGATAGAATTGAAGCGGTCTGTGAAGTTGTTTGGGAAGATGGTTGCATCTTCAAGTTCACTAATCTCCACCTGAAATTTGACATTGCCTTTGATGACAAACGTAGGCCATAAACTGCAGAAGCAGCGGTGATACCTGTGACTTTGTCACCAATAAAACGAAACATTTTCATGTCACATGGCAATTGGTACAGATGTCTCGCTGGGTCACTTCTGCTCATCAATACTGCAAAGGCCGGTACTCTTGTTAGACCCAGCACAAGCTCCTGTTGTAGAATACATTAACGGAGAAGCCTCTGTATCACTCCATCACGCACCAATCTAAAATATTTTAAAACCACATTTCAATACATTAGTTCCTTTTCATCCGATATATCTTACACATTTAGAAATATATTCTGAGAAAGAGGCCATCAACTTTTCCAGACTGTTGTTTTCCACTCCTGGATGCTCACGCTCTTTCTTTTCCCTCCAGTGACTGCAAGAAGGCTTGGGTGTCTCCCAAATCTCGAGATAACAAAACGGCCGAGCGCTTGTGGAATGTTAGCTGTGAGCTTCTAGGAATCCAGTGGGAGTAGAGCTGGTGGAAGAGCCATAGCTTTATCAGGCCTAGTGCCTGCCTTGCTGAAAGGGGACCAAGGAGAAGGACCCCTCGGAAGGACCATCCTCCTGGCTGGCTGCTGTTGAGAATCCTGCCCTGCTCTGATTCTCCCGACTCTTCTGGAAACCTTTGCACACCCAACTCTCTTGTGAGGCTGGTACATTGCACAAGATGTTCACACCTATGGAGCATTCTTCTCCAAGACTTGCAGAGTCAGCTGCCCTCTCTGGGCAGGAGGACTGGGCAGATGCCAGGCTGGGCACAGGGATGGCGGAAGAGCCTGGGCAATTAGATCAGTTTTCTCACCAATACCAGAAACGCCAGCCAGCATGCTCAGCTGATGTGACAGAAAGAAACATCAGTGATATATATTTTATTTCCAGGGACTGTAGACCCAAACTCTGGGCTGATCTCCTTCCTCTTTGAGATACTAATCACCACCACTCTGGAGGCTAGACCAACTCGGGAAAATCTTGGCTTCTCCTTGGTCGACTTTGGTTTCTTTCTCTGAGCATCCTGGAGCCACTGCATGAAGCTGGCCCTTCCCATTTTCTCTTTGTGGTTCTCTTTAAGAAATTGAAAAAAATTTTTATAGCTTTATTGAGATATAATTGACATAATATTGGGTAATTTGGGGCCTTCTCATTTTCAACTGCATAGATGCTTTCTTTCCACAAAGTTCTCTTTACCTGAAATTTTAGAGGAAATAAAGACTGTGTGTTCATTCTTATTGTCTTACTTATTTAGCCAGGGAGAACTGGAACAAAGCGGGGAAGGCAGCCTTCCTGTAGTATCTCACCCTACCCCTCCACCCATAACCTTCTTAGAATATTGCGCGTGGGTGCAAAATAAGATGGTTCCATTGGGTATTTTCTGTAGGTTCTTCCAGCTCTCCCATTTTATTGTCAAAGATGTAACAGGAGGAACTTAAATCACACAGATGCTGATCTCCAGTACAGATTAAGGCCAGAGGTAATATAGGACTTCATTTAATTTGATACCTAGATGCAGAAAGACCAGCCCTGATAAACCCTCCACCTAAAATTGCAGTTCTTCTCTCTCCTGGCCTCCCTTGCTCTCCTATGCTATGTCTCTGCCGCTTGCTTCTTGCCTCAAGTGCTCAAGTTCACCAAGAGCAGGCAGGCGCTGACCTACCTGCGTGATCTTTCGACTGACATAGAAAGTCACGCTAGTGGTTCTAGTCCTACCGGATCCAAAGGGCCTCTAGGATCAAAAATGCCCTTTCCCTCCCTAGCAAGGAGACTTTTCTAAAAAAAACCTTTTTATCACATGGATTTTCAAACAGATAAAAGCCTAAAAAGTAGTATCCTGAATCCTCAGGGACCTGCCCATCATTCAGCATCCACACGGGTAACGTTTTGTCAGTCTTGTCTGTCTCCCCCGTGACATTTTTTCTCTGTAGGCTGAGTTGGGATATTCTCAAGCACATTCCAGACATTGTACATTCACCCATACATACTTTATTGGGTGTATCCAGATAAGAACTTCTGTTTTTTTACACAACCACAGTGCTGTTGTCACTCCTGAGAACATTAATAATTCTTGAATATAAGTTAATTCTTGAAGTTCAAGTTTCCCTTGTCTCACAATGTCTTTTTACTGTTGGCTCGTGCAAATCAGGGAAAGAGAAATGGTCTTGAAAAAATATGAAACTTTTCTTTCCTGAAGCCCCAGCAAATCTATTTGTGCCTCATTGGCCTGAAGGAATACTACAGATGGGCTCTGTTAATTGGTTTAAGACAATGATTATCCACACCTGAGCTGGGGGTCATCCCATCCACCCCACCAAGGGGGAAGAACAGTATCTAACTCAGAGCACTTATGTTAATTAGGATTAGCTACCCTCATCTGAACTCTCTGGGGTAGATACTATTTTTATCTCCATTTTACTGATGAGGCACAGGGAAGTGAAGCAGCTTGCTCAGGTTCGTATAGCTGGTAAGTGGCGGAATAGAAGGTAGTCTGACTCCTGGTCTCTTAATTAATCTGTTCTCTTAATTGCTATGCTCTATTGCTTCCCAGGGTAGAGGGAGCAACACATTCAAGCAATAATTCAGGACCATGAATGGGCAAAGGAGCGGAGGCGGTAATATTGGGGAAGCAACCAATGAATGTTCACTACTGGGACCCACAATCTGTGCCTTGCAGGTTGTTGGGTCTGATGAAAAGCCTGGTGAAGAATAAAGGGTAAAAAAAAGAGGAGATAGAAAAACAAAACAAAAGAGGCAAAGACCATGCAAAGGTGGGAGATAGGGCTGGTGAAGAGTGTGCAGGGCACGGACGATCCTGGATGTGTCCTCTGGACTGGAGGAACAAGCTTAAAGCCAACACCAAGAGCAGGGGCTGTGGAAGGCAAGCACGCAGAGGGTCTCTCTGTCCAGCCAGAACAAGCAGACCCCGGGTGTGAGAACAAGACTCACACCCGTGTGCTTGTTTAAGCGCTAATAAGCCATGGCACCTGGAGGCAAGAGGGGTGGGCTTGGGTGGGGATGTTTATGCATGTCAGAGGGGGCTGGCTGTAGGCAGAAGAAACAAAGCCATGCCGGGGCTCCAAGGAGCTGAGTCTAGCCTCCGCAGGCAGGCGACACTGGTATTGGGATTGGTGATGTATGACTCTTGAGTAAACTCGTTCCCAAGGCTGGGTTCCTCCACTGTCACACATTCAAATATAGTTGTTTTTTTATCAAATTGGAGTCTTCTTAATCTCAAGAAACAAGCTGAGGGTTGCTGGAGGAGGGGGAAGAGGATAGGGTGACTGGGTGATGGACATTGGGGAGGGTATGCGCTACTGCGAGTGCTGTGAATTGTGTAAGACTGATGATTCACGACCTGTACCCCGAAGCAAATAATACATTATATGTCCATAAAAATAAATAAATAAATAAGAGTCTTCTGTGGAACCCCTTTTCACAGAGAACCCAATGCTAACACATTCAAAAGATTACTCCTTAAAATACACAGAAATATATACATTACGTGCATTTAGAATTGTTTGGGCTTATTACACTTTATAAACTTTTCATGTTTGCCAAGTTACTTGCTAGCGTGTTTGGCTTAATGAAGGTCATGTTATTCTTGATTTGTGTCAAATCTCTGAAATCCGAAAAACCTTTTTGTATATTTTCTGTGGTACTCAGGGGGCCTCGGGGCCAGTTGCTGGGAACAAGGGGCTTTTAGCCCCAATCTGGAGTACAGGGGTTGGGAATAGTGAGGGAGCAGAGCCTAGACCTCAGGGCCAAGATGGCAGCTTGGTTATTTATTTATTTATTTATTTATTTATTTATTTGACACAGAGAGAGATCACAAGGAGGCAGAGAGGCAAGCAGAGAGAGAGGAGGAAGTAGGCTCTCTGCTCAGCAGAGAGCCTGATGTGGGGCTCGATCCCAGGACCCTGAGATCATGACCTGAGCTGAAGGCAGAGGCTTAACCCACTGAGCCACCCAGGTGCCCTGGCAGCTTGGTTTTAAGAGCTTGTGGGTCTAGGGGCGCCTGGGTGACTCGGTTGGGCAACTGCCTTCGACTCAGGTCATGATCCCGGAGTTCCGGGATCGAGTTCCGCATCGGGCTCCCAGCTCCATGGAGAGTCTGCTTCTCCCTCTGGCCTTCTCCCCTCTCATGGTCTCTCACTCTCTCTCTCAAATAAATCAATAAAAATCTTTAAAAAAAAGAGCTTCCTGGCCTAATGCTAGCAGGGGCCTACATGAGCTGGGGAGACAGATGAAGGCAATTTGCATGAGAATCTGGCACTCCAGAGGGAAGGACTTCGCTCTCCCCTGTTTAATGGTCTTAGGAACTTTGGGGGCTGAGGGCTAACCTTAAGGTCATGGTGTTTGGTGGAAAAATCCTTCCTCTTGAGTTATTACCTAACCCTGGTCTCTGGAGAACATAGAAATTGCTCCAGTGCAACTTCTTTAATCAAAACTTGCGTATGGCAGTTCCCTTCCTTCCCAGAGAATGACTCTACTTGAAATGTGCATTATTTCCTGCCATCCTTGGCAGGTGGCAGAGCTCAGCCAGCTCAAAGTGGCACAGGGCTGGGGTGGTTGCTCCTCACCACGATGCTATACTACCTCTCACTTAAAGAAGTCTGTGAAATGTTATTTGGCCAGGGAATGAATATATCTATATATGTGTATATATAGATATATATTCATGAATATATATCTAACATATTCATTAATATGAATATGTATTATATTCATATATATTATATATATTCATTCATCTATACTTATTATTTTTTAAAATTTTATGTATATTTTTGAGAGTGAGAGCACGTGAGAGAGAGCATGGGGCTAGGGGTGGGGAGAGAAAGAGGTTGAAGCAGACTTGAGGTGGGAAGCTCCGTTCCAGGACCCAGAGATCATGGCATGAGCCAAAGGCAGAGGCTTAATGGACTGAGTCACTCAGGTGCCCATGGCCAGGGAATATATTTTAAACCTGAAGTTTCCTATCCTATTTTATTTTATTTTTTAAAGATTTTATTTATTTATTTGACAGAGAGAGAGAGAGATCACAAGTAGGCAGAGAGGCAGGCAGACGGTGGGGGGGGGGAGATGCAGGCCCCCTGCTGAGCAGAGAGCCCGATGCGGGACTGGATCCCAGGACCCTGGGATCATGACCTGAGCTGAAAGCAGGGGCTTAACCCGCTGAGCCACCCAGGCGCCCCATATTTTATTATTATTATTTTTTATGATTTTATTTATTTATTTGACAGACAGAGATCACAAGTAGGCAGAGAGGCAGGCAGAGAGAGAAGGGGAAGCAGGCTCCCCGCTGAGCAGAGAGCCTGATTCAGGGCTTGATCCCAGGACCCTGGGATCATGACCTGAGCTGAAGGCAGAGGCTTAACCCACTGAGCCATCCAGGCGCCCCTTCCTATCCTATTTTAAATTATTGGATGCGTTTGTACCTGACAGGAGTGACAACAAATATATGAGAGCTGAGCAGCAAAGAACATTAAAAATGAGGAAAAAAATTAGGTGTGGGTATTGATTTACATGTTGTTGGTATTTTCATAATATAGAACAATGGTTGTTCCCCTGTTCGGATCCAGACTCTATTATCTCCTGTGGCCTTCGGGCACTTCCATGACACGCAGTCTACCTCAGCACCACCCCCCTGGAACCACTGTGTGTTCCGGCTTCATCACCAAAAGCATTGTCTAGTCTGCTCAGCTTGGGTGAGGAATAAATGCCAGTCCTGGCTTCTTGTCATGTTTCCAGAAGAGACTTGTCCCAAGTTAACAACCAAGCAAAGGAAAGGCCTTGGCCCAGCACAAGCAACATTAGGAAGCTGATGATCTAGTTACCATTCAACCTCTGCTTCTCATTAGATTCTCCCATGACACAGAGGTCATTTTTCTCTCCACCTACTCATGCCATGGGGTATGGCTTCCCGCCTGGCAGAGTGCCCCTCAGGATACAGGAGACAAGTTCCTGATGAGAAGGACTCAGGGATCATAGTGGTCCCAGATTTCTCTGCTCCTAGGTGCCTCTCTGGCTGCCCCAGGCCCACTGTCTGATGATTCCTGGCTTCTGTTATGCTCTGAAACCCTAGACTAGCCCAGGTGAGGAAAATTTTTCCCTTTGACTCAACTGAGACTGGCCTAAATTTCTTAAAAATAAAACTTGTCTGAGGGTACCTGAGTAACTCATTTGGTTCCTTAGTCTAGCATTTGATGCTTGGTTTTGGCTCGGGTCATGATCTTGGGTCCTGAAATTGAGTCCCGCCTTGGGCTCCGTGCTCAGTATGGAGTCTGCTTGTCCCTCACCCTCTACCTCTCCCCGCTGCTCTCTCTCTCTCTGGAGATCCACATTGCCCAGTCACTGGATGTGGGCAGCTTCCAGGGAGCCCGGGAAAGGGCATGACCTGGGCAAGGTGGCTCTTTTTGATGAGGACAAGTTCTAGAGAGAGAAACTCAGCTGAGAGCTGTCAGCTGCCAACACTCCCAGATGCTGGGGTATAGGTATTTATTACTCAAATGGGGAATTTGGTTAGCTTGCTATGACATCTGTTGCAGGGAGAGATGTATGTCAGACAAAGAGGTAGTATTATAGTATATGAGGAACTTTATATTATATATAACTACATATATTATGTTATATATTATATAAAGAACTTTTACTATTTTTTTTTATAAACCTACTTCATAGAATTTTGGTTTTTTTTTAAGATTTTATTTATTTATTTGACAGACAGAGATCACAAGTAGGCAGAGAGAGAGGAGGAAGCAGGCTCCCTCCAGAGCAGAGAGCCTGATGTGGGGCTCGATCCCAGGACCCTGGGATCAGGACCTGAGCCGAAGGCAGAGGCTTTAACCCACTGAGCCACCCAGGTGCCCCTGTTTTGTTTTGTTTTGTTTTTTAAGAGGGAGAGAAGGAGAGGAGGGGCAGAGAGAGGGAGAAAGAGAATCTCAAGCAGGCTCGATACCTAGGATGAGCCCAACACAGGGCTCCATCTCACAACACTAAGATCATGACCTGAGCTGAAATCAAGTGTTGGGTGCTTAAATGACTGAACAACACAGGTGCCCCTACAGCTTTTAGTTCGTAATAAGAATAAGACATGGGTGTCTGGGTGACTCAGTGGGTTAAAGCCTCTGCCTTCAGCTCAGGTTATGATCCCAGAGTCCTGGGATCGAGCGCCACTCAGGCTTCCAGCTCTATGGGGAGACTGTTTCTCTCTCTCTGCCTCCATTCCCCATTTGTGCTTGTCTCTCTGTCAAATAAATAAGTAAAATCTTTAAAAAAATGTTGGCAAAATCTAGGAAGTAGATAATATTATATACTACTGGTGTGAGTGGAAGAAATGGTGAAGCCGCTTCAATTCCACAATTCTGCTTAATATTTGCAGTAACATTAGGATATATGCACAAGGAGGCACTTTTGTACTAGCAAAAATATGGATACAACCTAAATGTCCAATTGGGGAAAACTAATCTTTGATATAATCATACAATAGAGTACTAGTATACTTGCTTTGGAGGTAGTTACTCCAATAATAATTATATTAAAAAGTATGTACATACATATATGAAGATACACACACATTATTGGAGAAATTGATGAAATGCAGAATGATGACTGTGTAGATTTATATTTAAAGACCACACACATATGACATGATACCAGATATTTTCTGTGGTTACATATCTAAGTTTGTAAAACCACAGAAAAAGGTCTAAAATCATATACAATGAAAACACAAAAGAGGTTGCCCCAGGAGGAATTGATAGGAAATAAATTTCATTTTTTTAAAAAACAGTATTTTCACATTTTCATTGGAAATTAAAATGAATGATTTCCTGCTGGTGAGAATGCAAATTAGTGCAATCACTATGAAAAACAGTACAGAGTTCCCCAAAAAGTTAAAAATAGAACTACTTCTCAAAAAAGAAATGCTAGATGATCCAGCAATTCTACTTGGATATTTACCTGAAGAAAACAAAAATACTCATTTGAAAAGATATATGAACCCCTATGTGCATTGCAGCATTATTTATAATAGCCAAGATATAGAAGCAACCCAAGTGTCCACTGACAGATGAATGGATCAAGAAGATGTGATAGGGGCACCTGGTGGCTCAGTGGGTTAAAGCCTCTGCCTTTGGCTCAGGTCATGATCCCAGAGTCCTGGGATCGAGCCCCGCTTTGGGCTCTCTGCTTAGCAGGGAGCAGGCTTCCTTCTCTCTCTCTCTCTCTGCCTGCCTCTCTGACTACTTGTGATCTCTGTCTGTCAAATAAATAAATAAAAATCTTAAAAAAAAAAGTGATATATACATATCTTTATCCATTCATCTATACACACACACACATATATACATATGTACATTTGTACATATACACACATACAAAACATATATGCACACATATATATGCATACATATATTATATACATATATTCTATAGTATCTGTATACATATATGTATTATAGTATGTACATATAACATGCACACATGCACACACATATAGTAGATATAGTATGTGCATATACATATATATGTATATACACTATATATAGTGTACATATACATATATACATAGTGTATATATAGTGTATATGCACATATATGTGTATATGTATATACATATATACATAATATGTATATATACACACATATACATATATACACATATACATATACATGTACATATGTATATACATATATACACACATATATACACATATTATGTATATATACATATATACACATAAATAGTATATATGCATATAGCATACTATTATATGTATGTATATCACATCTTCTTTAGCCATTCATCTATATATACATATATGTATATGTATAAATACACAAACAGATGTATACACATGTATAGTATATGTATACACATATACATGTATATACATGCATGTATACATGTATACACACACAATGAAATATTACCCAGCCATAAAAAAGAATGAAATATTGCCATTTGCAACAACATGGTGGACCTAGAGGATATTATGCTAAGTAAAATAAGTTAGAGAAAGATAAATACCATGTGATTTCACTTATATGTGGAACTTAAAAACAAATGAACAAACAGAAATAGACCCAGATACAGAGATCCAGTAGGCACCATAGGTGAGGTGGGGGGGGAGATGGGTGAAATAGGTCAAGGAGATAAAAAGATACAAACTTCCAGTTATAAAATAAATAAATAATGGGGATTTAATGCACAGCATAGAGAATATAGTCAATACGTAACAACTTTGTATAGTGACAGATGGTAGCTATGCTTATTATGGTGACCACTTCAAATTCTTTTTTTTTTCTTTTTTTTTAAGGGCTGAACTCATGACCTGAACTGAGATTGAGTCAGATGCTTAACTGAATGAGCCAACCAGGCACTCCTATGGTGACTACTTCTTAATGTATATAATTATTGATTCCCTATGTTGAACACTTGAAACTAATATATTGTGTGTCAACTATACTTCAATAAATAAAAATTAAAACTTTCAGTAGACACTGTGGGCTGCCAATGTCACTGTCTGTGGCTGATTAACTGATTGTAGGTTCTTAAACCTAGGTGTACTTTAAAACATTAAATGCCAATGCCTAGGTCTTACCTCAGAGATTCATACTTAACAGTTGTATTCTTGGGCAAAGGTTTTGGAGAGTCCCAGGTTATTCTAATGTGCAGCTAAGGCTGTGAACTGCTGGTCCAAGGTAATCATGGAGATCACACTTCCCTTACAAGTGATTGGTTATGGAAACGGCAGGTGCCTCAATCATGGGATATGGAAGGATACTTGTTGGTAACTTCTGAGAGAGGCTTCCATGTTGACTAAAAAGTAAGGCACAAGGAATGTTTTGTCTTCTGTTGGATGTTGTCATGGCTGAATATGACATTTGAATCTTTCACAATTATTTTGAGTCATGAGTGGAGCTGAGATGGCCAAAAGACCAAGCTCATATGCTGAGGTTGGTAGAGGAGAAGATGGAAAGATCTGGGGTGCTGATGATAAATTAGTGAGTCACTGAATTAACCAAGACTGGAGCTATTCTCCCTTGAGACTTATTGTTACATGACACAATAGACGGTCTTTATTATTGAAGCTATGTCCTGATGCAATAGTATTATGTTGAGCCAATATATTGAGCCATATATTGAATGCTGATGTTCTATTATTTTAAAAATTTATCTACTTATTTATTTTGGCTATGGGGAAAAGGACAGAAGGAGAGAGAGGGAATCTAAAGCAGGCTCCATGCTCAGTGCAGAGCCTGACATGGGGCCCAATCTCAGCACCCTGAGATCATGACCTAAGCCAAAACCAAGAATTGGACACTTAACTGACTCAGGGTCCCCACCTACCATTTTTTAAAATGTACATTCCCGTACCATCCATTCCTCCTGATTTAAGGCGGATGTCTTCTTGACCTGCTTTCATCACCTCCAATTTCCTCATCAGCAACATGACATTTTGAGTCTGGTTTGATTGTATTTTTCTCAACTCCAAATATCTGTCGTCTTCCATTGATTTCAACCTCCACAGGTATAACTTATCTAACATCCTGGTACGCAGCCTTACTAGTCCTGGTTATAATACTTTCATAGCTGTTTATCCAAATTTTAATCTATGTGTATAATCTGTTTTTTTCTACACATGGATATATGATATCTCTTAGACCAATCAACTGAGATCATAGAACATGAAGAACAACTTATTCTGATAGAAGTAGATTAACAGCTGTAACAAACAATGCTAAATTTTACAATCTTAATACAATATAATCTAATTTCTTGCTCATTTTGTAGTCCAACGGGGTGAATGTGGGAGGGTAGCTGTGCTCCATATGGCTTTCATCTCAGTGAAAATCAGTATGTTGTTAAGATCATTTGATATTTTGTGTTCTAGTGGCAGCATTACCTAAATAATTTAAAAAATACAAGATATAATCATATTTAAAATAAACACAATTTAACTGTTTTCATAGAGGTGCCTGGGTGGCTCAGGGGGTTAAAGTCTCTGCCTTAGGATCGGGTCATAATCTCAGGGTCCTGGGATCGAGTCCCGCATCGGGCTCTCTGCTCGGCAGGGATCCTGCTTCCTCCTCTCTCTCTCTGCCTGCCTCTCTGCCTACTTGTGGTCTCTGTCTGTCAAATAAATAAAATCTTTATAAATAAATAAATAAATAAATGTTTTCATAAACATGTAAATTAAGGAAATGCAAAAATAAAAATTATCTTAAATGTCTAAGGTTTTCTTCTAGAATAATTGTTTACTCAAATTAAAAGGAAGGGGCGCCTGGGTGGCTCAGTGGGTTAAAGCCTCGGCCTTCGGCTCAGGTCATGATCTCAAGGTCCTGGGATCGAGCCCCGCATCAGGCTCTCTGCTCAGTGGGGAGCCTGCTTCCTCCTCTCTCTCTGCCTGCCTCTCTGCCTACTTGTGATCTATCAAATAAATAAATAAAATATTTAAAAAAATTAAAAGGCAAATTCAGTATAGCTATGAAAATTAACATTTTATTTTATTTTTTAAAAGATTTTATTTATTTATTTGACACACACAGAGAGAGAGAGCGAGCACAAGCAGGGGGAGTGGGAGAAGGAGAAGCAGACTCCCTGCTTAACAAGGAGTCTGATGTGGGGCTCGGTCCCAGGACCCTGGGATCATGACCTGAGCTGAAGGCAGGTGCTTCACCGATTGAACCACCCAGGCACTCGGAATAACAACATTTTAAATACAATTTATTTAAATAAAGCTAAATTTTTTATCTTTTGAAAATTTAATTCTAGGAATTTTTGTAAAAACAAAACTATTCATGATTCCAATATTCAATGTCCATTTAGTTGCCAGTGTAAACAATGGATGTTATATTTCATTCATGTTTTCTTGCACCTACTTGTCTATCCATTTAAAGGTAAAATTATTTATTATTTAGCCTCCAGATAGAAGTGTTGCAAACACACATACATTGGAAAAAGAAGAGACAAGAAAAAAATAGCCACAGCACTACTAAAAATGAACCCATTTTATTTTATTTATTTATTTTTAAGATTTTATTTATTTATTTGACAGACAGTGATCACAAGTAGGCAGAAAGGCAGGCAGAGAGAGAGGGGGAAGCAGACTTCCCGCCAAACAGAGAGCCTGATTCGGGGCTCGATCCCGGGACCCTGAGATCATGACCTGAGCCGAAGGCAGGGACTTTAACCCCCTGAGCCACCCAGGCGCCCCGAAAATGAGCCCATTTTAATGTAAGTGTCTGTGATCCTCATCCTGAGAAAGAATGTGCCTAATTGGCCTATTCTTCTCCCCAGTTGGTTCCTCGGTTCAATTCCTCCCTGTACTAAGGAGCAGGAGCACCATCTACAACACCTTCAAGGCATTTGGATGCAGTCATGACGAGTTTCCCTGAGAGGTTAACAGTTTAGGCATGAGAACAGATATGTAGGGCATCAGGTTGTGTTATGTCAGAACTGAACCCCACAGCCCAAGTAGCAGAGATGTCCACACATTCTTAAATTTACTACTTTCAAGTGCATTTTTGTGAAATGTAGGGTTATTTTTTTTAAGTGCATAACTGAGGGAAGGAGCCCTTCTTGCCTGGGTCTGAGGGCATTACTGCTCACATAGTCCTGATATGGGCACTGGTGGGACAGCTCTAGGAATTCCTGGGAAAGAGGTCAGTTTTCTGTGCCAGGGCCCATGTCTACCACAGAGGTTTACTGTCAATCTGGTATGAAGGAAAGATTGTTTACTGAACATATGAGAATTTTGCCTCATGATTAGACAGTAAGTATCTTTTTTTTTTTTTTTTAATTTGACAGAGAGAGAGAGGGATGACAAGTAGGCAGAGAGGCAGGCAGAGAGACAGAGGGGAAAGCAGGCTCCCTGCTTCCGAGCAGAGAGCCTGATGCGGGACTTGATCCCAGGACCCTGAGATCATGACCTGATCTGAAGGCAGAGGCTTAACCCACTGAGCCGCTCAGGCGTCCCATAGACAGTAAGTATTTTAACTCAAATACCATCATGGTACTGTAGGAGGGTGATAACCATGGGTACATATGGGTTGCCCAAAGCACTAGTGTTTGAAAGTGTGCTATATGTCCACACAAACTCAGTTCCTTGATCTTCTCAGCACTGAACTTCTCCTTCACTCCTGAGGTTTCCCATTCACATGACAAGGGCCACAATATGGACACCTTGTCATCACGTGAACTTGCTGCTCCTGAGATATGTTACCAACATCCCACTCTTATCACAACTTCCTTCTCCTCCAGCTCCCTTGTCCTATTATCACACCCGTCTAGCAAAAGCCAAGCCTCAAAGAAACCAGATCCCTGATTTCTATATGCTACGGGAGAAAATCATTCAACCTGGCAGTCTAGAACCACTATCAACCGCTGGTCACCAGTGTGAGCTGGCTTCAGTGCTGCCTGATCACTTGTTTCCCACAGTCAAGGATGGATCCAGGAACGCTTAGGCAATTCGTGGGACTACCTTTAAGAAGAGAATGGAGGAGCTCATGGATGGCTCAGTTGGTTAAACAACCAACTCTTTTTTTTTTTTTTTAAGATTTTATTTATTTATTTGTCAGAGAGCAAGAGCGAGCACAGACAGACAGAGTGGCAGGCAGAGTCAGAGGGAGAAGCAGGCTCCCTGTGGAGCAAGGAGTCCGATGCCGGACTTGATCCCAGGACGCTGGGATCACGACCCGAGCCGAAGGCAGCTGTTAAACCAACTGAGCCACCCAGGCGTCCCTAAACAACCAATTCTTGATTTCAGCTCAGGTCATCTCAGAGCCATGAGATGGAGCCCTGCATTGGGCTCTATGCTGGGCGTGGAGCCTGCTTAAAATTCTCTCTCCCGTGCTCCCCCTGCCCCTCCCCCTGCCCCTGCATGCACATGCTCTCTCTCTCTCTCTCCCCCTTAAAAAAAAAGAAAAAGAGGTGCACCTGGGTGGCTCAGTGGGTTAAGCCTCTGCCTTCGGCTCAGGTCATGATCTCAGGGTCCTGGGATTGAGCCCCACATCGGGCTCTCTGCTCGGCGGGGAGCCTGCTTCCTCCTCTCTCTCTGCCTGCCTCTCTGCCTACTTGTGATCTCTGCCTGCCAAATAAATGAATAAGTAAAAATATTTAAAAAAAAAAAAAAGAAAAAGAAAAAATACAAAATTACAGATACAAAACTAGGTACAAAAGTACATGTTGCTTTAGAATGAGAAAAAACAAAACAAAAAATTAGGAAGTGGAGCTATGGGAATTTAAGGTGTCCTGAGATCTCTTTAGGCAATTTACCAGCAGTGCTTGCATAAAAACGCTTACAGCAACCTGTCCCTCTGCCCCCAATACCTGAATGCAGTTCTCAGTGACTCCTTTACTCACAGATGCAAAGCTTCACAGTTCACTGCCTGTCAGCTTACAACATGCAATTCATGTCTTCTCCATCTTCTCAAGTCACTCAACCCATCAACAAACTTGAGCTGTTAATAGGTGACTTCTCCTCTGATTTCATAGAGAACATGGTCCTTCTTCTGCTACCAAATCAGTAAACTTACCTATATCCCCCTCATATTTTCTTCCTTTCCACCTTCCACCGTGGAAGAGGTGTCACTCCATCCATTAAAAAATCTTCATATCATTCATTTCTGTTTAGAGTCTGTTCCTCCTTGGCTCTTTGGGGGTTGTGTTCAAGAATAAAAAGAGTCATGTGGAACTGGAAGTCAACTTACTTCCCTGGCTTCTGTGACCTCCTGTTTCCTGGTTCTCTTCCTCCTGTAAGAGCCCCTGCCAGGTTCCTGTTCCTCTGCCTGCCCCTTATATCAGATTTCCTCAGGCCCCCATCAGATCATTCATTTATTAACCACCACCAACGCCACTACCTATTCTTTAGGATTATTGCAATCATGGGGAATATGAAGTGGGCAAGAGAGCTCTTATTCCTGCCCTCACTTCAAGGACACATGGCAGAAGTGCCTGTCCTAATCTGGGGTGAGGGGAAGAGGTCAGATAAGACTTCCTGAACCAAATGGCATACGGTTAAGCAAGATTTGAAGGATGAATCACCAGCTGAAGGGGGAAAACTGGTCCAGGCAGCAGGATCAGAGGGCACAAAGAATATGCGACATCTGGGAACTGAAAGAGGGGAGCGGGGGTGGGAGGTCAGACAGGAGAGGTAGGAAAGGATCTAATAAAGCAGGTCTTTGTGAACCCTGTTAAGAATTTGTACTTTATTCTAAGGGCCTCAGGAAGCCTCAGTACTACCCACTGTTTGCTAGCATCTCTGCTTCTACTCTTTCCCTTGACTGACCCGGGCTCCATTCTGCAGCCAAAGGATCTTAAAATTTAAGTCACATCATGTTATTCTCTTGCTTGTAATGTTCTGGTATCTATTGTTCAATAGGTTAAATCCCAAACTCCTTAACAAGCTTACAAGACCTCAGGTGACCTTGTCACAGCACCTTGACTGGGCTCCAACTTGACTTGATGTGACTTCTGTAGTTTCATTCAGATGCTCTGTTGTCTCTGGACCCTCAGATAAGCTGTTCATTCTGCCGGGAAACTCCCCCCACCCCATACTTATATTCTGGGCATCACATTTGCTGGAAGGCTTCACTGATCTCCCTCAAGCCCATATCCAGTGCTCCTCCTGTGAGATCTCATTTACACCCAAGACTTCTGCTCAAATTACATTTAACGTGTGAGCGTGGCAAGTGAATGGGCATCTGCGAGGACTCTGTAAATGCCACGAACTTTGTCTACTTTGATCATCTTTATATCTCTAGCATGCAGCTCACTATATAACTGTAATCAAGTTTTGTTGAATTAATGATTGAATGAAAAAAGTAAGAGATGCAGTAATGTATTCTATGGTTACTTCTATCTTTAAAAAAAAAAAACAACTATAGTTCTTTGTAGGTACTACCTCATGCAGGTGACATATCAGTTTAACAAGTTACTTCTAAAAAGATAGCAGGAGCCAAATTTCCATTGTTTGAGATCCTGTCTCCATTAAATTGAGGTTCTTCTGACTGGAAGGATAGGATGATAATAGCATTTGACTTCCAACTGGATATATGCTTGGGTCATGGTAGGCACCTGAAAGTTTGAATAAGGAAGAGGAAGAAATAGTCAATATAGAGAAACCTTGAGGTTTCTAACCCAAGCAGCAAGCGTAACAGTGATAATATAGTAATACAAATCACTGAAGGAGGAAGATCGGGTAGAAAAGGATGTATTCAATTTTGGACTTGCTAATACTTCTGTAATATTAGCCTTGTGGTTAGCCATGTGGGTGACTTCCAGGAAACAATTGAAAGATGTGGACAGAAATTAAAAGGGACAGCTCTGGTTTAGAACTCAGCAAACCAAGATGATTCCTGAAATAATGGCATTGTATGGGAGAGTATAAGGGTCAAGAGAGAATGGACAGAACGTTGGAAGAACTTCAGCCTTTAAGGGGGATGAAGAGGAAGTATTGCCAGAGAAGTAAATACTTTGCTGAGGAAATGGGACTTAAAATGAGCCTGGAGAAAGGGTTTTGACAACGGTAGACTGAAGGGTGGGGTAGAGACTGAGGGGTTGTGAAGGAAGGGTTCCAAGCAGAAATAACATCACGAAGAAACAGAGCAGGGAAGTACTCCACCGAAGAAAGCCATTCACTAACCAGATATGCAATGAATTTGCTGTAGAGGAATTGGAAGCTTTAAGGATGGGTCAGTCAACATTACTACTGTGGAAGAGAAGATGATGACCAAGAAAAGGCCATAAACTTTGGGTTATGACTATCGATATTCGGTTACTTGGGTATGAAGAAAGCCTAACAGCATTTGACCTACTTCGTTTAAGCTCCAAGTCAAGAATATCCAGTAACTTTGGAGGGTCTCAGGTTTCTAAATATAGTCTAGAGTCTGTAGTCAGAGTTAGACTGGGTGTTCTAAATATCTGTGTTGTGACACATCTTTGTGCCATGTCCATACATACTAGGTGATTTTCAGTTCTACTTTTATCACAACTTCTGTTTCTGAACTTTTTTTTTTTTTAAATGAGAAATTAGAGGAGGTCCTATTTCCGGGGAAAGGAGATAATGGCAGCTACAGTCCATGGCTCAAGTATTATACTGCAAACACATGCTCTAAGAGGGTGGCAAGAAAACAATTTAAGCCAAGTTTGAGTTCTACTTTCCCCAAAGACCATGCACTTGGTTTTGAAGTTTACAATTTGGTTGATATTAAAAAGACATGTAGATTATTTTTACTTTTTTTTTAAGATTTTATTTATTTGACACAGAGTGAGATCTCAAGTAGGCAGAGCAGCAGGCAGAGAGGGGGAAGCAGGCTCCCCACTGAGCAGAGTGCCCTACGTGGGGCTTGATCCCAGGACCCTGAGATCATGACCTGAGCCGAAGGCAGAGGCTCAACCCACTGAGCCACCCAGGCACCCCAAGACATATAGATTTTTAAGAATGATGAGCAGCTTTAAAAAAATGTGAGTACCATTTTGTGTGGATTAGACTGGCAAAGAGCTACCAAGTTCAATGGAAAGGATGTGAGAAAGCAGGCTCTGTCCTATACTGCTGGTGGAGTTCATGGCTATGACCTCTTTGGAAGGCAATTGGCAATATCTACCAGATGCACATATCCTCTGACCCAGGGGATTCTGGACAGGATAATTCACTGCAGCACAATCTGTAGTGGTAAAAAAATAGCAGTGACCTAAAATATCCAAGAGACTGGTTAAATAATTATGGCATATCTTTCACCATGGAATATTTTAGTCACTGCTGTTTAGTTCACATAATAAAATAGCTCTGAAACTATACAGTAGAAACTGGTAACACTAGTGGTTTCTTGGAGGGCACTGGGTTGAGGGAACAGGGATGGAAGGGACTTTTTTCACTTACTTTCTTTTACCTGATGAATGTGTAACATGCTTCCTCCTACAACCACAACTGAAGCAAAAAAAGTCTTCTGGTGGTAGGGAGTACACTAATAGTTTTGAACACACAGGAGATCTGGATAAATCCTAACCAAAGAGTCATTAGTTATAATGGGAATCATTTCAAGAAAGTTCAAGAATTGAAGACCATCTGAGCTCCCCCACCCATGGTTTCTCTTCACACAGAACACAAGGTAAAAAGGAAGGGAAGGGTAAGAACAAGACATCACAAAACACTCATGAAGCCAAGAAACTGGTAGGACAGACGTTTTATTGTGACTTGCTTGCAGTAAAACATTCAAACCTTCAACACGTACTTTTTTTCCCCTGGAGACCACAGCGTGATGCTCAAAGGCCTTTAGCTTCAACTTATTATCAGTCCAGTCAGTGGTTACCTATTTTATTTATAGTTCAACTAGTTAGAGGAAGAAGTCAGAAAAATCTGGTCTTAGCATCCCAAGTTAAGAGCTGTGAGATTTGCAACCCATTCATATAAAGTGCTTATGTTCAGTGCAGAGGGCAGGCAGACTTAGAAGGGCAAGCAGATGCCATGGAATGACATTTCCTGGAAGACAGACGATTCTATGACTCAAAGAAGGAAAAACCAAGTTTTAAACTTCCTGCAGAAGAGGTCTAATATTTTCTTTGCAGTCTTTCTCCCCTCTATAGAACCAAAGCTCTGAATGTGATAGATGCCCACAGTTGTTGTTTTTTTACTATCAAAAAACCTGATTCAGAGAGAAATCCATAGGGTCTAAGCACCAGAGATACTGACTGTGGCTTCCAGTTACTGTCTGTCTCAGCAGCAAATGTGAGATCAACAGACTGAGCTCCGGGTGGTGGGATGCTCAGAGCTGCAGAGCTTTCCTTAGGGCCCTCGTGTGCAAATCCACGTCTGAGGATGACAGCCCCTTTCTAAATCAGTTCTGGTGTGGGAACATAAGCCAAAGCATACGAAAGGAGTACTTTACCTGATTTTCCATCAACTGGACGGGACCTACTCATCATCCCCTCATTCTAACTCATCTATAGGCCCAACCCTTGACTCCCTCCATGAAGACAAAAAAGTGCACTGCCCTCTCAACGACCCTCAAGCCTCTGCATCTTTATCTTGTGGTCCTGTGGAGACTGTGGAAAAGCAGGAGAGAAGAGAAAGCAGTTTCCTAACCATTTTAAAGGAGCACAAACAGGACCGTAACTCAGATAGGCAGTCTAGCTTTTAGTCCTAGGATCTTGGCTACCGTTTCTCTCTCCAGTCTCAAAGAGGGAACCGTGATCTCTCTTTGCGGCAGGGATGTTCACAGAAGCCAGCTCTGTGCTTGTCGGCAACCTCTCTGCCATCTTGTTTGGAGAGGTTCATCTTTCCCTGCGGGATGGACGCGACAGTGCTCTGCCTGTCGGTGTGTCAGGCTCCGACCCCCTCACTGTGTGCACCACAGCTTTCAGACGCCCACACCTGAGGATCCTTCTTTTCAGACTATCTTCCAAAGATTCCCGGTAACTCCTTGTGCTTGTGACAGGACATCCGTGGACCAGTTTTAATCCACAGGCAGCACTTGCCTCAAGGCCGTCTCTGAATTTGGGGAGGGAGGGGGAGGAAGAAATAAGAGGCAATCCTTTTGGTGTTGCTCTAGAATTCTCTGTAAAATGCTTCTACTTATGAGGACCTATTGAGCATCTCCACACGGAGGGAACAGTGTACAAACAGGATGACCCGGGTTAAGAACCAAAACGCAGGGAAGGTTTTCAGACTGGCAAAAGTCTAAAGTGCCTCTTTTTGGTGGGGGAGAGTTTTGTTTGTTCAGAAATGCTTCAGCGTAAACACGAGTGCACAAGAGCGTGCACGCACACTCACTCACTCTGAGGTAGAAAGAACTGGCCATCTCCAGACAAACACACAGATTCCACAATTTTACAGAAACATGGCACTTGCGTGGCGTGAAAGGTCCTATCCTTGCCCAAGATGGCAAGTAGGGTCCGATCCAGCTCTTTCCGACCTGGGGCAGAGCCAGGAGAGTCCCACTGCATGGGAGGAAGGAGGCAGAGATCACCTCAGTCTCTCCCGTTCCACAGGATTCAGGCCCTGCTGCCCACGGTCACTTTCTGGAGCCTGAGCCGTGGGCAGCCCGGGTGTGGCTCGTCAGAAGCCACTGGGCACAGATGTCTTGCACGACTGCGTCCCCGCTGCTCTTGGCAGCCTGCTGCACCTGTTGGACGAGGGCTGTGGCGCGTGAGTGTTCTTGCTTCACGGCAATCAGGTAGGCAGATCGCAGTTTGCAACATGTCAGGTAGGCCTGAACCTGGCAACAGGGCAGAAGAGACAGCCAGAAAGAAACCATCATGGATGATGAAGCAACAAACAGAGCAGTGGCCCAGTGCTCGGCAGATGGAGGATCCCTTCTCACCTACTGAATTCATGACTGGGTTCTTGTCTTTCAGTATACTGTAGCAATGCTTTAAATATTCTGGACATTAAGCTATTACACTGTGTTTTTTATATGATTATTTTATATGATTTATAATGATTACAAATAACCCAAGAATTTCAAAATGAAGCAAGCAGGCAGTGGTTGGAGTCTGGCCTCTGTCTACTGCTTCTGAGGCCCTCCTCCTGCCCATCCTGGGC
This sequence comes from Mustela nivalis, assembly GCF_964662115.1. NCBI lineage: Eukaryota > Metazoa > Chordata > Mammalia > Carnivora > Mustelidae > Mustela > Mustela nivalis. Next base: position 33,524,595 of record NC_139025.1, on the reverse strand, counting down.
TCTCCAGCCTCCTCCTCCTCATTTCAGTCAGCACTGTCACTGCCCATGAGTTAGGATTTTATAGTTGTTTGGATGATGATTTGATTGATGTCTGTTTCCTTGACTAGATCTTAAGCTCCTTGAGGACAGGAATGGTGTCTGCTTTTTCTACTTCTTGTACTTGCAGTGCCTAGTTCCTGGCCTGACATGTGGCAGAAATTGAATAAATATGCAGTGAATGAATGAATGAATGAATGAACTATTGTATCTCTCCCTTACTATGAGCACACAGGTTCCCCTTTCACTATTTTTCTGTTTTGACCTGAATTTAAAATCTTGTAACTGGAAATTCAGGTATGAACAGGCACACACACAATTAGAAAAGGTCTAATTAAGGTCTTATCCCATGTTGACTTGACTTTTGCTGTTTGGATCACAGGTGTCTCAGTTTTGGTACGAGGGGTATTTCTCTTGTACTCTGGAGGCCCTCCATCTTATAAACCCCCAGCTTAGTGGAAACCAGAGTCCATGTCTTCCCTGGCCCTGATCCCACCAGCACGTCACTGGTTTGCCAGTGTTCTAGTCAGCACTAGTGTTCTAGTCAGCCAACAGCAAGGCCCTCAGAACTTGCTTCAGAGCTTCCACCAGCAGCTGCCTTTCTGCTCTGACAGTCCCTTCTGGTGGTTGGAAAGGACTCCTCTCTCTTCATGTTTCAACCTTCCCTCTTTTTTGTCTTGGTTGCTGAAGTCTTTCTATCCTAAGTTCAACTACAGATATGCTGCTAAAGCTAGAAGAAGCTGGATATTCTCTAAGCTTACTAAGTGACCATGTCCTGCTGCCTGGGTATCTACCTGTTGCCCCAGGATGTTTGCTCTCACCCAGCCCTTCAGCTCTACTTAATACCAATGTGTGTTAAACATAGTATCACAAGTTGGCAGGCAAAATTCCTACCTAGAGAAGGAGGGCGTTTTGCCAGAAAGTCTGGAATAGGAACTGAGTAAGGCTGGTTTTTGGCAAGACCATATGGCCTGAGATCACTTAAGAACATGAGGACAGCTGTTGAGAGAAAAGGACCTGAAAAAGTAGGAACTGTTGAGATTTCAATGCATGTCCTCCCCTGGGACACAGCCTCCATCCTCTTGATGGGGAGGCTCACTGAAGGCTTGGAAAAGGACTGCAGTTTGGGACTCAGGGAACGGGGGTGTCTGGCCTGGTTGCTGGATTCTCACTATGATTCTGAAAAAGTATTTCTCTACAATTCAGAACATTAGAATTCCATCCTTTCCACATGAGGTCATCTGGATGCTGCACACAGAACTGAAAAAATGCTCAGAACACGTTCTCCCAAGCCCTCGACTGAAGAAGGCCTGGCAAATTCAGACCAGGGAATTTGGTCGGGGAGCAGCTCTGTGGCTATGTTAAGAAGCCATGTGCCTGACATTAGTTTTCTTCACGAGGGCCTCAGCTGCCAGATATTCCCGCTGCTAGGGGCTGGGGCAGTCTGGCTTGGTTTTTCTATACCTCTGCTGGCCTGTGGGCCTTCCTCCGGATGGTGGGTCCATCAGCCTATGGCTAGGCACAAGTAGGAGCAGTGGGGAGTACTTCTTTTCTCGCCAGCACTCTTTTTTTTTTTTTTTTTTTTTAAGATTTTATTTATTTATTTGACAGAGAGAGATCACAGTAGACAGAGAGGCAGGCAGAGAGAGAGAGAGAGAGAGAGGGAAGCAGGCTCCCTGCTGAGCAGAGAGCCCGATGCGGGACTCGATCCCAGGACCCTGAGATCATGACCTGAGCCAAAGGCAGCGGCTTAACCACTGAGCCACCCAGGCGCCCTCGCCAGCACTCTTTGCAGAAGCACTGATTTCCTACTCAACAGGGAAGAGTTCACTGAGCCCAGGCAAGTAGCCTGCTCAGAGAGTGAGACACGAATGGGTATCTGGTGCTCAAGCGCCAGGTGGTTTTTCCCTTCCTGTACAGGGTACTGTTTTCCTTCCAGGATAAGAAAATGCCTACCTACTCTGAGAACCACAGTCAGTCAGTCAACCTGAAGATGGAAATGAAGGATTTCCTAGGGGTCTCTGAGGAAAGCTCTGCATGAAAATGGAAAGGAAAAAGGGGAGGAAGACAAAGGATCATGAAGTCCATGAAGTCACTGTTTGTGTGTGTTCCACTGATTTTCTCCCTCTGCACCTGCCTGGGTCCCAGCTCCGCTTCTGGATAACAAAGAAGTAGAGATACAGGTTGAATGGAACTGTTGTGGGGAGCAAGGGATAAAGGCGAAAAGGAAGCCCAAGGTGCTGATCATGATATGATCAGGGTTTGGAGCCGATTCTGCTCACCTTGTTGTCATCGCTGTGTATTGCCTGGATCAGGCTCTCCAGCTCCTGTACAGAACAGAAACAGTAGTCGTGAGAGGAGAAAGAAGAGTTCCCAGCATGGGAGCTGAGGCCCCACCAGCCTCAGATCGCTTGTTACCTTTTAAACTCAACTTCTGCTATAAGAGCACCAAAGCAAATCTAATGATTAACACTAGGTTTGGGAATTCGAGAAGAAAAGCTCCCGAGAGGACTGTTCTTGGCCTTCACAGGTGGATGTGGCTCTGTTTACCCCATGAAGAAGCCACAGGGGGACAGTTTCATGGGCAACATGCTCAAAGGCCAGCTGCAGACTCACCCTGACCTCCTCTACAATCACAGGGAGAAGCTCCAATTGGTCTGTCCACAGGTGCCATGTTAGACTATGGAAATTGAGGGACACCTTCCGGGTATAGAGGTTATAAGCACAAATTTTCTTTCCAGGGAAGGGCTGATTCGGGTGAGGCCATTATTACACAGGAGTCAGAAAAATAAAGGGATCTTGCAGAGTTTCAGTACATTATGAGTATATTGTGAGGAACAGAAAAACCAAAAGGGGGATATGAAGACAACGAAATAGATGGAGAAGCCAAAAGGTACAGAGGGAGCGTACCTGGGGCGGAATTCTCTTGAAGGCTTCCAAGCAGTTGAGGAGGATGGTGTCCCCGTCACTTCTGGCTGCCATGCCTGACTCACTGACACATTTGAGCAACTGCTGGATTTCGCCGTATTTCTCCCTCTCCACCAGCTGCCGGGCCGCTCTGCAGTAGGTGGCGGCGGCATCCAGCTGGAAGTCCTAGAGGAGAACACAGAACGAGGGGGTGGGGGGGCCGGGGACACCAGCAGTAGGAGCCCCCACTCGGTTTGGTGTAGATAAGCCATATTGACTACATTTACCGTAGAAATTACTTATATGACACACAAACAAAACTACACAAAAAGTTCCTCTTAGGAATGAGGCTGACATTTTAGGAAGTGACCATAAATATTGTCACCCTATCTAACATGGTCTACCTCACTCATTGCCGTGCCACTTTCTGAAATATTCTCATCAAATTCCCAAGGCCAGTTCGTTCTTCTTCTAAGGAGCCACCTGTGTCTTAGGAAAAGGGTACTGGGGGTTGATATTTGCTGCTGTGGATACTTGGTGTCTGCCAAGAGATGCCTTAGTATCTATCTGAAAACAGACCAATTCACCAAAAGACTGATTTGCTGGAAACTACCAGATAAACACTTTAAGCCTGATCTACGATAATCCTCGACAAAGTCTGAGAGGAACTATGGCTCGGCCTGTCCACCAGGGCTATCTGGAGGTGGAGAGCTGTCTCCAACACTGAAATAGGAGGAAAAGAAAGGAATCAGTCTGATCATTCATGAAGCCACTGGTCTTTGAAACACAAGGCATTCCAGATCCCACCTGCCCAGAGAGTGAGGGTCCTTAGGGTATCTTTGTGGAACTGCTCGGTAGGGGGTGGGGTGTGGTGGAAGAGTGGCCTGGATAAACTCTGGCCCTTGCAGTTTCAGTGCCTTCTCCAGACTCTGCTCCAGGGCCACAGTCATATCTGTGTCCTCTGACCACAGGCACAGAAAAGGCACTCCTTGCACATCCTAAGCAGATGGATGGATGGGCAGTCCTTGATGCTGATGACCCCTCCTACCGCATAGCACGCCCGCCAGCCCCTTGGATCCTCCAGTCATGCTCCCCTCAGAGGGCAAGCAGAGGCTGTGCGGAACTGTCCTAGACCCGGTTTCAGGTATTTATTTGATAGCTCTTGATGGATTTGTCACTGGCTACTTGGCTTCTGGCAAAGGGTCCTAGAATCCTGAATCAGACACGGTTCTGTAAGAGCCACCTTGACTTCATTCATGATGTGTATGTGTATCTGCTTCCTTTGGGATAGAAGTTTTCTGAAGAATAAGCTCTCATGGAGCTGCGGCCAGTTCCATCCCTCTTGAGGGATTCAAGTCATACCTGCAGAACACGGAATGCAATTCCAAAACCATCTTCCACATTCTTCCCTCCTAACATGACCTGAAAAGGAGGGAAATGTGCTTAAAAAGGCAGTAATTACAGAGTAGCCCCTCTATCAACAAAGAGGGCTCCCATTTACAACAAATGTTTGTTGAGACTCTACTAAGTGCCAGGCACTAGGAATACAGGAGTAGTCAAAATGGACTTGATATCCAGCCTTCTGCGGCTCACATTCTAGTGGGAAGGCCGCCTTCAAATGAACAACTGAAATACTAACTGGATGATAACAACTGTGATAAGCTTCTGAAAGATAAGAACAGTCTGCCAGATGTCTGAAACATTCGTCTGTACCTTGCAGGCAACATCCATTTTCATGTGGTTATTTCCAAATAGAGTTGGCAGAGGCAAGGTAGTAATCTGAGAGGTCCCAGCGCTTTCACAGCGATGTAAGAACCTGGTCACTTCCATCTGCAGCTGGAGTGTGTTCATGTGCCTACGGTGATAGAAGACGCATAGTCGAGCCTCGTAAGTGGCTTCAGGAGGGTCTAGGGCAGGGTGGCTGAGACGTCATGAGAAGATGGCATTGGAAAAGGGCGGAAGAGAGGGGCTGGAGGGAGAAGACAAGTGTGGTCAGGGGCCCTGTACAGAGGGCTCTCAGAGAGGCAGGCTGCTCCGTGGAACTGGAGAGAGTCTGGTCCCTGAATCAGTAAGTATTAATGAAGCACCTACGAGCTGCAGACAACAACAGAGGTCAAGAGGGACATGAACCCTGCCCTCACAGAGTTCACGGCTAGAGGAGAGATGAATAATGAACCAACACATTAAATATTTAGCAACTGGGCCTGCGAAGGCGACGAAGGCGGGGCGCAGTGTTTACTTTAGATGTGGTGTTGTAAGCAGAGGGAGTGAATGGATAAGCCAGTATAAAGACCGAGAGGAGGGCAGGGCCTGGTGTGTGGAGGAGCCCCCAGGCGGCCAGCGAGATGTCGCTCAGTGAGGGAGAAGGGAGGAGCACGAGAGGAAGATGGAGAGAGAGGCAGGCCAACATCTCACAGGACCTCTTTCACCTGCTTACTGGACCCTTCCAGGGGTCTGATCCTAATACGTACCCCCTCTCTTCTTCTATGAGCTCCTCTCTAGCCTCTCCAGGCTTGTACTGGCCACTGTCACTCAGGAATGATTCCCATTATTTATTTTTAAAGATTTTACTTACTTGTTTGAGAGAGAGAGAGAGAGAGTGCAGAGAGAGAGGGAGAGGGAGAAGCAGACTGCCTGCTAAGCAGGAAGCCCCATATGGGGCTCAATCCCAGGACCCTGAGATCATGACCTGAGCTGAAGGCAGAGTTGCTTAACTGACTGAGCCACCCAGGCGCCCCAGGAATGATTCCCTTTAGATGTGTGATTCTCTTCAAGGGTTCAGGAAAGGACGAGAGCAGCGTTATCACCAGCAGAAACTCTTTCCAGCCCTTCTGCCCACTCCAACTGTTCCCTGAGCCTCAGGCTACCTTGACACATCAGCCGCCGTCATCTTCTTTTGGAAGAAGGTGGTCTTCTTCCTTCTGGTGCTGCGGGAGGTATCTTGGAGGTAGATCTTCAGGTGGTCCTTGGCCTTAAGCAGCCACGAGAGCTTCTCTCCCAGTTCTGTGTAAGTTTTTGCTTTGTGACTGAAGAACCGGATACAGGTCATGGCGGCCCGGACTTGATCCTACAAGAGGAAAATGAACGTTCAGGTCAAATGAGATCAGGGATATTAGAGGGTATGGATGTGAAGAGAATTCTGACCTGATTTCCACTCATGAAACCTGGAGGCCAGCACCCACTTCCATCACCAGCCGCAGAACTATTGTGTAAGAGTTACTCCTAAGCCCAAGGGATCCTAAAGCAAACTGACTGGCTGAGTTCCCAGGAAGGCCTTTATTCCACCACAGGAGAGATCTTCAAAACGATACTTCTGATTCCCCATTCAGCTTGGTTTCGCTCTCACTTTGGCTTTGAATGATTCAATTTCTCTATGATTTAGTGTTTGTAGCCCTCAGACAGATTGGGAGAAACCTGTTCCCTCTCCCTTCATACATCTTCTCTAAAAGCACTCTTTATCACCCCTTATGAATTCTGTATTCATGCCTCATACTTATCTTAAAATTGTCACAGATCTCTTTTTCACTTTCACGTTCCTTGAATTCTGAAGAGCACTATTATCAACAAGGTTAAGGTTTGCCTCTTTGGAATGGGGATAGAAATCCCAATATTATTCAACAATGCTAGAGAGCCACATGGGTTTGCTCTAGGGTTGGTTCAAGAGTGAGGCCAGGGACTGAGGGACCAGGGACTTGATCCTTCATCTTGCACAGTCTCCCTGCATGGCAGGATGTCATAAACAGAGGTAGAGGGCAGGAAGGGGTTATTACCTTCATAAACTGCTGCAGCTCATACAGAATGTGGTAGTAGTTCTTCTTCTGTAAGTGTTGACAGGCAGCTATCAAGTACTTTCCCCAGCTCTCTAAGGTTGGATCAATGGACTCTAGCAAGTTCTCCAAAGTGTGTAGCTTCCCACTTTTATAGCTTGGCTGGAAAATACCTTCTATAAAGACTTCTGGAGGACTCTCCTAGAACAGGGCAAGGCAAAAAATCAAGTCTTGAGTCTGCTTCTGGCACAGTCTGGGACCTACCCTGAATTTCCTTCCACTGACACACCTTAGGCTTCCTTCTATAGTGGTGCTTCTTAACTTTTTAAGTGTCAGAGACACCTTTGAGAATCCCACTCTAGTGACTGCTCCACTCTCTTCCTTGCTGAGTAGAGAGTCCCCTTCACAAAGTCATCTACACTCCCTGTCTTTGATTTCTCTTCTGTGATTGTCTCTTAAACCGATTCTTTTATTTTATTTTTTTTTAAATTTATTTATTTATCAGAGAGAGAGAGAGGGGGAGAGAGTGAGCACAGGCAGACAGAATGGCAGGCAGAGGCAGAGGGAGAAGCAGGCTCCCTGCTGAGCAAGGAGCCCGATGTGAGACTCGATCCCAGGACGCTGGGATCATGACCTGAGCCGAAGGCAGCTGCTTAACCAACTGAGCCACCCAGGCGTCCCTCTTTTTTTTTTTTTTTTTTTAAGATTTTTAAAATTTATTTATTTGACAGAGAGAAATCACAAGTAGATGGAGAGGCAGGCAGAGAGAGAGAGAGGGAAGCAGGCTCCCTGCTGAGCAGAGAGCCCGATGCGGGACTCGATCCCAGGACCCTGAGATCATGACCTGAGCTGAAGGCAGCGGCCCAACCCACTGAGCCACCCAGGCGCCCCTCTTAAACCGATTCTTATCTAGCTTTTGCACCCACCACTCCACTGAAACTGCCTCTTCCATCCCCAATGACTTCTAAATTGTTAAATCTAAAATATGTCTTGTTTTCTACCAGAACTATCAAGAGCTTTTGCTACAGCTGATGGCTTCCTCCCCCTTGAAAAATTTTCTTTATTTGGCTTCTAGACCCTTTCCAGATTTTCCTTCTGCTTCTCCAACTACTCATTCTCAATCTTCTTTGCTGTTTCCTCCTAATTTCTTCAGGGGTTAGAAGGAACCTGTTCTCTTTTCTTTCTATACTCATTCTTTTGGTGATTTAACATAATCTCATGGCTTTAAATCTACTTGCTGATTATGCCTAGATCCCTATTTCCACCCTGTTCATTCTTCCTGAATTCCAGAAGTAGGTATCCAACTTATATCCAACTGCCTACTTAAAATGTCCTCTAGTACACTTAATACACCTAAAACTACACTCTTGGTTGTTTCTTCCCAATCTCTTCTTTCTGTAGTCTTTCCTTTCTCAGATGGCAATTTTGTTTTTCTAGTCGTTCAGGTTAAAAACTCAAGTCAAATCTGTCCCCCCTGCCTCTGCACCCAATATCAAATTCATGAACAAGTTCTATTGGCTGTTCCATCAACATACACACAGAATCTGCATCTATCGCTGAGTAGAGAGTCCCCTTCACAAATGGCCACCTCAATGTACCACCCTGGTCAACTGCCTGGATTATTGCAGTAGCCTCCTATCTTGTCTCCTACCTTCTGTCCTGCCTCTTTTTTGTCTAATGCCAACCGATCAACCCGTGTGATTCTGGTAAAACGTTAAGTCATATAAAGTTATTCCTCTCCTCAAAAATTTCCAGTGGTTTTCCTCACTCAGCATAAAGTCCAAACCCTCACAATGTTCACAAGGCCCTATATGCCACCTCCTTTAGGCCTTTACTGAGTGTCCCCTTCCCCTTTCTAAAACTGCCCAATCCATCTCTGCCCTCTCCCCTGTTTTATTTTTTTTATTACTTAGAACTTATACTAGAAATATTATTTACCTTGTTTATTGTCTGTCTCCCTGAGAGCAAATATTTTTGTCTTTTTTTTTTTTTTTTTTTTTTTTTTACAGTGCCCACAGTAATCCTTGGCTTTTAGTAAGTATTTCTCGGATAAACGAGTAAGCAATAAACATTAGAGACCGACTCCTCAGGAAGGTGCACGCATACTATTCCCCTCCCTTCTGAAGCACATCCGTGGTTCAGAGACCCTGTATTGTAACCCAAATTCCACAGCTGTAGAAAAAAAAAATCATCTGGGCATTCAGACTTTAGACTATGAATAACAAATGGAGGATATAGAACGGCCATAAACTCATGTTACTATAACCAGGCTGGCCTTGGAGCACTGGGTACAAGCTGCTTAGAACTGGAGGAATTCTGAGTTTTCACAGATTCTGGCTGTTTCTAACTCAGAAACCCAGACCTAATCTAAAACTTTTAGAACAGACTTTAAAAGGCAGGTGAGTCAGCTCCATAGAGAAGGTGAAATTTCTCAGAAGAGCAATATGTTAAAAACTTCCATTTCATCTATTTACCTACTTACTTACTCATTCCTAACTTGCTCTGGGTCTGGCACTGGAAGACACAGAGAAGTAAAATAAAAGCTTTCTTGATCCAGAAAGGATGACACATCTGTACGCTCAATACAGTGGTGGTATAGAGGAAGAGGTACCTAATGTTGCTTGTGTGGTCTATGAATGCTCAACAGAGAGGGTTTGAAAGAATAAACGGGAGTTTTCCAAGGAAACAAAGAGGGCCAGGGTATTCTAGGTTAGGGGGTACAGCACATGCAGGTTCATGGAGGTCAGAAAGGGTACAGTCAGGAAAATTTAAATAATTTGGTAAGTCTGGAATGTAGCGCATATATAGGACTTGTGGTGAAAATAAACAGGAGAAATAAGGGGGCCTGATCCTGGTGGGTCCCGTATGCATGCTAAGGAATTTGGACTTCATCTTGTGGCCATGGGAATCTTTTTTTTTTTTTTTTAAAGATTTTATTTATTTATTTGACAGAGATCACAAGTAGGCCGAGAGGCAGGCAGAGAGAGAGAGAGAGGCAGAAGCAGGCTCTCCACTGAGCAGAGAGCCCGATGCGGGGCTCGATCCCAGGACCCTGGGATCACGACCCGAGCTGAAGGCAGAGGCTTTAACCCACTGAGCCACCCAGGTGCCCCGGCCATGGGAATCTTCTGAGGGTCTTTCAGAGAGGAGAATAACACGAATTACGAAGAATGTAAATAACATGTGTTATGGTTCAGAAAGCTCCCTCTGGGGCAGTGTGACAGGGAAAGGGGTGAACTGAGGCTTGCAAAAGAACAACTTCCAGACTCTAGCCATTCAGCTATAGTTTTCACAATGTGCTTTTCTGTTGTTCCCCACCTGCTTGAGAACTAAGATATTTCACTTCAAGGGTAACAGTGATTATAGGTGATAAAAAGAAGGCTTCTTTCCCTCTGCTCTGACATATGTAAAGCAGGGTAATGCTGTTGTCAGCTTCGACCAAGATAAGTAAGTAAGCCGCTTAACTCTCTGGACTACTCGACAGTCTGAAGAAACAGAATTGGTTATTTCCACTCTCAGTCTGTGCTTGGGAGAAGCAGCTTTACCCCAAAACTCATTTAGAAACTGAGGAAAAGGAAAAAATTAGCAGTTAAACTCTAAGTAAAATAACCCATACTTTATTTTTAAAACTTAGTTAGTAGTTACCCTGGTATGGTTACCATGGTATGGTTACCATGACTGTGAATAGTTGACTTCACTTGGAGCAATCCTAGAAGATATGTCCATTTGTAAACTTTCATTGGCTGCCATTTTGAATTGGGGGAGCAGATTAAAATTAAAGTATTGAACTCTTCTAATTTCCTATGAAATTTGGTAAAGATCAGCCAATTCCTCAGAAAGTATTCATGGAACATTCTGATAAAAAATGAACACCAAAATGTGATGGTGAAACAGAATCATGACTTTGCTTAACAATAACTACAAAGAAATAATGCACTTCAGAGGTGCCTTTGTCTCCTGTGGAAGGAGGGCAGAGGATGTCAGAGAGAAAAAAGGACCACATACTCTCCTTCCATTAGATATTTGGGGCCCAAATAGAGGATCATGGGTGTAACAACTCTGAGAGGATCAGCAGCTAAGTCAGCAGTGGGACACAGTCCCAGGGCAGGTGGGAAGTGTATAGAAACAGAGAGGTAAAGCAGTTTGGTCAAGGTCACACCACTTATACCAACCATCTCATTCCAGAGACCATGCTCTCAACTACTATCTGATTCTGCTGTATGTTTTGGGAGAAGGGATAAAATCTCTCATTGCCAATCAGAAGAGCAAACTGGATCCAGGTTAAGACTTACTGCCCATATAGCAAATCGTAATTTGGGTGGACAGAATTTTCCATTTTGACCTGACTCTGCCAGAGGTAGTCTCATAGCTCAACACTATGTTACGTTTCAGGGGGTTGGTTTATCGACCCACCTCCCCAACCACCGCCCTTAGAGCTGAGTGGGCCAATCCAGATGGGCAAAGTAGGTCTTGCACTTTGAGAGGTAGGTTTGTGTGTCCCACCTTGTTGAGGAGGTGGAGCAAGGCTTCCCGCAGGCAGTTGTGCCTCATGTAGAAGCTGATGATGGCCAGGTTGGTGCTGTAGTTATGCAGGTAGAAGAGGCATTCTTGGTAGTAAGTGTTGTTCATGATCTTCCCTTCAGGAATCACCTCCAGAGAGAGGCTCTGGGTCCGAAGGGTAACTTCCAGTTCTTTCAAGGTGGCAAAGTAATCATCATCTTGCTGACAGGAAAGGAGAGTGCAAAAGAAAAATAAAACTCAGTAAATTCTCAGCAGCTTCTGAAAATATTGCTTTCAAAGAATATTTAGGAACATGGAAGTAGCCTTACAATACAGTTTGAAGGGCAGAAAAACAGGCAGGATACAAAATTCTCCAAATTATAATACCATGTTTCATTCAAAAACATAGAGAATTCACCAAAATCTAAACATTATTTGCGTCTGTTGTATGGAATTAAATGTCATTTTTATCATTTTTTTTAAAAGATTTTATTTATTTATTTGACAGAGAGAGATCACAAGTAGGCAGAGAGGCAGGCGGAGAGAGAGAGGAGGAAGCAGGCTCCCTGCTGAGCAGAGAGCCCTATGGGGGACTCGATCCCAGGGCCCTGAGATCATGACCTGAGCCGAAGGCAGCGGCTTAACCCACTGAGCCACCCAGGCGCCCCATTTTTATCATTTTTAAAAATACTTTCCTGTAGTTCACTTTTTTTAAAAAATTGACTTTGTATTACTTATCTAACTATATATAGTTACTACCTAATTATGCATAATGGAAAGAACAAAATCTAAATCTAGCAGCTCTGAGCCAGGACTGCCACTAGAAGCTGAGTGGAAGCTGATCCTTTTCCCAGGTCATTACTGCTCCTGGGCCTTCTTCCTCCCTGAACTGACCCTCCCCTGCTATGTTCTTACCAAGGATAGGAGTGGCCTCACTGTGGACTCCAGGTACTCAACCACATCCTGTACCAGTCTTGAGCCATGACTCAGCTGATTGAGGTCAAAGGGAGGCTTCAGACAGCGACTGAACTTCTCCCGTGCAGCAGTGAGGTTCCCAGCTTTGAGGCAGGCCATGCCCCAAGCATGCCATGCTCCAGTGGGATCGAGGCCAGTCTTTGTGGATATCTGGAAGAAAAACTGTTCCTTTTAGTAATAAGTACCTAAATCCAGACCTGAAAGTCCCAAAGACCTATTCTTTCCCATTGTTGCCAATCGTCTTCCTTCCCCATCATCCCACTTGCCATTACTGCCGAATGGCAAACTTGTAATGCCCTAGATACTTCCCCACGGCCAAGGGCAACTGGGAGATGATAACGATACCCTCTTGCAAGGCTAGGAAAAGGCAGCTCATTACAGTTGGGTAGACGTAAGCTTTGTCTCACCTCAACACCTAGTTGGTAGTACTCAGCTTCCAAAAGCTGGTTCCTTAGCCTGGTTACTGCAGCTGGCTGCAGGATCTGGTCCAGAGGAGGCACGTGGCGATAGGAAGCAGCAACTAAGATATTCAGCACATCCACCTTGCTGATGTAGCTACAGGGAGGGAAGAGGCGAGGCAATGAGGCTCCACAGAGTCTTACTAAAAATAGGTGCTGTTTACAAGTTTTCTTTTTCTTTTTTTTTTTATATTTAATTTATTTATTTGACAGATAGAGAGAAAGAGAGAGAGCGTGAGAAAGAGCACAAACAGGGAGAGCAGCAGGCAGAGGGAGAAGGAAAAGGTTTCCCACTGAGCAAGGAGCCTGATGCAGGGCTCGATCCCAAGACCCTGGGATCATGACCTGAGCTGAAGGCAGTCGTTTCAAACCTGAGCCACCCAGACACCCATGCTTACAAGTTTTCTATTTCAATTCCAATGTGAAAAGGAGAATTGAGGGGTACATGAACACTGTGAGAGAAGGCTCTGGAGTCAGACTCTGAGTTCAACTCCATCACTCAGCAGCCCTATGACACTAGGCAAGTTAGTTAACTTCTCTGCCTCAATTTACTCATCTGTAAAATGGAAACCATAAGAGAGAATTTTAAGGATAAAATGAAACAGTTCAAGTAAAAGGGCTTAGGATTAAGTCTAGAATTTTGGAGGTACTCATTAAATATTACATATTAATACCCTAAGTAGTGATGCTCGCAATTACCCACTGGCTTTTTGGTTCTTTAGAACCCTGTCTGCTTGGGAGAGAGCACAGAGACTACCTCCATGGCCTGCACACCTAGTCAGTATAAAGGTCACATCAGTACTGGAGGTGCTGCTGGGCAATCACTTGGATTCTAGTCTCCTGGACTGGACACTGTCTTCCTGTGCTAAGAATGGGTTCTTGCTACAGACCATTAGCACTGCCACCTTTGATCTTACTCCTGACACCTGGTGATTGCAAAAATCTTATAGCAACAGAGAACCCAGAAAACTGGTTCATTCTGTCCAGTGCTGCCTGAAACAGTCCTACACTCAATGAATATAACTGTATATATTATACAATATATATTACACAGTAAATATATTATGCAACATAAGTTATAATCTAGTCAAAGAACCTGTGGATTCTGACTTATCCACCAATATCCCTGGAAAGGAATTCAGTATATGAGACATTTTCAACTAGTGCAAATGGGGTAAGGGAGAGTATGTGTTATAAAAACAAATTTGGTATCATAATGTATTATATGTTTTTAGCAGGTAATGTGAGTTCTGTTTTTAAACATTTATTTATTTATATGTCTACTGGAAGGAAGTAGGAGTTAAAAATAATGAAAAAATACTCTGCAAATCACATCAGCAATGAATCCACCACCGTTAGCAAACCCGCATGAAGGAAGTAATCCTCTAGAATGGGTGTGTGAATCCAGAATTGGGGAAAAAGAATGTGTAATTCGAAACCACTGCTGTACACTGTCAAGAGAAGTACACAGCATCTGGGGGTGAGGATCCTACCAAAGTAAGCACTTTCTGAATTTCTGTTGTCCACAGCCTAGAGTGGGTATTTCGTTCACTTATATTTGATTTTGAAGGAAGTACAGGACTTGATGTTAAATTTGTTTTATCCCCCATCTGAATACTTTTTTCTTTTTTTTTTTTTAAAGATTTTATTTATTTATTTGACAGAGAGAAATCACAAGTAGATGGAGAGGCAGGCAGAGAGAGAGAGAGGGAAGCAGGCTCCCCGCTGAGCAGAGAGCCCGATGCGGGACTCGATCTCAGGACCCCGAGATCATGACCTGAGCTGAAGGCAGCGGCTTAACCCACTGAGCCACCCAGGCGCCCTGAATACTTTTTTCTTTTAAGATTTTAACTCATTTACATAACTGGTATTTGAGATATATTTAGATATATTTTAATTTTTGTCTTACATTCTACTTTTTGCTATTTGGAGTGTTTTTTTTTTTAATATTTTATTTATTTATTTGATAGAGAGAGATCACAAGTAGGCAGAGAGGCAGGCAGAGAGAGAGGGAAGAAGCAAGCTCCCTGCTGAGCAGAAAGCCTGATGCAGGGCTCGATTCCAGGACCCTGAGATCATGACCTGAGCTGAAAGCAGAGGCTTTAACCCACTGAGCCACCCAGGCGCCCCTGGAGTGGTTTTTGTTCTTTTCCCCTCTTCTCCATTTCTGGTAAATTGGTCGATTTTTGGTTCTTTGGTTATTTTAAAAAACCTTATTTGGGGACCCAGGTGCCTCAGTTGGTTAAGTATCTGCCTTCGGCTCAGGTCATGATCCCAGGGTCCTGGGATGTGGTGGCCCCAGGTTGGGCTCTCTGCTTACTGGCACTGCTTCTCCCTCTCCCTCTGTGTGCCCTCAATTTCTCTCTCGCCCTCAAGTAAATAAATAAAATCTTTTAAAAAAATTTAAAAAGTGAAAAACTTTAACATATACCCATTTCTTCAATTATTAACTTGAAAAATGATGCAGAATCTACTGTCTCTTCATATGAAAGAGTGAAATTCACTGCCTTATACTTCCTTCCATTTCCTGTTTCACCTTCCCCTGCCTTTCTCAATCTTTCAGTTTTGTTAATGAAAATAATAAAACTAACTAGCATTTCTGGAGTATAAAGACTCAATTCTTAGCCCTTTATAGGGATACTCTCATTTTATCCTCCTAAGTGCCCTATGAGATAAGTATTACTAACATTCCCATTTTACAGAGAAGGAAACTGAGGCCCAGGGCAGTTAACAGACTTGTCTAAGGTTACAGAGCTAGGAAGTAGAACAGATGAGATTCACTGCGCTTGTTCTGCTGTCTGGAGAGTCTGTAGGCAAACACTCTGAACAAGTGCCTGAGGCACTTACACGTCAAAGAAAATTATGCTCTCTGCTCTAAATCTGGCTAGGACTGAGCACTGAGAACATACAACATGAGTCACGCCTCTGGGTGGATAAGCTGGGAACTGGCAGTTTCAACCTTCAAGTTAATGAATGGAGGCAGAGCAGGTTATACAGGGCTTGGGGGCCTAATCATACCTTTTCCACAGATACTTGTACTTTATGACTCAGATTCCTATCTGTGACACTGGGACAGACCAACCCCCAGTGTGCTTCACAGATCTGTTACCCAGAACTTCTGAGGCCACAGTCTGGATTTGGTCAAGACTGGGGTAGAGTTCCAGCCAAGGCTAAGCACTGGACATTTAGGGAGGACACATTATTCTCCAAAAGCCAGAAAGCTCCACAGAGACTAAAGGTGCTCCCCTAAATTGATTTTAATTACAAATTAAGCAAAGTTTTGACTTTCTTTCTGACTGGGTAGAGCTAGAGAACACTCTGCTTTAAGGACCTACCCAGGGAAAGAGGACATAGGCTATCAAGGTAGGGTAAGGAAGACCACTTGTGATCTGGCGGCATTTTACCGTCATCAAACTGAGATGTCAAACATTTTCAGTGCATCGACCGAGAGAGGATGGTGATGTGGGAACTCATCGTGGGGGCAGGAGAAGCCAGACAGAAATGATAGCTGAGTATAAGAAGAGCGAGCCACTCTTATTCACCTGTCACAAAGAGCAAGGTCTTGGCTCCGGCCAGCCTTG
The DNA here is from genome assembly GCF_964662115.1 of Mustela nivalis. NCBI lineage: Eukaryota > Metazoa > Chordata > Mammalia > Carnivora > Mustelidae > Mustela > Mustela nivalis. The sequence continues at coordinate 33,508,371 of NC_139025.1, read as the reverse complement.
ACGAACATCATCTTGGCACTGAAGAGCAGCTGCTTCATGATATCTGTGAGCAGCCCTGCGTCCACCTCAGGGTTGGTGAGGCCCTGGGACAGCCTGCAGCAGTGCTCGATCAGCTGGTGGCCACAGGCAATGCTGTCCCGGTGCAGGTTCAGGATGGCGATGCACAGGGATGCGCTGGGGGACTGGCCAGGGTGGAAGAAGAGAGACACACACAGTGAGCTCAGAGACCAGAGCATTCTTCAAATGTCACTGGATGGCAGGAGTTATTCTTCTCAGCTCACCAGGCTTGAAATACACTGGAGGTGGGGGTGAAACTTCCACAGCAAAGCAAGAGTGAAACTAAACAATTTTCAGATGTTCTAAGTGGCACTGCTAGCTTCTGTCACCACACTGGGAAGAAGACAGCTGTGTTCATGCATTACCTACTTCTTGGCAATGTCCACATGTTCCCTCCTTTTTCCCACTAGTGCAGGTCCTTCTCATTGCTGGCTTGGACTGTGACAGCTCCCTTGCTGGAGAAGTCTGTGCTTCAAGCCTGGATACACTGCTGCTGGATTAATATTCCAAAGCACACTCCAAATCCTTTCATGGTGCCTGACGCTAAGCAAGTAAACTTTCCCTACTGCAGAATTCAAGGCCCTGTCCATAAATCGCCCATTTCAATCTTACCTTTTACTACCGCTCTATGAACACTCTACGTTCCTTCAAATTAAACCATTTCCAGTCCCCTATCCATGCCCTGCAATTTTTGACAGCGTGCCTTTGCTCAGATGTTCCAGTTTGGTAATTCCCTCCTCCTGCCCTCACTCTCCTTACACTCCTTCCCTGCCCCATTTCTGCTTGTCACACTCCTACCACTTTTCTATCATCTTAAGTGCCACTTCTTCCGTGAAGCCTTTCCTTTTATTTTAAATTTTATTTTTATTATTTATGTATTTATTTATTTTAGGGGAGGGGCAGGGATAAAGGGAGAGCGAAAATCTTAAGCAGGCTCCACGCGAGGCCTGGATCTCACAACCCTGAGATCATCACCTGAGCCAAAACCAGGAGGTGGATGCTTGACTGACTGAGCCACGCAGGTGCCCCCATGAAGCCTTTCTTGATCTGCTCTCACACATTTCCAAGATGTTCTTTATCTTTCTGCCTCATTTGTCTTAGCTCCTACATTACTGCACTGTAAGCTCACGAAGGCCAGGCTGTGTTCACCTATCTTTGCGTTTTTTGCCGTAACTACACATCATAAGAAAACTCAAGTGACCATCAAGTTTTATTGCTATTACCTGCTCATAGTAAAATTCACTCCGCACCAGCTCGTTTTCCTCCTCATTCAGATCCAAAATCCATTCTACCTCAGCTGCTTTGGGGACTCTCACCACGGCTGAGTACGGAGGACTTTCACTCTTGGAGCTGTCTGGTGCTGAGAAGAATAGTGTCACTCATGTGGCGGTCGCTGACCAGCAGTCCAGTGTAGCCCCCGCCAGAAAACTGGAGTGAGCTGCATGCAGACACCTGCCTGTTATCTCTCCTTGGTCCCCTTTATTTTAGATCTCATTAGGTACCTCAAACTTTATTCTGCAGGAAAGATCCGGGATTACAGTGTCATACAATCCCATTGCTTCAAACAAGCAAACTCTGAAATGTACACCCTTCTCAGATGGAGGGCTGAATCATCGGCTATCCTAAAAACTAACCTCAGTGGAAGGATATAAACCAAACTATTAATAGTGATCGCCTAGGGGGAAGGAGGGAGCATTTGGAGGTAGGATGGTGATGAAAGGGAACCTAGGAGAAAAATAAAAAAAGAAATAACCTGCTCAAAATTAAGGAACCAAATTCTTTGGTAGCTGGCCTTCTGAATGCTGGAAGCTAATGGGCCACTACGGTAGGTTAATAGGATAATAAACTTAAAGGGAAACAGCTTAATAAAATGCCAAGAATTTTCTTTTTCCTTGGCCTCAGTCAGACTAAGTTGCTATTAAGGGTATCAGCTGCAGCTAAAACAGTGAGGAAAGAGCCAACTTGAACATAAAACAAAGAGACAGAGGAATATGATTCAGCCTTACCTTCTGGTTGTCCTGGATTCTCTTCTGGCACACTGGAAACAGAGGAAGAAAAATGAAATGCCCGAATCCCTTCTCCTCCTCGTTGTTTTGAAGTTGGTATAGAGCACCATTGACATTGTTACCCAAGTAAGAAGAATCAGGGAACCAAACTCGTTTCTGTCCCTCACCTGTCACAGCCAGTCACTGACCATTTTCTGTCCATCTCTTCAATACCTCCTTAAATGTCCCCAACTCTCTCTCCATCGCTGCCTCAGGGAAGGCCCTCATTATTTATAGCTAAAGCCTCTGTAATGGCTTCCCAATTGGTGTCCTTGACTCTGTCAACCTACTCCCTACTCTGCAGCTAGAGCAAGCTTTTAAAAATCCAAATCTGGTCATGTTATGCTTCTGCTTAAAACTGTTCCATAGCTTCTCAGGGTAAAAGTGTTCTAAGTTTGCAGTTTCTGCAGACAAACCCCTGCTTATCTCTTGAGAGCAACTCCTGCCACCCATGACCTGTGCTCAACTCATTGAAGTCCTCCCCACTCTGCCACTGGTTTTGGTCAACTTCAGTTGGCACCACCAAGCATTAAGTCCTGATGCCACAAGTCAGAGGTCAAGTCTAGCACCTGTATGAGAAGCCTGCTGGTCAGTCCTAGCCCATGTGGCCAAAGAGCAAGCTCCAAGCCTTTGGGCCCAAGTCCTCCTGGCTCAGCTGTCAGGTTTCTAAGTCCAAGGCATGCCAGCCAGAACCCCATATTTACACTTCCTCAAAGGACCCACATATTCTCCTGCCCCGACTTCTGCAGCTGTCACTCCCACTTCTGGGCATCCCCTTCTAACTTCTCATACCCTAATGCTCAGACAAGATGCCACACCTCTAAGAAACCTTCTCACCATCAGACTAAGCTGTGTGGCTTACCACTGCACTCAGCCAATGATTCTGTGGTCTGTTTGTTAATGGTCTCCCCACTAAAATGGGGGGTCCATAAGGAAGAAGTGATTATTGCTGAGTAATCGTTGAACAAAAGGATCCCCATCAAAACCAACTGTTCATTTCCAATCTCAGCAATATGGCATATGGATATTTCTTCCGTCCCTTATCCCTTACCCCAAGGAGGCAATATAAGCATGGCATATCTTTCTTCCTGGAGATCAGTAATCATCACGGTAAATGATGGCAAAAAATGTTCCTATTAAAACAAACTCAATAATGCCACTGGACAGAACATAAAATCAATTTAAGTCTGTAAGCAAAACATGAAGAATTCAAAATAATGAGCTTTTGAGGAGTTGCTTTGGCTCATATTCCCAGACGGCCTAGGAGCCTTCGTTTCACCCTCCTTTGCTGCTAGACGTAGTGAGAAAAATTGAGCAACATTAAGCCAGCAAACAGTCTTAATCTGTTTTGCCAGAGGTAGAAGTGGTTTCTGAAATTTGTTACTAGGTAAACTGTGCATGGGAAGGTGTGGGGGCTCTTCTCGTTGTGGATAACAAGCCAGGATGACTAGCTAGATTAGAACTGAGGCAAGTGATGCTCGAGCAGTCAGAAGGTGTGAACATGTCCCTTTGAATCCAGCTGAGACCAATGGAGACAGGAGTGGCTGAACAACTGGTGAGGTTGCTGGCAAACTAAGATTAACGGCCTCCATCAGGAATCAAGTGTCCTGACCTCAGGGAGAACATTATGTCAGAGCCTTGAGCTCTGCTTCTTTCCTCTCTTAGAAGTTTCTGTGACCAAGGTCAAATGTATTGCTGTAGAGTTAATGGTATTTTAGTGTGGATGTTAAATTAAAACTTGCTGCCATTGTTCCAGATTTGAGATGCTTTCCACAATGAGACTCCAAGACCCCCGACCTTGGGGGAGGGTGGGTGTGTAGAGGTCGTGGAAGTAGCGGGCCCACTATATAGGACACTCACTCTTTGTTGTAGTAACTATAGCACTGGTCACACACGCGGGTAGGGCTCTCTCTGCAGCCTTCCACCGCCATCTTCTTAGTGGAGCAGGCACTGCACACTAGCCGGCCACAGCGGCGACAATGATGACGCCTATTGAACTGAGGAGTGTCATTGGGAAAAGAAAGAAAAGGGAGGAAGAGCAGGTGAGATTGCAGGAACTGTGGGTCTACCTGTCAACCCACTATCTTTAGCATCAGCCACCTGTGACTTACTAAGAATACTTACTAAGTAGTCTTACTTACTTACTTACTAAGCTCTTTGGGTTTCTATTGAGAAAGAACACCTAGTCCTTGCCTTTAAGAAGCTGACATTTAGAAGTAAGTCTTAGACGGTGGGCAAAGGAATCCAAGTTTTGTAATAGTTCCTGACAAGTTCTACCTGTCTGTGGAGGCAATGTGTGAAGACACAGCAAAAATAGTATGGAAGAAGTGACTTTCTCAGACGGTGCAAATCACATTTTCATGGCACAGTGATGAGAAAGTGTCCTTTTTTCAAAATGCTTTCATGAGTACTGCCTCATCTCACTATAAGAGGTTGACAGGCATTATACTTCTTTCTCAGATGAGACACAGAGCAATTACATCATCGTTGTTCTCATTAGCCCTGAGCTAGTATGCCAGTCAGTAGGGTGGTAAGTATGGTAACATCTGTAACCATAGTTGGGCCTTAGAGCTCCACGGGCCAAAAAAATGTATCATCCCTAGAGCATCTGAGACTGGAAAAAGTCACACTGCTAATAAGAGGCAGAACTGGGATTAGAACCCAAGTCCTCTGTCTCCAGAACCAGTACTAAAATCCACTACCAGGCCACCTGTCTTACAACGAGAGGGGAGCTAGAAACAAGATCTTCTGGTGTCGGTGACTCCTCTTGCTCTATCACTCTGCCTCTATTTAGTCATCTGAGAATAGTGAAGATTTTCAAATTTAAGGCCACCTGAGGGTGTCTACCATCTGTCTCAACCCAGAAAATACATCTGGTTTGGCCAAAGTTCAACCCAAAGTCTTGGATTTGGTAGTTCTTGTGAAAATACCCATATCCTCTTGGGGGCAGGAGGTGACTATGAACTCCGGGCTCATGACTGCCAGTTTCCTTTTACTTCCCCAGGCAAAGCTGGGGACCAATGTTGCTCACCATGGTGAAGCGTTCCCTGCAGCAGACCATACAGATGCTCTCACTCTCGTCGGGCACCCACTGATGCCTGCCGGGGGGTGCTGCTGGAGGGACAAACTCCGGTGGGGGCTGACTCTCTGGGAAGCTCCTCTCCCTTGGACTGGGGGAATGTATAGTGGAGACACCTGGGAGTCAGATCCGAAGTGAGAGGAAAAGGTGATCAATAGTCCAGCTAATAAATGAGGAAGGAATGAGGAAATCAGAATTTCACCCTGTTTCAAAACCCAACTGCAATAATATATCCAGCTAGCGGTCATTAATGGCTGACTGCATCATGAGAGGGACACCTGGACACCGTGTGCCTCCTGATGGAAGGCACACAAGCACTTATCAAATACACTTACCAAAAATATTAAGCCTGAATCATATCAACCTTTTAGATCTATCAACCAGTGTACTGGATATAAAGAGGACTGAGATCCAGACTGCTGGGTGGCCATCAGTGGAATCTAACATGTGGGAAGTTCTATAGGACAAATGAGCTAGTTTCCTCTGTAGATGAAAAAGAGGTAGTAGAACCTATTGATTAAAAGAGACCTGAGAGATATTTCAGCTAAATGCCACATGTGGACATCATTTAGATTTTGATTCTAGAAAAACCAATTCTAGAAATATATTAATGAGAAAACTGGGGAAATGTGAACACTGACTAGTAACTGGTAATAATAAAAAATCATTCATTTTTTTTTTAGGTGTGATGATGATATTATGGTTTTGTTTTGTATATATCCTTATCTTCTAGAGATATATACTGATACATTTTTTTTTTTTAAGATTTTATTTATTTATTTGACAGAGATCACAAGTTGGCAGAGAGGCAGGCAGAGAGAGAGGGGGAAGCAGAGAGCCTGTTGAGCAGAGAGCCTGATGCAGGGCTCGATTCCCTGCTAATACAGGGTTTGCAGAGATTTTACAGAAATAGGACTACAAATGATGAGAATCGATTGTTAAATTTTCTTGGATATAAAAAGCTGGAATGAACCAAGAAAAACAGTAAGAGTATCATAACTAGAAGTGAAAAAAGAGGCAACAGAAAGTCAAAATCAGGCAAGTTTGAACTAAACTACAGATTAAGTCTCAGAACCTGTTCTTACCAGGAGCCGCAGCGGCAGAGAACTCTGCTGATGGGGATCTAGACAAGGTCTCGAGGTCTGAAGTCTGACCGACTTCTGGGAGGTGAGTCACAGAATCTGGAAAGAGGGAAAATGTTGACAAAATACCATCCTACCATAAGCATCTTTACTCATTCTGCTAGGCCTTTAATTTAAAGCCCTGTTGCTCTGCTGATTGTCATTCCATGATTGTACCAAGTGTACAAAGCATGGCAGAGGTACTTCCAAGGTAACAGAAAGCATGCTTCTTCAACTTCTCAAAAAGCAAACTATGTTTAGATGCATGAAATAATGAAGTAGCTGTTAGGATTTCACAAAATAAAGCTAAAAATGCCCAAGGGAAGTAGAAGACATTGAAATGATGGCCCTGGAGGGTAGAGAGTAAGAAAAACAAAAAGCTGTCTGGGAACATCAGCCTACATTTATTTCATTTTCTTCATTCTGGAAGAGGCTTGACTCACATAGTAGGGGGATCTGATGTGCTCCTGGAAGAGCACATTCCCTCAGTACAGAATGATAGTAGGTAAGAGTCCACTGTGCCAAAGCCAGACAGAGACCATGCTCAGCATGCTTGGTTTCCCAAATCTTTATGTTTGCACAGTGGTAAACTACCATACTTTAATTTTGGTTACCCTGCCACTTCCTCCAGGGCCAAGAGGTCTCCTGCATAGCAAAGAGCTATCTCTCTGGAAGGGTATTCCTTTTACTCTTGATCAACTCAAAATAATAAGAGAAGACAAATTATAACTAAGGATGCAGTATGATGTTTTCTCCTCTAGCTGGAGGCCCCATTAGGATGTTGGCAGTTACCTGATCGTTTCTCTCTCAGAGAGTATGGGAAGTCCAAGGCTTTTCCTGCATATCTGGAGAGCAGTGAGTCAACATCATCCATGGTGAAGCCAATCTCCTGCCCAGCCAGCAGCTGGTGCAGTGTCTGCACAGCCACAGTGGCCCAATCCACTTTCATGTTCATGAGTAGCTGCTCCAGCATGAGGAGGGGGTTAGAGGACAAGTGGGAGTAGCTGGCCCGGTGTGGTTCAGGTAGGGTCAGCAGAACCTGTTTGGAGGGTAGACCCATAGATTAAAGAAAACAGTAAACACATTTCAGAAGAAATCCAAGGTTCTTACTGGGAGGGAGAAGGGGTTCAGGGACCAAAGGTAGACGACCAGCTACCAGGGCTGGGGAGCAGGCTTTCAGGAAGCAAGGCTGAAGTCCTATTTCAATCTTCCAGGAGGCAAGCAACAAGTACTTCAGGTACATTTTACCTAGATGAAAGGTTGGCTAACTTCCTCTGTAAGGGGTCAGATAATTCGTATTTTTGGCTTTATGGGCCATGAAGTCTCTGTGGCAACTACTCAGCTCTGCCAGTGTGGTGTGAAAGTAGCCATAGGCCATATGAAAGTAAACGAGTGCACAAACTTATATTAAAAACTATCTGGGGGCGCCTCAGTGGCTCAGTGGGTTAAAAAGCCTCTGCCTTCAGCTCGGCTCGTGATCCCAGGGTCCTGGGATCGAGCCCTGCATCGGGCTCTCTGCTCAGTGGGGAGCCTGCTTCCTCCTCTTTCTCTGCCTACTTGTGATCTCTATCAAATAAATAAATAAAATCTTAAAAAAAATCCGATTCACAAAAGCAGGCTGAGGACTGGATTTGGCCCACAGGTGGCACCTCCAAGTATAGCTGAACTCTACCTGATCTTAAAGCCACTACTTTAACCATCTGAGGCTTATTAGAATGAGCAACATAAAGTAGTATTAGTAGGGTGCCTGAACCTAGCACCTCCAGTGTCCTACAGGTAAATGATGTCTCTATACTCCTAGAGACTGTTATCACTAGGCTTGAAATATGTTCACTGGTTCTGCTCATTGCCAATTTTCAAGGATTCCCCCTATTTAGTTATAGTGCATCAAAAAACAAAAAAAGGGCATTTTCTTTAGGAATATTTTATGTAGTAGAACTCTTAACAAGTGGGCCGGTACTCATATTGACGGTTCTCCCAGCACTCATCTATTCATGGGGCAAGTTCCATACTTATTGAGTGAAAAGACATGACTGCCAATCAGAATCATCAGAACAGTGTCCGAGGGCCCTAATTCTCCCCAACCCCCCTCTTTTCCAGATTACTTCTTCTAGCTTGTAATTTCTTCTGTTAGTGTCTCCAAGGTTACACATCAAAGGTAAGAACCTCATTACCTAGAGAATTAACTCTTTTCTTTAGCAAGACAAGGTTATTAAGCAGTAGTTTGATATCCTTCCTCAGAATCTCTTTGGAAGATAGCCAGGCCCTGTCCCAAGAGATTCAGTTTTTTTTTTTTTTAATTAACATATAATGTATTATTTGTTTCAGGGGTACAGTTCTGTGATTCATCAATCTTACACAATTCACAGTACTTACCATGTCCATCACCCAGCCACCCCATCGCCCCTACCTCCTTCCCCTTCAGCAACCCTTTGTTTGTTTGTTTCCTGTGATGAGAGTTTCAGTTTTAATTGATCTGGGGTAAAGGTTAACGATTTTTTTTAAAGTCCAGGTGATTCTACTCTGCAGTCTGCATTAAGAACAACGATCTAGCAGATACCAGGGAAACCACAAAGGGAACTTAAAAGGGCCACTTAGAACTCACTTTGGAGACAAGGTAGTAAGAGAATGACAACTCCTAAGGGACGCAGGAGTGGGCTCCTGGATAAAGGTTTTATATAGCATAGGTCAAGAATGGCAAGTGTCTAGGAGAAGAGCCACTGAAAGGTTAAGTTCTGAAGCAGGAGCTGGGCCAGCGGTCTCTCCCCAAGGCATGCCTTCCCAACTTCCCCCTTCCTTCCTGACCTTGGATCCCATGTACAGTGCCTGGATTTCACGGTGTCGGACAGCAGTCAGTTCTCCGTAGAAATGTGTGGTGAGGTAGTTGGCCAGGAAGTGAGAAGCGGCCAAGCTAGGATGCTGGTCGAGGGATTGCTCTGTGACCTCAAGGCACATTGTGGGATCAGGAATTCTTCGCAGGAGCTGTTGTAGGAGAAGGGTAGAGGAGAAAGGTAAGGCTCATAAAGAACTCAGTCCAGCCTTATTTTATTTGGGAATGGAACATTTAGGTTTATTAATCTTGGACTAATCCCTCCTCTGCACTCTCTCTTTCACCACCCCTGTAGCTTCACAAATGATGACTGTGACCAGAGTTCAGCAGAATCCTGAACATGGCTGACCATCTCGCATGAAAGACAGGGCTGGGCACCTTCCAGTGAAGATGACTATGATCTTCTTGAGGCTAAGAAGGACTCCCGAAGGACACGAAGTGGCAGATCTGAGATTGCAAATGCTTCGCGTGGTATTTAGCATGAACAAAGCCTTCTGATTTGACTAACCTTTTTGTCTTATTCCAAAAGAAAAATGGCAAGAGATGGATGCTTACTTGCAGAGCCTTTTCATGATCTCCTCTTTCTAGAAGGTGGAGAAGATGCTTTTGATGTAGGCTGACTAAATGCTCTCTTGGAATAGGGTAGAGGCCGCCCCACTCCTCACACAGTCCATATTCCTGGAAGCAAATACACACGGCTTCAATCCCTTTGAATCACTGACTTTGTCACATCCAGCTTTTGACTGATTTTTCTCATCAGTCTTGAGTCTGCTGAAGCCCCAGGAAAGTTTGGTTAAGTGGTGATGGGAACTTCGCTCTGGGATTAAAGTGGGCTTGTAAACTCAAAGGACTAGAGTGGCAACGGAGTTATATAAATGATCAAAGTAGGTTGCTGATTAATGGTATCAATTTTCTCTGAGATCTAACACAAAAAAGATACAGATGACATGAAGTGACTGACACCTTGTGTTAGTCCTGGGGAGATATTAAGAAAGTAGGGAGGACTAAGACTGTCCAAAGGAGAAAGTACTGAGTAATGGATAGAATTGTTCAATCAGTATATAGTACAATGAAACTACTATATCACTAAATGTCAATTATACTAGAATTAAAGAACAAAACACAAAGGAGAGAGTGCTCACTCAGCTCTTATTGTTGTCATGTGAATGTGCAAGCCCAGGGTTGCCAAACATAAAAAAAAAAAAACAATAAATTTTTTTTTTTAAATCAAAACCTTTCCTATTTTAAAATGTTGGCAATGAAGTTAACATGAAAAAATAAAAATGTGGCAGACCAAAACTGCATGGGTCAAACATACATGCTGGGCATTGGATTCTGTCCATGTCCCTGTTTGCTACTCCTCACCCCCAATCTGTGAACCTTGGATTAAAGTTTTAGAGAATGGAATTCCCAAGGCTTTGCCCAAGTATTTTAATATGGTGTCTCCGGGAATGCTCTCCCCACATCTGACTGGGGCCACCTTGTTTAAGATGTTTCTTTGTTTCTCAGGCTACATCAGGTGCCCTGCCTGTGCTCCCACCACAGTCTGGGTTTACTCCTGTCAGTTGGTATATCGCAATTGTCTAGGGATGTATGTCACATCACCCCTCTTCCCAAAATGTGAGCTGTACAAGGTCAAGGACTAAGTTTAGTTATCTTTGTTTCACCACCATCTACTACAGTGGCAAATAAGAGATGGTCTATAAAGGTTTCTTTGATGCATGAACATCTGAATGAGTACATCCACATTTTGAACTGTGGTATATGAGCTCGTTAAAGAATAAATAAAATGTTTGGCATTCAAATGTTCAATAAACATATGAAAAGACATTTTCATATGTCATAATCAAGGTTATTAGTAATCATGGGAATGTAAATTCGAGCATGAGATACCATTCTACTGGCACAGAGGGCAAAGTTGGACAATACCATATCCTTATGGCATTTGGTAAGAGGAACTGCAAGTGGTCTACTGAGCTTAAGAGCAATTTGTCATGTCTCAGTAAAGGTGAGGATGCTCACGCCCAGTGATTCCACAATTCCACCAGTAGATCTACAGTCTGTATCAGCGTACAGAGCGTAGGGTAATAGTACAAATGCATCCATTGCATTACTCTCCACACTTCTCCCTCTGTTAGTAAATTTTACACACACAAAAAGAAAAAAGAATGTGGACACTGATACATGGAAAGGGGTCTACAGTCAGGTAGGGAGTTGCAACTCTTGAGAAAGGGAAAAAGGGGGAATACCACTCAGGAAAATAGTACCTTTGCTTCCAGAATCATGTTCATGACAGTTGATGGGTCCTCAATGCAACAGTTCCTCAGGCTCTGCCAGTCACACCACACTGGGGTAGACTGCAAACCCAGAATCTAAGGAAAGATAGGAAGAGCTATTAAACCACACTTCAGCTTCCCCCTCTATGAACATTCAAACTCATCGGAGTTTCAGGGATGGACCACCCCTAAGTTTCTGTCCCAATGTTAAGCTGTCAAAACTTGCCAGGAGAGAGGAAGAATGAAAGCAAATGGAAAAATCAGCATAAATTTTTATACTTGCTATGCAGCCATACCACCGAAATCTATCTCCCTGGGTCTCTTATCTTGAATATAACACACATCCTGAAATAATCTTTCATATTCAAACTGTCATGTCTATGCAGCCTTTCAAAATGGATCTTGACATTTAAAACAATCTTTAAAAATGACACAATAAAGATTAAGATCTGTGGGGCGCCTGGGTGGCTCAGTGGATTAAGCCTCTGCCTTCGGCTCAGGTCATGATCTCAGGGTCCTGGGATCGAGTCCCGCATCGGGCTCTCTGCTTGGCGGGGAGCCTGCTTCCCTCTCTCTCTCTCTCTGGCTGCCTGTCTACTTGTGATTTCTCTCTGTCAAATAAATAAATCTTAAAAAAAAAAAAAAAAAGATTAAGATCTGTAAGAACTCTTGAAAAACAAGGAACACGTAACAGACATAAAACATGCACAAAACTCAAGTACACATGTGAAACAGGCTTTGCGGACTGTTACTACTATCCTTGTTTGATGCACACATATTTAAAATTACAAAAGGAAAATAACAGGAAATAGAGGTAAGGTCTCTTTTCATTGTTCACCCAAGAACAGAAGCCAGATGCAGGACAAAAGCCAGGCCCAGATCATCTGTTTCTTAAAGTCCAGCATCACATGAGAAGAGGCTGGAGTTGGTAATATGGTGGGAAGCCTATTTCCTTCTTCTTGATGCTGGAAACCATACCTTCTGATACACCCGCAGCTCTGCCAGCTTTCTCTGTAGCTCACACTTCAGTCCGTCTTGGACAGCTGTATCCGAGATGCAGTATGCCAAGATCTCCAAGCACCACTCCAGGGGCCACCTGTCCACAAGCTGTAGGGTTAACTGACTTCGCAGAGATGCGTCCTTCACAGGGAACAGGAACTGCCAACCTTCTTTGTCTACAAGACAAAAAGATGTCCAGAGGTAGCAAGCTTGGCACAAGAAGAGCTCAAAAGTCCAGGCTACTCCTTAAGAGAAGGGCTTTGTTCAATTTCATAAAACAGGAGCTTGGATCCTTAAGATCCTTCTGACCTTAATTCATTTTTATACTTAGAACCATTATATGAAAAGGAGAAATGTTATATGCCCTCATGTTTCTCTTTTTGCAAACTTAATCACAGTCATGAGACTTTCTGAAAAGAGAGAGAAAAGGAGACAGGAGAGGAAGAAAAAGGAAGAAAGGGAGAAGAAAGGAATGAAGGAAGAAGAGACGGAAGAACAGATGAAGCTCTCCACGTTTTGTGATAGCATTGGGTCAGACTCAGACTGCAGGTAGAACTTTGGGTGTTCCCTGCAGTTTCTGCCCTGTGTCATACAGAACTCTTCAAAGTTATTTCAGGTAAACTAGTATGACCCCCTCCATGCCCTCTGTCATAATTACTCAGTAGATCTTTCTCTCCTACACCCATTTCACAGATCTGACTCAAAACAGTTAAGATTGCACAGCCAGTCACTGGATTTCTCCATCTTCTCCTGGAGGGATTTTCTCCTTTCTGCAGGGCAGTTAAGCCCCTGCCCGAGAAGCCCCTGCCCGAGAAGCCATTTCCTATGGCACGCCCAACTCTTGTCCCCACTCAGTGGAGTGTTACTGGTCATTGCTCTCAACTCCCTTAAAAGCTCTTTGGGAGCTTTCATTTCATTTTTCAGTGCAAAAAGGTGGTTTTATTAAAGCATGGGGACAGGGCCTGGCAGCAGAAAGAGATGTCTCATTGGGAGCTTTTAAAATAGGGGTAGTCAAACAGGCCCACAGTCTCTCTCTCTCTCTCTTTTTTTTTTTTAAGATTTTATTTTTAAGTAATCTCTATACCCAACATGGGGTTTAAACTCACAACCCCGAGGTCAAGAGTTGCATGCTCCACTGAGGGAGCCAACCAGGAGCCCCCAGTCTGTTTTTATGTATAAAGTTGTGTTAGAATACATCCACACTCATTTGTTTATTTATTATCTCTGGCTGCTTTCATGTTCTAATGGCAGAGTTGAGTAGTTGCAACCGAGATTGTATCATCTCCAAAGCCCTTTAGAAAGAGTTTGTTGGCTCCTGTTTTAAAGTCAACATTCGCCTGAATTCCAGCTTGGGCTTCTGGGGGTTAGGCTCAGATATCTGTACTTTAAAAGAATTTTCCAATGATTCTGGTATGCAGTGTTGAGGATACTGGCTATGAGTGCCTGTCCTGAAGTTAGATGGAGGGTGCCTGGATGGCTCAGTCAGTTAAACAGCTGCCTTTTGCTCAGGATCGAGTCCCACATCGGGCTCCCCGCTTTGACAGGAGTCTGTTTCTCCCTCTCCCTCTGCCTCTGCCCCTCCCCACTACCCCTGCTCTCTCTCTCACATGTGTGTGCTCTCTCAAATAAACAAACAAATAAATAAAGTTAGATGGAGTGGGGTTCTAAGCTCTGCTCCAGCACTTACTATCCTGGGCAAGTTTCCTATTCTCTGAGCCTCAGTTTCCTTTTAATATGATAAGATTATGGTGGCAGCTTTCTCTAGAGTTATTGGGATCAAATGCAATGACACACTCATTGAAAGCTCAACATTATTAGCACCAGGGAAGGGGGAGGCACAGCCTTCTGCTCACCACATGCCGCGGCACAGCTCAGAACTGCATCTTTTATCTTGCTCAAGTCGTCCACGTCTCGCCCATATGCTTCTGTGAGCTGAAGGGCTCGGGTCCAATCTCTGGCTACCAGGGCTTCCTCGAAGGCCTCTGTGAGCACTTGTAGGGCAGTGGGAGAGTGTAGGCCCAGGAGGACAGTAGAGAGACTGGCCCGGCCACAGAGACTCGCTGCCAGGCTCTGCCCTTGCTCGGTGGACCGTCGTAGTGGCTCCCAGGCAGCCAGGAGGGAGGCCCTGAGCACAGGGAACTGTTCTAGGAGGCGCTCACACTCCTGAGCTACCTGCTCTGCACTCAGAGGCACCTCCCTGCGGCCACGAAACTCCTTCCACGACAAGCTGGGCTTGGTGAGCTTTGGCCCCTGGGAAGCCCCCAGACAGGCCACTAGGGCTAGCAGCTTTGAACGGGACTTAAGGAAGGCCAAGGCAGAGGACGTAAGGGCTGGGAGTGATGACTCCCTTGGGGAGGAGCGGGGCTTTCTCTCCACTGTGGAATTCCCAGTTGGCTTTGGTGAGCCCAGTGTAGAAAGTGGGAGGTCTTCCAGGCACTGGGAGGTATGGAGCCGGACCAGGACGCCCAGGTGGGTCAGAAGGGATGATGTCTGCTGGCTTTGCCGGGAAGAGCAAAGGGCAAGAGGCTCACAGCAGCAGTTCACGATGACTTTCGGCACACTCAGGCTGAGCCCCTCTCGGGCCAGAAGGGCTGCTAGCCTGCAGGGAGAGAAGCAGAGGAGGCACAAAACCTGAGCGCACAGGCATATTACCCAAGCTCGGAATTCATTTGTTTATACAATCAAATGTAAATGTAGACTCTTTAATTGTTACTCTTAACTCTCTCTCTTTTCTCCCCACACGAATGGCAGCCTATCAGACACCCTGCTCTGCTCTCGATTTCTCACTTGGTATTCTATCTGGGAGATCTGTCCACATCCCTCTACAGAGAGACCCCCTCATTCATGTTTATATCTACATAGTACTCCATTATGTGTTGAGCCATAATTTAATTAGTCTTCTATTACTGAACAGTGGATATTGCTTACCTGCTTCTATTACATATAAGACTAGAACAAAATGACTTTGTGTATATATAATTTTTTCACGGGTCAGGAAAGCCACAGGGTACATTCCCCCATATGGATTGCTAAGTCAAAGGGTATACAAATTTGTTTTTTTAAATAAATATGGACAATCTGTCTTCCCACAGTGGTTGTACCAATTTATACCTCACCAGCAGTCTTTGAGAAGGCTTGTTTTTCTATAGTGTGCCAACTAATGAGTTATCCAATTTTTGGATTTTTCCTTATTCCTAAGTGAAGATTCATCCCTTAAATTTTATGCTTGTAATACAAATGTTGGTAGAGGTGGTGAAACAGAAAGAAATGAGGCAGACTGAAATTGAATTTTAATGTAACAAGAGTAAACAAAAATTAAGGGAAAAGTCTGAAAGAAATCCATACTCTCTGTACTGAACTCAAGCACAACCCCACTTAGCCCTGGCAATCCTTAATGAAACGAAAACAGTTTTAAGAAGGCCCATCCGTGCTTAAGTCCCACAGAGTAGTTCCTACCTGTCTGGTGGAACTTGCCGCTCAAGTAGGAGGTGTGACACAAGTTGGGAAGAGCTCTGTTGCAGAAGAACAAATGGATTTCCCACCTTGACCTCCACATGATCTGCAAATATAAAGTGACTTTTGTTTTTACCACTGACCAGAACAGCTCAGAGCCCTGAGAATTAATAAAAAAGGGTAACATCAAAATGAAGACTACACTGAGGGGTACCTGAGTGGCTCAGTTGGTTAAATGTGTGCCTTGGCTCAGGTCATGATCTCAGGGTCCTGGAATGGAGCCCTGAGACTAGGCGGGGAGCTTCCTTCTCCCTCTCCCTGCCATCCCCACTCATGCTCTCTCTCTCACTCTGCTCTCTCTCAAATTAAAACAAACAAACAAAAAAACCTTAGGAAAAAAAAAGAGTACATTGAGAGCCCTTCTGTTGATATTTTCTATGTAAAGGGTATTCTTGAGAGGACCCTGATTGCAAGTTTACAACTTATTATGCTCTAAAGACTTCCAACCACAGCACAGACTTCAGTGGGTAGGTCTAGCCACAAATAGCTCATCCTGCTCTCTTCACCATGACTAAAGTACAGGCAACACTTGCTCTGTGGACTGAGATAAGAACCTGGCCCTCGTATTACAGCTTGATCCTCTCTGGGTCCTGAAATCCATGATGGTCTGAGAGAGGTATTTTTTGTCATTAATGCAATCAGAATTTACTGAGTACTCCCATGTGCTATACAGTTGTACTGGGCAGTGGGGAGACAAGGATGACTAAAACACACAGATAAGTAAGAGTGGACTCTATAAATCTAGTGTTCGTGGCTACTGCTGTACCCACAACCTCTCTCTCTCTCTCTTTTTTTAAGAGAAGGGTCAGGGGTGAGCAGAGGGAGAGAGAGAATCTCAGCAGGATCCATGCCCAGTGTGAAGCCCAGTGTGAAGCCCAGCGTGAAGCCCAGTGTGGGGCTCGAACTCACAATGCTCAGATCGTGACCTGAGCCGAAACCAAGAGCCGGACACCCAATCAACTGAGTCACACAGGCGCCCCAGTACCCAGAACCTCTTTTGTTGTGCACCCTTCCTCTTCCCTGCTCTAAACATTGGGCCAGTCATGACTTCATCTCCTCTTCCTTGCGACTC
This sequence comes from Mustela nivalis, assembly GCF_964662115.1. Classification (NCBI taxonomy): domain Eukaryota; kingdom Metazoa; phylum Chordata; class Mammalia; order Carnivora; family Mustelidae; genus Mustela; species Mustela nivalis. Next base: position 33,491,379 of record NC_139025.1, on the reverse strand, counting down.
ACCAGGCTCAGAGCTCAAGCTCCGAAGGAGAACTGCAGCCATGGTGCTGCAGTAACTGAAAAAGGTGCCCATGTAGTTGGTCTGCCTGCTGCCTGCTGGGGTGTGCTTGTCCAAGTTCTTCTGGAGGAGCTGAGTCTGGATGTGCACAGGGTGGGCCTCAGCCTCTGGAGCTTTCTGGGCTGCCTGCTCCACCAGCGAGGACAGTGGAGTACTCCTGGGCTCTGGAAGGAGTTATGACAGGAGAAGGGGTGGAAGCATTAGTCTCTGCTTCCGGCACTGATCAACAGGGCCTTCGTTAGCTTAAGTGCTACACTTACAAGGTAGCTATAAAATCCTATACTGGTTGCCTGTACGAGTGATTCTTAGCCAGGAAACCTTTGAGTATAGAAAAATCGGGGTGGAGAGTCCTGTTTTCACCCCAGTGTCTTTGGGGTGGAATGGTTCTGTGGAGAACATGGTCATCTTTTAGCGAAGGTTGATCATTATTTACTAAGTACCTTCTGGGTGTATTCCTCATTAAAAGTCAGGAAGATGTATTAGCTAATGGAGCATGAAGCATCCCTTCACTGGAGTAGGGGAGAATCAGGTGGAGTTAACACGTCAGAGGCTCGCTCTGACGAACGAGGGGGCCGCAAGAGCCCAGTCCCGGAGTGCTCAGCCTCTGCTCTAAAGTGCTCCTTCACTCCTGGCTCTTTCCTCTCCCTTAGTCAGCCCTCATCTGCTGCCACGCAGTTGGGCCCATACCTGGCAGCTGTAGTGCCTCTCTCAGGGACTGGAGGACCTGATCCAGCTGCTGCGAGAGGGTGGCACGGCTGGCCACACAGTCCTCGGTGAGGCTGGGCCAGCACAGCTGAAGCAGCTCAGCCACGCTGCACCTCGGAGGGCCCACTCCTTTTTCTTCTATGCTCTCTGTGGGAAACAAATGAGAAGAGTGAACTCTGATGCGGACCTAATGTTCCACACCTAGGAATCAAGAGAAAAAGGGAGAAATGCAGCTCACCCGGTTTAGTTTGTCCGGTTGATGTAAGTGGGTAATTGAGGATCTTACTGATTTGCTGAAGAACAACTGGAAAACCTCGAATGCCATCAGCATTGAGAAACACGTGGTCTAGCCGTCGACCTGGAAACGGATCAAAGGAAGAGGGAATGCAGGAGAAAATCAGGCACTTTCAAAGATTGATACTCAGTCCTGTATTTACTTACAAAATTTTATCTTCTCCAGGGTTAGGGAGGAAATATATGCTGTGTCGTTCTGGGTGAAAACCAGTTTACCTGGCTTATTCCATGCCTGAGGTTCCAGAGTGACCTTCAGCATGATGCCTCCACTGTCAACAGCAGCAGACCCAGCACCTAAGGCACTCCGTTGGAACTGCTGTGCCAGGCCAATCACTTCTTGTGAATTTGCCTTGGTCATGCCTTCAGCTGAGAACTGGAGCTGGGATCGTATCTGTCTTCTCTCTTTGCTTAAAGTGGCATCTTGACACCCTGACTAGACTGAACAACTCTATGGATAAAGATTATTCCTTATATCTCTCTTGTACCCTCTACACTTCAGATAATCTGGAAATATAGTAGGTACTAAATTAATTCCTAACTGATTGACATGAAACTATCTCAGCTATTAACATTCCGAGTAATACCTCCTTTCATTTTCAAGTAGGAGTACTAGGTGAGAGGGAGGGAAATTGTATGATAAAAACAGCATTGCACATGCCACAGCAGACTTTCTTAGAAAGATGATGTGAACATTAAAGGACATTTTAACCAACAGCTCAGAAGTGATTTGCAGGGGTGTGCAGAAAAGAGGTACCACAGCAGGCCTATGATCACTATCCTTTGAAAGTCTTGCTTGCAAACTTGCTGTTGGTTGGCAGCTGCAAATGTTGACTGGTAAATGGTTTCTGACATGGCTATAAAATGAGCCAAAGAACATCTGCTTTCCTTTTGAGAGTCTAGAATTTTGGTACACGTGGGGCAGAGATGGCGCCCCATAAAAGCCTTGGGCGTTGAGTCTCTAATGAGCACCCTCGTACACACTTGTCACAACTACCGCTGGAGGAATTAAGCACAGCCTGTGTGACTCCACAGGGAGAACACTCTAGCAAGCTGTGCCTGGTTTCCTTCAGACTTTATCCCATGAGCCTTTTCCCTTTGCTGATTTTGCTGCATATCTTTTTGCTGAAATAAATTTCAGCCATGAGTATGACTATATGCTGAGTTCTATAACTTCTAATGAATCACTGAGCCTAGAACTGGCTATCCTGTCATGACCTATTCACCGTTCTTCTCTTCATATTACTGATACAGTGGTGCTGTTTCCAATGTTTGGTGAGTGTATCAAGGATGCATAGAATGGAACTTTGCCTAATCCTTTCTTCATATTCTTCTACCTTCATACACTAGATTCCTCCAAGAATTCCATATATACATTCTGGGACATTATTAACCTCAAGATATAATCCTTCCTCTAGCTGTGATCCATGAACAATTCCCTTATGCCGCATTTACAAATTCAAGACTGTTCTGGGTTTTAGGTTACATGGGGTTCATTCTGGCATTCATTCTGGCAGTCTAAAGGCACAATTTCCATTTATACAATTTCTTTTTCTTTTTCTTTTTTTTTTTAAAGATTTATTTATTTATTTGACAGAGAGAGAGATCACAAGTAGGCAGAGAGGCAGGCAGAGAGAGAGAGAGAGGAGGAAGCAGGCTCCCTGCCGAGCAGAGAGCCCGATGTGGGACTCGATTCCAGGACCCTGAGATCATGACCCGAGCCAAAGGCAGCGGCCTAACCCACTGAGCCACCCAGGCGCCCCATCCATTTATACAATTTCTAAAAAAAGATTTTATTTATTTATTTGACAGAGAGAGAGAGAGAGAGAGATCACAAGTAGACCGAGAGGGAGGGAGAAGCAGACTCCCCGCTGAGCAGAGAGCCCGATGTGGGGCTCGACCCCAGGACCCCGAGATCACGATCTGAGCCAAAGGCAGAGGCCCAACCCACTGGGCTACCCAGGCGCTCCACCATTTATACAATTTTTGAATATATATTTCGTCTTTGAATTTACCTATAATTTCCCTAAATGAGTGCAGATTGCCAAGTCTATTAAAAAGGTAAGTGTCTCAGACTATATTTAAACCACCAGACTAGACATGAGGAAGTTAACTAATACTCCTTTCTCCCTGTCTCCAGTCAGTATTTTCTTCTTATGCAGTTTATCAAGCATCTCAGAAACCCATCCCCTCATTGGAGAATTAGGAATAAAGCTGAAGAAGCACACTCACCCCGGCTCTCAAGGCTAATGTTCAGACGTCGTTCAGCTGTTTCCAAGAGCTGCTTACAGGTTTTCCAGAGCTGGCACTGAGAGCAAGCAAGATCAAATGCAGCCATGGCAGGGGGACTGAGGTCTTCCAGAACTTCTCTCAGGGGAGCAGTGGGCTCCACCAGGGAATTACTTATCCAGAAGTCCTCCTGGAGCGTGGGGATGGGTTCTCCAGACGTGCTGAGTAACTTGTCAGTCACATCAGAGATGGAGTAAAATACCATCCCTGGACACCCAGAGGTGGAATAAAAAGCAAGAGGTTAACATGATTCTCACTACTTTCATTCTGAAAAATAGTTACCTAAAAAAAAAATAAAAGTTTGAGATCCTTCCGCACAAGATTATCTTCTGTATGTATTAGCACCATCATTACAGCCTGCTCTTATGGCCTCAAAACAACGTTATGAAAAGGCAGACCCAGAGAAACTCAAAGTGGTCAAGATGAATGGGGGCTTCTTCCTAATGGGATCTAAAGGTAGGTTGAGAAAGAATGAGGTGTAAAAAAAAAAAAAAAAAAAAAAAAAGAGAAAGAATGAGGTGTATTTGTGTGTGCTAATCAGAAACAATCTCTAAAACACATTGCTAAAAAAAAACAGGTAGAAAAATGGGACTTACTGTTAAGAACGCATTTATATTACGAATAAAAAAGATATGCAGAAGAGGTATGGTGAATTTCTGGGAGAACGCAGAAGGAGCAATCTGTGATGGTAGTTGATGTGTGGAGCCTGGATGACTAAGAGATGTGGAAATGTGGGGCAGGATTCCACTTTCAAGAAATCATGAAAGGATGGGCTTTTGCAGTGCCATCCACGTTGGGCACTAACGCCTGTGAATCCTACGCCATCAATGTTATACACAACTTCACTTTGAAGAAAAGTGAAGTGATATGTTTTATCCTGGAATAACTACACAGGAAGGAAATAAACTCCCAACCATTTCCCAAGGCCCAAGCCAGTGGCCATCAGAACAGATGGGGGAAACAGCATTCACACCCTCCAGTTTAAACCCCACAGGACAAGCTGAATGGAGCAGCTCAAGTGGCAGGGATGGGACCACCAGGGTCAGGGAAGTTGGGCCACACCTAGAAATGGACTCTGCGTGTGTCAGCATTGCTATTTTTCAGGTGCTATGCCTACCCCCATGAGGAACCCATGATTTGCATGGCTGTTCCTTTACCCCCCAACCTCCCCTGCACCTGCTGCTGCAGCATTGCCAATGGCCTGTAGTGTGGAGCGGCCGCTGCCTGTTCTTCGAATGGTGCTGCTACCACCATCGGAATTCTGGTTTTCAATCTTGTGCTCTACCCGGGACAGCTCCTGGATCACCTCCTGGTAGCGCTCCATGAACATCAACTCCCCTGAGCTGGGTGAGGACTTCAGGTTGAACATGAACACCACCTGTCACAGGAAGAGGAGGAGTGGGGGTTGTGTTGGGTCCGCTGAGTTAGGGAATCTAGAGATAGGAGATCTTGCCTAGCATTAGAGTATGGCTCTGAGACATACGCTTTGGAGGCTTGTGAGAGTACCTAATATTAGAAGAATAGATCAAATACAGAAATTATTCATAAAACTTGGCAAGAAAGCCTCTATGGCCCCCACAGAAAATAGGCAAAAGACGTGAATAGTTTCCAAGAAAAAATGCATATGACTAATTACATATGACTAATACATAGATGAAAAATGTTTTCCCTTACTAGTAATCCAGGAAATTTAAGTTAACATTAATACCATTCTGCATCTATCACAATGACAAAGTAAAAATAAACCATCATGGAGTGCTGGTAGGATGAACTGTTACAATCTTTTTTTGAAAAGCAATTTGACAATCTACAAAGCTTAAAAAATGCTTTTATTCTTTGACTTAGTAATTTTTATGAGAAACTCTCTTAAGGAAATAATTCAAAAGACTTAATGCTTGAAGGTGATAATCTACAAGGTTGAAAAGAACTGAATGTTGACTAGCAGGGAAATGGTCAAATGCACCTACTTGATCAGACTACCGTGAGGTCACTAAACCCAATGACAAGGCAAATGCAAAAAAGGTCCTAAATAAAGTTTTAGATTCAACATAATTTTGGTTATATAAAAGTCATTCATAACTTGGAAAAGTATTGGCAGAAATATACTTTACCTTTAATATCGGTTGTTCTGGATAACAGGGTTAATACTTGTTAATGCATGACTTATTATATAACCAGGTTAAGAAAACAGGGATTTTTATTTAAAAAAAAAAAAAAAAAAAAAAAGGATCAAGGTCCCAGGAAAGGAAGAGGAGGCGAGGACTTTTAGGAATAAAGCCTTGGAGGGGGTAAGGTTGTGGGGGAGGAGGGTCCCAGCTGAATTCCTCTCAGAATTTGGGTGTAAAAAGGTTGGCAAGGGTCCTGTTCTCCCACAGAGGTTCAGAATTATTATCATTTAAGTCTGGGATCTAAAATGATTAGAGGAAGTTGAACAAAGATTCTTCTACCACCTAGATTTCTCCATTTATTTCTCAACAACTGAATGCGAATTAAAGAAAAATTCTGACCTATTTGTTAAGGGATCAGCACAAGTGTAATAAAAATATCAAGAGAATTTTAAAAACCAGAAGAGTAGGTTTTTATGCCATTAAATTTAAGCAATTTTTAGTAGAGGATTCTTGTTTCTCTTACAGCTTGTACATAAACCTCTTAACATTTCCATGAGGACAAGCAGATATTACACTTAACTCCAATTTTCAAATAAGGATATGCAATTTCTGAGAGTGTTAGAGTCTTTCTGACTTTTATTCCTTGTGCTTTTTCCTATAGAACATGATGAACATTCTAGTTTGGTAGTCTCCTATACTTATATAGAATTAGCATTTTAGTTATTATTAAAAATTGTCTGCATCTGAGCCTCGGTGGCTCAGTTGTTAAGTATCTGCCTTTGGCTCAGGTTATGATACCAGGGTCCTGGGATCCAGTCCTGTATCGGCTTCCCTGCTCAACGGAAAGCCTGCTTCTTTCTCTGCCTCTGCCCCTGCTGGTGTTCCCTCTCTTGCTGTGTCTTTCTTTTCAAATAAATAAAATCTTTTAAAAAAATTGCATTATTATTATTATTATTTTTTTAAAGATTTTATTTATTTATCTGACAGAGAGAAACCACAAGTAGTACACTGAGAGGCAGGCAGAGAGAGAGAGAGAAGGAAGCAGGCTCCCTGCTGAGCAGGGAGCCCGATGCGGGACTCGATCCCAGGACCCTGAGATCATGACCTGAGCCGAAGGCAGCGGCTCAACCCACTGAGCCACCCAGGCGCCCACATCATTATTTTTAACTATATAAAATCACCTATGTGTTCCCAGAAGGAGTGCAAGGAAAGACACAAAAATATTTCACTATTTTGAAGTGATAAAATTGTGGCTAAATATTTTATCTTGTTGAAACACTGTTTCTGTTAAGAAACGATTCAATAGCTTAAATCTCCAGGATTAATCTTGAAATCCACAGTGCTAAGGACTGGGCCTTGAACATGGAAACTCCCCCGTTGCTCCTGTTGGATTTGGTCCGTCAGAAGCTCCTGAGGCTCTGGTTGCACATGCATCTAGCTTTACTTGAGGCCCAGTGGGGCCTGGACAGCTATGGGCTGTGTTTTCCTTCCTAGAACAAGATATGGCCTGGGCGGCTAACATCCACTACACAGGTGCTCCCCTTACCTGGTGGGCTTCGGCAAAGTTCCCCCGGAGGATGCAGGATGCCAGCAGTGACTCGGGTGGGGAGAACATCATGGGGATGAATGAACTTTGCGACTGCGGCTGCAACCGGCCATCCAGCTCATTCCTTCCAGACACAGCATTCAGACTTCCCTCTGTTGGCACACAAGAATGTGGGGGCCAGGGAAGCAAAGAAACTGAGGAAAAACGTGACTGTTGGCACCTCCCTCTAAACTCTTATCTTTAAGTTCTGTAAGTGGGGCTTAATTCTTCCTCAGTTGAAGAGCAAACCTATGCTAGTATCTTTGAATACAAGCCTTAAGTACCATTTTGGGGTTAGGCAGCTGTTTCTCTCTGCTGATGGGTGACTCCATGATGGTGAGACACCCCTTCCCCCTTTCCTTGCTGAAATCTGCTTGGCCACCTACAGAACAACTTTTTTTTTTTTTTTTTCAAATTGAGATATAATTGACATATAACATTATAATAGTTTTAGGTGAACAACAAAATGATTTATGTATATACTATGAAATGGTCAACCCATTAAGTTTAGTTAACATCCATCATTCATCACACCTAGTTACAAACTTTTTTTCCTTGTGATAATTTTTAAGATCTATTCTCTTAGCCACTTTCAAATATTCAATAGAGTTGTGTTAACTGTAGTTACCACACTGTGTATTATAGCCCCAGGACTTATTTATAACTGGAAGTTTATATCTCTTAGAACCAACCTTCTTGAATATAGGCATAAACTGCTCAGTCCAGGATTTTATACTGTGATGTAGGGCAACTCTCTATCAGGGAAAAGCTGCTTGAAGTTGGCTAATGTTTGGGAGTCCCATACCTGAAGTGCTTGTGCTCAGCTCACTACTTGTACTTTCCAGGGATGGGTTGGAACTTCTGTCCCGGCCATCTAAAGGTATTAGGAAGAAAAGAGAGAATCAACCCTCAACTCCTTACAGTGTACAAGCTGGGGAGGGAAGAGGTAGTGGTGGTGCTGAAGAGGTAGTGGCAGAGGGAGAGAGAGAGAGAGAATCTGAAGCAGGCTCCAGGTCAAGCACAGAGCTTGACTTGGGGCTCCACCTCAGGACCTTGACATCATGACCTGAGCTGAAATCAAAAGTCAGATGCTTAACTGACTGAGCCACCCAGGCATCCTGTCCACCTCTTTTTAAAGGCAATTTGGTAATATCCATGTATCTTTGACCTTGCTATTCTACTGCGAGGAACTTATTCTGTAGCTATATTCACACAGACACATATGTATGTAAGTAGATATGTATGTATACAGACATATATGTACAAGGTTTACTATAGCCTTGTTACTAATAGTAAAAAACAGAAACAATTTAAATGTGCACAAAAGAGTATACACAGCAGTGAAATACGAAGCAGGCCTTAAATTACAAGGAGAAAAAAGTAAGTTCTCAATACGTAGCATGACACATCTGTTGTATATATAAAAGAATATAAGTGAAAAAAGAAAAGCACAGTTCCCAACACATACAGTAAATATAGTTCGATGCATCTATAAGCATAAAATCCGACATAACGGTTATATGTCATGAAAATTTCTGGAAAAAACTATTAGCAAGGTTACCTTAGGGGAGTGCGACTGGGATAATCTTAGATCCCTTATTCTTTGTTTGGACCATGTGTTTTATTTTAAAGTATCCTAGATAAGTGGCAGCATACCACTTGGCCTGGCACACAGGAATGAGGACTGGGGAGAAGTCTTCAGAAGGTTACCTGGCCGGCTCCTTCTGGTCCGACGCCCCCTGCGGAGACTTGGATGTCCTGTGGCCATGGGCCGGTATCTTCGGGAAGGCTGCTCCTCTGAAACGGCAAACTCTGGGTCATATGAGAGTGTTCAGTTTTGATTTGACCCATCTCCTGGGAGGACAGGGAGGGGGAGATCTGGATTGGCTCTAGGAGATGGGTTTCTGACACTGGTTGCTATGGTGATAATGCCCTGAGTTAAGGTGTGACTCCCAGATATCAACTCACTCTCTCCCACATTCCTGGGATTTTTTTTCCCCTCCTCACTTTTGGGACCCACCGGCTCTCTTGTCTCCTCTCACCTGAGCTCTGGTTGCTTGTTACCACCTTGTATCTCCACTGGGCCTCCGAGAGAACTTTGGAAAACCGCTGCAGGCGGCTCTGCAGGCCATCTCTGCTTCCCGAGCAGCTCTGGTCTTCTAGCAGCTTTGGCTTCTCAGGGGGACTGTGGCTGTTGAGTTTATCCAGCTGCTCCTGCAGAAGCCTGAGGAAGGCCCCTATTGCAAATTCATCAGCCAGGAACCCGCTGATACCACTAGTAAAGTGCTTTAGGTCCAAAAAGCTGTGCCCATGGGGCCCTGGGGAACTGTCTTTTGGCTCTGTCTTTGGACAGCTTGGGATTGTATTAGCAAGGCTCCTGGGGACTCCCTGGCAACCCCGTTCTGACTTCCTCTCGGGTTGTGCTGCATGCTGAGGGCTCTCTGATGGTGACCTCAAATCCAAGAGACCCTTCCCCTCTATGTCATCATCCTCAGCATAGTCCTCGGGTAGGTGAGGCTCTGGGTGAAGCTCGGCAGAGGTGATGAGAAGCAATGAGAAGATGTTTTCTAGAAGTTCCAGGCACAAGGCATCGGGAATACTGCACAGATACTGTTGACATCTTGCTAGGTATGTTGAGAAGAGATCTGAAGCACCTAGAGAAGGACGTATAAGAGAAGAGGCCAGAGAAAGAGAAGAGAGAAAATGTAAACATTAGAAATACTACTTGGCAGGGGCGCCTGGGTGGCTCAGGGGGTTGGAGCCCCTGCCTTTAGATCGGGTTGTGATCCCAGGGTCCTGGGATCGAGCCCCGCATCGGGCTCTCTGCTTGGCAGGGAGCCTGCTTCCCCCTCTCTCTGCCTACCTCTCTGCCTACTTGTGATCTCTCTCTCTCTCTCTGTCAAATAAATAAATAAAATCTTAAAAAAAAAAAAAAAAGAAATACTACTTGGCAGACTCAAATATTCTCACAACTTTTTAAGTCATTTATTTTTTAATGACTACGAGAAGCAGTTATAGGGAGAAGAATAAGAGACTATTCAGCCATATCTTTGCATGATTTGCAGATTTTGCTACCTTAATCAAGGGTCAGCTTACTGAACACTCATTATTTTGTTTCTGCTTTTAAATATTATTCCTCATCATCATAGGGGAAGAGGAAAAAAAAAATAAAACAAGAAAAATCAGAGAGGGAGACAAACTGTAAGAGATTCTTTTTTTTTTTTTAAGATTTTATTTATTTATTTGATGGAGATCACAAGTAGGCAGAGAGGCAGGCGGGGCGGGGGGGAAGCAGGCTCCCCACAGAGCAGAGAGCCCGATGTGGGGCTCGATCCCAGGACCCTGGGACCATGACCCAAGCTGAAGGCAGAGGCCCCAACCCACTGAGCCACCCAGGTGCCCCGAAACTCTTAATCACAGTGAACAAACAGGGCTGCTGGAGAGGGACGGGCTAACTGGGTGATAGACATTACGGAGGGCACGTGAGGTAATGAGCACTGGGTGCTCTATAAGACTGAGGAATTATTCTGAAACCAATACATTATATGTCAACTGAATTTAAATTAAAAAAAAGGAGGAAAAATTTTAAAAAAATGTTTAAAAGACAAAACAGCAAAAAAAACATTATTCCTCATCTCTGACAAGCACTTCATATTTCAGTTCCTAGAATGAAGGCAGCGCAGAGATGCCTTATTCCTCAATTCTATTTTCATTCACTCAAGAATACTCACTAGTCAGAAATTACCATGCTCACTGGTGAAGGCCAAAGCCACACAGAAGATAACTGACTCTGGCCACAGATGGCAAGTTAAGGAATTACAAACTATTAAGAAAAAAGGAAGAGGGGGCACCTGGGTGGCTCAGTCAGTTAAATGTCTGCCTTCATCTCAGGTCATGGTCCTGGGGTCCTGAGATTGAGCCCGACATTGGCTCTCTGCTCAGAGGAGAGCCTGCTTCTCTCTTCCTCTGCCTGCCGCTCTGCCTGCTTGTGCGCTCTCTCTCTCTCAAATAAATAAATAAAATCTTAAAAAAAAAAAAAAAAAAAAGAACAAAGAAAGAGGATAAAACATGAGGTTCTTTCATAATGGAGGTTGTAACCCAGAACACTGACTTAGAGACCCACCTTGAAAAAAAAAAATAGAACAGAAAAATAATTGAGAGGGTGCTCCATTTGGAAAGGTAAGTATTGTTTCTTAAAACTTAGTTTGTATATCTCTTACACAAACATATATATCTCACAAATTATATACCTAAGTGTAAACAGGAGTGTGATGTGAAATGCTATTTTCACTGTGGGTTGTAGTAAAAAAAAAAGCATTTGGAAAATACTGCACTAAGTGATCAGACTCCTATTAGAACTTAGGTAGTGTCTCCTCCACATCCTTCTGATTCATGGAGGCTGACAAATGGATGAAATTACTCCTGGACATAAAAAACCCAAGGCCACCTCCCAATCCCATGAAGAACTCTGGGAAATGCTTATGTCCGGGATGGGAAGGCCGGGAGAAATCTGTACCTGGGGAGGAGAGAGAATCATTTTCTGGCTCCGCAGCCATGGCTGGGTCCTCTGAAGGACTGTCTCTGCATTCCCGGCACTGGGAGTGCTGGTGTGAGTTCACACAGAGGGCATAGATGGCATACTTCATGGCACAGAAGCTCTGGTAGAGCGTCAGGTTCGGACACCGGCTCAGGTGCTCAGGAACTGGGGCTCCAGCTGAATCTGAATGGTAGAGACATGGGCAGAACTTCAGAGTTGGGTCTCTCAGGCAGGAGTGCAGGACGGCTGAGGCAAAGACACGCTGCTCTTCTGGCTCAGACTTCTCACCCTTTCTCCTTGCTGTCAGTTTGACCTGCGCCCCGTCTGGACCCTTTCTTCCATGCAACATCAACGTGCAGCCCCTGTTTCTTTTTCCCACCTGCCTCCGTTCTACATGGCTGTTTACTTACGGCCCTCATGGCTATTTAACAAGTCTCTGCCTCATATTTCTTAAAATATCCGTTTTCCTTTTTTAAGAAAATTAAAATGTCAAGTTAATATTTGGTCCACCTAGTGCCACATTATGTAGGAGACAAGGTTTAAAATGCATTTAGACTGAATAATGAGAGCAAAGGCAACAAAAAGTTGTCTTTGTTAGAAATATTTGTTAGGAACAAATATTTAATGTTTAAGAAAGCACTGAACCAGACATCAAGGTAAAAAACACAAACTCAGTTGAAATGCCCTGTACTTGTTTAATAATTTTTCATTAAAAATTTTGTTTTTGATTATCAGCAGAAAGGGGGGCACCATAATTTTTAAAGGGTCTCTAACATTTTAATCTGACCCTAATTCCTTCCATAGGAAAATATAACCTGCTTAAGCCATCTATATGCTGCCTATAAGAGACTCACTTCAGACCTAAAGACACCTGCAGATTGAAAATGAAGAGACGGAAAAACATTTACCTTCCAAATAAAAGTGAAAAGAAAGCTGGGGTAGCTATGTTTATATCCAATGAAATAGACTTTAAAACAAAGACTGTAATAACAGACAAAGAAGGTCACTGCATAATGATACAGGGAACAACCCAACAACAGAATATGATAATTGTAAATATTTATGCATCCAAAACAGGAAGGCCTAAATGCAACTATTAACAGACATAAAGGAAGAAACTGACAATAATACAATAATAGTAGGGGTTTTTAACACCTCACTTTTATCAATGCATAGATCACCGGACACAAACAAGGCAACAGTGGATCAGAATGGACACGTTGGAGCAGATGGATCTAACAGATATATTCAGAACATTCATCCCAAAGCAGTAGAATACATACTCTTTTCAATTTATTCTCCAGAATAAATTACACGTTATGCCACCAAACAAGTTTCAATAAATTAAAAAATACTGAAATCACATCATGCCTCTTTTCTGACCACAACTGTATGAAATCAGAAATCAATTACAAGAGAAAGTCTGGAAAGAACACAAATACATGGAGGGTAAGTAACATTCTACTAAGCAATGAATGAGTCAACCAAGAAACTAAAGAGGAAATAATATATGGAGACAAATGAAAATGAAAACACAATAGTCCAAAACCTTTGGGATGCAGAAAAACCTGTTTTAAGAGGGAAGATTACACTAATACCGGCCTATCTCAAGAAACAAGAAAGATCTCAAATAAACAACCTTATACTTAAAGGAGTTAGGAAAAAAGAACAAAGCCCAAAGCCAGTAGAAGGAAGAAAATTATAATAAAGATTAAAGCAGAAATAAATGAAACAGAGACTTACAAAAAACAATAGAACAGATCAATGAAACCAGGAGCTGGTGCTTTGAAAAGAAATTGATAAAACTTTAGCCGGACTCATAGAGAGAGAGAGAGAGAGAGAGAATTCAAATAATAAAACCAGAAATAAAAAAGAGTAACTGACACCACAGAAATACAAAGAATTATGAGAGAATAATATGAAAAATTATATGCTAACAAACTGGAAAACCTAGAAGAAATGGATTAATTCCGAGAAACATACAATTTTCCAAAGCTAAATCAGGGAGAAACAGAAAATTTGAACAGAATCACTACTAGCAATAGAATTGAACTGGTAATCATAAAACAAAAGTCCAGGACCAGAGGGCTTCCTAGGTGAATTCTGCCAAACATTTAAAGAAGGGTTAATAATACTGATTTCTTCTCAAGCTATTCCAAAAAATAGAAAATGAAGGAAAGCCTCCAAATTCATTCTATGAGGCCAGCATTACCCTGGTATCCTGTGATAAAGATACCACAAAAAAGGGGCGCCTGGGTGGCTCAGTGGGTTAAAGCCTCTGCCTTCGGCTCGGGTCGTGGTCCCGGGGTCCTGGGATCGGGCCCCGCGTCGGGCTCTCTGCTCTGCGGGGAGCCTGCTTCCTCCTCTCTCTGCCTGCCTCTCTGCCTACTTGTGATCTCTCTCTCTGTCAAATGAATAAATAAAATCTTAAAAAAAAAAAAAAGACACCACAAAAAAGAAAATTATAGGCCAGGACCTCTGCTGAACACAGATGCAAAAATCCTCGAGAAAATAGCAAACTGAGGGGCGCCCGAGTGGCTCAGTCTGTTAAGTCTCTGCCTTCAGCTCGGGTCACGATCTCAGGGTCCTGGGAAAGAGCCCCACACTGGGCTCTCTGCTCAGTGGGGCATCTGCTTCTGCCTCTCACTCTCCCTCTGCTCTCTCTCTTTCTGTCTTAAATAAATAAATAAAATCTTTAAAAAAAAAACAACTGAATAAAATAATACATTAAAAAATGTATTCAGCCTGATCAAGAGGGATTTATTCCAGGGATACAAGGGTGATTCAATACTCACAAATCAATCAATGTGATACAGCACATTAACAAGAGAAAGGATAAAAACCATATTATCATCTCAACAGATGTAAAAAAGCATTTGACAAAGTAAAAGATCCACTTACGATAAAAACTCAACAAAGTTTAGAGAGAGCATACCTCAACATAATGAAGTCCATATATGAAAAACCCACGGTTAACATCATACTCAATGGAGGAAACCTGAAAGCTGTTACTCTAAGATCAGGAACAAGACAAAGATGTCTACTCTGACCACTTTTATTCAACATAGTACTGGAAGTCTGAGTCGTATCAATCATACAAGTAAAAAAAAAAAAAGGTATCCAAGTTGGTAAGGAAAAAGTAAAACTTTCACCATCTGCAGATGACATGATACTATATATAGAAAACCATAAAGATTCCACCAAAAAACTACTAGACCCAATAAATAATTCAGTAAAGTTGCATGATACAAAATTAATATACAGAAATCTGTTGGGCTAAAAAAAAAGGACAACTGGGGTGCTTGGGTGGCTCAGTTAAGTGTTTGCCTTTGGCCTTTGGCTCAGGTCATGATTCCAGGGTCCTGGCATCAAGCCCCGCATTGGGCTCCTTGCTCAGTGGGAAGCCTGCTTCTCCCTCTCCCACTCCCCCTGCTTGTGTTCCCTCTCTCACTGTGCCTCTCTGTCAAATAAATAAATAAAATCTGGGGGGGGGGGGAGGACAACTTGCTTAAAAAAAGAAAAAAGCACTAAGTGTAACAAAGCAAAAAAGAAGAAAAGAAATATTATCCATGATCCTGCCAGCTAAATACAATCACTGTTACATTCTGGTTTAATGTCTCTGATAGTCTGGCATGTAAGTACATACTTAAGTTGAGTGTAATGACATTTTATATACTATTTAATTTTCCTATTTCTTAAGTACTTTTTACAGTACAAGCATGTAATTATATTTCTTCATGGACTAAATTTCTGATGGCTGCATACAGTTCTACTGAATGAATCCCTTCCCTAGGGATTTCTTTCGGGCAGGGCATGCAGTAGTTAGGGATGCTTTGCTACTATGAAGTTGCCATAAACTTGTTTATGTATGAACTTCCTCGTGATTAATTTTAGAAAGTAACCTCAGATTTACCAAGGTTAAGGTAATATGAAAAACTAGACCAATACTGTTCTATGTCTTGGCCTCTGCAGAGTAGGCCTTGAGAGTGAGTGACTCCTTAAATTTTGTATCCCAGATGCCTCTCTTGTGTTACCTTAATCCCACCACTATTATTGCTCTTCTTCTGTCTTTCCCAAGTTCAAGTTCCATATATGTCCTGGTGAGTCATCAGGGATCTGATTTAAAATACTTTTCTGGAAGCCTTTTGTACTTGTATGTAGAAAACAGAGAGTTCTAGTTCCTTTAGGAGATCTGGTAAACAAATTGCCTACTTCTCCAGAAAAAAATATAAAATATAGTAATAATGGTTTTCCAATTAGTAGTAGATTCTTTTAAAACATAAATCAAAACAGTATCTAGGTTGAGAGCAAAAGAGCTTGTTAATGAGGAGCTGAGTTTTAAGCAGAGATCAGAGGTTAAAATGCTTTGTTGTTTTAGGCAAGTCTTCTAAACGTCTTTATCTGTTTAACAGATTATGAAGGAGAGATGGGAGGAAAAGCACGCACAGAATTTGCCAGGAAGAAGCTTATGAAGCATGGAAAGACTCACCAAGAACTTTCATAAATACTGCCCATGACAATGCTGCAAATTTAGAGGGCAGGTCCTAATTCTGCTTCATTGGGATAAAGGTACGTGAGTGGTTCCTAAGAAAATTCCAGGAGGATAAAGGTTCCTACGGTCCTGTTCTCATAGGATTCCCCATACCTCACCAAGAAAGGAGAGCAGTGTCCCCACAACCCATAATCTGATTGGGACAAATAGTGCCAAACTAGTGGGCACCTGCTGGACCACCCACCTTGACAGATCAAATTTACATAAATCTTGTGCTGAAAGAAACTGGTGCAGGACTGTCCTAAGAGGGAAGCCTGCCCAAGTCATTCCTCACCAACTCACCATGTTCTTGCTGGGGGTCCTTGGCTGGCACCTTCTGTAAGAGCTTGAGAACATCCTCCTCCCTGAGGGCTGGAAGGTTGGTAAGATGATGGAGAGAGTAGAGCACAGAGTGGCTGTCTCCACCATATAAATGACTCAAGAGATCTCTCTTTGGTATGGGGTTGCTGAAAGGCAAAATTGAGAGGTTGGAAGAAAGTCAGTTTATATCTAACTCTGAAAAACCCATCTTAGTTCCCTCTTGTTCTTTCTCTCTGGCCCATGACACCACAGGTTTCACTTCCCTCAACACTAACTTCTAGTTGGTTTGGGATGGAGCAGAGCATTCATTTACCATTAGGAAAGTACATCAAGTCAGCTCTACTTGTCTAGAAAGGACCCAGAAAGGGCCCACAGATTAGGCTTTCCAATTTCCATGCTCTTCCTGGCTAACAGCTGACTTAAGGTTCTCTGATTGCTTTGAGTAACCCACCCCACTCCCCCTTTGCCCACTGTACTTCAGGAAGTGCTGATGAAGTGGGTGAAGAACAAAACACGAACCTGGATCTGGGGAAGACCTCAGGCTAAGTTATTGGGGAAGCACAGTCTTATATATAGGTAGGAGGCAGGTGTTGCATAAACCTATGGTCCAGTATAACACACGCCTAAGAACAGGGGCCACACTTATTAGCTGTGTCACTTTAGGCATGTGATTTGACTCCTCTGGGCTTAAGTTGTCCCACCTTTACAATGAGGACAATATTGGCATCTATCTCACAGAATCACTATGAGACTAAAGTGAAATTACCCACTGAAAGAGCTCAGAGTGATGTCTGGCATACAGAAAGTTGTTCAGGAAATGTGAGCTTTTATTCCATTTATCACTGTCATCCTCAAATTATCCTCCAGTTATAACTTTATAGCTATGGTAACGATAATCATTATTTATATTCCTCTCCTGGTTTAATAGCTGGGATGATTATTAGTTGCAGATCAGTGCTGTCGACTCAAACATCTATGTGGAAGGCGGCCTGAAATGGTACACGCGCGGAGCATGGGGTCTAGTGTGCCCAGTGGTGGGAAGGCGGCTGGCTGCATAGGACTGTACCTGCTCTGCTGTACACACCACTCCAGGACCTCCAGGTGAGCCCACAGACCATCACAGGCATCCCTGAGGAGCTTGTCACAGCCCTGGTCCTGTGTTGGTATGGGAGAAGAAAGACATGCAGACTGAGGCACCTGGTGTTAGACAGTGACTGACTTCAGGACCCTGCATTCTGCCTCCTTCGAGACCCCACAGCCATCCCTTCCAGAGCAGCTCGCGCTGCAGAGGGAGAGTTACCTGGGCCCTGTGGAGTGTCTGGAGCAGCCTCTTTGCTGATGCTAGGCTCTGGCAGTGTGTCCAGCCCAGGAGCACGAGCAGTCGACTGAGAGGCCTGAATTCTCTGTCTAGTAGGCGGCCAAGACTTGGGAAGTCTTCCTCTTTCAGCAGCGCTAGCGCCGTCACCTGCAAGCCAATGGAGGTTGCTGTAGACAGTTATGTGGCCTTGCTGCTTGTTAGGGTAGGAAACTTTTCAGTAAAACAGGGAGATGTCGGACAAGGACAAGAGTCTTCAGATGAGTACAAAATGTCCACAGAAAGTCTAGACTGTAAGTTTTCCAAAGGCAGGGACTGACTTCTGTTGTAACCCCAGCTCTGAGTACAGTACATGGCAACAGGATGAGGTTAAGAAACATCTGTCGAATTAAACTAAGGCTCAGTTGTGGTTTGGATGGAGGTCAGAGTCAAGTCCCCTGTTGGCTCGGCAACATATTGCTGCCACTGTCTTTTCTTTCTCACACCGTCCAGAAAGCTTAAACGTATCTAACATCTTAGATCTTGTCCAAGGGCGTATATAAAAAGACTGCAGTTCTAATTATGAATGATACTGGTTCTCACAGCCTTTTTTACCCTGGGACTGTGGGATGGACACACCAAATGATTCACTGCTAATTAGACTGCTTTGTGTTGGATAAATGAGCCAGAGAGAAATGAGAAATGAAAAAGCCTATAGGAAAATCCCTGGGTACTTCTGTGATGGGGAACGAGTAAGTTTGATTTACCAGGATCTGCTCGAGGAAATGCTTGCTGTTGCTCAGGCAGTAGAAATAGGCTGATTTCCAAGCTTGGGCTGGGTCAGGATTGGAGAACAGTGCCAGCATTGCCTGCTCAGGATCTAGATGATCGGGGGAGACTACAAAATCAAACCAGACAAGGTTACTGGGGAATAGGAAGATATTTCCTAAGCTAAAGCCCATTCAAAAAACCAACAGATGTGAGAGTTCATTCTTTTAAAAAGTTAAACCAGGTTTTCTACACTTCTATGTTAAAGGCACTTTTACTTCTCTCGATAGCTTCTGAAAAGCTCTTTCCAGCTATTGCTATTACTTTATTATTTTTTTCCATCATTCCATCCTGGACTACAAAATCTGTATTCCACGAAAGAACACCTTACCATTTATGCTTAGCCTCTCCCCTAGATTTCCTGAGCAACTTGGAAGGCAACAGCCTAGAGGAACTTCAGAGGCTGGATACAGTGGAGTTACAAGGATGCAAGGAGAAGCGGCAGAGGGAACACACCTTTTCCCGAGGGTAAGGCCTTCACTGGCTTTTCTGTGGCCTTCTCTGCATAGATATGGCCATATAAGGAGACCAGGCTCCGTCCAGCCTTGTGTAGCAGGCAATTGAGCACGTGCTCCTCCCGCAGGGGACTCCCTCCAGCCCTGCAGGCCTCCAGTAGTTCCTCACACAGGAGACGCAGCTCAACCCCGAGCGGCTCTGCGGGGCAATGCAGACTCCGCAGGGCTCCGTAGATGGCATCTACTATGCCACCGGGCCCAGTGGTGGGGCCCTGCACAGCTCCAAGTGCCCTTCGAATGAGGTCCACCAGTGCCTTCTGCAGAGTGCCAGTGCCATCGTCCTCATGAAGCAGGAGCTCCAGCAGGGCCTGGGCTGCCTGAGGAGCCTGCCTCAGAAGATCCCAGAGCACAGAGATAGCTTCTGAGCTGAGGCGAGGGCTCCAGCTCTCCCGCCTCTGATTTCCATCAAGCACAGGGCCTCCTGTATCTTGTGCTAAGGCTTCGTAGAACTCCTGAGTAGATGATAAAGCAAAGGGTCCACGGTGAGCATGTCTAGAATGTTATCACTTATATGCTTGATGTTTTCCTTTTTTCAGTATAAATATAGTGTGTCTGTAACAGCAGCAGTAGCAAACACAGTATAGTAGTTACTTCGTGCCAAGCCCTTTACACAGAAAAATCAAATTAACCTTAACAGAAAGACACTACTATTATCCTCATTTTACAAATGGAGAGATGGAGGCAAAGAGAGAACTCAACTGCTGAAGGGCTTCATTCTCAAGCTAGGCCCCTCTCGCCACCTCCAAAATGTGCACTGTGGATCTAAATCGGGGCTGTAAATTCATAGACCAAGCAGATAACAAATGGACATAAGACATGATGCCCACTCCCATGGCATTTAAATTCAACTTGTAAGAGAATATCACACACCAGTTTTTAACCTCTGCTTCAAATCCTAGCCATCCTTTGAGATATACCCTATTCCTCACCCTTTAAAACCTTCCCAATACCTCCAACCCACAGGACTCTCCCTCTTTATTGGACTTTGAAATTACTCAAAATTAGTACCATCTGGTTTAACCCATAATTGTGGTGTGTGTGTACTGGTCTTTTCTCCCTGACTAGATGGCAAAACTTTGAAGGCAAGAACCTCTATAATTTGTAGAGCTGGGACAGAGGGAGAACAGAGGATGGGTTAGTAGGTGCTTTTCCACGCTTTAGCATCATGCCTATGGACAGCGCTCGGGGTGCTTCCTCATTAACTGCCTCTAAGATCGTCACAGGGTCCTGAGTCCTCGGCCTAGTAAACGAAAAATCCCTATTTAAATCCTATTGTTAGTGTGCCTTTAATTAGCTGGTGGCCTAGAGAGAGAGACAGAGAGAGATCAGAAGGCGGCAGAGAGGCAGGCGGGGGGGTGGTGGGAAGCAGGCTCCCTGCTGAGCAGAGAGCCCGATGTGGGGCTTGATCCCAGGACCCTGAGATCATGACCTGAGCCAAAGGCAGAGGCTTAACCCGCTGAGCCACCCAGGTGTCCCCAGATGCGAGGATTATTAATGCACCTGTTAGAGAAGAGGTATTCAACAAATAGCATTTCCTTCCTCCCTTTATATTCTCTATAATACAGTGGTGAAAAATTCAAACACCAAGCTTAAATCTAAGTTAGATCTTCTTTTTATGTGGAATGAAAAAAACCCTTTAATCCCCTTATACTTAGTACTTCTAGACAATCCAACTCTAAAGAATTCTAAAATCAGGTAAGTTCCTTATCCTTATACTTAGTACTTCTAGACAATCCAAAATCAGGTAAGTTCCTTATAATTCTGAACTCTCCTCAGAGGGACCTCTACCTAGCCTGGTCTTGTCTGAGAACATAGCCAACATCATGGGGACAAGTTGGCTGGTTGAGTTACTGTAACTCTGGGGTAGATGGCTTCCAAACCCTCTCTCACCTTGAGGATGTTCTCTGGAATGTCACGTTGGAGGTTTTCTGATAATAACAGAAACTCAAGCTTTCTCCGGAAAACACTTGGGAGTAATTTCTAGAAGGATCATAAGAAGGAAGCAAAGTGATTAGACATATGCTTTAGTTAACAAATAGTAAGAAAATATTTCTCTCCAGTTAGTTTCATTTCTGCTGTTTCTCTAAAATAAAGTACTTTTAACCATTAAATTTCTGGATATGTTTGAGATATTTTCTTCTTCTTTTTTTTAAGGATTTATTTATTTGAGAAAGACACAGTGCATGCAAGGGGAGGAGGGCCAGAGGGAGAGAATCTTTAGACTCCCTGCTGAGCTCACAACCTAATACGGGGCTCGATCTCATGACCCATGAGATCGTGACCTGAGCTGAAACCAAGAGTTGCAGATGCTGAGCTGACTGTATCACCCAGGATCCCTGAGATACTTTTTTATATAATTAAAAACAGCTAAACTTGGATGCATATCCTTCTTAAATACTGACTTTTAAATCTCATGCTGAGCAGCCTCAAACTCCAAGGTTTGCTCACATCATGTGACTCCTCTGTCACACGAAGTCTTTTTCCAAGAATCTCCCCTGCAGTCTCCAAACACCTAGCTATGAGTAAGCCTGGAAGGATATGGCCCACTTCATCCTCTTTTGGTCCAAACCCTGGCTTTTGGTAGTCATTATAAGTTGGAAAACAAAAGAGGAAGGAATCTAATAGTTATTATGTGCTAGATACTATATGTCATATTTTTACACATTTAAGAAAATTTCATTTATTTCTAAGTCAAACAAACCTGTCACTTGAGCATATATTTTCCTGAAGATGAAATGGTTAGGAAGTATTTTTTAAAAATATTTTATGTATTTATTTGGCAGAGAGAGAGATCACAAGTAGGCAGAGAGGCAGGCAGAGAGAGAGAGGGAAGCAGGCTCCCTGCTGAGAAGAGAGCCCGATGCAGGGCTTAATCTCAGGACTTTGAGACAACGACCTGAGCCGAAGGCAGAAGCTTAACTCACTGAGCCACCCAGGCACCCCAGGAAGTATTTTTGAATTATTTCAAGCATAAAAAAGAAAAAGTGACCTCATCAAATATTTAATGAGATATGGCATCAGAGAAGACTGAAAAAAGGAAAGAGTGAGCCCCTGGCTATTCCTGGACTGGCTTGTTTCAAAATAACTTGCCTTTACTGGGTTTTTCAAACTAAAGTTATAGTTTCCCCATCTCCCGACACAAATACAAATAGGAGTAAAATCTAGGACTAATTCTAACAAACACTGCTTTATTTTTTTTTTTATTTCTTTACTTTTTTAAGTATGGAGCTCAGTGCGAGGCTTGAACTCATGACCCTGAGATCATGACCTGAGTTGAGATCAAAGTCCAATGGTTAACTGATTGAGGCATCCAGGCACCCCAACACTGTTTTAAATTAAAGACACCATAAGTCACATGGCTCACTAAAAGTTCTGTGCCACTTACCATATTAGAGGCTAAGACGATCTAGTATGGTTCTCAGTGCAAAATCCTATTTCTTCTTACCACATCCTTCCCTAATGCACCTATGCCATCTCAATGCTTATATAATGCTAGTGATTAGAAGTTGGTGGAGAAAATTCGTGCTGGGAAGCTAAAAGTTAAGTGCTTCAATTGAGGACTAAGAGGAAGGAATAGATAAGATGTTCAGACAGTAGGCCCCTGATAAAGAACAAAATCTGGTTAAGATATTAGGACTTTACTCTAGAATGCTAAAGACTCCTTAGTTTGTAATTATGTTACTGGTGAAATTGCTTTATGCTCGTGCAGGGTCATAAATGACTAACATTTCTAAAGCAGGGAAGAATTTGTTCTGTGTCTAAGCACAGATCTTACTATCAAAGCAAGGAATGTTCAATGCAGAAAGATTAGAACCCAGAAAAAGGCAGTGAAAACACACACATACAACTCCCAAATCTTGCTACTAAAAGAGAGCTTCTATTAACACTGTGGTCTGAGGGCATCCTGATCATTTCTATTCATGCATCCCAAATGCGTAGTTCTCTAAAGTGTTTTTTCATGTAGCAGAGTATGAACAACCCCCCACGTCACTGAAAGTTCATTTACCACATAATTTTAGTAGTGGCATGGTATTTTAGAAATAGATTAGCGAGTCCTATACTGTGGACATGGGAGCTGTTTCCAGTTTTCCTTTATTAGAAGCAACATGACAGTAAACATCTCTGCAGGTAAATCTCTGCACACATGCTTCCACATGTGGAGATAAATCATTGCAAGATAAAAAGGCAGAGGGTGAAAGAGGATGAAAAAAAGGGAAACTGGAATCACTGTTTCAATTAATTGAAAAGGAAGTTTTTGGCAGAAGGTGGGAGACTGGAAAAAGAGAGGCAGCTAGCAAGTCCCCTAAAAGATGAAGACCACTCTGGGTTAGTGACCGGCCTTGTGGAACTATTCTAAGTCCTTGTAAGAGTTGCAACCTTAGTCCTTCTAAGAGTTAAGTCTCTGAGGTCCTTGCTTAATGTTTAAAACATTCCCACAACTGTTTAAATAACTGAGGCACTGAAGCCTTAAGATTAAGTGGTCTTTGATGTTGGGAAAAACAAGAACAACTCTTGGTTTGTGCGAAGGAGCCAAGGAAGTGAAATCAGTCACCTGGTCTGGTTGAGCCTCTGTACAGAAAATAAGCAACAAAGCAGTCATGACTGGGGACCTGGGTGGCTCACTCGATTAAGCATCCAACTCTTGATTTCGGCACAGGTCATGACCTCAGGGCCTTCATGTGGAGCCTCCTTAGGATTCTTTCTCCCTGTCTCTGCCCACCCCTGCAACCCCACTGCTGCCTCTAAAATATGTAAATAAATCTTAAAAAAAAAAAAATGGCAGCCATGAAGTAGGCAAATATCCTTCAGTGAGGGGAAAGTTCATCTGGTTTGACAAATTCCATGCTTTGACTAGAAAGATTTTTAGTCAATAACAATAGATATTTTTTCTTTTCCTCTTTGAAGATTTTAATTCAAGTTTTCCCTCTTAGATCTGAAACTAGAGCCAACTCAATCATCCTGGGGTTATTTTTAAATTTGACTTCTCTTTCTGCCTTCTCCTGCTAGACTTTTTGTAATTTTTTTTTTTTTTTTAAGGCACTGACAGAAACTTGGATATAAGGTACCTTTAGATTAGGAATTTCTGTTATTTTTTAACAGCTATGTGAAGAAGTGTCAGGCAAAACTGGAACTGGAGGCAAAATTAATTCTGATGACAGAGGGGGCGTAAAGAAGAAAATCAGGCTGAATTATAGACATTTACAGAACAGAATTTATGGTTTCTTTAATAATGTTGAGGGGGAAAAACCTAGTAAACCAAGGACTCAAAGAGAGAAGACCTTGGTTTCAGCCTTAGTTCTTCCCACTAACTTTATGGTGTGTCCCTGGGCCAGTCATCATTTCTCTTCTTGGTCAGAGGTTCCTCACCTAAATCTTAAAATCTGAGGCTTAATACAGAATTGTGTCAGAGAAATTCCTCTAATAGATATCAACTTCTGATAATTATCATATACTTTTAAAAAGCCTTCTAAAGGCAAACTTTTTTTTAAAAAGCACTTTGTTACTAGTTTTCTTCTACTATTAATTTGCTCATCCTGTTTTTATACTTGCTAACTTTTAGTTTAATTCATGTGGATTACTAAATTATTAATCAATGAGGTTGGTGTCTATAAGTATTCACTGCATTGGACTAATTAAAATGAGATTTTTAGAAGAAAAACCAGGTTTCAGCTCAGCCCACTCTCCATTACTGTGTATTATGAGATTCATAATTTATTTGCTATCTTGTCACTTTCACTTGGTTTTGCAAAACTCTATTCAGGCACAAGATTCACAATGGTATTTAACAAAATGATATCACCTTAAATGGTATTACATTCCAATATATGTTAGTAAGGGAATGAATGTATTTAGGTAGAGAGAAAGCAATAAAAATTTAAGCCATTTTCACTGTCAACACTGAGAAGAGTATATGACAAACCTCATAATAAAGGAAGTAAGAGATGAAAAGGAAATCTTTAGCCACTTCAAAGTTCTCAGTCTTGGCTTCAGGAGAAAATCTGAAATATAAACCTTCTTACCTTTTCCTGGGAGAACCATTTTTCCAGTACAAGAAACCAGACCCAGGCTAATCTTTGAGGGTTCATGTCCTGTCCACATCTGAAAAATGTGAAAAGAAAGAATTTCTAAACAAAGAGTTTCTACTGACCTTTACTCTTTTGTGACCCAAGATTTGGATTTCACTGCTTAGTCTATTTTAAACCTAACCAGGCAAGAAGACATTGTCCTAATGAGAAATTTTCAATTATATAATAGATCAATAAAACTAGAACCAGAAAAGAGCCAGCAGCTTTCATTAAAAAAAAAAAAAGAAAAAAATTCTTACCCCTACCTCCAACTCACTATCTTGTCTTTATTATTTTTAAACAAAATAACATTCATAGAAAACCATAAAAGCAAGTCTCCCTACAGTATATTCTTGAAAATAGAAACTGAATCAAGTAGCCTTAAAGAAAAAAAGGAAATTCATAAAAACTTATTTTTAACTGTATGCTAAAAACAGGGATGTAGGAATTCATAAGGCTTTCTTTGAAGTTAGTAATTTAGACAGAAACTGGCTAGTACCCAAATGAAAAAAAAAGGGAAAAATGAATCACCTAAGTCTCTACTCTGTATGTGGTAGTACAGTACAACACAGCTGTCAAAAGGAAAAGTGAGGGGAGAGATTAGACAGCACATTGTTACACTACCAGCTGTTAATAGCACTGCCAGGAAGAGCCTTACTAAAAATTTAGATAGAGAACAGTGATTGCCAGGGTTCAAAGAGGGGTCAAAATACAAAGAGGTGGGACGCCTGGGTGGCTCAGTTGGTTAAGCAGCTGCCTTCGGCTCAGGTCATGATCCCAGCGTCCATCGGGCTCCTTGCTCGGCGGGGAGCCTGCTTCTCCTTCTGCCTCTGCCTGCCATTCTGTCTGCCTGCGCTCGCTCCCTCTCTCTCTGATAAATAAATTAAAAAAAAAAAAATACAAAGAGGTATTCCCAGGGAGTGAGGGAATTCTTTTATGGTGATGGAAGAGTTCTGTATCTTGATTTTAGTAGTAGTTACATGAATCTGTACCTGAATAAAACTGCACAGAACTACATACATAAAAACAAATCCACATTAAAAAAATAGTGAAGACTTAATAAGTTCTGGAGTCTAGTTAACAGAAATGTATCAATGTCAATTTCTGGATTTTGATATTGTATCATAGGTATATGAGATTCCACAATTGGGGAAGCTGTGGAAAAGGTACTCTTTGTATTTTCTTTCTTTCTTTTTCTTTTTTGCACTTCTTGTGAATGTAAAACTTATTTATGTAACTTTTTAAATATAATATTCATATAATTATTTCAAAATGAAAACTTTAAGTGAATTGACATCCAGTCTTTTGTTAAAGCTACAATACCTTCAATTACATAAGCAAGAAGAGAGCCTTTCTGGAGGCAAAGAAAATGCTTTTCAACGCAGTTCCACCATTTACTTTAATGATAATAATCAAGAAATGGTGGTTTCAGGCATACTTTGCTGGCCAGGCTTACATGCTGTTTAAGAGGATAACTAAAAGCCAATACTGATTAAGTACTAAACACATATTAGAGAGGTAAATTTTCAGAGCAAGAGAAATACATTCTGCCTCTGATAATTCCTCAGAGGATAGGTGAGAAAGGCATGTTGACCAGAACCCAAACAGTGACCTTGTGTCTCCTGCCCTCTGCCTGGAATAAAGAGAGATCCTTACCTCAGCTGATCTGGACACACCACCAGCGCCTGAAGTATATGTTCCACCTTTTTTGGGATATCCCCTTGTGCCTCGTGTAGCTGAGGGACACATGCCTGAGCTAGCTCCCATTCTCCTCTGCGAAGGCACTCACAGAAAAACCCAAAAAGTTGCTTCTGAGAAGCAGTTTCCTCTTTTCCAAATGGATGATGCATTTTCCCAGCACAGAGTGCAGGGAGATAAGAAGAAATAAATTATGCAGACCACATTGTCAATTTTCTCATTCGTGGAGCACCTCCTAGAAACAATACACACCACAGTGAGGAGAAACGGAAGAAACTATAATTAGACAAACTAGTAACTGCTAGCCCGGCTGGGAAAAGCGGGACTTACTTCCCTAATTATTGTTTTAAGTTTGATTTGACGTGTTACTCTTTTTGAGAAGTTCCACCTTTCCCCGAGGGGTGGATCCCATGTCTCCACATGCATCCAATATTTAATTAATCTTAATGATCGTATTAGCTCAGGGTGCAGACCCATAACCGTACTTTCATATTCCCCACTTAACTTTACGCCCATTCCGACTCCAAATCCCCAGGTGGTCGCCTCCTTAAGGATGAGAAATTCAGGAGGAACCTCCCTCCTTGGAGCTCTCTCTTATGGCAGATGAGGGAATATTTGGAGAAGAGTCTGTGTCAAAGCTGAAGGCCGTTGGGTATTGGGGCTGAGGGATGCTCCCTACAGGGGTCGTGGGGAGCGCCCCCGCTTTCTTTGGGGTGTCTAACACTTACCCGCTCCCGGTGCCCAAAGCAATAGAAATTCCAGCGCAGCCATGTTTGAACCGAGTCAGGTGATAGATCCCATTCGGGAGGTTGCCCGATGGCGGGGTGGGGTGGGACGACTGAGAGCGGCTACTCCTATTGGTCAGTGGAGGGACGATGCAAATAAGGCGCCATATTTGTTTGGGTCACGTGCCGCCAGCTCTTCGGACTAGAGAAAGCCAGGACGACGAAAGAGCAAATCAGCTACCTAGCTAATGAGGACCGTTCATCTCAGTTTTTACCACTCCTCAGCTCAACACCTTCTGTTTTGCGTTCGCCGGAGCAGATGGCAGGAATATCAGTGTCCCTTGATTTTTTTTTCTTCTTTTACTTCCTAGCATTTGAAGTCAGCTTTTATTTTTAAAAAATTTTTAAAAAGATTTTATTTATTTGACAGAGAGAGAGAGAGGTCAGAAGTAGGCAGAGAGGCAGGTAAGAGAGAGAGAGGGGAAGCAGGCTCCCTGCTGAGCAGAGAGCCTGATGTCGGGCTCCATCCCAGGACCCTGAGATCATGACCTGAGCTGAAGACACAGGCTTAACCCACTGAGTCACCCAGGCGCCCTGAAATCAGCTTTTTAAAAAATTTTTTTTAAAAGATTTTATTTATTTATTTGACAGAGAGAAATCACAAGTAGATGGAGAGGCAGATGGAGAGAGAGGGAAGCAGGCTCCCTGCTGAGCAGAGAGCCTGATTGGAGACTTGATCCCAGGACCCTGAGATCATGACCTGAGCCGAAGGCAGCGGCTTAACCCACTGAGCCACCCAGGCGCCCTGAAATCGGCTTTTAATAAGTGCTAACCTGTGACAGTGTTTTGCCAGGCCTTAGGAATACCGAGAGCAGGGAAACCTGGATCCTTCTCTATTGTTATTCTATCCAACTGGGCTCTGTTACAATCCCAGAATCTTACATCCTGAATACCCATTTTCTGCCTAATTCCATTAATTTATTTGCTCATTTGCCTGACAACCGTTAATTGAACGGGGTATGAGTCCCTATTTTACAGGCTAAGTTGTGGACCCTGTCCTCAAAGAGTTCAGAGTCCAGTGAGTAGTGCATGCCAGTAATTAGGATACAATAGTTTAAATTATAAGACAAAGTGTGCACTGAGAGATGAGACCAAAGAAAGAGCAAAAGATTTTTTGCAAATATAATACTGCACTCTGAAACTGAGTATTAAAGCAACAGTTTACTAAGCTTCTTTATCACAGCTGCTTTTACACAGAAACTTGTCTGGTTTCTTATGGTCTTCTTAAACTACAAACTCATGTTTCTCCATTAAGTGTTTTCAGTTTAAGCAATTTCACACAGAATTTCCCAAACTATTTCACCACCAAAGTGTGGTGAAAATAGCAAAGCAGGTGCACCTGGGTGGCTACCCCAGTTAAGCTTCTGCTTTCTGCTCAGGTCATGATCCAGAGTCCTGGGATGGAGCCCCAGTAAGGCTCAGTGGGGAGTCTGCTTCTCCCTCTCCCTCTGCCCCTCTTCTGGCTTATATGCACGTTCTCTCTCAAATAAATAAAATCTTTTTCTTAAAAAAGATTTTATTTATTTGACAGAGATCACAAGTAGGCAGAGAGGCAGGCAGAGAGAAAGGGGGAACCAGGCTCCAGAGCCGGATGTGGGGCTCAACCCCAGGACCCTGGGATCATGACGTGAGCTGAAGGCAGAGGCTTTAACCCACTGAGCCACCCAGGTACCCCTCAAATAAATAAAATCTTAAAAAGAAAAGAAAGGAAAAAAGCAAACCCAAACAAACCCAAGCTCTTTTTCAAAACCTCTTCTAGGATAGATGGGTTCTTTTTCCTTGAAAACTAACATGTCCCTCAGGTCCATTACACATTTTATAAATGTAGTGACAAAACAAAGAAAATAGACAATTCCAAGCAAGGTTGATAACCACTGTAACGAGAAACTGACTGGAACTCATTAACTGATTGTCGTGAGAACTACAATTCCCAGAAAGCAGGGGAGCCAACCTGGGGCTCTCTTCCTACCTCTGATTGGATATTTCGCCAGAGCGATGACCCAGTCAGCATTTGCGTTGTTGCTTTGCGGCGCTTTTCGCGGGGAACTGTGAGGGGTGGGGGAAACTTTGAAAGTTGGATGCTACAGACCCGGTACTGGAAAGTTTCATGCGGGGGGGCGTTTGTGGGGAAAAGGGGGGCGCTCAATATTTTCTTCTCCTTCTCTGGGCCCCTCTCTGTGTTGCTGATTTCGGGGTAGGGGTGAATCTCTCTTTGGTCCAGTACACTCCCCCTAGGCCTATAGGTATCTTAACAGGAACCCCGCCGCTGATCTGGGGGCTTCTGGCTTTCTTTTGGGGGAGATGCTGGGAAACTGCTCCTTGTTGGCAAAAGTTATTTTTAGGGAATTCGGGTGACATTTTCGCCTCTTAATGCTGTTTGGGGTCTCGGCAGGGGAGTCCATCATTAAGCGAAGTTTAGGGTCTGCTCGCCTTCTGGTGGTGTTGAAGAAGACGTAGTTAAAAGCGAGGAGTTCGATCTCTGGTTTGGAATGCGGACTCAACCATTTGCCCGCCGATAGACTATACACAAATTTTTCAACTCAATACCTCAGTATCCTTAGTCTGAAAAGTGAGGGAAAACATCAGACCGAAGCTCTTGGAACAGTACTTGGCACGTAATAAGGGCTCAATAAATATGAGCTATTATCGTTACGTAACAGTTTTCATTGACCATCTTACGTGAGGATTTTTACTTTGTTGGGAGGGAGGGTTTCAGCCTTCAGGATGGAATTGCTTCCCTCACTCCTGTTCACAGGTGCAGGCAACGCACGTACACGGAGCAGGAATTTAAGTCTCTGGTGGAAGAAACAAGCACGCAAGCTGTAATAATACGTTAATAGGATTATCCAACAAATATGTACAAAATATGAGACATTGGAGAGGAAGAGAGTGAGTTGGGGGCAGGCTTTGTGGAGGAAAGACAAGGAGTCAGGGCTAACTGACTTTTGTGCAACGTACCAATCTCTCGTGGCTGGAAAGCCGATAAGTGAGGCGACAAATGATGTTTTGCTGCCTGGATTGATAGCTCTGTGTGTCAGGCACCAAATCCCTTAACCTTCCACTACATTCTTATGAGGTAGATATTCGAATTACCTTTGTTTTACAGATGAGGAAGCACAGACACCAGGAGACGAAGTAGCTGCCAAGAAAGCGGGGATCTGGGCCTTGCAATCAGATACATGAATGAGAGGGAAGTGAGAGACCAGTTGATGAAGGGTCTTTATGCGATCTTAAGAAGTGTGGAATTTATCCCAGGGTCTAATGGTCTCATGGGTAGTTTTTTTTTTTTTTTTAATAGTTTATTTATTTATTTGACAGACAGAGATCACAAGTAGGCTGAGAGGCAGGCAGAGAGAGAGAGGAGAAAGCAGGTTTCCTGCTGAGCAGAGAGCGGGGTGTGGGACTTGATCCCAGAACCCTGGGATCATGACCTGAGCCGAAGGCAGAGGCTTCAACCCACTGAGCCACCCAGTCGCCCCTCATGGGTAGTTTTAAAGGTGGACAGTGACAGGATTGGAGCAAATTTTCAGGTAGCTACCTCTGGCAGGAGGGTGGTACTGACCTGACCCTTGCAGACCAGTTTGGTGCTTCTTCTGTCAGCTTCCATAGCACATTTAAAAATCAATGACAATACTTACTGCACGACTGTAATTATTTGTGTATACATCTCTTCATCTTTTACCGCGTGTTCCCAAAGGGTAGGGAATATGCTTAGATGACTCTTGTACCCCAGGACTCACAGAGTGTGTGATTAAGAAGTATCTGTGGAAGGAGCAAATGAATGGATTTTTTTTTTTTTTTTTGATAGTCAAGGACTAACCGGAGGCCATATGGATATGATGATGGGAGTGGCCCTTATGAGACTGAGATAGCAGAGTTGGTTATTGTAAAAGGCCAGGAAGTTTGGGTTCTCCTTTTTGATTGAATTTATCGGTCTAAATGGTGTTATTGCCCAGAACTATCTGATCTATAAAGACACTAGGAAATGATACAGCAGATATCACTTGATAAACTATTTGGGAAACAACTCAATACTGACAAACTCCCACTGGAGAATGAGAGGAATGTATTTTGTGTTTGGGAGGTGTGTGTGTGTGTGTGTGTGCAAGAGAGAGAGAGAGAGAGAGAGAGAGAGAGAGAAAGGAAGAAGAGGGAGAGAAAGGGAGGGAGAGAGTTCATTTGATTCAGAGAATTTAGATGTTTTGTAGAAATTTGGGCCATGATACTGGAAATAAACTGGTATCTACATTATCAGTACTATGTGATTTTGTTCCAGACTGTTACTCCTTTTCTGATAACTATATTGCTTTATTGCCTGGCACGATGAAGAGTTTCTCTTTCTTCTCTACTCCAAGGACATCTTGCCATCTCAGTGAGATAACACAGCCTCTCCTTTGTATGCATTATGAAAGCAATCACAGTGATTGTGTTCTAGTTCTCTGAAGGCAAATATTTCATGAGTCTCTTTTAGCCCCAGTGAGATTCAACAACAAGAATGAAATTTAATTGCCTGTGAGAATGTGAGCAGCTCATACAATAAAGACAATTTCAGTTTGTAAATAAGACCTAAAATAATAAAACCTCATTTGAATCAGAGGTTCGCTCTGCCTCGTAGAAAAAGAAGTTAAATATGATTATGGGCTTGTAGTAGGGTGAAATGGTTAAGATGGGTTAGAGTCATCTTAGAGTCAGACTTCCTGAGTTGAAATTTTGGACCCACCATTAACTTTTTCTGATGACAATGGAATAGCTAACATTTCTAATCTTTGATGTTCTTGTATGTAAAAACTGGATAATTAATCAGACTTTCTTATAGGGCTGTTGAGAAGATTAAACGTGATAGTTTATGTAAAGCTCTGGAACAGTATCTGGTACCTAGTAGGTGTACAGTAAATTTATTGTTGTTACAGTGCAGTGAAAGTAAAGGCTTTCTAAGGAGTGCTTGGAAATAACTCCTTGAGGATTAATTACGTATCCAAATAAAATTTATAAATGCACTGAAAATCTTAAGATGCTATACAAATGAGAAGTGGTGTCCTTATATTAATGTAAGAAATACCAAAGAATTGTGTGAGATGCACATTTTTATGTTGTTGTGTTTCTCTGTGTGGATGTTTGGTAGACCTTTAGAAAGATTCTGTAGCCGTTCTTTATTTTATCAGTAATATTTTAAGGACTATACATTTCATTTTGCATCTGGAAAAGCTTGAAGAGTTTTTTATTTTGTAGTGTGTTTTGGATGGACTATTTAATATTGATTATGCCCTTTTCCAGTTCTTTTCAGGGTCCTTTTCCTGCTGCATCTGCATCAGGTCCTTAGGCATGGGTAGCAAGAAACTCAGACGAGTGGGATTACCACAAGAGCTGTGTGACCGTCTGAATAGATATCAGATTGTTACCTGTCAGGTAAAATTTATGTACTTTTTCTCTTGGAGAAACTTTAAGTACAAATTAATTATAGATATATGTTAATAACTCCAAAATAAGCCTGAAATATGAAAATCTAACTTTAAAAAAAAAAAAAGATAAATGACAGTGCTTCTCCAGAGGCTAATTTTAAAATAACAGGCTATGGGATGCCTGGGTGGCTCAGATGTTGGGCGTCTGCCTTTGACTCAGGTCATGATCCCAGGGTCCTGGGATTGAGGCCCACATTGGGCTCCCTACTCCGCGGGGAGCCTACTTCTCCCTCTCACACTCCCTTTGCTTGTGTTCCCTCTCATGGTTAAATTATAATATGCTCCTAATTTTAGAATGTTCCTGTCTCTGTAATACTAACTTGTATAATCATCACTCTACATCATGCTGTGTCTCTCTCTGTCAAATAAATAAATAAAATCTTAAAAAAATAATAATATAAAGTAAAAGGCCACTAACATTGTATTTTTTTTTTTTTAAGATTTTATTTATTTATTTGACAGGCAGAGACCACAAGCAGGCAGAGAGCAGGCAGAGAGAGAGGAGGAAGCAGGCTCCCTGCTGAGCAGAGAGCCCGATGCGGGGCTCGATCCCAGGACCCTGAGATCATGACCTGAGCCGAAGGCAGCGGCTAACCCACTGAGCCACCCAGGCGCCCCACATTGTATTTTCAAATGTGATTTCATTTATCCAGATTCCACTATGTATTCATTTTGGGTCAGGGGAGAATGCTTATAGCATACTGTTAAGTATACTCATGCCATTTATTTGGGATTCTAGAGAAGTTTCATCCACTTGAGAGAAACTTTGCAGTGACGTAATAAATAGGACTTAGATGAGGAGATGGTATTAAAAATGGATAATATCTCTTGCAAGCAAGAGGATAATTTTCCTATCACTGAATGAGAGAAATGGATAGAGCAGATGTTGCATTTTTTTAATAAAGATTTTATTTATTATTTAACAGAGAGAGAGAGAGATCACAAGTAGGCAGAAAGAGAAAGAGGGGGAAGCAGGCTCCCTGCTGAGCAGAGAGCCCGAAGCAGGTCTTGATCCCAGGACCCCGAGATCGTGACTGGAGCTGAAGGCAGAGACTTAACCCACTGAGCCACTCAGGCACCCCAGATGTTGCATTTTTAAGCACAATAGTGAAGCAGATCCCTCTTGGGTTAAATAAGGTTTTATGTTAAGATTTAATTCTTTTTTTTTTTTTTTAAAGATTTTATTTATTTATTTGACAGAGCGAGATCACAGTAGGCAGAGAGAGAGGGAAGCAGGCTCCCTGCTGTGCAGAGAGCTTGATACGGGACTCGATCCCAGGATCCTGAGATCATGACCTGAGCCGAAGGCAGCGGCTAACCCACTGAGCCACCCAGGCGCCCTAAGATTTAATTCTTAATAAGACAGATTTTCAGGGGCGCCTGGGTGGCTCAGTGGGTTAAGCCGCTGCCTTCGGCTTGGGTCATGATCTCGGGGTCCTGGGATCGAGCCCCGCATCGGGCTCTCTGCTTGGCGGGGAGCCTGCTTCCCTCTCTCTCTCTCTCTCTGCCTGCCTCTCCATCTACTTGTGATTTCTCTCTGTCAAATAAATAAATAAAATCTTTAAAAAAAAAAAAAGATTTTCAGAGTATGCTACAATTTAAAAAAAATTGCTTTGTGTGTTAATGGTGTTTTTGGTTCCTCTTATATATTTAATTATCCCCATGTTCATACTTGAAAACACTCTTAAAAGTATGAGACTTAATATTTCATTCCATAGTCAGTTTTATCGTCTCAATGATTAAATACTTCCTCTGAAGGATCTCATAGCTTAGTAAGAAATCTGTTTCAACCTGCACTTTCTGGTGTCTGTGCCCAAACTCCAGCACAGGGCAGTGTTCTTATATACCTGGGTTGGAGGCTGCTGCTATGTGATGTCACTTGATGTGTCCTCTGATATATGCTAGCTAAATTGGAGGATTAGAAGGTAAGTTTATGGCATCATATCTTTCAGTTAAGGTATATAGGGGGCAATACTATAAGAAACATATAAATCTGTGATCTACAACAAATTATGCTTTATCTATACGTAGATAGTGTCCATTAAAAGTTTCTTTTTAATTCCAGTATCTTTGTTGCACATACATGTTTTAATAGTCATTTTATGTCTCTTTAGGACTTTTTATGTCTTTCCCCACTGGAGCTTATGAAGATGACCGGCCTTAGTTATAGAGGTGTCCATGAACTTCTATGTATGGTCAGCAGGGCCTGTGCCCCACAGATGCAAACGGTATATATATATATATATATGTATGTATGTATTTTTTTATGATTTGGTTATGATTTTTGAGACGATTCTTAATCTCATTGGAAATATTTTTGGGGGACTGCCTGGGGGACACAGTTGGTTAAGCAACCAGCTCTTGGTTTTGGCTCAGGTCATGAGCTCAGGGTCATGAGACTGAGCCACTGTGTTGGGCTCCACTCTCAGTGTGGAGTCTGCTTGAGCCTCTCACTCCATCTGCCTCTCTCAAATAAATAAATAAATCTTAAAAAAAATACAATTCTATTTGGGATCAGGCAAATGTAAAAATAGAGATGAACACCTCAAAAATATTGACTCACACCATTAAGTTAGTCCTTTAATGAGAATATGTGAAAAATTTATGTAGTATATAAACTCATGGGAGACAGTTCCTAATTATGGGAACGAGGAAGCAACAGGAAGTATTTTTCCCCCCTGTAGCTAATAGTGATATTTCAAAAGGACATCTGTGTCTTTTGTTTGGGTAGAATTTGTGGACCTCATGTTAAACTATAATATGCTCCTAATTTTAGAATGTTCCTATCTCTGTAAATACTAACTTTTATAATCATCACTCTACATCATAAAGTACACATATGGGGTTTCTACTTGCTTATTGATTAGATAATACTTAAAAACTTTGCTCACTCTTTTTTTTTTTTTTTTAAGATTTTATTTATTTGAGAGAGAGAGAGAGAGAAGAGACAGAGAGGGAGAACAAGCATGAGCTGGGGAGAAGGACAGAGGGAGAGGCAGAAGCAGACTCATTGTGGAATACAGAGCCTGAGTGGGGCTCAATCCCAGGACTCTGAGATCATGACTTGAGTTGAAGGCAGCTGCTTAACCAACTGAGCCACCTAGACACCCAAAAACTTCGCTCACCCTTGAGAAGAGTTAAAGTCTTTTATAACAAATCTTTGTCAAGTGGTACAATTATTTTATACTTTCTGTCTCATAACTTCAGTTTTTCAACATGTAGATTTAGTGCATGGTAGAAAAGATCTTGTTTTCCCAGAATAAGAGTGCCTGGAAGCCTGCTTAGTGCTTTATAAATGTATTTATTTAGGTGAATTATAGATTCCTTACCTTGCATCTTATATTGAAATTTGTTGACCACTGAGCAAAAAAGTGGAGTTCAATTCTATGAAGTACGAAGGAAGTGTCATTTGAAATTCGTGAAATTAATGAATAGATGAAGTATTTTCTTTTGTTCGGATTTATCTTGTGATCTAAGAAAATACCTCATAGGCAGAGTAGTCAGAAGAATTAGAATTGGAGACAGGTATTGGCACTTTCTTAGCTTTGTCATTGACCTCCAAGCCTTGAACAGCTCACTTTGTTTTATGGGAGAAGGAGGAGAGCTAAAATAGTAAGTGATGATGCTATGACTAGGTTCAATTAACTTGTTACTATTTTGAAGCTCGTAAAGCACCAAGAAAGTGTTTCAGTTTGGCATGTGTCATTCTGTTTGGTCAACATATATGGCGTATTTCTAGTTAGAGAATTAAAGAGAGCATGGGCAGGAAATTCACCTTTCGTCTCCACTTCTGCTACCATTTCAGCCAAGGTATCAGTACCATTCCAGATGCCTTCTCTAGAAACCGTCTTTCTCCTTTGTTGTATGTTCACTTCTGTAGCAGTCTCTAGATTTGAGTCTTGCTGTAAACATTGGCTTAGCTTCAGTACATTTTTCTAGGGAATATATTTTTGTTCATTGATATATTCCTTTAACTGATATTTATTGAGGGCCAGGCATGTAGCAGGTACTCTTGTTAGGTCCTGGGGATCTTGTAGTGAATGTGGTAACATTCTGCCCTCATGCAGCATACAGTGGGAGAAGTCAGACATTACACATATAAGTACATAAACAGTTATTTGTAGTAATGATAAGTCCTACCAAGGAAAAGTATGAAAAACTCTGAAACTTATTATCAGGGTTTGTTACTTAGTTCCAGGGTTAGGAAGGGCTCTCACTAGGAAGTGACACTTTAGCTAAAACCTGAAGGATGACGGATAGGGGAGAGATAGGCAAAGTCAGGAAGAAGGTGAGCATGGAGGAGTCTGTAGGCCGGGGGACCAGGATGTGTAAAGGCCCTGTGAGAGAGGGAGGATGGCACTTCCCGGCAGTAACATCAGGCTGATGTGATGAACAAAGCGGCGAGGAGCAGATTGACCTCAGAGATGAAGTCAGAGAAGCAAGCAGCAGTCAGATCATGGGGCCTGCAGACAGGTAAAGGATTTTGAACTTTATTCTGAGAGCAATAAAAAGTCCTAAAAGGGTATGATCTGTGTTTTTAAAAGCTCAGTCTTACACAGAGACTTTATAAAAAAACAAGATTCCTGCACATCTCAGGCTGACTGTGCTGTCCTGATTGTTGCTGCTACTGTTGGTAAATTTTTTTTTAGAAGATTTTATTTATTTATTTGAGAGAGAGAGAATGAGAGAGAGTGAGTGTGAGAGGGGGAAGGTTAGAGAGGGAGAAGCAGATCCCCCGCTGAGCGGGGAGCCCAATGCAGTACTCAATCCCAGGACTCCAGAATCATGACCTGAGTTGAAGACAGTTGATCAACCAACTGAGCCACCCAGGCGCCCGGTTGTTGGTGAATTTGAAGCAGGTGTGTCCAAGAGTGGGCAGATCCATGAACAAGCCCTTCTAGCTTACACACTGGGTGTAAAACAGCTAATTGTTGGTTAACAAAATGGATTCCACTAAGCCACGCTACAGCCAGAAGAGATATGAGGAAATCGTTGGGGAAGTCAGCACCTACATTAAGAAAATTGGCTACAACCCCGACATAGTAGCATTTGTGGCTATTTCTTGTTGGAATGGTAACAATATGCTGGAGCCAAGTGCCGACATGCCTCGGTTCAAAGGACGGAAGTTCACCCTAAAGATGGGAATGCCATGCAGAAAAATGAAATTGGACCATTTCCTTACACCACACACGAAAATAGACTCAAAATGGATGAAGAACCTCAATGTGAGAAAAGAATCCATCAAAATCCTTGAGGAGGGCGCCTGGGTGGCTCAGTGGGTTAAGCTGCTGCCTTCGGCTCAGGTCATGATCTCAGGGTCCTGGGATTGAGTCCCGCATCGGGCTCTCTGCTCAGCAGGGAGCCTGCTTCCTCCTTCCTCTCTCTGCCTTCCTCTCAGCCTACTTGTAATCTCTCTCTGTCAAATAAATAAATAAAATCTTTAAAAAAAAATCCTTGAGGAGAACACAGGCATCAACCTCTACGACCTCAGCCGCAGCAACGTCTTCCTAGGAACATCGCCAAAGGCAAGGGAAGCAAGGGCAAAAATGAACTATTGGGATTTCATCAAGATCAAAAGCTTTTGCACAGCAAAGGAAACAGTTAACAAAACCAAAAGATAACTGACAGAATAGGAGAAGATATTTGCAAATGACATATCAGATAAAGGGCTAGTGTCCAAAATCTATAAAGAACTTAGGAAACTCAACATCCAAAGAACAAGTAATCCAATCAAGAAATGGGCAGAAGACATGAACAGACATTTCTGCAAAGAAGACATCCAGATGGCCAACAGACACATGAAAAAGTGCCCCACATTACTCGGCATCAGGGAAATACAAATAAAAACCACAGTGAGATAACCACCTCATACCAGTCAAAATGGCTAAAATTAACAAGTCAGGAAATGACAGATGCTGGCAAGGATGCAGAGAAAGGGGAACCTTCCTACACTGTTGGTGGGAATGCACTGTTGGTGCAATCACTCTGGAAAACAGCATGGAAGTTCCTCAAAAAGTTGAAAATAGAACTACCCTATGATCCAGCAATTGCATTACTGGGTATTTACCCTAAAGATACAAACACAGTGATCCGAAGGGGCATGTCCACCCGAATGTTTATAGCAGCAATGTCTGCAATAGCCAAACTATGGAAAGAACCTAGATGTCCATCAACAGATGAATGGATAAAGAAGATGTGGTGTGTGAATATATATATATATATGTATATATATATATATATATGAATACTATGCAGCCATCAAAAGAAATGAAATCTTGCCATTTGCGACGACGTGGATAGAAGTAGAGGGTATCATGCTTAGTGAAATAAGTCAATCGGAGAAAGACAACTGTCATATGATCTCCCTGATATGAGGAATTTGAGATGCAACGTGGGAGGTTGGGGGGTAGGAGAAGAATAAATGAAACAAGATGGGACCAGGAGGGAGACAAACCATAAGTGACTCTTAATCTCACAAAACAAACTGAGGGTCACTGGGGGGAGGGGGGGTTGGGAGAAGGGGATGGGGTTATGGACATTGGGGAGGGTATGTGCTATGGTGAGTGCTGTGAAGTGTGTAAACCTGGCAATTCATAGACTTGTACTCCTGGGGATAAAAATACAGTATATGCTTATAAAAAAATAAAAAATTAAAAAAAAAAAAAAAAAGAAATTGAACTAAAAAAAAAAAAAAAAAGATGGGAGTGCCAGTGGAACCACATTGCCTGAAGCTCTGGATTGCATTTCTGGAACCACAAGCCCTTGTGTTTGCCTCTCCAGGATATCTATAAAATTGGTGGTATTGGTACTGTCCTTGTGGGCCGAGTAGAGACTGGTGTTCTTAAACCTGGCATGGTGGTCAGCTTTGCTCATTATGGAAAAAAGCTGGAAGATGGTTCCAAGTTCTTGAAATCTGGTGATGCTGCCATTGTTGATATGGTTCCTGGCAAGCCTGTTTGTGTTAAGAACTTCGTCATCCTCCTCTGGACCATTTTACTATTGGTCATGTAAGACAGACGGTTGCTATGGGTATCATCAGAGCAGTGGTCAAGAAGGCAGCTGGAGCTGACAAGGTCACCAAGTCTGCCCAGAAAGCTCAGAAGGCTAAATGAGTATTATCCCCAGTACCTGCCAGTCCAGTCTTAATCAGTGGTGGAAGAATGGTCTCGAAACTGTGTCAATTGGCCAATTAATAGTAAAAGACTAGTTATTGATAACAGTGCATCATAAAACCTTCAGAAGGAAAGGAGAATGTTTTGTGGACCATATGTGTTTTTTTTTGTGTGAGGCTGTTTTAAGTTATTAATTTTTAAAAATCAGTACTTTTTAATGAAAATGTGACCAAAAATCTGTTATAGAATTTTGAGACCCATTAAGACAAAAATTCAATGAGAAAAAACCCCCCACAACTCAGTCTTGAACAGAGATAAGTGATTGGAAAGGAGCAGGAA
Source organism: Mustela nivalis (assembly GCF_964662115.1). Classification (NCBI taxonomy): domain Eukaryota; kingdom Metazoa; phylum Chordata; class Mammalia; order Carnivora; family Mustelidae; genus Mustela; species Mustela nivalis. Next base: position 33,450,860 of record NC_139025.1, on the reverse strand, counting down.
AATATTGGTGAAGACCACTTAGGTATCTACTCCTATATTCCAGACAGAAAGTGGTTGTGACAAGTTTTTTTCGTGTGGTGTCAGTGCAGATGGCATTATGTGAGTTGTTCTGAGAGATATTTAGGAGGCAGAATGAGTAGCATTGGTGATTGTTTGCCAGTGGGTGGTGGTGAAATACAGGAAAGTGACAGATGAGTCCTTGATTTTTTGCTTTGGGAAACTGGGTAGTGCCACTTCCTGGGATAAGGAATTCTGGAAAAAGGATCAGACTTGATGGAGGCAGATCATGCATTTAATTTGGTACTTGTTGAATGTAAGGGGCTTATGAAACATTGAGTGGAGATACGAAGCAGGCAGTTCAATACATGGATCTGCTATACAACGCATACATACTGTTGTAGCAGTATGCGTTTGGGAGTCATTAGTGTAAATAAGACAATGAGATAAGCATATCCAAGACCAAGTCCTGAGTGAAGCCAACACTTTAAAATCAGATTAAATAATGATGCGTCTGAGAAGCAGCAGCCACCACCATAGAAGAAAAACTGGTGGAGTGGCATACCAAAATACTCCTTTTTGTTTCATTTATATACATACCATCATTTCTGATATTGTATACATACTATCATATCTTATCCTGTTCCTTCATTTTAGTCTTTTTTATATGTGTCACTAATTCTATTATTCTTTTTTTAAAAAGATTTTATTTATTTATTTGACAGAGAGAGATCACAAATAGAGAGGCAGGCAGAGAGAGAGAGAGGGAGGGAAGCAGGCTCCCTGCTGAGCAGAGAGCCTGATACGGGGCTCGATCCCAGGACCCTGAGATCATGACCCGAGCTGAAGGCAGCGGCTTAACCCACTGAGCCACCCAGGCGCCCCTAATTCTATTATTCTAGTGATTAGTGCTATTAGTGCTATTCTAGTGATTAGTGGCAAGGAAGTACTTTAATGTTGACAGATTGGGCAGCCTTTATATGTTTGATAAAATGTCTCCAAGCCTATCTACCAGGCAATAGCCTGATGATATATTGTAGATAATATTCAGGCATTTCTAAATCAGATGCATACCAGATGACTTTTTCTGTAGTTTTTCTTTTCTTTTATTTACCTGAGTATAGCCTTAGAAAAATGTGATAATCTATGGTTTAAATGATCTAAGAATTTAATAGGTGAGATTGGAGAGAAGTGGGGACATTTGTGGCTTACAAATATTAATATGCTAGTTTTCCTACTTCTTCACAGAAGCAGAAGGACCTTGAATTTGATATATAGATTTATTAAGTTGTAAACGGGAAGTGGTTAGAAACTGTCTCTGTTTCTGTTCCCAGAGTTTATCATAGTATATGGCATGCATTAAGTACTCAGTATTTGTTGAAAATGAAGGAAGGAAGGAAGGAAGGAATAGTTACTATTCTATGGCTTGATCTCAGTTTATTTGGGCAATTTAATAAAATAGTAATTTTTAATGTTAGAAATTATAGAGGTAAGCGTTCTTAAACATTGCTAGGTATGTAATCACATTAATCACATTTTAAAGGCCCCTTTTCAGAAGAAGGTAACATTCACAGGTTCCAAGGATTTGATGCAGACATTTCTTGGGGGTCCATTTCTCAGGCTACCATAGCTACCTTCAATCTATTCTTCATAGACCAACCTTGGTTTGAAAAGATAACTTGAGCATGCCATTCCTTCTTGCTCTCCACATTGACCCCAGACTTCAACAAGGCTCTTTCGTGATTTGGCCCCTGCTTATTTCTCCAGCCCCATCATTGGCCCCACTGTGACCACACTCCATCTTTCAACCATTCTAACTTTTTATTTTTTGTAGTTTTTAATTAGTTTCCATTTTCTCCCTTTCTTTATGTGTTCTGTCTCTTTGGCAGGAATATGTGTATTTCCTTTGCTTAACAGCTATTTCACATTATAGCTCAGACATCCAGCTCCTCCTGAACTCTTCCTGGACCACAGAATTTATAGATGAGGTATATACTGTCTCTGTGAGTCCATTTTCCCTGTCATGGTGTCTCTGATAACTGTATTATAATTGCCTGGTTTCCAGTCCTAATTTCAACTGCTGGGTGACCATAGGTACTGTGAGGGCAGGGCCTCTGTCTCCTGTCATATCCCCATATTCTGGCATAGTCTCTGGCATGGACTAAATATTCATTTAACAAATAAATGTTTGAGGAAAAGAGAGATGGATTGGATTCCAGCTGCTAGAAACTGAGGTTTGGAGTGGGTTTCTGGTTTTTAATAGAAATGGAGATTGAAAAGAACATCTTCTTTTTCTTGTTCAGGCTTATGGGATGAAGATGCAGACGTCTGCTTCTCTCTCCCCAGCGTTCTTAGCCACAACCCTTTCTTCATTGGATGAAGCCCTGCATGGTGGTGTGGCTTGTGGATCCCTCACAGAGGTAAAGGAGAAACTTTCCAAATCTCCCACTGGCCTGTAACCTTCAGAGCCAGGGGAAAAAGTTGAGTTGAGAAACATAGATTATTTCATACCTCAAGGGCATGGTTCTCCACTCAGGACCTAGTATAGTTGCTTTTCAAAAAATAAAGTTATTCAGAACAGTCCTTCCTGACCATGAAGTCTGCTTTGGTTGCTGTTTCTTAAAATTAACTTAGAAACTGATGAATATTATGGAATAGCATGAAGCGATTTGGGGGAATTAAAAAAGGAACAGTACTTAGTGTATGAGGAAGGAAAATTTGAAATTTTATTAACGTGGGCAAATCATGGTATTAAACTGAAGTGAGCTATTTTTAGTTTCTGTTGTAGATAAAATTTGGTTCTAGGATGTGATAGGCTGTGTTAGTTTTGTGTTGTTGCACAACAAATTACTTCAAAATGGAGTGACTTAAAACGACAATTGGATACTTACTATTTCTGTTTCTTTGGGAGTGGCTTAGCTCAGAGATGTCCGTGAAGGATTCAGTGTCTTGAAGGCGTGTGGGGCTGGAGGATATTTCCAAGAGGGCTCACTCATGTAACTGGGATGTTGATGCTGGTTCTTGGTAGGCGGTCACAGTTCCTCTCTGAGTAGGCTCTCCACAGGCTGCTTGAGTTCCTCAGGACATGGTGGTAGACTTCCCCCTGGGTGAGTAATCCAAAAGAAGGCAAGATGGAAGTGGCAAAGCCTTTGATGATTTAGTTGTGGAAGTTACACACCATCAACTTCTGCCACATTGTCTTCTTAAAAAGCATGTCATTAAGTACAGATCACATTCAAGGAAAGAGAAAATTGGCTTTACTTTTTGAAAGAATTATCAAGAATTCAAGGACATTCCTTTTTTTTTTTTTTTAGAGAGGAGAAGCGGGGAGGGGCAGAGGGAGAAGAGGAGAGAGAATCTCAAGCAGGATCCATGTGGGGCTTGATCTCACAGCCCTGAGATCATGCCTGAGCCAAAAATCAAGAGTTGGACACTCAACAGATGTTACTTTAATACATTTGTATATTGTAATATGATTGCTGTTGTAGCAATATTTACCACATAATTATAGTACAATATTACTGTCTATATTCATTAGACTGCATTAGAGCTCTATGGCTTATTTACTTTTCATTACAAGTTTGTACTGTTAAACACCATCACTTTTTAAAAAAAAAAAATTATTTTAGAACAAGAGAGAGGGCACAGGTGAAATGGGAGGGGCAGAGGGAAAGAATCTCAAGTAGAGGCCATGCTGAGGGTGGACCCTGATGCACGGCTCAGTCTCCAAGACCCTGAGATCGTGACTTGAGCTGAGATCAAGAGTCAGTTGCTTAACCAACTGAGCCACCTGGGTGCCCCAAACACCATCACTCTTATCTCCCCACCCCACGCCTTTTTAACCGCCTTTTTAATTTTATAGATTTAACTTTTTAGATTTCACATGTAACTGATACTCTATAGTACGTTTCTTTCTCTGACTTATGTTGCATAGTGTAATGTGCTTAGGGTCTGTTCATGTTGTTGCTCATGGGAGGTTATCTTCCTCATGGCTGAGTAATTTTCCATTGTGTATATATGCCCCATTTATTAGTATTATTTTTATTAACATAATGTTAATGTTATTAATGTTACAAATAATGTTATTTGTTTCAGGGGTACAGGTCTGTGAATCATCAGTATTACATAATTCACAGCACTCACCATAGCACATACCCTTCCCCAGTTTCCATCACTTAGCTGCCCCATCCCTCCAACCCCCTCCCCTCCAACAACCTTCAGTTTGTTTCCTGAGATTAAGAGTATCTTATGGTTTGTCTCCCTTTCTGGTTTCATCTTCATTTTTCCCTCTCTTCACCTATGATACTCTGTCTTGTTTCTCAAATTCCTCATATCACTGAGGTCATATAATAATTGTCTTTCTCTGATTGACTTATTTCACTTAGCATAATACCCTCTAGTTCTAGCCGTGTTGTTGCAAATGGCAAGATTTCATTTTTTGATGGCTGCATAGTATTCCATTGTGTATCTATACCACATCTTCTTTTATCTGTTCATCTGTCAATGGGCATCTAGTTTCTTTCCATAATTTGGCTCTTGTGGACATTGCTTAAATGCTGCATTTTTTAAAAATGCTGCATTTTTAAATCCATTCACCTGTGATGGACATTTAGGTTGTTAACATATCTTGGCTATTGAGAATACTACTATGATAATCATTGGAATGCAGGTATCTTGATGAAATAGTTTTTACTTCCTTTGGGTATATATCCAGAAGTGGAATTTCTGAGTTCTATGTAGATCTATTTTTAATTGTTTTGAGGAACCTCTATATTGTTTTGCATAGTGAGATTGAAGATATTTAGAAACTACCACAGTTCTTTCCCGCATGCTGCATTGGCATGCTTACTGGTCCAGTGTGATAACTCACACACTTACCAGGATACTCCTGAAGAACTTCTTGCCTGAGACTTCTAGGGGCATAGATATTTTAAGCAAACAAGAGCAAACTCTGACTTTCTCATAGTCATGGATTCCAGTGTAGATTTTTTTTTCTTGAAAATGGGCATTCTGTTTTAGATACTATACCTTATTTTATGTCCTGTCTTCTAAGAAAGGTTTAAAAATGTGTGTGTGCTAGCTTAGAGGATGACTATTAGATAGTTGATAAATGAGTGAGCGAATCTTTAAAAGAAACAAAACCCCCTGCTGTTGCAGGGTACCGCCACCAGATGGTGCCAGAATCTTACTTTATGTAATCTTTTTGCACTCTAGCGGGACGTCTTCAAGTGAGTTTGTAATGGCAGTGTTCCACAGTTACAAAGTTACTTAAATAACAAAAACTGAATTTAAGATTAACTAACAACTAATTTAAAAAATGTTTAAGTTTTAGAATACTTTTCAATACTTTTTCACTTGACATTTGTCAATTCTTTCTGAATCCAAGTGTTAGTTTCCAGCCATGTTGGTGTTTTGTCATGATCTGCTTGGTGGACTTGGAGCACAGATGCTCTGACTGCTTTTTAGTGGCCAGTTCTGTACTTCCTGTTTTAGGTAGAGGTAGCTTCTTCAGTTGTTTTGGGATTTTTTTTCAGTTGACTATAGGGAGTATTTCTATTTACCTTTTATTAAAATTTATAAAATTTTAATGTATATTATATATATATAAGATTAAATATAGTCTGCATGTGTAAGTTATGAAGTCTTATGACCCTATGACTTAATAAGAACCAGAACAATACCAGAACCATTGAAACTAACCGTGGGCTTCTCCCTGATCCTATTTTTACCCTTCACTGAGATCTAATTTTTGTCCTGAATTTTTACCATTCCTAAAATTTTTTCCCCTTTAGTTTTCTTTTACTATCTATGACCTAAATAGGTGCTATTACATTTATTTAGTTTTGCTTTGTTTTGAGCTTTATTAAATCATTTCTGTGATTAATTCATATCATATTTCTTCTGTGAATTATTTTTTTTTTCCACTTAATAATGTCTTCTAAGATTTAACCATGTTGTTTCAGTTGACAGGAGTATAATTCCCTTTTCTTGCTGTATCATATTCCATTTTGAAAATATGCCACGATTTATTTTTTTTCCTGTGAGTGAACATTTGGGTTGTTTCTAGATTGCTGCTAAGATAAACAAATCCTATGAAAATTGTACATGTCCCTGCATCACATGTACAGGTATTTCGCTGGGACAGGGATTGGTAAATTTCTGCCCAATGATCAAATCTAGCTTGGTGTCTGTTTTTGTAAACAAAGTTTTATTATAACACAACTATGCTGATTTGTTTATGTTTTGTCTGCTGCTGTTTATATGATAGAAGGCAGAGTTGAGTTAGTTGTGGTAAAGATCTCATGGTCTGTAGAGCCTAAAATATTTACTATCTGGATCCTGTCTAGGGTATCTACCTTGGAGTGACTTCCTGGTTATAGGATATGTGCATAATGCAACTTTGCAGAATCAGGACAAATTGTTTTCCAGAGCGGTTGTACCTGTTTGAATTTCTACCAGTGATGTGCAGGAATTCTTCTTGGTCCATGTCTTCATTCCTTGGTATTATCAGATTTCTTAACTTATGCCCATCTTTGGCATCTATGATCTCAGTTTTCATTTTCCTGATTTCTAATGAGCTTGAAAAATTTTTTCACAAATCATTTGGATATTTTATTTTATTTTATTTTATTATTTTTTTTTTTTTAAAGATTTTATTTATTTATTTGACAGAGAGAAATCACAAGTAGGTAGAGAGGCAGGCAGAGAGAGAGAGGAGGAAGCAGGCTCCCTGCCAAGCAGAGAGCCCGATGCGGGACTCGATCCCAGGACCCTGAGATCATGACCTGAGCCGAAGGCAGCGGCTTAGCCACTGAGCCACCCAGGCGCCCCTCATTTGGATATTTTAATAGCAGTTTTATTAAGGTACAATTTAACCACTGTAAAACCTCAATGATTATTAATTGATAATTCAAGTAATTTTCTAGTAAGTCATCACCATAGTCCAGGTTTAGAACAGTTCCATCACCTTAAAAATTTCCCTCATGCATATTTATAGGTAATCCTTGCCTCCATCCTCAGCCTCGGGTACCCACTCATCTGTTTTTCTGCTTCTATCTATATATTTGCCTTTTCTAAACATTTCATATAAGTGGGATCATCTAATATGTATTCTTTGTGTTTGGTTTCTTTCACATAGCACAATGTTTTTGAGGTTCACCCGTGTTGTAGCCTGTAGTAGTAGTTTGTTCCTTTAAATTGCGGATTTGTATCCCGTTGTATGGCTGCAGCACATTTTGTTTATCCATTCCTCAGTTGATGGGCACTTCGATTGTTTCCAGTTTTCATCCAGCAGGAATAATGCTGCTATGAATTCATGGATAGGTCTTTGTATGGACATAGGTTTTTGTTTCTCTGGGAGATTACTAGGAATGAGTGGATAATGGATACACTGAACTTTTTTTTTTTTTTTTAAAGATTTATTTATTTATTTATTTGACAGACAGAGAGAGAGAGATCACAAGTAGACAGAGCCCGATTCTAGACTTGATCCCAGGACCCTGAGATCATGACCTGAGCCGATGGCAGCGGCTTAACCCACTGAGCCACCCAGGCGCCCCTACACTGAACTTTTTAAGAAACCCCAAGACTGCTTTCCAAAGTGGCTGTACCATTTCACATTCTCACTGGCAAAGTGTGACGGCTTGTTTCTCCGCATCCTCACTAACATTTAGTATTGTTTATCTTTTTGATTTTAGCTATTCCAGTGGGTGTGAGTGGTATTTCATTGTTGTTGTTGTTTTTTCTCCCCCTTGGGGGACGATAGGTGCCCCATCCTCACGCTCACAGCCAGGCTTGCTGTGGAATTGCCAATTTCATTGTAGTTTTAATTACACTTCTCTAATGACTAATGATATTGAACACCTATTCATGTGCTTACTGGCCATCTGTGTATTTTCTCTCTTTTTAAAAAAGATTTATTTATTTATTTTAGAAAGAGAGAATGCCTGCGGGTGAGCAGGGGGAGGGGCAGAGGGACAGGGAGAGAAAATCCTCAGGCTGACTTCCTGCTGAGTGTGGAGCCCCAGGCAGCTCCATCCCACAGCCCTGACCTCATGACCTGAGCCAAAATCAAGGGTCAGAAGCTTAACGGACTGAACCACCCAGGCACTCCCTTTTTCTTAAGTGAAGAGCCCTAAAGGGCTCTTAAGTGAAGTGTCTAGTCAGATCTTTCGCCTATTTTTTAATTGGTTGTTTTCTTGTTACTGAGTTGTAAGCATTCTTTATATATTCTGGATACAAGTCCTTCATCAGATATAGGATTTGCAATTGTTTTCTTCCAATCTGTGGCATGTCTGTTCATTGGTTTGTTTACGGCAGCTTTTGGAGTCCAGTCTGTCAGTTTTTTTCTTTTATTGATGGTGCTTTTGGTCATCTCTACAATTCTTTGTCCAGCCAAAGACACGGTGATTTTTGCTATGTTTTCTTCTAAAGTTTCATAGTTTTAGGTTTTACATTTTGTTTATGATCTATTTTTTTAAAGATTATTTATTTATTTGACAGAGAGACAGAGATCACAAGTAGGCAAAGAGGCAGGCAGAGGGAGAGGAAGGGAAGCAGGCTCCCTGATGAGCAGAGGGCCTGACGTGGGGCTGGATCCCAGAACCCTGGGATCACCATGGGAGCCGAAGGCAGAGGCCTTAACCATTGAGCCTCCCAGGTGCCCCTGTTTATGATCTATTTTGAGTTAATTTTTGTGTAATCTATTGTGAGCTAATTGAGTTAATTGCATACTGTCTTTTTAAAAATATTTTATGATAGTTTGTATAAATTAGAATTATTTGTTTCTTGAATATTTGATAAAAATTTTCTGAAAAATTGTCTGATCTTGGTGTTTTCCTTGTGGGAAGATTTAAAAAATGAAATAAATTCCTTTAAGGCTTTATGGGACCATTCCAGTTTTCTGTTTCTTACTGAGTAGTTTTGGTGAATGATGTTTTTATGAATATGCCCATTGTCTTTAATTTTTCAAATTTATTGTCATAAAGTTATTCACTGAATTCTCCTCATTTTTAAGTCTGATTTTAAAAAATTGAAAAATTTAAATCTGGTTTAATATGTGAGCTTATTCCCCTTTTCATTCCTAACATTACCTAGTTTTCTTTTTCTCTTCCTTTTTAAAAAGTCTGGGGCGCCTGGGTGACTCAGTGGGTTAAAGCCTTTGCCTTCGGCTCAGGTCATGATCCCAGGGTCCCGGGCTCGAGCCCCGTACCGGGCTCTGCTCAGCGTGTAGCCTGCTTCCCTTCCTCTCTCTCCGCCTGTCTCTTTGCCTACTTGTGATCTCAGTCAAATAAATAAATAAAAATCTTAAAAAAAAGTCTGGTGAGAGTTTAATATTATTATTCTTTGCCTTTTTTTTTTTTTAAATTTTATGATTTATTTGTCAGAGAGAGAAAGAGAGAGAGAGAGAGAAAGCAGGGTGAGGGGCAGGCAGAGGGAGAAGCAGGTTCCCTGCTGAGCAAGGAGTGTGAGGTGGGATTCAGGACTCCATCCCAGAATCCTGGGATCATGACCCGAGCCTCAGGTAGACAATCAACTGAGCCACTCAGGTGTCCCTATTATAGTCTTTTCAAAGGACTGTGCTTTTTATTGTTCTTTTTTGGTCCTCTCTATCTTTTCTTCTACTTCAATGATATATTTTATTATCTCCTTCTATGTAATAGCATGTTTTGTGAGATTATTTCTACCCCCCCAAAAGTTACATTTAATCTATTAATTTTCAGTTTTTTGTTCTTTTTTTTTTTTTTTTTTACTCTGCGCTTGTAGGCTATGAATATCCATTGCTTCATTTTTAAAATACAAAATGAAATTTATTTTATATAAAATTTATTTATATAAAATGAAAATTATAGCAGTTTCATTTTTATTTAGTTTTAATGGTATTTTAAAATTTCCATTATGATTGCTTCTCCAATTCATGAATTATTTGGAATTTTTGAAAATCTAAATTACTTAATTAAAAAATTTATCTTTTGGGGCGCCTGGGTGGCTCAGTGGGTTAAGCCGCTGACTTCGGCTCGGGTCATGATCTCGGGGTCCTGGGATCGAGTCCCACATCGGGCTTTCTGCTCAGCAGGGAGCCTGCTTCCCTCTCTCTCTCTCTGCCTGCCTCTCCATCTACTTGTGATTTCTCTCTGTCAAATAAATAAATAAAAAATCTTAAATTAAAAAAAATTATCTTTTAAAAATTAGATTGTTAACCTAAATTCATTGGTCAGAGAACTTTATGTGATACTGACTCTCTGAAAATTTCTGAAACTTGTTTTAAGGTGTAATATGTGGTCAACTTTTATAAAAATACTCTAAGTGCAATTGAGAAGAATGATTATTCTCTAATATTTAAATGCTCTGCATATATGACCATTAAATTCAGCTTGTTATTTGGGTTGTTCAAATCTTTATCTTTACCAACTTTTTTTTCTCAGCCTGACCTAATAGTAATTTAGAAAGGTTAAAATGTTGTTGAATTGACAAATTTACTTGTAGTTCTATTATTTTTTACTTAATGTATTTTGAGCCTATTTTATTGTGTTTTGACTTAACACATTTAGAATTGTCCTTTGTTTTTAGAGAACTGAACCATGTTCTTGGTTCTTCTATAGCACTTGTCACTGTTAAAACTGTAGCGTTTGTATGCTTAATTAGTGCATGTCTTCCTCACTGGAGAATAAATTCCAAGTGGGCAGGGATTGTGTCCTTATAGTTAGATTCACAGGATTAGCATATGTAGGAGGTAATTAATAAGTATTAGTTGAGAGAATGAGTTTGTATTTAAACACTTACGTAGTGCTTGTTTACTGTAATGCTTTGGTTATTGCTATGTCTTTCATATTCTCTCCTTGGATCTTGAAATAAGCCAAACTTTAGTAATTTTTAATGTTATATTTATTTTGATTTGTATACCATTAAAAATGATCACAATAGGGGCGCCTGGGTGGCTCAGTGGGTTAAACCTCTGCCTTCGGCCCAGGTCATGATCTCAGGATCCTGGGATCGAGCCCCACATGGGGCTCTTTGCTCTGTGGAGAGCCTGCTTCTTCCTCTGTCTCTGCCTGCCTCTCTGCCTACTTGTGATCTCTTCTGTCAAATAAATAAATAAAATCTTAAAAAAAAAATGATCACAATAGTACCCCTAAGGAATATGAGTTTTCTACTTAACTGATCTTTTATTAATGAACATCAGTGATTCTTTCATTTTAGGAGTTCTTTTCTTAAATATCTCTAATATCTGTGTATCTTAGCTGCATATTTATAGATCTGTTAAATATTGCTGTTTAACAAATCATTCTGAAGTTTAGTGGCTAAAAACAACAAGAAAGATTTATTACCTCACAGTTTCTGTGAGTCAGGAATTCAGGAGCATCTTAGCTGGTTTTCTGGTTAAGGTCTCTCATGAGATTACAGTCAAGGTATTGGTGAGGCTGCAGTCATCTGAGAACCTGACTGGAGGTGGTGGAGATGCTTCCAAGATGGCTCACTTATGTGGCTGGGAAGTTGGTCCTGGCTCTTGTTGGCAGGAAGTTTCAGTTATTGGCCACCTGGACCTTTTCACAGGACTGCTTGCCTGTCTTCCTGACGTGGCAGTTGACTTCACCTAGAGTAAGTGATCTTAGAGAACAAGGCAGAAACGGCATTGTCTTCTATGGCCTGGCTTTGGAAATTACATAGCATTACTTCCACCGTAGTCTATTACACAGACACACCTGTTACAGTGTGGGAGGGGAGTACAGAAGGGTATGAATACCAGAGTGAGATCACAGAGTGGGTCCTTCTTAGAGCCTGGCTATCACTGTATATGTGTGTTGATATATGTATGCATGTATGCGTGTGTGTGTGTGTGTGTGTGTAAGTCTTAAAAAACTTTATTACTTCTCCGTTCCCAGAGACTTTGTGGTAGACAGAATTCTGAAATGGCCTCCCAGAGATGCTGTGCCACAATGCCTGGAACCTGCGGATGTGATGAGCTAGCATTCCCGTTATTATGGCATGTTCTGTGGCACAGTTGACTTTAAGACAGGGAGATCTACTGATCTACTTCCATGGGCCCTTGAAAACTGAGCTTTCTCTGGCTAAAGAAGGAGAAACCAGAAAGATCGTGAGAAGGAATGTAGGTAGGTGGCCTCTCAATGCGGTGAGCAGCCTCGTAGGATGGCCAGAGAGGAAACAGCTCAGATCCGCGGCTGCAGAGCAGGGGGTTTTGCCGCGCTGGCATCTTGGTCTTGGCCCGGTGAGACTGAGTGGAGAGCCCTGTCAAGCCCATCTGGACTGACTGCTAACCTACGGAAGCGTGAGAATCTACAGAAGTGTGAGATAAGAAACGGGTGTTGTGTTAGGCTGTTAAGTTTGTGGTAATTTGTTACAGAGCAATAGAGAACTAATATGGTGTCACTGGAGGTGATACCATATTAATTAATTGCCTTGCATGATCTTTGTTTCTGGTTAAAAGGTCAAACCTAGAGTCCCAGATACGAGGTAGATGTCACATCTGGTGAGAGAGGTAAGGCAACTGGTAGGATAAACTTCGATGAGGCCTGGAGATGACAGAGGGAGTAAGAGTAAGTCTGGAAACATTCTGCTAGTGTTTTTATAGCTGCTCCTTCCTGATGCCCAGTTTTGATTGATGTGGACGTCGCTGAATCTGTGTAGGTGCAGTTACAGCACCAAGATCAAAAGTGGAAGTAGAGAAGCACTCCTCGAGCTGAAAGCAGAAGCAGCAGAGGAGAAATCAAAGAGAAACTGCCTCTGCGGAATCACAGATGAAACTGAACTGCGGGGCTTTGTCCCATTCCCTGGGAATATCACATTCCTTACTCGAGGAATATCTAAGCAGATAATTTGGCATCTGCTATTACTAACGATGGGTAGTAAAGATATGTTTGAAATTTAAAGTTTAAAAGTTTATATAATGTGGAGGTCAAACCACCTGGTAGCCTTCTCATAGGGGATCATGTACATTAAATCAGTGTTTTTCAATCGTGTTTTCATTTTCTCCCCTTATGAGCTTTTTAGACATTTTTTTTTCTAATGAAGCTTCCTTCCCCATGGAATTTTAATGCTGCAGATACATTATATGCCTGTTTATGTACTGTCTGTGTATCTGTGTTTTAGGTTGAAAAAGAATAAAATCTAACCCTTCCCACCCCCAATGCAGGTTTCATCCTTGGGGGTCAAGATTACCCCTACTAAGAATGTAGAATAAAGATGCTAATATGACTTGGTAAAATTAAGGTTGTATTGAAAGGGATCGCCAAAAAAAAGTGTTTTCATACTGCAATCCTGAGGTTACTGGACTAGAGAACTGGTCCAAACTCATGTCAACAGACAGATAAAAGGTCTGCATATCTTTGTTCAAGGGTACCTCTGGAAGTGTAAACCTATGAAGCCTGCCAAATCTTTACAGCATTTGAGAGGGACGATTATACCCAGATCCTTGCTCTAAATACTGAGAAAGGATGTAGCACGTTTTTACTATTTGTATTTCCTGACACATTTCTATGCTTTGTTCATGATTTAAGTAGACCAGTTGTCCTTGAACAGGTCAGTTTTGCTTTGGAAGTGACTATTCTACTATCCCAAAAAGGTAGGAGCAGGATGCCAGAGTCCTATTTTGGCATCCTGATTTTTCCTCAGAACAGTTAGATATGCAGTTCTTATTCTTTCTTATTGGCTAGGTTAGCTGTGGCCTGCACGATCACTGGAGCTAATAGGGCAGGATCGTAAACTTAAGTGCCTTCAAGGACCAGGCATGTGATAGGAGTGCATAAACAGTGAAGTACAAGACATGAATTTTGATTAGTCAATTTTGGCTGCTTACACTGCTTACAACAGCAGCAAACATTTATTTTTCTTGCTCATGGGTGTGTAGGTTGGACAAAATCGGTCTCATCTCCTTCAGAATACAGCCAGGGTAGGTGTGCTCCATGTGTGACAACAGCACTAGGATTGCTAGGGAGAAACTTCAATTCGAATTCCTTGACCATAATCTGCTGGTTTGTTTATCCTGCCCAGTGTTTTGAAAGGCAAGATAGTCAGGCCCCTGTCCTAATACAGGATCTTAGCAGGTGTGGTTGATTGGATCATTGCTCCTAATTCTTCACTCACTTCCTGGTTTAGAAATAAATGTCTTTCTCCATAAAGATTTCATAGAATCTTTTATATAGCACATGTTATATGATTGTTAAATGGATGATGGTGTCCCTTGATACTGTTGATTTTTTTTTTTTTTTTTTAACTGTGAAGCTTGGGGTACTTGTCATTTCCATGTCCTCCTCTGTTTTTCTGCTCAGTTCCCCTCCCTTCTTTTTTGTCCCTTCCCATGTACTTGAAAGATAGCAGTTGTTAATATGAAGTAAGAAGGAGTAGTGGAGAAAATCCAAGATATAAAACCTTCCACATGTTGATGTAATTTAAGATCAAGGTTTTTTTCACAAGGCAAAGTAGTACCTGGCCTTTCTGAGATTGAGATTTTGTTTGTTGTTTGTTTTAGGATTTTGAGAGTTAGTTATTTTTCAAATGAATTCTGTAGATCGAAGGCCTACTCATGTTTCTACATGATTGTAGAGCAAATGGAGACAAAAGATGGGTGAGGGGCATTGTTTAAAAAAATATTAGGAAGTTTCCAAAGCTCTTTTCTCAGATCAGAACCAGACAGTCCTTAAATTTTCTCACGTGAAGTATTGGTTTGGCAGATGGTCCATCCTGTTGCCCCCATCTTCAGTGAGAGGAGAGTTAACTTGGTTTTAGGTCCTGTCAGGTCCAGGTTTCACATTCATTTTAACCATTCAGTCTCTCTAAAGATTAGAATGACTAGGCTTCATTTTTACTTCAGTACAACTGGACTTTCTTTGCTTAGGAATAATTTTCTTTCTCCTTTAAACTAATTATTAATATTTGCTTTCCTGTTGATATTTGAGTGATCCTCACCGCTGGTTATTTTCGTTCAGTTCTTTTATTTCTCAGGCAGGGTTGAAGCCCAGAATCTAAACTATATGAAGCTGATTGTATTTTACTGGTGTTTTCTGTGTGTAAATGTTGTATTCACTCTAGAGTTTCCAAGAAACAACTAACCGAGACTATTCTGGTTTGGCATGTTCTCTCTCTCTAACCACCATTGGAGCTGAACCTGGGAACTGAACACAACTTGAAACTTTGTGGTTTGGCTGGGAGAATTCAGAGCTAAACTATCTGAAGCTAAAAATTATTAATGTTGAAATGTTTTAACCCACTAAGTAAACCTGAAAAAATAATGAAATTTAACTCCAGTCAGCCCATCAGAATTGCATGCAGCATAAATTTTTTTGAATCTAGAAAGAGAGTGAAAAATGTATGAAGACGATCTGAGATTGCTATAGAAATTAGTTATTTTAGCTTAAACTAATGTAATTATCCAACTTCAAATGCAAAGTCAAAACAAAACAAACCCCAGAAATCTTATAATGTTATTCACATAATGTTCTATTTTTCCCAGACTATGCTGAATAGTATGTGAAAATAATGAAGTAGAAAAAATGCCAGTTCTATTTGTTTTTAAGTTTTCAGATTTTTTTAACATGTTTTCTTTAAAGATGGAAAAATGAGAATACCTTACATTTTCATGAGACTTGATATATTACTGAATGTTTTCATGTGTATCATTTTAATTAAAATAGTGGCTTGTTTTACCTTTCCACTAAAAATCGCAAAGGATTTAAGGGGTTTAAGCTCATTAAACCCTTTAGGTGTGTAGGGGTACCTGGGTGGCTCAGTGGGTTAAGCCTTTGCCTTCGGCTCAGGTCACAATCTCAGGTCATGATCTCAGGGTCCTGGGATCGAGCCATGCAACGGACTCTCTACTCAGCGGGGAGCCTGCTTCCCCCTCTGTCTCTGCGTGCCTCTCTGCCTACTTGTGATCTCTCTCTCTCTGTGTCAAATAAATAAATAAAATCTTAAAAAAAAATCCCACTGGTATGTAGATAGTATGTATAGAAAGGTAGTCCTCTGTTCCTCTCATTAGTTAAAACTCTGAAGAGTAACTGTTTTTCATATTCTAGATCCACTTACAACTTTCACTGACAAAAATTACTTTTCCTCTGATTTCTGATAATTAATTTGATCCATACCATCTTTGATAATAATAAAAGAGTGTTTGGGGCTCTTTAAAACTAGCAGTTTCCAAAGTGTGTAAGTATGGTCCATTAGTTTGTGGGAAAAAAAACCTTCTAACTTCTATTGGTATTTCAACCTAGAAAATGAAATAAACCTTAATGAGTATTTTTTTTAAAGATTTTTTTATTTATTTGACAGACAGAGATCACAAGCAGGCAGAGAGGCAGGCAGAGAGAGAGAGAGAGAGAGAGGAGGAAGCAGGCTCCCTGCTGAGCAGAGAGCCCGATGCAGGGCTCGATCCCAGGACCCTGGGATCATGACCTGAGCCGAAGGCAGAGGTTTTAACCCACTGAGCCACCCAGGCGCCCCTCTTAATGAGTGTTTAATGTATAGAGTGACACTGGCATCTTCACTTGGTCTATGTGTCAGACTGTCATATGTCAGGTATAGTCCATGAGGAAGTATTACAGAAGATTGACAGAGGCACCTTGCAGTACCTTTATTTTCAGCGTAATGGGATGAATTGTAGTTCTACATACCTACTTAGGTGGATTTTGGATTTGACTAAACCAAATCTCATAAAACAAACAAATGGCAAAAAGATTCCTGCGAAGAAACTGTATACTGGAGTCCATACTAATAATGTGCTAGGAGTGAACCACGTGCATAGACAAGTCAGCTGATGAATCTCCCTTGACTAGTGAAGTCAGTCCCTGACAATCTAATTCCATCCGAGATGACATCCAAAATTTTTTGAAATTCTAAGGACAATTTGATATAAGGGATTATATCTATTACCCTTTATATTGAAACTTTTGTTGTTTTTTTGTCCCTTGAAATACTGAGTAATAATAGGAAGCCATCATAATTAAGAAACACACAGGATAGGGCGCACGAGTGGCTCAGTCAGCTGAGCATCTGACTCAATTTCAGCTCAGCTCATGATCTTGGGGTTGTGGATCAAGCTCCCTGTCAGGCTCTGTGCTCAGCATGGAGTCTGTTTATCTTTCTGTCTCTGCTCCTGCCTTACTCCCATGCTTTTGCTCACTCATTCTCTTTCTTTCAAATAAGTAAATAAAATCTTTTTTTTTTTTTAAAGATTTTATTTATTTATTTGACAGAGAACACAAGTAGGCAGAGAGGCAGGCAGAGAGAGAGAGAGAGAGAGAGAGAGAGAGAAGCAGGCTCTGCACTGAGCAGAGAGCCCAATGTGGGGCTCGATCCCAGGACCTGGGATCATGACCTGGGCTGAAGGGAGAGGCTTTAACCCGCTGAGCCACCCAGGCGCCCCTAAGTAAATAAAATCTTAAAAAAAAAAAAAACCACACGGGATAGGAAGACAAACTTCCATAAGTTTTTAGTGACATTTAAATTCAGTATGTAGAAAAATATCACTAAAATTAATGATAGATATTTAAAAGCCTCTTTTGAGTTTTCTTAATAGTAAAAGGCCAAATGTAATATATTATTAATAATATTAGGGACACACTTATTCTTCCCGTTACAATAAAATGAATGAAATAAAGCAAAGAAAACAATACGGCAGCAACTTAAATGGATTCTTTTGTGGACAGATACTGTCAGAAGTTATATAGAAATAATTAGAGATTATTTGAAACATTAAGAATTAAAACAGATTATTCAATGTAGAAAGATACTATATAAACTATGGAAGTTTCTACCATGACCCAGATGATCATTTTAGCTTGATTTTGTTTCAGTAGCGAAATACAGGAAGAACTAAGTTTTTTTTGTGTGCCATTAAACTAAAGATGGGTCAGGGAAGATATATTCTCCCAATAAGCTTCCTGAATTTAATACAATGTTTATATGACTTCTTGAATATGAACAATTTCTTGAACATAAAGCAGTGTTTATGAGGGAATTGCCTGGGGTGATGGTAATGTTTTGACTCATAGGGGTTTAGATTACATGTGTGTATACATTTGTTGGAACTCATCAAATGGTAAACTTAAGATTATGCATTTTACTGTATGTAAAATTTACCTTATAAAAGGAAAGAATCAAACATGTTAAATTCATATTAATGATATACATGCTGAATTATTAAGGGAAAGCATGCTGAGGTCTCTGACTTACTTTAAAATGCATTAAAAAAACCAGACACTGAGACTGGCTCAGTGGGTGGAATGTGCTGTTCTTGATCTTGGGGCTCTAAGTTTGAGCCCCACACTGGGTATAGAGATTACTTAAAAATAAATTCTTTAAAAAACCAAACCAAACCTGGGATAGATTGATGAATGGATAGAGGGATGGGTTGTTGGATAGATTAGGGTAGTCTAGTCATAGTAGTAGTAAAAATGGTAGGTAAGTTGTAGGTATATGGACAGACGTTCTCTCTCAAGAGCTTTTGAACTTTTCTGTTGCATTATCCTTAGGCTATCTGTAGCAACACAGAAGTTGATATCAGATGTGTGGAGAGTGCTTCAGGATGGTATTAGCATTGTTAATTTTTATAAAAACCTGGTTAGTGAAGTGTGGAATCTCTCCAGCACTCTGTAGTGAGATGGGGACTGGCCATGAAGATCATTTGAATCCCAAGGGCTTCTTTGGTGATCTCACAGCAAAGAAAAGAGCTGTTGAATTCTACCCACTGAGGATAGGTGAAATGTGTTTTTAAATGAAAAGATATGTCAGATTTGCTGACCTTTTTTATATGAGAAGTGGCTATATAATATACTTCATAGGACATTAAAATTAACCAACCACCCAAATCAGTGGTATACTCTGACAACATCCCTTTAAAGTAAAGGTAATGTTTTGGGGTGCCTGGGTGGCTCAGTGGGTTAAGCCTCTGCCTTTGGCTCAGGTTGTGATCTCAGGGTCTTGGGATCGAGCCCCGCATCAGGCTGTCTGTACAGCGGGGAGCCTGCTTCCTCCTCTCTCTCTGTCTATTCCTGATCTCTCTCTCTCTCTGTCAAATTAAAAAAAAAAAATCTAAAGTAAAGGTAATGTTTTTTTTTTTTTTTAAGAATTTTATTTATTTATTTGACATAGAGAGATCACAAGTAGGCAGAGAGGCAGGCAGAGAGAGAGGAAGGGAAGCAGGCCCTTGCTGAGCAGAGAGCCCGATGTGGGACTCGATCCTAGGACCCTGAGATCATGACCCGAGCCGAAGGCAGTGGCTTAACCCACTGAGCCACCCTGGCATCCCAAGGTAATGTTTTAATAATGAGTGAGAAAGTCAGTGCCTTTTTGAAGACAGATTAAAATACGGAGTGTGTTTTTTTTTTTAAATTTTATTTATTTGACAGAGATCACAAATAGGCAGAGCAGCAGGCAGAGAGAGAGGAGGAAGCAGGCTCCTCGCTGAGCAGAGAGCCTGATTTGGGGCTCTATCCCAGGACCCTGGGATTATGACCTGAGCCGAAGGCAGAGGCTTTAGCCCACTGAGCCACCCAGGCGCCCCCAGAGTGTTTTTAAGAATCATTGCTTGAAAATGTTTCTTTTATAATGTTATTTTTGTTGTCAAAGGTAACTGTGTTGTGAAAACTTTGTTATCTGCACACTTAAAAAACCTGTAGCAGTATTTGCTATACTGTTGAAAAATCTTCTAAATAAAGAATTATTATTTTTAAACCAATTGTTAAAAATCTTAAAATGCAGTATCTTTTGATTATGTTGTAAGAACAATTGATTGACATGAGGAAAGATGGAAATTTATTAGCCAAAGTTCAACAAAAACTTTTGCTAATTGATGGAAGTTATTGAAAAATGAAAATAGTAAGAATGAGTGATATATTTTAAAAATTTCAGTTCTTACGTTTTTGCAATTATCCCTTTCTTAACTAAACTGCCATTGCCTGTAAATACTGAAATATTTGGAACTTAGGACCTGACATTTCAATTACTGAATGACAAATTCTTAAATAATAATATTATTTCATTTGTTATTTTCATTATTAAAATTGTTTCACTAAAAGTGTTAGGTTTTTATGAGAATGAAAAGATCTGGGGACACTTGGGTAGTTCAGACAGTTAAGGGTCGGACTCTTGATTTTGGCTCAGGTCATGATCTCAGGGTAGTGGGATTGAGCCCTGCCTTTGGCTCAGTCATGATCTCCGGGTTTTGGCATTGAGCCCCATGTCAGGCTCCTTGCTCAGTGGGGAATCTGCTTCTCCCTCTCCCTCTGCCTCTCCCCCTGCTCATGCTCTCTGTCTATGTCTCTTTCTCTGTATCTCTTTCTCAAATGAATGAATAAAATCTTAAAAAAATATGTGCGACTAATAAGATATGAGGGGCACCTGGGTGGCTCAGTCAGTTAAATGTCTGCCTTTGCCTCAGGTCATGATCTCGAGGTCCTGGGATGGAGCCTCACGTGGGGCTCTCTGCTCAGCTGGGAGTCTGCTTCTCCCTCTCCCTCAGCCACTGTCCCCCCCTTCACGTCCCCTGCCCTGTTCATGTGTGCTTGTGCACATGCTCTCTCTCAAATAAATAAATAAAATTTTTAAACAAAATAGGGGTGCCTGGTTGGCTTAGTTGTTAAGCATCTGCCCTCAGCTCAAGTCATGATCCTCGGGTCCATGAATTGGGCTCCCTGCTCAGTGGGAAGCCTGCTTTTCTTGCTCCCATTCCCACTGCTTGTATCCGCTCTCTGTCAAATAAACAAATAAAAATAAAGATAAACCTTTAAAAAAAAGGATATGAACTATTTTAAATGTCTTAATCCGTACTTTATGTATGCTTTATATTGTATAGAATGTATTAGTAAAATACTATGTATATAATAAATATGTGTACGTTGGAAGACCATAATAAATTTTGTTTGTTTTTGGTTGGTCAGACTATGTAATCAAAAAAGTTTGGAGACCCCTTTCCACTGATGACTCATGATCTGGCAAACTGTTATTGGTATCAACAATTTATTCTGAAAGTCTAAATCACTGTTTAGAGATTATAATAAATCAGCACATGGTTTCTAACTTGTGAGCTTTTGTTTTTTAATGTTGAGCCTTGATAAATGAAGGTTAGCTTAAGTTTAAATTTTTAGACTATGGTTCTCAAAAGTATACAACAGCATAAACATCATCTGGGAATTTATTAGAAATGTAGATTCTCAGGCCACATCCCAGACCTAGTGAACCAGACATGCCAGTTAATAAGCTTGCCAGGCAAGTCCAGTGCTCACTTGTTTGAGAACCACTGGCACAAGTGATGTAGACTCATGGGTCATCCCTGCTTATTTCTCCCTACTTCATGATGTATGTAAGACAGTTTATTCAAATACTTATAGTCTAAGTCTTAGCTCAGACTTTTTTGTCTCTGAGATTTTTTTTCTCTCTTCCTTCCCTCTTGTTCTTTCCCTTCCTTTGTGAAAAATTGTGTTACAATTATTAGTGTTACTTTGACAAAAGGGATAGTGTTTTGGTTCTTAATATTTGGATGCAGCAGCCAGTGTGACAAATAGCATATGTTTAAAGGGTATACACACACACACACACACACACACACACACACATATTTTAAAGACCATTTATTTATTTATTTGACAGAGAGAGAGAGAGAGAGAAAGTGAACGAGGGAATACAAGCATGGGGAGCGGGAGAGGGAGAAGCAGTCTTCTCTCATTTGGAGCCCCATTTGGGGCTCCATCCCAGGACCCTGGGATTGTGACCTAAGCTGAAGGCAGATGCTTAACGACTGAGCCACCCAGGCACCCCTAAAGGGGATTTTTTTTTTAACATTTTCAAATTAAAATTTTTAAAAAGATTTTATTTATTTATTTGACAGAGATCACAAGTAGGCAGAGAGGCAGGCAGAGAAAGAGGGGGAAGCAGGCTCCCTACCGAGCAGAGAACCCGATGCAGGGCTCCATCCCAGGACCCTGAAATCATGACCTGAACCGAAGGCAGATGCTTAACACATTGAGCCACCCAGGCGCCCCTCAAATTAATTTTTATTCATTACTTCTAGTTGTACTTGAGAATTTCCTATTTTTTTCCATCTCTATCCTCTTGATTTCAAATTTTGTAATCTTAGAATAGCTTTCACCAACTAAAATTTCAAAGTATGAATCACCTAGAGTCAACCATTGTTGAATTTTGTTAACAGTTGCTTAATCTTTCTCTGTGTACACACACACACACACACACACACACACACACACACACACTTTTTTTTGCTGAAGCATTTGAAAATAAATTGTATACATCAGTACTCTTCATTCCTGAATTCTTTACTGTTCACAATAAAGATCAAAGTAGCTTTTTAAGGGACTAGTACAAAATTATTCTAAAAGGCCAACATATAAGAAATGCTAAACCAATTATTAAAGCCTCTTAAATATTTTCAAGTTCCTTTTATAAATGTCTTAATGAGAAAAAGATACATAACTCCCAGTTCTAAATGTGTATATGCACCCTCTAGCCTCTCTTAACCAAAGCTTTTCATTTGAACTATAGAACACAGAGCATGATTTGAATGACTATTTTCTCATTTTTCCCCAAGATGGTATCTAACTAGTATCAATTAGAAGATATAGGGAAGGACTTAATTCCTTACAATGGATGTATTAGAATATTTAAGGAACATTCTAAGGAATGTTAAGATTTATTAAAGAACTCCAGGAACCCAGGTTAGTGGGACTGTGCAAGTGTCAAATTCTTAAAAGGATTTTGCTTTGACTACTTGTGATATTTATGTAACTATTTTTTTTTTTTTTTTTTTTTAGATTACAGGCCCACCAGGTTGTGGAAAAACTCAGTTTTGTATAATGATGAGCATTTTGGCCACGTTACCCACCAACATGGGAGGATTAGAAGGAGCTGTTGTGTACGTCGACACAGAGTCAGCATTTAGTGCTGAAAGGTGGGAGATTTAATTCTTTTCCATTGTAATGTCCTATTTTATAACTTATTTATAGCATGTAACATTTTCAAACAGGTTAACATTTACCTTTTCTTTGTGAGAATGCAGAATGTTAGATGCTGTTTTAAATGAATTTTCCTTTTAAGATTAACACAGGAAGCAGTTTCTTTTTGTCTTTTCTATCCTTTTGTCATTGGCTTAAGTGAGATTCCTGGACAGGCTGTTTTGCAGAAAGTCAGGAAAAAAGAAGTTTAAGAAACAGAGGGAAGGATATAAGTAAAAATGGGGAAGAGGGAAATTTAATTAAAAAAAGCAAAAGCTAAGGTGCTTTGTAACTCATTTCTAGTTGAGAGTAAAATATTAGTGAATGGAAAAGTTGCACATTTCAAAATACATTTTTTTTTTTTAAAGATTTTTATTTATTTATTTGTCAGAGAGAGAGCGAGCGAGAGCGAGCACAGGCAGAATCAGAGGGAGAAGCAGGCTCCCTGTGGAGCAAGGAGCCCGATGTGGGACTCGATCCCAGGACGCTGGGATCATGACCCGAGCCGAAGGCAGCTGCTTAACCAACTGAGCCACCCAGGCGTCCCTCAAAATACATTTTGATTGAGAAGTATTTCACTTTAATCTTTGCAACAGTATGTTATTCAACATAAACACACTGATAGTAAGTGTATCTGTGCTTGGAAAGGAAAGATTTCCTTATTTGAAAGGGACCTTTAACATTCTATGAGAGGCATTTGGTTATTTGGGTAATTCTGTACATCTGAAAATAAGTTTGGTCCTCCTCCTCCCCTGCTCTGATTAACCTTCATGAGCAAGAGTACTTATAGGTCTGGAGACTGATTCATTTTTGTTCTTTTAGTCAAGGTGTAGTATAGGTATAGTCCTTTGAGTCTGTCTAATTGTGTTAAAGTCTCTCCCTTATTTCTCTCTAAGGATATTAGTTAGATCAAAGTGTATTCGGTAGCCAGATAAGTTCCAAATAGATTATTTTGCCTGGAATTTATTTTCTTTGTTCTTCTCTATTGCTTGTTATGTATTTTCAGTATATGCCATAAGTTTGTCAGCTTTGTGAGTTTGTGTTATATCTTTGTATCTTCAAAGCCAAATCTAGTGACTGACACATATTAAGTGCGCAGAAAATGTTTGATAAATGAATGGACAGGCATTACTCTCAAATTGTGAAAACCAGACACCATTTCCTACTAAAAGGAATGAGGGTTTTTGGGGAAATGGCTGCTTCTAGCACTGGTGCAGGAAATTTTTAAGTCGAGTCTGAAACTTATCAGATGACAAGGAAGTTATCAAAGACCACTTAGGACTCAGGAGTCAACCTGAACAGGTTCCCACTGGCCAAAGATGAGACACACTGACCACCAGTAAGATAATAATGACAGTAGATTAAAACCTGTGAACTATGTTTAAAGTCATAAGTCTGTAATACACAGAAATTTAGAGAAGCAACTCATTAGTTTGAAAATGAGTTGAAAAAAAAAGGAAATCAAACATCTATTCTTTTTCTATATGAACTATATTACTGAGTAACAAATAGGTCTTTTTACAGGAGTATTCCAGCAATAATAAATGAAGAAGGACTGATAGAATATCATCAAATTAAAAACCCCAGCAATCTAATGGACCTAGGCATTGAATACTGTGATATAAGAAGAAATCCGTATTTTGTCTTTGTCCTGATTCTTGGCCAAAGAGCTTCTAAAACCTTTGGAATTTCCCGAGTTAATAGAAGCGCCAGGCGTATCATTTGTTATTCATAATCAGCCCCTTTCAAACATACCTGAGCTTATGCTAATGTGATTATTTTTGGTGGGGCCCTGGAAAGCTTCAGATGGGAGCTGGTGGCCAATCATGTGATTATAGAGAGGGGACTTTCAGCTCCACCCATTCCCCCCAACCTCTGAGGAAGGGAAAGAGGCTGGTAACTGGTTAATTGCCAAAGGCCAGTGCTTTAATCAATAATGCCTATGTAATGGGATCTCTACAAAAATCTCCAAATGATAGGGTTTGGAGAGCTTTGGGTTGGTGAACACAAGGTGCTGGGAGGGTGGTGTGCCATGGAGCCCTCCCCAATCTTTTCTTGAGTTCTATCTTTTATTCTTGTAATAATTTGGTAATAGTAAGTAAAATGCCTTCCTGAGTTCTTTGCACCATTCTAGCAAAATTATTGAACTTGAGGAGGGGTGTGTGGGAACTCCTATTTTGTAGTTGCTCAGTGGGTCAGAAGTAGTAGTAGTATTAATATTCCCAGAGGTCTAGGACTTGAGATTCAGGCCTTGATGTGGGGGGGCGGGCAGTCTTGTTGGTCTGAGCCCTTAACCTGTGGAGTCTGAGCTAACTCCTGATAGTTAAGTGTCTGATACCCAGTTGGTGTCGATAGGGAATTAAAAAATTGCTTGGTTATGGAAAACCCAAATATTTGATGTCAGAAGTATCATGAGTGACAATAGCTCATAAACATAAAGGCTTAATATCACAAAAAGAAAACTAGTCATTGTGGTACCTCCTGATGGAAGACTAGTCAAGCCTGAGTGTGATCAAGCTTTCAGATCCAACTACTAGTTTACAACATATATAGAGAAGAGAGGAACATGTTAAACAATACCAGAGAGTTGCAGTCAACAAAATCCGAACTGTGGCAAATGACAGAACAAATGATTCTTGGAGTTAGAGTTGGAGGAGGAACCTTTGGATTAAAAGGGATTTGAAAGGTATATTGCTCTCATCACATTGTATACCTTAAACCTACACAATGTTATATGCCAGTTATATCTCAATAAAGCTGGGGAAAAAAGACATATTGGTCAGTTCCAATGTGATGAACTTATTTGGATCTTAAATAAATGGTAAAAAAGAACAAAAGCATAAGTATATGAGAGCACTGAAAATCTGAACACTGAAATACATTTGATGCTAACACTGATAATCAAGACATTGTTTCACTCAGGTTGTCCAAATGAAATGTACTGTTTAAAATGCCAGTGACGGGACGCCTGGGTGGCTCAGTTGGTTGGACGACTGCCTTCGGCTCAGGTCATGATCCCGGAGTCCCCGGATCGAGTCCCGCATCAGGCTTCCAGCTCCACGGGGAGTCTGCTTCTCCCTCTGACCTTCTCCTCGCTCATGCTCTCTCTCACTGTCTCTCTCTTAAATAAATAAAATCTTAAAAAAAAAAAAATTTAAAATGCCAGTGACTAACCTTCAACAAACTAAAGGAAAGTTGGAAATGAGGTAAAATTTTAGTCCCTTTATTGGAATTATATTTCTTCCATTTTTTTTTTTTTTAAGATTTTATTTTTGAGTAATCTCTATACCCAGTGTGGGGCTCAAACTCAAAACCCCAAGATCTAGGGTTGGTTGCTCTACTGACTGAGGTAGCCAGTGCCCCTGGAATTATGTTTCATAATTTACAGGGAACCTTAATGAAGGTCATTGGAGGATAGGGGTTGAAATTTACATTGTTTTTACTTTTCTAGTCTGTTCTGCACAGGCTGGAAGAGTATGGTCATCTGGCTGCCACATGGATTGCATTCTGAGGTGTGGTGATAGGGTCAGGTGGAATCAAAAGTGCCAGTCCTCCTTCTGGAGTAGCTCCTTCTCCTTCTGGAGAGTTCGTCACGGGAGGACAGAGACTGGAGATGGCTCTGTACTGCCTGGTCCTATTTCATTTGTGCTATTACAGCTTGACCCCTATTTAGATTTATTGGGGGAAGGTTCGTTAATCAGTTAGGAAAGCTTTCTGCTGCAATACCCACAGAGCAGTGAGTAGGTGGTTGCAGGCACTGATTGGGAGCATTGATGACAGGGAGACCTAATAGGGCTGGGGCATTCCCAGTCAGTGGGAAGGGAAATACCAGCTATCTGTTTTATCAGGAAAAAATGTTTTTCAGAATAGCTGTCTCTTTCCCTCTGTTGATTTCCTTTTCATCCTCTGGAATTGTCATGCAGATTTCTCACTGAGACACCCCTATATGCAAGGGAGAGTGAGGAAAGGAAGGGGAAAAGATTGTCATAATAAGCATGATAAGTTAGTTTCCTGGGGCTGGTTAACATTGCTGCCTGAGTAAAATTGGGGTTCTCATAGTAAAGAAGTGGGAATAGATATTGGTAGGTAATTAGTAGTGTCTGTCACCACTGGGATCATTTCTGGACTTAGAGAAGAGGTAACAGCATGGAAAATGAGACTCAACAAAGAATGCGTTTTAGCTTTTTGTATGCCTCTGTATGTAGCAGTGTCTTCATTTTGTGCTTACAAGCAAGCTGTCTTATTAGCACAAATGAGAACGTGAGTTGAAGGATTATTCTGAGGAAGGTTAAAGGATTTGTGTAAAGGGATGCCTGAGTGGCTCAGTCGGTTGTTTAAGTGTCCAGCCCTTGATTTTGGCTCAGGTCATGATCTCAGGGTCATGATATTGAGACTCAAATCAAGCTCCATGCTCAGCATGGATTAAGATTATCTCTCTCTCCCTATAACCTTCCCTGTCCCCCATCCCTCTCCCTCTTGCTCTTAAGAAAAGAAAACAAAAAACTCAATTTGCTTATAGAGAATTTAGGGTAAGTGATAAAAAGTGGAAAGTAATTATAATTTTTAATTTTAATAATAATTTGCAAGTTACCTTTTTTATCAAGAAGGAGGGAAAAAAACAGGAGGAGTAAATAAAACTGTGTAAGTTTAAAATGCATTAAAAGAAAAAGAGAACCTTGTGGGTGATGTATTTAAAAACACTTTGGAAAGATTAGTTATATATATATATATATACTTTTTATATATGAAATTACATATTTATTTATATATATAAAAAGTTACTTATATATTTATTTATATATATTTTAGTTATATATATATATATGCTTTTAAAGATTATTTATTTTAGATAGAGTGGTATAGAGAGAGCATGTGCATGCACAGTGGGGAAGGGCAGAAGGAGAGGGAGAGAGAGTCCTAAGCAGACTCGGCTCCAGAGCCTGTCTTGGTGGGGCTCGATTTCATGATCCTGAGATCATGACCCAAGCCCGAGCATTGGTCACTCAACCAACTGTGCCACCAAGGCACCCCGATTAGTTTTGTTTTTTTAAAGCAATACACTAGTGCATTTTTACATATCTTTGAGAAGATAATCTAAAGTAGTATGTTAAGTATGCTTGTTCACCTTAGACTAAAATTTTATCTCCAAACTAATTAGTAATTACATAATAGTAGAGTCTGGTACTAACCCTCAGGTATTCAAGGACTGCCTTGTGGAGAGGGGAATGTTAAGCAAGAAGAGTTCTGGGTCTGCCTTTCTGATTGATTCAGAAGAGTCTATATTTGTTTAACCTATTGGACTTATGCTTAAGATCTGATATGGTCTTAGACACTCTGTGCTTATATATACCTTGAGAATATGGGTAAAGGGATTAATCTAGTGACTTGTACAAAAATTTTGGCAACCATGAGAATTCTAGTATATGAGAATTGAGGAACTACTGTCTTATCCCTGTTGGAGGTAATTAGGAAAAGATGGAACTAGAGTTAAGAATAAAGAAGGGATGGTAAATAGTAATAGAGGTTTTCAATATATAATTTTGGGAGAAAAATGGATAAAGGATGATAAAGTGGGTCTTCGAACTGCAAGTGGGTATGTGTGTGAGGCAAATTGAGGGACTGAAACAAGAGATGGGGCCCTGGACTCTGGAAGGTGAGGGCTTGGGAGGTGGGATATAGGATTGGGAATTTAAGAGGTAGAAGTGGACAGTCCTGAGTTTTCATGAAATCAGAAAAGCTCTGAAAACTAGGAAGAAATATGTAGTTCCACAGGGGAGGAAGACATTAAATAATCACAAACATGAAAAATTGTAGCTATTAGAGCTCTGTGTACAAAGGAGAGATGTATGTTGTATTTTTCTGTGTGGAAACAGTGGCCAAGTTTGGATCTGAGGAGCTGCCTGTCACCTTTGAAGGTACCAGGTACCCCACAGCCAGTGCCCTCCAATCCCTAGCCAACTGTTCATAAGGTGTCAGTCTTTCTGAATCAGTGTATCAGAAGGGAGGCATGTAGTGTTAGTGGCTAGCCATGACTTTGGGTTATTAGGAAGGTTAATTGCCATTGTGGTCTTAGGACCATTTACCTATTTGCTTGTTGGCATGAATCCAGGATCTTTGATGTGAGGCAAACAATAGAGAGAGAGAGAGATGTTTTTTAGGATGGTTTCATGAGTTTGGGTAGGTTTCACCTTGGTCTAATTTTAGCTGCCTTATCATTTGTGAATCTAGGTGAATTAGTGGGAAGATCTTGAAGAGGTTCTAAGAAATGGAATTCATAAATACTTTAAAAAAAACTTTGGAATTATCTGGAATCTGTAAAGGACTAATAGATTCACACTGTTATATTTATATCACACTGTTGAACAAATACATACTGAATTAATAAACAGGAAAATATTACATATGTATAAGAAGCTTTGAGAAACCATAAACTTCTATTTCAGGACATGTATGATGCTATATTTCAACTAGAATTTTGGAAAACTTTTTTTTTTTTACATTAAGCATGTGTTTTATTTCAAGTTGTCATGTGGTCGCTAATGTAAAGCATTTAAATTTCCTTTTATACAAGAGCTGTGAAGTAACAGGGGGAACTAATAACAAAAACCTGGAACGAATCCAGTCTTCTCCACTTCAGTGAATGGTAATTCCATTCCTCCAGATGCTCATCCAATTAGTCAAGAAATTCCTTCAGCTTGTGAACTATACATTAAGTTCAGGTCTTTCTAATCAGCTGAGCTCTTCCCCAGGTCAAGTCACTATCATCTTTCTTATCTGGATTACTGTACTAGCTGGTCTTGTTTTGACCTGTGCCCCATGTACAGCCCCTTTTCCATCTGATAGTGATTCTGGAAAGAAAAAAAAAGTCAGATTGTCTCAGTTCTGCTTCCAGGTTTCTTAGTTCACTAAGTAATACCTAAACAAAATACCACAGTCCTAAGGATCTTACGTGATCCTGGCCCCTGGCTAACACTCTGACTTTATTTCCTTTTTAATTAATTAATTTTTTAGAAAGATTTTTATTTATTTATTTGAGAGAGAGCTAGAAGAAGCACATGCAGTGGGGAGGGGCAATGCAGAGGGAGAAACAGGCTCCCAGCTGAGCAGGGAGCCCTATGTGGGACTCGATCCCAGTACCCTGGCAGAGGCTTAACCCACTGAGCCACCCAGGCATCCTGACTTTATTTCCTTTTATTTGTTTCCTACGTTCCAGCTACATTAGCCTCCTTGTTTGTTATTCCTTGATTACCCCAGGCACTTCTTATATATAATTCTCTTTTCCTATTGTCTCTTCCACTGGATATCAAATGGTTCATTTTCTCATCTCTTTTAAACCATTGCTCAAATTCACCTCATTGAAGAGGCTTTCCCAGGCCACTTTACATAAAATAGCACTTGCTTCCATCTTTCACAATCTATTCCCTCATTCTGATTCATTTTTCTTTAGAGCACTTAGTACCTGATGTATAAAGTATATTTGTTTGTCTCTCTCAGTAGACTGTAAAAGTTCCATGAGGGAAGTTTTTTGTTGTTTTTGTTGTTCTTGTCCTTTGTCACATCCTTAGCACCTAGAATGGTGCCTGGCATAGAGTGGGTCCTCGATAAATATGTATTTAAAAAATATATTTATTTGAGAGAGAGAGTTAGTGAGAGGGGGAGGGAGAGAGAAGCTGAAGTAGACTCCACATTGAGCACAGAGCCTGATGTGGGGCTTGATCCCACAACTGGGAGATCATAACCAAGAGTTGGATGCCTAACCAACTGACCCACCCAGGCGTCCCTCAATAAATATGTTTTGAGTGAATAAATCTTCAGTGCATACTTGAAAAGAATACTATTTATGAAAAAGATGTCCACTAGATGGCACTGCTTTCAAACTTTATGTAAAAGTGAGGCTCTCTTCTGTTGTTACTCCAGCCAGGAAAGATCTTTGTGATGAAGATTGTCACAAGAAATTGCTATAATTAGTGTGAGGCATATAGATACTACATGTGTATTTGGTTTATGATTTATATATATTTTTAGATGTTTTTTCTAAAACAAAATACTTGGAGAAACTGATTATAGAAAGCATATTGGTATATAAATAACCATTTGATACAGTTATTTTGCCTGGCAACTGTGAATAAAGTCACTTTGTGTTCATACATTGACCACCTTCCTTCTGAGGGGACTTAATGGAATGAGAGAGCAGTAATAAGTTCCAGAGCTTTTTACCACTCAAGGCACCAGTGGAAATTCAGCCTAGTGTTGAAGGCAGAAAATTATTATTCTGTCATTTGTTCAGTTGTTGTTGCCAATGAGTTAGGTACTCACTGATTGAGGTAAGTACTCAGTACCTAATCAACCGGGCATCCAATTTTGAAAAACTTCCATGTTTCTGGCTGATGTGGCCACACCTATCTTATTAAAATCAGTGAGTCCCAAGCATCAGAGTTTTTAGCTGACTTCCCTGACCAGCTCCAAACTCAGCAAATAGTTGTCCTAATCAAGAAATTTACACATTTTCCTCCAATCCTTAAAATGTGCCTGTCCTGCCCATGCCAGTGTCATCTCATTTTTTTCCTGCTTTCATCGCTTACCTCATTTCCTCTGCTATTCCACCCTGTGTCTCTCTCTCATGCACTTCCTCTGAATGCTCACTTGATCCATTTTGTTCTCAGTCTTTACACATTTTTTGGTAATTTTTCCTTTTCCTGTTCAACCTATTGATGCCTTTCCCCGCCCCCAATTGTTCAAAATATACTTTAAAAATATTATTGACCAGTTTTCTCTTTCTATTTTAGATTTTTCTTTTTCATTTCTGATTATAATATATGTGAGGAATTTATTTTGTTAATCTTTTTAGCGTTCTCAGCCTCTTCTTGGGACTCATTAACTATCTAGAAATGAAAACACTATTCTTTGTACTTTTGTGTCTTTATTTATTTATTATTTTTTAAAAAAGGTTTTATTTATTTATTTGACAGACAGAGATCACAAGTAGGCAGAGAGGCAGGCAGAGAATGAGAAGGAAGCAGGCTCCCTGCCAAGCAGAGAGCCCAATGTGGCGCTCAATCCCAGGACCCTGGGGTCATGACCTGAGCCAAAGGCAGAGGCTTTAACCTACTGAGCCACCCAGGTGCCCCTGTACTTTTGCGTGTTTAAATGGAACATAAAGTATAGGGTGATTTTTGTGTTTATAGGCCTTCCTCCCAGTCATCCTTAGATGGTTAAGTATCAGGCTGGATAAAGTATCATTTTAAATAGGAGGCAGTTATACTCAAAGATTTATACTTTTTTATATTTTTAACAGAAACATTTGAAGTTTCTAGTACTGAGCTCCATGTCTTAAGCTGTTAATGATGATACTTGCATCTGTTTGGCCTTGTCACTCTCCTACACTTGGCCTACCCCATGTATTAGAGCTGGCTTTGAGTTCAGAATGTAGAAAATCCTTTTTTATCCACTAAAGAAATATTAGACAACATTTATTTGTTTAGAAGATAATTCCCTGGGGAGGGGTGAGGTAACAGATGGTGGAGGAGTAGGGACCTAAAGATCATCTAGTCCCAGGAATTCAGCTAGGGAGTTATCAAACCATTCTGAGCACCTACAAACTCAATAGGAGATTGAGGAAAAGAATAGCAGCAATTCTATGAACGGAAAATAATGTCCTGTTTACAAAGAAGTTATTAGATAGCATTTGTTTTGTATATATTACATTTTAATTTAGAAAGCACGTTTTTCTGTTCTTTTTTTTTTTTTTTTAAGGTTTTATTTATTTATTTGACAGAGAGAAATCACAAGTACACTGAGAGGCAGGCAGAGAGAGAGAGAGAGAGAGAGAAGGAAGCAGGCTCCCTGCTGAGCAGAGAGCCCGATGCGGGACTCGATCCCAGGACCCTGAGATCATGACCTGAGCCGAAGGCAGCGGCTTAACCCACTGAGCCACCCAGGCGCCCCTTTTTTGTTTTTTTTGTTTTGTTTTTTTTTAAGGTTTTATTTATTTATTTGACAGAGAGAAATCACAAGTACATTGAGAGGCAGGCAGAGAGAGAGAGAGAGAAGGAAGCAACGTTTTTCTGTTCTGAGACATGGAGACTTAATGATCTTTGATAGTTAGAATGATAATATTATATATTTGTTCAAATATATTTCTTTCATTCGGGATGAAATAACTTTCTTATTTACTAAACATATCTTACAGCTGCTAGTCAAATTATCACTTATTAAAAAGCATATCTATTCCTAGAAAGATAACCCTCAGATACATTGTTGCTTACTTGATCTTAAATGAGATCTGAGAGCCCTTGCTGGTCTCATGCTCTGGCTGCTGACCTCTTTTAGTGCTTATAAAGGAAGGTTTATTTTGCTTATACCTCCTCTATTTTTGTTCCAGTGTTATAGTTTATGAGTTTCCTAAGTAAAATTCATTAGAAGTTCAGCATTATGGCCTTAAATATCATTAGTTATTTTCACTTGTGTTATTTTTTCTCCCATACAGACTGGTTGAGATAGCAGAATCTCGTTTCCCCAGATATTTTGACACTGAAGAAAAATTGCTTTTGACAAGCAGTAAGGTTCATCTTTATCGGGAACTCAGCTGTGATGAAGTTCTACAAAGGTATGCTGCTTTAGATTTTGGTATTTTAGTAATACTTTGAAGATTTATTTTTTGTTTTTTATGTTTTCAGCTGAGTGAAAAAAGTTTCTACATAGGTATTAGGGTTATGGGAAATAATTATTTCAGAGTTCTTTATTTGCTACATCCTATTGGATGAAATTTGTTTTTAAAAATGAAAACATACTGAGTGAGTTTTAGATTTAATTTTTTTTAAAAGATTTTATTTATTTATTTGAGAGAGAGAGAGAATGAGAGAGAGAGAGAGAGAGAGAGCATGAGAAGGGGGAGGGTCAGAGGGAGAAGCAGACTCCCACCAAGCAGGGAGCCTGATGCAGGACTCAATCCTGAGACTCCAAGATCATGACCTGAGCTGAAGGCAGTCGCTTAACCAACTGAGCCACCCAGGCGCCCCTAGATTGAATTATTTAAGGGGTGTATTATTATCTATTTTCCATTAACAGGTTACCCCCCAAATTCAACAGCTTAAAACAGCAAACATGTATTATCTTACATAGTAGCAGAGGCTTAGGTATCTGGGAGTGGTTTAGTTGAGTGTTTCTGGCTTGGGGTTGCAGAAGAGGTTGCAGTCAAGCTGTTGGTCAGGGTTGTGGTCATCTCAAGCCTCAAACGGGGCTGGAGAATCTTGGAGAATTCCAGGGTCACTTGTGTAGTTGGCTGGAAGGCCTCCCTTCCTTGCTGGCTGTTGGCCAGAGTCCTCTGTTCTTCACCATGTGGGCCTCTGCATCAGGCTGTTAATAGCATGGCAACCTGTCTCCCTGAGACAGAGTGATCTGAGAGAGGGGGCAAGGGAGAGAGAGCCCAAGATGGCAGGCATAGTCTTTGGTAACTTACTCTTAGAAGTGACATATCATCATTTTGTCATATACTGTTGGTTATATAGACCAACCCTGGTAAATGTGGGAGGGGGCTGCACAAGGCTGTCAGTACAAGGTGGGAGTAAATGGGGACCATTTTGGAATTGGGCTAGGGAAAGCAGTTTCATCCTAAAATTAGCAGTATCATAGGAGAACCAGAGAATGAAATTAAATGAAAACATTTTGGTGCATTTTCAAAAAGAGTGCTGTATGTATAGAAGGGCAGGACATAAGTTATGATTATTGAATACTAGCAATCATTACTGTAACTTAGGGAAGAACAATTTGTTATCATTGTTTTTAAGTTGGTTAATCTTTGCAATACCCTGTTTTATATTATATCTTAAATTTATCTACTGTTTTGCAAATTCTGCTTTTCTAGGATTGAATCTTTGGAAGAAGAAATTATTTCAAAGGGAGTTAAACTTGTAATTATTGACTCTATTGCTTCTGTGGTAAGAAAGGAGTTTGATACACAACTTCAAGGCAACCTGAGAGAAAGAAACAAGTTCTTGGCAAGAGAAGCATCCTCCTTGAAGTATTTGGCTGAGGAATTTTCAATCCCGGTAAGTTTTTTCTTTTTCTCTCTTTTTCCCTTGTCCTTTGTTTTCTTTTATGTCAAGTTCACTGACTTATAATATCAGCTAATATAAATAGAAGAAAATGTAAAACAGATGATGTGTTAAAGGTAGCATGGTCTAATTGCTATAGTAAACTTCACCATCTTCTTAAATTCATTCATCTGTTGAGATTATATTTTTCACAGTTGGAGTCCGAAGCAGAATTAAATGTTGTTTGTAAAAGTTCCTGTATAGCCAGTCAGTACTTTTCTCCATCTCATTGTTGATTCTTTATGTACATTTTGAATTACTTTTGTCACATCGAGGTAAATATTAACTATTAAAACTATATGAAATTGCCTATGTCTATTTCTGTAGTTTCTTCTATGGCAGTATTTGTCAGTTTTATAAATATTTTTGATTTAGATATTATGCTATTATGGTCGGTACTGTCTTGTACTCTGTAGGATTTGGTTTGCTCCAAATGGCCAGAGGTTGACTATCACATGTTATATTGGGGGTGATAGTAATGGAAGTGTCAGTAAGGGGATCTTGGACGATGACTGTTGACCCCACTTTTCATAGTGGGGACTGTGATGAGTAAATCTGAAGATGCAGGTATCTTGCAAATGTTTGTAGTGGGTAAGCTACAAGGTTTAAGTGCAGACTGAAGACTTTCCCAGTAGCAGTGTGTAGGAGAGTTCTGCTTATTCTGCAGCCTCAACAGCATTTTGTATTGTCAGGCTTTTCAATTTCAGCCAGACATCATCTCAACAGAAGACAAGAAAATTCCTTAAACCGAGATAAGATTTAGTTATGATTTTATAATTTTTAGATTCGTGTTTTGGAAAATTAAAAGATTGGATCTTTGTAATGTGTACCAAGATGGTAAACTACCACACAGCCTTTGTGATTTATAAGCCCAAGCAAGAAGTCAAGGAGGAGGGGCGCCTGGGTGACTCAGTGGGTTAAGCCTCTGCCTTCGGCTTGGGTCATGATCTCAGGGTCCTGGGATCGAGCCCCGCATCGGGCTCTCTGCTCAGCAGGGAGCCTGCTTCCCTCTCTCTCTCTCTCTCTGCCTGCCTCTCTGCCTACTTGTGATCTCTCTCTGTCAAATAAATAAATAAAATCTTAAAAAAAAAAAAAAAAGAAGTCAAGGAGGAAAATGTGGCATATAAAAAGTTCTACATTTCTTAATGGCTTCTTAATTCATATTTTGGATTATATGATGTAATTGCTGGTGAAGTCAAGGGCTGTAAAGTTTATCCCCGATGACACTCATCTTTTAAATTTTATTGTAGTTGGTTAAAATGATAAATCCAAATCCATGTTTTCCCTGGCCAAGGGAATTAGAAAAATATTTTGTAGGGTTACTTGATTGTTTGGAAAATATAAGTATGTATACTTATTTTATTAATTCATGCTGGTTGTTGACTTAATCCTATGTAAAATGTAAAAATGCACTTTTTAAAAGTTGTATTTGTTTGCTTTTAAAAAGTAGTTGTAGGCTAATATTTTTCAGTTTTTTTCTGAGGTAATTTATTTTCCTGAGTGAGAAAAGGGCTCTGCTTTTCTTTGTTTTTATTAGTGCCCTCTGAAAGATTAGGTACTTATTTCCATATCTCTCTGTTTTTGCCTTTGTTTTTCTCTTTAGAGATAAAAGTACAGATGTAATATGCACTTCTGTAACACAAGATAGTAGTGGTTTTTGTGAAAATTAGTATTAGTTTTAGAAGGATTTTGAAAAATAATTCCTTTGGGAAGTGTGGGAATTTTGTAGCCTAATTCCCACATTTAAATGAAAAATCATGAACTTCTAAGTTTTTAAGCTGTGCTTTGAATAGGTGACTAGACATGGACTAACTAGCTGAAAATAATATGTCGTGATGTAATTTATTATCCCTTTCAAAATCGCAGACCATGTGCCTCTTTATAGTTTCTCAAACATTCCAACAAACTTTCCTGCTTCAAAAGTGTTATTTCTCAGTCTGAAATATTTACCCTCTAAATATCAATATGATTTCTTCTTTCCTGTCATCTTATTAATGAGGACTTTCCTGACCATGTAAGTATTAACCACATTCCCTGCCTCCCCATCTCCCTGTATGCTTTGTTTCTTCATTGCACTTTCACCCTCTAGCATGTTATATATTTATGTTGATTGTCTCCTCCACCCCACAGAGTGGTCACAAGGACTGTCTACTTTCTTCACTACTTTATTCTCAGCAGCAGAAACAGTGCTTAACACAGAGTAGGTACTCAGTAAATATTTTCAAATGTATGAATTGCAGATACTGCTTTTTTCCTTGGACTTCAGTTAGTCTTCTATATATTGGCACTGTACTTAAGTTTTTAATATTTTCTCTTACCTTTATTTTGATCCTATCTTTAATATTGTTTATTATTTCTAATAGTAATAATATACAATATTAGGTAGCAGAATGTCTTATCATATAGGAGCTGTACTCAGATTACACTGGCATCTTACAGGAAGAAAAAGAGTTCTTAAGATTCTTAAGCTTGGGAACGTCTTTAGAGATCGATATAGTGTCACAAAGCCAGGAAGTAGACAAGATTCTACTTCAGTTTAGTAGAACTATGGTAGATGAATGTCTGATGGCCTCTGAGGAGTAGGCAGGAAGCTAAGCATTCTAGTCTGCCCTCTTGCTGTGAATCTGAGATGGTGGATTGGGTCAGGACCATGCCTGGGACTTTGACACTCTGGATATCATTTCATTCAAATAAGACCAAAGAGTAAAATCACCTTAGGTGATGGGATGAGTACTTAACTGAATTTTAAAATTCCTTTTCAGTGAACATGCAATACTTTTAGTAATGGGGAAAAGCTTAAAAGTGTAATCTATACTTAATTTTGATTGCCACATTACATATGCTTGTATATGTTTTTATGCAAGGATGCCTGCATGCATGAAGATTTCAATATTCTCTCTTTGTGATTGATTAAATAGACAAACTCTTAGCAAATTAAATCCAGAAAGTCAGAAGACCTGAAAAACGTAGCCAGCTTGATCTAATTGACATTTACAAAATGTTCCACTCACTTTTTGCAGAAAATGCATTTCTCTCAAGTACACATGA
Source organism: Mustela nivalis (assembly GCF_964662115.1). NCBI lineage: Eukaryota > Metazoa > Chordata > Mammalia > Carnivora > Mustelidae > Mustela > Mustela nivalis. Next base: position 33,412,768 of record NC_139025.1, on the reverse strand, counting down.
GATATTCACCAAGATAGACAGTATTCTGGGCCATAAAATAAAACTCAATAGATTTAAAAGGTTGAAATGATACAATGTATGTTTTTTGACCCACAGAAAGAATTAAATTAGAAATCAGTAATACATGTCTGTAAAAATCCCCAAATATTTGGTAATTAAGCAGAACACTTCTAAATAACCTATGTGTTGAAGAGCAAATCACAAGAGAACTTAGAAAATATTTTCAAGTAAATCAAAATGGAAATAAAACATATCAGAATTTATGAAATGCAGCTAATCAGTACTTACAGGGAAATTTATACAGTTAAATGCTTATGTGAGAAAGAAAGATTACAAATCAATAATCTGAGCTTGTAATAACTAGAAAAAGAACAAATTAAACCCAACATAAATGGAAGGAAGGAAATCATAAAGAGCAGAAATCAATGTAATTGAAAACAAAAACAATGGAGAACAAAAATCAGTGAAGTAAAATGCTAGTTCTTTGAGAAGACCAATAAAATTAATAAGACTTTACTCAATCTGACCAGGAGAAAAATAAAAAACAAATTAGTAATATCAGGAATGAAAGGGGGGATATCCTTATAGGTCCTATAGACATTAAGTGATATTAAGAGAATGTTATAAATAGCTTTATTCCATTAAGTTTGATAGCTGAGATGAAATGAACAAATGCTTTGAAAGACACAGAATACTTACTGAGAAAGAAATAGATAACTTAAATCATCCTATATCTGTTAAAAAATTGAATTTGTAGTTAAAAATCTCACAAAGAAAACCCTAGGTCCAAATGGTTTTACTGGTAATATCCACCAAACATTTAAAGGAGAAATACCAATTCCATACAAGCCTCTCAGAAAATTTGCAAGAAAACTACAGATCAATGTCCATTATAAAAATGAACACAGACATCCTTAACAAATATTAGCAAATTAAATCCAGCAATAAATAAGAAGGGACTGAGTGGAGCTTATTTCAGGAATGCAAGGTAGATTTTGAATGCAACATTAAAATATAAAATCCATCACATCAACATATTAATAAAAAATCATCTCCGTAGATGCAGGAAAGAAAACCAGTCAACAAAATTCATCAGCTGTTCATGATGAAAACTCTCAACAAAGCAGAAGTAGAAAACTTTCTCCACTTGATAAAGGGCATTTACAAAAACTTTCAACTAACATCATACTTAACTTATTCTTAGTGGTAAAATACTATCCTTCTTCTCAAGATTGGGAACAAGGATAAGATAGCCCAGTCTTACCATTTCTAATCAGCAGTGTGCTGTAGATACTAGCCAACACAATATGGCAAGAAAAATAATTGAAGTACATTCAGATTAGGAAAGAAGAAATAAGACTGTCTTATTCATAGATCATATAATTTTAGTAGAAAACCCAAAGATTCTACACAAAAAAAGAAAGCTACTAGATCTAACAAGTGATTTTGCGGGATATGGGTTATACAGAAATCACTTGTTTTTTATATGCTAGTAATGAACAATTGGAAATGGAAATTGAAAACCTGTAACTTTTTTTTTTTTTTAAAGATTTTATTTGTTTATTTGACAGACAGAGATCACAAGTAGGCAGAGGGGCAGGCAGAGAGAGAGAGAGGGAACCAGGCTCCCCGCCAAGCAGAGAGCCTGACGTGGGACTCGATCTCAGGACCCTGAGATCATGACCTGAGCCGAAGGCAGCGGCTTAACCCACTGAGCCACCCAGGCGCCCCGAAAACCTGTAACTTTTTATGAGAGCACCAAGAACATGAAATACTTAGTGAAAATATGACAAAATATATGTAATATTTTAATGCTGAAAAGTAAAGAACATTCAGGAGAGAAATCAAAGAAGACCTAGATAAATGAAAACATATCATGCTTATGGATTGAAGATTCAATACTGTCAAGATGTCATTTCTTTCCAAATGACTGTTTTTAACACACATCCCAATCAAAATCCCAATAGGCTTTCTGGTAGAAATCAACAAGTCGACTGAAATTTATGTGGAAGAGCAGAAGATTGAGAATAGCCAAAACAATTTATAAAAAGAGGAATATAGAGGACTTCCACTATCTGAATTCAAGACTTATTATAAAGCCACAGTAAATAAGACAGTGTTATATTGGTGATAGGGTAGATTCCTAGATCAGTGGAAAAGAATAGAGAGTCCAGAAAATAAGTAGATTATAGTCTGTTAATTTTGAACATTGAAGGTAAGGTAATAATGGAAAAGGGATAGTTTTTTAACAAGCGGTGCTGGAACAATTGGATATCTGTTTGTAAAAAAACAAAACTTGACTAATTCTTCACACCATTACATAAACCTAATTCCAAATGGATCATCCACTGTAACATAAAACCTAAAACTACGAAACTTCTAGAAGAAAACACAGGAGAAAAATCTTTGTCACTTTGAGCAAGGCAAAGATTTCTTAGTGATAAAAAAACATGAACTGTAAAGTATCTGAACACTTCTACCCTCTGCAGATATTCTTTTTTTTTTTTTTTAAAGATTTTATTTACTTATTTGACAGAGATCACAAGTAGGCAGAGAGAGAAGGGGAAGCAGGCTCCCGGCCAAGCAGAGAGCCCAATGTGGGACTTGATCCCAGCACCCTGGGATCATAACCTGAGCCAAAGGCAGAGGCTTAACTCACTGAGCCACCTAGGTGCCGCCTCTGCAGATATTCTTAAGAAAATGAAGAGACAAGCCACAGACTGGCAAGTGAATATTTGTATAACTTATATGTTAAAGGACTGGTAGCTAGAAATACAAAGAACTATGAAAACTCAGTAATAGTCTAATTTTTTAAATGGGCAAAAGATGAGCAGTCAAATGCTCAACCACTGAGCTATATCCCTTGGGCAAAAGATGTGAATAAACACTTCAAAGAAGATATACAAATGGCACATAAGCACATGGAAAGATGCTTAATCATTAGTTCTTAGGGAAATGCAAATTAAAGTCATAATGAAATACTGCTATACACCTATTAGAATGGTTCAAAAACCAAATCTAAAACCCTGACTTTGCCGGATGCTGATGAGGGTGGGGAGCATCTCTGACTCTCATCCATGCTGATGGAAACGCTAAATGGTGTAGCCAGTTTGGAAGGCACTTTGGCAGTTTTTTAAAAGTTAAACATTTTAATTATGGGACCCAGCAGTCTTTTTCCTAGGTCGTCTTCTTTTTTTTTTTAATGCAAAGAAATTATGTTCCTGCAAAAATCTTCATGGAAACGTTTTTAGTACCTTTATTCACTATAGTCAAAGACTACAAACAACAAATATTTATCAGCTGGCGAATGGATAAATTCATATTCAAGTAATGGAATATTCATATAGCAGAATACCACTTAGCAATAAAAACGAACAGACTGCTAATATAAACAAAAAGGATGAGTCTCAAAAGCACTGTATTAAAGGAAAGAAGCCAGACTCAAATGGGTACATTTTATGTGATTTGTTTTATGACATTCTGCGAAGGACAAAGCTATGGAAGTGAGAATCAGGTTTGTGGTTTCAGTGGCTCTGAATGGGAAGGTGAGATTGATTGTGAGTGGGTATGAGGAAACTTTTTGGCATGATGGGAATGGTCAGTATCTTTTTTTTTTTTTTTAAAGATTTTATTTATTTATTTGATAGAGATCACAAGTAGGCAGAGAGGCAGGCAGAGAGAGAGGAGGAAGCAGGCTTCCCACTGAGCAGAGAGCCCGATGTAGGGCTCGATCCCAGGACCCTGGGATCATGACCTGAGCCGAAGGCAGAGGCTTTAACCCACTGAGCCACTCAGGCGCCCTGGAATGGTCAATATCTTGATTGTGGTGTGGCTATATGAATTAAGTTTGTTGAAACTCAGAACTGTACACCCAAACAGGGCGTGTTTTTAAAATTACGTGTTAATTTTTCCTTAAGGAACAGAAACAAAAAGCAAATGAAGCATTTATGCCAGAGGATTTCTTATGATTCAGAACTTGCTTCTCTGATATTAAGTTTCTGTTACCTCAAGGAAAAGAGAATTAATTACTAAGTGTGTTTAATCACTTTTTTAAAAGTTTATTTCATTTATTTATTTATTTATTTATTTATTTATTTATTTTAAGTTTATTTCAGTAGTTCAAGCTTTGGCCTAACAGCCTTCTTTTTTTTAAAAAAATTGCTGTTGTCTTCAGCATTTAAGGGACAATATCAAGTTGTTGAAGTTTTATTTCATGTTTTATTATTCTAGCTTCAAAATCAGTTTCATAGATTTTTTTCCAGTTGACTTATAGGAGCAAGTTGCTGAAGACTTATAGGTAAGAAACATAATCCAACCGATCCTTAGTCTCTGCTAATTCTTCTTTCTGAAACATGTCTTCCTTTTCTTTTTTTTTAAACTATTATCTTTGTCTATAAAGTTAATCATATTTGGACAGTTTGTGAATACTGCCAGCACATTAAACAACTGCCGGAAATATAGTAATCCTTAAATGGAAATGTGGAGGCAAATTTCTAAAAAGCTGAAATGTCTCAATTTGAGTTAAGATAGTTTTAACCCCAAAAATTAAATCAGTAACTTGTAATTTAAATTCATGACTTCTTTCTGGAGATTATTTACTTATAGGCATGTTAAGGAGAAACATCGTCCCTCAGGGTTGAAGAAAAACTGATCTCTCAAGGGCTTCTTTTGTTCTTTCTTCATTCGTGTTGTATAACAAGATCTTATGATCCCAACTGAGAGTTAGATCTAGATACTTTATGAGTTTTGTGGAAAGTCACAAAAAGAAGCTCTCTGGAGTAGAATATACTCCATATACTATATATAGAATATACTCTTTACTAACTTTTTTCTTTTTTAATGGGATGAAGAAGATACTGTATATAGCTGTAAAATACTAAATTTTAGGGACTTTTAAGGCTCCCAAAGATGTTGAAGCTCTGACATTTGGTGGCATTGGTGACTTGGTCCTCTTTCAAAGTTTTGAGATGTTCAGGTGGTAACTTAGGAGAATATCCAGAGCATGTGTGGGCTACAGAAGACCAAGGCAGGGCCATTTACTCTCTGACATTTTGTTATACTAACATGTTTTTAAAGCTTCTTACGACTGATCACACTAAGGACTTAGCTTTCTCTTTTATGTTGTTTGTGAAATATTTGATTGATTTCACATATTTGGGACACTAATAAAGTATATCATTATATTTTAAGCTTTAGTTCATGTTCTTGTCTTATTTTTTGTTTGTTTATTTATTTTTTAAGAGAGGGAGAGGGTGGGAGGGGCAGAAGAACAGGGAGAGAGACAATCCTAAAACCAGGCTCCATGCCCAGCAGGGAGTCTCATGGCTGGATCTCACAACCCTGAGATAATGACCTGAGACAAAATCAAGAGTCTGATAACTGGCTGAGCCACCCAGGTGCCCCTCATGTTCCTGTCTTTTTTTTTTTAAAGATTTTATTTATTTGACAGAGAGAGATCACAAGTAGGCAGAGAGGCAAGCAGAGAGAGAGAGGGGGGAGGAAGCAGGCTTCCTGCTGAGCAGAGAGCCAGATGTGGGACTCGATCCCAGGACCCTGAGATCATGACCTGAGAGCCGAAGGCAGAGGCTTTAATCCATTGAGCCACCCAGGTGCCCCTCATGTTCCTGTCTTAAAACAAAATGGTAGATACAAGTTTTCAATAGACACATGGTCTATTTTTACTACTTATTTGAAATGTTTCCATAATTATTTAATTTCTTGGCATTTCATAGACTTCATGATTCCTCTAAAAGTTTAGGTAATAGGGAATAACACTCACATTCATCCCCTTGCTATTACTGGGATGCCTTAATCCTGTGCACATGTTAGATGTATTTGACTAGATCCATTTATTTCATTGTCTACATAAGAAGACTAGTTGCTTCAATGTGGATGGACTTAGAGCCTTGAAAAGGGGTAAACTTGTACTATGCTAAGTGTAGTCAAATTAGGAAGCATTTATTTCATAATATGGCCAACCTAGGAAAACCAGTATTGAAAAAACACGTAGTGTCCATAAGCCTGGTGTATCTAATTTATTGATATTGTTATAAGAGACATAAACAATTGCTCAGAGAATATGCAGTAGAGACAAGTCTGATGGAAACACCAAGTTGGATTTTTGCTGCCAATTACACTGCTGCAAATTCCAACAACCACCACACTGTGGTGCAGTCCTATATTCTAGCCCTTTTCCTCTAACAAGAAACAGCTCATTAACACCATTTCAGCAAATTTATATTCATTTATTTCATCTTATGTCTCCGGTTCATTTACATTTCAAGTCTTATCTCTACTTGCTGAAAGGAAAGCACTCTCTTCTTCACTGATACCCAAAGTGGTGTTTTCATATGGTGGACTTAAGATGATACACTGAGGTATTGTAATAAAACACTGGAAACATCCATATTTACTTTTTATCTCTAAAACTTTTATTTTATATATGTTTTTAAATGTATATAAAGCATTAGGACAGTAGAGTTCTATATGCCTTAATAAAGACACATGAGGGGTAAATTTTGTTTGATGCATGGTCACTAGTGGCAGCCATTGCTCTGATTCATGGAATTTCAAGTAAGCAAGTAGAGAGGACACACACACACAGAGAGCTCTTAATGCCCCCCCCCTTTTTTTTAATGTCTGTGGAGGCTGTCTCTGAAAAATCAAATTATGCCAAAACTTACCACAAAGATAGTTATTATTTGCTAGAGGGTTTTGGGTGAGAATTTTTCTTCTCACAAACTTTTACAATATTCAAAGAATTATAGTTTACCGTAGTTTTTAGCATAGTGTTTGGAGTTAAATGGACCAGATTAGAGTTCAGACTCCTCCATTTACTACCTGTATAACTGTAACTTAACTTTTATATCTTTGTTTCCTAATGTATAAGGTGGGACTTGCCCAACTTTTTTTTTTTTTTTTAAGATTTTATTTATTTATTTGACAGAAATCACAAGTAGGCAGAGAGGCAGGCAGAGAGAGAGAGAGGGAAAAAGCAGACTCCCTGATGAGCAGAGAGCCTGATGCGGGTCTCGATCCCAGAACCCTGAGATCATGACCTGAGCCGGAGGCAGGCACCCCTTGCCCAACTTTAAAATAGTGGTATAGTGATAGTCTTCGATAGATTCTTAGAAAAGTTAGAGTATGGGGCACTTGGCTGACTCAGTCAGAGGAGCATGAGACTCAGGGTTATGAGTGTGAGCCTCATGTTAAAGATAGAGATCACTTAAATAAATAAGCTTAAAAAAACCCCCCAAAACTTAGAGGATGATACTTACAAATTGTTTTTTCTCCTGATGGTAGAAACATGTTCTTTTGAATGAAATTAAATAATTAGCACAGAACCTCACATATAGCTTAACAAATGATCAGTTGAAAAATGCTGTAAGCTTATAACTTAATATTTAACACCTTCATTTTACAGCGGAGAGAATCTTATTATCTCTCTTCCGGGGACAGTAATACTTTGTTTCCCACTTGCTTGCTCCAGGACTTTCAAACGCCAGTGGGTCCATTCTCATTTTGCCCTGTTAGCTCATGTGGGGCACTGGTCAGCATATTTTTTCTGTAAAGGGCCAGATAGTAATATTTTAGGCATTTGTGGGCTGTGCTGTCTCTGTGGCAACTACCCAACTCTCCCATTATAGCTTGAAAATAGCCATAAACCATCTGCAAACAAATGGGATGGTTGTGGTTCAATAAAACTTTGATTACAAAAACAGATGGAGGGCCATATTTGATCCATGGGTCATAGTTTGTCAACCCCTGATCTGGACCCTCCTCCCTAGGCTTGAGCACCCAGGGCTGGTGCTACCACAAGTCCAGAAGTTTATGGGATTAGGAAGAAGGAAGTAGAGCAGTCTGTTCATAAAAGCAGTGTTTCCTCAAACTAGTTTAAGGCGTTGACCCAATTTTAAATGCAAATAATAGTCTCATGAACCCCCATTATTGGCTTCAGTTTTATTTTAGTATCACAAAAATAGAATTATAAAACTAGTTAATAACTTTTCATATCAGATCATGCTAGGAAACCGTAAAAGTGGGTTGCACTTACAAACAACACAGTACTATTCAAATTAATTACTCTTATAGATGATGATTTGCTAACTCAAATTATTGCATGCAATAGAACTAAGTTAACTTATGGGACAGGTTCTTTTGGAATATATATGTATATATTCTAGTGTAGTTCATGTAATGACTCAAATTTCCCACTTCTCTTCTCTATTTGAACTACCACAGAACGTTTTTCTGTTTAGAAAGGGTGACATCATTTGGCCCTCACCGGGGTGTGGAATGCATATACATTTAAAATTTGCCATTGCTCTTTTCTCATTAGTCCCTGACAATTAAAGTGATATTACTTGGCACCACTTGATTGAAAACAGACACTGACATCATGTGGCAGTTTTCAATTATAAAGCATCTATACTAATATTTACAGGTCATCACTAAAATGAAAACATAAAAATTAAAAATTCTCAGAATTTACAGGCCATTGAACATATTTATAGACTACAGTTTGAGAGATGCAGTTGTGTAAGTCTTGGAGAGTCTTATTTCCTGAAGTTTATTAGGGAGGTATAAGGGACGTTCTGCTATTGGGATGTATGATGGAGAATCTTTGTCTTTGTAAAGTGTGTCCATGCTAGTATTGGGAAAAAACAGAAGGTCCTAAAAGTGTTTATAGATACTAGTGGAAAATAACATAAAAGAATTAAAATATTGCTTATACAAAATAAATTGCAGTTATAGTTTCTTTATGTTGTCTGTTTATCAGTGACTTCTAATTACCATAGGCAGAATAGTTATTGTAATTATGTATTAGATTAAAATAATAGGATTTCTTGCCAAAAAAGAAAGACCTTAAAGATCACTTAGATCTGCCCTTTCATTTTACAGATGACACTGAAGCTGAATAATGATTGGACTTGTTCAAGGATACTTAGCATAGGAGAAGACAGATAGTAGATAGAATGCAAGATCTTTTTGGATGCCAGTTCTGGGATTTTTTTCTATTACAGGATTGTCTTTTTTTTTCCTGAGACCTACAGAAGATAATGAACTGTAAACCTCTTAAAGTCAGGATTGTGTCTTCTATTTCTCTAATTTCCAGGGTCTCATACTGCAGACAAATAATCTTTAGGAAGTAACAGTTAATAAAATTATAATTACTGAATCATATTTTATACACTTGAAACTAATACGATGTCAGTTATATCTCAGTTTTTAAAAAAGCTTATACGGAACTCTGAAATAATAACACAGAGTTGTATATTAACTTCAACATATATATAAAGAGGGACTGAAATTAAAGTTTTCTCTCTTGAGCTGGATAAGGAAGTTGGTTGAATGATGAGAAGTAGTGGTATGGATTACTAGAACATGTACCTTGTTGCCTGAGTAAAAGGGACCTAATTTTAAAGGTCTCATGAAGGGACCTGAAAAGTTAAAAGAAAATTATAATTAAGGCTTATGAAAATATACTTACTACATATGTATGCTATTTATATCCATTTGAAAATTTTTCTTTATCTTTTTAAACATAATTTGATTTTTATGCTTACCGCTGACATTCTTTCCCTGTTTTTTATATTGGCCTTTATAGTATGCTATGTTAGCTGTGTTCTTTTGTTAATTTGCTTTGTTTTCCATCTTAGAGTTTTATAAGCTATTTGAATAAAGGAGAATAAAAATACATTGCTTAGATAAAAGTACTTTAGCTTTCATGATGCTGCCTCAAAAATGCTTCAGATTTGTATTTTTGAACAAGCCAACTCAGATGCAAAAAACAAAACAAAACAAAAAAACCCCCCACAAAATGTTAAGGTCTAAATTTTTACTGTTTCAGAGAATTCAATCAATTAATTTCAGTTGTTGGTATATGAGTTGCATTCAAGATTTTTGTCTCTTTCCCCTCTATCTTGTTCTACCTTCATCTTTTGATATCATATAAATATTTTCTGTTATATGGGAACTAGTACCAGTTAATGTATTTAGAAAAGTGGTATATCAAGAAAAAATTGGGTATACTCTTTGAATAATCAAAGAAGGAAAAGTCTTATTTTCATTGAAAGTTGTTAAAATCCAAATTATTTCACCGAGATGTGCTTATAAAATTTTTCTGTTGTCACCAAAACACATACACATTTTGAGAATATGTGTTGCTCTAATTTATTGCATAGCAAGGTTTCTTTTGAAATATTGTAGTTCATTAAGTTAAATGTTTAATTAAATGTTTTTTTAAAATTTTATTTATTTATTTGACAGAGAGATCACAAGCAGGCAGAGAGGCAGGCAGAGAGAGGTGGGGGAAGCAGGCTCCTCGCTGAGCAGAAAGCCCAATGTGGGGCTCGATCCCAGGACCCTGAGACCACGACCTGAGCTGAAGGCAGAGGCTTAACCTACTGAGCCACCCGGTGCCCCTAATTGAATGTTTAAAGCAGTTTACAGAAGAATGAATGAAAATATGTGTATTTATTATTTTCTTATTTTGTTTTATTTTTTTAAAGATTTAATTTGAGAGGGTGAGAGAGAGCTCATGCTTGTGTGAGCAGGGGGGAGGGACAGAAGGCAGAGGGAGAAGCAGGCTCCCTGCTGAGTAGGGAACTGATGTGGGCTAGATTCCAGGACCCTGAGATCATGACCCGAGGAAGGCAGATGCCTAACAGACTGAGCCACCCACTCGCCTCGTTTTCTTATTTTAAAGACGTAAATGCTTAAAACCATTAACTAGTGGAAATTATTTGTTTCTGTTATTGTTTTAAGTGAGGCACATATAAGGTTAAACTTACTATTTGAAAAAAGTGTGAACGTATACTCTGTTTTTTTTCCCTCTCAGTTTAATGGTAAACTTCATATGGACCAGGACTTCTTTCTTTTTAACTGTCTCATTGTGCAAAGTAAGCTTACTCTTGTTGGATTGTACCTCATCTTAGATATTAATAACTATTAAAAATTAAAAAAATGTTATATGGAAGTATTGAATCACTAAAATGTACATCTGAAACTAATATTACACAGTATATTAACTAACAAATGTAAATAAAAGCTTAAATAAATTAATGGGAAACTAAGCCAGTACATTTAAAGTAATTGAGGTTTTATTTATTTTTTTTTTTTACTCAAAGACTTGTTTTATTATAGTACATGAGCTGGGACTGATGAGAAGGGGTAGCTGTACTAGGCAACCATTGCTCTGATTAGCATCGGATGCCCATCCCGATGGCCATGAATGTGCCAAATGTGCCGCCACTCTGCATCATGGTTTTCCCGATTCCACCCATCAGCTCCCGACCCCGCATTCCGATCCTGAGACAGGAAAAGGTCCCGAAGAGCGCCCCGGCCGCCATGCCCACTGTGCAGCCCATCACAAAGCCCATCTTCACGCGGTCGAAGCAGCTCGGCTGGGACTGCCCGTAGGGCCCCACGGCCACCGGCATCTCGTTCGCGGGTTCGGTCGCTCAGCTCTACGTCTCACCGAGGTTTTATTTTATAAAATTGGAATATTATGTTTATGACTTGTAGGTTAGAGGAGAGTATATGTATCTCTAATTTCAAAATTTATTTTTATCATTAACATAAAAATTCAGTATTTGCATTTATGGTGAAAGCCTGATGAAGTTACTCTGATTGTAGAATAGGAATCCTAGACTCTAGATGTATATAAAAAAGTTATCAAAACTCAGGGGCGCCTGGGTGTCTCAGTAGGTTAAAGCCTCTGCCTTCAGCTCAGGTCATGATCCCAGGGTCGTGGGATCAAGCCCTACATCGGCCCGTCTGCTCAGCGGGGAGCCTGCTTCCCTTCCTCTCTTTCTGCCTGCTGCTCTGCCTACTTGTGATCTCTGTCTGTCAAATAAATAAAATCTTTAAAAAAAAGTTATCAAAACTCTAGAGTTATATTTTGCTATTATATAATGTTATTGTATGCTTTTCTAGAAATCACATAGTTTTTGGTTTACTTTGATTACTTTCCTATTAACTGCTGAAAGCAAACACCATAGGACTTCTATGAGATAAGTCCTTTACAACTTTTTTCTTTCCTATAAATGACTTCTGTTTGCTCACTCACATTGAAATCAGGTTTTTCTTTTTTTTTTTTTAAGATTTTATTTATTTATTTGAGAGAGAGAGAGAGCACGAGAAGGGGAAGGGTCAGAGGGAGAAGCAGATTCTCCACTGAGCCGGGAGCCCAACACGGGACTCGATCCCGGGACTCCAAGATCATGACCTGAGCCGAAGGCAATCGCTTAGCCAACTGAGCCACCCAGGTGTCCCGAAATCAGGTTATTCTTTTTTTTTTTTTTTTAAAGATTTTATTTATTTATCAGAGAGAGAGAGGGGGAAAGAGCGAGCACAGGCAGACAGAATGGCAGGCAGAGGCAGAGGGAGAAGCAGGCTCCTTGCTCAGCAAGGAGCCCGATGTGGGACTCGATCCCAGGACGCTGGGATCATGACCTGAGCCGAAGGCAGCCGCTTAACCAACTGAGCCACCCAGGCGTCCCGAAATCAGGTTATTCTTAAAGCTACTTTTTATTCATTCAGGTGACTGAAACTCACACTCTAGACAAAACCTTTATTTATCAGTCAGCGACAATAATTCCAGAAAATTATATTTTCTTTTTGTGTAGCTTTTTATAAAACTTTGTTTTTATTGTTGAGAGGAGCCAAGAGCTAGAAATATCTTGAAGGTTAGTTAGTAGGTAATTGGCTAAATTAGTACTGGTGCATCCAGATAGTACAATACTGTGCCATTGTTAAAATGAATGAGAGCCTAGAAATGCACTCACAGCTTGTGTAGGAAAGGATTAACTCAGCTGGTGTGGGTTGCCCAAACCCAGCACGTTCCTGAAAAAGGTCTGACTTCAAGATTGGCTCTTGGCTTGCTCCTGGGAGACAAATTCTGAGCTTTTGGAATATTCTTTCTAAAAAGAGTGTTTTTGTATGCCTGAGGCCTTGGACTACAAAGTACCAGTTGAATCGGATAGTTAATGCAAACAATTTGATTTATGGTGAACACCTATTTTGCTCTGGGGACTGGAATCTGAAAGCTGTGGTTAGTCATGCAGGTCCTGGATGACTTGTGACTGACCCCCAGTAAAACCTCTGGGCATCAGGGCTTGGGCAAGCTTTCCTGGTTGACATCACCTCCCACGTGTTGTCATACATTGTTGCTGGGAGAATTCAGCTCGTCCATGCAACTCAAGAAAAGCTTGAAAACAAGGAAGCTTGTGCCTTGTTTCTGCTGGACTTTGCTCATTCTTCTTTTCTCTTTACTTATTTTAGTCTGTATCCTTTTGCTGTAATAAGCCATCACTGAATGTAACAGCTTTTCTGAAACCTGTGAGTCCTTTCAGTGAATCTTCTCCCAGAGAGTAGTCCCGGGGACCCCTGAGACACAGGGCATCAGTGGATATGTGCAAGAATAGTTATGGAAGCTTTGTTTGTAATTGCTCAAAACTGACAAAATTAGTCACCAGTATTGCATTAGTCTTACTGGTTTTGATAATTGTACTATGGTGTATAAGATATTAACATTAGAAGAAGCTGGTTAAAGGGCATATAAAGAGAGTTCTTTTTTGCAACTTGCTTGGTGGGTCTAAGGTTATTTCAAAATAAAAAGTTAAAAAAAAGAGAGTGGTTTGGGACGCTTTTATATGCATAAATTGGCTCTGGCAGCTCATGAAAAGATGCCATTGGTTGTATCTAGAAAAGGAAAGTAGTGGCCAGAAGGGGATTTACTTTTGCTAAGGCATTGGATCTCACTGATTCAGTCATCTGGTCCTATAGATATTACCTCACACTGCTTGTTGACTTTGAGCAAATCTAGCTGGCTACATCTTCAAAATATGTTCAGTACCTGATTACTTCCCATCACCTTCAGTGCCATCATCCGGGTTCCTGGTGGTTAAGAGCAGCTTTGGAGTTAGATGTTGGTTTGAATCATAGCCTCACTGTTTGCTGATTTTATGACCCTGAGTAAGTTATTTATCCTAGCTCTAGCTCTTAGTTTCCCATGTGAAAAACAGGGATAATAATATCTGACTCACGGGGGTGTGAGGATTAAATGAGATAATGTCTGTAGTGTTCTTTGCACAATGTTTGACACAATGAGTAAAAGGTAGCCATTAATTATTAATTTGAGTAGTTACCTCATTCCAGATGTTTGGTATATTTTACCTTTCCTCTGTATATTCTTTTTCACAACGCTTTAAGTTTCTCAGACAGAAAAATCGTGTCTTACCATTGTATTGTATTCTAGCTGTTTTTTTGAGGGATGCTATTACTGCGCGGACCCTCATACTGCCTGGTTAACACACTTATTCTTTGGATCTCTGACTCTCTTCTTTTTCTTTTTAACTCCATCTTCATCAGTTGTGTATAGAACTCTGTGCGAGGCACTCTGAGGTCATAAAGATAAAACATTGTTCTTAGTCTTCTATAAATAAGTATATTGTGGGAGACGGATAGCTTTCTGGTACAATGTAGAATGAAATAAGTACAGCTATCCTCCACATTTTGTAAGTCCATATTTTTGCTAACTGAAAGAAATATTTTCACTTTTACGAAGAAAGAGGAAAAGTGAAAATAGCATTCAGCATTTGTTTTACCATGAGCCATTATAGAAGCAGTGCACACCCGAGTAGGGAGAACAGCCCTACCCAGCTCCTTTCCCCCAAACTACACTCAGCATCTCAGCATCAAGCTGCCAGAGCTTTGAACTGTGTCTGTGAGCATCTGTGCTTTATCTCAATTTATTTTGTGCATCTGTTAGCAAGATGTGTCCTAAGGTATCAGAAAAGCCTAAGAGAGATGATTTTTTGGGTCTGGGAATGCTCAAAACTTTTTCCATATAAATTAATGGTAATTGTTTCTTCACTTTATGGCTTTTTGGGTTATGAAATTTTTCATAGGAATGTTATACTTTTGAATAATGGGGGAAACTTGTATCTTGTCTACTGTTCTTTTTCTCTTTATAGTAGTTATGTAAGTAGCTTTGTAGCCCTTCTCTGTCCTTTACTTGGGACTATAGATTGCACACAGAGAAATAAAGCCCAGTAGCGAGATCTTCATAGGCTTTACTTAAACTCTATCATGTCTAATCTTTTTTTCTTTTAAGATTTTATTTTTAAGTAATCTCTACACCCAGTGTGAGACTCAAACTCACAACTCCAAGATCAAGAGTCACATGCTCTATTGTCTCAGCCAGCCCGGGGAGCCTCTGTCATATCTCACCTTGATCCCTATTGTGCATTCTTATTCAGAAAGAGAGTGCTTTTTTGGAGAAAGATAAGTAGTGGTTAAACTGATTAAGGACAAGCATAATTCCAAAGTTATGTTGCTAAGAAATTAGAAATGAAAACAAGTTGCAGGTCATAGTCTTTAATGTTATTTTACATATCCCTTGATGTGTTTGTAGGATTTTCCAGCTCTAGACCTTAAGGTGGCTGAAGGGCAGACATTAATTTTCATGTGAGAAAAAGGATCCAGACAAATACGATGATTTGTCTAAGACTCCTTAAGAAAGCATTTGCATAACTAAATAATATAACTTGCTACTTCTTTTTGGGATTATTACTGCAATGTCTTAATTGGTCTGCTTATCTATTTTTTGTAAAGGTACATACCACTGCTACATAGTTTTCTCAAAGTATATCATATCCTTCTCTGCTCAGAAACATTGGGGATTGGAGTCAAAAGGTGACTGTAGACATCGGAGGACGGTCGTGTAACTTCTTCGTCCTTGGTCATTTGATCTTTCAGTATAGGAATCTGGTCATGTGTTCCTATAAATCTTAAGCATAGCATAGTCATTTCTGTACATACTTCCTTATCTCCTAAAGTGAGATAGGTTTTGGGTAAAAAAGCAGGTTTTGCAAATCTCAGCCGTGAGCAAAATTCCTTCGATGATTAACGTGCTTATATAACAGGGCTAATTAGAAGTTCCTGAGTTATAGGTCACAGCAGCAAAGGAAGTAGAAGCAATATGGAGTCACACATGCTGTTTTTCCCTGTTACAAGTTTATTAAGTTAATAAATTTATTCCTCTGATAGTTCATAATTTTAAGAGTTTGAACTATTAGTTTTAACTTTTAGTTTTAAAACCAAAAACTTTACCCCCATTGGGATGTTTTCCATTATTGAGTATAAGAATTGAAGTACGTACTTAATTAACTTTATAAGATTTAAAATTTTTGTCTATACATTTAAGAGTCTATGTAAATATGTAACAACTATAGTTTAAAGGTTTTGCCTATTAATACAAATAAGATAATTTATTTTTATTTTTTTTTAAAGATTTTATTTATTTGACAGAGAGAAATCACAAGTAGACGGAGAGGCAGGCAGAGAGAGAGAGAGGGAAGCAGGCTCCCTGCCGAGCAGAGAGCCCGATGCGGGACTCGATCCCAGGACCCTGAGATCATGACCTGAGCCGAAGACACAGGCTTAACCCACTGAGCCACCCAGGTGCCCCAAATAAGATAATTTAAAATAGAAGATAAAAATTAGATATTCTCATTTGAATAGTTTGTTTCCTGTGTATTTTTTTGCCTTTTGTTTATTCTTAATATTGAACAAAATATAATCTTTTTTTTTTTTTTTTTTTTAAAGATTTTATTTATTTATTTGAAAGACGGAGATCACAAGTAGGCAGAGAGGCAGGCAGAGAGAGAGAGAGAGGGAAGCAGGCTTCCTGCGGAGCAGGGAGCCCGATGCGGGGCTCGATCCCAGGACCCTGAGATCATGACCCGAGCCAAAGGCAGCAGCCCAAACCACTGAGCCACCTAGGCGCCCCTGAACAAAATATAATCTTATCAATTTCACATTTTACTATTTGTTTCTATTCTTTTAATGTTGGTTCACTCTTTGCTGGGAAATGTCTTATTAAAAGTAAAACATTTGAATCAAATGATAGCTCTTTAATCCTAAGATTATTTTTATGGTCATAGGGGAGAAAAATGTATAGGGTTAGAAAGAGAACAAAGGCTCTTGGTCTTAACATTAATAGTTTGAAATTTTTTAAATTTAGTTTTAAACTTAAATTTTTAAACTAAATTTTGATCATAAATGTTTGGGTTTTGAAGTCCCTTTTAAGATCAAGGACCTTATTTAGTGTCTCAGAGTTTGTGTTAATTAGTTTACTGGCAAAAGTAAGTAGTTGTTGAAATTGTTCTAGTTTATGTAAATAGTCTACAGGCTTAAATGGCTGTTAATAACTATATCTTGAGGATTTAGTTTTGTTTCAGGTTTCATAGTGAGTACATTTCAAACATTTTTCATTTAATATTTTAAGTAGTTTCGTGAGATAGATTATATTATTCCTGTTTTATAGTTAAAATTGGGGCTTATAAGGATTAAATAATATTCCTAGCATCACATGGCTAGTAAGTGGAGGAGGTAGGGTTTGAACTCAAATCTGGTTCCAATGCACGTATTCTTATTCATAATGGAACACTGCTACTTAAGATATAGTAGTCAAAATTATTCTGCCCCCTTGCTTTTTATTGTTATACTAAAAGCTGTTTGGTGCTCAGAATTCTTTCTTCCAAGCCGTTTTTCTTTCGAAAGTCTCACACTTTGCTTAATGCTTTGATTGCTGTGTGGAAGTAGCTCTCCGTCAGTGATATCACTATTTCAAGCAAGCTTTTTCAGTTTTAATTGCTTTTTTACCTATGTATAAATCATACATGTATGCTAGGAATATAATTAATGCTTTTTATCTGCCAGTGAATGTGCTAAAGACTTGTTGGGTCTCTGTATTCTGAAATTGGCAACTTTGTAGCTTAAGTCCTGGGATATGTATGCTGTTTTAGGAAAATAATTCCCAAATAATTGTATTTTGGACCTCTCTTGGGGAACATCTGAAGTACAGACAACCTCCTAAGATTCTGCTTTGAGATTTAATGAAAACTCGATACGTGCTGTGACTAGACAGGAGACATTTTAGTTTCATGGCCAGATGTGTCCAGTAAAATTGGCTGTTCATGAATTTAATTAAAAGTTCCTACAAACTTACAAGTTAAGGTAGTTTTTATAAGCATCATGACTCAAAGGACCTTTAGTGTATATGTTGGAGGGAGGGACAGCCTGACCTGGACTGGAATAAAGCAATGCTTGTAGTTATGAGGACCAAAGTGCAGTATTTTAAAGAAATACTGAAAATGTTATAATGTAAAAAAATTTTTTTAATGCTCTTAGCTCAAAGTTGCTAAAATTGATTTCATTTTTTAGACTGTATTGAATGAATCTCCTTTTTTGTTTTACTTTGTAATCTTAGTTTACGGGATTGTCCTATAACATGGGCTGGGCCTGGAAATGTCGATTCTCTGTCCAATAATAGACCTCTCTTCTTATCCGCCCTCTGCTTTTTAAAAAAAAATTTTATTTCTTTACTCATTTGACAGAGAGAGAAATCACAAGTAGGCAGAGAGGCAGGTGGAGAGAGGGGGAAACAGGCTCCCCACTGAGCAGAGAGCTCGATCCAGGGCTTGATCTCAAGACCCTGAGAACGACCCAAGCTGCAGGCAGAAGCCTAACCCACTGAGCCACTCAGGCTCCCCTCTCCTCTTACCTCTTACCTCTTACCTCTCTCTTCTAGTCTCTGGGAACCGTGCTTTGAAAAGTAAACATTCTGTAGAAATAGTATGATGCAGTGGAAAGTACCTAGAATTTCAAGTCAGAAAATGTGATTTTTCAGAACCAAATACATCCTCACTAGCTATGTGATTGTGGATTAGTCAGCTCTCATTTCTGAGGCTTAGTATCCTTATCTGTAGAAAGAGGATAAAAGTTCCTGCTTATAAGGCTTAATATTATTATTACTAATAATGTTAGTAAATGAATAATAGTAAACATATATTGCTAGATTACTAACCTTTATAGAGGTTTTTAGAGTTCACAAAGCACTTTCGTATATAATAATTTTATAGGAATATATATTTATATATCTATGAAAGGACTAAAAATTCTGAAGCACTATGTGAATATTAGTTGATATTTTCATAGCCAGCTGAACCTGAATTAGTGTCTGTATTCAGCTTCAGTTATTTGAATGTTGAATCAGGGCTTTTGAAATTTAGATAATGCACTTAACTTTAGGTTAGCTAAAATAGAAATTTTAGAATATCTTCTAGTGTTAAGGTTTATTTTAAAATGATTAGTGTTAAGGTTTATTTTAAAATTAAATTGCAATTATGTTTGGTTTCTGTATTATTATTTTTATTACTTAAAGAAATAGAGTCAGTGACTCAGTAGAAATCATGAGTGATCTGGAGTACTTAGGGGCTAGTGTCATTTTGGGAGTTACAGTGAGGTTCCTGCTCTACTAAGAATAAATTATCATTTAGTGATAAATCAATGAAATTATTTAAAAATAAATATTTAACACTTTATGTTTACAAAGTACCCTGCAATTGTTAAATAGCCCATACCAATGTTTATCTCTACATAAAGGGTTGGGTGAGTGCCTTTATTGGTCAGCTTTGGGCAGAATTTCTAGGTACCATTGCTTGACTCATTCTAATTCTGGAGTACGTTGCTATTTGTCTGTATACCAAAAGTGGTCTTCAAAGCGTATTCATTTGTTCAGTTGCTCCAGCACTTTCCCAGAGAGATTATTCTGAAGAAAAAAAAAAAACTCTAGAAAAAAAATTACAAATTTTTTTCTGCGCACTTCGAAATAAATGCACAGAACCTCATAGTTTCTAGGACCTCAAGTTCTTTCTAAAGTTTAAACATTTTCCTTCAGAAATTAAATAGCTAATATTTTTAGAGTAACTATCACTGAAAGCATTTTGTAATAAATAGTCTTTGCTTTCAAGACTCTTATATTCTGTTAGTGGATATAAAACATATAGTTAAGAAAAGATCAACATGATATAAGATAGGAAATAACAAGTTTTAACTAAGTGGTTGTGGCAGGTACTATTAGTGGCCTACCCAGTACTCATTTCCATCTTCCACTTGTTACTAGAATCCTGGTTGTGTTTCAGTGGCAGTGTGTGCCCATCTTAGCTAAGAGTTCTTGGCAGTCATGTTCCCTGATTTCCCAGGTAATTAGACAGCAGAAGGTAGACATGTAACCCAGGGCTGGCCTGTGATAATCTTTTTAGTTCTTTATTGCTGCTTATTAAGTTATTCCAAAATATAGTGACTTAAAACAATGGTTATCTTTCATTATTTTTTGTATGGGTCAGGAATTCAGATAGGGCCAATGGTGACAGCTTATTTCTACTGCATGAGGTCTGAGGCCTCAGCTAGAAGACTCTTGAGACTGGGGGCTGGAATCATAGGAACACTTGTTCATGCTGTTTGGCATTTAATGCTTGTGTCTGCTAGGGACCCAGCTGCAACGTTTATACTTGGTCTCAACATGTTTACTAGTTTCTGAGAGTTTCCTGAGGAAGAGAGCCCCAGATGGAAGCTGCACTCTTTTTATGACCCTGCCTCAGAAGTCTCATAGCATCACTTCTGCTGTACTGTGTTGGTTGACACCATCACAAGTCCCCACCCAGATGCAAAGGGAGAGACATGACCTCTCACTTAGTGATCTCTATCACACCCTGAAAAGAACACACAGGATGGGATAAATATATTGGAGTGGGCTATTTCAGAAATACAGTTTGCTACATTTAAGGGAAGGCTTCTTAGTGGGGAGAAGGAAGCTTTTAGGAAAGCTTTTACTTAACAGATAAAAGGGAAATGATATTCCGGTATGGTTCTTCAATGCTTATCCCCTTTTTCCTTGAAGGAGCAGCTACTATATCATGCCCAGGATGTACTGAACTGAAGTGCTAAGGATGTTGATACCATTAGATGTCAGCCGTGGACACTCTGCTTCTAGACTTTCTCTTCTGTGAGACAAATAAATACCTCTTAGGTGGAAGGGCAAGTAGTAATCAGATTAAGCAGATCCTTGTAGACTAGAGATACTTCTTTTTCCTTTTGTAGGAAGTTAGATCCCTAGAATTTACTTATCTTATAATTGAAGACTTGTGCTCTTGACCAACATTTCCCCATTTCTCCACTCTAGCTTCTGCTAACCACTCTTCTACTCTCAATTTCTATGAATCCATCCTTTTTTAAAAAATATTTCACGAATAAGTAAGATCATAAAGCATTTGCCTTTCTCTGTCTGACTTATTTCACTTAGCACAATGTCCTCCAGGTTCATCCATGCTGTCACAAATGGCAGAATTTCCTTCTTTCTCATGGCTGAATACTATTCACACACCCCATGTCTTCTTTATCCATCCATCAGTTGACAGGCTCTTAGTTTGTTTCTGTATCTTGGCTATTGAGAAGAATAGTACTGTTTAATTTTTTTTAGATTTCACTAGATTTGTATAGTGCTAGATTTATGCAGTAACTTGGATTAGCTACCAATTGGGAATTAAATTGAAAAGCATAGACCTAAATCTGGAGAGAGTCTTGTATAATGATTTATATTGTGTTTTGTAGATCCGATTTTGAAATAGTTCTCTACAATGTTAATGCTGAAAAAAAGATGAGATCATTATGAATTAGTGAGCCCAATCTGTAAAATGATCAAATTTCTTTAGTAGTAATGGTTTTTAAAAATGTCTCATCTTTTGGTGAATTATGACTAACGTGTTTGCCAAATTGTTCTTAAGATTTTATTTATTTGACAGACAGAGATCATAAGTAGGCAGAGAGGCAGGCAGAGACAGAGGGGGAAGCAGGCTCCCCACTGTGCAGAGAGTCCAATGTGGGGCTCGATCCCAGGACCCTGAGATCACGACCTGAGCCGAAGGCAGAAGCTTTAACCCACTGAGCCACCCAGACACCTACCAAGTTTTTCTTAGGAACAACTTTGTGCAAGTGTTGAACCCATTTAGTTGACTCCAGCCTATGCTTTCTGTTTATTAGCAAAGAGTTCATCTTACAAAGAACACTACATTTCCTGTATCTAGGAGTTCTGTGAAATAGAGCAACATTAAGGATCAGACCAGGTAGCCTACATTTCGGTATCGCTTTCTGCATTTTTGTTTAAATGTTCTGATTTTTGTTTAAACTGAACAATAGATGTTTGGAATTTGTGACATGTGGCTGCATCATTTTTAGACTTTTTCTCCACAAGTTGTTGCTCTGTTTTATTAGAGGGTAGGTTTTTTGTTTGTTTAGTTTAGTTTAGTTTTTTTAACGGTTTTGTTCAGTATAATTTTTGTACCATGAAATTGACCTGGGACAAATTCTGCTTCCTTGAAAATATTAATAGATTCAAGACAAAGGCCATATTTCTTCATCCATTCATTTATTCATTTGTATATCCCATAATACGAATTTATTTCTTGCTTTACTATTAGACTACTATATACCCTGTTGCTATTATTATTCTTATAATGCTACAATTTTTATATATTCTGAAATAATAAACTTCTTTGTTAGTTTATGTTGATAAGATATTTTGAAATTATTTTTATGGTTATACTCTAATATGAATTCTAATAGTTGAGGGAGCTTAGGAAGCTATTTTTCAGAATGCGGTTTTTATAGATGTCCCAATATAACAGGATTTCTAAAAGCAAGGAAAGTTGATTTAGAATCAAATGATAGCATTGGTAGGATAAGGGAGGAAAATATTCAACCTTAGAATGAAACTGGCATTTTGGGTGGTAGAGCAGAAAGATAGAAAAGCCTTGGGTCCTTGGTGACATTATTGAACAGTCTTATCTCTGGGTTTCCAGATGTGTTAATCTATGCATTTTGTTATGGTTTAAGTACTTGGTATTGAAGTTGTGGTCCATGGACTGGCAGCATCAGCATCACCTGTGAGCTTCTTGGAATTGAAGAATTTCACTCCCTTCCCTAGTACTACTGAATCAGAATCTCCATTTTAGTAGCATCCCTAGATGCTTCTTATGTGCACAAAAGCTGGAGAAGTGTTACTTTGCTTTGAATTGGGTTTTTATTTACTTGTAACCGAAATCATCCTAAGATAATGCTCTAGATTTTGTTTCTCTAAAGAGTTAGAATCTTGTCCATCCATGTCATATAGAAGAAATGGGGGAGTGCACACCGTTTCTGATTGTAATAGAAATAGCATTGATTGGATCATGATATAGAGTTTTAAAAATTCTCATCACACTTTGACCGATGTATTTGGGGAGAGGTTTTTTTTTTTTTTTTTTTTTTTTTTTTTTTAATAGTTAGATGAAACCAAAAGCTATAGTCCTAACTGCTTGTGGTCAAAAAGGCACTAATGTTATTTTTGGCAAGTCAGGAGATACAAGCTTAGCCATGCTGGCTGAAAGTCAGCTTTAAGAGTTGCATTTCACCTCCCTTAGGATTACCCCTTCCCATTCTCTCCTCAGCTTTCTTTCTACTTCATTTAAATGATGTTTTGTACTGCACTTCTGTTAACCCCTGTGAAGTGACTCCTGAAAGCTGCTGTCTTTTCGACTGGATGTGTATTTTAGTTACATGGATAGAGAAAAGAATTTCATTGCTCTGCCATAAATTATAAATTATCAGTATATATGAGCATTAAGGTTTGCATGAGTAAATTGAATCCACTAGCAATCTAGGAATTTTGAGATTTTTTTTCTTCTACCTTTTATGCAGAATTAGATGCAACATTCCAAAATGGCAAAACATACTATAAACTTGTACTTCTTCTTTGTCCATTTTTCTAGAGGTCTTAATAAGCCTGTTGTAGCATAAATTGGATGATTCCATTCACAAATTAAATGATCATTTCTATAATTAATCGAGAATAAACTGTATGCTTTACAGTGAGAATTACCAAAGGTCTGTATTCACTCAGAAAGGTCTTAGCTGTAAAGGAATACTTTTAAGGGAACCACAACTATGCTGATTGATTATATTATTGTTACTTGAGTTTTACCTAGTGCTAGGTATTATGCTAATTACTAGAAAAATTTATCTCTGACCCTTACAGGTACCCTCAAAAGTAGGTCATTTTATCCCTATTTTAGACTTGATATAATTGAGTCTAGAGAGATTAGATAGCACTTCTAAGAGCATACAGTTAGCGTCCAGGACTGGTACTCCCAAGATCATTCAGGCATTCAAGGAGTTTAATTTCTACTTAGTGGGAGATCGACATAAAAACAGCTCACTGTAATATAATGCAGGATGAAGTAAAATTTTAAGTGAAGTAAATTTAAAAATAGAGATTAAAAACAACATTTGGTGAGAGCATAAAAGAAGGAGGGATTAATTCTGGACAGGAAGATTAGGAACAAATAATTCATTTACACTCTTATTTCTCTATTTCCTTCATAGGCTCCTCGGGACTTTTCTCATTCTCTTAATGGTATTACCATTTTTTCAGTAATCAAGACTCAAAACTTTTAATGTTTTTTATTTTCTTTGTATTTTTACATTTCAACAATCTTAAAGACTTGGTGTTAAATAGGGTTTCTTGCTAACTATCTCCTGTTGTTTATTCCTACTGCTATAATCTGAGTTCTATCTATCATTTACCATCTAGGCAGGCAATTTTCAAACTTTGGTGCCCCTAAAATTCCTGTAGTGGTGCTTTGTCAATATATGAAGATATTTGGTTCATTAGTTTGGGGTCACAGGTGATTGTGATGCACATCAAAGTTGAAGAACACTTATGTATAGCTGTGGTCCTCAAAATTTGATCTGGAGACTCCTTGGAGGGTGGTCTCTGAGACTCTTTCAGGACTGTGCCAAGTCATTATTTTCATATTTATACTAAGTCATTATTTGCCTTTTGTAGTGAAGGTGAAAACACAATGATGCGTAGACTTATAGTTGCCATAACACGAATTAAAGCCTTGGTACCAAATTTTATTAGTAATCATTAATTAGTAATCATTAATTGGTAATGGATTCTTCACTGCCACACACTTGTGAAAAAAGATCTAGTTTTGCTTAAGAACAAGTCAGTAAAAATTATTAATTTCATTAAGTCTTGCCCCTTGAGTACTTTTCATTATTCTAATCAACAATGTGGTAAATACCCATAAAGTACTTCTGCATTCTGAAGTTTTATGATTGCCTTCATGAATAGTACTTTTGCAGATGTTTGAGTTGTGAGCTAAACTAGCTGTTTCCCTCCTGCCACCCTTCCACCCCACTGCTGTGGGACACCATTTTTACTTGAAAAAGATAAACTATGTAGACAAACTATGTAGTTGTTCAGACTTTGATATTTGGCAGAAATTTTCTCGAAAATGAATAGAGTTTTATCAATGCCAATGATAAAATCTAAGCTTTCAAACGAAAATAAGAATGTGGAAAATTTCCCAATACCGAAAGACTTTACTGATGAGATTGATGGTATTTGAAATGTGTTAAGTTTGGGTAGATCTGCATAAGCAGCATATTCCACATGACCAATTCTTCGTATTACAGAATCATGCATGGGTAAAGATCCATTTGAAGTGCAAAGTAAAGAAATGGGTTTTAATATAATAGCACAAAAAGTTAACTGATACAGTTTCAGAGTCCATGTTGAAACAAAACTTTAAAAAAATGACACTAAGTTTTGGTGTAGCATCAAGGAATAATGTCTGTAGTTATCTGAAAAAGCCATTGAAACACTTCATTTTTTTCCCAACTACATATCTATGTGAGGCCAGATTATCCTCAGATACTTCACCTAAAACCCTACATTGCAATAGATTGCAGAAGTAGATATGAGAATCCAGCTGTCTCCTATGGTGAATTGCAGACATATAAAACAGTGCCACTCTTTTCATCAGTTTTCTTTGGGGAAAATAGAGTTATTTTTCATAAAAATGTGTTGTTTAAGTTAACATGCAATGAGCTTATTGTTATTTTGAAATAAACTGAATATATAAGTACTTAAATGCTAAATTAATTTTAATTTCTAATATAGTAAATGTCGGTGAATGTAGCCCACATATAAGAAAGCTCTTTGGGAACCTCAGTACTTTTTAAGAGTGTGAAGAGGTTTGTAGTGGGTTGAGTGTTCCCCCAAAAGTTATGTTCAAGTCTTAATCCCTGGTCCCTGGGCTTGTGACTTTATTTGGAGATAGGATCTTGGCAAATGTAGTCAATTTAAGATGAGGTCATACTAGGTTAGGGTAGGCTCTGAATCCAATTACTGGTATCTTTATAAGAGAAAGAAGAAGATTTGGATGTAGAAACAGAGAATTACACATAGGGACAAAGGCCATGTGAAGACAGAGGCAGAGATTGGAGCGATGCAACAACAAACCAAGGAACATCAAGAATTTTCTCTTTCTTCAGAACCCTATTCAATTGCCTGCTAGGTCTGTCTTCTTGTAAGTCCCACAGGCTCTTCAAATTCATTATGTCTAAAACTGAACTTCAGAGGGCATGAGTGACTTCTGTCGGCCAATGAGAAAATACCAGGCTCAAAAACAAATAGAAAAAAAAGAGCACACAATTGATTGAAATACACTTAATGCATAAATATCATATATATATAATTATGATAAGAAGAAAAATACCCAACATCTAACAGGAAACCACTGAAGAATCTAGAGCACTAATTCCTTAGTGTGAAAATTGGGAATTTAAAGGAAATAATTCATCATTTACTCTGTTTTCTGTATTAACTATACTGTAGGGAAATCAAGGAACCCTTTATGGAAGAGTTTTGGCTGATAAATATGGAAGGAATGATAGAAATAGAAGATTATCATTTTGTAATTCTTATGAAAAACTATTTATTTAGGCAATAATCATCAATGGATGTGTGTTGAACGGAAGGTTAAATATGATTATGAGTGTTTTGTTCCTTTACATGAATATTCGTGCCCCTTTATCTAAATATGCACCTAAATAGTAGAATGTCCTTCAATTTGAGTTTTCGTACGCTTGGTTGTAGGGTGTGCTTTTTTTGACAGGAATACCACAAAAGTGATGTGTGGTCTTTTCAGTGTAGCATAGCAGAAGATACATGGTATTGATTTGTCCCATTACTGATGATACTAACTTTAATCACTTTACTTGGGATGTGTCTGCCAAGCTTTTCCACTGTCGAATTACTGTTTTCCTTTTTGGAATTAATAAGTATCTTGTGAAAAGCTACTTTGAGACTTGGTATATATCCTGTTACTCTTCAAACTTTCACTGTATTTTTAGCACTTACTGAGGCTTCTTGCCTGAATCAGTTATTACTATGATGGTTGGCAAATGATGATTTTCTAATACTATCACTTTATCTGCATTTATTAATTGGATTTCTAGCATAAGGAATAAGTTTCCTTTTTATCCATTTATTTATTATTGAAGTTTGAACTTATGGATCTTTTTTTATTCAGTGGGCTGTAAACCATTACTATCATTATTTATTTTGTTCCTGAAATTATCCCAGATTAGGCCAATGGGAACCCCTTCAAGCTGGCTTCTATGTTGTTTTGACATACACTCATCATTTTTTGGGTACCTTTTTTTTGGGTACTAACATAAAACCGTGTTTTATACTCATCTTGTGCTTTCCCAATCCTTCCTATAGAAGTAGTCCTTGTGGGACAAAATAGACCTTGTACCTGAAGTGTAGGGATATGGTGTGCTCATCAATTCTAGGTCCTCTTAGCAGATAGATCCAGGGGGAAAAATATGTGTGTTTGTGTGTGTATGTGTGTGTGTACATATACATATGTATGTATTTCTCCATTTATGTCTATAGCTTTACCTGTTTCTATTTCTATCTATATAAAATCATGAATTCATACTGATACTAATTCTAATCCAGTACCACAGGATTCATTCTCTTCTTACCCATTCCACATTTGTAATTCTCTTCTCCAGTGTTCATAGTATATGTCCCACTGTTCATAGTATATTTACTTATTTACTAAATTATATAATACATGGAAAGTAGTTTTAAGAAATCATGACCTCAACCTCTGGGGGGAACCTCCTACTATTTAGAGTTCATAATTCATCTGGAATTGAAAAATATCTTTAGTCTGAGAGAATAGACTTCAAATACTGTCCTCAAAAGTTAGTTTGGTTTCTTCCCTAACCCCCACTCCTACCCTAGTGTGACCATGTTATACATTTGAAATATAGTACTCTTAGTATATAATTTTAGAATTCCTTTCCTATCCTAATTGGTTTTATTTATAGATATAATTTTACCATAGCTCTTAAAGTTAAAAATATACAAAAAGATATACTGAAAGAAAAGTCACTCCTTCCCCCCGATTCTTCTATCCTGTTTCTACCTGTTCATCATCCCATTCTGTTCTACCTACCTCCAGTAGATAACCAAACTCGTATGTTTTTGTACAATAGCATACACATGCAGATGTTATTTCCCTTCATTTCTTAAAGATTTTTTTTTTTAAGATTTTATTTATTTGACAGACAGAGATCACAAGTAGGCAGAGAGGCAGGCAAAGACAGAGGAGGAAGCAGGCTCCCCGCTGAGCAGAGAGCCCGACGCGGGGCTCGATCCCAGGACCCTGAGATCATGACCTGAGCCGAAGGCAGAGGCTTAACCCACTGAGCCACCCAGGCGCCCCCCCCTTCATTTCTTATACATGAGGCAGCATAATATAGATAATCTTTTTTTTAAAGAGTTTTATTGAGATATAATTAACATGCAATAATTGTTACCTTTTTGCAACCATTACCACTGTCTAAATCTAGGACATTTTCATCACCCCAAAAAGAAACTCCATACCCACTAGCAGTCGTTCTCTACTTCCCCCTCCTCCTACTGTCTGGCGATTTATTATCTGTTAGATAATAAATTTGTGATCTATCTCTCTGGATTTACTTATTTTGGAAATTTTGTGTACATGATTCCATTTATACATGGAACCTGCAAATAAATCTATCAGTCAATAGACATCTTTTTTATTCTTTTTTATAGCTCTGTCAAAGTCTCTTGTGTTGTGGGTTACACTATAGTTTATTTCTTTATTCAACCATTTTTTTCTATGTGGACACTTAGGTTATTTTCTAGTATGGGGCAGTTGTAAGCAATGCTGTAACAAAGGGCCTCGTGCGTATGTATGTCAGTATTGCTGAAAGTATATCGTCATGGTAAATTTCTAGAAGTGGGATTGCTCAGTCAAAAGGTAAACTCACATGTAGTTTTGTTATTAATTGCCAAATTTTCCTCGACAGTTGTGCCAATTTGCATTCCTACTAGCAATGTATAAGAGTGCCAACATAGTGTGTTGTTGTACTTGTTAATTTTGTTGATCTGATGGATAAGAAATCATATCTTAGTGAATTTCTCTTATTGTGAGAAGAGTGAATATCTTTTATTATGTGTAAAGGCTATTTTTATATCTTTCTGTGTAAATTGTGAATTTTTTAAACATTTAAAAAAATTTTTTTAAAAAGATTTTATTTATTTATCTGACAGAGAGAGATATCACAAGTAGGCGGAGGGGCAGGCAGAGAGAGAGGAGGAAGCAGGCTCCTCACTGAGCAGAGAGCCCGATGCGGGACTCGATCCCAGGACCCTGAGATCATGACCTGAGCCGAAGGCAGAGGCCCAACCCACTGAACCACCCAGGAGCCCCAAATTTATCTTTCTGAGTTATTGGTTTTCTTTCCTTTAATTTGTCAGAGTTTAAAAATTCATTAGTAGTATTAGCCATTTATCTGTGATGTATTTTATACATATTTTCTGTTATTTTCTTTTGACTTTAGTAATTTTTTTGCCATACATAAATTTTTTTATCAGTCAAATATATCTATATTTTCTTCTAAGTAAATCTGGAATGTGAATTATAGTTAGAAAGCCTTTCCTCATACTGAGGTTAAAGAGGAAACCACTTATGTTTTCTTTGAGTATGCACATATAATTCACCTATATTGTTTGTGGATTCTGTATTTGTGAGTTTGGCTCTTCACTAAAATTTATTTGTAACTCCCTAATTAATAATCTTGGTGCTGTCACAGTCACTTGGAGATACATGCAGAGTGATGAAAAATGTAACTCATCCAGCTCTCACGGTCCCCACTGAGGTTGAATAATGGGATGCTCTGCCTTTTTCTCTCAGCTTGTATACTGTAAGCAAGTGTCGTTTTCATATTTCTGTGCTTTTTGTTGGTAATTTTGCTGTTTAAAACGGGCCCTGTGCTCTGCTCTCTGGTGTTCCTAAGCATGAGGAGGTTGTGATGGGCCCCACAGAGTGCAGAGATAAGCTTCATTTAGGCATGAGTTACCCAGTGATGCTGTCAGCGAGTTCAGTGTTAATCAACAATATATGTTAAATAAGATGTCTTTAAACAGAAGCACACGTAAAACAAGTTATATATTGGTCAGTTGATGAAAATATGAGCAGAGGCTTCGGGAACCTAATCCTGTATTTCCTCTAGGAGTAAGGATTCAGTATTTGCTAATTTAGTGCTTGTGGGGACTTTGTAGAAAATAACTGCTGTGAATGACAAAATCAACTCTAGTTTCATATTTCACATTTTGATCTCTGATCCTTTTAGGATTTATTTGTGTGTATGATTTGATGTATACATTTAGTTTTATGTTTTTCCAAATGGCTAAATAGTTGTCCCATCACCATTTTTTACTTATTTTAAAAATCCATCTTTGGGGCACTTGGGTGGCTCAGTAGATTGGGTGTCTTACTCTTGGGTTCAGCTCAGGTCATGATCTCATAGGTTGTGGGATTGAGCCCTCTGTGGGGCTCTGTGCTTAGTGGGGAGTCTGCTTGAAGATTCTCTCCCTCTCCTGTTCCCCCTCTCACTCTCTCTGTCTCTCCAAAATAAATAAATAAATCTTAAAAAAAAAAATCCATCTTTGCTCCAGTGATTTGAGATGCCACCTGTATTTTGCTAAGTTTTATATGCATTTGGGTCCAGCTTTGGACTGTCTATTTTTACTTAATGGTCTGTCTATTCATGTGCTAATACTGCATGTCTTAATTATAGAGGTTTTTTACTATGTTCTAATGTTCAGTAGGGTAGTTCCCTCTCATAGCTTTTCTCTTTCAGTGCTTTCCTGGTTATTGCACGTTTATTTTTCCATATGAATTTTAGTATCAAGCTGTCCAGTTCTCCCCAAAAAGGTTATTGGTATTTTTATTAGAATTGCATTAAACTTCTAAGTATTCAAGGTGAACCAGTAATTTTATGATGTTGAATCATCCTCGTGAAGAACCCCAGATATCTTTTCATCTGTTCAGGTCCACTTTTGTACTTTTCAAGAATGTCTTAAAGTTTCCCTCATATAAGTTTTACACATTTCTTGTTAATTTATTCCTAAGAATCCTATCTTATTTATTATATTTAGTAGAATTTGCTCTTTCTCTTTATCCTTTAACTGTTTAATATGCTTGCATATGAAGGCTATTGTTTTCTGTGTTTTAATTTTATTTTATTTATTTTTTATTTTTATTTATTTATTTATTTATTAAAAGATTTTATTTATTTATTTGTCAGAGACAGAGGGAGAGAGAGCGAGCGAGTACAGGCAGATAAAGAGGCAGGCAGAGGGAGAAGCAGGCTCCCTGCTGAGCAAGGAGCCTGATGTGGGACTTGATCCCAGTACCCTGTGATCATGACCTGAGCTGAAGGCAGCTGCCTAACCAACTCAGCCACCCAGGTGTCCCCTATGTTTTAATTTTATAACTTCCTATGTCATTGAATTCTTTTAGTGCTTTCAGTTAGTTTATATTATGATTCTCAAGGGTTTTCGATGTAACCCTATTACGTCACCTGAAAATAGAGCTCGTTTTCTTTTCCAATTCATAAGGCTCTTGCCTATTTCACTAGCTAATACTTCCAGTTCAGTGTTGAATAGTAGTGGAGAAAGTGGGCATCCTTACCTTTCATCTAATTTAGTGGGTACATCCCTAGTGTTTCTTTGCTAACTAAGATGTTGGCTTTAGGACTAAGGTGTATATTGTTTTTGATCAAATTAGTGACTGGCACTTTAATTTTGATAAATTAGATTGAGAGAGTCATTTCTAACTTGGTGCTGGCAAGATCATGTGTCTAAGTAGAGAGAGAAAATGGAGTTGAAAGGGACAGATGTAGGAAACAAGAAAGAAAGGGAAAGGCTTTGGAATAATCAGAAAAAACTGTTCAGTGGGGAACAGGATGCTCTTCTTTTTTTTTTTTTTTTTAAAGATTTTATTTATTTATTTGACAGAGAGAGAGATCACAAATAGTCAGAGAGACAGACAGAGGGAGAGATGAGGAGAAGCAGGCTCCCCACTGAGCAGAGAGCCCAATGCGGGACTCGATCCCAGGCCCCTGGGATCATGACCTGAGCCGAAGGCAGAGGCTTAACCCACCAAGCCACCCAGGCGCCCTCTTCTTAATGATACCACATTTCATTATTCACTTGGTTTATCTAAGACTGAACATTTGCGGAGTAAGCTAGTAGAAATAATTCTAGAAGTACTGTACCAACTCCATTTCTACTGTCTTCCTGGAATTTGCTAACAGCCTGAGTGAATAAAATACTTGCTTGCATTGTTTGAACCCTGAAAATTGGTCTTTGTCTCATTTATGCAATTCTAGTTTTCCAGAAATCAAGTATAATTTGCACTGCTTCCTACAACAATAGTAAGTGTTTCTTGAATGCCTTACATTAGAATTACTGGTGGGGCACCTGGGTGGCTCAGTGGGTAAAGCCTCTGCCTTTAGCTCAGGCATGATCTCAGGGTCTTGGGATTGAGCCCCACGTTGGGCTCTCTGCTCGGTGGGGAGACTGCTTCCCCCTTTCTCTCTCTGCCTACTTGTGATCTCTGTCAAATAAATAAATAAAATCTTAAAAAAAAAAAAGAATTACTGGTGAATGCCTCATATTAAAGTGTGTACACACACACACATGTTCCTTCTTACTAGTCTGGAAGTAGTATAGGTTCAAGTGAGATTTAATCTAGAAAACTCAAATGATTTCATCAGGATTCAGTCTTCTTTCTCTTAATCTTTCTTTTCTGCTTTCTTCAGTATTCCCCTCATTCTAAGGGTCTGCTTTTGGCAAAACAGCTTTCAACCCATTTTGTCTCCTCTTTGTAGGCTTCTGTGCAAGTTGTTGGGGTTCATTTTGGTTAGACTTGCCTGGTCATATGCCCTCTATGGCTGGGGGGATTTGGTGCCTCTGCTGGCCGTGGATGGCACACTCTGCCCCTGCTGTTGGGGATGTAACCCTTCCCAAACTCATGGTCTAAGAATCCGGGGTTTTCCAAAAGAAATGGGGTATATTTATTAGAAGAAGTATGGATTAGGTGCCAGTCAGGAAAAAGCCGTAACTGTTTGCTGCAATATCTGGGTGAAGTTTATTGGATAGATTTGAGTTTAACAGTGAATGAAAAAATTTTCATACTTTGGAGAAAGAAAATGGCCTGAATAAATTCTTTGAATAGACTCCTTACTACTACTTGCTTTCTTTCCTATGTTAGTAGTAGCTTACTATTTTTTCCAGATCTGATTCCTCTAGTTTTATTGGCTTCTGTCATCCTTGCTGGAGGGAAATGACATCAGGCAAGCAGTGTGAAGGAAAATAAGCATAAGGGTCCTATTTTCCTGCAGCGTAGGGCCTGCCTACCAGACTTATTGCCAAAAACATATAAAAGGCCTCGCCCCAACTTTCCTCTTGACTTTAGGGGATAAAATGTGTC
Organism: Mustela nivalis; assembly: GCF_964662115.1. Lineage (NCBI taxonomy): Eukaryota > Metazoa > Chordata > Mammalia > Carnivora > Mustelidae > Mustela > Mustela nivalis. The sequence continues at coordinate 33,379,208 of NC_139025.1, read as the reverse complement.
ATTCTTACATAACACATAAAATATTTATCAAATTATATATTTGTACCACAGGAGTTTGATTCTCTTTGTTAGTATTGTCTAAAGTTACAACATATAAAGTCTCTATCCTTACTTTCTAAGCTTGCCAATGCAAAAAAGTAATATTTCCTTTTGGAGCCTGAAGCTTTTTTCCTCCCTAGCCCTTATTTAAGGAGAATATGTAATTTAGACATCTGAATAGGAATAGAGGAAGTAGCCAAAAACTTTTCAATAGTACAGTTAAAATACATAATAGCATGTGTTTAAGTCTTTAGAAGAAAGATTGGAAAATCCTGGAAAAAATAAATATACTGTATATCTCAAAGGCATGGCTTACTAAGTAAATGTGGGAGGAATACATATCCTACCTACCAGGGGGTCAGTGATTCTTAGAAGTTTCTCTGGCAATCTTGTTCTCATCCAGCTAGTTGGAAATTTCAAAGAAATTTCCAGTCTAGCTTACTCTGCTGGCCTTTGTATTGAGTTAAATGCCATCACATTCTGCAGCCTGACACATTTGCATAAACATTTTCCCTCTGAATTTATACATAGGAATGTATTTTTCCCTTTGTTAGAAATATAAGAAAAAAAAAAACCTCCGAACTTGGAAGTCTGTGGAGGATTTACCTCATTTTAATCATGAACATGTCAAGGGGTAATCTAATTTAAACTTTGGTAACAGGCCAACATGGGTTCTAACCAGGTTTTTCATGTTTTGGCTATGTCTTTCTTTTTTTTTTTTTTTTTTTTTTAAGATTTTATTTATTTATTTCACAGACAGAGATCACAAGTAGGCAGAGGCAGGCAGAGAGAGAAGAGGAAGCAGGCTCCCCACTAAGCAGAGAGCCCAGTGCGGGGCTGGATCCCAGGATCACAGGATCATGACCTGTGCCGAAGGCAGAGGTTTTAACCCAGTGAGCCACCCAGGCGCCCCTTTGGCTATGTCTTCTTAGATAAATTAATCTATGTAGGCCTCACTATTCTTATATATCAAAGTTACTCGTTTGTTCATTCAACAGATATTTGTTATTAGTCACTTTTCTATGTGTTGGGGAAACATCAGTGAACAAAACAATGATGATCTCTTCTTTTGTTCAGCTTACGGTCTAGTGGGGGAGGGAGAGAAGTGATAGCCAGACATTGTATGTTAAAAATAGTAATTGCTATTAGAAGAGAACAAGTAGAGGGCGCCTGGGTGGCTCAATGGTTTAAGCCGCTGCCTTTGGCCCAGGTCATGATCTCAGGGTCCTGGGATCGAGTCCCGCATAGGGCTCTCTGCTCAGCAGGGAGCCTGCTTCCCTCTCTCTCTACCTGCCTCTCTATCTACTGTGATCTCTCTCTGTCAAATAAATAAATAAAATCTTTAAAAAAAAAAAAAAAGAAAAGAACAAGTAGAGCAGGGGACTGGGAGAAATGGATTAGGGAAGAGAACAGTTGCAGAATTAGGGTTGTTAGGGTTGGCGTCACTGAAAAGTGACATTTGAGGGAAGATTTGACTTAGGTTTTAAAAGGCCCTTGGTTGCCATCTTGAGAACAGACTGGGGGGAGGGTGGGCTAAGGATGAAAGCAAGAAAACTGGAAGCTTTCATAGTAGCCCAGGTGAGAGGTGATTGCGGCTTAATTAGTGCGGTAGCACTGAAGATGATAAGGAATGGTTGAATTCCTTATTCATTTTGGAAGTTCAGCCAACAGGATTTTCTGATAGTTTGGGATACATTTTTTGTTTGAAACAAAAAGAGGAGCCTATACTTTTGATCCGAGGAACTGGATATGTGGAATTGTTATTAACTGACAAGAAGACGACTGTGGGTAGGGCATGTTTTGGGGGCAGATAGGAGTTCGGTCCCAAATATATCGAATTTGAGATGGTAAATGTAAATCATTTAGCACAGTACCTGATGTAATTAGAGAGTTAGTGAGTTAGAGAATATATTGTTACATGAATCAAGAGTAACAGGTTGCAAAAGGGATATTCAGAGAAAAGGAGCTCATAGAATATAACAGAAGAACTTAAAAAAATCTGGGAGATGGAGGAAATCTCCCAGAAAATAAAAATCAAAGAGAGGCAAATATATCAGAGATATGTTAATAATAATAGCAAATCCATGTAGGATGTCTAACTTTTTCCTAATAGGGCATTCAGAGAGACAGACTAAAGAAAATGGGAGGGAGGAAATTATCCGTGAAATGCTACAAGAAAATTTTCCAGAAATTATGGACATGAATTTATAGATAGAAAGTCATCAGCACTATGAAGGGGGTGGGAGGAGTTACTAGGACATTTCAGAGAGTAAAAACCAGTCAGAAAGAAAGGATTAGGGATTAGCATAGTGTCAGACTTTTCAAAAACTAACACTGGAAGCTAGTGAACAGTGGAGTAATGCCTTCAAAGTTCTGAGGGAAAATTACCACAAACATGTATTTCTCTGTCCAAACAATTATGAGGCTATGCTCACCACTATACCACCAACATACACTAATTATGAGGATAGAGTAAAGATATCTTCCAACATGCAAGGTCTCAAAAAATTTATCTCCTATACATTGTTTCTTAGGAAGTAATTGAAAGATCAAAAAGAGAGGGAAGACTTGAAAGACACATGAAGGGAAAAAGAAGACAAGAAATCCAAGAAAAACAGAGATACAATGCTGCAGAGAGATAAATGAATTTCTGGGATGATGGTCAAAGATTGTCCAGGATGACAGTTGATAGCTGGTTTAGAGATGGTCAGTACAGATTGGGGGGAGAGGGAGGTAAGATCCAGGGAAGATGGCTCTAAGAAACCAACTGAACTGACACACGACATGTTGACTATTCTGAAAGAGTTTTGTAGTTCTTTCAGAGATTTAGAGAATGCTCTTCTTAAGGGAGCTTACACTGTAGTAGGGAGTCCACACAAGCAAACAGGCAATTACAGTATTCTGTGAAGGTTTATAAAGTTTGTTACTCTACTCCTAGACCACTCATAGTTAGAATGAAGGCTTAAACGTCTAGTATTTAGCTCCTCGAGTGTCTGTAATTGAACTGGCAAACCAACAGCTTAGGGCTGACAGTTGGGTTGGCCAAAGAATAGTCCCTGTGACACTCTAGAAGACAAAGCTTCTTCTGTTTCTCCCTTTCCTTTTGCAGAGGATGGGGGGGGGGGTGGGAAAACCACTGTTTATTACGAGTTGAAAGAATTTAAAGTTCATATATATATTTATCATCAGCATTTTTCTGTTTTTATTTTATATGTATGGTACTGTCGTGTTTATAAGAATATCTTGTTTTTAACACGGCTATGTAGTAGTGTGAAGAAAAAGACTTTCAGTTATTAATTTTAAACATGGAAGCAACTGAATTTTTAATATAATAATTTCTTTTACCTTCCCAAGATGACGTATATCCCACTGACTTAAGCCAGTAAAGTAATGTTATCCCAATGATTTTTTTCTTGTGGGATTCTTTACTATGCAGTTATTTTGTAGTTGGGGATTGATTAAAAGCAAATTCAAATTTTATTGTTTAAAGAAGATGGCCTAATTAATTATAAATCTATTTGATCTAGGCCTACAATTTTTCTTTTGTATGTTTTGGCTCTAACGTAAAATATGGCAGTTTTGTGTCACATTAGTATTTCTCTCCTCTAAATATAGAACCGTGTTTATGTGTCATCTGCTTTTTCATTTGGTCAGTTAATAGATAAGTGAGTATATAAAGGAAAAACTGCAGTGGGAGAAAAAGATAATATCTAAATGAAGATTATTAATTTAAAGTTTTATTATTGTTTAAGATTTTATGGTGGCTGAGCTTCTATAATACATGGTGTCTAACCTCCTGGGTACATTAATTAATTCACTCAACAAACATTGGCACCTACCAAATGTTAGGCTCTGTGCTATGTCCTGGGAATACAGGACAAGTTAGGATGTCACTCTAGCCCTCTAACAATTCTTAGTCCCCAAAAAAGGAATTTGACATATAAATATGTAAATGTAGTAAAGTAGAAGGTTTAAAGTGCTCTAGATGATATTTAGCCACATGAATATGGAGAAAAGTTCGTCTCAAGAAAAGAAGGTATTAAGAACAGACAGGGAGCTGTAATACTACTTGTGGAACAGCAAATATTTCTGATTGTAGCATAGAGTAAGAGGAAGGACTGAGAAAGTGTGAGAGCTCTCTCACAGAATAGGTGTCCTACATGTAGGAGTTTAATTGATTCCTCCTAGAACACGGTGTCTCAGATTTGTATGATCCTAAGTATCACACAAGTGTTGAGTATCAAACAAACAAAAAATAAATTCCTAAACTTTACTCTAGACCTGGAAAATCTGAGTCCAGAGGAGGGATGGGGGTTTGTGTTTTTAACAAGTGCTGTGGTAATTCTTATTATAACCAATTTATTGAGTAAGCTCAGTTTATTAGGACTTAAGCAAGTATTGTTTTCCAAATTTTCTTTTCTATGTGAGACTTCAGGAGCACATTTCACAACTTCCGAGTGTGTGTGTGTATGTGTGTATAGGTGTGTGTATATATGTATATATGGATATATATTTTATTGTTATTAAAATAGTCTAGGTCAGCATAAAACTTTGGGAAGTATAGTCTCTCAGTGCAGTCTAGAGCTGTGACTCAGGCTGCTTGTGGTCTAGCTCAGAGATAGTGTTCATTCTCCCTTCTCAAGAGCCACATCCTCTACATTGGCAACAGAGTATGGGAAAAGGGGAATTAGATGTCTTCAGAGTGGTTGGCAGAGAGTAATGTTCTAAATCTTCTAGTTTTACCTCTCCTTTCTTCCTTCCTTCCTTCCAAGATTTTACTCATTCATTTTAGAGAGAAAGAGAAGATGTGAGCAAGAGGGACTCTCAAGCAGACTCCTGGGTGAGCTGAGAGCCTGATGCAGGGCTTGATCCCATGACCCAAGATCATGACCTGAGCTGAAACAAGAGTTGGATGCCTAACCAATTAAGCCACACTCCTGGGCACCTTCTTGCCCAACTTTCTTTTACTTTTTGCTTCTGCACTTGGGAACATTGGAATTGATGAGACCCTCTTATGTGTCCTCCAAGAGGTCCAGTTTTTTGGTTAGCAGGCAAGCTGCATATTCTACTGTCCTCTTTTGGGGTTTTGACTTTGGACATGAACTGATCTAGCTAACTCTCTTCCAGAAATCTCCAGACAGTGTATCTCTATGTGTAGGTGCTTATAGGTCCTGCGGCTCAGCAAGCAGCCAACTTGGGGCCGTGCTGACACTTTCTCCTTCTTTCAGACATCTTCACCTCCCAATCCACACCACCATTCTCTTGAAGTGCTCATTTATTAATGATCCAGCTCCCAAGAAGCCACACTTCCAAGTTCTCGCCTGCCTTGCCTTAGTTCTGTCCTTGGAGGGTTGATTGAATGCACCTGCCAGTTTTGTTACCTCTTAGCAAACCTCACAGGGAGCTATCTGGACATAATTTTTGGTGCTTTCTCTCATATCAGGCATTTACTGCCTCTTAGGCTAATCTGAAGGCCCTTGTCACTGATTCTGCAAGAGTAGGACAATGTCACTTAACATTTTGTAAACTATGATCAGATAAGTTTAGGAAACATTTATCACAGATAGAGGAAAATATAATTAGGTTTGTGTTTTATAGTGTTTAAAGTATAATTTAAATAAAATATCTCAGTGGATTGTATCTTTGCTAATTCTTCCAGAATTGAAGTAACATAATTTATCTGTTTTAGGATAAGAAATAAAGTAAATATGACAGTGCATCTTTGTAGAGTATCAACATTGGTAATTTCTGACAACTTGGTTGTGGATATGAAAAGACCTGGGTTCAGTGTATCTGATGCCATTAGAAGACCAATCCGTCACAACAGAGGAACTGAAAGTCACTGATGTATCTCAGTCTTAGTTAACATTCAGGGTTTCCAGTTTTATTATCTGGTACATTCTAGATAAAGGGAGCTTAGACCACTAGATGGAGCTTTATAATTAGAAAATGCAAGTGTTCTATTGCTGCCAGAGGGATCAATCTAGCAAAAACAATGGCCAGTGAGAGCAACTGGTGGCAGTTGGAAGACCTGGGTTTAAAATAAGAGAGAAAGGAAGAAAAGAAGAGATAAAGATAAAAGAAGTAGGAGAGCAAGAAAAGAGAAGAGAAAAGGAAAAAAGAAACAAGTATACTGTGAAGGAAGTAGTAAAATGACATTTGTTGCTGATTCATTTTTTTGATAATTCATTTATTTGACATATATTTAACGAGAGTCAGGGAATTAGGATACCATAGTGAACAAGATCTTCTTCCCACCCTGAGAGTTCATAGGTAAAGGGAGTTTAGACTCTTTTTTTTTTTTTTTGGTTTAAGTAAGCTCTATGCCCAACATGACCCATTGAAGTCATGGGTCTTAAAGTCATGACCCTGAGAACAAAAGTTGCATGTTCTCTACTTAGTAAGCCAGCCAGGTCCCTTTATAGATAAAGAGAACTTAAAATATCTCAATGTAAAATCTTGACCCCTTCCTTGTAGAATATATGTTAAATAATATGGAAACGAGTATTTTTTTAGTTTTGTTTCTTTCATATCATCAATTTCTCCTATCAGAGTAAACCTTTTCTGGAATTAAAAGAAGTATCCTTATTAATGTATTTGAAAATTAGCTCCTCAAGGGCTAGTAATTCAGGCATGTAGAGTATACAGTCTGTTACTTGTCTTTTATTAATGGCTGGGGGGGGGCGGTTTTTAAATGTGTTTTATGAATGCTAGGATCAGATGGGGACCTCACCAAGCTGTCTCCTGATTAGAATTTACAGACTTCCTTCCTTTTGTAGAATTTAGATTTCTGACTTTGAAGACTTTCCTGACAGCAGCATTTACCTGCCTCTACTGTAGCACACCATTGTCATTGCCTGTTTACAGGACATTCTGTGTTTCTCCACACTGGTGAATTGTTTTATGGTAGCATCTGTGTCTACTTTAATTCATTTATGCAGACCAGTGTTTGGCAGGTGTGAGTGCTCAAAAAATTTTGATAAAAGAATGAATAAATCATAGTTGTAGTGTACTTAGTATAAGGTAAGTTTATACTGGAATCTTTCTTAGAGAGTTTTTGGATATGCCAGAAAGATCTTCCCTTAACAATTACTTTGAAGTTTAAGATATAGTGCACTTTCAAAGATAACCAGAAGATACACCAGTCATAAGATAGAGATGAATGGACTCCCTTTACCTATGAACTCTCTGGGTGGGAAGAAGATCTTGTTCACTATGGTATCCTAATTCCCTGACTCTCATTAAGATAACCAGAAGATACACCAGTCATAAGATAGAGAATAATACCAATTCTGTAAATACAACTCCTAAATTAAAATGTGGATCCTGTTGCTTTGCTTTGCCTTGGATAAATAGCCAAGCTATAGTTTTCTTATTTCTTATTTCAAAAATAATAGGGACTGATGGCACCCATTATTTACTACTTAGGCAATAGGACTTGCTGAAGACTTCATTTTATAATGATGAGTGTTAGAATTAAGTCAAGGTTGAGTAGAGGAGGAAAAGATGAGAAGAGAGGGATTTCACTTCAGGTGAGTTCTATACCAGAGGTGAGTGTCAGTAGATCAACATCTATTTATTGAATGCCAGGGAACTTTCATATTCAAGAATATGTATTAGAAAATGGATAAATCATTATAGACCTCATAATGCTTGCTATTTTATAAAGAACAAAAAGTCTTCAAATAACAGAAATGTATTTTCAAACAGCTTTATTGAGATATAATTCACATGCCATACAATTTCAATTCAGTTGGTTTTTGAAAAAGCATATTCATAGATTTGTGCAACTCTTACCAGTATCTAGTACCAAAACGTATTTTCATTTCTATTGGTTATATACCTAGGAGTAGAATTGCTGGGTCATATGGTAGCTCTGTGTTTAATGTTTTGAGGAGCTGCCAAGCTGTTTCCAAAGTGGCTTCACCATTTTACAATTCCATCACCAGTGAATGAGAGTTCTAATTTTTCCAGGCCCTTGCCAACACTTGTCTTTTTTTTTTTTTCCTCATTTTAGTTATAAACATTTTAAAATTTTAGTTATAACCATTCTAATAATATGTATGAAGTGGTATCTCCTTGTGGTTTTTGCTTTGCATTTCCCTAATGAATAAAGATGTTGAGAATCTTTTCATGTGCCCAGTGACCATTCGTATATCTTCTTTGGAGAAATGTCTATTGAAATCCTTTGCACATTTCTTTTTCTTTTTAAATTGGATTATTTGGGAGCACCTCGGTGGCTCAGTGGGTTAAGCCTCTGCCTTTGGCTCAGGTCATGATATCAGGTCAGGGTTCTGGGATTGAGCCCTACATCGGGCTCTCTGCTCAGCGGGGAGCCTGCTACCCCCCTCTCCCTCTGCCTGCCTCTCTGTCTAATTGTGATCTCTCTCTCTATGTCAAATAAATAAATAAAATCTTTTTTAAAAACCCATGATTTGTAAATTGGATTGTCTTTTTTTTTTTTTTTTAAAGATTTATTTACCCTAGACAGCCTACACACACTTGAGTGGAGGAGGAGCAGAGGGAGAGAATCTTCAAGCAGACTCCCTGATGATCACAGAGCCCAAGGTGGGACTCCCTGATGATCACAGAGCCCATGAGATCACAACCTGAGCAATAACCAAGAGTTAGACACTCAAGGGACTAAGCTACCTAGGTGCCTCTGGTTGTCTTTTTATTGTTGAATTGTTAAGGCTTATTATATATTCTGACTCTTAAGTCCCTTATCAGATATTTGATTTTTCAAGTATTTTCTCCCATTGTGTCTTTTCACTTTCTTGCTTCTTTGAAGCACAAATATATTTATATACATATAAATGCAATAATTATAATATGATGAAATAAGGTGGTTTAGATTTATTGTGTTATGTGTGCTTCATTATATCAGGTAACTTGTCATTTAAGGGGATGAACAAGGACATTGACAATTGTCTTTCAGTAATATTCAAAGCTATTCCCTCAGTCAGTATGGAAAGTAATTTTAGGAAGCCAAAAAAGAACAAACTGCAAAGAGCAAAGCATAATGTCCTTTAGCATGTGTCACACCTTCCTCTTATTGTCTTTGTATTTTCTTAGTTACAAATCAGTAGAGAAATGGTAGGAGTTGGGATGATGAGAAATGGTAGTTTTTTTCTTCTTTTTTTGGCCCAGGCAAGATACGATCTTGAGATATAACAAAAAATAAAGCAAAAACCAATAATGGACCAACTGGTTCCAGCAAGGATGACAGTGGCTCTAATTTTGTCAAATCACCTTCAAAGAAATGCCCTCCCAATTGATTGACATCATAGTGCTACAAGCTGTTGTTTTTCTTTGACTTTAGATATAGTGAGAGTAACCTTTTCACTATAAAACTCATATTTAGATGGAGGGGAGTGGGAGATAGGTAGAGAAAATGGAGTGTGTCTTTGTCACAGTCTGAGTGGAGAGGTTGCCCCATAGTAACTGAGCAGATAGACTGCTTTGATGAATATGGAATGGCACGCTGAGATGGCTGTTGTCACTTGCCCATATTTTTGATCAGTCTCTCTAAGTAGTCCATTCAAGAGCATTCTTAGTCCCCTTATCACATCTTCAGCTTGGTACTACCAAAGTACAGTGGTAATAGTGAAGAAATTTTAGCAACTCAGAAAATGACAGATATTGGTGAGGATGAGAAGAAAGGGCAGCCCTCGTACACTGTTGGTAGGAATGCAAACTGGAAGCCCCTCTGGAAAACAGTATGGAGGTTCCTCAAAAAGTTAAAATTAGAACTGCCTTATGACCCAGCGATTACACTAGCAGGTATTTATCCAAAGGATACAAAAATATTGATTCGAAGGGGCACATGGACCCCCATGTTTACAGCAGCAATGTCCACAATAGCCAAACTGTGGAAAGAGCCCATATGTCCATTGAAGGATGAATGGATACAGAAGATGTGGTATATTTGCAGTGGAATATTACTCAGCTATCAAAAAGAATGGAATCTTGCCATTTGCAATGATGTGGATGGAATGAGAAGGTATTATGCTAAGTGAAACAAGTCAGTCAGAGGAAGATAAATACCATATGAATTCACTTGTATGGAATTTAAGAAACTAAACTGATGAACATAGAGGAAAGGAAGGAAAAATAAATAAGATAATAACAAAGAGAGGCAAACCACAAGAGACTCTTGACAGTAGGGTTGCTGGAGCGGAGGTAGGTGGGGAATGGGATAACTGGGGGATGAGCATTAAGGAAGGCACATGATATAACGAGCACTGGGTGTTCTATGCAACTCAAGAATCACTAAATTCTACCCCTGAAACTAATAGTACACTGTATGTTAACTATCTTGAATTTAAGTTAAAAAAACCTGAAGATGCTTTCTGCATACACACACAAAAGAAGAGATGGTTATATCTGGTAAATCATGGGCACAGATGAGTGATTTTTTTTTTCTTTTTTTGCATTATGTGTTTGAAATAGAGCACTAAAAGTCTTCTAAGAAGGATGATCACCTTTTCAAGGTTTTCCCCTGGAATTGCCTATCAAAATCAACATGGATTCCTAAGACTTCTCATTAGTATGTGAAAAGATGTGGGTTTTGTAAAGTAGACTAGTATGTGCTACAGTGCTTTAAAATTTTTTGAATTTTCATTTTTTATAATATGTGAGCTAATTCCAGACTCCAGATAGCACTTACTTATGGTAACAGTTCCCTAAATTTGCTTCCTAAAATATAACTATTAAACCTTTTGGAGTAACACTGTAATTGTCTCTTAAGAAAGATCTTTTAGATTGGTGTCTTATGACTGGCTTGAAGTCCTTCAGGAACATTCTCTCCTGACTCCTCTCCACACCCAGAAAGATCTTTTGGATCTTCTTAATTTTAATATTAATCTTGTGCTTTGATCAGAATAATGAGTCAGAGAAATTTTCTAACACTAATACGTTTGGGGAGGTCTCACAACGTCTGAATCTGAAGCCACATTAACTGTTTGCTCTTCCAGGCTGAAGGACAAATTTGTAATCCTGAGTATATTGCATAATGGTGACATAATTGAGGGTGTAGGCTTATCCTTTAGAACACTGCCCCTGAGAGAGACTTGTGTTCAGTACATAATGTAAAGATACTTTAATATGGTTGTGAAACTCTTTGCTATCAAATAGCAGGAGAATCTCACTCATTTTGTGTATAATTTGCTTTGTAGATGATGCTGTCCTTCAGTAGACAACAACTGATGCCTCCGTGTCTGATTGGTATCTGTGGTTAAGTGTAACTCAAATACTAGTGAATTAAACTTCCATGTGATAATGTGTTTTTCCAGACGAAGGAATCAGCACTCTGTCAAGCATTTGACAATTTCAGTGCCATCTAAGATGTGTATCTAGATTGTGGTGAGGTGAGGTAGTGACTGTTATATTGATTTGTAGTCTAGGGAGATAATTGATAAACTTGGTCCCTAGGGCCTGGGGACAGGAAGTCTATCACTAAAGAAAGATAATAATCCACAGATTATTGGATCATTGTTGACCAGCTCTGACAGTGAAACATTAAGACATTCGGGCTCTAATTTCAAAGAGTAGTTGAAAAATAATTATTTGACAGATTCTATACCTATTAATCTGCTAGGTACTGTGAAGTTAGAGTAAATAAGACATAATTCCTGATCTTGAGGTACTTTCATATGGAGGAAGATATAAAGACAGATACTTTTTTCATTCATTGAGGTAAGGACTTTACTCTTTTTTTCTTCCCATTATGGAAGCATACAAAAGGGGGGGTGGATTACCAAATACATTTGAAAACTATATAAGCTGCAGTAAAAACTATTTTTATAAAACTCAAGAATAAAATAATTGCAGAATTCAGGATAGTGATGACCAATTCAAGGGAAGCAGGAAGATGGGAATTCAGGAAGGGCCCATGTGTAATTTGATTGGGACTAGGAATATTCTAATTCATAAACTGGGTGATAGGTTCATAGGTATATATTTTTTCATTATGCATCATAACTTACATAGTATATATATTCTTTTGTATCTATAGTATTACATAATTTTTTAAAAATCAAGATATTTAAGCAAACATTTCCAAGTCTTAATTTATTAAAAGCTTTACTTAGGATAAGTTATGGGAGAAAAATCAAACTCAACCAAACTACTTCTCTATCTACTGTCTATTCATCTATCCATCCTTCTATCCATTTTATACTTCAGTTTTTGAAACATGATAAAAATAATATAGAAGTCTTTTCCCATGACCTGAATGTCCTATTTCCCTGCCCCCCTAAAGTTCCATGTACTCTGTCTAGAACCTGTTTTATAGGTCAAAAGGATTTGGTCTGGGCTGGCCAGCCAGACATTGAAGTATTCATTACCTCTGTGTATGTGTGTGTGTGTGTGTGTTTAATGATGTTTGTGCATGGCTTAGCAAGGGATTTTGAAATTTTTGTAGGGTTTTCTATTTGCTGGGTGGTTTTAGAATTGAGGGTCATCAGTAAGAAAAAAAAAACAAAGAAAAATACTATTTCGTCTTTCATCTATGTCCCATATTATACAAATGTTCTCTGAAAATAGCACCAATTTTCTGGGAAAGGTCATGACTAAGACTTTTCTCACCCCGTAACCCTACTCTCCAATTCATGTTTCCTTCTTATAACATGGTCATGTGGTCACCCAAGTCTGGCTTATGAACCGTGTAGAATATTTGTGCAGTTTTGTTTTTTAAGCCCTACACTGTGCACATGATGCACTATTTAATTTGGAATGAGCTCTGAGTTTAGTCACACGTGCTTCTTGTGGTGTTTATCTTGGAATCCACAAGTAGGAGGGAAGTATTTTTGCTTTTTATACATCTGGACATTGTTCTGGTCCTCCTGTAACTTGGGAATTCTGTGTGGGGCAAAATCCAAAGAACAGTATTAAAAATAACATAGAGTTATAATGACATCTGAGTAAAAACCCTTGAGAATACTCTTCTGATCCCAGCAGAGTTTGATTTTGATGGTGAACTTTCTCAATTGTGTGGTTCACTGTTTGGCTTGAGTAGATTGCTGGAATTACAAGGTTAGCTAACACCTTTGCATGTAGGCTAAAGGGCTGCCAGACTTTCTGAAAGTCTATAGCAGATCTAGCTTTCTGGGGGGAAGATTGTGCCTTGGTTTTGCATGGGTAAGGTAGGTAGAATCAATCCTGCTCTTGTCGCCGTGCCTCTGCCAGTCTCTTGCTCCACAAGCAGCTTAAGAGATCTGTCAGAGTCTTTTCCATTGGCTCCCTGACTGCCTCATTCCATCTAACTTAGAACTAAAAGGTTGGTCCGAGACCACCTCAGCCCTTGTGAGGACCGGGGAGGGTGGAGGGAGGGTGTCTAGTAACCTTATCTTTCCCTTAATTACATATAAGAAGCTGTTTTAAACACGATTGGGCATGGGCTAGCACAGCACCTCCTCCTTTTGGCTGGGGGTCTGCTAGGCTGGAAAATGTGGGAAGGGATGTATGGAAGCTTTGCTGCTCTTTGAGTGAGTTTGCATATGGACAGTATTGCTTTTTGGCCCCAATCTAGTTTTCTTTCATTCCCACGTCTCATCTTTTATGCAGCTGCAGAGAGCAGGCTGGGAAAGCAGACTGAAAGCTTCAAACAGATTTGCACTTGAATAAAAGAAAGAGTGATTTCTCTTGTTCAGAGTACAGACCAGTTTGAGGAGAAAGCTATTTGCTTTTTCACTTTCTGAGTAAGGACTGTTTGCTTTTTCCCCTTCAAATGTAATAAAGAGGAGGGGTAGCTAATAAAGTGGTTAGAACTTGCCGGTTATAATTCATATAGAATTTTTAAATGTGCTTAATAAGGTTTCTCATATAATTATAAAAGAAGTAAATAATTGGAGGGCAAAGGTCAACAGTCTGTTGAGGTTTTAGAATCAGTTGAATATGAGGTGGTTTGAGCACTGAGATAAGACAACTCAAGTAGGGACTATTTCTCATTGCTGGGTTATTTGGCCTTTCCTTTGGGAATTTTTTTCTCTTTACTTTCGTAATGCATTTTGCAACTTTTAGTTAAAAAAATACCCATCAAAGTTTAAACTTTTAGCAAATAAACACATTCTGGCTTTATGATGGGAATCACAACATAGCAAAGAATGGCTTGACTTCAGCTGGAGAGAGGTTAATAGTAGGAACTCCAAGGGTTGATATCAAGATCATGCTTGTTTAATGTTTTAATGACTCCAGAAGGAAATGGTGAAATCTGCTGATGACACCAAATTGCTTTTGCTGATCCAAAAAGGGATTTCTGGGAAACTTCTTCAGAGTATTTGGAATAGTGGAAGAATTGGGCAATGTGCTGTCAGACACACCAAACTTGAAGTGAAGGTTTACGTGAAGTAGTGGGAGTAATACCAATATACTGAAGTCCCAAGGCCTGCCAAGTTTTCCAAGAGGAAGACTATGAAATCCCAATAAAGGATTTGGTTTGATTTCTCTTGTGAAAGGAAGACTTAGGACAAAAGACACTTTGATATGTAAAAAAAATAAAAACCTCCATAGCAGTAGTTGTAATTTTAAAGTGTAGTGATATAAAAATATAATGTCTGAGTTTCTTTTTCTTCTTTTAATGACAAGCTGTTTCCCTTAAAATGGTCACAGAAGATTATATACTCATTTTCTGCATGTTTCTGCATGTTTCTTTCTTTTTGTGGGGGGAAGCTTCTAGTACATTCTTCTAACTATTTTCTGTGGTAGCATGTCTTCATTTTGGGGATTATTTTTGATTTTTGATATAGCCGGTTGTCATTTAGAATCCAATGTGATGAATAAGGGGAATGATCAGATGAAGTAAATTTTAAATATAAAGTACAAAAACTGATTTCTTTATATTACTTCAACAATTTCTGAAGTAAATTACCGATGAGAAATTGCAAAAAATATTTGTGTAATAGTATTTGAATAACCTTTTTTTTTTTTAATCTTTAGATGTACTGCTTTGTTTTTCCCCCCAGGTTTATGGAGGTATAATTGACAGAGTTATATGAATTTAAGATATTGAATGTAACAATTTGGTATATATATACATTGTGAAATGATTACCCCAGTCAAGTAACACTCATCATCTCACATAGTTACTATTTTTGTGTGTGTATTGAAAATGTTCAAGATTTGTTCTCAGTAAATTTCATGTAACAGTACAGTACTGTTCAATATAGTCATCACGCTGTACATTAGATCCCTAGAACTTACTCATAACTGAAGGTTTGTACCCTCTGACTAGCATTTCTCCATTTTCCCCATCCCAGCCCCTGCTAACTGCATTCTACTTTCTACTTTCTTTTTCTGTGAGTTTGACTTTTTTAGATTCTATATATAAGCAAGATCATACAGTATTTGCATTTCTCTGTCTGGCTTATTTCACTTAATGTAATATCCCCCTGGTTTTGTTGTTGCAAATGGAAGGATTTCCTTTAGAATAAGTTCTTGCTTGATTGATTTCACTAATGTCATTTAACTTACTATCATTGTATGTATAACATATATCATATGTATATCTTTTATGTATAACTTACATGTCATTTAGATGCTTCTTAAAACATCCATTTCATTACATTTTAAATATATCATGTTAATAAGCGACCTTCTGTTTTTACAATTTTAGAGATCTGTGACCCCAGATATACTCTTGGAGGGGAAACAGGAGATTGTGTAGTAACTGGAGATTTTTAAAAAATGCATTTATATTTTATTAGCAAAGCCTACATCTCTTTAATGAAAAAAGACTCTTTGGGTAAATATATAAGATAGCAACTGTCACAGGAGCTTTGGGCGGACCATCTCCATCCATCCGCCCACCCACCCACCCATCCATCCATCCATCCATATCCACCCATCCATTTATCCATCCACCCATCCATCCACCCACCCACCCACCCATCCATCCATCCACCCATCCATCCACCCACCCACCCACCCATCCATCCATCCACCCATCCATTGATTTACTTCAAAAGAACAATGAGTCACAGCTCCTTACTTTAAAATGCTTTTTTTTATTTGCTGGGTGGTGTATACATGTGAAATAAACAGCAGTTAATTGCACCAGCATAATGGAGAACTCAATGATCTCAAACATTGCCTATGGAAATTTCATTTTGATTAGGTGAGGGTAGAATAGGGATGGTACTGAATCCTTGTCTTCTTTTCTCCCCCTCAATGGGAATCCTTGGAATAACTTCTGAAAACCCCGGTACAGAGAATATATTCTCTGGAGAGTCAGGAAAGACTGCATATGAAGCAGTTAGGGAGGTTTACTTCATTTCTTCTTTACTCTTCTGTGACTATTAAAACAAAGTTTAAAATTTCTGTTTACCAACCCATTGCTTCCCTATTTTGAAAGTCAATATAAATACAAAATTGCCCACATATTTGAATTTATGACAGTTTGCCTTCACAGTTCTCTGTATTTAAACTTAAAATAAGAGAAAGGTCAGTAGAACTTATAATTAAAGAGCAGATGGATAGCTCAAGAATAAAACATGTCTTAAAGCTCCATGATTCTAAATGCAGGGCTCCAGACTGGTATGTCAGAGTCATTGGGGGGAACTTGTTACAAACAATGCTTTCGGGGCGCCTGGGTGGCTCAGTGGGTTAAGCTGCTGCCTTCAGCTCAGGTCATGATCTCAGGGTCCTGGGATTGAGTCCCGCGTCGGGCTCTCTGCTCAGCAGGGAGCCTGCTTCCCTTCCTCTCTCTCTCTCTCTCTCTCTCTGACTGCCTCTCTGTCTACTTGTGATCTCTCTGTCAAATAAATAAATAAAATCTTTTAAAAAAAAGTTTAATTAAAAAAAATGCTTTCAAATTCTAGCTCAGACATATCAAATCAGAATCTCCATAGTATGGCCTAGGTATTTTAACAAGTTCTCTATATAAAATGATACTTCCTAAAAATAGATATATATAAAAAAAGTCAAAAGATAGAATGAGGTTAGAATATGTTGAAATAAAGCATGATGTAGCATTTGTCCTATGCAGCTCTCTTTCTCTCTTTTTAAGGATTTTATTTTTATGTAACCTCTATGCCCACCATGGGGCTCAAACAAGCCCGAGATCAAAAGGTGCAGCTGACGGGCCAGCCAGGCATCCCTGTCCTAAGCAGTTCTGATGACAAAAATGTGGTTAATAATTGTTTAAACCCACTGATGGTAATAGAAAGCATGGTATCATGGTTAAGAAGTGGGTTTTGGTGCCAGAATGTCTGGGTTCAAATCATACTTTGGTCACTTACTGGCTGTGTTTCCTTGGGCTAAGTGTTCCTGTGCCTCAATTTCCTTGAGGAAATTTCCCATCTGTATAATGGAGGTGATACTAATGGCACTTGTCTCAGTAGGGTTTTGTGAGGATTAGATGAGATACTGAGTAAAAACCACTTAAAACACTATCTGGCACACAGTAAGCTCTCAGTAAAACTCTGCTGTTATTATTACACATTTGTCTAAAGCATTTTGCTCCCTGTTGTGATGTTTTTCTTATGGGTTCAGACCTGCAAAAGAAGAAAGTGTAAAGAAAGCAGGAAAAATGATTGCTGAGACAAAACAATGTGTGTGTTTAAGTTACAGTGAAGTATATTGTATTAAAATATATAATGGGGAAAAAAGCACACCCTCTTTTGTTTCTTTGCGATAGGATTTTAAAGTAACAGATTCTAGGGATGCCTGGGTAGCTCGGTTGGTTAAAGTGTTTGCTTCAGCTCAGGTCATGATCCCAGGGTTCTGCGACAGAGCCCTTCATCAGGCTCCTTGCTCAGCAGGAATCCTGCTTCTCCCTCTGCCTGCTGCTCCCCCTGCTTGTGCACTCTCTCTGACAAATGAATAAATAAAATATTAAAAAAAAAACCCAGATTCTAATTTGCTAGTTTACATTTCTTCAGCACTCATAAAAGCAACAAAACTGTTGTGATCCTAGCAGACACAGTAGATGGCGCTTTAGACTTAGTTTTTAAAGAGCTGAGTACTAGAGAGAAAAAGAAAGCTAAAGCACATTTTAATGGGCTTTTTTATTTTCTATTTTTTTTTTTTTAACACCACCAAGACAATTTCATGTTAGAGTACGTGCCTCTAAGAAGTAAGGATTTTTTTTGTGTGTGTGACAGAGCTGGATAATAATTTTAGCAAAAATAAATCTCCCAGTTGCCATGTTGTGCCAGGTTTGTCACTTGGAAATTATTAGTTGTGTTTTAAGCCACAAATATATAAGGAACTTATTTTCTTTCAAAACATTGCCTTATTTATGATAATTTTTTTCCTTCTTTGTCCCTGTATTTAATATCTCTGCTCCTAGTTTTTTTCCCTAGCCCCTTTATTATTATTACTTATTTTAAAAATGTACTTGTAAAATTAATTTGAATCATATCCATTTATTGTGTTGTCATATTAAAAAATTCAGTTATATTTATTCTAATAGGCCTTAAAATATAGGTGTACATTAAGGGATAATTATAGTACTTTCGTTACTACTACACTGTATATTTAATAATTAAAAATTATTTAATCTCAGGAATAACTCTGTGAGGGTTATTATTCCATTTTCTAAATAAATGAACTGTTTTAGAGATGTTTAGTAACTTGCCAAGCTCACACACATACTTAGTGGGTGAACAAGTAACTGCTTCAAGAATTTCATCAATGCATTAAAGTTATATTTTTGACCATTTGGTATGTGCTAGTCATGCTAAGCACTAGACATAGTATAGTGACCAAAACTGACCAGGCCCTGTCCTTACAAATCTTGCAGATTTTAAGTTACTTGATGGAGTCTCTTTGAAATCTACAAGATTAGAAGTAGATCATAAAGATGCAGAGATATATTTCAGAGTCACTGTGGTTATTGGATAGACCAGGAAGCCTTTTTAATCAAAGAGAAAGATAGAATCATACCTAGCTTGAATGTACTGCTATATTAAAATATTTATTTAGGTAAACTCATAGAAGCCAAGGATGAAGCATGACTTCCCTCTCTAACTCTTAACAGTTAAATCATAAAATCAACACTAAAAAAGCAACACAAGCTGAACTGTTTTCCAGATAAGAATCAGGAAGAGTAAGGAAAACATGAATATATGAATGTCAAAATTTTCCACTGATTAAATGATATTAAAATATCTAAGCAAGAAAGTGCCAATCAGTAATGTGAGTCTGAGAAAATAATATAGTTTGTACATAGTAAGACCATGGTAACTTCTAGATGGCTTCACTTGTGTCATTTGGTAAGATCTTTTGGTGTATAACCAGGCTAGGGATACCCCCAAATGGCCAATTACTACCCCTTTCTTCTTGGGACATGTTAACATTTTTCTGTGAATTGATTTTTCTTCAAAAAGTTTCACTCTGTTATTTTCCCAAATATGATCCTAAGTCCTGGTGGTATAGAAAGATATGTAATTGATAAGGCAACACAGACCAGGAGTTTTTACTTGAGGTCATTGACTGGGCTTCATTAAGTTCATAGAACTCCTGAAATGGTGTAAAATTTTATGTGTTCATTTTTGGAGAACTTTCCTCTGGGAAGAAAGTCCATTGCCCTTTTAAGATTCTCAAAGAATTTTATGATCCTTAAAAAGTTAAGGATTATAATTAGGACTTTACCTAAAGGGGTCTGCTACTTTCTCTCCAGTTCAGGATGATGAAAAGAGAGGTATCTTCCCAAACTGGTATCTTGGACAAGGAGGGGTTCCTCCTTGGTTCCTCTTAGGGACTGCAGTTCAGAGATTCTGAGTGAATTTAGGCCTTGAAGGTGTGTGTTTAACCACGGGGTTTTGGAACTCTCAACTCTTTGTAGATTGTACTGATTTGAATTGAGGGATACTTTTTGGGGAACTTGAAAATACTTCTTATCAGTTCAACCTTTTAGTCAGATAAAAGGTTATTTTAGAAAAGGGAATAGAGAGGAGAAAAAGTTGTTAGATCTTCCCAGTAAAGAACTAAAGAAATTAATTCCTAAATCTTAAATTTCATCACAGGTTAAAAGAGTTCCTTTAGATTAGACAAAAATTATTGGTGTAAATCATTTGATAATACAAATTGATTTTATACTTTTTTGTTTCTTCTTCTTCTTTTTTTTGGACACAGGTTTAAGGAGTGGGGGATGCATATACTTTTCTCTTCCCTATTGCTTGTCTTGTCCTAACCTTTGCATATACTTTGCTGAGAAGTAGATAGTTATAACTTAGTTATAGTTATATATTTCTGGTTAAGCTATTACCTGTGGTTCTAGATAGAAGAATCAAGAGGTAAAAATAGATTCCTTAATTTGATACATTCAAGTACCTTATTTTGATCTAATATTTTTTAATTAAACAGTGAACTTTTAATATTATTTCTGTCAAACATAACAGTAGTAACTACCAAATAGGATATTGTGAGGATTAGACTAAATATTAAATGTGGTGTTTAGTGCAATATCTGGAATTTAATAAATGCTTAATAAATATTAGCTATTGCTATCATTATTATCATCATCATCATAGTTAATAACATGTGTTAGATACCCTGATGACTGAATATACAGTATAAGGAATAGATAGTAAAATTATCCAAAGACACAGAGGAATGGGAAGGTCAGGTAGATTTGTTTAGAGGAGCAGATTATTCCGTGGGTTAGAAAAGAGTTTTCTTCAAGACATGATTAGCTTTCACTTGTAGATTAATAGCAATTTGGATGGCTCTTTTGAAAAATATAGATATGTCATCAAATTGATTTTAAACTTAATGAGGGCCAGGACTGTGTTTTATTTACCTTTATTCTTAGCTCTCATTTTAGTGTCTGACCCATGGTTGATGTTCTGTTAAATATATATTTTTTAAGATTTTATTTATTTGTCAGAGAGAGAGTGCACACATGTGCACAAGCAGGGGGAGGGGCAGAGGGAGAAGCAGGCGCCCCTTTGAGTAAGGAGCCCAATGTGGACCTGATCCCAGGACCTTGGTTGGGATCATGACCTGAGCCAAAGGCAGATACTTAACTGACTGAGCTACCCAGGCATCCTGTTCGGTTAAATATTTGTCTTCATCTGTCTATGTTTTCTTTTCTGTTTTTCCTTTAGTTTCCAGAAATAGTTGCTATTTTCATATGAAGAATTTCCTATGAGAGAGTCACATCAGTAATGTGACTCTTTCAGAATTATTGATTAAAATACAGATCTCTTTTGGAACAGGTCTGTTTTGTTTGAAACAAATCACTTGGGAAACAAGACTTGATTCAGCTTAAGAACATTCAGTTTTAAGATGTTTTTGTAGAAAGGCAAATATTTGGTCTTAAAACAAAAAACTTTATCTTCATTTGTGTGTTTATCAGGCAGTCACTAATGTTTAACACTTAAATTACCTTGTGTACTGGTGTATTTATAATAGTGGAAAAATCTGCCTAAAAAAGCAATATCTTCAATAAGATATTTAAGAAACACTGTTTACTCTCTTGTTTTAGAGAACTTTACATAGTCCAGCAAAACATTTACAACTAAGGAAACATGATATTTTTTAGAAATGGTTACTGATCATAATGAAGTATGGCCACTATGACAAAGTTTCATAAATAATTGTTCCATCTGTTAAGGAAAAATTCTCTGTCTTTTGCAGATTTATTTATTTATTTACTTAAAAAAAAGATTTTATTTATTTATCTGACAGAGAGATAGAGAGAAGCACAAGTAAGCAGAGCTGTGGGCAGAGGGAGAGAAAGAAGCAGGCTCTCTGCTGAGCACGGAACCCGATGTGGGGCTTGACCCAGGACCCTGGAATCATGACCTGAGCCTCAGGCAGCCGCTTAACCAACTGAGCCACCCAGGCACCCCTGGAGTTATATTTAGATTAAGTACTTAACTGGACATATAGGTTAGTATTCCTATTGTATACCAGAGTCCAGATATATATAATTATTTATTATAATCTGCAGGAACATTATAGATATGACCCTTTTTGAAAAATGGACTCTCAGGAGGCTTGGTTCTAGAATCATCCTAAATTGAATTTAGATTAGGGAACATTTTGAACTCCCTTAGTCATAGAAATGTTATCTCCTTATTTCCTACAAATGGGCAGTGATCTTAGGACATCTTCTGGAACAGAGTGGATATAGTATATATCTCTTGCACTAGGAATTAGGGTCTAAAGATAGATGCTCCTCAACATGTAGTGTTACAGTTTTTTTGTTTTCATTTTTGTGACAAATTTGCTTGCAGTATATGTAGTTGCTAGCCTGTGGTTTGGTGCCCATTGAACATACTGTTACTCATTTGGTCTAGAGTTGGATGAGGTCTGTAATAATGGTATCATCTGGTTGTCAAAGGGCTTTTGGTTTTCTTTCTTCTCTGGTAGTGTGCTATTAAGAGAAATTTTTGTGAGTATTTTCAGAAAAATAGAAATGGAAAATTTAGTTATTTGTTAACTAAAATAAAGCAATTACCTTAGCCTTTAAGGTAATAATCATTTTTTTCCCTAAAGTTTATTGTCCTCTTAGTTTAAAAGGTTTTGACAGAGTGGAGTAAAAATGACTAAAGGTTTTGAAATCAGAAAGTTGGAACCTGTCTCATCTTGATTATATGATCACGAGTGTCCCAAAAGAATGGGCCTTTTTATCAAGGCAAGAGTTCAAGTTTATTTGAATTTAGTTATTAAATAATATTTTAACCATAGTAGCATTTTTAAATTTATGTAAATCATAATTGATTTTAATCTTTCCTGTTCATTTGTGAGGTGATCTCTTGTGGCTGCAAAGTTGTTTATGGCTAGCCCTAAAAAAACTTACAAGGAGACCTTCTGTAGCAAAGTTGTTTATGGCTAGCCCTAAAAAACTAATTCTTGTAAGGACACCTTCTATAGCTTAGTGTTTATTTGCAAAACCACATTTTCCCCCCATCTCATTAAAATGATGAAACCATTTTTTTAGCATATGGAAACATTTCTGCACCTCATGTTCTTTTGAGCAAATAACTCCATGTGATTTACAAATGCTGATAAAAGCAATAGATATTTCCAAATGCTATTAGAATGGTCAAACTAATACACAGATATTTAAATTTTTAGTTCTTCATTGGAATAGATGAAGACCAGGCCAAATAAAGTATTAGTCACTCTTTCTACTGTTTTGATTCCAGAATTTCTTCAATTTTTTTGATAGTATAAGTTTTGTTGATACTGTTGTACCAGTATCATCACAAAAGATCATCTCCTTGGATAATCAGATATTGCCCAGACCAAAAGTAGAAAATTCTCCCTGGCTTCATTCATAAAGAAAATGATAACTGGAAGTTAAAAAGTGTTGTCCAGACTTTTGAAGGTTTTCAGGAACACTGTATACAGTGAGAATTTTGGAAGAGTGCAACTTCAGAGCTCTCTGAGGATTCTAAAAGCAAAAAACCCCCCAAAACCCCCCAAAAATCAAAAACCAAAACCAAAACAAAACCCCTTTTTATTATTTTTAAGTACAAAAGTATTTCTGCATAAGATGTTCTTTGGCATTTTGAACTGAGTGTCTGTAAGTACATTAGCTGTTTTGTGAGACTTCATTTATTCAGCACATATTCTAGTCCCATCTACTAAGGTATTGTTTTTATCCTCAGAGAATTTACTCTTTAGTTAGGTAGAGAGCAGAAATATACAAACATCTTGAGAAAAAGCAGAATCAGCTGTCTGAGAGGACTCTGTGGACAAGCCAGATCTTATCCTTTTGTCAAGATGAATGCTTCATGATAGAGGCATGTGGATCTGACATTGTAGTACATGTAGAATTTGGACAGATGAAGACAGGATTGGGGTGAGAGTTAGGCTTTTGGCAAGGACAAAAGTGTGAGCAAAGATGGAGCAGAGGTGGGGATGTGGAGATACTTAGGAACAGGGAGTAGGTAAGGTAAGGTGAAGGATAGCTTTTATGGGAAGACAGTGGTGGGAGAGAAAATGGGAAGTGAAGGCTGGATCCAGGTCATGAAAGGTTTTAAAAGTTAACTGAAGATTTTGAACCTTATTTTCTCTACAGTGCAGCAACAGGAGAGGACCCAGTAGCTGTGCTTTAGGATGATTAACTGGAAGGAAGTAATGGAGGAAGGAGAAACTGGAACTAAGATGTAAATTTAGGGAACATTGCATGACATAAGGTGTGGCAGTGGGAATGGAAAAGAAAGGAGGAAACAACTGGTAAGCAGAATCAGCAGAACTGAGCTAAATCCCAAGCTACATTCCTAGAACAAATTCTCAGTCCCTGAAGAGATTCTGTTTCCTTATACTACTTGAAAGTACCTTCAAGTCCTAAGTGTATATTACTTTTTGGTGATCCAGCCATACACAGTAACAGTACCATCATCATTTATATTTCTGGATCCAAGATATGTGCATCAGCATGAATTAGCTGACAACAAAAACTAAATCTGCAAAAGACAGAGAATTTTCCTTAACAGATGGAACAATTATTTATGAAACTTTGTCATAGTGGCCATACTTCATCATCCGTTGTTCTGGCCATTTAAACATCACAGAAGCTCTTAGGACTGCTAATCAACAGAACAGTATGAACAATCAGAGGCTTACAGTCTCAGTGCCAAGGTTATATTATCATTCCTGAGCTCACCTGATAGGTGAGATTCTGTGGGCTTTTTTCCCATTGGGGACAGACCCGCTGAGTCTGTTGCTTCTTTTCCTGTGTCTAATGAGTGAGCCAAATGATGGTAGGCATTTTGTAGGTATAGATACTGGATGTCATGTTTACTTTCTAGACCAGCATTTGACTTGGAAACAAGAATTGTTTCTAGTGTCATATGCTCTAGTGTCTAGTGTCTCTAGTGTCATATGCTCCACAGAGGAGGAAATAACTGAGGATTAAGAAAAGACCCTTAAGTTTGGTGGTTTTGAGGTCACAGATGGCCGTTAGGAAGATAGTTTTACTATAATGGTATGGGTGGAAAGCTTCAGAAAGTTAAACAATGAAGTACCTTATAAAAAATGAACTTAATCCTTATAAACTAGCTGTAGAAGGATTAAGCTGAAAGGAAGGCTTGTTCTCTTCTTCACTTTTTTTTTTAAGTGGGAAAATGAACATATTTGTAGGCATAGGGAAAGGAATCTTTGGAAAAGGAGAGAGAAGGTCCTGGGAAATAGGGCGTGATTACTGACAGATCTTGGAGTCTCAAAGGAGGAGATCAGATATATGGGTTAAGGTATTGATACTGGGAGAGAATATTTAGAGATAAGAAGAGAAAGAGGGGCACCTGGGTGGCTCAGTGGGTTAAGCCTCTGCCTTTAGCTCGGGTCATGATATCAGGGTCCTGAGATCGAACCCCACATTGGGCTCTTTGCTCAGCGGGGAGCCTGCTTCTTCCTCTCTCTCTGCTGCCTCTCTGCCTACTTGTGATCTCTCTCTCTGTCAAATACGTAAATAAAATCTTAAAAAAAAAAAAAAAAAGAGAAAGAATACCAAAGATGGGTGAAGGTACAGGGGAGCTCCTTGGTAGAGAGGACAAATGCAGGAGGAGAAAAAAAGTAAGGCCATTTGTTAGGGAATGAGGAGAAAGGAGAGGAGAAAAGATGTGGAGTAGCTGTGTAAGAGGTAGTTAAAATGAGATGAGTTGTGGAGTTTCAGTGAGGACATAATTGCGGGTAGAGAGTTAATTTAGTTTCTTGCCTTTCTCTAGTAAAATCCTCTTTTTTTTTTTGCTCCAAAGGACAGAAGAAAATTCCATTAAAGTTTCTCTCAGAAATGTGAAGAATTTTGTTGTCAGCTAATTCATGCTGATGCACATATCTTGGATCCAGAAATATAAATGATGATGGTACTGTTACTGTGTATGGCTGGATCACCAAAAAGTAATATACACTTAGGACTTGAAGGTACTTTCAAGTAGTATAAGGAAACAGAATCTCTTCAGGGACTGAGAATTTGTTCTAGGAATGTAGCTTGGGATTTAGCCAAGCATATCTTTTCTGTCACTCAGTGGCTTGTTTTTCATGACACAGTGTCTGCCTCCTCTTGTTTCTGATTTCATCTGTTTCATAGGAGAGATACTTTTCTAGGTTTGGAAATACACCAAATCAAGAAACAGGCTAATATGTAAAAGATGTTTGACTCAATCCAGGAAGACATTTAATTTTCAGAATTTGTTATGATAAAAATGAAACATTACATATAGATATTGCTTATAGTTTAGAAAAGTGAGGCATTAAATTCTATGTGGCTAACACAGATTGTATTTAATGAACTTGACAAACATCTATGGAGCAAAGTGGAATTGAACCATCTAAGAGGACTGTCTAGGTAAGAAGAGATCCCATTCTTTTTTGTCAAGGTAAATGCTTCATGAAGGAGGGGCATGTGAGCTAGACATTGTAGACTTTGGGCAGATTATGATGGCATTGGGGTGAGAGTTCAGCTTTTGGCAAAGAAAATAGTGTAAGCAAAGTTGGAGCAGAGGTAGGCGATGTGGGACATATTTAGAAAGCTAATTTCCTTAATTCTTTTTCTGAAAGTAAAGGCTTCAGGTCTTAATACTGTAGAGGAGAGTCAGTCCAGATAACACAACACCCTTTTGTTCTGTTTTACCTTATGGGAGTTGTCTGTTTTTTAGTTTTCAACTGGAAAAAAATAAAAGATACACCAAAGTCTTTAAACTTGAGCAACTGGTATCATTCAGTTAAACACAAAATTATTTTTAAATATCTACTATATATAAGAAGATGACAAATAAGGTAAAATTCCTGACCTCAAAAAGTATATACTCTGTTAAGAGAAATTTCACTTTGGAAATTTTAATTATTTGAGCAAACTAATTTTAACTAAAAGTTCAATTTGTTAAAAAATATAAGCAAACCAAGTCATGCATAATATTTTATATTCATAGTGTGATTCTAGAGCAATACTGTAATATGTTAGTGATAGCCACAAGTGGCTATTAAAATGAATGAAAATTAAATACAATTAAAAATTTAGCTACACTAGCTACATTTGAGGTTCTTAGTAGCCACACCAATGGCTATCATCCTGGACAGCATAGCTATTTGAATATTTTTATTACTGCAGAAAGCTCTGTTGGGTGGTGCTGCTCTGGAGGTTACGTGATTTCCTTGGTCATTTCATTTCATTTCTTTTCTTTTTTTTTTTTTAAAGATTTATTTATTTTATATTAGAGAGAAAGAGAGAGTACATGTGCATGCTGGGGGTGGGCAGGTGGAGAGAGAGCAAGCAGACTCCCCGGTGAGCGTAGAGCTTGATGTGGGGCTCAGGCTCAGAACGCTAAGATCATGACCTGAGCCAAAATCAAGAGTTGGATTCTTGACTGACTGAGCCACCCAGGTTCCCCAGTCATTTCATTTCTTCAACAAACCTTCATTGAATGTCTACCATGTGCCAGATGTTAACAAGAAGTCCTAGTTCTAGCCTACATGGACCTTTCAGTTTTGTAAAGGATAGATCGAAGTTAATACTAGGTGAATAAAATAGGATGTGGTAAGTGCCACAATAGGAGGAGAAATAAACCCAGGAGGCTCTGAGCATGTATGGGGAAAAGTACAGAAGCAAGACTCAAGGTTTACTTCTGGGGAAAGCTGAGTAGATAGTGGTTTGGTTAAAGCTGGAGAGTGTGAGTGGAAGGATGATCCAAGCAGTGTAAAAACACTTGGGTATAAAAGAACAGGACACATTTCAGGGACTGAAAGTTGTTCATTGTGACTGAAGCCCAGATAATTTGTAAGGTCTTCCAATTCGGAGTCTTTTTATGATGTATTTAAAATATTTAAAAAACAGTCTCCCTCCTATTTTGAATCAAGGGAAAAAGGTCCCTGGTTCTTCCCACTATTTGGGGAGCTTGTATTTGTAGATCCCACAGTTAGAGGTGGAGAAGAAATGGTGAGAAGAAAGGAAATTGGAGAAAGGAAAAAAGAAATGAAGATGGCCAGAGGAAATTTCAGAGAAATAAAACAAGTAACATTTGATTGTAAATGACCAATACCATTTATATCACCCTCAGATTCCCTGTCTCTACTCAAAATATTAGATCAGCTATTTCAAAAGTTCTTGTTCCCAAATGTCTAAGTTGGTATCATTAAGTATATCATGTGAGAATATTTTTATAAGGTATTTAAAAATTGAATTTCTGCCCTGATTCAATTCATTAGAAATGACAGTAATATAATAATAATACAATAATATAATTTTCTCTGCTGTATTTTCCTGAGCTTATGCATTTATAGTATATGCAACCTGGAAGAAATTTAAATGCTATTAATTAATTTTTATAGGCAACAACAAATAGTCACTGTAGTTTAAAACCTAAGAGTTACGTGAGGTATCAGAGAGAGTAGCATCAGGACACAAAGGAAATGTATCTTTACTTAACCGTCACCAATTCCAGAGATTATTTTATGTATTATACAAAATACATTGCACATAATAAATCTCTCACATTTTGTAAATATTTAGCTGTTGTTGATTTATTTCTGCTCTACTGGCAGTCATCAAGTCTCTGTTCTACATTGTGAAAGTCTGTTTATATGTCTGTGTCGACATCATCTGCTCTAGCACAGAGGCTTCTGGAAGGCAGGGATAATATATGCTTATTTTGCATAATGCTTAACAAAGAGCTCTGTACATTAAACTTTATTTTTATTTGATGATGATGATTTCCTTTATGCATTTCTTCCCTTTTCTGTCTTTAGATTGGCCAAACCTTCTGATAACTATTCGTCCAGTAAATACAGAGAGGTGGAATTAACAATGCCTAGTCAGTCTGGGCAGCAGAATATCTCACACAGCTATATGAGGTTTCATGCCACCACAAAGAGGTACCCTCTTGTAAAAAGATGAAAAATACAAAGAAGCCACCCACGTTGGTTTTCATGAAGGAAAAATTTGGTGTCTAGTTTTACCACCAAGTGCTTGTCAAATAAACTTCATATGAAATCAAGACTGAATACAGTAAACAGGAAATTTGGATAAAAGCTATAGTGAACAAATATTCCTTTTTATTTTTATCCCTATTCTTATTTGGGACAGACTTCTGGAATAGGGTTGGGGGACTGAATGCAAATTTGATGAAACAGAGCTGGAGCAAAGTGAATAAGGTCTCAATACTTTTTGAAGATGCTCCAGCTCTTATTTGAGTAAAAACAAATTTTATTAATAGATCCTCCTTCAAAGAGTCCGTCTATTTTAACTTGCATCAGTAAATTATAAAACTCGGCACCCAAAGTCATTACATGGACACAACTATTAAGTTTAGTTTTCTTTGTTAGAATATTCCAGACATTAAAAAGAAACTTCCTAGACTGATAAAATAGCTTTTTAATATTTCTTTGAAAATCATTCCTTTCCCTCCTTACCTTGACTTTTCTGCCCTTTCTCTAGAATTATCCTGACTTTCTCTGTTATATTTCAAGGAAGCTTCAGAGGTTACCTGCAACATCTTTTGCTTTAGTCACTTTTTCAAATAACTTTTATTATATTAAACTATTATAAATGGCATGTCTTGTATTACTTGATTTCTAGATTCACTTTTATGTTTTATTCTATAACCTACTAAGGTTTACATGTGTAAAGTAGGAATCAATTGCCAATGTTATCAGTTCTCAAATTTAGATTATTATTTTTCAACTTTCACGGTATTCCTGTTTGATTCTCCTTGGTTCCTTTGGTCAGTACTTTTTTTTGTTTTAATTTTAGCATTGAAAAATAAAAGATATCCCAGGGATAAATATCCTGATGTACCTCTCAGTGTCATCAGATGGTTAATGATTAGTTTACAAAGCAGTTAAAAATTATCATTCTATGTCTTCTTTCTAGTGTGTTTGTGTGTGTGTGTGTGTATAGGCAACTAATTTTTTTTAAAGAAGTGCATATTTTTAAAAAGTATTTATTTATTTATATGAGAGAGAGTGAGTGAGCACAAGGGGGGCAGCGGCAGAGAGAGAGGGAGAAGCAGACTCCCCACTGAGCAGGGATCCCAATGTGGGGCTTGATCCCAGGACCCTGAGATTATGACCTGAACTGAAGGCAGATGCTTAACTGACTGAGACACCCGGGTGCCCCTTTAGACAACTAACTTTTAAAATCAATATTATATTTGTCCATTCCTACCAAGAATGAGACCACCTTTGTAAAATCACTTTATGAATTTTATATAAAAATGCAAGTATAAAGTTAATATTCTGTAATAAGTATATAAATATATTA
Organism: Mustela nivalis; assembly: GCF_964662115.1. NCBI lineage: Eukaryota > Metazoa > Chordata > Mammalia > Carnivora > Mustelidae > Mustela > Mustela nivalis. Next base: position 33,349,015 of record NC_139025.1, on the reverse strand, counting down.
CTTGATAGAAATAAATACTGTTCATGAAGAATCAAGTTCAGAGAAGTTAAAAGGTTTGTTGGAAGTCACACAGCTTGGTAGGAGCTGAGACTCGAATTTGGGAATAGTTTGATACCATGTCACTTGATCTTTCTATGATATCATTTCATCTGTTTCGAAAAATTCAGATTGTTATGATTTTTTTTATAGATTACATTTGTTTTCTTAACCATCACTGAAGGTTCTTGTTTTTTCCAGCTTATAATTTCAGAAGAGCCTATCATCTTTATCTTTCATTTTAAAAAAATTTCTGGGGCACCTGGTGGCTCCGTCAGTTAAGTGTTAGACTCTCAATTTCAGCTCCAGTCGTAATCTCAGTTGGGAGTCTGAGATTCTCTCCTTCTCCCTCTGTCCCCCCAACCCCATGTACATGCATGCCCGCTCTCTCTTTTATTTTTTTATTTTTAAGATTTTTATTTATTTGTTTGAAAGAGAGACAGTGAGAGAGAGCATGAGAGGCGGGAAGGTCAGAGGGAGAAGCAGACTCCCCATGGAGCTGGGAGCCTGATGCGGGACTCCATCCCTGGACTCCGGGACCGTGACCTGAGCCGAAGGGGGTTGCTTAACCAACTGAGCCACCCAGGCGCCCCTCTCTTTTAAATAAATACATTAAAAAAATTGCTTTCAGAGTGAATATAAGTACAGCAATATACCCATGATATATCTAGGAGGAAATAAATTTAAGAGAAATATATTTTCAAAAACATTGTATAGAGCTTAGACATATTAACCAACCATTTGCCAGATTCTGAGAGGAATTTCCTTTTCTAGATACAGTTTTCATGGAAAAAACCATCTGAGGTCTATACTTGCTTAACCTCTGAAATAGGTTGACAAAATCAGTCAGAAAAAAAGTAGGAGTGGTTTTCACTTACATCTACCGTGTATCTCTGTCTATGATACAGATTGTATGCTGGTCATCTGACCGCTTACATAGACTGCAACCACACATAACTTGAGCAAGAATATTATTCTTGGAAAGTTATGCATTTTGGATCATTGACATAAAGATAGTCAGTCCTTGACTGGATTCTTCAGTTCTTTTAAAACTTAAAGCTATGCTGTCAGAAGACAACATCTTGGAAATAGCATAGTAGAGCTAAAGGCTACAATCCTACCAATAACTTCTTTAGATAAATTATTTCATCTCTCCTGTTCTCAATATTTTTTCAGAAATATAATTTTTCCCCTAAAATTAAATATATGATATATATATCATATATGTATTTGTTTATCAGTGTCAATGTACAAGTAGTAGATATATGTTCACTGTGAAAAAATTTTGGAAGTCTAGATAGGTGAAAAGGAAAAAAAATCACTGACTATTACAGAAAGCTATTAAAATTTTGGTGTGTAGTCTTTTGGACTTTTGTAGTTCATGCACATTATGCACACACACACATAGACTCACCCTCCAATATGCAAATAGAAATAATAAATAAATTTTAAGAAATTCATATTGATAAAGAATGACGTTGTAGAACTAAGGAAACAAATTAAGGCTTAGGACAACACTGTTGACAAACTGATAAGTGATACAGCACCAGTGGGGAATAGAAGAGATGTGGCTGAAAATTTAATAGTTTGGAGCAAAAGCTTGAAATAATCGCAGTAAACACAGGGGTAAAAGATAGTTTAAAGCAAAACTGGTTAACATTGATAAATGAGATAGATACAAAGAGAAGTCAAGAAAAAGATTGCTGGTGTCTGTGAGGAAGAGGACCCCACAAATAGGACTAGAAAGTATTTAGAGAATTGATAGAGCAAAAGCCACTGAAGTGAAAAACTGAATCTGCAGATTAAAAAGTTACATTGAATCCTGAAACTGGTAGAGATTCAGTATCAACTCATATTCTTTTTTTTGTTTTCCAACTCATATTCTTATTGTTACTGAAGAAGTACTCCTTCACTCATTCACACAAAAGTAAATGTCATCTGCAAGGAGAAAATTAGACCGTTCTCAGATTTCTCCACAGCCAAGTGCAACACTGGAGGAGCAGTAGCAACAAAATACTGAGAAAAAGGAAGTAAGATCCAAAGTATGACCCAAGAGCATTATATCTAGCCAACTTGTTGCTGAAGAATACTGGCAATAGGCATATAAGTCCCCAAATACGAAAGAACCTAGAAAATATAGCATCTATGAGAAATTTCTGAAAAACCTACTTATTAAAAATTTTTAAAGATTTTATTTATTTATTTGACAGAGAGAAAGAGCACAAGCAGGGGGAGCTGCAGGCAGAGGGAGCAGGGAGCCCGATATGGGACTTGATTCCAGGACGCTGGGATCACGAACTAAGCCGAAGGCAGATGCTAAATCAGCTAAGCCACCTAGGTGCCCCATTACTTGTTAAAATTGAGTCAATCAAGAGATGGTTCAAAACAACAATGAGTTGTGAATATTAAATATATTTAGAGGGGGGCTCCTGGATGGCTCAGTGGGTTAAAGCCTCTGCCTTCAGCTTGGGTCATGATCCCAGGGTCCTGGGATCAGGCCCCACGTTGGGCTCTCTGCTCAGTGGGGACCCTGCTTCTTCCTCTCTCTTTGCCTGCCTCTCTGACTACTTGTAATCTCTGTCTGTCAGGTAGATAGGTAAAATCTTAAATATATATATATATATATATATATATATATATATATATATATATATTTTTTTTTTTTTTTTTTTTTTTTTTTTTTTTGAGAACCTGGGTGACTCAGTCAGGTTATCTCCAGACTCTTGATCTCAGCTCAGGTCTTGATCTCAAGGTCAAGAGTTTAATCCCTGCATTGGGCTCCATGCTGGGTGTGGATCCCACTTAAAAAAAAAAAAGTTATATATAAATCTAAGATTTAGGAACTATGGAAACTGTGGTAACAGAACAGAGTGTAAGCATTATATACATCATGTCAAAGTAAAACAAAGGTTGGAGGTAGGTGGGAGAGAAATGGAAATTAAACTCCTTATCTTTCATAGCAATAATTCTACCAATAATGTCTAAAATTTAAAATAGGTATAAAGTACTATTTATCTATTATTTATGTTTTTTTACTTTTTTTTTTTTTAATTTATTTGTCAGAGAGAGAGAGAGCATGAACACGGGCAGACAGAATGGCAGGCAGAGGCAGAGGGAGAAGCAGACTCCCTGCTGAGCAAGGAGCCCGATGTGGGACTCGATCCCAGGATGCTGGGATCATGACCCGAGCCGAAGGCAGCTGCTTAACCAATTGAGCCACCCAGGCGTCCCATATTATTTATGTTTTTTTAAATCACTTTTCTAAAACTTAGAAGGCCTTTTTCACAGTTACTGCTTTCTGAGTGAAGAAGCAGTTATCTAAGGTTTAAAATTTCTTCAGTTTTATTTTAGCTTTTGTAAATTTCAAGTAAAAGCAAAATTAGTATTTTTTATTTTCAAAAGTTAGTATGGGGGCGCCTGGGTGGCTCAGCGGGTTCGGGATCTCTGCTCAGCAGGGAGCCTGCTTCCTCCTTGCTCTCTGCCTGCCTCTCTGCCTATTTGTGATCTCTGTCTGTCAAATAAATAAATAAATAAATAAAATCTTAAAAAAAAAAAAGTTAGTATGTTCTCATCTCAGAAATGATAAATTTGCTCCTGTTCATCCATCTCTCCATCTATATATGTGAATAGCTGTCTGGGGTGATATTCACTAAATGTTAATATCCAATATTTCTCAATTTTGAGGTTTTGGAGCGTTTGTTGCATTTTTCATTGTATATTTTGTGTTTTTTTGAATATTGATAGTAAAAATGTTTTAGTGAGGGGCACCTGTGGTAGTGCAGTCATTTGAGCATCCGACTCTTGGTTTCAGCTGTTGTCCTAATCTCAGGGTCACGATTTCAGGGTCATGGGATGGAGCCCCACATGGGGTTTATGTTCAGCATGGAGTCAGCTCGAGATTCTCTCTCCCTCTCCCTCTGCTCCTTCCTCTGTGCACACATGCTCTCTCTCTAAAATAAATAAATAAATCTTTTAAAAAATGTTTTGGTGAAAGTAATGTAATGAATACATTACCCTGAAAAATAGGTTTATGTTTATATACTTTTTTAAAAAAAATAAAATACATAGTTTAATACTCTCACTTCTCTTTAAATTTATCATGACCTTTTATCTCTTGCCATCAGGATTTGTTACATTTCTTTTTCCAATCCTGATCTCAGTTTTTTCATCTATAATGACAGAGTTGGGTTAGATTAGTAGTTTGCAATCTTTTTCTTTAAACTATAGCATCTTTCCAATAAACAAAATAATATATAGCTCTTGGAATATAGTTTCAAAGCTGTATGGGTTAGGTAATTTCTGAGGTTTATTCCATTTTACCACAAAAACTAGTTTTTTTTTTTTTTTCTTGACTATGTTTTTTGAATGACTGATTTCCATGTATTAAAAAAAAAAATCAGGTAATAGCTATGATCTTAAGAATCAGAATTTTAAAATGAAAGAGAAGGGCCTTTAAAAACCAGTCAGCCTATTTCTCTAAACTTTTTTTTTTTTTTAAGATTTTATTTATGTATTTGACAGAGAGCACTAGCAGGGGGAGCAGCAGGCAGAGGGAAAGGGAGAAGCAGACTCCCCACTGAGCAGGGAACCTGGTGCAGGATCCTGGGATCATAACCTGAGCCAAAGGCAGACGCTTAACTAAGCCATCCAGGCATCCCTCCCTAACTTTTTCGTATAAGGAAACCAAATATAAGTTATTTGACTAACATTATTCAGTCAACTAAAATGAATGAGGCTTTGGCCCAGATCTCCTGGCTTCTTATCTGTTTCTTCCCCTATAGTACATGTGAATATATATATTTTTAAAATGATGGGCAGGAATGATATAACTTTATCTTAACCTATTTCACATGTAGACAAACTTGTAAATATCAGGAAATATACTTAATTTATAGTGTGTTTATTTTCTTGCTTATGAAAAGAGATCAGCAGCGCAGGCATTATTGAACGTTTAAGTTCTAAGAGAAAGGAAAGTGAGTGGGATTCTGGCAAGGAAGACAGCATTTACTTGTCAAAGATTTGGAATTTACTGTGGTTACTGAGATTAAAATAAAACTAAAACTTGACTTGGCAGAGGATTAAAAACAAAGCAGCTCCAAAGTGTGTGCACATCATGGAGAAGATGCCGTTTTTCCTTCAGGCGTCCAAGGGGGGAGGGAATATTGTTTCTTTGTGTTGCCGAAGCTGATTTATTTAGTTATGATTTCAACATGTCTACAAGGCAAACCCCAGAAAACGTTGCACAACAACACCAAGCAGAACAAATGGTGCTTTTCTCCCCCCTAGGTCCCCCTCTCAGGATTTTTCAAATAAAACACAGCAGTGTTTTTTGTTTTTTTGTTTTCAAATTGTTTAAATGGCTCTGATTATGTTTGACTATTGGGAGTGGCAGGTTTTAGAATCTTAAGTGGTAGTACAGGTTCCTGAACAAGAAAGAGAATTAAAGGTGATGAGACTTGATTATTGGAATGTGTAGAATGTAACGTTGCGAGAGGTATTCTGGTCTGCCGCAGGCTGCTCTTAGTAATGGGCCTTCTTTTTGAAAGCCCTATTATTATTGGAAATTTATTTTGGAAACTACTAAAGAAGAAATTTGACAGAAAAGTAAAACAAGCCTCCTTGTCTCATATTTCCTTTCCACACAGGGACCTTGAAGAGATACCTTCAATATTGTCAAGTCTCAATTATCCTGGGATAAGTTAGCATTATTATCACTGTCCTCACAAACGTGAATTGAACGCACGTGGCTTTGTACCTAGGTGCAGCACAGAGAAAATTAGCAAACAAGATCCTTATCCATTTGGAACTTACTGAGAGTGGATATGCTAGCATATAGTTCAACAAATTCCAAACTCAACGTTCAAACTCTCTAAACCACCTCTCCCTCCCTCTGTTCTCTGTCTTCTTTAATGGCCTCCCCATCCTCTCAGCTGGAAACCTCACATTCATCTTGAGTCCTTAGGTTTTCTTAGTCTCTACAACCAATCTATCAACAAGTCCTATCATTCCTGTCTCCAAAATTGCTTTTGAATATGTTTGTTTCCTTTTCTCCCTTCTCATAGCTATTGCCCTGCCTAGGCCTTTTTCACCTTTCATTCCAGCTCTGGGGAGAGCTGCTTATCTACTTTCAGGCTTTCCTTTTCCAATCCATCCTCCATAGTGCTGTCAAATTTCTTTAAAGATGGATCTAACCATATCATTCTCTGACTTAAAAACCCTTGATGGGTCCCTATTACGTTGAAGGGATAAAGTCTAACCTCCTTAGCTTGTCATGCAAGTCTTTCATAGTCTGGCCCCAATCTACTTATTCTCACCTTATTTCCTGACACAGTTCCCGCCCCCCACCCCCACTCTCTGCCGCCAAGCACACACGCTCATTTACTCTGTCCCACCAGTTTCCTTATAGTCCCCTGAACTTGCCCTCTCCTTGTGCTTTTGATCATACTATTCCTTTTTCCCTATTCACAGAATACTCTTCTTTGATAAACTGTATGAAACAACTGAGGAAACTGGAGATTTGACAAAGAATATTTTTGACACAATAGGACAAAAGAAATGAGCCATGTGCACAGAACCAGGTGTTAGGGAAAACCGTTAGAGCAGAGGTCGGATTAGGAGCTGCAGACTACTTCTGCGTGAGGTCAGCCAAGAGGAAGGACCCAATTCCATAAGGTAGTGGAGACAGAGCAGTGATGAGCTGGTTTGTAACAGTATTAAAGGAATGCTTCCTTCCTATTAGTCCACATAGTCAAGAGCCAGCTCCTGTTTTTATAGGTGGAGGATAGAAGAAAAGAGCCTTAGTAGATTTCTGTTATAGTTCAGGAATGAAGAGAAAACTCATTACCCTTAGCTACCTACTAATCCTGCCTTATTTCACTTTCCAAGGGAGTAAAGAGTGGATAAGAACCCACTAAACGGATTACCTGGGTAGCTCAGTCATGGCTCGGGTCATGGTCTCGGGGTCCTGGGATCAAGCCCCGCATCAGGGGGGAGACTGCTTCCCCCTTTCCCTCTGTTGCTCCCCCTGCTTGTGCTCTCTTGCTCTTTCTCTCTCAAATAAATAAAATATTTTTTTTGGAAAAAGGAACCCACTAAGAGCCTTTACACTGATGCATTAAGAGTCAACAGGATGGAGCCAGAGATGATGGGTTTACAGAATAAACTGAATGAAGGAAAACAGCAGCCTTTTACCTGGGAAGAGGCTTTCTCCTGTTTGTGCCTAGGCATGCTTTTACCTAACCTTTGCATATTCTTGATTAACTTTCCTCCATTTTTCACATGTCTAAATCTTTTTTAAAATTATTTTTTTAGTTAAGTAATATATTAACATGCTCAGAACATTCAGAGTATCAGTGAAGGCCACTTGGACCTTCTCCTCACCACCATCATCCCAATCCCAATCATCTTCCCACAGACATCAGAAGATGACAACTATTATCTTTTTTGGGTTTATCCTTCAGATCTTTTTCTTGCATTGACTTAGAGGTACATGTATGGGTAGATAAGTAGGTTTATAAAAGATGTATAGTACTGTTTTTTGTGTGTGTGTGTGTGTGTCTGCTTTCCCCACAAAAGTGGTATCATACTGTCTCTTATTTGGTAAACTTGCTTTTTAGATTTTACAGTATATCTTGGAGATCTTTTCATATTAGTACAGATGATTTCTCACATTTTTTTTCAAGTTCTACCATATAGTATCATCTCTAGGGCCAGCTTGTCCTTTTCCTCTTCTCTTGGTAATCTCATATGGGCAATTAGAAGGTAATAGAGAAAAAAGTACAATAAGCAAGTATTAATCCTGCTGCCAATTAAATAAGAAAGAAGCTTGCAATTGCTGGCTGGGGGAGGAATGTTTTCCTTAAAAATTAGACTGTCTTAGAAGCACTATTGGACCCAGTTCAAAGGACATCACTGACATTAACACCCTCCCCTCTCCTTTTCCCTTCCCCAACCCCCTAATTACTGGCATTGCTGGAAATTAAATGTAACCAGGGCTCTTTGGTGGTATATATACATCTGGTTTTCCCTTTTCCATATGCTTAAGTCTTCCTTCCTCAATTGCTTCTGTTTAGCACTTAATTTAAATCCCCAAATTAATTCAAGAAGCAAATTTGATATCTGTAAAATGAGGGTGTTAGATGATCTTTTCGGGATTTTACAGCCCTAGGATTCTTTTAAATTACAGACAGTTTTATTTTGGAGAATACATTCTGATAAACTGACTTTTTTTTGTGCTTGATTTAGGTTGTGTTTAATTATGATTATAGATGATTTAGTAACATTGAAATAGATGAAACTTGTGCTACTTCTTTGTCACTCTTCTGGAATGTTTCCTTTAATGTTAAAAGTAAGACTGTCAAAGGACTTCATAACTATCAAGCATTATTATTACCACCAAAATGTAGGACTGAGTCAATGTGAAGGGGAGGTTCTGAGAAAGTACTTGTGAGATATTTGCACTTATTATGTGTTTTTGAGTGTTTAAAGATTTAAGAGGTTCTATCATACACCAAGAGCAAAGGGTTAAGAGTCAGGAATTGGGGAATCAGTTTCAGCCCATCACTGACTCACTTTGTGATGGCAGGTCACTCCCTGCTCTTAAATTTCCCCATCTGTAGCATGTAGTAGATTATTTCTGACTCTTAACTTACAAAGGGATGTTTTCTGAAATAATAAAGATAACCACTGCTGGTTATTTTGTGCTGCTTGGTAGAGATTCTATATAAATTAATGGCATCAGTAGGGTGGTTATTGCACTGTTTAAGAAAGTTTTTCAAAGTGAGAATTCTCTGAATAGGTCATCTGAAGTTTTTGTCTATCATTTCTCTTAGGCCAACAAAGCATGCTCTGTTAGGTAGTACAAAGCTGAAAACTAATAGAAAAGGAAAGGTCTATAACATTGTAGGAGTAAATCCATGATGTTTTCACATAGCTCTTTCCAACTCTAATGTTTCGAGTCACAAAAAAGGCTGCTTTTTACTAAAGTTAGTGACCCACCTTTCAAGTTTGTTTGTTTGTTTGTTTGTTTTTTGTGGGGAGGGGGCGGAGGATATTTGTATTTTTATGTTGTTCAAATAGTTTCCATGAGTTCTGTCATTTAGGTAAACTTGGAATAGAAAGCCATATTTTAAAATTTGCCATTTTGCTTGAATTTTAACTTTCTTTGGAGCTATTGTGTCAAGTTCTCTTTCTGAGTTCCACTTTTCACGTTGTGATTAATGGCTTTTTGTTGCAAAAACAGGTAAGAGACTCAACTTTCCTGAAAAATGCTTGTTGCTTGTTTTTTTTTTTTTTTTTTTTTGGTTTTCGTTTTGGTTTTCTTTTCTTTCTTTCTTTTTTTTTTTTGATGCAAAACACCAGTAAACTCTCTTAAAAAAAAATTGTAGATGAAAGGAGATATTTGAGGAAGAGTTTAAAGAAATGCATTCTTTCTCATTGTACTTCTTTCCAAGCTGATGTCACCCCAGGGGGATGTGAGAATTCTTTCAAAGCTTAATGTCCAACTGGTGAGCAAAACTGACAATTGATTGCATGGAGTCCAGCAGTGTTTGCTATGTTTTCTGCATCTGGAGACTATTCTGTTATGATGTGAAAAATTAAGATTATAATTTTTAAAGTATATATTTCACAATCAAAGTATTTATAAACATGTATGAAACTTGTATAACCTATGCTGAAATGGAATGGATATGTTTATACCTCAGTAGGTAAACTACTCTGGAATGCTTCAAACCAGTCTCAGTTGGAAGCAAGACATTGTGAACTGATGTAAAAATGGATCTGTTTTCTTATTCAGCAGTTTCATATGATTTTTGAAAGATGGTTGGTGTTTGGTTAGTTCCAAATTTAAGTTTGTTTACCTCTTATGCCAGCAGAACATGTTTTCTTTCTATCTGTAAATTTAGTAGAATTGGTCTCCGGGTATAGCTTTGCAGGTAAAACAAGGTTACTTTTAGATTCCTCTTGAAGTTTGTAATCCAATCAGTCGAGTGACCAAGCATAGCAATTAGAGAGGATACCGTTGACATGCTTTGCATCTCTGTTGTTTTTCCTTTCTTTGCCTGCAAACTTCAGCTGAATTGTAGCTATGTACTCAAAAGATTGTTATTGGGGCACCTGGGTGGCTCATTCGGTTAAGTGCCTGACTCTTGATTTCGGTTCAGGTCATGATCTCGGGGTCCTGAGATGGAGACCCTGGTCTGTGCTAGGCCTGGAACCTACTTTAAGATTCTCTCTCTCCCGGGGCGCCTGAGTGGCTCAGTGGGTTAAGCCACTGCCTTCGGCTTGGGTCATGATCTCAGGGTCCTGGGATCGAGTCCCGCATTGGGCTCTCTGCTCAGCAGGGAGCCTGCTTCCTTCTCTCTCTCTCTGCCTGCCTCTCTGTCTACTTGTGATTTCTCTCTGTCAAATAAATAAATAAAATCTTTAAAAAAAAAAAGATTCTCTCTCTTCCTCTGTGCCCCCCCCCAAAAAAAAGAAAGAAAGAAAAAAAAAGAGAGAAAACTTGTTATTAAAGGCAGTTTGATAGCATAGAAAATTTGGAAAATGGAGAGAGGGGAATGAACTGTAATAGATAGGATTTGAACTGAGTCTTGAAGAATGCATGGTTCTTAATATATTCCAGACTGCCTCCTGGAGAGTTTGTGTTCTGTATGACTAGTATGTTATACATACATATGGCTACCTAATTCAAAGTTTATTTAATTCAGTGGAGGCAAACATTTTAAAGATGTAGAGATGACTTTTCATTGTGAATTCATTTACTGTAGAAGATAGCCTTGCCACGTTAGTGCATTCTTCTCCCTTTAAGAATAGAACCACACTTTTTGGGGGGTGGGTTGTGGGCTTAAAAATAACGATTAGGCTCTCAAGATAGTTTGAGTGCCATATGCATGTTCTGGCTGGCAATATTCTTAGTCATCTTGTATTCAGCATCTGGTCTATACACGAGACCCCTATAATTAGCCAGTAGTACTTCTTGGCCTTATCTTTCACAGAGATTTATAGTATACTTCAGGTGGGGTCAGATAGTCAGCAGAAGACTGAATAGCTGGCTCTCCTAATTTAAAAACGTTGTTTCCCCCATACCAATATTATTAAAATATGATTAAAAAGTCATTTTCTCTTATTATTGACATGATTTAATAACTTTATTGTTTGAACAACCTAAGAAGTGTAAGCTTCTTGAGTGTGGTTTTGTAGTCTTAGGTAAGCTGGAAGAACCTAGGCTTTAGAGGGGATCATTTGTGGTGTGTTCTGGAGTGTTTTGCAAGGAAGAATTATTTAGGCCAGCTGCCTTTCATATCTGTATTTGCCAGAGCCAAAAACCAAAGCGGCAAGAGTGTCTCAGTAAAAATACATTCTCTTTCCAGGGCAAAATGACTTTTTAATACATGCAGGAATTCAGACTACTTTATAGGTAATCAATATAAAAAAAAAGGTGAATTTGTTTTCTGATTGGTTGTCAAGTTAATACACACTCCTATTGCTATGTTCTGTTTAAACTGTAATTATCAGAGAAATCTCGTTAAGCAGAATTTTCTGAAATGAAGCCTGTTACATCGGCCTCTTTGGCTTTATGTGGAACTATTGTCGTGGCATGAACTGAGAGATGATTACTCAACATATTCATTCGGAAATTCTTTACCTCAAATTTTGCTTCAAATCCATAGCTTCATTTGGAAAGAGCACAGTGAGAGGCAATACTAGATTTCTAAACATAACTCTTTTCCTGAAAAATCTCTCAGTAATCAAATTGCTCTTTATGAGCAGATCCCAACAAAGGTTTGGGATTGGTTGGTTTTAGGACATCTTATTTAAACATTCTTCTAGGGACAGGTCTATGCTGGCTAAACTTATAAATATCAAAATTATCAACACGGTGATGACAATGTAATTAGCCACATCTATCAGCAAAGTATAATCAACCATATCTAAGGCTGCTGAAAGGTCCACTGTGGTAAAAATTCTGGCTCTCCTTTTGACTCTCATTAATGACCCTAAGATTTTGGACTGAACTCTATAAATGGCCTTGAATCTAACCTGGATTCTGTTATATACTTCTAGGTTAGGAAACTAGAGCAAAAAAATTTTTTGATTAAAACTAGATAAATAAATTTTACCCTACAGCTAGGATAAATTATGATAGAGTGAGAAACTGGCAGTGAGAAGTTTTAGTGAATAGGACCCTCAAAGGAAGCTGTATTAAATAAGTGATTGTTGAGCTCAGACCTTAAAAATTGTCTAAACCGTTAAAGTAAATTTTATGTAAATTGTTCATGCTAAATATTTTCATTATATATTTGTATTCCTTTGTACTTCCCATTTGATGAAGTTTTCAAACTGTGGTTTGCTGGAGGGGCAAAAAAAAAAAAAAAAAAAAAATCAAACCCAAACCCAAACCACATAGGACAAATTGAATTACAAACCTGGTGTGGTCCTTTAACTCAATTACATCTAATTTGTGTTATTTTAGTCATCCTGGGTGGCAGCTGTTCTGTGTAAATGCCCATAGACATGTTCAGTGTAAGATTTGTCTGGATTATAACTCCTTAAGATTGATAGTAGCCTATTTCCATTTTAAGGAGTGAAGTTAATCTATTAATTTGGTGTATCAGGATCACTTTAAAAATTAACAATGTAATTGGTTTGTTTTTTAAATAGACCTTTAAAAAGTTGAGCATCTGATGTTTTCTTAAATGTTTATTTTTATATAACTTCACCTCATTTTCTTATTTCTTATGCTTCTACTTAAGTTTCTCCTAAGAATAGCCTCTTAATTACTTCATTACTTAATTCATTCAGACGATTATCAATCTGAGGGGAAGAGAATACAGAATTTTATATTCTGTATACCCAAATAAATATTTTAACATTCTAACCCAAAATTTGGAATGATCTGGAAAGACAGACATGAAAGAATATGGATTGAGGATTGTTCTGTTCAGTATAACTGAAATGGAAATTTCTGTTAGAATTGAGTTAGAACTGAGTCTGAAATGCAGTTGAATTTACAGAAATGAAGACATCGAAACTCAAGAGACTCGTGTGAAAGGTGATGCAAGAACCACTTATATGAATGGTGTCTAACAATTGATGATAACTTGTCCACTCATCTTTCTGACTTTAATTCTTACTATCCTATTATCTTTGAGAAACATACTCAGTTTAATTCACTGAGTATCCATTCCTTCGATAGGAAAAAGACACTCAAATGTCTTTTTAACATCAGAGGTGAAATCTGCAGAGCCAGTGGAAGAACGCAGAAGAAAACATACATGATAGAAGGACCTCAGCTAGTTTTCTAAGGTGGGCAAATGGGACAATGTTAAGTAGGGGATTGTGGTGAAGAGATACTATTCAACAGAGACAGATATGGAAGAAAAAATCTTAAGTCCTCAAAACTAATCTATGATCTAGGAATATGTTTGGAAAGACTTTTTTTTTGTTTGTTTGTTTTTACTCCATTTAGTAATTTTATTTTCTTAAAATTTTTAAAAAGATTTTATGTATGTTTGTCTGTGTGTGTGCGTGTGTGAGAGAGAGTGAGAGAGCATGCATGAGTTGGGGAAGAGCATGCATGAGGAAAAATGATAAGTACACTCCCTGCTGACCAGGGAGTCCAATGTGGAACTCGATCCCAGGACCCTGAGATCATGACCTGAGCTGAAGGCAGATGCTTAACTGACTGAGCCACCCAGGTGCCCTGACATTTAGTAATTTTCAATTAACAACTGAATATCTGCAGTGATTAGCTGTTGTTCTAGGTACTCAGACTTCAAAGATGAATAAGCTATAGATCCCTGCTTTGGAGGAACTTACAGGTAGTAGGGATGGCAAACATATAAATAATTTATAACACCATGTGGTAGGTACTGTGACAGAGGTTCGAATAAATTAAAATCTTCTTATTTTGTTATGGGAAGGGGCACCTTAGTGGCTCAGTCAGTTAAGCATTTGACTTCGGCTCAGGTCATGATCTCGGAGTCTTGGGATTGAGTCCTGCATTGGGCTCCCGGCTCAGCAGGGAGTCTGCTTCTCTCTCACCCTCTGCCCCCTCCATGCTCTCTTGTGCTCTCTCTCTCTCAAATAAAAAATTTTTTTAAAAATTAAAAAAAAACAACAACAATTTGATCACCATTTCTTCTAAGCGCTTCCTTGTACATTATCTCATTTTAATTAGTTGTGAACTATACCAAGTTCAATAACCTTTTTGTAGGCTTTCTTCATCCTGTATTTCTCTTTTATTTCTATCTTCTACTTGAAACATTTTTTTTTTTTTTAAAGATTTCATTTATTTATTTGACAGAGAGAGAGAGATCACAAGTAGGCAGAGAGGCAGGCGGGGGGGAGGGGAAGCAGGCTCCCCACTCAGCAGAGAGCCTGATGCGGGGCTCGATCCCAGGATCCTGAGATCATGACCTGAGCTGAAGGCAGCTGCTTAACCAACTGAGCCACCCAGGCGTCCCAGTGCAGTATGTTTTTTGGTTCCCCTCTTGCCTTTCTAACCTTCCTTCGTGTCCCCTTGGCTGGCTTCACTTCTGCATTAGTTATTTATTGTTACAACAGATTGCCCTGGGGCCCCTGGCTGGCTCAGTCCTAGATCACGTGGCTCCTGATTGAGTTTGAGCTCCACATTGGGTTTGGAGGTTACTTTAGAAAAACTACCCTAAAATTTAGTGGCTTAAAACAATGGACATTTAAAAAAAAATGTTTTATTTATTTATTTGAGATAGTTAGATAGAGAGAGAGAGAGATCACAAGTAAGGGGAGTGGGAGAGGGAGAAGTAAGTTCCCCTGCCCAGCAAGGAGCCCAGTATGGAGCTTGGGCCAGGGACCCTGGCTGGGATCATGACCTGAGATAATACCACATGCACATGATAAACATTCAGGCATTCGATAAATACTGTTGAATCTTCATAGATGGAAGCTGTTACGCCAGTTGAGGTTCTTATCACTGCACACCTAACCGACTCTACCAACTTCTGTGCTGGCTTCTAATCTTTGCCTTCATGCTGCTGTTAAACTGCCTTTTCTGAAGATACTCATGCTGCTGCTTCTGTGATTAATAACCACTTCTGATCTTTAAGATTTTTAAGGCCAAATCTTTAAGTTTGTATTAGTCTTCTTGGCATGCAGAGTATTCCGTATACTGCCTCAACCTGTTTATTCAGCCGTGTTTCTTAACAAACACCTACTTTAATTAAACTGGTAATTTATACCTCATACTCAACCCCCACCCCATTGCTAATATTCTATTCAGTTTTACTTTTTTTTTTTTTTGGTCTTCATCTTATTATCTCCCTTATCTGTCATGCTTAGTCTCCTTAGTTTTTCATGCTTTACTGATTCTTTCTTAACTCAGATCTCAGTATGTACCTTCCTTCTATCTTTTTCATCAAGTCACTTTAGACTTTCCTGGTGCGCTCTAGTGTTTTTTGAATTCCTGTTATATTAATGCTCTATACCAAACAGTATATTTATCTTTATTCGGGTGAGGTAATTTCCCTTCCCAGCTAGAATTCCAGTTCTGTAAGAGCAAAATCCTTTCACTTCTTGCGTCTCTGTTGAATTGTTCTCTTTTAAGTACATGTTGGTTGATTAACGATTAGGAAACTTGAACTTAGCCGTAAAAAAAAAAAAAAAAAAAACTCTTCATGATGTTGCTGAGTGAATTTGAACTCCCAGAGCCGGAAATGAGGATGAGCTGGGACTTGAGGACAGTTTGGAACTATTTCATCATTTTCCTGAAGAAGCATTGCTGTATGAAGTGATTAATTAAAAAAAAAAAATGTTCCCTGTGGCCAACTATCAGAACTGGCTTTTAGCCTTGAACTATCAAAGCAAACATTTTAGAGTCGCCTGGAGCAGAACAGGTAATAAGTAGCAAGCAATTCAAGGTCTCTGATCCATGGCCTGCTTCGGCTATGGGCCTGGCCAAGCCCTTTGGCATAGATAAGTAGAACAAGGAATTTACTTTTATCTCCCCCACCCCCACCAAGTTTCATGGGTTTGATTCACAAAGAAAGGGCAATCATTGAAATTTTGTGTCAGTACCTTCTCATACACCTAGAAAAGCTAAAGTCAGGTAATAATATTAATCAAAATAAAAGTATACAAATACACTGAAAATAATGTCAGGGCTAATCGTGTTCCATAATATTCATGGTATAATTTTGTATCAACCTTGGAGAATGAGGTCTGACAGTGACAGTGACTGGGAAGTAAAACCTCAGTTCTTTGGGTAACTTTAATTCTGTGCTTTTGCTGAGATAGAATTCTATTTACGTTTTTAGTTTCTACCAATACTCCTTTGTATCCTGTTATTATTATTATTGTTGTTATTTGCTCTCGTTCTTTCTCTACCATTATGTTCCTCTTCATTATTTTCCCTCTAATGCTATAGGTAAGATTTGGTCATGGTTAGAATAGAAGAGGAGAAATTTTTGTTACAGCAGTCTCACTTTCTCTTGAGGTTTGTATTTTAGACTTATCTATGTCAACTCTGTGATTTAGGCTAGTATTTGCACATTTTTGTTTTCCCTGTGGCTAAATTACTGATATTTATACAAAAAGGTTTTTTTTTTTCCTTTTGTTTTTTTGTTCATGTAGGTGTTTCAGCCACGATTCCTGTCTTTAGCCCTGGAATATTTGAATTAGAGAAATTAAGGTAGTTGAAAAGGTTAAAGCTCTTGATTCCTGTCTTTTGTCCTCATAGCTAATAACTTTTGGATATGTTTCCTGGAGAAGATAAAGGCTACCTCAGTTCCTACATCCTGCCTTTGCATTCCTTCCTCCAGCCCTCCTGGACCCATCAGGGCCTTCTTATGAAAGCCAGCTGAGCGATATTAGCTCTGGCCATCACAGCTTTTAGTTTTCTTCTTGATATATCCCGTACTTCTCCACATTTCCCTATCCAGTGGGCAACCTTCGCTGTGTTTCAAGTTAAAAGAGGTGGAGAAGTGGGAGGGGAAGTGAGGAAGGGACAGAGACAGGCGTGAAACCATATCAGGAAGAGTTTGAGTGTAGTCCTCCAAGGACTGGACTGCTTTTTCTAACCAACCTCTGCCCTATTCTGCCATGTTCCTCTGCCACCACTTTAATATTCCTAAAGGAGTTTAAAATAAAAATTAAATTCATTTGAATTTCAATCCTCAGTACTCAAATACAAGTGCTTTCCTGAAAATCTCCAAAGATGTTCTTAAGACCAAATGTCACAGTTTTTGCTTAGTCTCCATCTTTCTTTTTTTTTTTTTAAGATTTTATTTATTTGACAGAGATCACAAGTAGGCAGAGAGGCAGGCAGAGAGAGAGAGAGAGAGGAGGAAGCAGGCTCCCTGCCGAGCAGAGAGCCCGATGCGGGACTCGATCCCAGGATCCTGAGATCATGACCTGAGCCGAAGGCAGCGGCTTAACCCACTGAGCCACCCAGGCGCCCAGTCTCCATCTTTCTTGGTCACCACTGCATTTTATACAAAAATACTGAACATTCCCTTCATGAAGAAAGGAAAAGACTTACTGGATGCAACTTTTGCCGCATGAAACCTTGTCTAATCAGCCTCATTTGAAAGTGCACATTTCATTTGATGGCATTTACAAATTATCCCTCTCCCCACCTACCAGAACTTGCAATATGAAAGTGCTTCCATATGCTAAAAGCTAGTCTACTCATTTTGCTAAAGGAAAGAAAGGAAAAACTACTTTACTGACTTGCTGTCATAAAAACATGAAGCTACAATGTGGGCAGGTTTGGTAGTTGTGGTCCCTCAGTGTTCACTGTAAACAGCTCTGCAGTTCTGAGCCTCACTACTGTTCAAGATGAGAGTAGAGCTGTTTTTGCCCCACAAAAGTAAATTGTTACAAATGCAATTGTGATTTGTATATGGTTCCAAATATTTACATGCAGTGAAAATATATTACTAAACTCTGATATGTAACAGATTTGAACATTTTTAAGTAACTAAGTACTTCTGCTTTCAGATTTTTTTGTGTATCTCAAGGCATTTATTCCAACAGCCACTGCTCTGGCTGGGCCCTGATACCTCATGTCTGGATTATAGCAAAAGCCTTCTTCCTAATCTCCCTAGCATTCGTCATTCTCCTTTTTAACCTGTCCTACCTGGTGCTATAGGATAATCTTTCTTAAATAACATTATGCCTTTTCCTGTTGACTGATCTCATTTGTCATAATCTCACCAATATTTCTCTCAAAACCTGACTTATAATTTCCTTGAAGGGGTCTTCCTGATAAAATCTCATCTGGCCCTGTTTTTCCACAGTACTTTCAACCAAGCTCCTACTCTATTATATTTATGCTGATTTTATTGAAAAATTTTTTTTGTATGTTCTTTCCTTTCCAAGTGGATATCAGTGTGATAGAAACACGATCTACTATTTCTTTTAGCTGGAGTCTAATATACTTCTGAGCAAATAATGGATATTAAACATATATTCTGTTATTGCAGGTTATTAAATTAAAAATTGTGGCTTTGATTATTTTTTATTTTTTAATTAAGATTTTATTTATTTGACAGAGAGAGAGAAATCACAAGCAGGCAGAGAGGCAGGCAGAGAGAGAGAGAGGGGAGGAAGCAGGCTCCCTGCAGAGCAGAGAGCCTGATGCGGGGCTCGATGTGCAGCTTGATCCCAGGACCCTGGGATCATGACCTGAGCCAAAAGCAGGGGCTTTAACCCATTGAGCCACCCAGGCGCCCCATGTGGCTTTGTTTAAATTACATAAATTACTAAATGAAAGAGCTGAGTGATGGTTCCTTCACAATGCTTAATATATACTGGAGACTGTATAATAAATCCTACTGAAATCTGTACTTTGTCTTCTTTAAAGATATATTGCTTGGCTTTTAGAACTGATGGTTTTATCTTTTTTTTTTTTTTTCTAATTAAAAGGTTTTATTTATTTAGTTGACAGAGATCACAAGCAGGCAGAGAGAGAGGAGGACATAGGCTCGCTGCTGAGCAGAGAGCCCGATGCGGGGCTCGATCCCAGGACCCTGGGATTATGACCTGAGCTGAAGGCAGAGGCTTTAACCCACTGAGCCACCCAGGTGCCCTGATGGTTTTATCTTTTAAATAGAGAAAAAGTTTTGGGGTTCATGTGTTTATAAATAGAACTTCCATTTTCTTACTTTTATCACTGGAATTGTGCGCCAAAAAATATTTTAAAGAACAACTTTGAAAAAGAAGATAAAGTTAGAGGCCCAACACTGCCTGACTTCAGGACTTATAAACCTAGGACAATCAAGACCGTGTGATTTTGGCATAAAGATTAAAAAAAAAAATCAATTAAAGGAGTGGAGAGTCCAGAAACAAATCCACATATAAGTGAGCAGCTGAGTTTTGACAGAAGTATAAAGGCAATTGACTGGAGAAGGCCAGTCTTGTTAAAGGATGATGCTAAAGCAATTGGATAGTCATATTTTTTAAAAAAATAATTTATATCAAACTATATAAAAATTAACTCAAAATGGATCATAAATTTACATGTAAAACCCAAAATCTGAAACTCCTATAGGAAAACATAGAGAGAAAATTATTTGTTCTCTTGGATTAGGCAAATGTTTCCTACATATATTTCCAAAAGCGTTATCTGTAAAAGAAGAAATTATAAATTGGACTTTCTCAAAGTTAGAAATTTCTACTTTTAAAAGGTAGTGAAGGGACGCCTGGCTGGCTCAGGCAGAAGAGCATGCAGCTCTTGATCTCAGGGTCATGGGTTCAAGCCCCACATTGGGTATAGAAATTACTTAAATAAAACTCTAAAAAGTAATGAAAAGATAAGCCACAGACTATGAGTTAATATTTGCAAGACATATATATGATAAAGGACTTATACTCAGAATATATAAAGAACTCTCAAAACTTAATTATAAGAAAATAAACAACCCAACAAAAAATAGACAAATTTGAACAGATATTTTACCAAAGAAGATATATAGATGGCAAATAAGTGCATGAAAAGAAGCTTAACATCAGTAATTATTAGGGAAATGCAAATTAAAGTGAGATGTTGTACTTATTGATATGGCTAAAATTAAAAAGATTGGCCACAAAAAAAAAAAAAAAGATTGACCATACCAAGTGTAAGCAAGGATGTGGAGGGTCTAGAACTCTCATGCAGAATATATTTTATATGTGGGAACATAAAATAGTACAACCACTTTGAAAAACAGTTTGGCAGTTATTTTTCTTTTCTTCAGCTTTATTGAGATATAGTTGACATATAATGTTATATAAATGTAAGGCATACAAAGTATTGGTTTGATACATTTATATATTGCAAAATGATTGCCACCATAGCATTAACTAACACGTACATCACATCACATATTTACATTTCTTTTTTGTGGTGAGAACTTTTGAGGTCTACTCTCTTAGCAAGTATTAAATATATAATATAGTATTATTAGCTGTTACCACCAGTTATATATTAAATTCCCAGAACTTGTTAACCTTTTAACATGAAGTTTGTACCTTTTGACTAATATTTCCCCATTTTCCCTACCCCCTGTCCCTGGTAACTACCACTCTACTCTCTGGCGATTTCTTATTTATTTATTTATTTATTTGAGATAGAGAGAGAGAGAGTGTGTGTGAGTGAGGGGGTAGGGACAGAGGGAAAAGGAAAGCAGACTCCCCATTGAGCAAGGAGCCTGATGTGGGGCTTGATCCTAGGACCCTGGATTCATGACCTGAATCAAAGGTAGATGCTTAACTGATTGGGCCATCCAGGCACCCCTCTGGCAGTTTCTTAAATGTTAAACATATACCCATCATATGGTCCAGCCACTCTACTTAAATTTTTACCTAAGATAATTAAAAGCATATTTCCATAGAAGACTTATACATGAATATCACAGCAGTCTTATTTGTAGTAGTTTCAAACTGAAAATAATCCAAGTTTCCCATTAGCAAGTGAATGGATAAACAGACTGTAGTGTATCCATACAAGGGAATATGTAACAATGAAAGGTATTAATTATTGGCACATGTAACATGGATAGGTCTATAGTGGTACACAGATGACCCTTGAACAATGTGGGGTTTAGGGGCACTGACCCCCCCCCCCAGTCAAAACTCTGCACATTACTTTTGACTCCCCCAAAACTTAACTACTAATAGCTTGCCTATAAGCCTTACAGATAACATAAAGTCATAACATAAAGACCGTAAGCCTTACAGATAACATAAAGTCAATTAACATGTGTTTTATATATTGCATGTATTACATACTATATTCTTAGAATAAAGTAAGATAAAGAAAATGTTATTAAGAACATCATGAGGAAGAGAAAATACATTTATAGTACTGTATTGTATTTATTGGAAAAAGTCTGCATGTAACGGGACCCATGCAGTTCAAACTTGTATTATTTCCGGGTTAGCTATAATTTAGGCAAGTATAAAAATTAGGCAGAATGGAAGCTTTATTAAACATTTAGTTCGGTTCTAAGAAGTTATAGCAATTCCTGGTGAATAATCTAGTAATAACTTATGTAACTTCTGAACTAATTTTGCAAGACACTGCCAGGTATTAATTGTTGTAAACAGTTAATTCTTGGTTTCAAGACACTTTCTTACTCTAAGCTTTCAAAAGTTTCTCATTACCTGTGTTTGTCATTTCTCCTTTAACAGTCCATCACCAATCTGTCTTTTAACCCTTTGTGTCACTACTCCTCTGTACGAATTGCCAAAATTTCCAGGGTTTATTTTACTTATTTGCCTTTTGTGTATTTTTGTTCAGTCTGGCCCCTCTGCCCTTGTCTCCTCTTTATTTACTTACCTAAGTCCTGAAATATTTCAATTGCCACTTTAGTCAGACCTTTTGTGACAGTCTATTCATATTATATATGCTCATTTGTGCTTAGTGGTCACCAGGGTAGGGATAACGGGACAGGATGTCAAGGCGCTCCTCTGTGTGCAGAATGAAAATATTAGAAATTCACATAAAAAATAAAAATTAACTAGGATGAGATAAAAATATTTGCAGAGTTTTATTTTATTTTATTTTTTTTAAAGTTTTTATTTATTTATTTGACAGAGAGAGAAATCACAAGTAGGCGGAGAGTCAGGCAGAGAGAGAGAGAAGCAGGCTCCCCGCTGAGCAAAGAGCCCGATGCGGGGCTCGATCCCAGGACACTGAGATCATGACCTGAGCCGAAGGCAGTGGCTTAATCCACTGAGCCACCCAGGCGCCCCTTGCAGAGTTTTATAATGTACAAAATCAATTAGTACCCAAACAGAAGACATAAAATAATGTACATGCCTAAAATGTTTTCCTGATGAGGCAAGTAAAAAGTTAAGAGACCACCGATCTATGCTATTAGCCATATATTCCAAATTGTCAGGTCTGTTTCTTCATTTGTGAAGTGAGGTCTAGGATTGAATCAGATAATTTCTAAGGTCTTAGTGGGTTAAGTATTCATTGAACCAAAAAAGTATTTATTTACTTATTTATTAAGATTTATTTATTTGTTAGAGAGAGAGAGAGGATGAGAGTGAGCATACAAGCAGAAGGAATAGTAGGCAGAGGCAAACAGGCTCCCTGCTGAGCAAGGATTTTTCCCCAATGTAAGGCTTGATCGCAGGGCCCTGGGATCATGACCTGAGCTGAAGCCAGACACTTAACTGACTGAGCCACCCAGGTAAAAAATTTATTTTGAAAAAATTTCAAGTGTATGGAAAACTTGCCATCCCCTTAGTTTTATCCACTGTTAATATTGTGCCACATTTGCCCTTTCTCTCTTAAATACATATATACATATATAACATTGTAATTTTGTTCAGAACCATTTGCTAGTAAGTTACTAAGGTTGTGACCATTCACCCTAAATATGTTAGTGTGTGCCTATTAAGAACAAAAGCACTCTTTTACATAACTATAGTATATTAATCAAACTTAGTACTCTATTATTATTAATATAGGGTCCATATTCAAATTTTGCCGATTTTCTAGTATAAATTTTATAGCTATTTTCCCCCTAATCTGAGGATTAGGGGATAAAAAGGTTTTTTTTGTCATGTCTCTTTACTCGAGCAATTTTTTTTAGCTTTTGTCTTTGATGGCATTGACATTTTTGAAGAGTACAGGTCCTTAATTTTGTAGAAATTTGGGTTTGCACAACTGTTTCTACTATACTTTGACTTTTTTCTTTGCTGTAGTTTAATTTTCTCTCTGTGCATACACATGTGCTGTGTGCTCATTTGTGAGTCCTTGTCCCCAAATTACATTGTAAATTCTATGGAGACAGGTTTGTTCTGTACACTTCCAAGGATGTATAATACTTTGCCTATAATAAAAATTAAATATATCATAGTTCAGAAGTTCTTACATGTTATATAGATTAAAAGGATGCTTTCAAACATATAGAGAAGGATATATCAGATTAATGAACTCTCAGTAATTAAGGAGCTCAAAGAATGCCATGGTAACAATGGAAGTATTATTTTATTTTATTGAATCTTGAAGGAAATTGGCTACTACAGAGTGTAATATAATATGGGGCATGCACTGTGAATCCTGTACTAATTGACGTGGGTTATTTCTTTTCATCATTCCTCTGAGGAAAACCTTCGCAATAATATTTGACCTCTTTTCCATATACAGATTTCCAAAATAGCATTTGCATCTGACCTGGTATTTCAGTGGGCAGCGAAATTAGCATGAAAGATCTTGGACTTTTTTTTTTTTAAAGATTTTATTTATTTATTTGACAGAGATCACAAGTAGGCAGAGAGGCAGGCAGAGAGAGAGGAGGAAGCAGGCTCCCCACTGAGCAGAGAGCCCGATGTGGGGCTCAATCCCAGGACCCTGGGATCATGACCTGAGCTGAAGGCAGAAGCTTTAACCCACTGAGCCACCCAGGTGCCCCGATCTTGGACTTCTAAAAATATGTTTCTTAAGATTGAAAATGTCTCAGGTTGTCAAGAAAAAAAACCCTTTTATTATCCTTAATTATCCTCTCATTATCAACTAAGCCGAGTTATAAGAAATTGGCTCATCCCAAGTTTTAAGAGCAAGCACAAATTAAAAGTTTTCCATTTTGAAAACAGAATCTGAAAAGATGCATTATAGCCTTTTAGAGGTTCTGATTTCCCCAGATCCCATCACTTCTTTATAAAGGTCCATAGTTAGCTTGAATTTATTACTCAGGATTATTTAGGATTTTTAAATCAGTAGGCTTTAAGGAACTCCCGGAACATTATTTTCTCCAGTTTTGATGAAGAACATGTATTATCCTTAGTATTGACTTTCTTAACTCTTGTCTGGGCCAATTATTATCTCAGTAGATTCTTTATCTCTGAAGGCTTACTCTAACTGCATTTATCTGAACTTACTGAATCACTCCTCGTTACTCAGCACATACTTTAGTGGAGATATTCTTAGAGGAGTAACGGCTGACATTTTCCATATTGTGGTTTGTCTGTGTGTATATGCCTGTGGATAACTTGGCAATCGCTTCCCCTGCGAAGTTAACAGTCAGTGTGGTTCAGCCAAAGTTTAGAGGAGTGAAATAACTGAAATGGGAGGTTTTTGTATCAAGTCAAGTGATACTATCCTCAGTTCCTTTTTACTGAATCACTCAGGTAGTAAGTAGTGTTTCATTGCCTTGGAAGGTATTGAACATAAAATAGTACAAAGCAAACAAAGAAAACCCAACAAACAGGAAACATCAGGTAATTCAGATGATCTACTCTTGCCACAGTATAAAGGGTGATCTACTCAGATGATCTACTCAGATGATATACTCTTGCCACAGTATAAATGGAAGAACTCTTCCTTGTAACTTAAAATTGTATACTTGGATCAGAATCTGATTTAAGCATGAAAAACAACATCTCAAGTATTTTTTCCAGGGTCAGGTTTAATAAAAAACTGATCATGCACTAATCTTTTCATAGACATGACTTGGGAATATGCTCATTCTATTTTTGTAAAAAATAGAGGGTTTTTTTTTTTTTAAGATTTTATTTATATATTTGGCAGAGAGAGAGATCACAAGTAGGCAGAGAGGCTGGCAGAGAGAGAGGAAGGGAAGCAGGCTCCCCGCTGAGCAGAGAGCCCAAGGTGGGGCTGCCGAAGGCAGAGGCTTAACCCACTGAGCCACCCAGGTGCCCCCGAAAATAAAGTTTTTTTGAGGCATATTTCTACTACAGCAAGAAGAGGCACTATGATTCACTGAATTGTGTGAATTAAAGGAATAATCAAGGAACTAGCCACTGAAATGATGGACCCTGCTGTATTAAAAGTGCTTTGATCTTCTGTTTTGACAATGTTGAATATATCTTTAATTATATGTGAAGCTGTTTGGCTGTTACAAACTTAGACTATTATAATGTGGTTTGTAAAATGTACAGTAACTTCACCCATTTTTCTGTAGTTATGTTTTCTTTGAAATGTTTTAGTTTCATTTAAATGAAAACTATTAGATTTCTGAATTAGCAGACACTTAACATGTAAAATATTCGGCTGTCAGGCAAAGTATGATTCCTATTAAGAAAAAATAAGGATTATCAGTGTGGTCTGTTGGGTCCTGTGTCCAGCAGTGACCAAATAACAAAATTATGTGTGATTATTATTTCCTCATCTATCCACTAACTGGCTGCTTGACTTTAGGCAGATCACTTTAGGACCTTTGAAAAATGAAAGCCTTATACTAGGTGGTATCCTGGGTTTCAACTCTGAAATTCTATGATTCTACTTTGCTAAGGTGTCTATGATGTAATGTAGACTACAATAGAAATTCCTGACACATTTTCTAAAAGAAAGGTGTTTTTAAAATAATACATGAATTAATGGCTTTTGACCTTGCATTTTGAAATGGAAATGAGATACTTAAAACAACAACAATGACAACTATGTGACTTTTAATTCTTGCTAGGGTAGATGGTAGTGTGGGTTGATGGGCAACCCTACTATAAGGCCACAATTGCAGGGAGAACTTTTCTTTGGAATTTCCTGTATTATGCCATTGCCTTAGCCTTGAGGATAAAATGTCTTTCTTTGAAATTGCCTGCTCTGCTTGCATTTACATGCCTAACCCTGAATTTTTCCCAGTGTAGGCTGTTATATGCCTCACCTATGAAACATTCTTAAGTTTGAACCTGATTCTAATTTTCCAGAGGAAATTACAAAATGATTCTTTCTTTTGAAATAGTAGCCAGGTGTAGTGATTAGACTTTTAACACCATTTAATTAATTTTGTCACTGTTCCTAATGGGGCAGTCAGGCAAAAAGCAAAAGCAAAAATGAATAAGCAAACAAAATCTTTCAAGTCCAGTGGCCATTTTGAGGATATCATTAGGAAGCATAGCATTTCATGCACTTTTATTCTGAATTTGGCTTCTCTTTGTCATATGACCAGTTCTTTACTTGCTAAGAAGATGTCCTCTATGGTCGGAAACCTGTTGTTAATGACAGGACCCTATAGAAACATGTGTAGTATAGGGCCATGGTAAAAACTCAGTAAATATTTAAGTGAATTGTAATTTCAGAAATATTTCCCAAATATTAACCTGAAAGATTTAAAAGACTGAATTAATGCTTAAAGTTATGAAACTTCTTAACAAATGCTAGAACTATCTTTGTAGGAAAAATGTATTTTATTTTTTTCTTCATTTTTAATTGACTATGAAATTTCTCACTTTAAATTCTGATCTGTCACACACAATTACTGGGCATGATTACTGCTTAAGAACTAAGCACTGATTCTTTGAGTTTTTTAACTGAAGAATGGTATAGTATGTTTTACTGCTAAGTACTTTGGGATATTTTTAAGCTAAAAGCCTATAAATATGTATAATGTCAATGATCATGTAGCTGCATCTCAAGCTCCTCTCCTCCTTGCTCACAGACTATGGCTGTGTTAAAATTTTAGCATTTGTTTCTTTTCAGAGAGGGTGGAAAGTGAAGCCTTAATAATAACCATTTCAAGATAGTTAACTCTATACCATATACTAATGGAGAAGAAAAGTAGTACAGATAAGTCAAAACTAGTAGATAGTGGTTGCTTCTCTTTATTGATATAAAGAACATGGGAAAGGCTGCTGGGAACAGGAACTGGGAACAGGACACTTAAATCTGGAAAAGCCCTTGTTGGTTTCCTTTTCCCCTGTGCTTCTGTGTGCAGCTTGGTCAGGATCCCTGGAGATGAAACTTTGGAAGGGGTAGGGGGTGGAAGAGAGGGAACAAATCACTGAGCCTAAGGCAATATCATCTGTAGGTTCTCTCTCTTTCTTGATCCCTACAGCTGGTGAATCTGGAGGGACTCCTCGGTAAAATTCTAGGTTAGATGATTTAGCAGATGGTTGCTGAGTATTCCGAGGGAAGATGTTGATCTCTAGGAGCCAGCCTGAGTTTATAAAAAATGTTATGGAAGATTAACCTAATTTCATTCTTCTCTGGAAGGGTCATTAGACTATTAATCACAAGATACCAGTGTCTGAATTTTTCTGCAGCTTTCTTTAAAAAGATTTTATTTATTTATTTGACACGGAAAGACAGAGTGAGAGAGAGCACAAGCCTCTGTGGGGGTGGGGGGAGGGACAGAGGGAGAGTGAGAAGCAGGCTCACCACTGAGCTGGGAGCCCAACCCAAAGCTCCGAGATCTCAGGACCCCAGGATCATGACCTGAGCTGAAGACAGATGCCCCTGCAGCTTTTTGACATGGCCCATCTTGATATCATTGTGGACAAGATGGGTGAGAATAATATGATGTAATAACACAATCATATTGATATGTAACCGGTTGAAGAACCATCTGAGAGGAAGTTATTTAATAGAAAAAGTGTTAACCTAGAAGGAAGCCGCTGGGATACTATAGGAATCTGTCTTCAGCTTCATGTTATATAATATATAAACAAAACGTTAAAGGAAAAGATAGTTGGCACACTGATCAGATTTGTAGGGGGAGGATGACTAAAATTATTAGGTGATAGAGACAGGTCTAAAAAGGTTCAGACATAGTGGGATGATGGGCTTGGTCATGAAGATAAAATTTACCGAGGTGCCTGGGTGGCTGAGTCCATTAAGTGACTGACTCTTGACTTCGGTTCAGGTCATGGTCTCAGAGTCCTGGAATGGAGCCTGGCGCTGGGTTCTGTGCTCAGCAGGGAGTCTGCTTGAGGATTTTCTCTTTCCTTCCCACTCCTTCCACCCCCCTCTCCTGCTCTCTCGCTCTTTAAAATAAATACATCTTTTTTTAAAAAAAGAAGATAACAGGGGCGCCTGGGTGGCTCAGTGGGTTAAAGCCTCTGCCTTTGGCTTAGGTCATGATTCCAGGGTCCTGGGATCGAGCCCTGCATCGGGCTCTCTGCTCAGCAGGGAGCCTGCTTCCCTTCTCTCTCTGCCTGCCTCTCTGGTTACTTGTGACCTCTATCTGTCAAATAAATAAATAAACCTTAAAAAAAAAAAGAAGAAGATAACATTTACTGAGAACAAGTTTCTAATATAATATACAATACTATGTATTATGGAGTAGGGAAGAAGTAGCTTCGATGTAGGGGTAGGAAAAAAAAGATTTAACATCTTTAAGTTATAACTTAGAATGAACAACTTTATGTTCCTTTTGAAAAAACACAGTATGATCTTAGCGTACATTAATAGGACAGAATAGGTTTGGTGATAGTCCTGCTTTATTCCATGTGCATCAGACTGTTCCTTATTAGATTATTACACTTTAAGAGTAACAAACTTCAAACACATCCAGAAGAAAATAACTAAGACGATAAGGGGATTTTTCATGTAAGCAAACTAAAGAAAGACAGGTTCTTAGCCTTTAAGGGGTCATAAAGGCATCTCCTAATATTCGGGGCAACCCCTTAGAAGAGTGGTAAGAAGGAGACTCGGGCTCCAGAATGCAGGACAACAACCCATGGTTAGCTGTTATGTGGAGATAGATTTTTGGCTCCATATAAAGAAGGGTTCTCTGGTCCTTTGAGGTATACAGAAAAGTGGAATGGATTGCATTGAGAATTAAGCAGTGAATTTTCCAGGGTGCTGCCAATTACATTCTGGGCCTCTGGCAATAGAAGAAATTTGTTCATCAGACAGGGACTACAACTAGTTGATTTCTAAGATGCACTCTGACTTCTTTGGGTGGTGTGTTCTCTATCTCTATCTGTTTACAACCAATCTTACTCCCTGTCATTTGACTAAGAAGCAGAAAATGTCTTTGACCATAAATTGAGAAGCAGGAGTCATCTGTTTATGTTATTATCAAAACATGCGTGTTGCTTCTGCAAGAAGTTTTATTCTTGTCTACTCACTCCTAAAATATCTTCTTGAAATTAAAAGGACTTAACATGGGAGTTTATAAGGGAAAATAGATTGCTATCAGGAAACAATTTTTGTTTATAATTTGACACATTTTGATTAGCACCAAAACCAAGATGATCATGTGACAGCTATGAAAAGATGGTATATAAAACCAAATCCAAGTTCACTGGTTTTGTTCACTCATTTGTTCTTTTGTTCATATCATTTATAAATATTTTTGGCTAACCGGGTAAGAGCTGGGCATTGTTAGGTGTTGGGAAATTGATATATACTATAATTTCTCTGATGAAAAATCTGTTAATAGACTCTATCTTATAACGTAATAATATAATAACTTATATTATTATTTAAAATAATAAACAGGTATCATTTATTCTTTGGGATATAAACTCTAAGGAAAAGTATAAAAGAACTGCTGGAAAATGCTGAGTTTAACTTTATGTTAACTATTATGTATACTCATACAAGATCACACTTTTATGTACATCATCAGTATTAACATTGCTTTGAAACTGAATTCTGAGGTAGAACTTGGTTTTCAGAGTTTTCTTTTATAGTGTCAGAGTTTTGTGTATTTTTTTCTTTTTCTTTTATGGACTATTAGTTTCCATGTTGTTCTTTGAAAGGAAAAATAAAATATTAGGTAAAGGGTTTTTAAAATACATACTAACCACTGTTTTTTGTTTTTTGTTTTTTGTTTTTTTTTGAGGAAAAATGCCTTTCTTGCTCTCTTGGCTAAATGTTTCTATCCAGTTTTAATTTTAATGTGTATTATTGCTAAGCAGACAAGAATGATCTTGAAAAGAGAAAGCTTTTGTAATTTGAAGCCAACAAAGGCATTGCCTGAAGGATAAGTTAATAGTTGAATATATTCACTGGTTATGCTGCCAAGTTTTATCTTTAATTTATTTTAATTTAAGAAGGTTACTCTCTGTCTTTCATCTTAAAAGTATACCTACTAATATTAGCTTATAAATCATTATCACACCCAGGTCGGGGAGAGTAGTAGTATCTAGTTTTACAATTAGAAATGTAAAATGAGAAGCCGGTGCTCTTCTGTGTGACTATAGGAACCAAGATTTAAGGCGGGGGGGTGGGGTCCCCTCTGGTTGATCTACAAGTCATCTATAATGTCTAAGGCTGTTGCTTCTGCCAGATTATCTTTCTCTGAAATTTTCTAGGGTTCTTTGGCAAAATGTTAGTTCTTTCCCATTAGTCTTTCTATCCCCAACTTAGGATCTCTGACATTTCCCATAGTCATCTCAAGATTGTAGAGAAATGGGAGAGGTGTTTGTATGTTCATGTTCTTAGCAGCATTATCCACAGTAGTTAAAGGTGAATCAACTCAAATGTCCTTCAGAGGATGAATGGATAAACAAAATGTAGTATATACATACAGTGGAATATTATTCAGTCTTAAAAAGGAAGAAAATTTTGACATAAGCTATCACATGTGTGAACCTTGAGGGCCATTATGCTGAGTGAAATAATCAAGTCACAAAAAGACAATTAGTGTATGACTCCACTTATATGAAGGATTCAAATTCATAGAGACAGAAAGTAGAATAGTAGTTGGTAGGGGTAGGGGAAGGTGGAAATTAGTTGTTTAGTGAGTATAGAGTTTCAGTTCTGCAAGATGAAAAAGTTCTGGAGATTGGTTCCACAATAACGTGAATACACCTAACCTACTGAATCTCATAGTTATAAATGATGAAGATGGTAAATTTTATGTAATATGTATTTTACCATAATTTAAAAAAGAACTTTCAAAAATATTTCAAAAGGTTAGTTAAATAAAGGCATTCCATTTACATTAAAAATTTTAAAAGATTGCAGAGAAATGAAAAATAACAAAAACAAAAACAAAAATAGCCCTCTTTCAAAACTGACTAGTTACCAGGTGAAAGGTTCTTGGCTTTGACCTTCAGGATTTGGGCTGTAAGACAAACTCAGTAAAGGACATATCTTAGTCATTTACTCTGCATGTCCAAAACTGAACTTGGGATCTTTTCCCTACAGGTTTGTTTTTGCTTCCTCTGTTGCAAGTTAGACATATGCATGTCAACCCACATGTCTTTTTATTTTTTACCCCCTTTATCTTCCAGATACTAGTGATGGTCAAGTCCTGCTTATAATATATTTTTCATGTTTTTTTTATCTGCTTTGTCTGCATCAGTGGTACAATTTATTCATTCAAGGAGTATTTGTTAGCAGCTACAAGGTGCCAGACTTGGTTCTGATAGATTGGGCTATAGCAATGAATGAAAAAATGTTCCTGCCCCCATGCAACTTGCAGGAAAAACAGACAATAAAGAATATATCTAAGCATCAAATAAATTATATATTATTTTAGAAGGTGTTAACGCTATGAAAAAAGAAAAAAGGATAGGAAAGGGGATTTGGGAGTGTGTGTGCATGTGTGGTGGAAGACAGTTGCAATTTAAAAAATGGTGGTCTGTATAGACCTCATTGAGAAGATGAAATTTGAACAATAACCTGAAGGAGGTAAGGGAATGAGCCATGATTATATCTGGGGAAAAGTTTTCCAGATGGGGAATAACCAGCACAAAGGCTGTAAGATAAGAGCATCCCTGGTGAGTTCACAGAAGACCAAGGAAGCCAGTACATCTGGAGTAGAGAGAGCAAAGGGAAGAGTCATGGAAAATGAGGTAGAGAGGTAACAGTGGTCAGCCCAGGTAGGGTCTTTGTGTGGCATTTGGATAATGGATGTATTGAATAGTGGAGAAATACCTGATTTATATTTTAATTAGCAATAATCGTGCCTCGGATAAACCTCATTGGCTACGATACTGCCACTGTGCAAAGCTTCCTGATTTATATTTTAAATGAGTCATTTTGACTGTGGGGTTGAGAGTTGATTGTATGAGCAAGAGTTGAAACAGAGAGACTAGATAGAAGGTTGTTGGAATATTTCAGTCAAGAAATGGAAGTATCCTCAGTGGAGTGGTTGGTAGTGGTCGTTGATTGAGGTGGTGAGGATGAGGTTAGATTTGGTATATTTTGAAGATAGAGTCAGTGGGAGTTTCTAATAGATTAGACATTAGGTATAAGAGAGTCAGTCTAAGTTTTTTTTATGCCAAGTAACTTTATTTCCCATCAACTGAGATGGGAATGCTGAGGGTAGAACAAGTTTAGAGGGAAGGTGTTGAATTTTTGCACTTGTTAACATGAGGAGTCAATTTCATATCCAAATGGAGGTATGGAGTAGACGGATATATGAGTTAAGAATTCCAGTGGAAATAAGTTTGGGAGTCATGTAAAAATATGTGGTATTTAAAGCCAAAGACTAGATGAAATCTAGAATGAGTAGATAGAGAAAATGGACAAGAACTGAGCTCAGAGCACTTCAACAGAAAGATACCTAGGTTGGGTCAGAGTGGGGGAAGAAAAGAAATTGACCAAAGAGACTGAGAAGAAGGAACTGGTGAGTTAAGGGAGAAAAAGTTATGGTGCCCTGGAAGGCAAATGAAGGACACGTATCAATCACAGAGAGAGTGATTCCTCATTGCCTTAGTTTAGATCTTTATAGTCATTTCTTAAGTTATACTGTATACTCTCTCTTACTCTGTTCTCATATCCTTCCATATGCCCTATCCTTTCTCTGCTTTGTCTTTTAGCAAAGTGTTCTTTAAAACAAATGAACAAAACCACAAGGATGCATAAACACAAAAGGAAATGTTACTCTGTAATTAAAATTTTATCAGGTACTCCTAGTTTATGAAATCTACACTCCTTTTCATGATACAGATTTTTATGATCTGCCATCTCTCTTTAGCCTCATCTCTCTTCCCTTTCTGACTTACACTATCTCATTCCTCTTCTCTCTTTCTGGAATACATTGTGTTTTCTTACCCTCATTCCCAAATTCACTTTTCAAAAACTTATATATCTTTCAAATCTTAACTCAGGCATTACCTTTGGGTAAAGGGTTTTCTATAGCACTTAAGTCCAAACAGAAGTGATAATTTCTTTCCTTGTCCCAACTTTAGCCAGTAACATACTCTTCTTAAGATACTTAGTACCACATTATTGCTGTTGTTTATTTTCTGTCTCCCTCATAAGCAAAAATTATTCCTAATTTATCTCTCTACCCCCAGATTCTTACATATACATAACGTGATGCAAACAAATGCTTGTTAAAAGTGATTTTTTTTGCTTTAAATAGTTAATTTGAAGGAATTAAGTAAATGAGAAGGAACTCTTCTGTATACTTACTTTAATATTAAATATTAAAATTAAAATTTATTTTATAAGTTTATTGAATTAAATTAAGACTTATTTTATAAATAGTATTTAAAATACTATAAAACTTAAACATAATTATAGATAATTATTTAAACTTACTAACAAATATTAAAACAAAATATTAATATTGAATGCCACATATTTACCATTTCTGGTATTCTTCATTATTTGCATAGATCCAGGTTTTCTTCTGGCAATGTTTAATTTCATCCTGAAGACTATTTTTTTTAACACTTCTTATACTGCAAACATGCTATAATAAATTCTGAGTCTTTGTTTTCCTGAAACGTTTTAAAATTTTACCTTTATTTATTCATTTTTTAAAGATATTAGTTGAGCCAGTATTTTTTTTTTTTAAGATTACTTACTTATTTATTTGATAAAGAGAAAGAGTAAGAGAGAGAACACCAGCAGGGGAAGCAGGAGAAGGAAAAGAAGGCTCCTTGCTGAACAGGGAGCCCCATGCGGGGCTCGATCCAGGAAGCCTGGAATCATGACCTGAGCTAAACGCAGAAGCTTAACCAGCTGAGCCACCCAGGTGCCCCTAATTTTACCTTTATTTTTAAAGGACATTTTTGCTAGATATAGAATTCTAGGTTGACAATGTGCTGTGTTTTTACCTTTCAACACTTTAAACCCATTTGATATTGTTCCACAGATAGTGAGCCTGGTTTTGTCTTTATTCTCTCTGTGCCTCAGTTTGGATAATTTCTATTGTTGTGCTTCAAGTTCAGTGATCTTTTCTTGTGTCTAATCTGTGATGAATGACTTTTTTGCTTCATATATTGTGTTTTTCATTTCTAGAAGCTCTGTGTCTTTGTTTTGTTTTGTTTTTTGTTTTGCTAATCTTCTATTTCTTTTTTGTGTTTTCCTTTATATCCATGAGCATAAATTTAGTTCTTTTACAGTCT
This sequence comes from Mustela nivalis, assembly GCF_964662115.1. NCBI lineage: Eukaryota > Metazoa > Chordata > Mammalia > Carnivora > Mustelidae > Mustela > Mustela nivalis. The sequence continues at coordinate 33,314,509 of NC_139025.1, read as the reverse complement.
CTATCTGCTATTTCTAGATCTTGTCATTTACATGTTGTTTTATTTTCTAATGTTTCTCCTCTATATGGGTCTCATTTTCTTGATTCTTTGCATGTCTGATAATTTTAGATTTGATGCTGGATATTATGAATGTTCTGTTGCTGAATGCAGAATTTTATTATCTTTCTGTAAAGACTGTTAGGCTTGATTTTAATAAGTAGTGAGTTAATTGTGGATCAGTTCAATTCTTTTGAAGTTTCTTTTAGTGTGTCTAGAGTTGTCTTTCTGCTAGAGCAGTGATCCTAAAAGTATGGTACCTGGACCAACAGCATCATTATTATCTAGGAACTTGTTGCAAATGTAAATTCTAGAGTTTTCCTCCAGATCACTGAATCAAAAACTGTGTTTAGCAGTCTGTGTTTTAACAAACCCTCCAGGTTATTCTGATGCACTCTAACTTTTAAGAATTACTACTCTAGAGCTAGTTTAGGTCTGCTACTAGTGTGTGTGCCCTTCTGGAGTCTATTCAATGCTCCAGATATTTATTCAGATCTCTACTTTACCTGGTAAAATGCCACATAGTGTTCTATGAGTTCTGAATATCATTCTGATTACCACTCATGATACTTTGCTTGGTTATGTGGCATTTACTCTGTACTTGTGCAGCTTAATTTTTACCCATAGTCTCAAGAAGACCTCTGTGACTTCTTGAACTCTTGTCTGCATAGCTCTTTCCTTTTTAGTACTCTGTTCTACAGATTCCATCCCTTTCCTCCTCTTTAATTTCTGAGTTCTGTCACCCCAATTCAATAAGACATCTATACTCTGCTTAGGTTAGCATTCCCTCTGTTGCACTCCAGAAAGTACTTCCAGACAGATATTTTTGAGACATTTTGGAGACTGACTTTGTTCATTTCCCTGCAGTTAGGGATCGTGGTCCTCCACTGACTTTTGTCCAATGTGTGACAGTAATTCTTTTATGTATTTGGGTTAATGTTCTTACTGTTTATAGCAGGAGGATAGCTCTGGTCACAGTTAGTCTGTTAGGGCTGGAAGCCAGGTACTTATTTTTTATGGTCATGAGATCACATGAGAGCTAATTCTATGAGGAAAATGGACATTGTATTAATTTCTTCATATTATTTCTGGCATTTAGTAGAGTGCTTTATGTTCTGCATATTAGACACTCTGCTAGGATAAGAGGATTCAAACCTTCATAGCTAGGGTCTTTGCCTTCAAAGATCTCATAACCTATGAGAGAAGGCTGACATATAAATAACTCATTATGTCAGCTTATGATAAAGGCTATAATAGAGCAACATGAAATTATATGAAGATCATGGACTTTGAAATAAGATAGGCTCATTTGAATCTAAACTCTGTGATTTATTATTGTGCTATGTAACCTCTCATAGCTTTAGTTTCTCATTCTGCAGAATGGAGAAAATACTTGTAGGACTGTTGTGAAGATGGAAATGAGATTATTTTATAGGATACTTGGCATGTAGTAGAGGCTGATTAAGTGTTTGTTTCTTTCTCCTTAGAATTAATGTAGGACAGAGGAGCAGTTAATTATTACTGCAGAATTCTTCTGGGAGGAAATGACATTTAAATTGTGTCTTGAAGGCAGAATAGGATTTTGATACATGTTAGATGGGTTTCAAGGACATTCTACTTTAAAGAACCTAAATGAGCAAGACCTCAAAGGTGTAAAAGGTGGGGAAGTCTGCAAATACACTTATGGAAGTTAGCATAGTCCAGAGCCTTAAGAGAAGCATTGTGGGTCTTAAAAAAAAAAAAAAAGAAAAAAGAAAAAAAGAAGAATTCTAGTAGGAAAGTAAAAATAAAGAAAAAAAAAAAGAGCAAACAGAAAATATAACCCATAGTAAAAGTATACTTCCTTAGGCCATTCCTATTTACTGCCGTGACTAATAAATCTGGGAAGGCCTGTGGAAAATTCCTGTGGGCTGATATTTTCCTAACCACTATTCAAAACTACTTTAAGTTGATATTCTAAGCTGATCATTTCATTAATATTAAACTCTAGAGCATGTTCCCAAGTTTCCAAGAGTTTGCTGAATTGTTTTTCTTTGTTACCTGCTTCCTTGGGTTACTTCCATTTTTATCTTTCTCGTCTAGTAAAACTTGATTTCCTAGGTTTTCTAAGTGATTGATAATGTGAAAATACTGGAAGGACATTTCCTAGACTCTGGTATGTCTTTCTGTGTTCACATTTAGTAGAATTACTGTCAAGGATTTAGAAAAATATATAAATAATATAATTCTGCATTTCTTTTGGTGGAGGATTCTAAACTTTTGCATTTTAGTTCATTGAGGTTAAGATTGGTTGTAATAAGGGTTTTTTTTTTTAAATTATTATTTTTTTGCACTATTTATTAAGAATCAGATGGCTTCCTGGATTGGGTTTGCTTCATTTCTCTAGTGCGTAACTTTTATCTGGCCTTTAGGTGTTTATTCAGTTATTGTTTTCTTTGATTTCTGAAGCTCTGGAATATTTTAGAAAAAATAAGGCTAATGGAGAGAGCTGTTATTCCTGAAAATGGTAAGACAAGAAATGGACAAAAACAAAACTCAAATAGCACCCTTGACATCTGGATTTCAAGCTTTAAGAAGTCCTTTGCCTCTCTCTAATATGAATCATTTATAAGTCTGTCCTTTTCTTTCTCTGTGATATGTTCTCACAAAAAAGTCCTCTTGCATTTGTATGAGAATTACATTGAGTTCATAAGTAAAATTGAGGAGAATTTACACATTTCCAATATTGAGTCTTCTCATTCGTGAAAATGGTTATTTCTCTATTTATTTAGGCCTTCTTCAGTAATTTTAGAGTTTTATCCCCAAAGATCTTATATTTATTTATAAGATTTATTAATGGATTTTTAATAGTCTTCAAATATGAGAGTTATTTTTTGTTATACAGATTGGTTATTGCCTCAGAAAATTGAATTTATGTATAGATTTTGAGGTCAGCAAATTTGCTTTACTTGTTTCTTAAAATGGCTTGTATATTTTCTTAGATTTTCCAGGGAAAGAATCAGATCATATACAGTGGCATTTTTTCTTTTCCTTTCAAATCTGATACTACTTTTATTTAAAAAAAAAAAACTTTATTTATTTATTTGACAGAGAGAGAGAGGGAGAGAGAAAGAGCATCAGAGGGAGAGGGAGAAGCAGGATCTCCACTGAGCAGGGAGCTCGTGACTTGGGGTTTGATCACATGACCCTAGGATCCTGACCCCAGCCTAAGGCAGACACTTAACCAGCTGAGCCACCCAGGCGCCCATCATACTACTTATACTTGAATAGAAGTGGTGATAGTGAGACCTTGCTTTTTGTTCCTGACTTCAAGAGACTCCTAATATCATTTTTCATGTTAGAAAGTTTCTCTTTGTTGCTGGATTGGTGAGCATTTTTTAAGGTAGTGAATCTAATATGGAATTTTAAGTTTTTTTTCTATACCTACTGAGAAAATGATGTGGATTTTCTTTTTTTATCCTGTTAATGTAATAAAATATGTTAATGGCTTTCTAGTTTTGAACAATTCTTGTATTCCCAGGCAAACTCTATTTAGTTACTTGAAAATAATATATTGTTAGATTTCCTTTGTTGACATTTTGTTTAGGAATGCCCTGTGACTTTTCTTTTGAGTATTACACCTTTTTGATCATAGAATAAGCTTGAAGGCTTTTCCTAATTTTCTAATATCTGGAAAAATTTGTGTAACATAGGATTTATTCCATGAAGGTATGGTAAAACTTATTCTGTATCCTTTGTGCCTGGTGAAGTTTTTAGGTGGGAGGGAGGTTTTTTTGTGTGTGTGTTTGTTTGTTTGTTTGTTTGCCTTTTAAAAGATTTTATTTATTTGAGGGCACCTGGGTGGCTCGATGGGTTAAGCCTCTGCCTTTGGCTCGGGTCATGATCTCAGGGTCCTGGGATCAAGCCCCGCATCGGGCTCTCTGCTCAGCAGGGGCCTGCTTCCCTTCCTCTCTCTCTGCCTGCTTCTCTGCCTACTTGTGATCTCTCTCTGTCAAATAAATAAATAAAATTAAAAAAAAAGATTTTATTTATTTGAGAGACAGTATGAGAGAGAGAGCACAAGCAGGGGAAGGGGGGTGGCAGAGGGCGAGGGAGAGGCAGGCTCCCTGCTGAGTATGTAACTGGGATCAGGACCTGAGCAGGGCCTAACCAACTGAGCCACTCAGATGTCCTGTTTGTTTTTGTAGATTGAAATAGCTGAAGTATAACATACATATGGAAAAGTGTACTAATCATAGATGTATAGTTCAGTGAATTCTCACAAACTGAATAAATCCATATAACAGTAATTCAGATCAAGAAACTAAACATTACTAGTACCCTAGAAGTTTTTATTGCATACCCTTTCAGCCACTGCCCCTCCCCAGGGGTGACCACTACTCCAGTTTCTAAACTATAGATTGGGGTTTTTTTTGTTTGTTTGTTTGTTTGGTTTTGAATTATATATAAGTGGAAGAATACAGGATGAATTCTTTTGCATATAGTTCTTTTACTCAACAATGTATTTGTGCGATTCTTTTTGTGTTGTGTATAATTGTAGCCCATTGATTTTATTTGCTATGTAGTATTCTATTGCCCGAATAATCATACAGTAGAATATACTACATTTATTTACCCTTTATTCTATTAATGGCTTTGGGGGTACTTTCCAATTTCTGGCTAATATGAATAAGGCCTTTATGAACATTCTTTTTTTAAAAAATATTTTTTTAAGATTTTATTTATTTGACAGAGATCACAAGTAGGCAGAGAGGCAGGCAGAGAGAGGGGAAGAAGCAGGCTCCCCTTTAAGCAGAGAGCCCGATGTGGGGCTTGATCCCAGGACCCAAGCCAAAGGCAGAGGCCTAACCCACTGAGTCACCCAGGTGCCCCTGAACATTCTTACATATGTTTTTTGGTGAAGATATTTACATACCCCTTTAACCTACATATTGTCATTGGCTTTGCCTTTGTTCAGCTTTAGTGGTTCAGTGTTTAATTAATTTAAGTTATATAACTAATTTACATTTTTACCAGCAGTGTTTTGAATTCTGATTATTCCACATTCTTATTGGGGCTTGGTATTTATTTTATTTTAGCCATTCTAGTTGGTATATTGACTATCACATTATGCTGTTACCTTGCTTTTCCTTGATGATTAGTTACATTAAGCATATTTTTCATATGCTTATTGACCATTTGTTTTAGTCATTTTGGTGAAGTGCCTATTCAAGTTTTTGTTCATTTGGATTGTCTCCCTTTTTCTTATTGATTTATGGAAGTTCTTTATATATTACAGATAATGCATCCCTTGTTGGAGATATGTACTGCAAATAGTTTCTTTTTTGGGTAGTTTTAAAATGAGTTTTTTAAAATTTTCTAATAGTTATTCAAGTTTTCTGTTTCCTTTTGAAATCATTTTAATAACTTTTCTATCAGGTTATTGATTTATCTGTTTTTAAGTCTATGGATATAAAGTTTCACTTATTCTAGAAAATTATTAGTCACTATCTCTTTAAATATTGTATATAAAACCATATACGAGTAAGTGTATTTTTAATATAAGTGGTAGGTTTCTTTATATACTGTTTTGAACCTTGTTTTCTTCACAACAGTATTTCTAGGAAATTCTTGCTCTTTAATATATAGAGAGCTTCTGATTTTGAAAAATAACTTCAAGTATTTAGTAATGTTATGTGATATTATATTTAGAAAGTCCCCTATTAGTTGACATTTAAATCATTTTCAGTCTTTTGCTATAACAAGCACAGCTACAATGATGATAAATTCATAAAGGGGAAATTTCTGGTCTCATATAGTATTAGCTTTTATGTTTATTGTTCTGTTTTTAATTTTTAAAATCTTATTAAAAATGAGATATAATTTATGTACAATAAAATTCACCATTATAAGGCGTTCAGTTCAGGGTTTTTTTCTATATTCAGAGTTGTACAACCATTACCACTATCTAATTCCAGAACATTTTCATCATCCCCTTAACAAAACACAGTACCTGTTAGCAGTCTCCTGCCTTCCCCTGGCCCCTAGCAACCATGAATCTACTTTGTGTTTCTGTATTTGCCTACTCTGGACATTTCATGTAAATGAAATTATATAAAATGTGGTCTGGCTTCTTTTACTTCATAAAATGTTTTTAAAGGTTCATCCATATTATAGCATATATTTGTGCTTAATTCCTTTTATGGCCAAATAATATTCCATTGTGTGGGTATACCATATTTCAGTTGATAGATAATTTGGCCTGTTTCTACTTATTGGCTATTACGAATAATGCTCCTATGAATATTTGTGCACAGATTTTTGTGTGGACATATGCTTTCATTTCTCTCCAGTCTACTGAGGAGTAGAATTTCAGGGTGATATAGTAACTATATTTTTAACAATTTGAGGAACTGTCAAACTGTTATCAGCTGCACCATTTTACATTCCTATCAGCAATATTTAAGGGTTCCAATTTCTCCACAGCATTGTTAACACTTGTTATTTCATTTTTAAAAAACAATATTATGGCTTCTGTCTGAAATTACTGTGAAGATGTATCTCATGGTTTTGATTTGAATTTTCCCAGTGACTAGTGATATTGAACATCTTTTCATGTGCTTATTAGCTATTTGTATATCTTTAGTCAAAGGTCTATTCAGATCGTTTGCACATTTTTTAAAATTATGTAATTTATCTTTTTATTGCTTAGTTGTAAGAGTTCTTTATATTTTCTGATTATTAGACCTCTATCAGATACATGATTTGATTACTTTCTTCTATTTTGTGGGTTGTCTTTTCATTTTCTTGATAGTGTCTTTTGAAACAAAATTTTAAAAATTTTAATGAATTCTAAATTATTTTTCCTTTTGTTGTTTGTGCGTCTGGTGTCATATTTAAGAGTTTACTGCCAAAATCTGAGGTTAAAAAGATTTACTCTATAGTTGTAGCTTTTACCTTTAGGTCTTTGGTCCATTTTGAGGAAATTTTTGCATATAGTGTCAGGTAGGGGTCTAGTTTCATTCTTTTGCATGTAGATATCCAGTTGTCTCAGAATTATTTGTTGAAAAGATTATTTTTCCCCATCAGATAATCTCGGTACCATTGTTTAAAATCAGTTTGACCTTAGATGTATGGGTTTATCTCTGGACTCATAAATCTATTCTGGTGATTTATTTACCTGTCCTTATGTCATTACCACACTGTCTTGATAAGTGTAACTTCTTAGTAAGTTTTGAAATAGGAAAGTGAGTCTTCTACTTTTATTCTTTTTAAAATTGTTTTGGGTGTTCTGACTCTTTTGCATTTTCATGTGGTTTTTAGGATTAGCTTGTCCATTTCTGTAAAAAAAAAAAAAAGGCAGCTGGAATTCTGAGAAGAATCTATACTGAATCTTAGTTCAAATGGGAAGTATTGCCATTTAAACAGTATTAAGTATTCAAATCCATGATCAATGAATGTGGGATGTCTTTCTTTTTTTTTTTTTTTAAAGTCTTTAAAACATTTTTTTAAATAATGGCTTTTGCCACTTTTATTGAACATTGTGCTGGAGATTCTAGCTGGAGCATTTAGGTAAGAAAAAGAAATAAAAGGCAATCAGTTTGGAAAGGAAGAAGTAAAACCAGCTCTGTTTGCTGATTACATGATCTTTTATATATAGAAATCCCAAAAGAATTTCCCAAAAGAAAAAAAACAATTAGAGAAAATAGATGAGTTTTGCAAGGTTGCAAGATTCAAGATGAATAGGGGTGCCTGGGTGGCTCAGTGCCCCTGCCTTCAGCTCAGGTCATGATCTCGGGGTCCTGGGATTGAGTCCCGAATTGGGCTCTCTGCTCAGCAGGGAGCCTGCTTCCCTCTCTCTCTCTCTGCCTGCCTCTCTCTCTACTTGTGATCTCTCTCTGTCAAATAAATGAATAAAAGATCGTAAAAAAAAAAAAGATTCAAGATGAATAAACCAAATTAGTTGTATTTTTATATACCAGCAATGAAAATGTGAAAATGAAATTAAAAAAATAATTCCATTTACAATAGAAAGAAAACATAAAATACTTAGGAAAAAATTTTGCTTAAGAAGTGTAATATTTAAAAAAAAAAAAGAAGTGTAATATTGTTCTTTTTTGACTTTCATTTTTCATCCCTGGCATTTGGGGATTTTCCTTTATTAATTTGAAGCTCATCTATGTTTATAAAACAAAAATCTACATATATATTATTTAACATGTCTATATGTTTAGAGAGAAGAGAGAGTAACTGTGTATGTGTGTATGGTTGGGGAGTTCTAGGTTATATCATTTCCCCATTTTACTGGAAATTCACTAGTAGATTTTCTAGGTGTAAACAGTTTTGGTAGCTTAAACCCAATTATAAGAAAAAGGTATTAAGCAAAGGTATAAATGCAATGGTACAAATTAATAACAAAGTGCAGGTAAATATGGCTACATGAAAAATTTAAACATCTTTACATTAGAAAAACTTTAAAGGCCAACAATAAAGAGGTAGAAGTATTCTTAAATTTATGTTGGTAGAGGACATTATCTTTCTGTATGAAGTATTCTTTTAAATCAATGAGAAGGGGAAAATGATAACCTATAATAGAAAAATGGCCAAATAATATATTAAAATAAGAATTCACAGAAGAAGTACAAGTGGCTAATAGAGGAAAGAAAAGTATTTAGCTTCATTAATGAAATAAATGCTAATTAAAATCATATGTTATTTTTTGCCTTGCATATTTTAGAAAAATATGGTGCTTTTTATGGGTGAGTATGGAGTGAAACTCTCAGATAACTCAATAGTGAAAAATAAACTGACATTACATTTGCTAGCACTTATAAAATTATTATATTTATATAATTTAAATAAGTAGTTTTACTTCTTGGAATTTATTCTGAAAAAATAATTGTTTTTAATATGGATTAAGTATGATTATATTCATCTCAGCATGTTTAATGGCATAAATTTGGTATCAGCAGTCCAGAGATGGTTAATTGCACACAGTAGAATATTTTACCATTATTAAAATTCACATTTTAAAATGTGGACAGTTTGTTCTCATATAATGTTAATGTTAAGTGAAAAATTGCAAGACACAAAGCTATATAAAAAGTATGATAGCAGCTGTATAAAAAAACAGCCGTCATTTACATAACAACCATCAAACATGCACACACATATACATACGAAAAAGAAATACCTCATCATATTGACAGTGACTGTCTTTGGGTGATAAAATTAAAGTTGATATTTTCTCCTTTATATAGTTCTGCACTTGATCTTAGCCAAAAGGCCAAGAAGCGATCCTTTATATAGTTCTGGATTTTCTATATTTTCACAAGTAAATATGTATTTCTTTTTTAATTAGGAAAAAAGTACAATATTTATGAATAAGATGTTTTCACACAGATTAAATAGATTATTATGGCATGGTGAGAATTTTTTCCATATGGCCCTGGGATTTTCTTCCTTTGGTTTATGAGTGCTGACAGTTGTGAACTAGTTTGCTAAGTGATAGGAAGCAGCTTTGAAACTTTAGGTATTTTAAATCCTAAGGATTTACAGTGAGGAAAATACTTTGGCAAATAATGTCAATAAGTCCTGATATGTATTGCTAACTTGTCACCAGTTGGGTTAATGTCTGTGTAATGATAACTTTGTTATTCCTCCTCCTTTTATTAGTCTCCCACCCCACATTTCACCAAACCCATGTAAGTAGTTCAGTGTTGCAGTAATAACCACTAGGGCCATTTGAGTAGCTACTCTCACTCCAACCCCTTTCCAAATCCTATCACTTTTCCCTTTAAATGCTATATTTTATTTCTTGTTTTGAATTTTTATTTTAAAGATTTTATTTATTTATTTGACAGGCAGAGATCACAAGTAGGCAGAGGTAGGCAGAGAGAGAGGAGAAAGCAGGCTCCCTGCTGAGCAGAGAACACGATGCGGGTCTCCATCCCAGGACCCTGAGATCACGACCAGAGCCGAAGGCAGAGGCTTTAACCTACTGAGCCACCCAGGCACCCCTTCTTGTTTTGAATTTTTTAAAAAGATTTTATTTATTTGAAAGAGAGAGAGATAGCAGAGTGAGCGCATGAGTAGGGAGGAGAGAGAGAAGCAGGCTTCCTGCTGAGTAGGGAGTCCAATGTGGAACTCCATCCCATGACCTGAGATGAAGGCAGACACTTAACCGACTGAACCACCCAGGTGCCCCTCTTGGTTTGAATTTTTAAATGGGATTTCCTTAATGAGCAGAACCATCTTCCTGGTCTTAGGATCATGGTCTCTTTAATTGTAATGGAGTTTTTATGTTATATCTAGAGTGGAAATTTTAGTTAATTGAACCTCATTTTACATCTCCTGTGTGCCATTGCACTGATAGTAGGGATGTAGCAAAGAATAGATTGTGTTCCTTGCCATTCTTTGGTTCCCAGTGGAGATTTTATTTTATAATACTCATATAATATGAGTTAGGAGGGGAAGGGCGAAGAGGATGGCATAGTAATTAAAAGAATGAGCTACTCTATAATTTACTTGTTTTTTAACTTCTCAGTATTCTCATCTGTCAAGTAGAAATAATAGTACTTTCTTCTGTCATTCTCTATTTCCTTGTATTTTTCTCTTTTCATCATTGAACTTTTTACTCCTGAGACTTCATTGTTTTGTTCATTTATTCACAATAATGTGAAATCCTGGAGGACAATCACTTTGTCTGGTTTACTCATATGTCTAGCATCTAGCAGAGGGTCTGCTACATAATCATTCCCAATGTGTTCCTCCTGCTGGGAACAGTCTTCCCCCATATCTGTACATAACTCTTCATGCTTTATTTAGTTCACTGTTTAATTTTCATCTCAATAGAGAGGGCTTGCTGGACAACCTTTTGTATAAATTAGCATCCTCCATTTTTCTCTATTTTATCCTGCTTTATTTTTCTCCATAACACTTAATAGTACTCATATATAATGTATATGTTTTCTTGCTTACTGCCTGTCTTTTTTCACTGGGATGTAAGACCTGTTATTGCTTGGAGTTTGTTCATTCTTTTATCCTCAGTTTCTCACTAAGCACATTAAGCTCTCAGGTGTCTCTTGAAGGAAATTGTTGAATATATGGATGTATAGATAAAGGAATATTACTGTTTAGGTTGCTGTGAAAATGAAATGAACAAAAGTAAATGGTGGTGTACTTCTACAATGACTGCTGCAAGTAGACACTTAATAAATGTTAGTCTTAATATGATATTGCTCAGAATTTTTAATCTTACAACAAATACGCAAAATTGATATTTTAACTGTGATTTTTAAAAAAGATTTTATTTAATTATTTGACAGAGAGATCACAAGTAGGCAGAGAGGCAGGCAGAGAGAGAGGAGGAAGCCGGCTCCCTGCTAAGCAGAGAGCCTGATGCGGGACTTGATCCCAGGACCCTGAGATCATGACCTGAGCTGAAGGCAGAGGCTTAACCCACTGAGCGACCCAGGCGCCCTTAACTGTGATTTTGTAAATGAGAAAATTGAGGCTCAAGAGTTCTTCAAAGTTTAGTAAGTTCTGGCTAGTAAGGACTATTTCCAGGATGCAGAATTTTTTTTAAAAGATTTTATTTATTTACTTGACAGAGAGAAGATCACAAGTAGGCCGAGAGGCAGGCAGAGAGAGAGGGGGAAGCAGGCTCCCTTCTGAGCAGAGAGCCCGATGTGGGGCTTGATCCCAGGACCCTGAGATCATGACCTGAGCTAAAGGCAGAGACTTAACCCACTGAGCCACCCAGGCGCCTCAAGGATTCAAAATTTAATCTGCCTTTTTCTTAACTATCGCTCTTTTCACTCTACTGTGTTGCTTTAAAAAAATCAAAGGAGGCTGATGGGCAGGATGACATTTGAATTGACCTTGAAAGATAAATAGGAGTTTACTTGGCACACAGTAGGGGTGAAGGGCATTTGAAGCCAGTATGGGGGGAGGGCATTTAAAGAAGAGGGAACACTATGACCAATGAATGAGTGATGGTTGTGCAGGTGCACTTGTGCAGGCTAGCTCCCAACTTTGAAGAGCATGAGCTCATCTTTATAACTGAGGAGGTATGGGCAATCTAGCTGCCAGTCTTCTCAGTAGATTTTATAAGTCTTAATGGGCCTGTCTCTGCTAGACATGAGCTGTCCAAAATAGTAGCCAGTAGATACCAGTGGCCATTTAAATTAAGTTAAGATAAAAGTTAAAAATTAGTTCTTTAGGTGCACCAACTGCATCATAAGTGCTCAATAGCCGGAAGTGGTCAGTGGAGCCATGCTAGACAGCACTGATCTGTAACATAACCATCACTGCAGAAAATTCTGTTGGACAGTGTTGTTTTAGACAGTTAACACATGACTAGATAGAAGCCTTTAGCAAAACATTTCCATAGAAGAGGAGAAGAGTGAATAAAAGAGTTTTAAATTTCCCAAACTACAAATGCTTTTAAAAAATGGAATCAGGGGCACCTGGGTGGCTCAGTGGGTTAAAACCTCTGCCTTCAGCTCAAGTCATGATCTCGGGGTCCTGGGATCGAGCCCTGCATAGGGCTCTCTGCTTAGCAGGGAGACTGCTTCCCTCCCCTCTCTGCCTGCCTCTCTGCCTACTTGTGATCGCTCTCACTCTTTGACAAATAAATAAATAAAATCTTAAAAAAAAAATGGAGTCAGAGCAGTTATTGGAAATTCTAATCTAATTATGTTTTGTAAAAAGACCAGTTAGGCTTTTGTTTTTCTTTGTAGATGAAAACTTCAGTCTATTTGACTTGGATAGGGATACAAAGCCAAAAGCTTCAGGAGTCTTGGGAAATTACTCTAAGGATATAGATTAAAAACCACCCCCATTAGCCTGACATGCCAAAACAAATGGACTCAGAAACTTGGTTACTCCTTAGGCAAAGAACTGAAGTTAGCTGAGAGGGATCTTTACTCATCTTCATATTTATAGTTTGTATCCTGACTTCTCACCTTATAAAAAGTTTACATAAATCTTCAAAATGTATCCACAAGATTGACTTTATTTCTTCAGATACAGAAATAGAGTGCAGCCAACTTGCCGAATATCACACAACTGGGAGATAGCAGAGCCAGTGTCCAGTCTCAGAGTTTCTGACTCATAAGTCAAGTGCTTCTCAAATCACATTTACAATGAGTATGTCTCTTTAAAAAGGAATGTAAAATGAGAAGAGCTCAGAAGGAAGGTGGAATGAGAGGCTTAGAGAAATGATCTTTTTGGGAGCAACAGGTTGATCCTCAAACTCATTAGAAGTCACCAAAGTTCTCTCCTCTTCCTTAGAGTCATAAGAGAGTAGTGGCATGTTGAAAGCAGTTGGCTAACACTTTCTTAATTAACTTGATTTGCTCTATTTAGGATCTGTGCTTAGACTTTGTTAGTAGAAAGGGATTTAAGGGAGGTGGATTAAGATACATTTTGAAGAAAGAATACACATTATTTGACAAGAATACCATTATTCTAAAAGTCATTCAGGCTTAAAATATCAGTCTTCCCAGGGATCCCTGGGTGGCTCAGTCATTTAAGTGTCTGCCTTTAGCTCAGATCATGATCCCAGATTCCTGGGATCAAATCCTGATTGGGCTCCTTGCTCTGCAGGGAACCTGCTTCTCCTTTTGCCTGCTACTCCCCATACTTGTGCGCTCTCTGTCTTTTTCTGACAAATAAATATGATCTTTAAAAACAAAACCCGGGCGCCTGGGTGACTCAGTGGGTTAAAGCCTCTGCCTTTGGCTCAGATCATGATCTCAGGGTCCTGGGATCGAGCCCCACATCAGGCTCTCTGCTCAGCAGGGAGTCTGCTTCTGCCCTATCTCTCTGCCTGCCTCTCTGCCTACTTGTGATCTCTCTGTCAAATAAATAAATAAAATCTTAAAAAAAAAAAACCCAAACCAACAACAACAAAAAAACCCCAAAACATTCGTCTTCTCAGTTCTACTCAGGATTGATTGCGGGATTCCTCAGGATTACGGTAACATTTTATTTTTGCCTATATTGTAATATGTACTATTGTCAGACTTCATTATTTTTGAGGGTATTGTCTGTCTGCTTTACTAGATTTTTTTTTTTTAAAGATTTTATTTATTTGACAGAGAGAGTATAAGGAGGGGGAGCGGCAGACAGAGGGAGAGGGTGTTTAGCTGGCTATGAGAGTCAAAAATTTTTAAGACATAGAGTAACATAAGAAAGCACTTAAAAAACAATACAAATATAATCAACTGATTGACCATGTGATTGACTAGTCCATAAATTCTGTAGAAGTTCAGAGAAGAAAACACTGAAACCTTGAATCATTGGACATAGAGCTTCATTGGAGAAGCTGACAGTCGTTTGGTATTCTGTATCATTTATTCATTTTATTTTTTCAGCCCAAATCTTTCCCTGCCTTCCTACTACAAATATATAAGTTTTAGAGTAATAAGCTCTGTTTTGTCAGTATAAAAATATTTTCCCGTCAGAAGAATTCAGATGCTTATAAATAGATACTCTTGCTTAAATGTCATTATTTTAAATGGTATTGGATCCCTTCCCAGTACTTAGAAAATATATATACCTGAGCTGTTTCTTCAGATCAGCTTTTACTGTGGACACTTGGGTCGAAGTCATGCTGGAATAATTTGAGGAAAGGAGAATTTGGCAGATAGTACAGCATTTGAATATCATAAAAGTTAAGTTTCACATGGGGTATGGCTTTGTTTAAGCTCAACTTATGATAAATAGAGTTTGTCAGTTATATAGTAATATAGGTTACAAAGTGCTATTTTTATGGTGATAGATTCTTTTATATGGTTAGCTGCTCTATTCTGTACTTAGCATAAATACGTTTTTATTTTTTTCTTTATTAAAAATTTTTATTTTTTTAAAGATTTTATTTATTTACTTGACAGAGAGAGAGAGATCACAAGGAGGCAGAGAGGCAGGCAGAGAGAGAGGAGGAAGCAGGCTCCCTGCTGAGCAGAGAGCCCTATGCTGGGCTCGATCCCAGGACCCTGAGACCCTGACCTGGGCTGAAGGCAGAGGCTTAACCCACTGGGCCACCCAGGTGCCCCTATTTCTTTGTCTTTTAGATGATCTTTTAGATGATAGAAATGTGAAGACTCATACACAATAGTAAAAATTTCTGATGCCTTGTAATAATACTTCTGATTTTTCAGCAATTTAAGCAAATCGAGCATGTAAATTGGCCATCTGCGCCTTTTTAGTGACTGGATTGGTTCTTTTTCTCGATGACTATTTTAATTAATTAATTTAGCAAGGCACTTCATTTCTATTAACATGACATGGCCAACACCTTAGCTACTAGTTTTCAGCTCATATCTATTCTTAGTCTGTAAAGAGGGCTATCTGGAAACATATTATTGTTTTTACTTTCTTAAACTTTATTTACTTTTGCATTACTAAACAAAACGAGTAACATTTTTTATATTTATGCATTCGTTTCCTCACTCCAGTACTCCCAATTTCCAAATTCTGATTTTTTTTTTAAGATTTTATTTATTTATTTGACAGAGATCACAAGTAGGCAGAGAGGCAGGCAGAGAGGCAGGCAGAGAGAGGGGGAAAGCAGGCTCCCTGCTGAGCAGAGAGTCCGATGTGGGGCTCGATCCCAGGACCCTGAGATCATGACCTGAGCCGAAGGTAGAGGCTTAACCCACTGAGCCACCTGGGCACCCCCCAAATTCCATTTTCTAAGGACCTTCTGATTAACAGGCTCTCAAAAATCTTTCCTCTTCCAATTGAATGTAAGTAATTATCTTCTTCCTAATTTTGAACTTCAATTTGAAAACTTGTGTGTTTGATTTGGCATTAGATTGGGCATCATGTTTTAAATGAGATCATGCAATTTCAGTTTTAGATGGTCACAGAAGTATTTGCTGAGCTCCATCTTTGTAGCTTTGAGGAAATTGGAAAATAACTTTTCTCCTAAGATTGTGATTCTCCTTGAGAGTCACTTTAACTACAGTTAGGTACTGGCTGTACCAATTCCAGTTTAAACAACTGGACTCCAAAGCTGTTTTGGTTCTGATTAAGAAGTTTATTTGTATGTTCGGAAATACAGAGGCACAACCTGTTAACAGCTGTAAATTTGGTTGATTAAGCAGTGTGTAGACAAATTTACTAGGGGGAACTGTTCCCTAAATTCCAATTCACTTACATATGAAGGTAGCCTGGCTATTTGTTACCAGTTTCCATCATTTCTTGCCAAGAATAATAAACATTTTCTTGCAAAGGAGCAACACTAAAGGTTAGAAGTGTTCAGTGTTTTATCAGTTACACTGGGATGTCATGAATCTTAATAAACAAGCATAGAGATATCTATGTAGATGCCTAGAAAAGCAGTTAGAGCCTAGACAGATAATTTCTTTCACACAGTCTTCTAGACCTTTTCAAAGTAGATGATGTCAATTATGAATAGACATTTATTGTAATGGAAATTATGGCTGTTTGGGTCTACATTTTCACTTATCAACAGTTCAGGGAGGCTTGTGGCTTTAGTGGGTAATTATAGGCTGAAGCCAGAAACAATGCTTTCTTAATTTAGTATAACTGTAGATGCTATTGTAAATATTATAATAAAAGTGGGCTTATTCAGCTGGTAGTATTCAGCCTTTCCCTATAGTGGTCTGTTGGGCAGACTGTGACCCAGAGTCCAGCCCACAACATGTTCTTGTAGTGCCTACAAGCTCATAATGGTTTTACATTTTTAAAGGGTTGTAATAAGCAAGCAAACAAACAAATAGAACACGAAGAAGAATGTGCAATGAAGACTATACATAGCCTTCAAAGACTAAAATGTTGGCTATCTGGCCCTTTAAGAAAATATTTACCAACCGCTGGTCTATATTAGCAATAGTTATGATGACGACCCATTACGAGAATCCCCAAATTGCCATCTGAAGCAACAAAGCAAGATAAAAATATGTTTTTCATAGTTTTAGTCTTAAGGTATTTTATTTCTGATTTGTATGTAATACATAAAATAGAGATAACACCAGTATCCTTATAGGCCTGTTAGGGTTAAATCAATGCTCTTTTTAGTGCCTTATGCATGGAGGCATTAGCTCTTAGTGACTGTTGTTGTTATAATAATATGTTGTTTGCCTGACATTTGTTTCTACTTTGTTTTATGAGTTTCTATGTGTTTTATCTGTGCCCTATTTGCATTATATTTAATTTTGTAAACCAGTTTAAAATCTTTTTGATTTTAGTTGAAATGCAAATCTTAAGTATGATAATTGTATTGTTTCTATTCCCAATGTTGTGTAACAAGTTACCCCAAATTTAGTGACATAGAACAATCTGTTATTATGCTCACAGATTCCGTGGATCAGAAATCTGGACAGGACACAGCAGGCATGGCTTCTTTTTGTTCCACAGTGTCTAAAGCTGGAAAACTGAAAGGGTGGGAATTAGAATCATTTGAAGGCTCGTTCATTCATGTATCTGGCAGTTGTTGCTGGCTGTTGGCTAGGAGATTTCAGTTCCTCTCCACACGTATTTCTCCAAATGACCTAGTTTGGGCTTCCTTAAGTGGGCTTTCTGGGTTCCCCAGAGCATGCATTCCAAAAAGGGAGAGCCATGTAGAAGCTGTATCCTTTTTATGAGATGACCTTGGAAATTACAGAACATCATTTCTATCCTGCTCTGTTGGTCAGAACAGTCACAAGTCCATCCCAGTTCAAGGGGAGAAAAATAGACGCCACTTTTTGATGGAGAGTGGCAAGGTCCTCATTCATCAAAGATACATTTATTGAACATTTGTTATGATGGGAATACAAAGATAAAGGTCTGCTCTGGAAGGTAGAGTAGCGTAGTGGCGCAGAAGTATCAATAGCAATAGTCATTACAACATCGGATGGGGGAGTGATATGTTACAAAGCAGCTGTAAAAATGCTATGAAAGGAAGAGGTTAGAGGTTTCAGTAGCCTTAAACAACCATTTCACTTTTCTCTGATATTATTTGTCTAAAAATGCTGTATCTTTAGTGGACCTTTCAAAATTCTTCAGCGGAACTTAATGCCTCCTTTCTTTGCATCCCTCTATCATTTTATCTTGTGGTATTTCTCATTTTTTATCTTATTAAATCATTATGGTGCAGATCTTATCTTCTTTACTTGAAGACTTTAACATTTCTGTATCACTGACAGCCACTCAACACAGTAGTCTTCAGAAATACTTTATAAGCATTTACTGAGTGGCTCAAGTAGGAAAACAATAACATGCTCAGATGTCAGTGTCTGCTTCCACCTTTTTGAGAGTTCTTTAAAGCATAGATAGATAGAAAATAGGCAGTTTCAGGGTGAAATAAACAAGATACATGGATAGCTCACCATCTGAATAATCAGGTTAATTATCTGGATTCTTTAGGGGAGTAAAAGGCCCTCATTTGCAGCATTCTCCAGTTCCCATGATAGGAATATTCCTACTGTGGCCAAATTCATGCTGCCAACTATGCCATCACTGAACGTGGCAGTTGGAAGAGATGCATAGTGGGACAGACAGCATGATATGGTAGTATTGTCACCATATAGGTACAGTAGAGAAAAGAAACTCCCAGCAAAGATAATGGTGAACTCTAGTAACAGAATTAATAAATGGTGAGTTTTGAGTATTTGTCATCTTTGTTTTAATAAAATCTATTTAACTGTACATTTACAAAGTTTAATTTTTAATGCTATGTATATTTAACAGCTGACTTAGAAAATTTCTGAAAATTTAACAAGCAGCATTCATGAACCAGTACAGGCTGACTCTACCATGTCTCTTTACCCAAGACCTGGGTATTAGTGATTGTGATTCTGGCTGGTAATTTGACTGCTAGATTCTGTGCTAAGGAAATTATCTGTAAGTTGGAAAAAGCAGAAATTCTGCACCACATTATTAACATAACAAAAACTAACCTAATTGTTTAAAGTGAATTGTAGTTAAATAAACTCTTTGGAATGTTTCCTGGAATTAAAAGTGACTTCTCTGAAGGTTTTGTAACAATATAGGAAAATATCATATATTTAAGTGAAATAAAAAAGCAAGCAAGAAAGAATGCTATTTAATTTACATTGAATGGTCAAAATTTTCAAGAGATATAAAAGTATGCTAAGTAGAAGGAAATTTTAGTGTTTGGAGATTATAAGGACATCCTGTGCTCTTTATCCTTGTCTTCATATACCAAATCTCCAGTCAGGAGTATATTGTATCTTTATAATGAAAAATAGTATCATTTTTGTCACAAAACCAATTCTAATTAATAGCTCTAATTTTTTTTTAATTAAAAGGCACTATCCAAATAGATCTTTCCTGTTGAGAAATTTTAATTTCTTCTCACAACCAATAGAACGTAGAAACTGATTTTGCTTTTTATGGATCAATACTGGATTTGTTTTTTTCTCCTAGATTTTATTTGCAGACTATCATAGATTTCCATGGGAGATTTCAAATTTTTATAAAACTATCCCACATTAACATTTTCACTTAACTCCAGAATTATCTATTTAAAAACTACTTGGTAGTTAATGTAGCTAGCTAGCCATCACCATAAGAAAATTGAAGATATATTGTTCCAGAATTGAGGTTAGGTCCTGTGTATCCTACATTTCTGTCTAACCTGAGTTGTTAAAATTTTATTTGAGGTGTGCCTGGGTGGCTCGGTGGGTTAAGCCTCTGCCTTCGGTTTGGGTCATGACCCTGGGGTCCTGGGATCGAGCCCCAAGTCAGACTCTCTGCTCAGTGGGGAGCCTGCTTCTCCTTCTCTCTCTGCCTGCCTCTGCCTATTTCTGCCTACTTGTGATTTCTCTCTCTCTGTCAAATAAGTTAAAAAAAAAAGAATATATAAAAAAATAAAATTTTATTTGACGATTTATAGCTCTCCTTACTTTAATAAAGGAATTTCTCGGACATTTGAAAATTACAGGTTTCCCCCACTATCCAAAAGTAGGACATTCCTATGAAAACTTTTGTAGGCAGAAAAGGCATAAAGTAAAAAAAAAAAAAAAAAAAAAAAAAAAAGAAATAAACCGAAGAAGCAACAATCATTAATTTGTAAGGAAAAAATTTTGAGGATTCCCAGGCCCCCAAATAAACCTCCTGTAGGCTTTTCTGATACCTTAGGACACATCTTGCTAACGGATACACAAAATAAATTGAGATAAAGCACAGATGTTCAGCAGACACAGTTCAAAGCTCTGACCGCTTGATGCTGAGATGCTGCTGAGTGTTGTTCCAGGGGAAGGAGCAGGGTGGGCTGCTCTCGCTGTTTGGGGGCGGGCTGCCTCTGAAAGGTCCTGCTGCAAAACAAATGCTAAATGCTGTTTTTGCTTTCTTTTTTTCTTAAAAGTGAAAAGTCTCTTCAGCTTTTTTTTTTTTTTCTTGGTTAGGGAAAACTGTACTAATGAGGGTCTTTTGCAAAACTCAAGTGGTGTAATAATGGGAACTTTCGGAAAGCAGGAGATACCTGTATCTTCAAAAACAAGCATGCAATATAGTTTCATGATCTTCCAGAAAATAGTTTTAACTACTTTTTCTGTCCCTTTTTAGTAATAACTGTTTAATTTTAGTAGACAGTTTAGAAAAGCTAAGCTTCTTTGTAATTTTTTCTTGTGAAGATTAAGATGTGTTGAAACAAATCACCTTGTAGAAGGAAAGTGCTTTTTTGGTGACTTTTTAAAGGTACTAATTTAAATATCAAAGCAAATTCTATTAAGGTTTTACCTTTATTCCAAGGTTGAAATGTCTCTTATCACTTTATTAACTTGGTTTGGATGGGCTTCAACAAGGTTTTGGTTTAACAGTAATCTCTCAGTGATCTCTCCCTCCTATGAACTCCTAGTATTTCTTACTATTTCTGTGTTTTTGTCATTACTGTTATTAGTCTTTTGAATTATTCAGCTTCTTATTTGTCTAGATTGCCTCTTTAAAGTGCCATAAAATCCTTGAGGCAGAAACTTGTGTGTGCCATGGGGTATAATGGCTGGTGAACTTTAGAGTAAGTAAGCCTGCGTTTGAAGTCTCACTCTTCCACTTTTACCAGGTATGGGAACTTTGGTAATGTTCTTTGGGCCTCAGGCCTCCTATTTCTGAAATGAATATAATGATCTCTAGCTTTCAGGGTTACTGAGAGCATTAGAGATAAAATATGTCATGTTCTTGGCATATAGTAAGCATTCAGTAAGTGATTAGTTATTAGGTCTTAAGTAATTGAGTGAATAACTATATTGGTTTGCTTAGGCTGCTGTAATTAAATACCAAGGAACTGGTAAAATTTATCTTCCCACAGTTTTAGGGGCTCGGAAGTCCACGATGAAGTGCCAGTCAACTCAGTTCCTTTTCCTGGCTTGTATGTGGGTACCTTTTCACTGTGTCCTCACAGGGCTGCGGAGAGAGAAAGAGAAGCACAAGTTCTTGGGTGTTTCTTCTCATAGAAGCACTAATTTCTTCAGGAGGGCTCCACGCCCCATGACTTCACTAAATCTCATTACCTTTCCAAAGCCCTGTCTCCAAATACCATTACATTGAGGTTTAAGGGCTTCAACATACTAGTTTTGAAGGAACATGATTAAGTCCCTCCATAGCTGACTGCTTCAGGGAAATTTTGATTATTGAAACAGCGATTAAACACACACATACATACAAAATTAATCACAGTCAAAACAGTTTAGAGAAATTGACCACCAGATTGTAAAGGAACCTTGTAAGGAAGCTGAAAAGGAACAAATAACAAGATAGAAGCAAAATCTACAAAGTGTTGTTTCAAGGAAAAGTTTCAGAAGGTTGGCCTGGTTGACAGTGGCAGATTGTATATAAAATTCAAGTAGGAAGAAGGTTAAAAATTAGTTATCTTTGTATTTGGTCAGCTTTATTATTTACAGTATTCTTTTCACGATAATGATTGATAAAGGTATAGGACTAGATGTAAGATAAATTGGAGGGAAAACAATTTAGAAGGTAATTGTTTCAGTTTTGATTAGGTTGACTGCATATAATGAAAATAGAGATGTCTGGCTTAGTGCTTCCTCATACCAGTGCTTCACAGTCCAAGATAGCTCCTAGAGCTTGAACCCTTCAGTCAGTATTACAGCCAGTGAGGAGAGAAGAATAGTACTTCCTCTTTGGCCAAAATTTAGTCACGTGGCCACAACTAATTACAAGAGGGATAACCAGGAAATAATTCTCTTTTGGTTGGGCATCAGTGTACCCAGCTCAGAGCTGGGGTTCTTATTACTAGGAAGAAGGGGAGAATGGGCAATGGGGGACATTTAGATATCTATGGTGCTGTAATCATTTTTATTTTTGAGTATTGTAATATTTATTAGGCAATTGATAATTGGCTTTTATTTCCCTTCTAAAAAATACGTAGAAAATTTGAGTTGCTTTAGATCACTCATAGAATATATTTTAGTAACTAGTTAGTATCTATAGAAAGTCATGAGCATGGTCCCTAATCTTGTTTCTCTCTCCTTTTGAAGTATCAATGTCTTTCTTAAAAATCACTTAAATTTACTTTAAAAAATTACACCAGAAATGCAGTTCCTTTAGGAAAAAAAAAAAATCAGAAAATAGGGAGAACTAAAAGGTAGAAAAGAAAAACCACCTATAATTGCATTATCCACCATTAACATTTTTGATATGCATTTGTTCAGACTTTTTCTGTGTTCTTATGTAAACATTCATTGTTTTTGTACATGAGTACAGAGTTTAAGTTTGAGAAGATGAAAAATTTCTGAAGAGGGGTGGTGGTGATAGTTGTATAACAGCATGCATGCATTTAATGCCACCGAACTGTATACTTGAAAATGGTTAAAATGGTTAATTTTGTTATGTATATTTTGGTTAAAATGGTGAATTTTGTTCTGTTTATTTTATCATGATAAAAAACATAATATGTCTTGCAAAAATGAGATCATATTCAACATCTTAATTTATAACCTACTTTTAATACTTAACAATAAAAAGAGAACACCTTTCCACATAAATATATTTTTGCAATGTGATTTTTGTAGCTGAATATTTACTTTATCCTTTGGATGTACCACTTTTTATTGAGGGCAGTGTTAAAGCAAATAAAGAGGAATGTTAGCTCTTTTCCTTTTTAAGTGGATTCACAGGGAGCTTTGTGATGCATGGCAGAGGACTAGGAGAAATAACCAGATGGTGGAAACTGAAAACCCCCCTGGGTCCTTAAACTGTGTCTGCCTTGTTCAAATGACTCTCTAAATAAACTGCCTTACTGTTCTGATGTCAACATGGCAGCTTTGGTTCATTTTTTTTTTTCCAAAGCACAATTTTTTTTTTTTAAATTTGTCTAAAAGGATGTTTATTCCAGACTAGTGGTTCTCTTGGATGTCTTCCTTTACTATGTTAATGTCATATTAGAGGAATCGAGGTAAAAGAGAATTGTGGATGGAGAGCATCGCACCCTGAGAAATGGTTCCTTCACACAAGGATCAGATGCCAATGATGGCCGGCATGTTTGAGATTTCAGAATTGGTAAGCCACTCTTAGGAAGGTCTTTGGACTCAATGTCCAAACCCCCCCCTCCCCCCCCCCGTGAGAGAGCTACTGCTCTCTGAGAGGTTGCTCGCATTTTCCCACACCTTCACTGTTGCAGGGCCATTGTCCTTTTAATTCCCCCTTGCAACCCGTAGGCCACCATTTATTTCTTTACCTGCTGTAAAATACTTTGCTTCATTGAGGATGCTTTAGCTAATTAGCACAAGAAAGAAATAACAGTTGGTTGAGCTGTCATTGCCTCCCCTCCCACCCCCCCACCCCCCCCCACCCCCGCCTCCACTTCACTTTCCATCTTCTGTGTATGTGTGCTGCCATGTCTCCCATTATTCTTCTTCAAACATCACTTTCTCTCCATTTCTTTAAAAACTACATCTTTGATGCCCTTTTCTTCCATGCCTCTTTTCTGCCCACTTTTTACCACTTTTTAAAATTCAGATGTTTTTCCCTCTGGCCATAGTTTCTTTATCTTCCCATCTTATCACCAAATCTTCAGCCTCATGGGGATTTGGGATTATATGGGACAATTAACTCTCTATCCTTGCTCTTTGGTTTAACTTCCATGGACCTTAAATCTAACTTTTCTCCTGTCAACTTACTAAACTCCTGTGCCCCATCATCAGTTGTATTGGCCTGGTAAATTCCCAAACATGGGTGACTCAGCAGCTTTTTCTGCAATTTTTCCTGAGCTGCCGAGTTTATTTAGAGAAGAATATAGAGTAAGGCAGACTAATGTCACTGCAAATACGTGGGCACCCACCTCATTTGTCCTTTCAGCATTACTCAGTGATCTTATTTTATTCCCTAAATAACTCTCCATTTGCCAGTAAAACATGCTTCACCTGGGGCTTCTCCTTGTCAGCTTCTGTCCACTGCCTCACACAGACCTTCCCCCAGCATCTCAGGTAAACAGCTTTCCCTAAACACTCTCAGTTTACCCTGCATTACTTCCTCCATTACGGTAGCCCTGTGTGAAATGACCATGTTTATTTATTGGTTTCTTTGATGTGTTCCCCCCCAAGAACATAAAGATCACGTGAACAGGGAACCTTATCTTTCTTTTTCTTGCTACTGTAACTCCAGTGCCTAGAATAGTACCCAGTTCAGGTGGGCACTCAAAACATTTCATTCAATGAATGAAGGACAATTTTAGTTATTTTCTGCTATTCTCAAACATCTTCCTAATTCTGTCTTGATACTCAGCAAATGACTACTTCCAATTCTGGAAAACACCTTTCTCATATGCTGTCTAAGGTATAAACCGTTTTAGGTGATTATTTTCCTCTGTTTATTCTGTTTGGAAAGAAGGTTTTCCTTTATTCCTGACAGTCTGGATTCCAACCTTTTCCATCTCAGAGGGATCTTGATTTTTCTTGAATCCCAAATTCTGCTCGTAGCCTAGTGATGATGAACATGGGCTTTGTAATCAGACTTACTTGGGTTCCAGTTTGAGGTCTGCTGTTATGAAATCTTGGGCAAATTATATACCACTTTCAGCCTTGGTTTCCTCTTGTGTTAGTTGAGAATAATAATACCGATGTATTAGGGTTATTGTGAAGATTAAAAGAGAATATCTTCAAAGTGCTAAGCTCTGTGGTTGGTACCAAGTTAAAAACTCTGAAAAAATGTCTTTGTATTATTATGACCTTCCTTTCTACTTGCTCCTAAGTTTATTAAATTCATCTTTAAAAACTGCTCTACTTCAGCTACCCATTTAGCATT
Source organism: Mustela nivalis (assembly GCF_964662115.1). Lineage (NCBI taxonomy): Eukaryota > Metazoa > Chordata > Mammalia > Carnivora > Mustelidae > Mustela > Mustela nivalis. The sequence goes on along the minus strand of NC_139025.1, from coordinate 33,289,258 downwards.
GTATCTATCTCTTCCCCATCACACTCTCAGCTTTTTACCTTCTACTCATTTTGGAACCCACATTAGTTCCTGGGCTTTCCAAACATTTTAAATTTTATTCCTAATACTCATATCATTCCTTTCACACTTGATCTGCCTTCAGTGATTTCATTTTCCAATGGTTCAAGTCAGAAACTTGGAAGATACCCTTGTTTCCTTCTTCCTTACTGTCTACATTTTCTGATCATGTAAACAGAATTCTGACAATGCTACCTTCTAAATATTGCCTCAGGTTTTCCAAATCTTTCTCTCTCTCTCTCTTTTTTTATTTTTGGATGTCACAATTCCAGTCCAAGGAGCTATCATCTCACACAAGATTGTAACAATATCCTTGTCCTTGTACCATTTACCCCTCACCACACTGTTCCATATCCACACTGAATGATCTTCTAAGAGATTCAAAGGTGATAATGTTATTGCTCTTTCTAAACATTCTAGTCACTTCTTTTTTTTTTTAAAGATTTTATTTATTTATTTATTTATTTGACAGGCAGAGATCACAAGGAGGCAGAGAGGCAGGCAGAGAGAGAGAGAGATAGGAGGAAGCAGGCTCCCTGCTGAGCAGAGATCCCGATGTGGGACTCGATCCCAGGACCCTGAGATCATGACCTGAGCCGAAGGCAGCGGCTTAACCCCCTGAGCCCTGAGCCACCCAGGCGCCCCTCTAGTCACTTCTTATTTTCCTTAGGACAGAGGCTTCTTGATCAGAACTTGCTTGTGTATCTTTAGCTTTATCTTATACCATTGTTCTCCTTGTCTATTCCCTCTTCTGATTGAATTTAATTTCTTTTCATATTGTTTTGCTCCCTTTTGCCTCTGAGCTATTTCACATACTCTTTCTCTCCTTCTTTCATAATCCATAATCCCTGTCCTCATAGAGTGTTTGTTCCATGTTATCGTTCCATGTCTCTTCTCAAGATCCCTGAAGGCACGATTCATGTCTTTTTGTTCATCACTGTATTCCCTAGAATAGTGCCTGGCCTATAGTAGACGCTTAGTAAAACTTTGTTAAATTTGTTAATTAGCAATAGGAGGAGAAAAACCATCCTATATCACAACATTTGTTAGGGTTTAGAGCAGCATATGGTATTCCTGTATTTAGCTTCGAATATTTCTTTAAACATAAGTAACTGTAGAAATAGTAAGACTGCTTTTCAACACATGCTCCTATTTTTCTATCCTCACACATTTCCTTATTTTAAAATCTTTTAATGTTTGTTTTCATTCTGTACTACAAACACCACATTTTCCCCCCCATTTGGATGCTTTTGAGTGTAAAATGCCACTTAACATCAGCACTTCTGCCAACTTTCATTCAGTCTTCCAGCTTTATTTGGATGACATTTCCATGGATAATTTTGTGAAGTTTCTCAACTAGAAGCTGTGTTTAAATCATGCAGTCTTCACTGTGGTGTATCCTAAAAGATAATAAAGGCCCGTGAGTTGTCTTGTTCTCCAGGCCAAATAGAAAGCACCAAGAGGGCAGAGGATTATAGCTTAGACATTTTTAGCCCCTTCAGACCCCTCCCACAGGCAGTTGCACACAGGGAGACTCTTCAGGGGGAACCTGTTGATGGATTAATGATCCTCTCTTTTACAGTCACCACTGGGCTGAAGTAGCACTGGAGCTGAATCATCCTTAAAAGGGAAAAATGAATGCTCTGGAAAGCATTCATATTCTGGCTGAATATAACCTGCTAGCTAAGAAACATTTTCATTAGGTTTATTTTTGAAAACTTCAGTATAGAAGGTAATCAATAATGATTGTGTTTGATTGCATTATTCCTAAGAAAGAAGTCTTTTTTTTTTTTTTTTAAGATTTTATTTACTTATTTGTCAGAGAGAGCACAAGCAGGCAGAGGCAGAGAGAGAATAGGCTCCCCACTGAGCAAGGAGCCTGATGTAGGGCTCAATCCCAGGACCCCGGGATCATGACTTGAGCCCAAGGCAGCAGCTTTACTGATTGAGCCACCCAGGCGTCCCAAGAAGTCTGTTTTGTTTTGTTTTGTTTTGTTTTTTTAAATCAGAGATACAAACGGATCAGTATACATTGGTTTTCCTTGCCTTACTGAAAATGAACAGTTTTCACTTTTTGATAATGTAGTTTGAGGGAGCTTTTGTTCATTTTTCTAGTATATCTTACTTGGGTCAGAAACATAATTAGAAAAATTTTGCAGGGAAAGATTCGTAATCTTGCAATTACAGAAGCTTTCATACCACTGGAAGATAGAATTTTCAGAAATCTTTTCTGACCTAGAACAGATTAAACTTTTGTTTTTAAAAATTATTTTCCTTCTTAAGTCTGTAACAAGAATGTTAGGATGATAGTTTATCTATATCATTACATTTAATAGAAAATTATCATCAGCTAGAGTTAATTAAGTAATGGATGTCCCTTTTGCACATTTTCAGGCCGACCCATATACCACTTTTAGGAAAAAGATAAATCTGTTGTTTTCAAGTCCCCCAGAAGAAAGGCTATGCTAGACAGTTACAAAAAAAGTTCTTTGGGCAGAAAGAGTAAGCCATATAATTTTTTTTTCAACAATTTTTTCCTGGCAATTTACCCAGAGAACCTAGGGAACTTATTTGAGGAGTTTCGTTTTAGATATTTACCATCATGCACCTTGGATTTCATGCAGAAACAAGAAGAGGATGTGACTGAAAGGAATTTGGGCTTCCAGGTTTAAATACATCCTAAATCTGTGGTGGGGTAGGTTTGCTTTCTAGTTGCAGTAAGATCTCTGATTCTTTTAGATTCTAATAATTTAATTTATCTTTTCTTCTTATATAAATTAAACTGCCTAGGAGTTTATATTCATGGATTTCATCCTTTTATCTCTTACTTCAGGGCCTGACTTTTTTTTTTCTTTTTTCTTTATCTTTTAAAAAATAACTTAAGGTATTTATTAAGAAGATTGGCAGGATGTCAGTTTTAAAGTGTTCAAAGTGAGCCTTTTTGTTTTATACACATGCTCAGATGTTCTGTGAAAACATGGAAGTAATACAAGGAAAATTAGTATACATCTCTAAAAAGTGAAATATTACTTTCTCACAGACAGATTCTGAGTTCTATTCTTGAGTGGGATATGTAAATAAAATATAGCATTCATCTTGAGAACTAATATGTCAGGAAAACTTACCTCCTTACTATTTTAGAACTTCGGCATTTCAGAAGGTGGATTTTAGTTGCCATTGAAGAAATTAACTCTATTTCTATGGGAAAAATATTTCTAGAATTAGATAGGGAACAACAATCAGCACAGCTTCCTCATCCCTCACACTTCCTTTTAGCTTGATCGTATTAGGAACAGTTGGGACAGCAGGAGCTGCCCCTGATATTCTGGATACTGAGAGGGCCTTGTCTTCCCCTACTAGAAGCAGAAAATATTGTACCTCAATGGGAGGCCCCATGGCACAGTGGAAGGAACACAGACATTTGAAGCAAGACGGACTTGGGCTCAAATCCCTATTCTGCAATTTACTTGGTGTTTAGTCTTCAGCAAACCACCCTTTCTTAAGCTCAGAGAGATTAAATGAATTTGAAAGTGAGAATTAAAAAAAAGTGGTGATTTATATTCATTATCTCATCCATCTGATAGAGCTGTGCCTACCATTATAGAGCATGTAAAGGTGGTCACAGTCTTCAAAGGTCTCTTAGTATTATTGCCTTCTTGTTATTATCTTGATACCAGTTTATTAATGACATAGGCCAAGAGAACACTACCACATTCAGGTATCTTTGTAAAAGAGATAAAATACCAGAATTAGTTTGGAGCACCTGGATGGCTCAGTTGGTTAAACATCCAATTCTTTTTCTTTTTTAAGATTTTATTTATTTATTTGTCAGAGAGAAAGAGGGAGTGAGAGAGAGAGCGAGCAATGGCAGACAGAGTCGCAGGCAGAGGCAGAGGGAGAAGCAGTCTCCTTGCCGAGCAAGGAGCCCGATGTGGGACTTGATCTCATGCTGCTGGGATCATTACCTGAGCCGAAGGCAGCCGCTTAACCAACTGAGCCACCCAAGCGTCCCTAAACATCCAATTCTTGATTTCGGCTCGGTACATGATCTTAGGGTGGTGAGATCAAGCCTCATGTCAGGCTGCCAGCTCAGCTTAGAGACTGCTTGTTCCACCCTCCCACCCCCCTTTCTCTGCTCTCTCTCTTTCGTAAATAAAAATAAAATCTTAAAGAAACGGATTAAAGCTAAAAATTATAAGTGACCTATCATTCTTTCTTAGAAGATGATAATGATTCAAGATTAGTTATATGGTAGATTTCAAACCCTAAGGATTAAGATTGTAATCAATGGAACAAACACAGACTATGTCAAGATGTAGAAATTTTGGTAAGATTGTTTATATATGCCATTATTTTCTCCTTTTTTACTCTGTGTGATTTCACATGACAGTATAAATCTCTGAATGCTGCTCTGTTGTCATACAGTATGTTAGTAAGTATCTGGTATTTGAAATATGTGGCTATTGTGAATCAAACTTCTAGGGAAAAAAAGAAGTAAACTGTTGCCATCATTATATGTACAATAGTTGAAAATATATAAAGTATATGCCTTGTAGACATGAGAGCCTTCAGAGAGAAAATTCAAATGAAACCATTGTGCCCCAGTCCTTAATAACTTAAATGCAAATTCTGTCACATATCCAACAACTAAGGTTCAATTAAGTGCAGTTGTTTTATCTTACAAAATAATTTTCCCACCATGAAATCTTGGCAGCCATATTGATGACTTCTCATGAGAGAAACAGATGGGACCGTAAAGAGGCCTGAGATCTATTTTTTTTTTAATCTAACTTTCTAATTCCTCATTTTTTTTTTTTTAATGTTAGGAGAAGCCAGGCTTAGAAGTCAAGAACCCTAAATTTTCCTCAGGTTTTCCAATTTACTCTATTTACTCCAGTTGTCTCTTACCTGCTCTTATGTTATAATTTGTAGTGATGGCCTAAGTGGATACAATAGAAATAGAAATTGGATATGATCTAGATGACAGTTTATGGGCTTAGTTTCAAAGACCATTTTTATCTGGAAAGTAAATAAGGAGGGTTAACAGGCATTTTCCAGTGATTGGTGGTTTATCTGTTCCTTGTGTTCCACCTTGACCTAGCATTGATCTCTCAGGAACCTCTAAAACCTCTCTTGCCTCTGTCGGAATTCATTTTATTCTCCCTGAAGAGATCAAAACTTTTATGGGCATTATTTATTGTCATGCCACAATATTCTAGGAAGCTAAGTAGAGGTTATGTGGCTCAATCTTTATTTTTAAAGCCAAGCAAGGAACAGATAAATCTCTTCACTGACAATACAAAATGAGGCCATGGTAAAGGCAGAAATAGTCTCCTTAGTCAGAAACATCTAATTCTGGCCCTTCTGACTAAGACGCCATAGATTGTTTGGTCTTTCTCTAAACAGGCCTGTGACACTTAGAGTGTGTGGAAAGTATGTGCTTCCGTCAAAGTTTTGCTGTTTAGTTATTCTTTGCCTGTTAAAGTAATGACTTGAGGACTGAAGAAAATAGAACATCCGAGCCTTATTTCCGCCTCTGCACTTAGTGCCCGTGTGCTTCAGACAGAGAATACTTTTATTTCCTTGGGAGTACTTCTCTGTCATTACACTCCACTTAGGAAGGGTTTTGTTGTTGTTTGTTTGTTTGTTTGTTTTTCAGGGCACTGCTGATTTTGAGAAATTTGGGGGATGTTTCTTTTTTCATTAAAGCTCTGTACATGAAAATCGGACCTTTTATTTTTTTTTTAAGATTTTATTTATTTATTTGACAGAGATTACAAGTAGGCAGAGGGGCAGGAAGAGAGAGAGAGGAGGAAGCAGGCTCCCCGCTGAGCAGAGAGCCTGATGCGGGGCTCTGATCCCAGGACCCTGGGACCATGACCTGAGCCTAAGGCAGAGGCTTTAACCCACTGAACCACCCAGACGCCCCTGAAAATCAGACTTTTGGGAATACTGCATATTCTAATATTAGTCCACATGGAAGGAGGATTTTGGGGAGAAAACTGCAAAATTCTCCATTTTAAAATATACATTTAGTGTCTTTCCCCCCCTTTTTTCTTTTTTACTTGAAAGTCACTGCAGAAATGGCTTATATTTTAAAATTGCCAAATTCAGCAATTTATACTGCTATTCATTAAGGTTCTTAAGAAAACTAAATGTTTTATAATAAAATGTTTTATAATATTTTGTTAAAATAATTTTTCAACTCTGTTTTCTTTATAATATTTATAACTCACTTGTTATTTAATTTATGATTTTAATAGTTTTACTCCTGTTTTTGTTTTGTTTTGTTTTGTTTTGTTTTTTTAGTATCCCTAATGTTTATTTAGAATTTTTAACAAAAGCCAGGAGTTGTTTTCTTCTTTCCTTTTCTTTAAGGGCTGCTTCTCAAGTTAACCTGCATGCCCAAACCTGTGTTATCATTTGGAAGGAACAGTGGAATCTATTGCATGCAATCTTTTTGTGAAGCCAGTTTAGTACCACTGTCCTCCTGATCTCTTAAACTTTGCAATTTTTGTAAACTCTTCCACGTGCTTTCAGCATCTCCAATTTGTGAATGAATCTCACTCTATTTATCCCTGTTGTATACGTCCACATGTTTGTTTTGCAGTGTAATGACACTTGACAGTTATAAATTTTTCCATATGTTCATCTTGTAGAGATAAACAATGTGTGTGCTGTACGTTTCCTTCAGCTTTGAAGACTTACTTTTGAAGGAAACAATTCCAAAGAATATTATAGTCCGCTTTGGAAAGTAATTCATATAAGCCTGTCCTCCGTGAAAGGGAAGGTAGCTGAAATTTCACCCTTTTTAACATTGACTGGTTAATCTAACTTTTCCAAGGGACTGAGAACAACTTAACTGCTTTCGGTTTTTCAAAGACTTACCAGAGCAATGCAGACCTGTTTTTGAAAGTCTTTAAAAGTGCTAGTTAACATCATAAATTTTGTGGAATAAGTTCTCTCGTTCCCTGAGCAATTTATTTTGGCTATAGGATGAGTGAAATAGCTTTGGTTTCCCTTATAATTTCCTCTTTTATCTTTTACAAATTAGAAAGTTGGTATTGGCATGTAATGATGGTATGTAAAGTATTTATATTTGGTGGTTGTCTATAGAAAGAATATTTCTGTTTCCCTGCAGTTATTTCTTTTATTTTTGGTTCGCTTAGGAAATCAAGTCTTTCTGATTAGTTTTATTTGAGAAAATTGATGCAAATATCTTTATTTTTACCTGATGTCCTTTTTTACCCAAATAAATATCTATTGCCTACATTTCTTTCTCCCAAGATGCAAAGGTGCTTTTGTCAGTTCCTTTCCTTAAGGCTTTGTGGCCTATTTCTATTGTGTCTATTTTCTGTAGGTAACCACAAACTTGGCTATAAAAAAACTCTGATTGTAATATCTGTCAGTTTATTTTTATTGCTGTTGTCTCTAGTACACAAGGTTTGCTATATTTCTGTAAGAGATTTTTAACTAGGAAAACTCAAAATTGATGTGTAAATCTGGTGGGATTAGCAACAATGTGTAGGATGTAGTTCTTGGCGAGTGGTGTGCTAAAACCAGCCCCTACAAGCTTCTAGGAGACAATTATTAAATTTTTAGAAATTGTGTAAGTTGGTTATCATTACAAATTAAATTATATAAACTTTTAATTAAAAAATTATATTGAAAAAATCCTCAAAACTCATTACTTCATAACTCTTTTTACACATTTTATTACTATCTATGCTTCTGAAATCATTTGTATCTATTGCATCTGTATTGAAAATACTATGTAATGGTGTTTACCATGCACATATCTTCCAACTCCATGTTCACTGAGGTCATGTTGGCAACTTGAAATCAGCCATAGGAGAAGGATTAACACTGTGGAAATTGGCAAACCCAAATTAGGACTTGATTTATTGTTTTGTTAATTGTCTAGACTTGAGAAAGTGATGGAGAAAATGGAAAAATAATGCAGATTAAACTTGAAGTATGTCATGTCTTCAGCCAGTATATTAGGCATAGCACAAAAAACTTAGAAAATATTCTTCCAGTATTCGAAACTATTATCCAATTCAGCAAAGAAATGGTTCACATCATGGGCAAATGAATGAGTGAAGTTCTGACATATGTCTGTGTTCACTTTCGTATTTGCTCATTAGGTTGAATAGAACCATCGGCCAGCTACAGCAGAATTGTAAGAATGATAAATTGCTCCAAGTATACCAGACATCAGATGCAAAATACATCAGGAATCCTTTTATAGCTCTCTTTCGAAAACCATGCTACTCACAAACATGCTGCCTCTTTTCCCAGCTCATGTATGACTTCAGACTTCCTGTCTTAGCTCTACAGGTTGTTGTTAAAGAGTATGACAAATTCGTTTGTAAAGTGTTCAGTCATCCACATCCATCTCTTTGACCACAAATTACCTTAGAATGGTGTTACAAAATGTTTGTGGGAAAAGAGGAAACATTATAATACTGGCTTTATGAAATCATAGCTTTCCTTCCTTGGAGGCATAATTCTATTATTTAGTTCAGTTATGAGAGGTAGTTTAGATTGGTTAATTTACCTATCAAAGGGGGAAATAGCTTCATTCCACGGAATTGTTTTCCTTAGCCTTATGAATAGTTTGATGATTTATGATAGTGTAAGTATGCAATATATACAAGTCAGTGTGGGTCAGAATATACTCGGTTAAAGTGTGGTTTCTAAACCTTGAGTGACCAGAAGGTTTCGAAATATATTCAGGACTCTGTCACACACCTACTCTGCATAATGGGATGATTGGGTCAAGCCTCTCCCTTCAGAAATTTAATAACCTGTATTAATTGATGTTTCCCAAAGTTTTATCAGTTGAGTATCATCCCCATCATTTTTGTCATATCCATATACCTCTTGTACATTTCTTTACTTTAGTAGTTTTTTAGATTGACTTTTTCCTTTAAACTCAGTCTTTTCTTAAGTGATAATACCCATGAATCTTGAGTTTAAGGTAACAGTAATTTTCTTTCTAATAACTATGAAAATATTGCCTATAAATTACAGCTTTTAAGTTTGTCCTTGTAACACCAATAGTGTGTGTATTGCACTTTGGAAAATACCATATTAGTAGTGGTAATGGGGAGGCATTAGGCTAAATAGTTTTATTTATTCCTCATGTCAGCTTTATGAGGTAGATATTGCTCTCTCCATTTAATAAATGAGGAAACTGAGAAATTAGAGAAGTAACTTCTCCAGGGTCATGGGGCAAGCCAGAATTTACCTAAGATCCATACTAACCTTTGCTAAGCACAGCTAGGTTTGTGGACCTGCTGTGTTAGCATTATCTGGGAGCCTGTTTGAAATGCAAAAACTCTGGCCCCACTTTAGAACTAATTAGTCAAAATCTACATTTTAACAAGTTCCAGGTGATTCTCATGCACATTGAGGTTTGAGAAGGCTTGACCTGGGCTCCAGAGTATTCTGCCTGTCAGAAGATGGATGGCTTTGTCATTGATTTGGCTGGTCTCCTTTTCTCTCTGCAGTGTTATTTTCTTCATGTTCTGCTGCTTTGAGCTACAGCTCCTTTTAAGAAACTTGGTGTTGATGGGAAGGCAGGAGAGAATATTCTCCATCATTTTGATTATTTTCTCTCCTAAAGTCATCTTTTGTCTAAAGACTAGGCTGAAAGGTCAATATTTTCGCTCTTTTTTCCTTCCCCAGCATCCACAGACCAAGTTCTTGTCCTTTGGAATCATCTGGTAGCCCTTTTCCTGCCTACCCTAAACCTCCCTAGGTCCTGAGAACCACCTGAACCATCTGCAGAGCTCCAGCTAACTTCTAATTATTTTTAGATGGTTTTAATAGTATGTATGCCATCCTGACTCTTGACTTCTTTACTTCTCCCTCCAGTTCTGTGCCACTCAGCTATTTTACTGCTCGTTTTTCTTTTCACTAAGAAAAGAAAGGTCTGCGAGACCTCCATTTCTTTCCCCCTGTGCATCTCTTGCTATTGCTCTCACATTTCTAAGTTTGATGGAAGCAGCAGCCTCAGGGGATGCCATAAAGATAATCTTCCGGAAATGGTCAGAGTGTTGGGAATTCCTCGGTTGGATCTGGGAATATCAGGAATGGCTGTGACTGACGAGTGCAGCTGGCTATAAATTTTTAAGTATTCCAGTGCGTCATCATCATTTCATTAGCGTATTGTCTCTGTGGTTTCTTCATAGAATTTCCCTGTGAATACTGTGCCCGGAGGAGTCTGGAGGGTTTCTAGACACCACACCCAGTTTGTATAGTAACAGGCCCTCTTTCTCGTATTTTTGTAGTTGTTTATTCAATCTCCAAGATGACTAGTTATTTGTGATGAGTAGAAGTTGGGTCTACTCATGACACTGGATCCTCTTTTCTTGCTCACAGATGGCCAGATATACAGATGATCATAGCATTTCATTTTCTTGACTTTGAAGGGTGTTAAAGGGGGAGTTGACCCACTGGAAGTATAAGAGGTACTGAAAGAAAACTATATTATTCATTAACCAAAGAGGAATACTTGTTTCATACTATAGTAATTTCGGACTCTGAAAGAAAGATTTGTTTAGAGTCTTTCAGCCAACTGTAGACACACCTGCCCCAACCCAGATTTTTTAATGGTCTCCAGCTTTGCAGTCATTTAGAATTGAGGTCCCCCCCCTTTCTGCCGCATTTTTTTGTACACACCCTTCTTCCCTCCCCTTTGCCATACTTTTGTTTCCTTGAGAAAAGGAGAGTCCCTCTTAGAGTGTAGAATAAACATTTCTTTGTGAAGTGTGACTTATTTATGCTTCAGGGGTTGTCAGTGTGTACACAATAGAGAAGGTGATGGAGGCCCCTGGGCATGCCAAGTCAGCACTCTGTGCATGTTAAGGCCAAAGAGCACGGTAAGCAGGCTGAAAAAATTTTAACAAGTCAGAACATTTTGCAATTTCCATATTTATCAAACATGTCAGGGGATGGGATCACAAAGCCTTCCAAGGATTAACTGCCTCTAGGACTTGAACTGTTTTATTAAGATGGAGGAAGCCAAGTTCTCAACACCCCATGATTTGCTGTAATAACCACCAGAGTGAGAATGTAGGTGATCCTTGCTGAATGAAAGGTAATCCTAAGGCTAAAATGCTCCTTGAATGGGGGAAAAAAAAAAAAAAAAGAAAAAAAAATCTCTTAACAGATGAACTGTGTGAGAATCTATCTGTCAGAGCTTTGGAGTTTTAAGTTTATTTACCCAGAGCTTCAGTCGTATTAATTCTTTGGTTGGTGGTTCTTGACCTTTGACGCTGAAGGGCTTAGGCTATGCAGTCAAGGAGAAGAGAGGTTCAGAAACTTGCATTCTCAAAGAGCAGTGGCCATTTGCTTTTTGGGGCTTGGAAAAGCATCCTGGAGTTATTTATTTTCAAATGTTTGGGGTTTGGCAGATCCTAAGATGCATTTTGCCAAGCACTTTCCTTTGAATTTCAGTACAGGAATATTTTGGGTAGAATTTAATTGCTTTATTGGTGATTCATTTGCATTATACTGATCAGAAGGCTGTTTTGGAAAAGATATTTGTTGACTGAGAAATATTAGGAACTTTACAATCAGGTTTTTAGTACCATCATTTTCTTAGATGGGGATACAAATGGAATTCAAGCCCCAAATATTTTCAGTCAGATTTGGAACTTGGAATTTTTAAGTAGTAGTTTCCAATTTTGTCCGTATCACTTTTTCCACAAAAGCAAACCAGACCTAACTTCTCTGGCTTGATCTGCAAATCTTTAGAAAAGTTGCAGAGCTGATCTGCAGTCTTGGGCCAACACAATTTGAAAATTAATGTTAGAAAAAAGGTTTTCAACAAGCAGGTAAAGAGAACAGCCCTCTTCTGAATAAATAAGTTGGAATAAAGACACACACACACACACACACACACACACACACACACACCCCACCACCACCAATGACCCAAGGAGAATAAGACAGGGCAGATTTTTGGTTCGAAAGCCAAATGACCAGGGATGGCAAAATCCTGAGAGAACTTATGTTATATAAGGTACTACAAGGTAGCTTTTCCATTACAGTTTGTAGAAAAGGTTATAAAAGAAGGAAGCATGCTGAGACTTTACAAATGAGGTCTACACCATAAACTTTTTACAGAACAGGGGAAGGATATGGCTAAATATGGCACTGAACTTCTTCTTGCCCAACAGGTTGCAACACAGCATGAAGATAAAAGCAGGTTTCTTCTTGTCTGCTGTCTGCTTCTTATCTTTTGTAACTGGCCCAGAAAATGCCAACATCTTGAATGACTGCTCACTGTCTCCTCGAGAAAACAACAGTGCAGTTAAGCATCCAGCAGAAGGAAGAAGCATTTTAAACAAATTGATATGGATGTTTTCATGTTCAAATTATTTTGAAACCAACTGGTAGGAAGTACTGGGAAATTCTAGTTTCAAATTCTACAAACCAATGTAAGGAGAAGGACAGAATGAGGTAGACTCTTCTTTGTTTCAAATGGTGGGGTGCAGGAGGGTATACTGATGGTTTTTATCCCCCCCTTAATCCATGTGTTCTTTAAACTGTTTAAAATGCCAAAGAAGCAAAAAGGGCTATTCTGAGTCCTTGACTTTATCCTGGTACTGGCTTAGCTGGTGAGAGTATTAGGTCACTATTAGAGATCCATACTGGTATAGGTCTAAAGTGGTTTATTTGGGTTAATTTTCCCTATATTTCTTTAAATAATTCTAAATGTTCCCTTCAGAATCAGAATAAAGTTGCATTTTTCTTCTTAAAATTTGGTCCTGAAGGAGGCACCTGGGTGACTCAGTTGGTTGACCGACTGCCTTCGGCTCAGGTTATGATCCTGGAGTTCCGGGGATAGAACCTCATGTGGGGCTCCCTGCTCAGTGGGAGGTCTGCTTCTCCCTCTGCCCTTCCCCCTCTCATTCACTCGCTCTGTCTCAAATAAATAAAATCTTAAAAAAAAAAAAAAACTTGGTCCTGGTAATCTTAAAACAGACAACTTGGTAAACATCATCTATTTTTTTTTTTTCTTTCTCTTTCTCTACCCTTCTTTTTTTTGTCCCTCTGCACTTCCCTTTCTTACTGGTAATAATCCAGTTAGTGAGTGCTTATCAGTGACTGGTGGGAACATTGTGACATTTTACTTTTTGCCCAACTGTAGTCTCTTCCAGCAGGATGATTTGTGTGAAGTTGGCAGGAAAAGATGGATCCCATGAGTGTGATGGTATTACTTTTTAGAAAGTTAAAATGATTTGTTGCATTGTTGAGGGCATACCTTGGATAATAATAAATATAGGTAAATACTTTGAGGGAAGCTCTTGTTTCATATTTTTTTATCTCCCACAGTGCTTTTACACAGCAGAAGCAGAATAAAAAATTATTACTGATTCTAATCCAGTTAATTTTTGAGTATGAGGGAAGATATTTAATTCTGTATCTTAATATGTAATCTGGGAATGATGAACAATATTTTCTGCCCCAATTCCGTTGGTCTTACAGGAAACAAAAACAAATGGGGATCATATAATAAAAAGTAATTTAATTTAGTTTTTATAAGTTTTTTTTTTTTTTTTTGAGAAGTATAAAATGTTCTGCAGTTGAAATTAACATCAAGGAGCAAAGCATTCTCACGATAAGTAAGTGAAACAATAATGTAAAAATAACTTAGCTCTCTATTTATCACCGTCCTATAGCAGGTATTCGTGACTGGGGGACAAGCCAGGGGTAAAATGGGATAGGAGAAGAGAGAATGCCTTAGTTAGCTCAGCCTGCTGTAACAAAAGACCATAGACTGTGTGGATTGAACAACAGATACTTATTTCTCGTATTTCTGGAGGCTGGGACATCTATGATTCAGGTACCTGCAGCTTCAGTTTTTGGTGAGGGCTCTCTGCCTCCTTGTAGACACACTGTTTTTCCTCTGTACTCACATTCATTGCCTTGGTGCATGTGTGCATGCCTAGAGAAAGCAAGAACTCTGTGTTCCTCTTCTTAATAAAGGTACTAATCCCAACACGAGGGTCTCACCTTTGTGACCTAATCCATAACTAATTACTTCCCAGAGGCCTCACCTCTATATACCATCACACTGGGGTTTAGGGGTATAATATGTGAATTTGGGGGGGATAGGGGATACATTCAGCACATTATAGCAAGATGGGCAAGCCATTATGGATGAGGACTTAAACTGCTTAAAAAGAAAAGCCTTCTAGATTCAAAGGATGACAATTATTAGATGTTAGAAATAGAAATATTTTAATTCTTTCTCCAAGTCTGGACACAGAGGCTATCTTCAATTCTTGTCACTTTTTTCCTCCTTAGATTAAATAGCAGCACCAGCAGAAGCCCTGGCTTTTTCCTCTGGAAATTGCAGAATACCATATCTCACTGTAGAGAAAAAGGTTCTGTGGAATAGCTTGTTCATCTTGTAGACTTTTGGAACATTGCTTCTAAAAAATTTAGAGCCATCTACACACTTTTTTTTTTTTTCCAGTATTAAATGGGGTTAATCACTGAAATAATCATTGATATTTCTCTACAAATCAGAATTATGCTGTGGTCCAGTTTCAGTTCTTAGGACGAAAGATCTTCCTTTCTAGTATAGTGTTTATAATATGTGCAATTTTTAAAAAGTTAAAATAGGATAATAGGATTCTGGAAGGTTTTTTAAGCTAAAACATTTCCAATTTTTCTACCATATTAAGAGGTCACATCACAGCATATGTTCACCACAGGAGACTTTTATTATAGTATGTCATGTATCTACACAAGTGGGATTTCTGCTTAGAAGTAAGCTTCTTTAGAGTCAGTTTTTGTTTGCCTTTTGTACACTAAAAACTTTTCTTGTAGCTGTTGACCATTTGAATATCTTCTTTGGAAAAGTGTCTATGCAGGTCATTTTTAATTGTATTACTTGGTTTTTTGCTATTGAGTTGTAGAAATTCTTTATATATTTTGGATATTTAACCCCGTATCAGCTCTGTGGTTTGCAAATATTCTCTCCTGATTTGGTGGGTTCATTTTCATTTTGTTGATCATTCCTTTTGCTGAGGACTCTTAACATTTTAGGATATTTCTGATTTTTTTTCATGTCATTTAATAGAATTGAAATCATGCTGTATGAACACTGTCTTGGCATGCTAATGTTTCTGTTGATCATTATTTTGTATTCTCATTCTGAGTAATTGCAATGTGCCAGGCACTCTGTTAAGCATTTTACAAATATTATCTCCTCTTATTGATACCATGAGGACAGATATTATTGAGCTTTGAGTTTGTGATTCAGGGAATGTCTAATAAATGAGTTGGCTCCTTTACGTGGGCTCCACTGTATAGAGAAAATGCAGACAACAGGAAAGAAAGCTAGACATTTTTAATATTGTGCTTTTTTTCTTTTGCTCTTTCAGTCTTTTTCATTTTCTCTTTCCTCTTCTTTATCTTTTTCTTTTACTTTCTTATTCTTTTACTTTCTCTTTTTCTCTCTCTGTCTTTCTCTCTTTCACTCTTTCTCTTGCTTGCTCTCCCACTCACTGGCTCTTTGAGGTTTTATTTTAGAGGGAAGGAAAAGGAACCTGTCCTCTTTAAAAAATGAAAAATTTTTAACCAAAATCTTATCTGCAGCATTTAGTATGTCAACAAGTTCTAAATGGTGAAGAAGTCTTATCAGAAGAAAGGCTGCTTTGAAAATGATATGGACATATTTGTTGGGCGTTCACTCCTCTAACACCTAGATAAAATATACAAGGGAGTAACTGACTTTTACAATATTTAGATTGCTACATAGTGAGTAATCAAAACATTCTTTACTCATTTACTAGGAGGCTAAGATCAGCCTGGGTAGAGCTTACAGTACATCCTGTAAGGTACCAGGACTCACTGGAGCACAGAGGTGGCACTCACGCTTGCCCCAGAAAACCTAGCCAACTCAGTGTCCCTGCTCCTCTGCTAATACCTGAGGCCTTTCCATTTTCCCTTCACAGAGTCATTCCTTGCCCTTTCCTTCACCTTCTAGATTACAAACAACTCCACATTTCCCAGGTGCTGATGATCTGTGCCTCCTAGAGCTCAAGGTCTCCTTGAAATGATTATTAAGACTTTGAGATTTTATAGCAGGAGTTTCCAAATAGTCCTTCAAGGTATCTCTTATATTTGACCCTGTGTATCTATCACCACAACCAAGATAGGAATCCAGGTCTTCACTGCTCCCAACAGCCTCCTACTTTGCCCTTTTCCTTCTTCTCTCACTGCTCACCCCTTTACATACCACCTCCAGGTTTATCTTTCTAGAACATTCCTCTCCTGTCATTCCTCTGCTCAAGAATGCCTTGACCATCAAGGCTAAATGTCTCAGCTTGTCCTTTAAGGCTCTCTCTGACCTGGCCACCCCCACCTGCATACTTTTATTTCCTGCTTCCCACATGAAGCTACCCTTGCAGTCCACTGGTATGCATTTCAGCCAGTATACCTTACCTTTGATCTAATTCTTACACAGAACTAGAAAACCCTCACTTCACTGTTTAACGTATTATTCAAATCCGCAAGTTCTGTTTCTTACATGAGGTGTTTCCTAATTTAGTCCACCTAGATCTTTTCTTTCTCTCTACTCCTCTTACACACCATATTAGATAAATGAAATTATGTCATTATGGAAGTTATTTTTCCCCAAGTAGACTATAACCTTTTCCATTAGTGAAACCATGATAAAAGATTGAGTTGGTGTTGTCTCCTTCTTTTTCTTCATTATCATCATAAAGCAGGTACCCTTCAAAAGCTTATTTCATTTTTTTTTTCCTTCTCCAGCATTGTCCCCATTACTTCGTGACAGTTAAAGTCACTGGACTATTATTTTCACTTCCTTCCAACAAATTCCTCTTCTTTTCCTTTTGAAAGCCTTATCAATCTACCAGCATGCTCAAGTGTGTACCATTTTTTGATACACATATTGAAAAGAACTTATTTTTAATATTATGTAATGTATTTTCATATAAAACATTTTCCTACATAAAAATGTAAAGAAATAAAAAGTACCTGAAATCCTATCACCATAAGAAGTTATGTACATTTTGATGACTGTCTTTTTAGGCATCTCTGTTCATAAACAGATATCTGTGTGTCATGCTTTCCGTGATTATCTTTTTAAAACACTGAATTTTTTATAGAAAAAAGTTTACTTTCCTCCCTTAACCCTCTTTCTCATCATCTCTGTAGACATCCATGTTGAACAAGCTGTGTGTCTAAGCATTTACCAAGCTTATTTTGTCATATACAAATATATTAAGACATATTTGTATGTGTTGCAAAATGGGATCATATTATATAGATATTTGAATCTTTTTCTCTTAACTGTACAGTAAGAAACTCCTTCCAAGCGAATTAATTGTTTTACATTCAACTCTGAAAGAAATATTAACAAATGATTTGAATTAATAAGGGGAAAAATCTGATTAGGTGACCAGATATTAGATATATATAGGTATATATAGCTTTTCTCTGTACCATTAAGTAACTAGAATAAAAAAAAAAGAGTAATTGTTCCATTTACAGCAGTGTCAACAATCTTTAAAATCTTTAAGGATAAATTAAAAAAAAATTACCAGATTGCGAGAATCCTGATTAAAAAAAAAAAAAACTGGATAAAATAACATTCAAGCTTATATAGAAAAGTTAGTGTTTGAAAATAACAAGTAAGTTTATAAAAAAAGATGAACTACTTTTTAAATTTTAAATAAAAATATATATCAAATGTGTTTTCTATGCTACTAAGTTCTAGATCATGATTTTAATGGCTGTATAATCTTAACTGGCCTATTCTTTGAAATATCAATTGTTCCTTTTTTTCCAATATTTTCTTTGCTGTTATAAATATGCTGTAGGAAACATCGTTATGGATAAATTCTCATGTACAACCTTGGTTGTCTCTAGATGAATTTTCCCTTTTTTTTTTTTTTAAAGATTTTATTTATCAGAGAGAGAGAGGGGGAGAGAGCAAGCACAGGCAGACAGAATGGCAGGCAGAGGCAGAGGGAGAAGCAGGCTCCCCGCCGAGCAAGGAGCCGGATGTGGGACTCGATCCCAGGACGCTGGGATCATGACCTGAGCTGAAGGCAGCTGCTTAACCAACTGAGCCACCCAGGTGTCCTGAATTTTCCCATTTTTAAGGCCTTTGTCACAAGACAAAGATTGTTGCTCTTAACAATGAATTTTACTAATCTAATTTCCAGGGGAATCTTTGTTTACTAAAAAGACTGAACATTTTTTTTCACATTTATTTGACATATTTTTTTCTTTTTCAATAACTCAGTTTTTAGGAACATGATGGGTTTAACTCACTAGCTTTCAAAATTAAGAAGGAAACTCTTGAGGTTTAAGACATTTTGAATGGTGAATTGTAAATGGTACACAAACAGGTAGGCAAATTATAATAACAAAACTACATGCTCCAAACTCCATTGAACACGACAGAAATACTGGGTTTCTCTGCATTTTACTCTGTTTCAGCTTCTAGGTAAATTAGGACATTACCTATCCTGTTGAGGAAATAATTTAAAAGAAGCACGGTGACATCCAGGGAGTTGTATGCCAGAAATGTGTTGATTTTCTTCTTAAGTCCAGCTTGGGTAACATCATCAAGGTTTATTTCTTCAGCTGCTGCTATTAATTAATTAACAATAACAGTGATAATTAACATTTAATGTATCCAACATGTCCTATGTGCCGAGTGCACTGCGCATTGTATCTGAGATGGAATTTAAGTAGCTTTTTTTTTTTTCTTTTTACTGATAAACTTACCCTTAGGTATAATGAACTAACTTGCCTTTGAATGAGAGGACAGACTCCTGCAGTTGGCTTCATTGCTACTAACTTTAAACCCTCCTTCCATTCAGCCTTTTCTTTCTTTATTCCTAACTCTTGCTTCATCATCTCTAGTCATTTCTGGATCCCTTTTTCTTTATCTATTTTGGGGTCTTCCTTTTATCTGTCTCACTTCCCTGTCTCACTTCATGTGTCCCTGTCATATGGACACCAAAATGTGCCGTTTTCTGCCCTTTTTGTTCTGTCTTAATTCCCATTAGTTTTATAGGTAGCCATATTTATATTTAGCCTACGTAGGCTTGACCTTCATCCATAGAAAAAGGGAATAGACCCACTGCCCATTCAGTTGGAAAGAATGTTTCTATACCTTAATGTTTAATTGAGCTGTGGGCTCTGCCACTTAAATACTGATTAATTTTCTACTAGAACGATCCTTTCAGAATTGGGAAGCTGGAGGAATGCTTTTACTTTAGATCTTCAGAGTATAGTTTTAGGGAAAAAAGCCTATTTGCCTGCCCCTGAATAGTTCTGAAAAGTTGTGTTGGGCTCTTGAAATTTGTTTTGGAAACTTAAAAGTATGGAACTATTTATTAGGAATGTCTATGCCAATCTTTGATGTGAATAAGCTGTCTACCTGTTTTTGCTTTATTCTTTGGAATGAACGTATGACTGAATCAAGCAAAACCTGTCTTTTTGAGGTATCTCTTACATGCATCATTGACTTCTAGGGTTTTGGGTCACCAGAATGCTAGCATAGGACCTAGCATGTAGTAAGTGTTCAATAAATATAAATTGCCTGGGTAAATAATGAAATGAATGAATTATAGAGAATAAGAAGATAAAATGGTTTTTCGAGAAGTGATTGCTCCCCTCCAACTAGAGATTATTTAACTGATAGCCATACCATCAGTAGTCCTTTGATATTGAAGTCAGATGCTCTGGTCAAGAAGAAAGAAACTTTTGGATATTTCATAAGGCACCTTTTATTCCTAATTTTCCTATAAGTACCTGGATGTGTTTCTTGACTAACTCTAATTAGGGTCCTTAGATCTCTTAGGTTATTTTAAATGCTTAGTCTCCTTCAAAAGTTCACTATCTCTGACAAATACCCTAATATAATTTTCTTGGTAAGTGTTGATCTCACTTTACTCTGACATCAGGCTTATGTATGTATGCAGTGGGTAATAATAGCATTTAGGCTGATAGATTATTCACAAATACATATAACAAAGGTGGGAAAAAATTTTTTCAATAGAGTAGAAACTGTAGTTCCCTTCTTTCAGTTGTCTGTCTGGGTATCTGATGTGTTTGCAGTCATGGGGAAAGGAGGCAGATATTTGATTCCTCATGAGGTTCCAATCTCTGTTTCTTCTTTCTAACTTGAATTTAGTGTTTATAACTTAATAGTGAGGTTTCATCTGTTGAGCAAATATTAATTGAATACCAGCGTTCTGCCAGCTTCTAGCATTGAGGCTGCAGCAGTGAACAAGACTAGCTTTTAAACCTTTCATTTTGATATATTACAGTGAAGTTAGAAAAATAATACAAAGAGTTCTAGTATAATTTCCTTCACTTAAATTCTCCAGATGTTAATTTTTACCACAGTTGCTTTACACAGATACACATGCATGTATGCACACACTTTTCTCTCCTAAGCCATTTTGGAACTGGAGACATGATGTCTTTTTATCCTTAAAAGCTTCCATGTGTGTTTCCTAAAAACAAGGACAATCTCTTATTAGCCATGATAACAGTTATTAAAATCAAGAAATTAACATTAATATAATACTGTTATCTAGTCTATAGACCTTATTTAGATTCTTCTAGTTGTTTTAATGCCAGCCTTTATAGCAAATTTAAATCCTTGTTATATGTTGCATTCAGTTGCCATGCCTCTTACTCTCCTTTACTCTGGAACAGTTTACTGGTCATTCTTTGTCTTTTATAACACTGACGTATTTGAGGAGTACAGGCCTGTTTTATAAAAAGAACTTCATTCTGGGTTTGTCTAATGATTCCTTATAATTAGATTCAAGTTATACATTTTGAGCAGTAATACCACAAAAGTGATATTTTGTCTTTATTCCTATGAGAAACCATGCATTTCTACTGATAACTTCAATTCCAGTTCAGCACAATAGCGTTCATTCTATCATGCTTCCTGTCTGTATTTTTAGCTCCTATCTTTGCCAGTGAGAAGCCAGCTCCATTATACTCAATACACTTACTTATTTATTCAATCCTAAGATACAAAGAAAGCAGTTTGAGAATTGTCAACCCATACATATGTAAAAACAAACCCTACAAAGTAGCATTCAATATTTGTTTAGAGTGTTATTTTGCTTTTAGCCTAATAAATATGGTTGTATTTATGATATTACAAATACTGTGTTTAACTTGGGTTGGTTTCCATTCTCTGTCCTTGACCAAATGTAGTTGTGTTACTCATTTGAAATATGTTTGCTTCATTTGTATCTGTTTATATTTCATTTTAGAGTTTTCTTCCATTCTAATTGAGTGTGTATGTGTTTGTGTAAAACTTGCAAAATTTCTTTTTTTTTTTTTTTAAAGATTTTATTTATTTGACAGAGATCACAAGAAGACAGAGAGGCAGGCAGAGAGAGAGAGGAGGAAGTAGGCTCCCTGCTGAGCTGAAAGCCGATGTGGGGCTTGATCCTAGGACCCTGGGGTCATGACCTGAGCCGAAGGCAGAGGCTTTAACCCACTGAGCCACCCAGGTGCCCCTGCATGCAAAGTTTCTAAAAGAGCTGTACAAAAAAGTATACTCAGAGAAGAGTCACCTCCCTTTCCTTCTATGTTGTTCCCTTTTTTAAATTTCTTCTTTCTTATACAAAAGTAGCATACTATAGATATTCTTCTGTACTTTTTCTTATTACTATATCCCTAAATCATTCTGTATCATTTCATAAAATTTTCCCCATTCTTTTTTTCAACTGCATAGTACTCAGTTGTGTCAGTATATCATAAGATGACATTTTGAGCCAATCTTTAATTATAAGGAGCATACTTTTTTCTCTTTAAGTTATAATCAGTTTGGATAGCCAGTTATTGGTGGTAATCATGTATTGTAATAATCTCCCCAAACTCCACAGTTTAGTAATAACTAACAAG
The DNA here is from genome assembly GCF_964662115.1 of Mustela nivalis. Taxonomy (NCBI): domain Eukaryota; kingdom Metazoa; phylum Chordata; class Mammalia; order Carnivora; family Mustelidae; genus Mustela; species Mustela nivalis. Next base: position 33,267,253 of record NC_139025.1, on the reverse strand, counting down.
TGAAAAGTACTTATCTACATATATAATGATTTTGAGTCTTAGTTTCCATATCTATAAAAATGAAGGTGTTACTCTAGATGATGTCTAACATTGTTTATATCTTGAACAAATCACAGGGTCCCCCCCCCCCTTTTATTGCTTTTGCTTTTTGGGTCAATCTAAAAAATCATTGCCAAGATTAAAGAGCTTACCCCCTATGTTTTTCTCCCAGGATTTTTATGGTTTTAGGTCATATGTTCAAGTCTTTAATCCATTTTTAGTTAATTTCTATGTATATGGTATAAGAAAGTGGTCAAGTTCCTTTTTTTTAAAAAAATTTTTTTTTTGCATATGGCTATCTAGTGTTCCCAGCACCATGTATTGAGGAGACTGACCTTTTTTATTGTATGTTTTTAGTTCTTTTTCTAAATTAATTGACCATATATGTGTGGGTTTATTTCTGGACTCTCTGTTCTTTTCTTTTGAGGTATGTGTCTGTTTGTAAGCCAGTATCATACTGTTTTGATTACTGTAGCTATGTAATATAGTTTGAAATCAGGGAGTGTGACACCTCCTGTTTTGTTCTTCTTTCTTAAGATTGCTTTGGTTATTCAGAGTCTTTTGTGGGTTTAAAAAAATTATTATTATTTTTGTTGTTATAAAAACAATTTTTATGATTGCTATATTCCTTTGAATGATGCCATTGGAATTTTGATGGGGATTGTGTTGAATCTTAGCTTGTTTTGGGTGGAACAGACATATAAAGAATATGAATGTTTCTAACCCAAGAGCATGGAATATTTTTATATTTATTTGTGTCTTCTTCGAATTCTTTCGTCAATGTCTTATAGTTTTCAGCATACAGGTCTTTTACATCTTTGGTTAAATTTATTCCTAAGTATTTTATATTTTTGATATAATTGTAGATGAGATTGTTTCTTGATTCTCTTTCTGATAGTTCATTATTGGTATATAGAAATGCAACAGATTTTTGTATATCGACTTTGTCCTCTGCAACTTTACTGAATTTATTTATTAATTCTAACAGTTTTATTTTGGTGGAGTCTTTAAGGTTTTCTGTATATATCAGGTCATCTACAAATCGAGACAATTTTTACTCCTTTCCTTCTAGTTTGGATGCCTTTTATTTCATTTTCTTGCCTAATTGCTTTGGCTAGGACTTTCAGCAATATATTGAATAAACCTGGTGAAGATGAGCATCCTTGTATTGTTCCTGATCCTGGAGGAAGATCAGGAGAGGAAGATCAGTTTTTTACCATTGAGTATATTAGCTGTGGGCTTGTCCTGCATGGCCTTTATTATGTAGAGGTACATTCCCTTGATATCCATCTTGTTGAGAGTTTTTATCATGAATGGATGTTGAGTTTTCTCAAATGCTTTTTCTGCATCCTAGAACTGAGATGGGATCACATGATTTTTATCCTGCATTTTGTTCATGTGGTGTATTGCATTGATTGATATGCAGATGTTGAATCATCCTTACATTCCTAGAGTTAATCTCACTTAATTACTGCATATGATCCTTTTAATGTATTGTTTAATTTGTTTATGTAATATTTTGTTGAGGATTTTTGTATCTAGTTCATTAGGAATATTAACCTGCAATGTTATTTTCTTGTAGTGTCCTTCTCTTGTTTTGGTATCATGGTAGGGCTAGTCTCATCAGGTGACTTTGGAAGTGATCTTCCTCACTCCCTTATTAAATCCCTTGGGGGATGAATGGTTATTGATATTCTAACATATTTTTATATGATATAAGTATCCAGGAGCTCTGACGCTCTGCAGATAAATAGTATTAGTTTATATTTTTTTCTATGTATATTAAGAGAAGTCAGCATCTCAAAGGCAAAAATTATTTCCTAATAATTGTTCTGAAAAAAAGATTAAAATGCCAATGTATTGGAACCTAGAAGAAATGGATTAATTCCGAGAAACACACAACCTACCAAGACCAAGTCACAAAAAATTAGACAATCCGAACAGATCAATTATTAATAAGGATATTGATTCTATAATCAGAAGTCTCCCAACAACCAAAGTCCAAGATCAGATGACTTCACTGGTAAATCCTACCATGTGAGATAGAGAGCAATCATGTGATAATGGAACAAAGGATCAATAAGTAATGCTAGATGTAGAAATCTTGCTGAGTATTTAAAAAAATAAGATCTTTTCTTTTTTTTTTAAAGATTTTATTTTTTATTTGACAGACAGAAATCACAAGTAGGCAGAGAGGCAGGCAGAGAGAGAGGGAAGCAGGCTCCCTGCTGAACAGAGAGCCCGATGTGGGGCTCGATTCCAGGACCCTGAGATCATGACCTGAGCTGAAGGCAGAGGCCTAACCCACTGAGCCACTCAGGCGCCCCCAAATAAGATCTTTATATCATTATAAAAGTATAAGGTAAAATATCACGTAGATACTTTCTGGATATTTATAATATCTACTAGAATTGGGTTACAGTATTATACTTTGCCAGTAGATGACACTATCTGATATGAGTTCCTTTTAACAACCAGAATATTGTATTTTATATATCTTACATTCCAGACCTCAAATACTTTTTAAAAATTAGTTTCCTTTATCTTTTTTTTTTTTTAAAGATTTTATTTATTCATTTGTCAGAGAGAGAGCGAGAGCGGGCACAGGCAGACAGAGTGGAAGGCAGAGTCAGAGGGAGAAGCAGGCTCCCTGCGGAGCAAGGAGCCCGATGTGGGACTCCATCCCAGGACGCTGGGATCATGACCTGAGCCGAAGGCAGCTGCTTAACCAACTGAGCCACCCAGGCGTCCCTCTTTATCTATTTTATAAAGTTGGAAGTTTATATTTTGAGTTTGTTGAAAATGAAGGTAATTTCAATTATCTTGAACATTTTAACATTATAAAGGCTTCTCCTTTAGTCCACTTTCGTTTCTCCTTTCATTTGTCTATTTTTCTCTTCAGAGTTTACATTTTCCCTCTTCAATGAAATTTCCCTTTGTCTATAGATTTGCAAGTAAAGTGACACTTGATTTTGCTTTAGTTTGATATGACAGCAGCAGAAGCATCTGAGATTCCTTCAAACTTCATTCTAACTTTGCCTCCAGTTTTGTTAGTTTTGAGCACATACATTTTTTGAAACAGATAGTATTTCTTTTTTTTTTCTTATAAAACTCAACACCCAAAATCCAAATAATCCAATTAAAAATGGACTGAAGATGTGAATAGATATTTTTCCAAAGAGGACCTACAGATGGTGAACAGACACATGAAAAGATGTTCAACATCACTGATCGTCAGAGAGATATGAATCAAAACTACCAAGAGATTTCACTTCACACCAGTTGGAGTGGCTAAAATCAACAACACAAGAAACAACAGGTGTTAGTGAGGATGTGGAGAAAGGGGAATCCTTTTGTACTGTTGGTGGGAATGCAAAGTGGTGTAGCCACTCTGGAAAACAGTATGGATGTTGCTCAAAAAGTTAAAAATAGAACTACTATATGATCCAGCAATTACACTAGTAGGTATTTACCCAAAGAATACTAAAATGCTAGTTCAAAGAGTTACATGCACCCTGATGTTTATAGCAGCATTATCTGCAATAGCCAGCTTATGAAGACAGCCTAAGTGTGCATCAACTGATGAATGGATAAGGAAGATGTGAGATATATATATATAGACACACACACACACACACAATGAAGTTTTAGTCATTCATTAAAAAGAATGAAGTCTTGCCATATACAATGATGTGGATGGAGCTAGAGGGTATTATGCTAAGCAAAATAAGTCAGTCAGAGAAAGACAAATACCGTATGATTTTACTCATATGTGTTTCTTAAATTAGGAAACGAAACAAATGAGCAAAGGGGAAAAAAACAGAAAGGGAGGCAAACCAGGAAAAACACTCTTTACCATAGAGAACAAACTGTTGTTTACCAGAAGGGAAGGCAGTAGGAGAATAGGGATGGGGGCGGAGTGGTGAGAATTAAGGAGTGTACTTGCGGTGATAAGCACAGGGTGGTGTATGGAAGTGTTGAATCCACAGTAACTAATATTACACTGTATGTTAACTAACTGGAATTTAAACAAAACAAAAAAAATGAAGTAGATATTGTATTTCCATTGGATATTTCCCAAGTAATACTTACAGCACTTAAAAAAAAGATAGGAGAAAGTATCAGGAAGCAATGATGTGAATCTCAGTAGAGAAAAACTTCCTAATCCTAAGGACAATGGAAAAAAAATTAATAGATTTATATGTTAATATGTTAGTATATGTGATATATTTAAATATAAAAATAATAAAATCATATATTTAAAAGGCACTCTTAAGTTTTAATTCTTTGGTTTTGTTTTGTTTAAAGATAATGCCTGATGCTGTGTATGATATGGTCACATTTATAAACCTCTGGGAGTATGAAATATTATAACTTTCCTGGAATGTAACTTCATGTCATAATATCAGGGGTATTGAAATTGCCTACAACCTTTTTTTTTTTTTTTTTAAAGATTTTATTTATTGATTTGACAGAGAGAGATCACAAGTAGATGGAGAGGCAGGTAGAGAGAGAGAGAGGGAAGCAGGCTCCCTGCTGAGCAGAGAGCCCAATGCGGGACTCGATCCCAGGACCCTGAGATCATGACCTGAGCCGAAGGCAGCGGCTTAACCCACTGAGCCACCCAGGAGCCCAACCTACAACCTTTTTTTTTGACCTCAGGAGTCTGTTAGTAGAAATTCTATCTTAAAGAAATAATCATACATGTATATAAATATTTATAAGCAAAGATATTTACTGCAGTATTATTTACAATAAAAATAGAAAATAACCCAAATATTCCTCAGTGATTAAATATGTAATTGTATATTTATATAGTATAGTATTATGAAGTCATTAAAATATTGGCAAAAACTTTAAAAAAAAAAGATTTTATTTATTTATTTGAGGGAGAGAGAGACAGAGCACAAACAGGGGGAGTGGCAGGCAGAGGGAGAAGCTGAATAGTGACCTGCCACGCCCGCCCCCCTCCCCCGCCCCAATGTGGGGCTCAATCCCAAGACTCTGGGATTATGACCTGAGCCAAAGCTGCTTAACTGAATGAGCCACCCAGGCGCCCCTACAAAAACTTTTAATTAAGTTTTAAAATATTTATGTTAGGGGCGCCTGGGTGGCTTAGGTGGTTAAGTGACCCCTTCGGCTCAGGTCTTGGTCTCTGGGTCCTGGGATCGAGTCCCACCTGAGGCTCCCTGCTCAGCAGAGAGTCTGCTTTTCTCTCTTCCTCTACCTGCCAGTCACCCTGCTTGTGCACTCTCTCTCTCAACCTCTCTCTCAGTCAAATAAATAAATTTTAAAAATCTTAAAAAAATAAAACACTAATGTTACAATGGTAATTAAGACAGAAAAATAACCTGCATAAAACATGATCTCATGTATTTGACAGGGAAGACTCGAAACACATACACCAGTTGTGAGTGATTTTTCTTATATACTTTATGTATTTAAAATTTTTTTTTCTTTCGGGATTGTACAGAAGTTTTATGATAAAGAAAAGCTAGAAACAAAGAAGCTAAACAAACTAACAAACAAAAAACAAAACCCACCAACTCCACAGACTCCCAGATACAGAGAACAAACTGGTGGGTGCCAGAGGGGAGACAGGTGGGGGATAAGTGAAATAGATGAAGGGGATTGAGAGGTATACATTTCTGGTTATAAAATAAGTAAGTCATGGATGTGAGATGTACAGCATACGGCATACAGTCAGTAATACTCCAATAATGTATGGTCACAGACGGGGACTACACTTATGTGGAGCACTGAGTAATGTATAGAATTGTTGAGTCAGTATGTTATAAACCTGAAACTAATATAACATTGTATATTATACTTAAATTTAAAAAAAGAAAAAGAAAAGCTAATGGATATTATTTTGTAAAGAATGTTTCTTCCTTTGGACCTGGTCACATCAATCTATTGACTTGCTGTATGTTCCAAAAGTATAATAAAACAACAGAAAGATTATTCACTAAGTAATTTGTTATCATATACATAATAGTGAAATTTTAAAAGCTACCTAATATTATGAGAATTAAGAAGAATGTGGCTCAGTTATAGGAAAGAATTTCATGTTTGCAAAGAATTTGTAATGGCTTGATGAAACATAATTAAGGGAAAAATTAAAATTGTGCATACATTTGGGATCTCAAACTGTTAATGATGTATTGAAAAATGTATGTAAGGAAATAGAGAAAAATGTTAGTCTTTCTGCTGGATAGGTAATATAAATAATTCTAGAACTTTTCACTTTTCTTGCTTTTCCACTTTTCTGGAAGATACATACACACACACACGTACATATAAACATACATATGTATATATACATATACATATGTGTCTATATAAATATATATATAGTGTTTTAATTAGGGAAAAGCATTGAAAAAACAGACTTATAATAAAGACCACATTTGATGTGAAACATGACATGAAAAATTTCAGGTGATTAATTCTTCAAGCAATATATGGTATGTTCCTGGTGTGCCTGGATGGGTCAGTTGGTTAAGCCTCTGCCTTCGGTTCAGGTTATGATCTCAGAGTCCTGGGATCGAGCCCCACATCTGGCTCTCTGCTCAGTGGGGAGCCTGCTTCTCCTTCTTTCTCTGCCTGCCTCTCTGCCTACTTGTGATCTCTCTCTGTGTCAAATACATAAATAAAATCTTTTTTAAAAAATATGGTATGTTCCTAGAAAGAAACAAGATGGGAAAAAATAGAAAGTATTAGATTGTTGTAGAAAGATGATTAAATGTATTTTGTTTACTCATATGGCAAACATATTCATTCACCAAACATTTTGAGAAGACCTTCTAGGTTAAGAGTAAACTATTACACACTCAGGGTATATCTACACAAAGAAGGCATGATCCTTGACCCCAGGGATCTTAGGATCTAGTAGGGAAGATAAAAGATGTTCACAAAGAATTATTAAAGCTAACATGTTTAAGGTGAGCTAAAGCATGAGAAAGTATTCTGGAGGTCCAAAGGAAAAAGTCACTCTGGGAGGATCAGAAAAGATTCTGTAGAAAGGGTGGCATTTGGATGGGCTCTTAGAGAATGGGTCTGATTACAGTAGTTAAAAGTAAAAGGGAATGTGATCCAGGCAGAGGAAAAGACATAGTCAAAGAAACAAAGGTGAGAAAACATGTAAACAGTTTCTAGATTAGTGAAAACTCTTTTTAAAATAATGACTTTTTGTAACACTTCAAATTTATAATTTAGTGCTCTCAGTATATTTACAGAGTTGCAAAACCATCACCAATAATCTAATTTTGGAATATTTTATTTTATTTCTGAGAAGGAGGAAGAGAAAGAGAGAGAGAGAAGGGGCAGAGGGAAAGAGATAGAAAGAATCTTAAGCAGGCAAAGCCCAATATGGGGCTTGATCTTACAACCCCAAGATCATGACCTGAGATGAAATCAGTTAATTAAGTTGGACACTTAACCAACTGAGCCACCCAGGTGCCCCTAAGTTTGGAACATTTTAGAACATTTTCATCACCGTTGTGAGTGATTTTTCTTACATACTTTATGTATTTAAAATTTTTTAAATTTAAATTTAAAATTTAAAAATTTTTAAAAAAGCAACTCTACACTCTTCGGTAGTCATACCCCATTTCTCCTACTCTCCAGACCCTGGCAACCACTAATCTATTTTCTGTCTCTATAGATTTGCTTTTTCTGAACATTTCATATAAGTGGAATCATACAATATATGACCATTTGTGAGTAGCCTTTTTCACTTAGCATGAGGTTCATCCATTTTTTGGTATGTATCAGTACTTTATTTTTTCTCATTACCAAATATACTGTATGGCTATATCACATTTTATTTATCCATTTATCCGTTGATAAGGCATTTGGGTTGTTTCCACTTAGCTATTCTGAACAATGGTGCTATGAATATGTGTAAGTTTTATATGGACATGTTTTCAGTTCTCTTAGGTTTATACCTCTGGGAATAGCTGGATCATCTAGTAAATTCTTGTTTGTTGCAAGCCTTTGGGTAATTTCCAAAGTTCTGAAAGAGTTGATTTTGACATTTGCCAGCATTCTTGTTGCTTTTATGAATGGGCAACAAAATTTTTCCTAAGATCTTTTTAAAGATCGTTGCACTGCCATTCTGAATACTCTGTTTGTTTCTGTGCCATGAGATGACTTGGTACCAGATGCTAGTGTGTCTTAAAAAAATATGCTTCTGAGCAGAGAGGTACTACCTGCTATGCCTTGATCAGAGCTGTCTATGCCTTAGAAACTGAAGGAGGACATACAAATGCCTCAGTCCATTTAGGCCTACTTTCTACCGACTGGTGGAAGTAATTATGTGGGGAAAACATGGCAGCATGACACAGTGGGTGGACCTGTGGATGTGGAAGCAAATGTCGAAGAGAATATCAAGTCTTGTTATTGCTTGTTTGAAATTGGGTTGCTATCAGTTCCCTTGGCTCTAACTGGGAGAGTATTACTGGTCCATTAGACAAATGTTTTCTGGGCATAGAGGCACTTTTTTGTTCTTTCCAGATGGGGTTGCTGAATGTAGAGTTCCTTTAGTGGTGACATCTCAGTAGCCAGGGACAGAAATCAAATATCTTTTTTTTTTTTTTTGAAGATTTTATTTATTTATTTGACAGAAAGAGATCACAAGTAGGCAGAGAGGCAGGCAGAGAGAAAGGGGGAAGCAGGTTCCCCACAGAGCAGAGAGGCCCACTCAGGGCTTGATCCCACAACCCTGAGATCATGACCTGAGCCGAAGGCAGAAGCTTAACCCCCTGAGCCACCCAGAAATCAAATATCTTATCCTGATAAGTATTTTATCAAGTGTCTTATCAAATATGGGTAAGAACTGAATGAACTGGAGAAGTTTAGCCTGGAGGAGAATGAATATAAGGGATTAATAGGGCATCTCTCTTCAAAAAGCTAGAAGATTGGCACATAGAAAGCAGAATACATTTATATAAATTTCTGTTGAAGACAGTATTAAGACCACTGGATCAAAGTTACAGAAAGGTGGATTTTTAGCTCTTTCTAGAAAGGGACCTGGTAACTAGACCTGGCTTCTTCTGTTCAAAAGTAGTTAGCATGAGTTACTTCTTAGCGGGCTGTCAAAAGAATTCCTGATTGAGACGAAGTTTGAACTAACTTACCTAAGGATCCTGCTTTTGTAAAGACTACATCTCATATTTTTCATGTGTTATAATACCTATGAAAAGAAGTGACTTGCCCTAGATTCTTGCTTAAACCAATTTTAGCTCATTTCTATTACTTACAACTCAAAAGTGTAATTTTTCTTTAAGAATATAAGGGACCTCTCAGAATTCAAGGAATAATTGTGCAGCTAGCCTCAGAAAGAAAGAACTAAGTTAGCTGGGAGAAACTCAGCTGAACCTTTGTTTTAATACTCTGCCCCACTGACTTGTTTAGATTCCAAATACCAGTTTTTGTGCCTCTAATTTCAAATTTTCATATGAGATGCTCTCATTGCCTTTGTTTGAATCATGAGTTTACCCTTGATCCAATCAGCTATAGAGAAGGAGAAAAGGTCATATGTAATAGAAATGAGATTAAAATAGTGGCAGGCCCAGGCTTTCTTCTCTGTACTGTGGTCAGTAACTCTAAGAAGGGAGACGGAGGAAGTCATGGGCTAGACATTCCCTGAAATATTTATTTCATTTTTAGAAATGTCAGTGGTAGAAGTAAAGCCAGAATTTGGGCTGTTTGAATCTGTTTTGGGCAACTGGTATTTATTATGTAACTATCACATGCAAAGCGCCATGCTGGGTGATGGGCAGAATGTAGAATACAAGACATGGTTCCTGGCCTCAGGGTACTTGTAAACACTCTGTCCACTAGACTGTTCATTATTTAATAGGTTATCTTCTTTAGGTTTCACTCTGGGAGGACTAACCGACTGATTATGTAGAAGCTCTATATAAACTTGAAATGTTTCAAGTTGTATATTTTTCTAAGTGTCCACACATGTACTATTTGTATAGACCAATGCTGAAAGACTATCTTAAACTCAAATTGCAAAAACAAGCAAAATGCCCAATCCTTTTCCCCCAAATATATGAGCTGTATGTCTTATACTGCTAGGAATATATCACGTTAAAATATATCACATTTTACATGTACATAAGGTGGAAGATAACCAGTGTTTTAAGTGTCTGTGAGCTACCCAGTATGCTAGATATGATGTACAGATATTAAAGAAGCATTTTGCATATTTTAATCTTTCATTATTCAAATGATATATGTATATTTTTAATTGGATGACTAAGAATATTTTATTATAATATAAATATATAGTATAAAGACAGGTTGTCTGTATTTAAGCTGCATTTAGGTTGCAGTGTTTGAAGGGTGTCATTTTTGGTTTATATTAAGCTCTTACTCTTTCTACCAAGGGAAGAGTTTATCAACAAAACATGATAAAGTAAAAATAATATGATGTATATCTCAGGTTCTAGGCCTTTAGTATTTTTTTTTCCAAAATAAAGATGAACAAGGTTGTCTCAGTGGAATATCATATTTAAAACCTTATGAAGATAATAAGTAGCTGACTTAGCAAATTGTTTGGATGTTTTCTAAGAGATCGACTTTACCTGTAATACAGAGATATTTGATTTCTACTTGAGTAGGTCATTGGTATATTTAACTATGACTTGTTTTATTTAAAATCCTGAATTTATTTTAAATGGCTATCCAAATTTTCATGCCAGAAAGGAGTGAACATAACCTTGCTTTTGGAATCTTTATGGTCTTAGGATCTAACCACCTTTGCCATGGATATTTCTCAGAGCCCATTTTTTCCAAATAATCATTTTCTTTTTTAGAGTCTAGTATCCATTTTAATTCATTTGTTTTCCATTGTTCACATGATACCGTTTCACTCTGCCAGCCTGATTTCAGGAAAGGAGCACCTAGGGTATATGTCCAATCAAAACTTCTGTAGGCAAATTATTGCTTACTCTACTTTTAAAGTTTCATGTGATCTTTACCATTATGCTTAAATTGTAGTCATATTCTGCTTAGAAGCTTATGGTTCAATTGATTTTCATAATATTTGTGGCCTTTTAAAAAATGTACATCACCTCTCAGAGATCTTAAACTCTACTTGAGAACAATATTTAGCATTTACTTCTGCCCAAACTCTAATATGTTTGAGCAAGCCGAGGATACCATCGTAGTACCTTTCCCTTCATTATTAGTTGTAGCGCATATCACTGGCAGTATAAACTAATATTTTAGAATTAGAGTGAGCCTGCCTGTCTCAAGGAAATCTATATATTTTAGTTGATTTTTCATTGCTGCTGCACTCAGTGTCCTGTGAATTAAAAAACATTGAAAGACAAAAGACAAAATATTTTTAAAGTGCATATTTTTTCTCACTTTATATGATATCGGGCTGCATCTAAGCCACCTATTTTAAAACAAATTTTTTGCATTCCTCTCTGTTTCCAAAAAGATTTCCAGTATGTTCCCTCCCTCACGCCTCCTCTGCCCCCACAAACACATGTGCGTGCACTCACATGTAACTCTTGGAAATTAAAGACCATGTCTTTTCCCCTTTCTCCCCCATGTTTTACACCTGCCTAAAATTATATTCTGTATATGTGAAAATGATAATTATATATAATGGTAGTTACTAGATAGTTCAAAAATTTCCTGAAGAACAGATAGGAAGAACAAATGAGGTCCTAATGTGATAAGGTAAGATTAGAACAGAAGATTATGACATCAAGAGACTAGCTTAGTGTTCTTACTCAGTCATTACTTTGGTAGACCTGTAAACTTGCCCCCACATTGTTACTCTTCTGTTTCATGTCTTGATTTTCCTATTGCAAAATGAGAATAGAAGCAGTTGTTTCCCATTTACTTCATGGAGAATTTAAGAATGGGCTAGTGTTTATTGTATGTATAAACTTAATCTCATTTGTATATTTTCTCTCCATACTTCTGATTCCATAATGTCCAATTGTGTGTGTGTGTGTGTGTGTGTGTGTAGATTTTCTATTCTTTTATTTACATTCTTTTCCTTTCCTGGGATTTTTCAAAATCAAAGCATGTTAATCACATTCCATAATGCACTTGAGTACTCAAGATACTTTTCAGATATGGGCAAATGTTTGAATAGCTGCATTTGTTTTGAGTGTCCATCAAAACCTAGGCTCCAGACTACTGAAGAGGGTACCAAAAAGGGGTGTTCCCAGTCTGAAGTGCAGATAGCTCAAGGTCAGTGTTTCAGCCTTTTTTTGAAAACCTCTCTCTGGTCTGCTCAAATTCCTTCTTTTCTTTTAACCTAAATGATCATTTATGAAATAATGTCATCACTGAGAATTGAATTTGGTGGTCTCTTTAGGAGGATTAAAAAAATCCAATTTTTCAGCTGAAGAACAGGTATTTACCACAATACTTTATATATATATATATATATATATATATATATATATATATATATATATATATTTGTGTGTAGTCTGTCTGATACTGATTGAGAAAAGAAAAATAGTTTAGTAGTCAATATCTGGTGTCACCATTAATTATAGATAAACTAGTAATATTTAAATGTCAACATAAGAGAAAAAAAGGAGGATATCGAAACTTGGACACAAACTATTCATTGATAGAATTTTGCAGAAGTTCAGAGCCAAAGTAATGCCTAACTATTTATAAGGCTGTGCAGGAAACCTGGCCCTGGTATGATTTACGAAGTCCAGTGAGAACAAGCACTTAGTTGAAGCCCAAAGAAAAAATTACCTTGTCCTGATAGCTTTTAAAGTCAGGAGTTAACAGTTAAAGTCTCTGTTACTTTAATATGGCTCTTAAACAGAACTTAAAAATTTTTGTCCTATAATGAGATGCCTAAAGGATGTAACTGTTAAAAAAAAGTAAAAAAATAAAAAGAAAATAAAGGATGTAATTGTTTAGTGCTGTTTGAGTACTAAAGAGAGTGTTCAGAGATCAAAGGGTTTGAGTTGGCATATTTGATACTGGGGGTGTTTTTTAATTTAATTTTATTTTTTCTCTTCGGTCAGAAGGTGGCCAAAGAGTCAAATGCTTCTTAAGTCTGCTCCTAGAATGTGTGGGCAGAGCTATGGTCCTAGCTTGGAAGAGCAATGCTCAACTTTCTCTTAGCTATGGCCTTGGGACATGTGTCCAGGTCACACAGTCATATCATTAAATGATACAGGTGTTGTTTAGAAAGAGAGGAGCTAGCACAGAATCTTATTTTCTGGCATTTAAAGTTGGAACCACCTGTGTCAAAACTTACTTCTGTATTTATATGTATTTCCTAATGACAGACAAATAAATCAAACAAAAAAATCTACTTTTTCCCCTTATTCAGAATTAAGGAAAATAAGTTTGATCAGGAGTCATTAATTAAACCTTAATGCTTCCTCTTTTTCATTGCAAATCCTATACTGGTTTGAAGAGAAAGTTATTGAGGAAAAAGTTGCCATAGAGGATTTTTTTTTTTTTTTTGGAAGATAATTATTGTTTTGTTAGGAGCTCTTACCACTGCCATGTTAGTGGAATGTTGGGACACACATTGTGATCTACTCATTAACAGAAGCCACTGACTTAGGGAATGATAAGTAATTTCCCCCTCTAATGAATGATTATGGAATGTTTTGGCAAATAAGATTTTTTATAAACTTTTATTTACTTATTTACTTAATTATTTTTAAAGATTTTATATATTTATTTGACAGAGAGAGAGAACAAAGCAGGGGGAATGGGAGAGGGAAAAGCAGGCTTCCCGCAGAGCAGGGAGCCCAACGCAGGTCTCAATCCCAACCTGAGCCGAAGGCAGATTAACAACTGAGCCACCCACGCACCCCGCAAGTAAGATGTTTTTAAATTTCAGTTTTATTTATTTTGCAATAGGAAACATTCACTTAGTTCAAAATCTATGGGGACAGAGCAGTATATAGGAAGAAGTCTTTCACTCATTCTTTTTCCCAAACCACTATATTAGCCTCCTTGAAACCCAGTTCCTGCTACTAGCTTCTGTTTCCATAAATATTTTATGTACAATTAAGGAAAAAAGTTTTTTGAAGAGTCATTAATTAAACCTTAATGCTGCCTCCTTGTCATTGCAAGTCCTATACTGATTTGAAGAGAGTTATTGAGTGTATGTTTATATATGTGTATGTGTATGATATATATGTATATGTATATATGTGTATATATAATATATACATACAAAAACAAAATAATTTTCCGTCTTAGACAAATGGTTACTACTACTTATTACTATTGTATGTTTTATTTTCATTTAATAATATAACTTTAAAATCATTCTATGTTGGTACATAAAAAACTTCCTTATTATTGTGGTCTCATGGTATGTATTGTTTGGGTCATATGGTAGATCACAATTTCTTTTAACTAGACCCTTACTAATGGACACATAGGTTGTTGCCAATCTTTTATTTTCATTAACAATGATTAATGTTACTTTATGCTTATCTTTCATTTTCAAATTCATTTTCTGCTTTAGTCAGGACCTGGATATTGGGACTAATGGAGATCTATCTATTCTGACACATCTTCGGTGTTTGTGTATAGACTTCTGGGTACATGTACACACTACTAAACTATCTAGTTCTAGTCTCTTTTCCCAAGGTACTCACCTAAAGTAAAAGCTATTGGTTGGGATCCTTATGTCGTACAAGTGCTGGGTCATAGCTTCTGTTGGCAAACTAAAGAGTTGCAATTACTAACCTGTGATTTTTACTGTTATGACATATACAGTGTTTCAGTTAGATGAGACAGTCATTATTTGGTGACACTGAAGTCATGTTAATGAAAAATGCATCATTGATAAAGTAGTGTTAAGAAAGTGGGAACCATCTAAGCTCTTAGGGTGAGATGAGTATAGATAATCAAAGCAATTTCAGCCTACATCATGTCACTCTCTTCAAGCCACAGCTGGTACATTTGATGATCAAGAACTCTTAAAGTCGTAATCAGATACAGTAATTACACAACAAAATCATTGAGCATGTTTGTTCACATATATAGTAGGTTATGCTAAATTTTCACTGAGTTATATGAAGCACAAAAAAAGAATATTATCATAGCAAACAAAGGAGGTTTTCATATTTGATTACTGTAGTATTTATTTTCCCCAAGTTTTTCACTCAATGAATTATAACTGCTGGTCTCTGAGCTTACTCTGATTTTCTGCAGCAAACACCATTGCTTAAAAGTGTGATATCTGTGAAGGACAGTAAGTAGAAAAAAAGCCATTAGAATTGTTCTATATTGCCATTGTTTTAATGGCTATTTGGTTAAGTAGAAATGGAGACTATTTATTTCTTGATTGTCAAAAAATGTTTCCATTCATGCAAATAAAGCATCTTGATTCAGATTGTTTTCATCTTTGTTCTCTAAAAGAAATATGAAGATGTCTACTTATTTTTTTATCTTAGGAAGAGGAAGCAAATCAACTAATACAATGGACAATAAAACATATTTCCCAGGGTGCCTGGGTGGCTTAGTCAGTTAAACATCTGCTTCGGCTCAGGTCATGATCCCAGGGTCCTGGTCCAGGGACAGAGCCCCACATAAGGCTCACCACTCAGTCGGGCATCTGCCTCTGATGCTGCTCTCTCTCTCGTCAGATAAATAGATAAAATCTTTTAAAAAAGATGAGATACTTTCCAACCATGTTATGGTTAGTTGAATAGAGTGGAGAAGTTAGAGGTGGTAGTGAGAGAGAAACAATCTTATTTCTCAGAGCTATGGAAAGGAATAATAAAACATTATGTGCATAGGGGGTGTTTTGTTATTCTATTCTGGTCGCTTTTATTCTGAGTAGATAAAGGACTCTTAAATAAAGAAATGAATACATGTTTTTTTTAAAATTTTTTATTTAAATTCCAGTTAACTAACATATAGTATGACATTAGTAATTCAACTATATATATATACAACACCCAGTGCTCATCATAACAAATGCCCTCCTCAATCCTTATCACCTATTTAGCCCATCCCCCCACCCATCTTCCCTCTGGTAGCCAACAGTTTGTTCTTTTAGTTAAGAGTCTATTTCTTGGTTTTCCTCCCCCTCCTCATATTTGTTTGTTTTGTTTTGTTTTGTAAATTCCACACATGAGTGAAATCATACAGTATTTGTCTTTCTCTGACTGACTTATTTTGCTTAGCATAATACTGTCAAGCTCCAGCCATGTTGTTGCAAATGATGTGATTTCATTCTTTTTATGGCTTAGTAATATTCCTCTGTGTGTGTATGTGTGTGTGTGTGTGTGTGTGTATGTATTCCACTGTAATGGCTGAGTAATATTCATTATGTATATATACACACACCACATCTTCTTTATTTGTTCATCAACTGATAGACATTTGGGCTTTTCCCTTAATTTGGCTATTGTAGGTAATGCTGCTATAAACATCAAGGTGCATGTATCCCTTAGAATTAGTATTTTTGTATTCTTTGAGTAAACACCTAGTAGTATAATTACTAGATCATAGGGTAGGTCTATTTTTAACTTTATGAGTATCCTCCATACAGTATCCTTGACTTCTATCCACTAGCAGCTGGTACCAATACCCCTAGGGGGACAAAAATGTCCTCAACTGAGAGTCAGTAACGCAGGCATACACAGTGATCCTACAGAGCAGGTTTAAATATGGATCCCAACAATATTCAGTAGTCTTAGGCACTTCCCCAGTTTTTGTGATCTGGAGCAGCAAAGCAACACAAAGGCACACATTTGGGGGCAATATTTTTAAGGCCACCACTCAATTTTGGGGAAATTCATTAAGAATCATTAAAGCTAGCCTTTGAGCTCTGAATTGGTTGGTTGATCGATCAGTTGATTGATTCATTCACTTAACAAAATATTTTAAGTTCCTGCTATATGCCAGTCTCAGTGTCAGTGACCTGTGTTGTTATGTTGTTTTTTTTTGTCTGTATGTAGTGAATTGGCAGGAAATAAGCCTGCAGGTAGATCAGTGAAGAATCAGTTGGGTGTAATACAGATGAAAAATGGTGGTTGCCTGGATTTGGACAGTGACAGTAGGACGTGATAAGAGATTTTATAGACATTTAGAAAGTAGAAACATTAGGATTTGGTAATTGATTGAAGCAAAGGAAGAGTCAAAAATAATTCCCAGGTTTCTGGCTTAGTTAAAAGAGTGAAGACTGGTAGGATTCATGAAGATGAGTAGAGTGGGACGAATGGGTCTTTTTTGGCGGGGGGGAGGGCAGGTACTGATTTCAGTTTTTGATTTTTTTCTTTGGAGGTGCCTTTAAGATATCCAAGAAGATGAGCTAGACAATAAACTTGGGAATTGCAGGGATCATATCTGTTTTATTCCTTATTGTATCCTGTTCTTCAGATGGTGTCTACATTTCTAGGGATAGAGGCCAGTTTAGACTGGATATATAGATTTGGTATTCTTCAGGAAATAGTTGGTTTGATTGAAACCAGGGAAGCAGATGAAATTATCTACGGAGAATCCCTATAGCGAGAAGAGGGCCTAGCATAGCAACACACTGGGAGGTGTTTTCAGGAAACTGAGGAGGAGAGGCTGTGAAATTTGAGGAAAATCAGGAGTGTATGTTATATGGAACATATAACATATAACATATAACAAAGGGAAGAGAGAATTTTGAAAAAGAATGGAGTATTTGATGCTTTTGAATTCAACTAAAAGGTCAAGGAAGATGAAGACTCATAAGATGACATTGGATTTTGCAACTGAAAAGCATTGTTGACTTCTTGAGAGCCTTTTTTGGTAGATTGATGGTGGCGGGAGTTCAATAAATTTGATTAAGTGGGAGATGAGTGAATGGAATCAACAAATGCAGGTCATGCTTTGGTGTATTTTGGCTATAAGGAAGAGAATAGACTGAAGATAGTATGTGAAGGACGTATGGGCTGGGGAAAGTCACGAGGGCATGGGCATGTTTAAATGTGGATAGGAAGGAGACTGGAGACATGGAGGCTGGTATAGGAGAGGAGAACCTGGGGATGGGAACAACTTCAGATGGGATGAGTCCAGGGAGAAAGACTGATCTTAGATAGCAGTACCCTTCAAACTGAAGGGTTATTGTTAGTGATAGAGAAGTCTTTCAAGGAATTCTACTTCTGGGGCTTCCCGAAGGTTCAGAGTGACAGAGACACCAAGAGACCTCTGACCTCCATTTCTGAATTCCTGAAGGGCTATTGATCCCTAAAGGCTGCATTCATTTGATGATTGTCTTTATCGTGGGTAGTAGGTATATGCTTGAATTGAACTCTGAACCTATGGGTTGGGTTAGGGTTTGGCGTCCAATTTTAATCTAAACAATCAGAGTATCAGGGTGTTCTGAGACCCTCTGGAAATTTATGCAGGTGTTGAAGTACAACCTAAAGGTCACCTATAGTCAATCTATTTTAATTTGCAACTATGCCATTCTTATTAGGACTCTTCATTATTACTGATCTATATGATGATCGTTGATTGTAGACAACTCAGTGTTATCCTAGTATTAAACTTAAATTTTACTGTTCAAATATTAAAGGGCTGATGATAGTTCACATTCTTCTATGGCTTAATAGAGGATAGTCTTTGGAGCCAGAAAAAAACGAGATTCAAATCCTGGCTCCATCACTCAGTAAGCTCATGTGGCCTTGAGCATATCATTTAGTGTTTAATATCCTCATGGGGATACTTGATAATATCTAACTTGCATTATGGTTATAAAGATTAGAGGTCATGCTTATATGCCACACATTATTGATATTAATAAATAGGAGCAGATATTATTGTTAATTACATAAAATAATTTATTATTTATTATTGTAAGACCCTTAGTGCACTTACTTTGAATTAATTTTAGAATACCAAATCAAAATTGAGGATTTTTTTTTCTCCATGGGTCTAAGAGAGATTAATGGTGATGTCCATGGTATAAGTTTTGGTAGTCACCAAAGTCTTGGGATAATTCTGGGCCAGTTAAAAACATCTCTTGTTGGCCTACATGTCATCATAGTAGTTAATGAGAAAAGAGGTAAAATTCTAGATTTTTAAGGCATAGGGAAGCAAATCAAATTTTACTAGATCCCTGTTATTTTCCATTAATGTAGATTAGTTAGAAGATACTACTTTTTTTTTTACAGATTTAACTTCTCTCCAGTCTTTTTATTTTTTCTTTCTTCTCTTTAATAACTTCGTTTCCCCCTTCTTCCTTTTCTGCAGGTTATTGGGAACTTTCTGCCGTTGCAGCATTTGTTGCTTTCAGTCATGCCAGGAAAGCTGCTTTATACCAGGAAGTAGATGCTGTAGATTGTGTGCTTGTTGAGAGGGGAAGAGAGGGGAGAGAGTCGGGGCAGAGAAGGAAGGGAGAGATGGTGTCTAGGATGTTTGTGTTGGTGTTTTTCCCTCCTTGAGAGAAGCTTTGGGTGTGTTTGGTTCTGGCTTAGGTACACTATGGACCTTACTAGAGGAGGAGGCCGGGAAGGGGGAGAAGGCAATTAAAACCTTGAACAGTGTGAAGGCCCTTCTTAATTAAGTGGTAAGGATGGAAAAATAAAATACCTCAAGCTTTATTTCTGTTTTCCTTTTAAAGGTCTGCTGAGGGATCAGAGCTCATGTCCCTTAGAAAAGTTAAGTTTGTTCAACATAACAACTCAGGAGAAAGAAAAGTTTTTATGAACCTTTCAGATAAGTCATCTCTATTTGATTCCCTTGGCTCCTTTACCTATATATTCCTCCCCACCAGCACCATCATTTCCACACTGAAGCACCCAGGTCCCCGGAGTATTAATGGAGACAGTTCAAGTATCTGCTTTTTTTCCTTTGTTCTAGTTGCTTTTGGTCCTTGCTGGGAAATGCTCTGAAAACTGAACCAGCCACTGAGCACAAAGGCCGATGGTGTTGTCCCTCCTGGTAACGCACCGTGGGATTTGTTTCCACCTCTTGTTCATGACTCATTAGTCCCTAAGTGCAGAAAAGGTTGCTCCTGGAATAAAAGGAGTGGAACCAGCTTGGAGTCCTTTTTCGCCTTTTCCTGTGTTTTATTTGGGTGCACTCACAATTCTTCACCTTCATTAGTGAGCTGGCAGGGGGCTGGCACAGCGTGGAGAGTAGCTTTTGGTGGTTCCCTGGGGGTGTATCAGAGATCTCAGAACTCAATACCCTACCGTAAAAATACTGGACTTCAAATGACCTTTGGATGGAACAAAGCCATCCGTTCCAAGCCTGCTTGGGCCTCTCGGATTCCTGCCCTTGCCAAGAACCGGTCTCCGTCTCACTACCTGCTCTTTTCCCTCCTGTGAATGTAGTACTTTTGGTAGCTTCTGTCTCAGGTCAGTGTTTCTGTGTGTGTGTGAAAAAGCAGGCTCTGGGCAAGTACCACTGTATTTATTTATTTATAAAATATTTTATTTATTCATCAGAGAGAGAGAGAGAGAGCGAGCGACAGCAAGCACAACTAGGGAGAGCAGCAGGCAAAGTGAGAAGCAGGCTCCCTGCTGAGCAAGGAGCCTGATGTGGCACTTGATCCCAGGACTCTGGGGTCAGGACCTAAGCTGAAGGTAGATGCTCAACTGACTGAGCCACCCAGGCATCCCAAGGACCACTGTAGTTAAAGCACACTTCAGGGCAGTGGTTTCTCTTGAGAGGCAGCAATTTTTTATGGGTTTTTATGCCCCAGGTGATATCATTTCAGGTTTATGTTTAATATTTGGGAAAGTACATGAAAAGTAGAGATGCTATAAAAGACTGCTATAAAAAAAGTAGAGATGCATATTTATATTTCAAATTTTTCCTGATTTTCCCAAGTGACCAAATTATTGTCTTATTTAAAGCCCAGTCACCTGGAGAAATGTCTGACTCCAGAACCACGTGTGTGCACGAACTCAGTAATTGAGTGCGACACTAACATGACCAGTGTCCATCAAACCTCTCTTTAAAAAAAAAAAAAAAAAAAAAAAAAAAAGATTTTATTTATTTATTTGACAGAGAGCGAGCACAAGTAGGCAGAGCAGGGAGAGGGAGAAGCAGAATCTTCACTGAGTGGGGAGCCTGATGTGCGGCTTGATCCCAGGACCATGACCTGAACCAAAGGCAGATGTTTAACGACTGACCCGTCCAGGTGCTCCCATCAAACCCTTCTTTAAAGCACTTGGAATACCGATAGCATTGTGTTTTGTGAAACTTAAGAGTTTATATGTCATTATTCTTGAGAACTGGTTACTCTACTTATTTAAGGCAGCAGGGCACTTTTGTCATTCAATGACCAATAAAATCCTTAAAAAACTCAACTCTTTTTAAAATCTTTTTTTTTTTAGTTTTTAAAAGATTATTTATTTATTTGACAGAGAAAGAATGGGGAGAAAACGCAACTTTCATCCTTTGATTTGCTATCACACTGTAGCTACAATAACAGTAAGGTTTGTAGTTCTAATAAATTGTCCAAAAATTTTAAAAGTCTCCAAGTACATTGCTATTGTATTTAAATAATGTTCAGATTGTATGACATATTTAGGACCTTTGTAGATAGAGTATTTAGTTATTTAGGCAAGATTCCTTTAATTCTATAGGAAAATAATACACTCTGTGCAAATGTGAGTTGTTATTTTCGTTTTGTGCTTCAAGTTTGCTATCATGCTCTAACTTTTTTTCTTTACAGAAAATTTATGATAGAATCTTTGCTTTATAAAAGTTATAGAGGGACGCCTAGGTAGCTTAGTCAGTTAAGCGTCTGCCTTTGGCTCATGTCATGATCCTGGGGTCTTAGGTTCAGGTTCCACATCAGGCTCCTTGCTCAGTGGGAGCCTACTTCTCCCTCTGCCTCCTGCTCTCCCTGCTTGTGCACACTCCCTCTCTCTGACAAATAAAATCTTTAAAAAAAATGTTATAGAAAAAAAAAATGTTATAGAGCTAATACATATATATTTTTTCATTTCTGGGTCTACACAATTTTGTATTGCATAAAATAAGTGAATTCTCTCTTCCTGCTACCATAAACACTGGTATGAAGGAACCTTTTGTTCTCTTGGGTATGTACTCAGGAGTAGGATTGCAGGGTCATCAAAAACACACATCCTGGGGTTGCCTGAGTGACTCATTGGGTTAAGCATCTGACTCTTGATTTTGGCTCGTCATGAACTCAGGGTCCTGGGATCGAGTCCCACATTAGGTTCTGCATCAGTGTGGATTCTGCTTGGGATTCTCTCTTTTTCCCTCCCTTTGTCCCTCCCCCCTGCTTGTGCTCTGTCTCTCTAAAATAAACAAATAAAAATCTTTAAAAGAGCACACATTCTGAAAGTCACCAAGTCCTGCCAGAATGCTTCCTGAAAAGCCTGCGGTCTCCATGTCCCACCAGCAGTAATTGAATGCTCCTGTTTCCCCCACATCTTTGCTGACATTTTATATATTTAGACTTTTCATTTTTCTAAACCTATGGATATAAAGAGATACTTCATTTTAATTTGTACTTCTTCAATTATCTGTGAAGTTTAGTCTCTATATACTAGTTATTTGACTTTGTGCTATTGTGAGTTAAGACTTTGTGTTGATGTAGACCTTAATTTTGAATTCATCAGATATATCTCTTCTCCAACTTTTTTTTTTTTTTTTTTTTTTTTAACCTTGGAGTTATGCTTTTAGATTCCAGGGCTGTGGGGTTACTCTCTGATCTTACATTTTTTTGTTAGCCACCTATTTTTTTTTTTTTAAGATTATGTTTATTTATTTGAGAGAGAGAGCATGAGTGGGGGAAGAGGCAGAAGGAGAGAATATCCAAGCAGACTCTGGCTGAGCATGGAGCTGACACAGAGCTCGATCTCATGACCCTGAGATCAGGACGTGAGCCAAAAAACAAGAGTCTGACACTTAACCGACTGAGCCACCCAGGTGCCCCACTGTTAACCACCTTTACATTTAAGTTTCAGTTTATCTAGATGTCCCATTTAGATATATTAGCATTGTTTGAGGTAACAGATTCGTTATTTGTAATACAATGCAACAGATTAGTACGGACTAAAAGACCATGCTGCATCATGGGTACAGTTTGAAAAGAGGATTTAATGAGAAAGGAGAGAAGGCTATGCATAGCATGTTGCCATTGATGAAAAATTTAACACACAAAACGACACTTTACATCTTTCAAATAAACTTTCCATATCCAAAGACAGATGCCAGACAATTAAGTAATTCTTAGGTAGAAGGAGGAGAGAATGGGGATTGGAGATAAAGAGGAAAAAAAAACCCCACTTACATAAATAAACCAAGAGAGGGGCCTTCCACACGCTGATAGTCATAGTGTACTCTGGGCTGAGAGGAATGATTAACCAGTAGTCCGGGGATAGGTGAATATGATTTAGAAGAGGTGATGGGAAAATAGGTTAGGCAAAAATGGTTAATTGAAGGAAAACAGAAATAAAATATTTTAAGTGTTGTGATTCATAAGCAAGATGCCTGTAAGGAAGAAAAATGCCTCTAGGTAACTACGCCTGGTTGCGCTGTTTTGGTTTTTAAAGTTTTTGTGGGAGAAACAGGAACTTCTCTTTTCTTCCTGAGGTGACAATATCTATAATAAGGAAAGCAGATGTTACTTTTCAAGTGCATGTGTACACCTGCCACAAGACAAAATGAGTGGCTACTATTGAGAACAGGCTCTGGTTGTCTTTTATGTTGCTTGTTAAATTAAAACTCTTTCCCTGGCAAGTATAGGTTTGTAATTAAGTCATTTATCTTGTATGCTTTGGGCTGTATCTTAAATTTGATGATACACAGAGGTGATATGTGGGTGCTTATTACTTATAAAGTAGATGGGTGAGTTATTTTATTGGCCTTTGTCATTTGATGTTTAGGTTCTTCTTATTCATAACGAACATTGAATGTTGACTAACTGTATGCAACTGAAGGGAGCAAAGAAGATCGTGGTCTAGAACTGTGTTCTCAATGTATTTTCAACCAACACTCTTGGAGAACATGATATACTCCCATTAGTAGAAATGGCACTCTTTTGGCACCAAACTCAGTTAGTTACAGTATGAAGGAGTCTTTCCCTGCCCGATACAGATTCTGTATTTCCTTCCCCTCACTATCACATGTACTGTTTTTTGCTGTACTTAGTTCTCTTGGTATTTTGCTCCACGCCCCCTCATTGTCAACTTATTTAACACTATACTAACACTTTATATTTATAATCTCATTTATTCCTCATTACAACCTGCGTATTATAGATAAAGGAAACAGACTCTGAAAGGTTTAGTGATTATTCTTGGGCTATACAGCTGTAAGTAACAGAATCAGGTTTTGAAGCCAAACAGAACTCCAAAGCTTATTTTTGTCCTTCCTGACTACACTGTATTTTTCATGGCCTATCTTCTAAAAAGTCCATATTTGCATAGAATGTGATGTCTTCATTAGATTTCTTAATTTTTTAAAAGATTTTATTTATTTATTTGGCAGACAGAGATCACAAGTAGGCAGAGAGGCAGGCAGAGAGAGAGGAGGAAGCAGGCTCCCCGTGGAGCAGAGAGCCCAATGTGGGGCTCAATCCCAGGACCCTGGGATCATGACCGGAGCTGAAGGCAGAGGCTTTAACCCACTGAGCCATCCAGGTGCCCCAGACTCCTTAATTTTTTAAGAGGACTTTAACCCTACCCTCTGTTACAGCTATTGCTAAAGGATGTGGTGCTTTTAAGTTACACCACTGTCATTAGACGTCCCTATCAATCGCCCTGTTCTTTATGTTTTACCTACTCCACAGCTTTGAAGCTGGCCCTTTTCCATTCCCATTACTCTTTCCTGTTCTGAGAGCCTTGCACCTAGCCTTGCCTAAGCAGGCACTCAGATTCCTGAAGAAATTCTTGAAGAAATGAATGAATGGATGTTGGGATGGGTTGTCTTAGTTTCACTGCTTCTCTCTGGACTTCCTGCTTCACTTCTGTCTCCTGATGTTGTCAGTGGGCTATTCCTAAGATGTAAGTCCGATCCTGTCATACCTTGGCTTGGAACCTTCAGTGGCTCCTTCCACCTTTCAGGATTAACTTTAGGTTTGGCCCTTCATGCTAAGTAAGCCCCTGCATCGTGCTGGTCTTACCTCCTGCCTTTTCTCTCTGCTGACATGTGGTTTCATCTTAAGGCTATGTGCTCTGTGTCCTCCCACGTGCTATTTACTTGCAGAACCTAACTGTAGCATCACTGGGAGAGCATGACAACTCTGCTATCTGAGTTAGATGCCTTTTTTCCTTGCTCACATATCTCTTATACACAGTGTCATGACACATCCCCTATTAAATGGTTATCATGACTTTCTTATAGAGGGGCCTAATCTTAACACAGGTTCTTTACTCCTAGCCAGTGTCCAGCATTTAGTGAATAGCCAGTAATTATTGGCGGGCTGACTGAATATGAAATAGAGTAAGTCTGTAGGTTGTAATCCAGTCTAATTGTTTGTTCATTCGGTAACTATTTATTGAGTACTTACTATGTGCCAGATATTGTTTGAGAGGCTGGGGATCTTACAGTGAACAAGAACAGTACCTACCAGACAATTAAAAAGCAAGCACATAAATACACGGTGTTTGTAGTAAATATTGTAAGGGAAATGAAGAAGAATAAGGAGGTCCTAGAATACAGAGTCAAGCAAGGCATGTTTAAAGAGGAAACCTTTGAGCAGAGACCTGAATGAAGCAAGAGAGGAGCCTTGGGGCCGTGGTGTTGTTACTGGGGGGAGGGCGGGTGGTTCTGGGCAGAGAGGATGACATTTCTGAACATCTGTTATGTACCAGGCGTGTTCTAGAGACCTTGGAGATGGCAGTGAAAAGACTGTTAAACATCAGCATTGTTTATTGTTTAATTATGTAGTCTGTTATCTTTCGATAATTTGTATAATACTTTTAATGGTTTGGTTTTCCGAAACTGAAAAATCCCAATATGGGAAAGTCCCCTTGTTCTCCTCAATGGCTTGTCACTTCTTTATCCTTTTTCTGGGAGGACAACTCATAGATTTTTATTGTTCAGGGTCTCCTAACTCAGTAGGATACTGACTGATTTAGAGGACAGATTCTTCAATCTCTCCGTATTTAATTGTGGTGGTCAAAGATGTGTGAAAGCATCTTAGGTCTTTATGCCTTTGAGTTGATCGAGGTTGTGGATGTATATAAAATTCCGTTATTGTAACTGGATAGAGATACTACCGTTTCCTTTCACCAGACCCCCAATCTAGTCTGCAACCCTGGATAAACCTGCTTAAACCCTTTCGCCTGAGTAAGACAAGAAATCATAATTGTGACTACTGTTCTTGCTCTGTCACCTGCTTAGTACATAAATTAAGTCTGCTTTGTGGCAGTTCCCCCGTATGCAAGCAGGGCACCCTTCCAGTTAAGTTGTAAAAATCTGTGTTTAAGTAAGCCCCATGCCCTTGAAGAACAGGAGCTACAGAAATGTTGAGTCCAAAGAGAAAAACAAGAAAGAACATTCTTAAGAAAACTGTGTCAATTTGCAAATTCGTTGTCCTCTTGTGGCAGCTGACAGGTGGAGTGACAACCCAACCAAATAACACTAGAGCCATTGTTGTAGGAGGGAACTTAATATTGTTATTGTTCCGCTTAAATGAAGTTTGTATGAGACCATGCCAGCTCTTGTATTGAGAAAACCCAATCGGGCGGAAGAGTTTTTGGTTTCTGCCTTTAGAGCTGCCCAGCAACTCAGGGAAACCGATTAAATCTGGAAGGTGGCAGCTCACTCGACAGGCTTCTTCAGGCACCTTTGAGGAGAATCAAAGATAAATAAATACCACATTTTATGAGGGGAGTATGGGGTGAGAGGGAGTGCCTGGACAGGAGTTAAAATTTCAAAGGGTGGGGGAAGTTCTTGCTGACTTTTTTCCCTGATCAGGCTCTTGTCTCATGACCTCGTTCATGCTTGGATTAGAGCTGGCCCTTGTAAACATATGTGAGTTTGATAGGAAAAGGAGGAGATAGAAGTGTTTTGCAACGACCTCAACTGTAGAGGAGAATGATCAAATACAAATGTCTTTATTGGAAAAAAAAATGGCTTTTCAAACTATTTTATAAATCATATTGGATACTTATTTGCCTATGGAACATGTGAAACTCTGGCCTGTTGTACGAAGTTTAATTCTGAAAGTCTAAAGGTTTATGGCTCCTGTTCCAAGGCTGGTAAACTACTGTGGTACTTAGTTCCTCTATTTACTCAGTGTAGGCACTGGGCTCTCGTCCCTCCATTGTGCCTTACTTATTTTTTCCTAATATTTATGAATAATTTTAATGTGAGATGACCTGCGTCAAAGGGTCTATGGATATTTAATTAGCTAAAAATAATTCATTATTTTTCATAAACTTCTAGAGCTTTGGAAATCATTTGACCCATGCCTACCACTTTGCAAAGAGTGAACTGAGCCCAGAAAGGGTCAGTGGCTTCCTTAGGGCATTCTGCTAGCAAAGAGATATGCAGGGTCTCTGCTCAGATCCTGACCCCCATCAGAACTCTTTTTTTCCTATATTGATGCATATCTTTTGAGCTGTTTAGGGTTCAGTGTTACACTCAGGGGAGAGAACTATAGCATCTCATTTTATTGACTTATAAAGAATAATTCATAAAACAATTAAATGAATTCCTTGTATAATTCAGAACCTCGTGTGAATCAACCTAATAGTGTCAATCTCTATTTCCAGCAAACTTTTTAGGAGAGCAACTAGGATGTAAATGACCACATTGGGTTTCAATCTGTTGAGTTTTTCTTCCTGCCATGGAGAATATGGTGATTAAAAAAATACAAGTAGCCCCCGAGTTAGGCAACCAGGAGGTGAAGAACAAAAGCGAGAAAAGATACTTGGTTATCAGATGCCAATCACTGAGATTCTAAACTATTCCTCCTATGAATACAGTGTGGGTTTCTAGGACTGCTATTTTACAATGTTTTATGTCTTCATCCCCAACCTGTAGTAACTCTTCGTTTTATTTTCTCCAAGGTACGTGGTGCATGGTTAATTTAAAATTTTTAGTACCAGTTGAGGAAGGGAAGCTTTTCTAGATCCTTAGAGGACAGGCTGAAGGAAGGGTCCTTGCCCCAACTAGGATAAAGGAGAAGAAAATATATTACTGACTTCTGACAACTTCAGATAAGGAGCAAACAAATTTTTAGAAAGCAGTTAATTAAAGGCATTAGTATCAAATAACTTCTCAAAAGAAAGATGCTTTGTGGTTGAAAAATACAATTAATTACAACTAAAAATACAGGGACATTTTGCAAGTTCAGTATATTTTGTACCCCCTCAGAAGCAGGAGTTTGCATTTGTTGGTATTGGTTGTCGGTACTAGTTGTTGGTGCTAGTGGTAGGTACTAGTTGTCGCTTGTCGGGCCCATCCTCTTTTTGTCTTTGTTTTAGAAACTGGAACTCACGCAGTCCCAGTTTTCAGAAGGGCTGAGGTAACCTCCTTCAGTGTGACAATAGGACTGTTTATGTTGGAGACAAATCCCAGAAACTCAAGGTAACAACATACACAGGGTGAGAGAGTGTATCCGGGAGATTTTTATTTGGCATTTTTACTGCTAACAATCTACAGAAGTTTTAGTATTTAGTGCCAGGTCAGGCTTAAGGGGCAGTTTCTATTTCTGTGTGATTCTGAAGGGTTTAAAAGTCAACGACAAGATTATATAATAGAGGACAGAGATTCTGGCTTCTATAGAACCTTGCAAAGACATGAGGGAAGGCGCACAACTGGTTCTAGGCTCTTTGATTTTTATTTTGTTTTTTTTTTTTTAATTAAAAGAAGTCGAAAAGCAGAGTAAGTTCTATGGTTCATTGAGCAAGACTTGTTTGTCCAAAGTCTCTGAAACCCATGCCTCTTCCCAAACCAGTACTAAATACTTTTGTATTCTGTACAATGAGCAAAGCAGGTAAACTGAGAAACAAAGCATTTAGAAGATAGGCTTGTGGTCACATAGTGTAGCCAAAACAGGATTATCTAATCTACCCACTTCACTGCATATTCAACCAGCATTCATTCAGTAAAGGACTTTTCATCTAGGCTGAGTCTTGCTCTAAACACAGGGGCTTTTGGAACAAGGTTTTAGACTGTTGACGTCTTGTCTCTGCTCACATACTTATTGGGTGAATACTGCCCCATGTGATTTTTCTAAGTGGATTACAAGGAATCCACCATATATCTCATTCACTCATGAAACCAAGAACTTGCTCTCTTGAGCTTCCTAATGAGATATCTTTATTCATTTATTACGCATGACAAAGGCTGGGGCCTGTCTGTTCTCTGAATTCTTTGGTGTTCAAGGAAAGCCAAATCCATCATTTTACTATGCTTGCATGGGAGTTAGCTAAATTTGTAAGGTTTGCACTTTATTTTAACTTGTTTACTTAAGACTACAGATGTGAATAGGGCTATTGAGTCTGCCCAGGAGGCAGAAGTGTTGTTTTGGATGAAACTAAATGAAATACCCCTCTAGCACAGTGAAAGGTTAAAACTGTGGGAGAGACTAACAGTGTGTATCTTCTTCACTTTAAACACTTCAGAATTTTTTTTTTTTTCCCAGTCAAGAAGGATGTTCTAAGGTCGATTAGGGGATAATAATATCTTTAAATTTATGCAGTGAACAAAATACCAGAACTTCCAAGCGGTCAATTAGGAATAGCTCTGGTTAAAACTAACTTTGGACAAGTTACTTTTAATTAACCAAGTTTCAGTTTCCTGAACTATAAAATGAGATTGATAAATGCTTCCCAGGGTTGCTTCAAGCACCTAAATTCTCTGATTACTATATTATAGTGATATACTGATAATAAAATATTTAGATACATGTATAGTTTTATTTTATATTAAAGGAGATGGTTTGTAGTTGTCAATAGAATCGAATTTTTTTTGTGTATGTATGATTGAGTATACTTGCCTATGCATGGAAAATTTCAGGTTGTTAATAAGAAACAGTTAACAGTGGTTTCTTTGGGGAAGTAGGACAATGGGTCTGTAGAGAGGGAGAATTTTACATTCATTTAAACTTTAATTTATTAATTTTTTTTACTAAGTCCATGCATTGTTTAAAAATGAAAAATAAATTGACCTTAATATTAATTTTGAAAGGACAAAAGGAAGACTTTGAAATAATTACAGAATGCATACCAGGATAACAATATTTGGAATTTAATTTCAGATTCCAAATACTTTATGTAGCCTTAACATACTATTTATAATTATAAGTGGATTTGTTGTTCTTATAGTAAGAAAAGTCTTTTAAATCCTCCCTATCAATGAGAGCAGCTACTTTTGTTTGATGAAATAAGCAGCTTTTTAAAAGCATAGGAGTAGGGGTTAGCAATGTTAATGATAGGATTATATAGTTTTTATTTATTTGACACTCTAAAAGATCTTATTATTTCTTTAGTCTATCTGTGACAGTTTGTAGAATCATCTTCCTTTGATTTGCAGCTATGAGAATGAAATAGAAATGGAAAAAATTGGTTTTCAAACCAATTAATTAGTAATGAGGAGCACCAAGGTCAGAGTGTAGAATCTTTCTGAATGCCATGTCTTAAATGCAAAACAGTAGCTCCCTCTTCTTAGGAGATAGAACTACGGGAAATGAAAAAGCACAGTCTGTTGAAACATCAGAAGGCATTTTTAGAATCTGCACATGGCAACTGGACTTGAATTTTGGTTTAAACATTAGTTTTTGTCCTTTTGTCCTATTTTTACAGATGTTCCTATGTAGTTTTGAAAAACTCTAAGAACCCCCAAACTGAGGTTTCTAGCTTGGCATATTTGTAGGGTTCTTTGTCTTTTCATCTTTTCTACTTTTCTTTCACTCTTTTTGAAACAATGTACTTTATAGAAAATGAGGATCTAAGGAACATTCCATTTTATTTTTGAAAAATCAGAGTGCCGCCTTAGCTCTGTTAATGTACTTTTGTAATTATAACTGGTATAATATAGACATGGTAGTTTTTTTTTTTTTTTTTTTCAGCTATTCTGGTGTATTTCCCCCATCTGGCACTGTGTTTTCCTTATGCAAAAATAGAAAGTAAGCAAAAAAGTTAATTTAAAGGTGATCTGATCTGCTACATTGGCATTGTTGAAGTTTTCCTTTGTTGTTGTCAGATTTGCATTACCTCTGGCTAAATATATTTGTTCTTCTACTTTCTTCAGGCTGTGGTACTGGCATAATTTGGTTTACTCACTTCATTGGAGCATTAGGTCATTTATACTAATGTTGATAATACTGATGATAATAACTATTGCTGTCATTTATTAAGTTCTTATTTTTGCTAGATGCTATGTCCGACATTTTTAAAATTTGGTTTGCAAATATTTGAGTACTTTCGATGCCTCAGACATTGATCTAGGCTCTAAAGATATATGGTCAGTGAATGAGACAAAGCCCTTAAGAAGTTTATGTCTGGTATATTGTTTCTAATCTATATAAAATGTACAAGGTAGATATTTTCTTAATTTTATAAAAGGGAAAGTGGAGGCTAGAGAAGAAAAACAAATTTCCCAGCATTCTGTAGTTTTTAAGTGATGAAGGTTTAGTTTGAACCTATCTTACTTGATTCCAGTCTGCATTCTGTTCCCTTCTACTGCCTCATGATAGATCCATACTATCTCCTTCCCCATGTTTATAACATCCAGGATTGGTCTGAACATGCTTGTCTCTGGATAGAATTATTTTTTACCTTGATGATTCAAGAAAGTTACAAGAGACACTAAAGCCTAATACTTTGAGCGTCAAAAAGAATACAATATTTAGGAATAGTTTAACCAAAAAAAGGTAGGATTTATACACTGAAAACTATAAAACATTGTTGAAAGAAATTAAAGAAGCCTAAGTAAATGGGAAGATATCTCCTGAGTACGGATCAGAAGACTCAATATTGTTAAGATGGGAATACTCCCCAAATTGATCTACAGTTTCAACACAATCCCTGTCAAAACCCAGCTGACCCTGAAGTTCACTGGGACCCAGACAGCCAAAACAATCTTCAAAAGAACAACAAAGTTGGAGGGACTCGGGCTTTCTAATTTCAAAACTTACTACAAGGCTATAGTAATCTAGCTAGTGTGGTGCTGGTGTAGGACAGAAATATAGATCTGTGAATTAAAATTGAGAATATAGAAGTAAACTCTTTCATTTATGAGCAATTGAATTTTGACAAGCATTCTAATAATATAATAAATATATTTATTAATATTATATTATTATAAATGATATAATAATAAATATATTTAGCCAGAGGCAATGCAAATCTGATAACAACAAAGGAAAACTTCAATAATGCCAATGTGGCAGATCACCTTTAAATAAACTTTTTTGTTTACTTACTATTTTTGCATATGTGAAAGGCTGGAAAACAGAGTGCCAGATGGAGAAAAATTTTTCCAATGGAGGAACAATTAGTCTCTTCAATAAATAGCTCTGGGGCAACTGGACATCCACATGCAAAAGAATAAAATTAGCCCCCTATTACATACCATATATCAAGTGGATCAGATACCTAGATGTAAGCTATAAAGCTATACGACTTAAAAGAAAACAGGTGTAAATCTTTGTAACCTTGGATTAGGCACTGGTTTCTTAGGTATGACCCCAAAAGCACCAAAAACCAAAGTAAAAATAAACTGAGTTTCATCAAAATAAAAAACTTTTTGTGCTTCAGAGTATACCATCAAGAAAGTAAAATGACAACCCACAGAATAGAAGAATATAGTTGCAAATCTTATATCTGATAAAGGTCTAATGTTCCAGAAAACATTAACACTTGAAACACAATGATAAAAATATAAAAAACCCAATTAAAAAGAGATGAAAGATTTGAATAGACATCTTTCCAAAGAAGTTATACTGATGATCAGTAAGCACTTGAAAAGATACTCAACAGCCATTTGTGAAAAACACATCAAAACAGGGATGAGATACCACTTCACACCACTAGGACGTTGTGAAAGAGAGACAATAACAAGTGTTGATGAGGTGTAAGGGCATGGAAACCTTCATACCATGTTAGTGGGAATGTAAAATACTGTAACCACTTTGGAAAACAGTATGGCATTCCTCAAATGACCCAGCAATTCTACACCTAGGTGTACAGCCATGATAATAGAAAATATGTTCACATAAAAACTTGCACATGAATATCCATAGTAGCCTTATTCATAATAACCAAAAGATGGAAACAGCTCAAATATCTTATCAACTGATGTTGTCTCTCAGCTGGTGAATGTGTAAATAAATGAGGTATACCCATACAATGGAATAGTATTTGGCAATGAAAAAGAATAAGGTACTGATAGATGCAGTAACATAGATGAACATTATGTTAAGTGAAAGAGGCACAACAGCTACATACCCTCTGGTACCATTTATGTGAAGTGTCCAGAATAAGCAAATCTATAGAGACAAAAAATAGATTGGTGGTGGTCAGGGTCTGGAGCAAAAGAATGGGGAGTGACTGCTAATGAGTTTACAAAGTTTCTTTTGGGGGTAGTAAAAATATTCTGGATTTAGGTACTGATGATGGTTATACAATTCTGTGAGTATGCTAGATAATAGTGAATTCTTTAAGGGGGTAAGTTTTATGGTGAGTTATATCTCAATAAAACTGTTACATGTATTTAAAGATATATTACTTCGGTTTTGGATTTTCTGTGTTTGGGTTATTTCTATTTGAGGATAATGTAATCTAGGCTTTATCCATGAAGACCTTTAATCTTTATTTTTGTATATCTATTTATCGCTTTACTTTCCACCAGCTAGTATTATTACATACAGACAAAAAAAAAAAGATAGAGTAATATGATGTCATTTTTGTTTACACTTCCTTCTTGCTCTTAAAAAAAAAAAAACCCAAAACTTTAATGTTATATTAATTTTCAATCCAAGACTGGCATATTGTTACAATTACATCATTTGAAAATGTGTTTATTTTCAAGAGTACGGATTTGATTTAGAAACTGCTTTTCCTGCATTCTTTGTTATTCATGGCACTTGATGGCCACACACTTAAAATGCTCCTTGGCCAGAGCACAAGAATCTTGGGGGGGTCAGTGTAAAAATGATTCATGGTTTGATAAAATACAGACAGGTTGAATATGACTTTTATAATGTGTCTGTGAGCCCAGCTTATGGTATGAATTCATACATATCCTCTTTTTTTTTTTATAAACATGGAATTGAAGTAGGTTTTCTTTCTTGAATGTTCTGGCATGGTGCTAGTGAAAAGTATGAGTGTCCTACTCAAAGCATTATGTAATAGGAAGCAAAGTTTCCTGAGAGAAATATTGGGCTTGGGAGAATGAGAAGGTAAAGTCTTTGCTGGTGGACAGTTCCTTTCCACTGAAATTCCCAATGCATTACCCCAGGGAGTGCCCAGGGATCCTTTGCTGTAGTTGCTAGACAATTCAGGGTGATTGGATAAAGAAACCAGTTATTTGGGGCCTCGAGTATAGACAGCAAGGAGCCATGGTTCTGAATGTGGTGTCTGGCTCTGGCGTACTTGCTAGTGATGGCAATATGGGCTGGACGGAAAAGAGCGGGTGGTAGTACTTGATAACACAGGGCAGTGGCATCACCAATGTCTTTGCTGGTCTTCTCTTTTAAAAAAGATTATGTTTTAACCTCTTGTCAAATTGAATGTCCCTGTAGTCATTGCCTGCCAAATATTGGCATACATGGAGAGAATTCTGTACCAAGGCTTCAGTTTCAGCCACATTTAAACTGTTCATCTTAATCAACTCTTGTATGCATTGCTCCCACTCACCAGCAACTTTCCCTCTGCCTCTTAGTCTTTGTGCCCAGTTCAAGTGATAGCAAGCTCTAAATTTAGCTCCTTTGAATCCCTGCCTAACCTTATAGTTGTCGCTTTCAGCAGCTCCCTGGCGAGATGGCATATTTTTAAAAAATTTTCTTTTCCAGTCTTCAAAGCAGTATGAACCCTGAATAAATCGGTGATCTATTTTAATTAAACTATAATAGATTATTCAGGCTTTAAAAGTAGTAGGAGTGGGTACGTTAAATTTTTAAAGATTTTTATTTCTTGGGGCACCTGGGTGACTCAGTGGGTTAAAGCCTCTGCCTTCGGCTCGGGTCATGATCCCAGGGTCCTGGGATCGAGCCCCGCATCGGGCTGTCCGCTCCGCGGAGAGCCTGCTTCCTCCTCTCTCTCTCTCTGCGTACTTCTGATCTCTATCTGTCAAATAAATAAAATCTTTAAAAAAAAAAAGAAGATTTTTATTTCTTTATTTGACAGAGAGAGATCACAAGTAGATGGAGAGGCAGGCAGAGAGAGAGAGAGAGAAGCAGGTTTCCTGCCAAGCAGAGAACCCGACGTGGGACTCGATCCCAGGACCCTGAGATCATGACCTGAGCCGAAGGCAGCCGCTAAACCCACTGAGCCACCCAGGCGCCCTCACTTGAATTTCTAAAAAAAAAAAGTTTTATGCTAGAAAAACATTTGAATTATCACAGCATCTTGGAGTTAAATAAGATCTTGAGATATCATCCATCCTCCTCTTCTAACACAATATTTTAGATAAAAAATCTTCAGAAAATAATAATTAAGTAATTTTATAAACTTCTTAAATAACTCATACCAAAGTTTGCCGGTTTTCGCTCTCAGGGAAATTATGCTTTAAAATTTTCAAATTATTTCCTTTAGCAAGGAATAATCAGTTTTCTCATTTATTTTCCCCTATTAGTTTGTCTCAATCTGAGACAAACCATTCTTCTCTGCACTAAATATTTCTCCCCCAAATATGGAAAAATCTCTTGGACAAGTGACTTCATAGTCACCCTTGAGTTCAAGTTGTGCTTGAACTGAACAGAGAAATCTGGTTTTAGTGCCTGGAGAGATGCTAAGACTGAAGTATTATTAATAGATTCCCCAATTCTGCTAAAGTTCATAACTAGACATTTGCCATTTCCCAAAACTGTCACATTCAGGAACCCCTGAAACTGGGAAAGTTAAGTTTAGCATATCTTCTCTGTCAGGTTGAAGTTTAAGATAGGGGCAAAACTGTACAAGGGACAGCAGACCGCTTCTTTGAAGTACCCTTGAGGCATTCAAGATCCTGGTGGGTTAGAAACTCAGAATGTTTCAAGGAGCATGACTGGAGTGAAAAGTGGAGGATAAGGAGATTCTTAACTGGTTGGAAGAAGTCGGAAGGTGTTCATGCTATCCATAATCCCTTTTTCTTACCATTATTACTCGGCGAAAGGACGAAGCTGAATTTCCTTCCTTTCTCATGCCTGTCTCGAGGTTGTTTCCTGTACTGGATATAGAGGGGAAGTAGCCAGGGGTGGGCGGAGTGGAAGGGGGGAGCAAAGTGGTGTTAACTTGTTTTAGTTCTTTCTTTTAGGTCTTTGGGTGCCAAAGTCTTATTGATGATCAGTTTAGATTTTCATGAACGAAAGCTGAAATAATGATTATTCCTACTTACTGAACACAACGATTGTACCAATTGCTTTATATTGTTTTATTTAATCTATACAACACTATGATAGCATTTTTCTATAAATTAATACATGTAAAACACTCACAATACTGCCCAAAAGGTGGTATGAGCTCAATAAATGTTGTGGTTAACCTCTGTTTTGGAGACAAGAGAACCATGTCTTAGAATAGCATTGGTAGAATTTGAATCCATCGGCATAAAACTCTATAGACTGTGCTCTAAACTGTTGGGCACTATTTGTTTCTCTCTTCCAAGAACTCAGCTTTTTAAACAAATTTCTTCCCTGATACTTTCCTGTAAAAGTACTCTAGTATCATACTTGCTTTTTAAACTCTATATTCTGACTCATTCCAGTTTGTGAGTCCTATATCCTTTCTTTCCCCCTAGGGAAGTTCATTCTTCAAATTATCAAGGTCTGGACCAAATTTATTTAGTGAGAATGTAGAATTTTTCTTACAAGATTTTAAAAGGACAAGTAAGATAATTACACGAAAGGATCTGTTTAGGCTCTTTTTGCATGGTAGGGGGTGGACCAAATAACCTTTGGATCACTTCCACTTGTATAATTCACCATTTCGGCAGGACAGCAACATTTCAGGCCAAAGTTCAACTTTTTTTTTTTTTTTTTTATTAAATTCTTTTATCGTCGCCAGGAAACTAGAGAAAATGAATTCTTCACAGTGTGCTTGTGCATGCAACTTGAAACGGTTTGCACACTAAATGAAATTAAATGAAAGACAGCTGTTTGGGAAAGAGCTGTCAGAAACTGATTGGGTTCTATTAGAGGAGAATAGGGGGTAGGAATAAATTTTCAGAAACAGGATATCAGTGGTTTAAAAAGCAAGCAAATTTACATACACAAAACTCTCATGTGGTTGTGCTGTTGCGTGTCTTTTTAGTTCATCCATCTTAAACTGTTATTTGCTCTTGGTGCGTAGGTGTCTGCTTACAAGGCTTCTCTTCCCATATCAAATGTGCAGCAGTTCATTCTTTTCTGAGAAGTAAATACAGCACAGCCCCACTACAATGCCATTCTTCTAAGTACTTTGGTTTTGGTTAAACTGCAAATTCAGTCATGTTCACCAAACCATTTCCTTTACCCCAGTGTGCCTCTCCATTCCAGCCAAAAGACAAAAGGGGAAGGACCACCTTGGGCAGGTGGCCAGAGGTGCCCCTAGGGTCTCCTGAAATGGCTGCTAGCAAGAAGGGAGTAATTACATCCCACTACAGACTGAAAGCAGATGGTCACCTGGGGTGATAAGTATTAATGACCTTATTAAGCCTTTGATTTGTGACTTATTGTGTACCTTCCAGGCCCTCAAGTTAGGTTACCTGTGTGATCCTCCTCCCTGTCTCTGAGGCCCTGTTGCTCATTGTTTGGGCATGTGTTTTTATAGATTACCCTCAAGCCCCACTACGGCTAAATAGCTGGCCTCACTAGGCTATCTTCCCCCTTCCTGCCTGCACATAGTAGGTTCTGTGCTGGGCTCCAGTGGCTGATACAGCGCTGCACGTGGGACTGCCTTTTAAGGAATAGTTATCTGAGCCTTTGGGGGGCTGATTCTTCTTTTTTTTTTTAAATTATTTATTTATTTATTTGACAGACAGAAATCACAAGTAGGCAGAGAGGCAGATAGAGAGAGATGGGGAAGCAGGCTCCTCGCTGAGCAGAGAACCTGATGCGGTCCTCTATCCCAGGACCCTGAGATCATGACCTGAGCTGAAGGCAGAGGCTTTAACCCACTGAGCCACCCAGGCGCCCTGGGGGGTTGATTCTTGAAGGATAACCTATCCACAGCATAACCTCATACGGGAAATACAGTGAGCATTCGCAGTTAGAAATCCTAGGATAACATTATACTCATTAAATCGTAGTCTCCGAAGCCTTTCTTTCCATTGTATTTTTTCATTTTCAACCCCACTTAACAGCGGTCTTCCATAATTCATTAAGTCCCAATCTCAACTGCCTTCTTCGGAGATCTTGCTTGCTATCTTCTCAGTTCCTTCTTTCTTTTTTTCTGATGCACAGTACACATCCACATCCTCTCCCTTGGCTGAGATTAAGGAATCCCATGATTCAGTGTGTCTGTCTATAGCCTGAGCTCCCTGTCCACCCATCTTAATCACAGGGTAGACCCTATCACCATCTTGGAGTATCCGTTCTGTTTCCATGTCTCCCAAGAGCCTAGCACATGGCACCATCTCCAGCCATGCACATGGACACAATTTCAAACTGAATCACAAGAGTGTCCTGGGGATCCCATAATTCCCCATTTATAAGGCCACATTGGGGAATAATAATGAAAGGTTACAATGCCAGTGTTCCCATAGGGTAGACCCAGCATTTTCTCTGACCAGGAGAAAAGTGCTAGTAAAATAAGTGTGTCTTGATTATGTCCCCTCCTTCTCTGATATAATTTACATAAATGAGTGTCTGGCCTTCCAGAGATTATGTTACAACTCCTGTACTCAGTATAGCTTCGACAAAGTAAGTGGGGTATCCGGCCCCAGGTCAGAGGCTTCCAGCAAGGTTCCGCATCTTTAAAAATACATATACTGAAGGACACATCACTATTGAAAGTAAGCCTGAACCTACTGGAGATTTTTGTTGGGGGTAATATTTGCTTCCTAGTCCTCAAAGAGGTGCTTCTGGTTAACTCTGAATGCTTTCTGCCTTTTCCTCCTGATTGTGTTCCAGAGCAGATATCAGCACTTTTCCTCTTTATAATCAGGAAGTTGCTGAGCACTCATTCTGAGAGTCATGGCCAGAAAGGACAGAGTCTAGGGAAATTAGGAATATTCTACTTCTTATTTTCTCTGTATCCCAAAAAGAATTAAATCATCAGGCCATCATCACTATTGTCACCTAGTTAGATTTAACTATTATGCAACTTATCCTGCCAGTGTCCTTTCTCATTCATTCAGAACACATCTATTGAGTACCTGTTATGTGTTCCACATGTGCTTGGGCTGATGTTAGAAAAACTGGTCATCTCTTGTTCCCTGCTCTTGAGATCTTATGGTCTGGTGAGCTGTACGTTTTTCTGAGTGTCAGTATGATCGCTCTGTTAATGGCATTTATGTCAATAATAGGCCTTAATAATAGATTTCTCTCCTTCTTCAATTGGCCAGCATAACATTTATCTTCTCCACAAAATCTGATCAGCCCTTTTGTCGACCTGATCTCAGACGAGATTACAAAATGTACGTTGGGGTACATGATGACACAACCTCAAATATAATTCTTTCTTTAGATAGTCTTTCTCAATTCTTGACAAATTTTAAAACATTGTGAGTCTTAGCTATAGTAATTCAAATTTAATTATCATGTGATCAAGCTGGGGTGGGGTGATTGTTTTTAGTGTAGCCATAGGAAATCCAAGCCGACAGCTGGGCTGCAGCTGTGTCCCTGCTGGCTCTGTGGAGCTGTATTCAGAGCGAAAAGTGGTGGCAGCTCCCCAGGCTTCCCCACTCCAGGAGATGGTCTTCTTTGGTCATCTGAGGCGATACCTGCCAGATGCTTTTGAAGCCAGTTCAATTAACACTCAGGAAGTGAGACTTCAGTAAAAAGAATATATTAAGCTATATTAAGAATATAGCTCACATTTAGTGGGTATGTCATCACCATTTTCCTCTTTACAAATTCAATAAACTCACTACACAGAAAGAATATTTACCTCATATAATTAGGCAGTATTTCCCCTACATGACAAAGACATGCTTTTAAATTTGGTTGCTTAAGGTTCTCTGAACTCTCATAGGATTTTTGATCTATGTTATCTATCTAATTTTTTTGCCTGAAAATATGTTATAGATTCTATTGGGTAGGACAGCATACTTAAGTTTAAATATAGTTGGTTTACTGATTTTTATTAATTTCACTAGAATTTGCATTAGCTACCTTTTTTTAAAAAAATATTTATTTTATAGAGAGAACACATGCATGCAAAGCAGCAGGGAGGGGCAGAGGGAGAGGGAGAGAGAGAGAATCCCAAGCAGATTCTGTACTGAGCCCCGACCCCAAGGCGGTTCTCCATCCCACCACCCTGAGATCACAACCTGAGCTGAAACCAAGAGTTGGTTGCTTAGGGACCAGAACTAGGTTGCTTAGGACACCTAAGTGCCCTGGCATATTAGGTATTTTTAACTTTCTTGGAGGAAGTCTGTTATTTCTAACTTTGCTGAGTCAATATCATCCTTATTGTAAATGATAAGATAATGAAAGCTGGAAAAAATTTTTTGTAATGCATAACAAGTAAGTGGTTAATATCCATATGTGTTAATAATTGTACAAATCAATTCAAGAAAATCCATGAGAAAAAGGTAAGAGTTTGGAACAAGTAGTTCCTAGATGAAGAACTATAATTTGCCAGTGATAAGCTTGATAATATTTAAAGAAATGCAAATTTTAGTACATTCTCTAGGAAGGCTTTTCCCAATGTGTTCAGCTATCAGTAGAAAGGTGTGATTGATGCTCAGGGACACTGGTATAAACAAGGAAAGGTTCCTTTTGCTGGGCATTTGTTGGAGGTCCTCTCAGGAAGGAGTTGTCTTTCGTACGAATGAGAAACTTCTTGTTGAAGGCTTTCTCACATATAACACATTCATACGGATCTCTGCAGCATGGATTTTATAATTAGATCTGATTCTTGTGAGAAGGCTTTATCACTTTCAAACAACAAATGCTTTTTCTCTCATGTATGAATATTCTGGTGACACGAGGCCTGATACCTGGCTCTCGGGGTCACGAGACAGAGCCCTTAGTATGGTCACTACATGGAGAAACTAAGTCTGAGCATCGGAGGTTTCTGCACGTTAGTCATGGCAGTGAGTGAAGGCCTTCCCATAAATTAGTTCATATAGAGGTTTTTCTGCTGTATAAATTAACTGATGCACTTGAGGATGTGATTTCCCTAGCGAAAGATTTCCCACAGATACTATTTCCATGAGGTTTTTCTGCAGTATGAATCTTCTGATGAGTAATCAACTCCAACTTCTGTCTGAAGGCCTGCCAACATTCAGTACAGACATAGTTTCTCTCCAGTATGAAGTTTTGGGTATGCAAGCAGTCTTAATCTTTTGGAGTGTTTTCCACATTCAGTACATGTATAGTTTTTCTCTTGTGTGAACTCGCTGATGCCCTAGGAGTTGTGGCACTTACAGTTGTTCTACTATTTTATCCTACATACTTGTGATCGTTACGGTGACAGCTCTCCAGTCCTGAGTCATAGCTAACCCCTCAGCCTCATTGAACAATATGCTTTGCACTCAATCATATTTTTTTGTTGTTTTAGATCTGAATCTATTATAGTGGAGTTGGACTATTTTCTTTTAATCACAGAAATTGTTCCAAGTTACAGTATTAGAACACAAACCATTTGTTTCACACTGACCCATTTCTATAGATTGCTTACTGATTTACCATAATATTCATCCTTCCTTTATGTAATCTGAGTGTAATCCAATCAAAGGAGAGTTTTCTTATTTACCATCCTAGTGTGTTAGTCACTCTTTCACTGGAAGCTTTTGAGGGCGATGCATAGCATTTTGCCATTAAATTTTTACAATAAAATGGGATGGTTTCTGTGTTATATTTTATAATATATTGACATATAAAATTGTTACATCAAAAGTATTTGTTTTCTTAATCTTGTTACTCTCATTGTGATGAAGTTTAAAAAAATTTTTGAGCATAGTTGGTACACAATGTTGTATTAATTTCATGAGGAGAACATAGTGATTCACCACAAGTGTAGCTCACTGCAAATGTAGCTACCATCTTTCATTTTGTGATGAATTTTTTATTATCCAAATATGGGCTAAATATTTATCAAACTGTGTTTCTTTGTCATGGGTTTCTTCTTTTTTTTTTTTTTAATATTTTATTTATTTATTTGACAGAGACAGAGAGATCACAAGTAAGCAGAGAGAGAGGGGGAAGCAGGCTCCCTGCCTAGCAGAAAGCCCAATACGGGGCTTGATCTCAGGACCTTGAGATCATGACCTGAGCTGAAGGCAGAGGCTTAACCCACTGAGCCACCCAGGTGCCTCTCTTTGTCATGGGTTTAATGTGCAAGTAAAAATACTGATATTTCTCTAAGTTTTCCATAATATCATTTTCATTGGACATCAACTGATTTGTCAGAATTAATTATTAATTGTCATTTCTTGCAAGTACTGTTTATTGAGTGTTTACTGCATATAACAGATACTGTGCAGAATATTTCATGTACTGTCTCATTTAATTATCTTAGTAATTTTTAGTATGACACTGTGTTTTCAGGTTGGTGATAGTTTCAGGTGGGCTAAGATAGAGCATGAGTACCAGTAGTGCAAAGTGGTTCATTGATAAAATGTGTAAAGCTAGAGCAACAGGCTAAATTACCCAAATATTGTTAAGATATAAAGTTTTTTTTTAGCCCACATAGGATTTTGTCCTTTGGATAATGAGAAAATATGGTCTTCCGTTTAAGCAGAGAGTTTGAGAGTTACTAGATTATATTGTGAACTTTTAATTTTTACTCTCTAACTCTGAGTCATTATATTTCTGTTATAGTCCCCAACTGGGAAGCTGAGTGAATGTGCCTAACTGTGACTAGGGTGCATTTTGTGCATTCACAGGCTGAGAGCATCTGTGAATAGTACTTGGTTTTTAGCTAGTACTGTTTGTTCATGGTTCTGCGTCCTATTGAATTGGGACTTTGCTTATATAAAGAAATGTCTATAAAGCCACAGGCAAGTAAAGTTGGAATTTCTTCCTTGGGGAAATCTGCAGTGTAGAGTTATAAGCAAATATTAAGGTTCAAAGTGGGTAATATAATGAGCACAGTCAAGGAATAAGTAATTATGTAACACTTCATGTTTGCAAAATGTTTTACAGCCATATTCATTGATTTACATAAGTCCCCTGGAAGGTAACAGTGTTATTACATGTGTTTTATAAGCAAGAGGGGCAAAATGTGGGCAAATGAAGTGGCAAAAAGAAGAGTGACAAAAATTAGAACATTGATTCTAAGGTGTAGGCCTATATCCTATACCACGTTCCTTCGTTAGGGAAATAAATAAATAAAATGCTTCTGTTTTGTTACGACATGGGCATAGTACCTATTTGGATAATAAATATTTATATAATTGTTTTTGAATATTTAT
Organism: Mustela nivalis; assembly: GCF_964662115.1. Classification (NCBI taxonomy): domain Eukaryota; kingdom Metazoa; phylum Chordata; class Mammalia; order Carnivora; family Mustelidae; genus Mustela; species Mustela nivalis. The sequence goes on along the minus strand of NC_139025.1, from coordinate 33,223,612 downwards.
ATAATTTTATATATTATTTTCTTTTATTTTTTGGCTATGTGGCTCAAAGGCATTCTAACGCAAATTCTAATGAATGAATATCTGAGCTTATTAGCTCATGGATAAGATTCTGAGTTACAAATTCTCCATAAAACGCTGCAGATGATGGGACGCCTGGGTGGCTCAGTTGGTTAAGCAGCTGCCTTCGGCTCAGGTCATGATCCCAGTGTCCTGGGATCGAGTCCCACATCGGGCTCCTTGCTCGGCGGGGGGCCTGCTTCTCCCTCTGCCTCTGCCTGCCATTCTGTTTGCCTGTGCTCGCTCTTTCCCCTTCTCTCTCTCTGATAAATAAATAAAATCTTTAAAAACAAAAAACAAACAAACAAAAAAAACGCTGCAGATGTCACGACCAACCGATAGGTGAATGTGTCCAGTCGACGCTCAGTGTTGATCTAGAGAGAATACATTGTGAGACCGACAGAGGCATGGCCGGGAGAACTGACCTTGTTGACCACACTGCCTGTGGCTGCTCTCTGTCACTCTGTTTCTCTTTGTATTTTCCTTCCCCCTGCCACTACACCCCCCCCCCACCAAAGAATAGCAAATTTCTGCTAAAGAGTAATAATTTGCTCACAAGCTCAGCAAGGTAAAACAAGATGGTCCATAACAGAAGAGAAGTCTAAAAGCTGACTTGGTCCCCTACATTAGAAAGCAGGAGGAGACATGATAAATTATTGCATTCAGTGAACTTTTCTTTTACTTACTGAGTGCACAGAAATGGCTTTAACACCCTGAGGTGTGACCAGAAGGTAATGAAGAGTGATTTTTTTTGAAAATAAATATACTGTAAGTACACTGTTTAAATGACTGCTATTCTTCAATGTAGCCATTCTTTACACAAATCCAACAATGCTGTCATTGCAAAAAATATTTTTAGAACTCGTCCTTTTGAATTGCCTTTAGAAGCCATTTATGAACTGTAAGGGAAAACAGTCTCATATTTACTTAAAGTCATACCATGTTTTTTTTAATCAACCCTTCCCCTTGCCAGAAACTTATTACCCAAATAGATTACTGACCTTTTCACCAGCCTTTGTTCTGCACTAATTTTTTTCTCTTCTGTTGTCGATAGTTCTGTACTTTTAAAAAATAAAGATTTGCTGTCAATAAAAGTATTTATTGTTTTAACATTTTTATTTTGAAACAATTTAGACTTTAAAATGTTATAAAATAGTACAGACAGTTCCTGTATACCCTTTACCCAGCTTCCCTTAATGTGAACATATAACTTAAGCCCGGTACAGTTTTCAAAATCAGGAAATTAACACCAATAAAATACTATTTGTTAAGCTATAGACATTATATAAATTTCTCCAGTTTTCCCCACTAATATTCTTTTTCTGCTTCAGGATCCAATCCAGGATCCCACACTACTTCATCTTGCTGTCATGTGTCTGTCCTTGTGACAGTTCCATGAGGATATTTAAAGGAAAGCATCATCTCTCTCCCAACCCTTGCAAAAAAAAGAACAGGAATACACTCTGAATGTGATTCCAAAAGTACCTCTGTCACTGTCACTGTCTTGCATATTTTTTTTCCTAATTTTATTTTATAGTTTGTAATAGAGTGGAATAGTTGACAGAACACCAGTTTGTTCAAATTACTTGTCTATGTATTTGAGGGTTTTTCTTTTGTATTTGAGTTTTAAAGTATAATTAACATAGAATATTTTATCAGTTTTAGGTATTCAACATAATGATTCAACAATTCTGTACACTACCCAGTGTTCACCCAGATGTGGAGTCACCACATGTCACCATACAACAGTATTAAAATATTATTGATTATATTTCCCTATGCTGTACTTTTTACCTCAATGGACTTATTTATTTGATAACTGGAAGTTTGTACCTCTTAATTTCTTTTATCTGTTTTGCCCACGCCACTCTCCCTCTTCCCATCTGGCAACCACCAGTTCTCTGTATTAAAGAGTCTGTTTGTTTGTTTGTTTGTTTGTTCATTTGTTTTATTATTGTTGTTGTTTTTAGATTCCACATGTCAGTGAAATCATAAGATATTTGTCTTTTTCTGACTTACTTTGCTTAGCATTTGACCTTTTACTTTCATCCATGTTGTTACAAATGGCAAGATCTCATTCTTTTTTAAGGCTGAGTAACATTGCATTGTATGTATATACCACATCTTTTTTATCCATTCACCTGTTGATTGGTGCTTGGGCCATTTCCATATCTGGCTGTTGTAAATAATGCCGCAATAACCATAGAGGTGTGTATATCTTTTTTGAATTTGTCTTATTGCTTGCTTTGGGTAAATACCCAGTAGTGGAAAAGGGTCAAATGAACAAACAAACAAACAGATGCTTCCTTTAAATATCTATTTCACCAAATATTCATTGAATAAATGACTACATTAGTATAATTAAAGGAAATGAACGCATTTTTGTTCAGGGCTTCTGTTGATTTGAGCTCCTTCTAGTAAGATAAGGGACTGTCGAAACTGTTTAAATCCTTCAAAGTTAACCAATTCCAAGCAGGGAAATTTTAAACAAATAGTGGCTCTTTTTCCTGTTTCCTCTGGTCTCATAAATATTTGAGATCTAATAAAGATGTAGAAAAATTTTATAGAAGTTATTGTTTTGTTCCTTACTTACAGCACTTCCAATTAGGCTCTTTTTCTTACTTAAATAAGAATTGGTGCATTTACAAAGAAATGGGGCAGAGGGCTGAAAACTATAGTCCTTTGTCACTTGTTCTCAAGAATCTGACCGTTTAGAACTTCTTGGCTTTTTGTTTTTCCCAACACTTAACTGGTTAAAGGAAATGGTGACTGTTAGACATAACCCACCACTGGCAAAGTTCATATGAAAAAGGAGAGAGAACCTGATTGGTTCACATCAACATTTAGGTTAGTCATAGAGCATTGACTAACATATAAATTGTGGGTTCTTAGGTCAATATAGTACCTTTCATTTACTTGGCAGAGACAGAGGGGTAGGATCATATAGTATAAAGAATGACTACTACCCCTGAACAGGGTAAAATAATACCGGTCAGATTCTTGAGAATTCCCCTTAGAGGAATGTGGGTAGGCAGATGACATAATACATGTCTGCTACAACTTCTTACTACCTTGAAACATTAGAAAAGTTTCATAAATGCTCTGGTTTTCAGTTAACCTAAAATAAGGCTAATAAAGAATGCTTGTAAAGTTACTGTAGTGATTAGAGATAATATATGTAAAATGCCTGGTGCACTGTAGTACTCAGTAAGTTATAGCTAGTGTTATTCCTACACTTGATCTTAGCCAAAAGGCCGAGAAGCGCTAGCTAGCTAGTATTATTCCTATATGAGATAATAATAAATGTGTTCTAATCTGGAACACACAAAAGAAAAAAAATCTCTGATATCCAAAGAGTTAAGATATAATGTCAAAACTCAGAGACCTTGTCTTTCTAATAACCAACTCTTATCATTTCAAAGAAATGGTTGTAGAGAATTCTACATCTAACAATACAATAGAAGATGAATACATTACACCTAAAATTTATGGTTAAAATGTAAAATCTGTCTTTTTAAAGCATGGTTCATCTGGAGATAAAGTAAGAAAAGTAAGTGTTGACTATAAATAACTGAAAAAAAGAACATTTCTCAGAAGAAAAAAATTGGGGAGGATTTTCCCCAAGAAGCAGCTGCCAGTCCTTGGTGAACTAGAGTCTTGGTTTTCATGGGCACACGACACACTCAGAGTTGAAGAGATAGGAGACAAAGCTGGGGTCTGAGCCGGGTAAGAGGCTAAACAGGAGCCTCCTGCTTATAGTCGAGACTCCAAAGGGGAATAACCTCAGTAGGCAAAATACGAAAAGCTGCCCCTGAAGTAGGAGACCTGCTCCTCTCAGCTGTGGCTCTGAATGGATCCGGGGCGGGCAGGGGGGTGGGTGGTGCGTGTATGGCGGGGGCTGGAAATCTGTCACTCATTCATTCATTCATTCATTCAACAAATACTTTTTTATTAAGTGCCTGTTCTATACTAGGCACTATTCTAGACACTGGGCATTGTGAGAACTTTCTTTTTTGTTTTTTTTTAAAGACTTTATTTATTTGACAGAGAGAGAGGTCACAAGTAGGCAGAGAGAAAGGGGGAAGCAGGCTCCCTTCTGAGCAGGGAACCCCATATGGGGCTCGATCCCAGGACCCTGAGATCATGACCTGAACCGAAGGCAGAGGCTTATAACCCACTGAACCACCCAGACGCCCCCACTGTGAGAACTTCTATATAAAACTTGTGGGCTTAGGGCTGGAAATTTGAACGGTTTATATGGCCTAAAAACTTGTTGATTAATTTGATGTGAAGAAGTATTGATTTGATAATGTCCCTGGATTGGTAGTGTTCACAAGCATCTGTGATGTGAATGCTTACTACATTCTAGGCACTGTTCTAAGCTTTTTATGAGTTCTAACTCATAAAATTCTTCCAAAAACCTTATGAAGCAATCATACTGTTTTCCAAAGCAAGGAGGCTAAGCAACTTACTTATTCAAGACCACACAGTTTATATGTAGAAGAATTTAGTTCCAATCTGTGCTTTTAACAACTACACTATATTGTCTTTCATGTAAGCTTACTTTTCTCATGCATATATATGTATGTATATATCTTATTTGAGAGGCTAACATCTTGCTTAATAGGAACACCAAATACATTTCCATAAGGTCATTGAGATAACTAGCAGAGAACTCAGATCACACAACTGTAACGTCTCTGTTCTCTGAGGCCTTATAAGAGCAAAACAGTAAACCAGCTCCCTCATGTCACTTAGTTTGCAAATAGTTTTTGCTCATTTTGAAAAATCAACAGACCTCACAGGTCTGTTAATAAAGATAGGCTTTCTTGCTCTTATTTTAATGAGATAAAGGTACACTTGAAAGAGATTATGGAAGTTTCTGAAGCTCTGGTGACAGAACTACATTTTCCCACATAATGTCATTTTGGATGAGAAGTAGATCCTCATTTAAAAGCTTACGTCAGTGAGTCGTAAGCTCTATGGAGCACGCAAGTCAGCGGTAACGTTACTGAGCCCTGTACAAGGCATATAGCAAAGAGGTCTGAAAACTGGGTAGGGCTCTCCCGTGAGTTTCTACAGCATTCAAGGCAAAATTAATTGAGTCAGGCAAGTAGAATTGCAGAATTTAAGAGGGCAAGAAACAAATGGTCTGTGTTCCTTTCTTTTTTTATCCTCTCATTTTCTTTCGCTGATGTTCTTCTCAGATGCCAGAGACCAGTCGTGGCTGCCAGATGACTGGGCGGTGCTGGTTCATCAAGGGGCTGTGGTGGTGCTTGTTTCCATGAGAGCTGGAAGAAACGATGCAATGGAAAAAGCACACACTGGCGTGTTAGTGGCCGGCTGTGTCATTCTTGGTGCCCTGCGTTCTTCTGAATGGGCACGGAGTCTGATTATTCTTAGATCTGGGGCTTCATAAACACAAATTACAGGACAGGCAGACTGAGCCTTAGTGTGCACAGTGGCAGAGCCCTCTGGTTAGCGTGTCACACACCCAGGTTTGTGCGGATAATTGGTACAGTTTGGCTTTGCTCACTTTGGTTGCCAAGAGGACTGGATATGCTTGGGGAAAGTAAAAAAATGCCTCATTTCTGGGGATATTGGGACCATTTAGATATTGAAGAGCTTTATATATATATTTATTTATTTTTTCATTTATTTACTTATTCAAGAGATTTATTTTTAAAAGGTAAACCCCTTTCTCTGGGGCACCTGGGTGGCCCAGTTGGTTAAACATCTGGTCTTCAGCTCAGGTCAGGGTCCTAGGTTCCTGGGATCGAGCCCCGAATCGGACACCCTGCTCAGTAGGAGGGGAGGCTGCTTCTCCCTCTCCCACTTCTCCTGCTTGTGCTCTCTCTCTGTCAAATAAATAAATAAAATAAAATAAAATAAAATAAAATAAAATAAAAAGGTAAACCCCTTTTTGGATGATGGATGAGACAGTTGATCTTAAACATCATGTAATCTGCCATGAAATTTGATGGTAGTCTCTGTTCTTAGAACTGCAGTTCCATCAAAGCCCATTCTTTGGTGTCATTTTGAAGAATAGTAAATATTAGAAGGCACCATGATACATAGGATCACATAAAAAGAGTCTATAAAAACAGTTACTGAAATGATACCTGTGAAGTCAAAGCAAGACATCCCCGCAGCAGGCCTTTGCAATGACTATCAGTATTTATGTTGATGGGTGCTCTCATTCAACCCGGTGTTGCCCTGTGGCTTCTCAGGTGCTAGCTCTGACATGAATGACTCAGCTGCGTAACTGTATGGGAATGGAGATTGAATTATATACATCTATGTCTTTGAGCCATGAAGTTTCTTTGGCCTGATGATAATGTTGTTTTTTTCCCTCTGTAGTAGCCAAAAAAATATTCATTCCTCTTATCAGTTTTTAAATACTCATTCTTAGCTTTTAGTTAGTGTGGCCTAATTTCTTGATCACTTTCATTCCTTTGGTCTTATTATTGTGCATATTATTTTTCTGGGCCAGCCATTTAACCCCTGTGTGTGCCAGAAAACAACTCACACTCAGCAGTTGCAAAATTACTTTCCTTCTTTATGGATTATTCTGTATTCGAGTCTTCCAATGCTAAATCACTGTCAGCAAAGATCAGAAGCAGCAGTCAGAAGGGTTCCAGTCCTTTGAACAGCTGTATCAAACTCTGCCTACCTCCCTGTCCCCCCAAATGGGTTTTTCATGTGACATTCTGGTCAGTATGAGATTGCTGCTGGTCTGAAGAAGAGGCTGTACAAGGACTTTCCTGACAGCAGAGGTGCCTTTCACTTCCTTTGTGCCTAAACTGCAGCAGCTGTTCCAGACCCACAAGTGAACAGCTTGTTTTCCAATCAAAATGGATTCTTTTGCAATCTGACCTTTTTTGGAAATTAGGTACACTTTCCAACATATATGTTTTGAGGCCCTTGGGTATTTGAACCATTTCCTAGTCTACTTTCCCAGACATAAAAGATACCATGTGTGAAATATGTGGAATGAGAAAGTCAAGGTGTTTGGCTGGATTCTTTCTGCAGAAAATATCCTTGCTTATTTCAGTTTCTCTGTCAAGACTTTAAAGAAAGAGAAGGTCTAAAAGCACCTCTTCAGAACTGAAATCTTTTATGTCTGCTGGTATAAATAGAACCTTCCAGAGTATAAGCCGACGTGCCACCTCAAATACCTTCCCCACTTTGTGAAGCCTTCTTCAATGCCTTGACAGAGAGTCTTCCTTGCTCTGCTTTTCCAAAGCACTTTCCACTTCCAAAAAACCACTTAACTCACATCTCAGACCACCTCTGAAATATTTTTCTCATTCTTTTCCCCATGTACCACTGAAATCAAGGTAAAATTTTGTCTCACTCACCTCTATATTCCCCCAACAGCTATACCCAGTCCCTTGAATGTAACCATAGATCAAGCACACACCTCAATTCACCTGTTTTGCTCTACTAAAAAGGTCTGTTCACGCTCTCATCTCTGCTAGATTATGTGCTCCTTTTTTTGTTGTTTATTTGTTTTTAGAATGTGCTCTTGGAGCATGATTCACAGACTATTCCAATGACTTGTTTATGTAGTTGTTTCTTCTATTAGACTGCAAATTCCATGGAGACACGACTATGCCCTCCATCTGTATTTCCTCACGGCCTAGCATAATGCTGGGACACAAAGAGTACTCATTACATTTCTACTTAATGAATATTGGACTTACGCTGTGAACAATGGCCTTGAGTTACAGGAATGAGGGGAAAAAAAGGTCCATTTTCTAAGGTTAGTTGCACTGCATAGTAATAATAGGCATAAATGACAATTGTACATTACAATGTATATGCATGTTTTAGTGCTTTTTATCCCTGGAGAACCATAAGTACCAATAAGTATTCTGCTTATGGTCATATCATCATGATAAGAAGCATATGTTGCTTTTAACTATTACTTTAAAACATAGAGATGGTCATCTATCATCTGTTAGAGGGTTGAATAGAATTTATTGTTGTCCTTTTCTCTGATCTGTAATCAGATTCAGATTTGAATTTTTGAGTTTTCATTATATCTGTTGATAGAATTACCTGTTAATTAGTCTGGCTGTCCCGGAGTTATAAGCTCCCTGATTTCCAAGAGGTACCATGCCTCTTAACTCCAGGTTCATAGCATAGAGCCTAGAAAGTATGATAGATGATCAATACATATCTATTGAATTGAATGTAAGAATGAATGTATGACCCAGTTAGAAAAACCTACACAAATTCTTTATCTTAACTTCAAAGTGAAAGTTCTTTTTGCTACTGGTAGAATCACTGGGGCCAAATGACTATTAAGAGAAATGTTGAAACCTTGCAAAAATGGTGGTATTTGCAAGTCAGAATATGGGTCTGGTGTTGGTTGTTCCCCGATTCTTCTTTTAGAATATTAAACTTAATTCCTTTAGAAGCTTAACCCTATTTGTTTCTCTGTCTCTGTCTTAGATTCTTACTAGACAAATAAACTTCTAGAAAAAGTAATGTGAGGAGAAATCAATTAGATCACAAGAGTAGTTTTTCAGCAATCAAATTTTCAGATGGACTCTAATAGAAGTACAAATTTCATTAATAAAGACCTTATAGATCCTGCTCTATATCTCTATTCTCACATGAATTGAACTTGATATTAAATATACAGCTCTTATGGGGCACCTCGGTAGCTCAGTGAGTTAAGTGTCCAACTTGGTTTCAGCTCAGTTCATGATCTTGGGGTTGTGAGATAGAACCCCGCATCGGGCTCTGCACTCTGTGCAGTCTGCTTGGGTTTCTCTCTCTCTCCTCTCTCTGTTCACATATACACACTCTCTCTCTCACAAATAAATAAATAAATAAATAAAATCTTAAAAATACATATTATTAAGCATAGAGCTCTTAGTAAGCTATTCCCTTATTCTTAAAGTGGCATTGAATAATTTTAAACTCTCAACTCCATTTTGGTAACCCTGTAATTTTGAAAATTAATATATCTAATTTTTTTAAATTCCAAGAATAACTTTCTAGAGATGGAAAGGTAGCTAGTCTTTTCCACTTCTTGTGAGTTAATATATAAACTAAACCACTTGCAATATCATCTACTACTTTATGTCTTTCTTTTGTCATCCAGGGCACTAGTCTCATTTCTAGAGTAGTGCACTATGAATGTAATGGCCACACAATGACTTAGCTGCTGGAGACTTTAGAGATCATCTGTCCATTTTGAGCTCTTCATTTTACAGAGGAGGAAAGAGGCTTTGAGATTTTAACTGACTTGTGTAAGTTTATGTAGCTAGTCCATGGTAGAGCCTAAACTGGAACCTCAGTCTTTTCACAGCTTGTCCAAGACACTTTCTACTATGTCTTATGGATTTTCTTTATCTAGTGAGGCAAGATGCTCACTTCCAGGCTGTAAGTGATAATCAGAGTTGTATAAATTGAGTGTTTTGGGTGGCAACACACAGCCGACTATGTAAAGACTCTAATACATTATTCTTTACCTAGAGAGATAGCCATTAGGTACCATGTAGATACCACAGGGAACAACAGTGAAATGTCTCATTTAATGACGGAGGTTTTTCCTTAGTGTTAAACTAGGATTCAATAAGTATTGGATCACAGTAGATATTTACACAGTTGTCTTAGAGTATGTTGCCAAAGTAAGAAAGACGACTAGAGAACTCACGAGTGCACATTCACATCTCAGAGAAAGAGTGTAATAGTCAGAAAATATGTTGGTCAGCTGTTGAAGCCTAAGCGAGGTTAAATCACAAGGTAAAAGGTTACCTGTGTCTATATGAACATTCTATACTTCAGTGATTCTCAAACTTTAGTGTACTTCAACTGGAGGGCTTACTAAAATACAGGTTGCTAGACCCCACCCTCCATATTCGTAGGTCCCAAGAATTTACATTTCTAAGTTCCTGGATAATACTGATGATGATTGGGGAACTACATTTGGTCTAGAGGTATATTTGTTTTCTATTGCTATGTAACAAATTAATGAAATGTAGCAAGTTTGGCAGCTTAAAACAATACCTATCTATTAGCTCACAGTTCTGTAGGCCAGAAATCCAGGACAGCCTGGCTGGGTTCTCTGTTTAAGGTGTAATCAAGGTGTTGGCTGGCAATATTCTCATCTAGAGCTCTGGGTCTTTTTTCAGGCTCATTCTGGTTATTGGCAGAATTCACTCCCTCACAGCTATAGGACTGAAGTCCTGTTTTCTTGCTGTCAGTGCTAGCAAGAGTTGGGGACTGTTCTCAGCTCCTGGAGGTCACTCTCAGGTCCATAGAGGCTGCCTTGAAGGAAAAAAAATAGGCTAGTCTGGCCGACTCCAGTGTTCCTGGTCTATGCAGTAATTGAACTTCTCTCAGGAGATTAATAGGTCTGTATTCTGATTATATACCTCAGGTGCTGTGAACTTGTTTAATGTGGACCTCCTCTTAGTATATGGTCCCAGTCTTGCTGTGTTTAATAGATTGGGTTTTGAGACTGATTAGCTGTGATTCAGATTGTGGATGAAGAAAAACTCACCAAAATGAAAACCCCTGTTGGGGACAGACTGGGCAGCCAGCCTGCCCTCCTAGGCATCATCATCCCCCTCCATTGCTTTACAGCAGTTCTTGTTCCTCAAACTTCCCATTACATAACATACCCTAGATTGAAACCATGATTAGAATTAAAATGGAAAAGTTCTTAGAAATTCAAACAAAATGTCCAGTGATTTTTCTTTAGCCAGTCTCTCCAAACGCTCTTTGTGTGGGAATTGATTCTCTTACTAAAGCCTTGAGATGAAGTTTCTGACCTGAAGTGGGATCTTGAAAATAAAATGAGAAGTGGTGAAACAGTGGCAGCTTCACTTCTCTTCCCAAGGGAATTCCTGCAACCGTCAGGAGGAGTGCATTGCAGTTGCAAATGGTTGAGAGTTAACAAATAAGGCTTTGTGATCTACTGGTTTTCAGTACCTGGTCTGTATGCCTGATTGTGTATGTGTGTGTTACACTTCTATTTTCCTAATTTTGTTTCTTCATCCCTTAAGAAAAGTCTAGCTTTATTTGTTTGCATATCAATGGACTGGAGGTCCTTTTATACAAATTTAGTTAGCTGATTCCTTTATATAACTCAAATATGCAAATATAGAATTCTTAAATTCCTTTAGTAAAGATTGGTAATCAGGATTATTCTTAGTTCATTCCTTTGTCAAATCAGACTATCTGTTGTCAAATCAGACTATCTGTCAGAGAATAAAACTCAGTCTCTATTTGAGTTCATACCTAAAGTCAGTAATAGCCATATCAGAACATTGGTTATGTAGTAAACCTTTGTAGACTGAACTGAGATGAACAGCATAAATCCAACACACTGAAATGTTACTTAGGTTTTAAAAAGTCAACTATATCTTTTAGGGCAGGAAATATTTAATTTTATAGAAGTTAACATGAAGAAGACTTTGAATAATAGTTGCCTATAAACTAAATATCCACCCTCAGTTTCATTCATTGTGTCATGGGCTTTGTAGCTGCATTAACATAAGCACATGTGCAGATCAAAGATGGACCTATTATTCTTATCTCTAGTCTGGGCAGACCACCTATTGTTTCAGAAAGATTTTGACAAATGAATTTACTTGGGAGGGATCAATCAGATTAGAGATTGGTAGCCAAGTCACATGAATTAGTACAGTTCAACAAACTGGCATTACTTATTCTAAAAAAGAACTTTTGGGGTAAGTTTAAGCTGGGACCCTTTGATTACATTAAGTAGTTAACTTAAACAATAGCATACCTGATTGGAAGAGCTTATAAGCAGCTTATAAGAAAGGGTTGAAGAATCAAGCTTAGAATGTACAGGGGCCAGAGCAACTTAAGAGGTCTCTGCAGCCCTGGTGGCCAGATTCTTCATGCTTCATAGCCAGAGTGATCATGCTCCAGCAACTTTTAGTATTTTTGTCAAGATTGGAGGCTAGGGAGTCTAGCTTAGGCCATATACTCACTCTGGCTAAAGGAGAGCAGGACACTTGACTCATAGCCCCACTGGGCTACATTCAGTAGGGTAGAGGTAATTTTCCCCAAAGAACTATGGTGCTGTTATTAAAATAGTAGGGAAATGTATGCTGTACAGTCAAAAAGTAGTGGATGTTCACAGTAGGTTATGTAATCATGATCTTTGCATATTTGGAAAAGAAGTGAGACTTGATACAGATGTATGGCAATGGGTAGAAGGTCCAGGGGAGTTTACTGTGTTTCAGCTTGAGGAAGAACATTCTAACAATTAGAGCTGTGAACAGGCTGCATTGTGAGGTTATGGACCTCCCATTTTTATTAGGATTCTTTTGGTTGCATGTGGTAGAAATTTGACTTGTACTAGCTTGGTAAAAGAAGAAAATTATTAGAAAAATACTAGGAATATTTCATGTGAACAAAGCATTGACCAGCCAAACTGTGGGAAGGGTAGACATCCTACTGGGCCCTCAGATACAATTAGAACCAGAGACCTAAAATGCTGCTGGCCTTATTTCTCTTTCTGTCATCTCCTCTTCTGGATATTGGCTTTATTTTCTTTCTCTGCAGACTTTTTTGTGTACATCATATGAAACATGGCTGCTAAGAGTGCCTGCATTTCATATCTCACAATGCATCAGAAAAACTATCACATTTAGTGAGAAAAATCTTGGGAGGGGGATGACTCTGGTCCACTTTGGCTCAGGCGTCCAACTCTGGACAAATCAACCCCTGCTAAGTGTCAGGACACACCATGTGATTCAGGTGCCTTCTCTGAACTGAATTAGGGTGTGGGGAAAAGTTAGCTCTTGGTAGAACTACAGTTCAGAAAAGCAGTTCACAGAAGAAAGAAGGATGCTTTGGTCAGAGGGAATGTGGTGGGTGTGTAAAACAATGTCTATTACTTTATCACTATATCTGTTCAAATAAATATCAATCAAAGATGTTACAGAAAGGATTTTTATGTTGGTAGGAATTTGAACTGGAAGACCTGTTATTATAAGACCTATTATCTTCCTAACTTAGAGATGCAAATATTCTACCTGCTTTATACGTAAAGTAGGCACATACTGGTTTTTAGGTTATAGCTGCAATTTTCTTTTTCCTGTGTATTTTAACTCAAGAATTACTCTGGTTGGAAACCAGAGAATATTTACCCATATATATTTTTGATTTTGAGAATGGAGGGAAGTATTTTATTATTTAACAATGAATATTCAGTATGGGAGAAATCATTTATACTTTTTTTTTAAGATTTTATTTATTTGACAGAGAGAGATCACAAGTAGGTAGAGAGGCAGGTAGAGAGAGAGAGAGAGAGGAGGAAGCAGGCTCTTCATGAGCAGAGAGCCCGATGTGGGACTCGATCCCAGAACCCTGAGATCATGACCCCAGCCGAAGGCAGAGGCTTAACCCACTGAGCCACCCAGGTGCCCCAGAAATCATTTATACTTAAAAAAAAATGGAGCCTAGGTACTTAAAATCACATAGATTACCTTCAGAAGAATAGAACACTCTTAAATCTGAATGATTTATTGTGAGAGGACTTTAAAAAACTTCTACTTTCAAATAATTATAGATTCACAGGAAGGTGCAAAGAAATGTCCAGGGAGCATTATTCAAATTATTCAGCATAGTTTCCTTATGGTTTGTCCAAATTATTTTGTGGGTATATAATTCATTCCTTTTTATTGCTGAATATTATTCTGTGGTATGGAGGTACACACCCTTCTAAGGGTATTTGGATTGTTTCCAGTTTGAAGCTATTATGAATAAAGCTTCTATGAACATTCCTGTACAAGTCTCTAAATGAAAGTAAGTTTTCATTTCTCTGGGATATGTGCCTAAGAGTACAATTCTGGCTTGTGTGATAAATTGAATTTTGCTTTTAAAAACGTACTATCAAGGGCGACTGGGTGGCTCAGTTGGTTAAGCAACTGCCTTTGGCTCAGGTCATGATTCCGGAGTCCCAGGATCAAGTCCTGCCTTGGGCTCCCAGCTCCACAGGGAGTCTGCTTCTCCCTCTGACCTTTCCCGCTCTCGTGCTCTCTCTCACTCTCTCTCTCTCAAATCAATAAATACAATCTTAAAAGAAAAAAAAAAGGTACTGTCAAACTATTTTCAGAGTTGCATTTTACATTGTCATCAGCAACATATGAGTGATCTAATTTTTTTTTAAAGATTTTATTTATTTATTTGACAGAGAGACAGAGATCACAGGTAGGCAGAGAGGCAGGTAGAGAGAGGGGGGAAGCAGGCTCCCTGCTGAGCAGAGAGCCCAATGCAGGGCTTGATCCCAGGACCCTGAGATCATGACCTGAGTCAAAGGCAGAAGCTTAACCCACTGAGCTACCTAGATCACTCATGCTGCCCCATGAGTGATCTAATTTTTGCATCCTCTTCAGCATTTGGTGTAATCACTAATTTTTATTTTAGACCTTTTGACAGTTATGTAGTGATATTTCATTGCCATTTTAATTTACATTTTTCTAATGGCTAATGATACCAAACATCTTTTCATGTACTGCTTGACATCTGCGTGTCTTCTTCCGTGAAATGTCCATGCCTATCTTTGTGTTCATTTTCTAATTAGATTCTTTGTGTTTTGAATGTTGAGTTTTGAGAGTTTTCTTCATAGCCTATACAGGAGTCCTTTGTTAGATATGTGGTTTACAAATATTTTCTCCCAAACTGTAAATTGGTTTTTAAAATCCCCTTAACATGGTTCTTGGCAGAGCACAAGTTTTAAATTTTGATGAAGATGGCTCTCTTATTATATATTTGTGATTAATCTACAGAATTTTAAATTGCCAAATTACCTACTTTACCTTCTTTCTCAGCTCAGACATGGTTAAATTTAGGATGAATAAAATCATTCAGTATACCATGTTTAAGTACAGTGAAATGCGTGTGTGCTTGGCTCTATTCTAGTACCAGGTTTTCTCTTTAGTGGTGTTTCAGTTAATGAAGAAAAATTCAGCTCTTTTAAGAAGGTAGCTTCATTATAAGATTCAGCAGGATTTCATTATAGGTTCTACTTGTACCACTGACTTTGCAAATAAAGACACCTCACCTTACTAATATTTTCCTCTCTACACAATCCTGAACATACCAGAAGGTAACAACAACATTCCATGTTGCTTTGTTTGTACACATTTAGCCTTTGGCCTCTCCTTTTGGCAGTCCGTTTGTTCGTTCCACAAATACTGCACACCTACCAGTGTGTCAGATTTGTGCTGAGTTCAGGGTTATAGTAGGGACAGAATAGGCATAGGTGCTGACCTCATGGAGTTAATATTTTCATTCTTATTTCTTACCATTATAGACTTGTGCTGTCTGTGAATATTTCACTGATTCAATTAAATATCCTTATTTCCCATCTCTTGTTAAAGAATCTTCTAGTTTGTCCAAAATGTAGCACGTCCAAATCTCAGTGAATGGTTTTAATGCTTTGGGAGTGGCTGCATTCCATTAAGATGAAAACCAAGCCAAACAAGTAATACTTACAAGCACGCACATGAGAATATGTTATGAGGAGAAAAATCCTCATATTTAGCTACTTTCTTGCCAATTGGGGAAATTTTTGGCAGAGCCTTAAGTTACCTTAAGAGTGATTGAAGATTCTAAATATGAGATCTCAAAGGCTTCCATTCACCTTATTCTATAAAATGAAGCCCAGTCATTTGAATGGACTAGTTAATGAAATACCATTTGCATAGCCCAAGTTTTTAAAAAATCCTGGTCTTCTATTATTTATAAAAACTGATTCCCTGTTGGTTTTATGGTATAAATGAGACACTTTTCCTACCTGTAAGCTGGCTGACCTATTTGTAGTCTGGCTTAAATGTAATTTGCCCAAACATATAGAAAATCCTAAAAGAGTTCTAAGCTGTGTTACTTAGAAATCAAAGTTAGTTAACAGAAACATCCTAAGTTGAAATTTTAATTTGGAGTTAATTCTTTGTTATCTATTAGCCTTTAATTTTGTTGTTGTTGTCATGAGCAGGTTCACATGTGACAGTTTGCAGATCAGCCAGATTTCTAAAGGTTTATAGTATTCTAACAAACACATACAGTTTACTCTGTACTGGGCATGGCTTATGTTCTTCACAAATATTAGCTAATTAAATTATAATAAATCTATAAAATAGATAACATTATTAGCCCCTTTGTATAGGTGGTGGACCTGAGGCACAAAATGGCTATTATGCCCCAAAGTCCCTAAGTTAGTTGATAGGCAGCAGGGCTAGGCAGGATTCAAAGTCAGTCCATCTGGCTCCAGAGGCTCTGCTGTTAACCACAACACAGTGACCCCATATTATGGTTAATCAGGTGTTTTCCCATATAATACTATAAAGGCATTGAAGTGAGATTTTCCCGTATTTGGGGAAGCAGCATGGAAAAGGAAGTAATACATAGAAGTTTTTGGTAAGAGGAAAACTGGACTTAGAATGTTTGAGTTCTGGCATTGCCAGTCCAAGCTGGCTAACTTGGACTGTTAGCTAACTAACAGTTAACTAACCATATTTAACTAACCATATTTTCTATTGGTTAACTAACCATATTTCCTATTGCTACTATAAGAAATTACCACAAATTTAGTGGCATAAAACACCAACTTATTCTCTTACATTTTTGGAGGTGAGAAGTTTAAAGTCAAGGTATTGATAGGGCTGTCTTCCCTTCTGGAAGCTTCAGGGGAGAATCCATTTCTTTGCCTTTTCCATCTTCTGGAAGTCACCTTCATTTATTGGCTTGTGGCCCCTTCTAGTACCTTCAAAGTACATCATTCCAGTCTCTGGTTCCATTATTGTATCTCTTTTTCCTTTCTTTTACCCTCTTGCTTCTCTCTTTGCAAGTCCCTTGTAACTACAGTGGGCTCACTGGGTAATCCCAGATAATCTTCCCATCTCAAAATCCTTAATTTAAACATATATGCAAAATCCCTTTTGCTGTGTAAGATAACATGACAGTCAGTGCAGAGTCTGCTTGGGTTTCTCTCTCTCCTCTCTCTATACACACACACACACACACACACACATTCTCTCTCTCTCTCTCTCTCTTAAATAAATAAATAAAATCTGAAAAAGAAAAAAAAGAAAAAGAAGTCGTCTTATTCCTTTCATTGCTCTATTCTTCCATCTTTTGTGGGGGTTGACTTTGCTTTTAGACTGGCTCCTTCAGGTTTACAAGAGGACCGCAGCATTTCCATCACATTCTAAACCAATATTATGCAAAGACAGAAGAAAGACCATCTCTTGGAAAGCTTTTTTCTTCTTTTTAAGCACATGGAAACCTTTCTCAAGCCACTTGTCAAGACTTTCCCATGTTTTATTGACAAGCATTCTGTCACGTGCCCATTTAAAAACCAATTGTGGGCAAAATGAATGGGATTATCATGTTTGGCTGGATCCCATATTGTCCAGTAAAATATTCTTCAGTGACAGGAATGTTCTGTATCCATGCTTCCATGTAGTAGCTGCTAGCCATGTGTGGCCATTGTTGAGCACTTGAAACACGGCTAGTGCAACTGAGGAGCTGAGTTTTTGGAATTAATTTAAATTTAAATGATCACATATGGCTAGTGGATACCATATTTGGCCACATAGAACCAGATCAGTCATTTGGGACAGAATGGATCCTAAGTAATTGACCAACTACCATGTTTAGTACATCTTTAATAAGACATCTTTTATAAAACATGTCTTATATTTCTCTTTATAAGAAACTTCAATCTAATTACAGATCCACTGGGGAGATTCTTTTGGAATCAAACAAACCAAATACATAAAACAAAACCAGTACACATACTTACAAGGACAGATAGTGGCAGAATATCCTCATTGAAGGTTACGGTGGGAAGTCTGGGTCTGCTGGCACGTGCCAGCATACGGTGTGGTTCAGCTTATAATGGAGGTTTGATTAGGTGTAATTGACTAGGAACTCTGATGGTGAGAAACAGGCTGCTCTTCACCATCAGGAAGCTGGTTGGTTTTGCAATGTCCTAAGTAGGAAATAGCAACTCTTATTAATAGAGATTACATGCCAAAGTCTACCTGTCTTGGAGGTTGTAGCTAGGAAAATGCATAGATAGCTTCTGGGAGGATCCATCCATTTAATAAACATTTACAAACCACTTGCTCTGTGCCAGGTATGTTCTAGGTACTGAAAAGAAAATACAGAAAACTAAGGGAGTTCCTGTCCTGATGGAACTTCATTGTTACAAAGAAATAAATAATACCTTTCAAACTATGGTAAGTGTTGAGAAAAAAAAAAATAAAGCAAGAGACTAAGATAGATTGAATGAAGTGAGTTTCAACAAATGCCTAGTTCTGTGACTTTGTTGTCAAAAGCTCAGGGTTTTAAGTTTTTTCCTCTGGGAAGAGGACATTTGGTTTATGGGCTTATTTAGTTTCACAGCAAAATATAAATAAATAAATAAATACAATACAATAAAACAGTTCTGTTTGGATTAGCTAATTGCCAAAAGAAAGAAAAATTAAATCAGTTCCTGAGAAGGCAGTATATTTCTCTGCTGTTTGAAAATTAAATTTTGCCTGAGGAATTATTGTGAGTCTTACATGGCCCTATAATAGGGTGAAGCTTATTTTCTAGCTTGATCATGTTCCTCTCTATTCTTTGCCTTATCTGGAGAACTTTGGCTATCTTAAGTAAACTTCTGGGCTCTACCTTTCTGAAACATAAAGTGAAATTATTAATAATAATAACTGCCAATCATATGGGTTCTGGAACGATTGGACATTATCAAAATTTTTATTAAATGTTTTATATATAGTTGTAGGCCACAGGAAACAGTAAGCATTTCTTATTAAAATTCTGCAAGTGATTTAACCTCTCAACAAAATATTTGTAGTATTGTCAGGAATGTAAGGGAATAGATCCTTTCAGTGCTGGTTGAAATAGAATTTGGTGCAACCTTTCTGGAGAGCCAATTGGTAGAATAGGTGACAATTTCTTTAAAATGTGCATACCTCTTTGGCCCAAGGAACAAAATTAAATAGGTATCCAAAGGTATATGTTTAAGGATGTTTATCATACTAGTGTTTATAATGGCTAAAGATATTAAGCAAGTGTTGAACAATAGGAAGTGTATTGTATTCCATGTGGAATTCTATGCAGCTACCAAAGATGATGATAGCATTAATAGATAGTAATAGAGTTGGAAAGATATTCACCATGTCATACATTTGTGGTGATCTGTGCCTCTTTACTTTGGGGTTGCAGTTATGGTCACTTTTTAATTTTAAATCTAGCAATAATGGCAGATAATGATTGAGCATGTCACACTATGCTAATAAGCTTTGTTCAGATATTATCTCGTTGAAGTTTCATATTAACCCAAGTAAGAATAATTTGGGACCTCCTTTTGCAAATGAAGAAACCAAGGCTCAGAGGAATAAAGTAACTTGTCCAAATCCTTAAATTCCGAGGTGGTGTAAGGGCCTATTTAGCCAGAGCAGCTCCATCTTGACCCAGGCCCTCCCAGTTCCCCACTCCCGGAACTTACTTAAAAACCAGTGGGGGAAACCAGACCCAGATAACAAAGCTCAAATACAAGTGTGGGTCAAATACCAGGTGGAGGTATTCAATCAGTGGGGGCGCATACTATCTCTTAGCTACCAAGGAGTATGGGCCCCACCCTTTGGGTGCCCTTTGGGCACCAGTTCTGACCAAGATGATAGGCTAGTTCAAATATCTACTATAGGGTAAATTGTAATTTAATTGGTCACATATGTGTGACCTAGCAGGACTGTGCAGCTTTCTCTGTGTTACAATCTCATTGGTCACCTGTGCGTGGCCAGGCCCAACTACATGGCTTTTGCCCTTAAAAGCTAGTCTGTAAAGAAGAGAGAGGTCGCTCTCTCTGTAACGGGTGGCCCTGACGGGTCTGTTTGACGGGTCTATTATGCCAAGCATCAAGAATCAAACCGAGCGAAATAAAGCTTTGCTTGACCTTCGCTTTGTATCAGTCTCACTCCTTTGACCATGGACCCATTATTGGGGGACCTAACAGTGGCAGAGTCAAAATTCGTACCCAGCCATTTGACTTCAAAGTCCCCCAGTCTGAAACCGTGGGTCAGACCACTTCTGTAAACTGTGTACATGGGATAACCATTACACAGGTCTGTCCTGACAACTCCTTCACATCCTTTCCCATCGCTGCACTCTTATTTGAGAGTCCTTTGGCCTGGCTATGTGGCAGGGGAAGGGGTGATTCACCCTTTAATACAGAAGTCAGCAAACTCCAGCCCATGGGCCAAAGCCAGCCTGCTGCCTGTTTTTGTAAAATCAAGTGTTGTAATGCAGTCCTGCTTACTCATTCAGGTCTTGTCTCTGGCTGCTTTTGCACTGCAAGGCAGAAGTGAGTAGTTTTAGTACGAGACCCTATGGCTCGCAAAGCCTCAAGTTTGTATTATCCTGTCCTTCACCTAAAAAAAGTTTGCCAACCCTTGCCTTAAAACATTAGAAATTTGGAAGGATGTGTGCCCCATTACAATGACCACTTTTCTTTCATTAAAGAGACTAATCTTGAACCAGTTAGGGTTACTGTCCTGCAGTGGTCCAGGCCACAGGCACAGAGGCAGTTGCGGAAGGGTGTTCTGAGGAGGTGAACAAGAGCAGTCTATTTCAAGACTACTGAGGGCCCTCTGTGCATGGCTGACTGGCATTCTCTGGGCCTCCAGTGCCTTGAAACTCTGCCTGTTGCTGCTTCTCTGAGATGGAATGTGTATTCACAAATGAGGCACTCCATTAGTCATGGTGCATTTCCTGGGCCCTGGAGACATGGGCATGACATCACCAAGGGCCAATGAGAAAGGAGAAAGGATCCTCGCTAGGGAGCCCTCAAACCTCCTTAGAGGACTGTAGGCTGTGTGTTCTATTCCTTGCCCTCAGGGTGTGATTTGAGACTGCCTTCCTCCTCCAGCCTTATTCTGGGTACAAAAGTCTAGCTTCCAGACCCAAGAGGCCAGGGTAAGCTTGAAAATCTGCAGAGCTGGAGGCAGATTCCCATTTAGTATTTTTTTCCAGGGCTCAGGTTTTTATTCCCACAGAGTTTTCCACTCCTAATGACGTTGTTACTTCATGTGGTGAAGGGTGGGTGGTGAGAGATGAAGTCTGTGTTAGATAAAAGACACTTGGCAGTTAAAATTTCTGGATAAGTATAGGTTGGTAGCATAACAAAATCAGAAGCATATTTTGCTGTTTTGTTACATTGCTTTTGTGTCTAGTTTAACATAATAAAACAACATCTTTTAACAGCAAAAGCTCCTAGCAAAATCACTGTGGCTTAGAGTAGGGGCAATTACCAAAGGAACTTTACTGAGGGGATTAGTAACTCATTAAATCTTTTATCTTCAAGAAGAAAAGAATTTTTTTTCTTCTTTTTTCTTAAGACTTAAGCATCTTGGATAAAAATACTCCCCACCCCCTCCTTCCTAATTTATGTATTTATTTATTTATGAAGATGATTGGTGGAATTTAGTCTCAGATAACTTTGTTTATTCAATTTACTGGAAATTTCATTGAGATCTTGCTTTATAGTTGGTAGTAGCTCAATCTTGCTGTTAAGCCATAATTGGTAAAATTTCCCCTTTAAAAAGTATTCAGGGAAACTGAGGCTTGAGATTTAATGTGAGATTATACTTTTGTAGTTAAGACTTTCATAGTTTAAATCAGGAACTGAACTCAACAGGTTTTTGTTTGTTTGTTTGTTTTTTAAGTCTTCATAAGCAATCTATGGTTGATTGAGAATGGTTCCTTTGGTATTTTTTCATGTTTGAATCCTTTATAATGAAGTCTAAGAGAAATTGGGAACCGTCGCCATTTTTGTTAGTCTGTATGTGTGGCTGCCATAAATCACAAATGATATCGCTTCTGTGAACTTTAAAAAGAAAAATCCTTTGTTGTTTCTTCAAGATGAAGATGATTCTTCTTTTCTGTAATTATAGAGGCTTTTTTATTTTAAAAAATCACTGGAAAGCACATGAACTTATTCCTGTTTCCTAAATTAAAGGAATTTCCTTTAAAACTGTGTCATCTACCATAAAAGAGGATACTTTTTAGCTCTTCAGAGATCCTCTCTCAAAGTTCTCTATGCAATTCAAAAACTTAAAATTTCAAAACATCTCTTGGAGATACTACAACAATTTTTTTTTTTTTTTTTTTTTTTTAGCTCTTATAAGGTGAAGAAACTAAGGTACAAAAAGATGGACTCTTTTGCCTTATACCGTTCCTAGATGCAGATATTGAATGCATAAATCATTCTTATGAAAATCTTTAAGAGGGCATTCCTCTGTACCTTTACATAAAATTGTTCTTGTTTTCCTTTGACAGCTTCACACTTTGCCTCATTAACAACAGGGCTTGTTTTTCCCAATCCTGTGACTGGAACAGGAGAGCATTTTCGTGAAGCCTGGGCAGAAGTGGAAAGGGGTCAGTTACCTAAGAGGTGAAGCTGTGGGGTGGGGTTCCGTGAGCTCTCCTGCCTCACTTTTGGAAGAGGAGGTAATTCTCCTTAATGTGATTTCCCAGTTTCTACCATCCTGAACTAGTATTTGCCACCTCTTAGAGCATTGTCAGGAATACAGATGAGTTTTAATGTTGATAAAATGCTTGTAAACTTTTGGAATAAAGGTCTTTTTTTTTTTTTTTTAAGTGCAAAAATTCAAATTTTATTTTTACTTATTCTTACTTTGGTGGGAACTGATGTCAGAATTTATAGGCAAGCAAAGACTTTTGTTTTCTACCTCTTAGCTGAACAAAAATACACAAATGTGGCATTATCATTAAGCATCACTTGCTTTTTTACATTTCACACAAGAATACAATATTATCCCTTTTTGAACAAAATGCCCAGATTACGAAGGAAACCATTTTTGGAGGAGTATTTAATGAGCATATCTTATTTAAATAAATCCTCCAGTAGGAAATGGGAGAACTCACTGCCCTTACCTAGAAGAACGCTGTATAACTTTAAGTTACCTGTCAAATTTATCTGTGCAGCTCACCAACATTTCCTCATTGGAAACATCGGTATTTCCACGTCACAGTTTGCTAAAAAAGTCTTAGAAAAATAAAGTAAATATAAAAAAAATCAGAAAAAAAGAAAGGTCTTATGTAAACACCCCGTTCGTATTGGTGACACTACCACTGACACACTTCTTGAATAAGTTAACCAGGTCCTTGTTTCGGTGAGGATGGGCTCTGGAGTCGGTCTGCTACTGCCTTCACAGTTTACATCTGGTATGAAATGTTGACAGCTAGATGATGCTTAAAGCAAATATACAGTAACATCTCCTCAATGCTTCTGTTTCCTGCTAATTTGGGGAGCAAGAGATGCCTCCCTCAAAACCCTCTTCCAGTGTTTGGCATGCCATCTTGCTAAGCCCTGAACTTTCCTTGCTGAAGAAAACTCTTGAAATGCTAGTCTAGAATATGACGGCAAGAGGTCATGACAGATAGTCAAACTGGTTTATGAAATGTTAAGGATGAGTCATGTCACTCCTGAAGGGATTGGCATCAATTTATTACACAAAACCAAACACTGAAGAAAGAAAAGCCTTTAGTCTCATTAAGGAACCCAGACAAAAATCCCACTTAATCCATCGTGCTTTTCCTTTTCCTCTAACTCAGCTGGTGTGCAGGTGTAGGGCAGCTTGGCAGAAGCTTTGAACATTTGGAAAAAGGAGTCATTACTGAAAGTCACTGACACACACTTCCCTTGGAATGCTGCTGATGTCATGGAAAATGGGGACCTTAGCCATAACCCCTAACAACCAGAGCTACAGTAAACAGTAAATGTTACCTCCACCAAGGCATTGGTTTTTAAAGAGTTTTAACAGGCCAGGGCTTGCCAGCCACAACTCATAAAAATGTTCTTATAATTTTACCCTACTCTCTAAAAGCACCGGATGGCTGCTGAGGTTTCTCTGCCACTTGGGGATGCAAAGCCAAATTCGTGTCAGTTTCAAGGTTCCCTAATCGAAATTTACAGCACTTCTTTTCCAGTCCTCTTCATCCCCCCTACCATGCTCACCGAGTTAGGCCTGGTAGATTTAATACTTTGTCAAAGAAGTCTCTTGTCTGACCAAGTTGCCTCGATTTCCGGTTAGGGGATGAATCTATGCACTAGATTTTGCTCAGTGTTTTATTAGCCTCACTGGTTAGGGGGTGAATCTATGCACTAGGTTTTGCTCAGTGTTTTATTAGCCTCATGGTTAACCCAGTCTGGTTAATTTGTAGCCCTCAATCTATAGGTCACATTTCAACCAATTTGAAGCAGTTGGGCAAGAGTCACACCCTGTAGTTCAAACTACGAACGAGGCGTGTAGCAAAATAACTAATAGCACATG
The DNA here is from genome assembly GCF_964662115.1 of Mustela nivalis. NCBI lineage: Eukaryota > Metazoa > Chordata > Mammalia > Carnivora > Mustelidae > Mustela > Mustela nivalis. The sequence continues at coordinate 33,199,193 of NC_139025.1, read as the reverse complement.
CTGTCACATGCTGTCATAGAGGACTGTTGAGAATGGTTGCTGTCAACAATATAAGAAAGCAAGAGAAGACACAGAACCAAGAGAGCATGAGGAATTTTCTCCCGTGATTGGCTGTCTTTTGGGAGAAGTGGCAGGCGGAATATTACTGTGCGTCAGACCCCCTGTGGCTGCTTTTAGACCTGTCCACACATTGGGAAGAAGCAGAATGCTAGCACTGCTTTTGCAAGGCATTGTCAAAGGTGACCATAGAATTTACCTGCTTTTCCAAGTGAAGGAATTCTATTAATGAGGACTCTGGGACAGTAGGACGAAATCAGGACTGCCCCAGCTGAAGGGGGACATGCAGGTCCCTTCATCATTGTGTCAACCCCCCACACAGCCCAAGCCTTTTGAGGAAGCCATCAAGACATCAGACCCATCGTGCAGCCAGGATTGTCTCACAAGAAAACAAGTCTCGCTTTAGAATTAGTAGTCTAAGTAATGAACTCTGATACAATAAAATGTCCCTAAGTTAAAACCTCAAGTAAAGTAAGCTTGAATTCACACTCTGAATTTACCCAATTTTGAACATTATTTTATTGCTATTGACCACTGGTTCTCAGAATGGAGTCTGAGACCCGGGTTTGAGGGGAGGGCAGGAGATTTTTTTCAAGATGTCTGGGGTCTAAGTAGTTTCATTGTAATATTAAGACATTCTGTTTGCCTTTCACTCTCATTTTCTCACAAGTATATAGTGGAGCTTTCTAGGGGACCTGTGAAGCATGATATAACACCTTGAGTGAAGAACCATGTACCAGAATCTAGGTGTCATCTATTAAGCCAGACATTAAAGAGATTTGTAAAAGTGTAAAACAATATCATTCTTCTCACCAAATTATTCTGTTTTAGAAAATAGTTATTTTTCACAAAAATGTTATTTATATTAAGATGTTATGGGTTTATTCGTGTTATTTTCCAATGAATTAACAAGTAAGTGCTTTAGAAATTCTTCAGTTTTCTTTTCTAATATGGTAAACATATCCCTCAAAAATAAAAACTCTTGAGTTCTTAGTAGTAATTAAGAGTGGAAATGGATCCCCAAACCAAAAGATTTGAGAACTGCTGCCCTAGACCTTTCTTGTTCCCTGGAAGGAACATGAGGTAACGTGAGATGATAAATTCCCTGATGGGAGAGACCAGTTTATTCATGGTTGCATCTACTACAGCTACTAGCAACCTGCCTTGTGTACAGGTAGCACTCTGTATAAACATGGGGAGACAGAAGCCTGGGTGGCTCAGTTAAGCTCTGCCTTCAGCTCAGGTCATGATCTCAGGGTACTGGAATTGAGCCCCATGTTGGGCTGTCTGCTCAGAGAGAAGCCTGCTTTTCCCTCTCCCTCTGTGCACTCCCCCACCCCGCTTATGATCTCTCTCTGTGTCAAATAAAGGAATAAAATCTTTTTTAAAAGTTTTTTTTTTTTTTTAAATAATAAATAAGATAGGGAGACAAAGCTCCTGTGACAACTCTGAAAGTTACCACATTCTCTTAGGTTTGGGTATTATCATGACAGTATTATTTGTTTTGTTTTAAGTCTTTGTCTTTTGCTATGTAATGTGTTCAAGTACTCTTTATTAAGTAATACTTTGACACAACAATGATGTCATTTTTCCTTAGGAATCACCCAGCATCTTGTTTCTCTAGCCATGCAGCTTTTAGACCTTATTCATCAGTGCATTGAACTATTTCTTTTTTTTCTTTCTTTAAAAAAAAAAATAGATTTTATTAATCTATTAGAGAGAGAGAGAGAGAGAGAGCAAGCACAAGCAGGAGAGTAGCAGGGAGAGGGAAAAGCAGGTTTCCTTAGGAGGCTCCATCCCACGACCCTGGGATCATGACCTGAGCCAAAGGCAGACGCTTAACTGACTAAGCCACCCGGTGCCCCTAACTATTTCTTTTTCAAAGATGTCACTACCATCCCTCAATTTTCTGATACTCTTTTTTAACTATTGTGGCTTACTGTGTCAAAGCAGCTGAATTTGACACAAGTTCAGCATTGTTTCCTTCAAGAATTTTTGCTCATCTCTCTGGGCTTGAGATACCCTCCCTGCAGGTGTTTGTCTTGCCAAGGAGATGGAGTTCTCTACTGCTGCAACTGCGGTTCCTCCATAGACTTTCTTGGGGCCCCTGTATAGTACCTCTGTGTCTTTTCAGAATCATGTTGCCATTTTCTGGAATGTCCACAGTCTGATTGTTGAGAAGTGGTCTCCATTCTTGCAGTAGAGGTGCCGAAGAGAGGCGACGTTTAAAAAAAAAAAAATGTCATATAAAATGGTTTCTATAGTACTGAAAAATATTTTTAGTCAGAACAAGCCATGATTTGATAAAACTGGATTGATTGCTTAGTTATGACCTTATGTGTAAACCAATGTATATCCACTTTCCCCTTCACACTTAAAAACTTCACAGACCAAATCTTTTAAGCCTTTAAAAGTTACCTGTTTCTTGAAGGGGATTAAGAGTACACTTATCAAGATGAGCACTGAGTAATGTACAGAATTGTTGAATTACTATATTGTATACCTGAAACTACCATAACACTGTTAACTATACTGGAATTTAAAAATTAAAATTAAAAAACTAGAAAATTTCATCTATTTTTTCTTAATGTCAGAAATTGTTTCCATTGGCAAAAGGGAAGAACTGTGAAATAATTCTTGTATACAAGTTCAATTTTTTATAGTTTTTTTTCTTTCAAGTGAAAATATTATCTTCTGATCTTAATATTTGTTCCTTGAGCTAGAAATACTACTTTTAAAAATACCTGCTTAAGTCCCCCTTCTGCTCAGATCATGATGCCGGGGTCCTATCATCTAGTCCTGTGTTGGGCTCCCTCCCTGCTCAATGGGGACTCTGCTTCTCTCCCTTTCCCTCCCCCCTCCCCTACTTGTGCTCTCTCTCTCTCAAATAAATCAATAAAATCGTTAAATAAAATAAAATAAAGTAACATACTTGCTTAATTTATCTCTAAGACCCGAAATTAATCTGCTACCTGATAAATCAACATGGCAGGCTACACTGAAGCCATAGTTTATTTGGGTAACAGCACTATCTTCATGATTTAATAATAGTTGCAATTACACATGACACATGAAAGTCAACATCTAAGTCGAAGAAGTCTGTTTTTAGTGGCATGCATTCTGCTCAGTTGTAGGTAGCATCTTCTCAGAGTACTATTAGTTATATAAATTGCCAAATCTCTTTTTCTTGAGACCTAACGTTTTGGATAATTACTTACCAAACCTGTGTATGAATTTTTTAATCAGAAAGCAGAAGGGGAGAGCGGAGGGGGAGGGAAAAACATCACGATTCTTATTAAGTCCTCATTTAAAAAGGGATCCGTGCAGGGAGATTAGCTTGTTGTCTGAGATGGATCCTAAAGGAGCACAGCTTTCTGTGAACAGGGCGCTGGCTGGATGGGAAAGGGAGAGAGAGCTAGATGCTTGTTCCAACTTCTCTACTCTCTAAATAGCAGAGTGATTTCAGCAGATCACCTTACTTCTCTTAGCTATTAGTTTCCCCATCTGTAAAATGAGGAGGGATTACATGGCCTCCAAAGTCCCTTTCAGATCATCTAATTCTATGGTTTGTTTTGTACTCTGTCAGAATTTCATGTTCTTGAAGTCCCTAGTTGACAAATATGGTGTGGAAGGAAATGACACAGTCTTGAATAACCAAAATGGATTTTGTCCACACTTACGTGCTAATCCCCAAAGAAGAAGAAAATACAAATGAGCCAGAGGCCAAACGTGAAAATGGTGACAGTGAGGAAAACATTGAAGCAGACAGCTAAAAGCTTCATTTCCTGGCCCGCCTGCCATGAGAAAGGCCGAGCCTGCCAAATCCTTCAGGCAATCAAGACCAGAACTTTGGCTAGCTCGTATTCTGAGCTCCCCCCCCCCCCCATACAACACACACAAACCGCACAGGAAAATCGTCTCTCTCTCTTCATATTTGTGCCTTTTGGCTATACTTCTATGTATGCCAAGTCCTCGCCTAATCCCCTTCCTTCCAGCTGTCACTATATTCCGCCTGTTGCTCTCTGGGGCTTTGGGAAGCAGCTGCAGTCTTCAGGGGAGGCACAGGGGTGGCGGCCTTGGTGGTGGGGTGTTGTCAGGGTGTGTAGACTCAGTCAGAACCGAGTCACTTTTACCTGGTTTATAGACAGTTTGAACAGTGTTTTCACTCTCCTTCCTTGGCAAATGTCAGAACTGATGGCTTTAATTTTTTTTTCCCCCTCCCTTCCTCTTTGGAGAGGTTTATCCCCCTTCTACATTCCTCAGCCTTTTGGTCTGCGAACATTCTGTGGAAGATTTGGTTTGTCTTAGGTTCCTTTGCCAGGCTGCTCATTGTCTTTTATTTATTTTTTTCTTTTTCCACATAAAACATATTTATCTATTGAGAGAGCTGAAGATGGATAACCGGAGCCTCTGTACTCTCTCACAAGCCTAGAAATTTGACCCTTCTCATCTCTGACAGTATATCCCAAACCATTAGGGCTCCGAAGGCCCAGAGAGTTCTTGGCCATCCGTTGTCTGTCAGGCCCAGCTGGTAGAGAGCTAGCGCTAGTGGCCTTTCACCTCTGGCCTGTGCTGCTTTCCCACAGATCTTGTCTACATACATCTTGTATTGGCTCTTAGTGATGGCAGCTGAGCAAAGAGGCACTTGGTTCTCATCATTTTAGAAAACCAGGGAAGAATCAAGAGATCTTATTGAAGAATCTTGGCTGAGTATAAGGAGAAGCCATGTACTATGAAGGTTTTAAATTGTTCCACAATGCACAGACTGACTTTGCTGGCATGAATGTTAGAAGAAAAACAAACAAAAATCCTATACAGTCATTGTCTTTTGTAGTACAGCATTTCTCTTTTGTTCATGAATAGAGCTCTTTTAGACACAAGGGGTTGTTCTTTTCTGTCACTCTTTCTAGAAACTCCATCAACTCTCTTAAACCCCATGCGAGCTCACCAGTTCATACCTTTTTTTATATAAGAGGAAGCCTACATAGTCTCCAGAACCTTGTGAAAAACAAAAACAAAAACAAAAAACGTGTATCTGTATGTGGGTTTGTCTGGTAGTTTCTCTTGTCTGTATGTATTTTGTATTTTATTTCATATAATTTAAATGTTAATTGATGTTAAATTCAAACCATGAGTTTGGTCAAATTTTTTGGTGATAGGATCTTGCTTAACCTTATATACTATAGAAAGTCTTTTTATTCATAATGGGAATGCAATATTACTACATTATCCTTTCATTTCTGCCTGTCTGTTTTCCTTAGTCTTCTACGTGTTTGGCTATAGTGTTCCTAATACCCAAGTAACCTTCTATCACTCATCCTTTCCCCCCCAGTACATGTTTTTTTGCATTGTGGCTGGAAGTTCCCCTAGATGTTAACTGTCCAAACTCTTCACTTTATAAATGACAAAAAGAAAGTCTACAAAAGGGATATGATTTGGCCAAGGTCACATACCTGATACTGCCCGGGCTCATGTTTTTCTGCTATACTACGCCAGGCTGCACATGTCAGGAATTTTCCAAAGCATTAGTCTAGTAATAAGTACTTCAACAGCAAGTGAGGGCATCCTACTGGAAAGGGCACAGGTTTTGGAGCCACGTTTGGCTTTGAGTATCTTGTTCTACCCACTACTGGCAGGGTAAATTGGGCCAGTAACTAAAACTTTTGGGGACTCTTTCTTCCTCTTTAATATGGGAATAATAACAATAATATGTTAAGGTTATTGTGACTATTGGATTGTATAATCTGTATAGAGTACCTGTTATACATACATTCAATAAATTATTATTATTACAAAAATCTGATCATAGGGAAATGTTAATACGCACAAATAATAATTTAAGATAGGTATTTTATAAATGGCTGTTCTGACCCTCTCTTATTCAATAGTATTCTCCTAAACTCAGCATTGAAGTATGAATGAAGTGAGTTGTCTGGAAATGAATTCCTGCAAGTTATTTATACCATGACTGTGATTCATGCATTTCCCTTTTCTTTATGGCTTTCATCTGTACTTAGCTGCAGTGTATCTTGTCCAAAAATTTTCTGCAAGTTGAACTCACCCAAAGAAGACATCTGGAGTGTACTTGGTTTTACCCCCTGCTTTTTTTTTTTTTTTAAGCTAAACACTAGGATGTAAATCTAAAATATAATCCATATAGAATGTTATGTTCCTATTTTTGAGAAGTTTGAGATCTTTAGTGTTATGCTGAAACTCATTGAACTGTGTAGTAAATGGCTTTAGTCTAAAATTGTATGTACCCGTTTGGAGTAGAGGTAGAAGTTATATTACGAGGGCATCTGGGTGGCTCACTTGATTAAGCATCTGACTCTTGGTCTCAGCTCAGGTCTTGATCTCAGGTTCATGAGTTCAAGCCCCATGTTGGGCCCCATGCTGGGCGTGGAGCCTACTTAAAAAAATAAATAAGTTATCTTACATTCAACACAAAGAGGGGGGGGCTAGGATTCTTCTGTTAAAAGGAAGCAGAATTACCTTGTCTGACCCAGTAGTATGGAGAGAAGGAATGAGTTAGAAAACAAAAGTTAAGTTTGAATTAACGAAGTCCAGAAGAGCAAAAGAAGGTTTAGAAGCTTCAGAATTAATGATTCAGGGGAATTTCTGTCGAGGGCCTCTTGGATTGCATAGATGTCGGTTGACTGGAATTCACTTAAGCTTGAAGTGGATGGAAGGACTTTGAGTAACTAGACAGAAAGGATTTTACTTCTGCAATAGAGCACTCGGGAGAAGGAGCTTTGGCTTAGATTTTATACAGACATCAAGAGAACTAAAGAGAGATGCTTTGTGCTTTGGTGGGGTCCTCCTTATGGAACTCTTAATTGCCAAGGGACTTTCAAGCTCGTATAATTTGATCCATAGCTATGATTAGACACGTAAAAGGTGTAAACACTCTGAGGGTTTTCTTGATTACTTTTTTAGTAAGATGAAAGGGAAAGAAAATGTAGCAGTGATTAAGAATTAAATGGTTGTTCCTTGTGCCTGTTTGTACCCAGTGTCTCATATTAGATTAAAAGCCTTGGGCCAGTAGTTTCTTATAGATAAAAATTATGCATGATTTTGGAAGAATATTGGACAATCAAGTATGGCCAGGAAGTAGAAGGTGCTATTTTGCTATATTTTGGGTTCATCCAGATGGGATCGAACCAGAGGAATTTTGGCAAGCATTGGTGCTCACCACTTAACCGCACTGAAATAGTTGTGGTAGCAAAAGAATTTCTCTAGGAGTCTTATTGCACTTGAGGTATAACAGCCAGAGATTCCTGGCCCTTGAGGGAGGAGAGCCAAAGTTGATAAATTTTAGAACAATCAACTAAAGTCTATAAATTTAGGAGACATATTTCAATTAGATGATACTGGGACTACATATTCCCATAGTTTTCATAAAGAAAAAAAATACTATGAGTAAATGTGTCTTCCAAATAAGCTCTTCCCTAATCTAATGTCCTCCCATCAGGGTTTAATATACTACCATTTAATAAATGAAAAGATTATAAAAGAATTTTACTTTAAGAACTTGTGTTTGGCCTCTTTTGTGTTCTTAAAATTCTGACATATTAACCCTGTCGTTTTTTAAAAGCTTTCTGGCAAGGGATCTCCATGACCTAAAATTTGCCTTCCTGTTTAATCATTTTCTGAGTCTTTTTATACTCTATTGAAGTAAATTACACCTGCCACCACACTAGATCATCCTCAATAGTACTTGTTCCTTGTATTCTGACATCTATCCCTATTTTATCCAGTTGTATCCCTTTCAAGTGCTCAGTCTACCAACTTATATACATTAGGTTTCTATTAAATATTTTCTGTTTAATGTGAATGAAGAAGTAGTTCTTTATATTTTAAACAACTGACTATTGTGGACAGAGACTGACAACCCAGCAGGAAGGAATTGTGACTAAAGAGTGAAACATAAGACCAAAATTGGGAGAGTAAAAAAAACTTTTTTAACAGCTTTATTGAGTCATAATTGACATCCAGTAAATAGCAGATCTTTAGCACAATTTGATAAGTTTTAACATATGTATACACACAGGAAATCATCACCACAATCAAGATAATGAACATATCCTTCATCCCCAAAAGTTTCCGCATGGCTGTTAATCCTTCTTTCCCATCCCTCTCCATCTTAACCTCCTCACTCAAACCACTGATCTGTTTTTTCACTAAAGATTTGTTTGCATTTTCTAGAGTCTTACATAAATGAAACCATATGGCATAAACTCATTTTGGTCTGACTTTTTCACTCAGTTTAATTATTTTGAGATTTATCCTCATGTTATATGTACCAATACCTCATTCCTTTTTATTGTTCAATAGTATTCCATTGTATGCATTTACCACAATTTGATTACCTGCTCACCTATTGATTGGCATTTTGGGTTCTTTCCAGTTTATGGCTCCCACTATGAACATTTGGCCCTTAAGTCATTGACTATAGGTATGCTTTCTTTTCTCATGAGTAAATACCTTCTTTCCTGCTTTCTTTTCTCATGAGTAGAATGGCTGGAACATAGGATAGTGTGTATTTAGCTTTGTAAGACTGCCAAAATGTCTTCCAAAGTGACTGTACTATTTTTCATTTCCACCAGCATGAACTAGATAGAGATCTTGTTGCTTCACCAGGATTTGATGATTTTAGCTGTAAGTGTATAGTGGTATCTCATTGTTTTAATTTACAATTCCCTAATGACATGAGGTTAAACATCTTCCCATATATTTATTTGTTCTCTGTATATCTGCTGTATTATTTGTTTCAGGGGTACAGGTCTGTGATTCATCGGTCTTACACAATTTACAGCACTCACCATAGCACATACCTTCCCCAGTATCCATCACCGACCCACCCCCGCCAGCAACCCTCAGTTTGTCTCCCTCTCCGGTTTTGTCTTGTTTCATTTTTCCTTCCCTTCTCTTATGATCCTCTGTCTTGTTTCTCAAATTCCTCATATCATTGAGATCTTATGATAATTGTCTTTCTCTAATTGACTTATTTTGCTTAGCCTAAAAGCCTCTAGTTCCATCCATGTTGTTGCAAATGGCAAGATTTTGGTTTTTTGATGGCTGCATAATGTTCCTCTGTGTGTGTGTGTGTGTGTGTGTGTGTGTGTGTGTACCACGTCTTTATCCATTCATCTGTTGATGGACTCTCTAGACTCTTTCCATACTATTGTGGACATTACTGCTATAAACATTGGGGTGCATGTGCCCCTTCAGATCACTATATTTGTATCTTTAGGGTAAATACCCAGTAGTGCAATTGGTGGGTCATAGAGTAGTTCTATTGTCAACTTTTTGAGGGAGCTCCATGCTGCTTTTCAGAATGGCTGCTCCAGCTTGCATTTCCACAACAGTGTAGGAGGGTTCCCCTTTCTCCACATCCTCACCAATACCTGTCTTTTTCTGACTTGTTAATTTTAGCCATTCTGACTGGTGTGAGATGGTATCTCACTGTGGTTTTGATTTGTATTTTCCTGATGCTGGATGATGTTGAGTACTTTTTCATGTGTCTATTGGGCATTTGGATGTCTTCTTTGCGGAAATATCTGTTCATGTCTTCTGCCCATTTCATGATTGGATTATTTGTTCTTTGGGTGTTGAGTTGATAAATTCTTTATAGATTTTGGATACTAGCCCTTTATCTGATATGTGATTTGCAAATATCTTCTCACATTCTGTCGGTTCTTTTGGTTTTGTTGACTGTTTCCTTTGTTTTGCAAAAGCTTTTGATCTTAATTAAGTCCCGTAGTTCATTTTTGCCTTTGCTTCCCTTGCCTTTGGTGATGTTTCTAGGAAGAAGTTGCTGTGGCTGAGGTCGAAGAGGTTGCTGCCTGTGTTCTCCTCAAGGGTTTTGATGGATTCCTGTCTCACATTGAGGTCTTTCATCCATTTGGAATCTCTTTTTGTGTGTGTGGTACAAGACAATGGTCCAGTTTCATTATTCTGCATATGACTGTCCAGTTTTCCCAACACCATTTGTTGACGAGGCTGTCTTTTATCCATTGGATATTCTTTACTGCTCTGTCAAAGATTAGTTGACTGTAGAGTTGAGGGTCCCTTTCTGGGCTCTCTATTCTGTTCCATCGATTTATGTGTCTGTTTTTGTGCCAGTACCATACTGTCTTGATGACAGCTTTGTACTAGAGCTTGAAGTCTGGAATCGTGATACCACCAGCTTTGGTTTTCTTTTTCAACATTTCTCTGGCTATTTGGGGTCTTTTCTGGTTCCATATAAATTTTAGGATTATTTGTTCCATTTCTTTGGAAAAAGTTGATGATATTTTGATAGGGATTGAATGAAATATGTAGATTGCTCTAGGCAGCATAGACATTTTCACTATATTTGTTCTTCTATTGCATGAGCATAGAATGTTTTTCCATTTCTTTGTGTCTTCCTCAATTTCTTTCATGAGTACTTTATAGTTTTCTGAGTACAGATTCTTTGCCTCTTTGGTAAGATTTATTCCTAGGTATCTTAGGGTTTTGGGTGCAATTGTAAATGAGATCAACTCCTTAATTTTTCTTTTTTCTGTCTTGTTGTTGGTGTATAAAAATGCAACTGATTGATTTTATATCATGACACTTTAGTGAATTCCTAAATGAGTTCTGGTAGTTTTGGAGTGGAGTCTTTTGGTTTTTCCACATAAAGTATCATATCATCTGCAAAGAGTAAAAGTTTGACTTTTTCTTTTCTGATTTGGATGCCTTTTATTTCTTTTTATTGTCTGATTGCTAAGGCTAGGACTTCTAGTACTATGTTGAACAGCAGTGGTGATAGTGGTCATCCCTGCCGTGTTCTGACCTTAGGGGAAAAGCTCACAGTTTTTCCCCATTCAGAATGATTCTCACTGTGGGTTTTTCGTAGATAATTTTTATGATATTGAGGTATCTGCCCTCTATACCTACAGTTTGAAGAGTTTTGATCAAGAAAAGTTGCTGTACTTTGTCAAATGCTTTCTCTGCATCTGTTGAGAGTATCATATGGTTCTTGCTCTTTCTTTTATTAATGTATTGTATCACATTGATTTATTTGTGGATGCTGAACCAACCTTGTAGCCCAGGAATAAATCCCACTTGGTCGTGGTGAAAAATGCTTTTAATGTACTGTTGGATCTTATTAGCTAGTATTTTGGTGATAATTTTTGCATCCATGTTCATCAGAGATATTGGTCTGTAATTCTCCTTTTCGATGGGGTCTTTGTTTGGTTAGGATCAAGGTAATGCTGGCCTCATTTTATGAGTTTGTAAGTTTTCTTCCATTTCTATTTTTTGGAACAGTTTCAGGAGAATAGGTATTAATTCTTCTTTAAATGTTTGGTAGAATTCCACTGGGAAGCCATCTGGCCCTGGGCTCTTGTTTGTTGGGAGATTTTTGATGACTGCTTCAATTTTCTTATTGGTTATGGATCTGTTCAGGTGTTCTATTTCTTCCTGGTACAGTTTTGGTAGTTTATAGTCTCTAGGAATGTATCCATTTCTTCCAGATTGTCTAAGTTGCTGGCGTAGAGCTGCTCATAATATGTTCTTGTAATTGTTTGTATTTCTTTGGTGTTGGTTGTGATCTCTCCTCTTTCATTCATGATTTTATTAATTCTAATCTTTGTTACCACTTGAGACCTGATTTGTCATCCAGGATGTGATCTATTCTGGAGAATGTTTCATGGGCTCTAGAGAAGAATGTGTATTCTGTTGCTTTGGGATGGAATGTTCTAAATATATCTGTGATGTCCATCTGGTCCAGTGTGTCATTTAAAGCCTTTACTTCCTTGTTGATCTTTTGCTTGGATGATCTGTCCATTTCAGTGAGAGGATGTTAAAGTCCCCTACTATTATTGTATTATTGTCGATATGTTTCTTTGATTGTGTTATTAATTGGTTTATGTAATTGGCTGCTTCCATGTTAGGGGCATAGTTATTTAAAATTGTTAGATCTTGTTGTTGGACAGCCCTTTGAATATGATATAGTGCCCTTCCTCATCTCTTATTATAGTTTTTGGCTTAAAATCTAATTTATGTGATATAAGGATTGCCACCCAGCTTTCTTTTGATGTCCATTAGCATGGTAAATTGTTTTACACTTCCTCACTTTAAATCTGGAGGTGTCTTTAGGTCTAAAATGAATTTCTTGTAGACAGCATATTGATGGGTTTTGTTTTTTATCCATTCTGATACCCTGTGTCTTTTTTTTTTTTTTTTTTTTTAACCCTCTGTCTTTTGATTACAGTTTGCTCTTGGTAGCTTTTGTTTTCCATGCAGCTTTGGAGGACAGGAATTAAAATGGCAGCCTCCCAATCTCCTGCCCCATTGGAGCCAAGAGCTTGGCCCCACTCCTCAGTATGCCCTCAGAGAAAAGTAGTCCTGTCTCCCTGGTCTCTGGCCACACACTCTGTGCTCACCTGGCCTGTGACCAAGTGTTTCTATGTCTGGCACATGGCTCCATTTAGAGTTTCCAAACCCATCAGATTACTGCAGTGCACTCCCACGCTGCAACTTTCAGTGGAGGAAGAGGAGTCTCCCTGATTTGCCACTTATGGGTCCTGCTCAAAGAGTAGTGGCCAAGCTGTGCTTTGGATCACCATTTATGGCAACTCTGATCTGAGAACCTACTCCTTGGCTCTGTCTCTGCAGCTGGCTTCCCTACTTCAATACCTGGGAGCTCTGCCAACTTAGGCATCCCCAGTCTTTCTGAGACCCTGTGGGTCCTGTGACCACACTGGAGTGACATCCCTTAGCAAAGCTGACATCTAAAAGTTCTGATTTAGTGCTCTGCTGTTCTCTCACTTGCCAGTAGCCATCCGACAGAGACTCCCTACCCCCCTGTGGTCTATCTTCCTGTAAGTTACCTTGGATTCACTTCTCCGCATGTCCTACCTTCCAGGAAGAGGTTGCTTTTCTGTTCATAGAATTGCTGCTCTTTTCTTTGATCTCCTGTTGAGTTTGTAGGTGTTCAGAATGCTTTGATTACTATCTAGCTCAATTCCTGGGATCAGATGAAATTTAGGTCTCCTATTCCTCAACCTATTTTTAGATGAGAGTGTTTGTTTTCTTACTGTTGAGTTCTAAAGTCAATTGACTATTTTGGTTACAAGTCCTTTATCAAATATGTGTTTTGCAAATATTCTCTCCCAGTTTGTGGTGTCTATTTTCATTCTTTTAATAAGTGTCTTTTGCAAGGCAGAAGTTTTTAACTTTTTAAAGAAGATTATTTATTTATTTGAGAGAATGAGAGAAAGCGAGAGAGAGAGAGAAAGCACGCATGAGCCAGTGAGAGGGGCAGAGGCAGAAGCAGGCTCCCTGCTAAGCAGGGAGCCTGATGCAGGGCCCAGTCCCAGGATCATGAACTGGGCCAGAGGTGGACATGCAATGAACTGAGCCACCCTGGTGCCCCAGAAGTTTTTAAGTTTAATGAAATTCAAGTTAACAATGTTTTCTTTCATGGATAATGCTTTTGGTGTTATATCAAAAAACTCATTGCCAGGCCCAAAGTCACTTAGATCTTGTCCTATGTTATATTCTAGAAGTTTTATAGCTGTGTGTGTGTGTATGTGTGTGTAAAAGATTTATTTATTTTAGAAAGTGAGAGGGAGAGAGAAAGAGCAGGCAGTGTAAGGGCAGAAGGAGAGGGAGAGAGAGAGTCCTCAAGCAGACTCCCCACTGAGTATGGAGATTGCTGTGGGACTGGATTCCAGGACCCTGAGATCATGACCTAAGCCAAAATCAAGAGTTGGCTGCTTAACTGACTGAGCTACTCAGGGGCCCCTAGTTTTATATATGCGTATTTTTTTTTAATTTATTTGTTTATTTGAGAGAGAGAGTGTGTGCAAGAGGTGCGAGGAGCAGAGGGAGAGGGAGAAGTAGACTTCTTGCTGAGCAGGGAGACTGATACAGGGTGGGATCCCAGGACCTCAAGATCATGACCTGTACTGAAGGCAGCTGCTTAACAGACTGAGCCACCCAGGTACCCTACCCTAGTTTTGTGTTTTTATATTTAGTTCTATATTTCACCTTGAGTTAATATTGTGAAGGGTGTAAAGTCAGTGTCTAGATTCATTTTTTTTTTCATGTCAATGTCTAGCTGTTCTAGCATCATTTCATGAAAAGAGTATTCTACATGGAATTGCTTTCATTCCTTTGTCAAAATTCAGCTAATATATTTATGTGAGTCTATTTCTGGGTTTTATTCTGTTCTATTGATCAAGTTATCTATTTTGTCATTGATACCACGCTGTCAGATTACTGTAGTTTTATACTGTTTTGAAGTCTGATAGTTATAGTCCTCCAATTTTGTTTTTCATATTCAATATTGTGTTGGCTATTATGAGGATTTTGCCTTTTGATAGAAACTTTAGAATTAGTTTGTCCATATTCATAAAGTAACTTGCTGGGATTTTGATTAGGATTGCATTGGAGGGGTACCTGGGTGGTTCAGTGGGTAAAAGCCTCTGCCTTCGGCTCAGGTCATGATCCCAGGGTCCTGGGATCAAGCCCTGCATCGGGCTTTCTGTTCGGCAGGGAGCCTGCTTCCTCCTCTCTCTCTGCCTGCCTCTCTGCCTACTTGTGATCTCTGTCTGTCAAATAAATAAATAAAATCTTAAAAAAAAAAGATTGCATTGGATTTATAGATTGAGTTGTGAAGAACCAATGAAGAATCAACATCTTAACAATAGTGAGTCTTCATATCTGTGAACATGAAATATCTCTCCATTTATTTAGATCTCTTTTGATTTGTTTTATCAAAGTTTTATAGTTTCCTCATATAAACTCTATACATACTTTATTACCTAAGTGTCTGTCTTTCTCTTTTTTAAATGCTAGTGTAAAGTGTTGTGTTTTAGATTTCAAATTCCAATTGTTCATCACTGGTATATAAAAAAACAGTTGACTTTTTTGTACATTAACCTGCATCCTATCTTCTTTTGAACTATTTTTTCACAATTTCATTTTACTTTCTTTGTTGTCTCAGTAGCTATAACTCTTTGTTTAGTTATTGTAGTTTCTTGAGGATTTATAGTATACATTGTTAACTTACCACAGTCTATCTTTGTGGTATTACACCACTTTATGTATAAATAAAAGAAACTTACAGTGGCCTTGCAGTAGTTGTCACATATTTTACCTACAGATAAGTTACACATAAGTTATAAATCCTATGGTACAGTTTTATTTAAGCAATTATCTTTAAAATATATTTAAGTAATAAAAATGTCTTATGTATTTACCAGTAACTACCATTTCCATTGTTCTTTATTCCTTTGGATAAATCCTAATTTCCACTGGGTGTTATTTACCTTTCACCTGAAGGACTTATTTTATCATTTGTTGTGGTTAACATGAGCTGATGATGAATTATTTCAGCTTTTGCATGTCTGAAGAGGTCTTTATTTTATCTTTGTCTTTTTTTTTTTTTTTTAGATTTTATTTATTTGTCGAGAGAGAGAGAGAGAGAGAGCGCGAGAGAGTGAGAGAGCAGGCACAGGCAGACAGAGTGGCAGGCAGAGGCAGAGGGAGAAGCAGGCTCTCTGCCGAGCAAGGAGCCTGATATAGGACTCCATTCCAGGACACTGGGATCATGACCTGAGCCGAAGGCAGCCACTTAATCAACTGAGCCACCCAGGAGTCCCTTATCTTTGTTTTTGAAAGATAGTTTTGCTGAGAACAGAACTCTAGTTGGCAGTTTTTTCTTTCAGTTTTTTAAGTTGTTGTTCCACTAAATTTTACTCTCATTGTTTCCAAGGAGAAACTGCACTCCTCTTTATCTTTTTTGTTTCTCTTTATATAACATGTCTTTTTTCTCATGTTCCTTCTAAGTTTTTCTCTTTTCATTGGTTTTGGGCAGTTTAATTATCATGTACCTGCATGTAATTTTTAAAACTTTTTTTATGCTTGGGATTTGTTGAACTTTTTTGATATGTGGATTTGCAGTTTTCATCAAATCTGGAAAAATCCTGGCCATTATTTTTTCAAATTTTTTTTTCTCTCTTTACCTCTTCTTTAGGTACTTCTCTTACACATATATGAACCCAGTTGAAGCTTTCCTACAGCTCACTGATGCTCTTTTCATATTTGTTAAAATTTTTTTCTCTCTGTGTTTCATTTTGGATAGTTTCTACTGTTTTTCTTTCAAATTCACTAATTGTTATTGTCTATTTCTTTTTTTTTAAGGATTTATTTATTTATTTATTTATTTGCAAGAGAGAGAGAGAGAGAGAGAGAGAGAGAGATCACAAGTAGGCAGAGAGGTAGGCAGAGAGAGAGAGAGGAGGAAGCAGGCTCCCTGCAGAGCAGAGAGCCCAACGTGGGACTCGATCCCAGGACCGTGGGACCATTACCTGAGCTGAAGGCAGAGGCTTTAACCCACTGAGCCACCCAGGCACCCATGTTATTGTCTATTTCTATTGTTATTAGTTTCTACTGTGTCTCCTACTTCTTCATTGTATAGTCTCCCATTAGTTCCATCCAGTGTATTTGTTGTTTCATATATTGTATTTTTTGACTCTAGAAATTTGATTTTTCTTTTTAGTATTTCTGCTTGAGTTTTAGATCATATGGAATATAGTCATAATAATTATTTTAATGTCCTTGTCTGCTCATTCTAGCATCAATGTCAGTTCTGAGTCCATTTCTATGGACTTTTCTCTTCATAGGGGTCTCACTTTCCTGCTTCTTTGCGTGTCTGGTTATCTTTGATTGGATGCCAGACATTGTGAATATTACCTTCTTAGGTACTGTATATTTTGGTCTTCCTACAAATCTTGAGCTTTGTTTTGAGATGCAGTTAAATCCTTTGGAAACAGTTGGATCTTTTTGGATCTTGCTTTTTAATATTTGTTTTGGCAAGACAAGAACCATTTAATTTAAAGCTAACTATTCTTCACTGTTAAGGCAAGACTCTTCTGAGTACTCTTCCCAATGCTCTATGAATTATATAATTTTCTAATCTGGTTCCTAGGAAGAGCCCTATCTGAGGGCCCGGTACTCTTCTCTATACTTCTTTCAGATCACTCTCTCTCTAGCCTCATGTAGTTTCCTCACATGTCTGCACTTATCAGCACTCTGCTGAAGATTTGAGAGGACTCTCCACAGATATCACTTATGAACACTAGTACCTTGTTCTTTCCAGATCCTTAGCTCCATCTCCTTAACTCAGTGAGTCTGAACTCTACCTGGGTTCCCTCTCCCTGCACATAGGGATGCACAAGGCAGATGCTTAATGACTGAGCCACCCAGGTGCCCCTTGATATTTAGTGTCTCATGTGTTTTGTCTTTTAAAAGACCTTTTGGTTATTTAAGGTGATAGGCTAAATCTGGTGCCTCTTACTCCATCTTGGTCAGAAGCAAAAGAGCTTCTTTTAAGTTTCTAAACATGGTTTTAGAAATGACCAATAGTGAAACAGGAGTGTCTAAGTGAAATATCCATGATGACTGAGAGTATGGAAAAAGAATTAAATCAGAATTACTATTATCTATTCTTTGTTCTATTCAGATCCTTCACAAATATCTGCCTAATGAAATTCCTTGTATAAATTGTCTACCATATCAATGGGTAGGTTATTGAATTTGGGAGAAATGACATAGAGAAGCCACCAAAATTGTAAGTTTCATTGAATCCATTCTGTAAAAAGGAAATGATTCAACGGGAACCAATTTGGTGTCATACTATGGTATTATTTTAATTTCTTTTTTTTAAATGATTTTAATTATTTATTTGACAGAGAGAGAGAGATCACAAGCAGGCAGAGAGGCAAGCAGAGAGAGAGGAGGAAGCTGGCTCCCTGCTGAGCAGAGAGTCTGATGAGGGCCTCAATCCCAGGACCTGAGATCATGACCTGAGCCGAAGGCATAGACTTTAACCCACTGAGCCACCCAGGTGCCCCTTATTTTAATTTCTTTATAGCTGTGAGATTTTTGTTTTTGCTTATTTTCCTCCTTCCTTCCTTTCACCTTACTGAGAAGCTGCAGTGATCTTTGGCAAGAAAAGTGGCAGGAAAAAATATCAAAAAGCTAAAGAAATGTAGATTATCTCCTTCCAGTTCTTACAGCCCCTATAATGTCAGCCAAGTCAATAAATGTTTTCAAAACTCCAAGTGGAATGTGATAATGTAGTTGCTGCAACTCCTATCTCCTTTTACAGATAGTTTGAAAAATAGAAAAGTTCATGAATAAACAGCAATGATTAGAATGCAACTGTGAATCTAGGGTGAGTTTCAGATTGACTAGGCCCTCAGAGCAGATAGAGACCCTTCTAAGTTTGACGAGAAAGACACAAAGACTTGGAGTTCATCTGCCCAGTATATGTGGCTAATTAGCACTTAGAGTTTCTTCATTTGGGGCTAGTGAAGAAAGAGCTAGATAATATCTTGTAAGATCTTTTATTTCCCCCTTCTTTTGTACTTCTGGGAAGAGGGGCTTGGACTATTGAATTGGAATGGAACAATTAAAACCAACTTTAAAATGAAGCCCTGACAAACTGGCTGCTTGCCTGCTCTGTCGGGACAGCTCTGTTTCCAGAAAGAGAGAATACTTTTTTGTTTATTTGTTTGTTTCCAGACAATTTCCTGCGTCATCACATTTTTTTTGTGAGCCAAGTGTTTGAGGTTGGTGATGTTGACAGAGCCCTTGGAAAATGGAGAGAGTTCATCTCCACAGAGAAGGGCTTTTATATTTCAAGTTTTGAAATTCCAGAATATTTTTCTATTACATTGCTAGTCTTAGTTTTTTTAATGCCCTATTGTGGAGGAAGACTGGTCACTCCTTTATCTAATGATGAGCTTTTAGGCGAATCCCTCTTTTCAGTCACAAGAGGACTTTAGAAAAATGATTTCTCTTGGCATTTTTGAAACTTGCAATAGAGTATCTCACTCTGCTTAGGTCTTAGTTTGGTAAGTTGTATGTGTCATATACCAAGAAGGCTTAGGTATTTTTAAAATTATTATTATTATATGTTCTATGTTTATTCTTATTTAATTTCACTATCATAAGGTCATTACATACCAAGTGACATTTATTCAGGAAGTATTTGGGAAAATATAAAATATATTTGAGCAATAATGAATTATGATGATTTACACTTATTAACAAATTTCCTTTTATTAGTAATTCACCCAAGGCTGTTTTTGACAGTTTTTTTTTTTTAAAGATTTTATTTATTTATTTGATAGACAGACATTGAGAGAGGGAATACAAGCAAGGGGAGTAGCAGTAGGAAAGGGAGAAGCAGAATCCCCACTGAGTAGGAAGCCTGATGCGGGGCTCAATCGCGGGACCCTGGGACCATGAACCGAGCAGAAGGCAGACATTTAACAACTGAGCCACCCAAGCACACCATGTTTTTGACAGTTTGAAAACAGAAACTTTGATACTTTTTTTTTTTTTTCTGGTGAGATTTTGAACTCTTTTACATAAAGTATAAACTTTCATTCAGAATTGAGTCCTCGGCATGGGTGGTTCAGTGGTCGAATTCTCCCCTGCCAGAATTGAGTCCTCAACCTGGCTGCATGCGTCTCTGATTGAAAAAATGATATTGCAGGGTGCCTGAGTGGCTCAGTCAGTTAAACATCTGCCTTTGGCTCAGATCACGATCTCAGGGTCCTGGGGTTGAGCCCCACATAGGGTTTCTTTCTCAGCAGGAAGTCTGTATTTCCCTTTCCCTCTGACCATCCCCACAACTCATGCTCTCTCTCTGTCTCAAATAAATAAATAAAATATTTAAAAAAGAATGAGAGAAGGTATTGCAGTTTATAAAGGACTTGTGATAGGTGGAGATGGTGGTGTTGGGAAGGTGGGAACTGGGGGAGAAGGTGAGGTACCCAAATATTTATCTAGCTTCTATCATGTGTCAGATGCTAGGCCAGACATCTGTATGTTATCCTTTTATAAACTGCCATTTCTCAATCTCAGAAAATGGCCATTATGATTAGGTGGGATTTAGATAAGAATTAGGGGCGCCTGGGTGGCTCAGTGGGTTAAAGCCTCTGCTTTCGGCTCAGGTCATGATCCCAGGGTCCTGGGATCGAGCCCCGCGTCGGGCTCCCTGCTCCACAGAGGAGCCTGCTTTCCTTCCTCTCTCTCTCTGCCTGCCTCTCTGCCTACTTGTGATCTTTGTCTGTCAAATAAATTAAAAAAAAAAAAAATTAAAAAAAAAATTTAGATAAGAATTAGAAAATCTTATTATTTTAACTTGCACCTATAAAAGAGTGCGATTAAAAGTTCATTTAATAGGAGTCCTTCTTTTTCTTTCCCCACCTTAAACGTTTTCAATAAGCTAATCAATAAATGATTAACATCTACTTGATGTAAATCAAATTCGATGATTTTAAAATTTGATTATTTTAAGCACATATCAAAGGGGTGACATTATGAAAAATGAGGACACTAAAAAGAGTAATAGAATAAAAGGTAAGGAATTAAGTAGCCTAAGAATTTTAGAACTAAAAGTAATTTTAGAAACCACTACGGACGATGTATTCCATGTGGCAGTTGTGAAAAATGCTGTCCTGATGCATGTTAGCCTTGCCCATAGAACCAGTTAGTGCAGGTAAAAGAAGAGAACCTAGGCGGCATAACTCCCAGTTCACTATCCTTTCTCCTGTATCCTAATTCTGTTTTCTGCCTATTTTAGAAGCAGCAATTCACAGGACCTCTGCACCCTCAATATAAAACTAGCAGTAACACACTATTATGTTTAAAAATATAATTTAAACCTGTTGGCTGGTTGTTGGTTTCTATTTGGCTTGTCAAGAAGTCTTAGGGAGCCAGGTGTTAGATAGGTCATGGCCTCTGATGTTATTTTCAAAACTGGAGAAAAGTAATTGGAGAAGAATCCCCTTATGTAAGCTTTTAAGCTATTCATTTGAATGTTTAGGTAATTGTCATCTCTGCTATGACAGAGATGTCATCTCTGCTATGATCTAGAACATTGCTCAGGTCACAGCTTACTATCTTTGAGACCATAGAAAGAGAAAGAGCCTTTGCCCTGATGTATCCCATGAAATGAATAATAGGCAACATTTTAGGAGGCCTCATTCATGCAGACTGTTCTCACCACACTTTTTTCATGGCCTTTTTCATTTTCTTCCTCCACACCATCCCAACTTGCCTTGACTAAATGCAATGAACAGGGACCATTGTATGAATCGGAAGGAAAGTGTCTTAAATATATGAAGTTATAATGACTTGGTAAGTGCTATAAAAATATTCTGCAACTGAGTTAGGAATTGCATCATCCGTGCCTGTGGCACTATGGACTGGGCCCAAACGGTGTAATTCTCCAGGGTAATGCTGAAGTAATTTTTGCATCTGCCAAGTAAATAGTTTAAATTTCAAACCTATGAAATGGCAAGCTATAATTGTTCAATTCCAGTGAAGCACAGGTGTATTTAATTTCCTTTCTTTACTTCTCACTGTCTTTTTTTAGGTAGGTTGAACCAACTAAATTAAGATTGTGCTCTTGTGTGAATCTACGAGGTGAGCTTTAAAGTCAGTTGGTATATTCAAAGGCCTACATATTATATAGCACTGCTCTTTTTAAAGCACAGACTCCTGGGACGCCTGGGTGGCTCAGTTGGTTAAGCAGCTGCCTTCGGCTCAGGTCATGATCCCAGCGTCCTGGGATGGAGTCCCACATCGGGCTCCTTGCTCCGCAGGGAGCCTGCTTCTCCCTCTGACTCTGCCTGCCACTCTGTCTGCCTGTGCTCTCCCTCTCTCTCTCTCTCTCTGACAAATAAATAAATAAAATCTTTAAAAAAAAATAATAAATAAAGCACAGACTCCTTATGTACATCCATTTTATTTAGGGAAAATAACCATTTTTACCCACATATGCTGATAGAAGTGGCATATTATAATGATAGAACATGGGGAGTCACAAAATGTGCACTTATTTTTTTTTTAAGATTTTATTTATTTATTTGACAGACAGAGATCACAAGTAGGCAGATAGGCGGTGGCGGGGGCGGGGAGCTGGCTGCCCGCTGAGCAGAGAGCCCAATGCAGGGCTTGATCCCAGGGCTCTGAGATCATGACCTGCGCCAAAGGCAGAGGTTTTAACCCACTGAGCCACCCAGGCACCCCACAAAATGTGCACTTATTTTTGTACCTACTAATAATTTTTCATATGATCTGGCTTGAATCATTTCCTTTTTAAAAAATTTTTGTATCTGCAAAAGGTGAATAAAATACTTGCATTCACCACATAGAGGTGCTGGGAGAATGAAAGATAAATTCTCCAAAGCACTTTGAACTGCTTAAAAGAAAGACTTTTTAAAAACACAAGTGGATTCCATTTGCTATCTAGTTGTTTCTTATGTTCAAATACCACAGTAAGTGTTAGAAGATGGTTGAAGGGTTTGGCTATTTTTCATAACTTTATTTGTAGGGGAGGAGGTTATAGTTACCTGTGTTTTACAAACAGGGAAGTTGAAGCCCAAAAAGATTTGTTTATTTTTGGGCTTAAAGTGAAAACCTCTTTATGAGAATTGGGGGAAATCAGTGGGACTATAGACACAGTAAGATTGGCCATGAGTTGATGATTATTGAAACAGTTAATGAGTATATGGGGGATAATATTATCCTGTATACCATGTGTCTGCTTGAAATTTTACATAATAAAAAGTTTAAAAAAATAATAGCACCGGTTTTATCTATGAAGGCCTTTTAAAGGCTGTTGAGTCCTTTATCTCTCAGGCTTGAAGAACACTTTATTTCTTAGGGTTCACCAAAAAAATTGAAAAAAATATTAAATGCATGAACCTATGAGCAGAGACATTTTAGTTTTTCATATTCAACTTTTATATTCTATTTCCAGAGCTTTCTAAACCATTTGCTGCCTTGGAGCTTTTAATTTAATATGCTATTTTAAAAAAGTTAAGAGATTACTTTTTTTCTCTCATGCCTATTCTAGACACTTGTTACCTTCTCTTTGTCACCATTGATTTCAGATGTTCATTTTGCTATTCCTGGAAATTGTTGGGAATTACGAGTAGTCACTTATTAACTTGATTCCTTTATGCTTCAATGGGCTTGTCAGTGGATGGCCTGTGAATTATTTCAGGTTCTGGAGACCCAGAGCAACCATGCTACCCTATACTCATGACAGAAAACTGCTGACCTCCCCCTTGTAGGATCTTTTAATCGAATAGCATTTGAAACATGTGAAAGCACTCATATTGAACAAACAAACAAAATCACCCTCCACTTGGGTTCCTTCCACAAGGAAGACTTGAATGGTTAAAGCCTGTCATTCCATAAGCTCCTAGATAACAGATGCTGAATTGGAAGGACAACATATTCTGTATCGTTTGTTTTTAGGCATAAAAGGAAATCAGATTTAGAATGTAATCATCGAACTTTCCAGTTAAGAAAGATCTAAAT
Organism: Mustela nivalis; assembly: GCF_964662115.1. NCBI lineage: Eukaryota > Metazoa > Chordata > Mammalia > Carnivora > Mustelidae > Mustela > Mustela nivalis. Next base: position 33,175,754 of record NC_139025.1, on the reverse strand, counting down.
AATTACCTGGTGTAGTACTTCCAGTTTATGTTTGAAAGAATTAAAGATTAGAAAAGGTCAAATAACTTGCAGTTCTATACCTTCGAGTTGGCCGAACTGGAACTTGAACTTGAGTCCCTTGGCTTTCAGTTCAGAGTTCTTAGGTTGCCTCTCATGTGATTTAGGTCCTTGGTGTTATTTGTGAACAGTAGAAATGTCTATGCTTCTTATAGCTTAGAAATTTTACTCTACTTTGCAGTGCTATGCTGAGCCATATTGAAGCCTGAGGCAAAATGAAAATACAGTGATATTGATCCTGTCTTTGTTTAAAATTCTGGTATTTCCTTCATTATGGATTTTTGGCATTAATTTTGATTTCTAAAAATTTGCATTAAAATACTATTTTATCTTGATTTCTGGGTTTTTGGCAGCCTCTAAGATTTTGCATCTGAGGTTGGTGCCTCTGTTGCTTCACCCTAGCCCCAGCCCTGCTATTTTTATTTAACCCCTAACTCTATAAATCCCTTCTTTCAGCCTTCTGGCAGTAAAAAAAAAAAAAAAAAAAAAAAAAAAAACTAAATAAAATTGAAAAAAAAATCTAGCTGTGGAAACTATACTCAAAGCAAGCCCTTTCTGTTAGTCCGTTAGTCACCTAAAAGTGATGGTAACAAAGAAAAATCCGAATCTGTATGTCCTATTCATTGACTTGCTGAGGTAACTCAAAGCATAGTAATTTTTGGCCCTGTGAATTTAAGATTACTTAGAATGTCTATCAGTTTACTGAAAAGGGCTCAAAGCTAAATCATGGGTTCTATTTTCTGATCCTTGACTGTATTGTGTTTTCACCTCTTATGTAATTGTGCTTGTTTTCATTTCTATGAATCAGGGAAGGACTCTCTTTATAGGCTTGTTGTGTTCATTGTTTTAACTTGGTCCTGTCAACAACTGTTTTAGATAGCTAACTTATTAGATAGGACTCTTTTGGTTCCAGATAATACAAGACTTTCTCATGTTCCTTTTACATTTTTCTCTTTCTATTGGTTTTGAGTAGTTTAATCATCATGTACCTCCATGTAATTTTTTTCATGTTTTTTATGCTTGGGGTTTGTTGAGGTTTTTTGACTTAAGATAAAGTAAAAGGAACTATGTTAGCCAACAACTGAAATTCTAATGGGTAGATCTGACTTCACATATTAATACATTTCATTAGGCCTTGAGATCTACATCTTTTCAATCTGTTTTCCTTCTATTTTTTCTTTTTTTAAGATTTTATTTATTTGAGAGAGAGAGAGAGCAGGAGAGGAGAGGGGTCAGCAGGAGAAGCAGACTCCTTGCCGAGCAGGGAGCCGAATGTGGGACTCTGTCCTGGGACTCCAGGATCATGACCTGAGCTGAAGGCAGTTGCTTAACCAACTGAGCCACCTAGGTGCCCTTGAATCTGTTTTTTGCAGTTGGCTTTTCCCACACAGGAGCCTTGGGCTTATGCTCTAGTGGTTAGAAACTTCAGAAAGGGAATATATTTTTCCTGATTGCTCCAATGGAGGCCTCAAAATTGGTTATAATCTGCCTCGCATGGGTCACATGCCCATCCCTGCACCATTAATTAAGGCCTGGAGGAGGTAGTTCTTTCATCGGCTAAGTGTGATTCAACGCTCAGTCCGAGAACAGCGGCTAGACTGAGGGTAGGAAAGCCCTTTTCCCTAAAAGAAGGGGGACTGCTTAACTGCTTGCCCCCCAGAAGGGATGCTGAATGGCAAAGACAAATGTCTATTGGACTGTCATTCTCATTTCATTAATGAGAAAGTTGAGACTTAGTTAACTTAATTTCCCCAAAGCTACACAGCTAATGAGTGCTTAAGTCCGAATTTTGACCCAAATCTGCTTAACTCTAATTTCTATGCTCTTTTTCCCACACCTTTTGTCTCCCTGGTATACCATGCTCCTTCTCAAGTTTCTCCATGAAACTATCATGGCTGCCATTTCTCTATGGTACTTTTCCAACAGGGTGATTTTTGCCTCTGGAGGAAATTTGACAACATCTGGTGACATTTCTGGTTGTCAGAACAGTGCGGGGTGGTTGGTGGGGGCTATGAAGAGATACCATCCTGAAGTCCCAGGATAGCCAGAGTTACCCCGCGCCAAATGTCAACAGAGCTGGAGTTGAGACATCCTGCTTTATGGGTTCCATTTCCAGGTTCTTAGTATTAACGTAAATTTTGAAAGAACGATGTAATAAAGAGCAAGACTGAAATGATTCAAATATCTAGGTACAATTAAGTAACTTCTCAATTATTTTAATTTATTTTAACTTATTTAAACTTTTATTGTCATAGCAGCTGATTTTTGAATACTGCATTCTCTTATTTAATAGGTAAATTGAAATAGCACATATGTTCCTTTACAAAAATTATTTTATGCAGGCTTTAGCTAACTTCCCAGGCATAACTTTTTAATTCCAAGGCCATATAAATTTTCCTTAAAATGTAGATCTAGGGATATTTTAAATCAAATACTGAATACTTTAAAAACAAATATATAAGTTTATCTTGGAAGCCTTGTAAACATTTCAAATAGAAGATTCTATACCAGGGGAATATCTTTAAAAAAAAAAAAAAAAAAAAAAAAAAACTTTCAGCCGAATTATTTTTTTTAATTCTGATGATAATAAGAGATTTAATGATTAAATAAGAGATTTGATAAAAGATATAATATATGTGCTATATAAAAGAATAATGATGGCAGAAGAGTGCATTGAATCTGTTATTGCTGCTGGCTTTGTTTGGGGTTTGACACTTCAGAAAAAATCAACCTTCTTATTTAATGACATTAAAATAGATTGAACTGGGGCACTTGGGTAGGTCAGTGGGTTAAAGCCTCTGCCTTCGGCTTAGGTCATGATCTCAGGGTCTTGGGATTGAGCCCTGCATCGGGCTCTCTGCTCAGCGGGGAGCCTGCTTCCTTCTCTCTCTCTCTCTCTCTCTCTCTGCCTGCCTCTCTGCCTACTTGTGATCTCTGTCTGTCAAATAAATAAATAAAATCTTAAAAAAAAAATAAAAGAGATTGGACCGTCTCCTCTCTTGATACTGCAGGTGAGTTCTAAAGTATGCAAATCTGAATCATCATAGGAAAGCTGTTTCTATAGTTAACTGTAAGTAGTGTTCCAGTAGAATAATCAAATGATTAGGGGGATACTACAAATCGCAGTCACGAAAGAAATCTTTCATAATCCAGCAAATCAAATTTATTACTGGAATTGGAAGATTTGGGGCTTAGCATTTTCTAATTTTGCCAGTTTTACACAAATAAATCTTCAGTATTATGTTCCAGATGCCTCATGACTACATGCATAGAAATCATTCCTCTCTCTGGTTCTTTTCAACCTCATTAGACTCAACTGAGATCAACATTTGCTCTGATTTCACCAGATAATTCCTATTTGCTTTGATATCTCACATGGAAAACCTTCCTCACATCTCTCTCGATCACTTGTGATTCCTCACAGCTCACGCTTGTCATCCCCACCAGCGTGGCTTCATTCCTTCACGTGACCCTACTGCCTAATCCAGAAAATACTCCTTGGTTTTCTATTTCTTCTGTGTTTCTTTCCATTTTGGGGCCCTCTCTTCCCTCCCTTGTGTTATCTTTGTTTTTCACATAGTACTCCTACTTTCTTCTGTTGCCCAAACTTTATTATTTACTGGCTCCGTACCCTGAGCCTTCTCTGTTTCTTAGTTCATGACCTCATCTACAAGAGTGTCTGATGTCTACCCACCAAGCATATTTTAGTGAGGGATGTGTGTACAGGTAGGCCACCTGTTCATTGTTAATAGAATACAATTTGCAGTTTCCTTGGAAATAAGGCCACTTCTGATTTTCAAACCACCCAAGGTCTTAATCACTAAAATACAAGTGCTTTTGTCAATTACAATAGGTAGTAATATTTGCTACATTTGTCTTGATAAATGGTGCTGGGTAAAATGTTATAATTTATTATTATATAGGCCTACTATTTTTCTTGAGAAGAAATGTTCTTGGAGATTTGGAATTTCTTATCTTTCTGTTTACGAGCATTTTCCTGGTGCTGTCAGAAGTTTACTCCTCCCCACAGCTTTGTTATGTAAGTCGGTATTTCCAGTTTTATAGAGCAGAGAGATGAGAAGTCACTTGACTAAACAAGTCATTTGACCTGTTTAGAATTTCACAGCAAGCTAATTGCAGAGCCCTTGAGTTTCCTGTCTCTTAGCTCCCATGACATAAATATAAAAGGATTTATTTTGCATTGCTTGTTTATATGAATGCCGTGGAGCATTTCCTTTCCTTTAATAAAATCATGGAAACTATTACCTAGTAAAAGAATTGTGAGGATAGAAAAGAAATGAACTAGGCGCAATGTACCTGAATTTGATTACCACCTTCTGAACTGACTGGTAATGGGGGATGTTGGTTCCTTAAGCTCTCCTTTTGAACTGTGAAAACTGCACTCATTTTATTCTGTGTTGGTGATGTTCCTTGAAGTTCTTTGAGGAAAAAAAACCAATTAAAGTGCAAAATGTTATTATTGATTAATTTAAAATGACCATGGTTTTTTTTGCAAAGCTTCTAGTACTTGCTGGGCAGGCGATCCCACTGGGGAGCACTGAGTGGTGTGCTAGGAACCAACCATGTCTCAGTAGTTTTTTTTTTTTTTTAATAGAACTGTTTTCCTGTTGGGTTGAAGTGGAGAAATAGCCCGTGGAGCTGCTTTTGGTGCTGCCATGAGTGTGTTTGGGAAGAAAGAGTACATTCCAATGGAATGTTAGGGGGGTGTTAGCTGTTCAGGAAAAATAACCCTTACCAAAGTTAATGGCTCCCACTAGCATTTTCAGTAACATGTACCAGATGTGAGTAGTTAATTATTCTCAGATCTGATAAGTACCTGCCAGCCAAGGCTAATTTTATTTTCAGTAAACAGTGGCCAAAGGTCCTAGCTGTTCATTTGATAGGATAGGGCCTGTTTGCACTTATCTATTAATAAAAGCACAACACTCCTTTAGTTTTCCTTTCCCAGGGCCAGATAAAACATTTCAGACACTCAACGTATTTGTCTTCGTAAATCAGACAAAGTAAACAAATCTGGTAGATTAACTTGGTAAACAGAGTGGTTAAGTGTTACCTTTCGAGTTTAGCTCAACGCCATATAAATAGCATTAATCGCATGGTATTTTCAATAACCTTTATGGAGCAAGACAGAGGTGTGTTTTTTTTTTTCTTCCCCTTTCACCCACTAGAAATATAGTGTGTTTCTTAAGTACTTTCAGATGTCCTTCTGTAAGGAGATTTGAAAATCGCTCTAAAATGAAATTTCTTTTGTCCCATTAATAACATGTTGGGAACTTTGCACCAGTTAACATTGCATATAAACCTGGTAACTTCTGCGGTTCATCTCAGAAGGAAAGTAAGATTGCACAGTGGCATGCCAGCTTTGCCAGACAGAGATAACAACCATCTAAAGGTTATTGATTTGGATGGAGCAGTGAGAAAGGGGTAAGCTTTTATGAGGAGAGTGGGGTATGAAGGTAGAAATTCAGACTTTATTCATACAGACTTTTTCTCTTGGGCAAAGAGTCCTAATATGGTCAGAAGTACTATTGATCTTGTGATGTAGATTCTTGACTTGTGAGTAGTGGCATGAAACTGATCAGTTATTTCACACTAGCTGACAAAACACTGTTATATCAAAGTATCTTCCAGTTACACCAAGCCTCCACTAGATTTGAACTGGTGATCTGGTGGTATAAGTTCCAAGTCTCATACCAGCTCTCTGTATCATCTTTTTTTTTTTTTATTAAAGATTTTATTTATTTATTTGACAGAGATCACGAGTAGGCAGAGAGGCAGGCCGTGGTGGGGGCGGGGAGAAGGCTCCCTGCTGAGCAGAGAGCCCGATGTGGGGCTCCATCCCAAGACTCTGGGATCATGACTTGAGCCAAAGGCACTGAGCCACTCAGGCACCCCCCTCTGTATCATCTTGTCTGCCTCATTAAACTTTCTTTTTTAGTAATAGTTAGAACAACTTTCTTTACCAAGATAGATTATCTTTTGCATTGGCTTTACACTTGAGGTTGCAAGTACTTTATAAAATTCTTTTTAGTTTGGTATACTCTGTAATAATCCACTTAAATCGGTGAACATGATACATAAAGAAATCACTGAAAGGCTTTAGAGAAAATTTCCTACTCACACCTCTACTCCCACTCCTCCAATGATGTCTGCATTAGTACCTTTTTTTAAAAAAACATTTTATTTATTTATTTGACAGAGAGATCACAAGCAAGCAGAGAGGCAGGCAGAGAGAGAGGAGGAAGCAGGCTCCCTGCTGAGCAGAGAACCCGATGTGGGGCTCGATCCTAGGACTCTGAGATCATGACCTGAGCCGAAGGCAGAGGCTTAACCCACTGAGCCACCCAGGTGTCTCTGCATTAGTAACTTATTCTGTGTAAGAGAATGTTCTGATATGGGGCCATGAATATAATGCCCAGTACCTAGCAGTACCATCCTAAACATGATTGATGATGGTGGCAGTGTAGAGTGAAAAGCAGGAGTTTGGAAATCTGTATTCAGTTTCCAGCTTCACTTTAATAACCTGCTGGGAAAGCAGAGGCACTTTATTTCTACTGCTTATGTTTTATTTTCTTTAGCTATGCCATGAAGATATAAGTTTTAGTCCATTTGCCTACCTGGCAGGCATGTTGTTAAAACTAAGAAGATAAAGTATAAAGTTTTTATAGTCTAAGAGGATAAAAGGTGCTATACCCAATGGGTAGAAAATATCTATATAGTTCAGAAGAGTAAGCCTTAGGAGTAAATCTTTTCCATTTCATTTGCCATATTTAATTTTTTTCTCTTTTAATTGGACCCAGAGTATAGTAAGATCCATGGGATGACTTTCAGAAGGAGTTATTTTGTTATCTGTACCAACACTTTAATTAATTATCGTTTTTTAGCTGTAAACCAAGTCACATCTTCAAAGTGTCCTTGATTTTAAATGATCTGAGTGAGACTACTTACCTGGTGATATAGGCTTAAGTAAAGTAGCAGCAAAGGAAGTGTTTAGGTAAGTATTGCTGAATTCATAATTCCAATTAGCCCCAATCTATTGATTCTCAGGTCTATGTTTCTACCTTAGGTCTTTTTCCAGAACAAGAAAAAATTCTAGACCCATAAATTTTCAAGTAAGTAGATAACCTCTCTACCTGGCTGGCCTCTGATAATTTCTAGCTCAATATGAACAAAACTTAATGTTAATATAATATTCCTGAATTTCCTCTCTCTGAATGGAAACACCCTCAAGTCAGAAGGATCTCACCACTTCCCCTCAAACTCTGTGGATTTGACTGTCAGGGTTTTATGCCCCTTCTCTTCCTCCCTCTGTTACTACCTTAATTGAAATTCTTGCTCTCTGTTGCTGAGTGGCTGAAATTGCCTTCCTGCAACCGGGCTTACCGGACAGCGGACTATTCTCAATACCATTTCCAGATTAACCTTACCCAAATGCATATCATAAAGTGTTACTTTCTCACCAGAAAAAAAATTGTTAATGGCCTCTTCTGTCCTACGGGATAAGATTTAAACTCCTTATATTGATTATTGAGATCTTAGTGATCTTTACCTTGTTTCTGGCTTTGGATCCTCTTGTGACCCTTGCTCCAGCAACATTTAAAGGTTATGGATTCCTAGATATTCTTGTTGTTGAACTCTCTGCACTCTCTCCATCCACTTCTTTGGCAAATACCTATTTATTTATTATTATTATTTTTTAATACCTATTTGTTTTTAAATCCCAATTCAAGCACGATATCACTTGTGACTCAAATGGAATTGATTCCCCCAGGTATTCCATCATACCCTGTGCATACTTCTTACGTAGTTCCTGTGGAACTTATGGCACTTATTTTGTCCTTCTCTTCCTAAGTTGACTACTTCAGGGATTGTATCTTGTTCATGTTTGTACTTCCACGTCCGACTCAGTGGTTGGCACAGAGGTATCTTCATTGATTGATTGGGTGGATGGGTTAAGATTTGATGGATGTACTTGGTCTTTACTTACTAATGGTATGATTGAATGGCCAACAAGAACGTCCCTTTAGCCCTTGCACCTGCCCAAAGGTTTCATAGATAGTCTGAAATTTCACCATGAAGCTCATTTGTTAAGGTTCTGATATTTCATTTGCACACCTTGCCCTCTTAGAACTTTATAATTACAAAGTCCTTCTGTAAACATTATCTCATTTAATTTTGAAAACAACCTTATGAGAGAGATTTTTATCACATATGTTTTAGAGATAAAGAAATATAACTTCATAGCAATTCACTGTGTTAAGGTCATTCCATTGACATGGTAGAGCTAGGGCTTGAACCTAGGTTCACTCATTCCAGCATCCTCTTTTGTTGGGCCCTCGCCTTAGAAGGAGACACACACGTATTAGCAGTTAAATACTTCAGTGTATTTTAGTCAAGCAGATCCATTTCTTCATGCCAGCTCACCAAGAGGAGAATTCTGAGGAAATGAGAGTTGTAATTTCTATATTGAAAAAGAGAAATAGGGGCGCCTGAATGGCTCAGTCGGTTAAAGTCTCTGCCTTCGGCTCAAGTCATGATCCCAGGGTCCTGGGATAGAGCCCCATATCGGGCTCTCTGCTCTACAGGGAGCCTGCTTCCTCCTCCCTCTCTGCCTGCCTCTCTGCCTACTTGTGATCTCTGTCTGTCAAATAAATAAATAAAATCTTAAAAAAAAAAACAAAAAGAAAAAGAGAAATAGTACAGAGAAAGAAGATAGAGGATCATTGTGGGGGCTTGGGACAAGCCCAGGGAAGTTAGACTTTGGTTAGATGTGACAGTGGCCCTAGGACGGACACTATCTTTTTTTTTTTTTTTTAAGATTTATTTATTTATTTGAGAAAGAGAGAGTGAGCTGGGGGGAGGAGTGGAGGAAAATAAGTCCCAAGCAGACTCCATCCTGAGCGTAGAGCCCCATGCGGGTCTGGATCTCAGCACCTTCAGATCACCACCTGAGCTGAAACCAAGAGTCGGACGCTTAACCGACTGGTGCAACTGGTGCCCCTAGAATGGACACTATCGTAATATAAATACACCAACTTTATATTTTTTCATTTACTACTTCTTTGTTAAAGCTACATTTTAACTTAATCTTAATAAAAATGCATATGAAGTTTCTATCATCATTATATTATATTGATAATTATCAATATAATATCAAATACAAGATGCTGAATATTGAAAATTATACACTTGATATTCCCAATAGCATTCTTTAAAATCTTTAAATGTAATTGTTTCTTGGGAAACACCAGCTATTTTTATGACACAGCGCTGGTGGGATTAAGATTTGCTCTTTGTCTTTCACATGGGAGACTTTCTTCAGAAGTCTGCTGATCCTTGGCAACCCCTCCATATTGGAGAGCAAGAGGTACGTGCACATGCAGACACACACACACTGGTAACTCTAGGTACATGGGCAGTTATATTGATTGGTGTCTTCATTAGAGGCTTGTAGGCATGGATCCCAGTATTTTCTGGGTGGAGCTCCAAATACTATAATTGTATGTCTCTTCTCTTTAGCTCATCTTTTTGTGTAGAGAGGAAACTTCCAGTTTTCTTTTTGAGGGTGAAACAGATGGTTGTCAGGGTTTAGGGAGCTGAAGAAAGGAAAGAGGCTATAGGTAGGGATCTTGTCTTTCCCTATACAGACTTTTGTCAACCTCCCAGCCCAGTTCAGTTCTGTTTAGTACTCCCTGGCCCCACTTTCCATCTTTGAGTCCAGAATCCCTTCAGATCCATTTCTCCAAGGGATAAACCTCTGAAGTATGTACAGAATGTCACAGCCAAACAAAAAGTGTGGGTAGGATTTGAACACAGTGGGGTGAGGAAACCTTTTTGCATAAGGAATAACACAAGCAAAGCCATGAAGTTGGAGGAAAACCACAGTGAAGGGGAAATAACAAGTCTGTCACCTTCCATAGAGGGAAGCATCCATGAAGAGCTGTGTTAGAAGCAAAATAATGGTGGGAATAGAGACTGGAGCTTCAAAGACAAGACTAGGAAGCCTGGACTTTCTTCTGGAGGTGTCAGGGAGCCAGCTTCCATATACTAGTTCATAAATTATTAAGACAGCTTCTGAGTGCCTTGTAGATTACTAGCAGGGGTTTAAAATGAATTAAATTGGGGAGCTGCTCTGTGGCTTTGACACAATTCACTATTTTTTAGTTGAGGTCTCAACATGGGAAACATTTCATATGCATAGTGTTGGAGCTCACAGATCTTAAGAAGGTGATCACATTTGGGAGATTTGATGTTCCTTTTTGTGACCTGCACCTCTCTGATAGTGAAACCATTTTGTTAGAATGTGAGAGCTTGCAAATGTCTCCTGTCAGCTACGTTATCGGTTACAGCACTTCTTGGGCTGGGCCACATCATGGTCATGGAACCAGAGACCTCTGGTGAGAAGAGAGTTGAAAGGACATTATTACTTTCTAAATGCAATTTTATTAAAGGTAATAGAAACAGACTTTAAGATTTAAAAAATTTTTTTTACTTTTTATTTATTTGACAGAGAGAGAGATCATAGGTAGGCAGAGAGGCAGGCAGAGAGGAGGAAGCAAGCTCCCTGCGGAGCAGAGAGCCTAATTCGGGGCTTGATCCCAGGACCCGGTGATCATGACCTGAGCTGAAGGCAGAGGCTTAACTCACTGAGCCACCCAGGTGCCCCGGACTTTAGGATTTTTATGCCATCTGATCAGAAGCAAAACCTGAGACAAAATGTTTGTCTGTTTCCTAGCACCATGCTCAGTTCTGCAAAGGCCTTTTATGCCTCTGATGATGATGGTAATGATAATTTATAAGCAGTTCTTGCCCATATACGTGTACTATAGTAAGACAGTTTTCTTCCTCAGCAACCTAGGAAGAACATTTCTTATTATAGACCCCAGACACAAGTTCCTTCCTTCAGACTGTTTGCCCAAGCCTTAAAATATAGCACGATTACACAAGCACTCTGGAATTTAGATTAAGCAGCATTCAATTTGAAAATCTAATCACATCATCTAAATATCATTAAGTTATAATAGGCTGATTGATAGGGACCAAAGCTGTTTTTGCCTGGTGCTGTATGCCTTTCACTCAGCCAGTCTTTTCAAGCTAAGATGTTGATAAAGGCATCTATAAATCTTAATAGTTGGAGACAGTTTAAAAGCATAGTTCATTGAGTAAGGTCACACCCACTTAAGTGACCTATTTTGTATACTTTTCAAAAATAGGTTAATTAACTTAATAGAAATAATAGGACTCTCATATTGATGTGCAATTACTACTAAAGCAAGTTTTTTTTTCTTTCCAAGTGAACATGATGTTCATGAAATTGAGGGCATAATAGCCATGACAAGAACCAGGCTTAGCAAGGCAGGTCATGTTCAGCAAGTACATTTCAGACTTGCCCTTTAAAACTTGCTTTTATTCCAGTGCTAGGACCTGGGCATACCTCCATTAAAGCATTTCACTCTTGGCACTCTCCTGTTACAGTTTTCAGCGGGGCGGGGGTGGTTGGGGTGGGATTATTTTAGCTGTTGTTTTCCTAATCGCTGTAACAGCAGTTTATGTAGATCTTGTTCCCTGAAGACTTCGGCATGCATAGGGACCTTAATGAATTTCAGTCTCTGTTCTTTTCAAAGTGAGGCTGTTTTCTTCATTTTTCTATCAGATGATTCATCTGGTACCCTGGGAAAAGCACTGTTTCAAAGGAGGCTGCAGTGTAGGAAGGCATGGGAGTGCCCAGGCAAGAGTCCTATTTGGAACAACTTGCATTATCCTAAAGCAGCCGGGTTTCATTCTTTTTATTTGTTTAGTGCCTGATTCAGACTTTCTATTCCCAAAGCATTTTGTCCTAGTCTTAGACCTCTTGCTGATGATTATAACCTTTCATATCTATTATTGTTCACTAACTTCACATAATTTGATTTTCCCATTTATCTGTTCCTTATACTATACCTCGTTGATATTTTATATCATAAGTTGAGTACCTGGGTATTATATTATTCTTCAGAACATTTAAGTATGTTTTAAATAGTAAGTTACATTTTAAAAAGTTAATTCCCCCCCTCAGTGGGATATCTTGGATCACAAACAACTCTCCGTGTGGATGTTTCTGAGTCTTCCTGGTTGAATTGTCCTGTGGCCTCGCTGGTCTGAGAGGCAGTTAGTGGGATGCTTTCACGGGAGGGCAGGTTGTTCTTCAAGTTAGTCATGATGCGTGCATTGAACTGAGAGTCTCATTCTGACCTGGAGGTCCTAGATGGACTCCTAGTTTGCCTTACAGCAGTGCCATTTCCCCCACTTTCTTATACTGCCCTGATATCACCGCCTTTTCTAAATGGATGCAAGTCTTGTTTGCATGTGTGCGTGCATGCACACAGAAAATAACAGATCATACTATTCCGTGGGCTCTTAGCTGTGGTCGAAAGAACCTTATAACCATCTCCCAGTCTTTGATTCTTCATTAGGAAAATGCCTTTTCTCCAGAAGGCTGTAATGATTGTGAAGTTCACTCTTCTGACTTCTTGATGAGAGCATAGGCATATGAGAGAAGTCTTTGGTTTTATATTGAACAGTGGAATGGTTCACTCTTAACTGCAGAATAGAACCCACCCCGCTTGAGTATGCTAGATTCCTCTAATTCCTAGGTTAATGTTGGTGGTTTCCCCTCCCAAGCATTTTCTCTAGAGTTAAGCTGCATCTCTTTCTTGAAAGCAAAGCCCTCATTTCCTATTTCATATCCTCTAATTTGCCTAGTACAGGGTCCAGTTCAGAGCAAGCGTTCATTAAAAACATTTTAGTTAATTAACGACAAAACGTCTGGCTTGGGTTTAGGAGAGAATGAGAGATTGGGCAGGGGAAGCACTGGCACGCAAGAAAATGAAAATCAAGAGGATTTTTTTTTTTTTTTGGTTACTTTTTTTCTTAAATAACAAGAGTATCATATAAACCTCATGGAAAATTTGGGAGCATGATGATGTTTTGAACATTACCCAGCTGTTCCTGGGTGTATGCTTATTTATAGATAACTAAAAAGAGGTTATACAGGAATCTTCACAGTATCATTATTCATAATATCCAAAAAGTAGAAACAGATACTCATCAATGGATACATGAATAAACAAAATGTGGCAAGTCCATACAATGGAATATTATTCAGCAATAAAAAGAAATGAAGCACTGATACATTTTACAATGTGGATGGATCTTGGAAACATGCTCATTGAAAGAAGCCATTCACAAAAGACTGCACATTGCATGATTTCATTCATATAAAATGTCCAGAAATTGAGACAGAAATTAGATTAGTGGTGGACCTTATGGATAATAAATAGCTAAAGGGTACAGGATTCTTTTGGAAGTGATAGAAATGTTCTGAAATTGACTGTGGTAAAGGCTGTACAGTTTGGTGGATAGATTAAAAACCACTGATATTTTTTAATGGGTGAATTTGTATGGTATGTGAATTATATCTCAGGAAGGCTGAGATTAAAAAAAGCTATTTACCCAATTACAATCCTGAAATGTCTACCGCTTAATAACATTTTGTTATATTTCCTATATTTCTTCCAGTCTTATTTTATATACATTTAAAATGTTCACATAGTATAGCTCATATTTTATGTATGGTTTTTACATAGTATTTTTCACTTACCATTTTATCATGACCATTTTCCCATCCTATTAAAAACATTTTTATAAATACAGTTCTAATGGCAACATAATAATTTATCCCATGATTGTAACATAACTTCCATAGCCGTCCTTCTAGTGTTGAACACATAGATTGTGTTTATTTTTCACAATTGTAAAGAGCAAGTTGCATTTTGGAAAGGCCGTGAGACCTTTTATTGTCATTTTTGAGCATAAAAGGTTTATGTGAAAGAAGAAAAAAAATGTGCAGAGAGTAATGCCTTTGAGTTTGAGACCAGAGTTCCCCAAAATAAAAGCTTTGTGTCTTGGTTTTAGCCTTTGGTTGAGCAAAGTAAATTTTCAACAGGGCGAGACCCACCTGCCCAGGGAAAGTTTTTGGGTCAACATCTGGGTTAGCTCCGCCTCCACACCCCAGCTAGTGCAGTGGTCTCTCACTCTTCTGTGTAAACAGCTGGACAGATTCGCAGCCTGACTGAGTTCCTGTATTTGTATAAGAGGTTCTCTTTTTCTTGAAGAGTCATTTCTGGAGTAAGGGAATAAAAACTACAGTCTTTTCACTGAAAATATTTATCACTTTTTATTTTATTTTATTTTATTTAAAGATTTTATTTATTTATTTGGCAGGCAGAGATCACAAGTAGGCAGAGCAGCAGGCAGAGAGAGGAGGAAGCAGGTTCCCTGCTGAGCCAGAGAGCCCGATGCGGGGCTCGATCCAAGGACCCTGGGATCACGAACTGAGCTGAAGGCAGAGGCTTTAACCCACTGAGCCACCCAGGCGCCCCTATTTATCATTTTTTAAAGAAAAAAATTAAATGCAGACTTTTAGGCAGTGATTATCTCTCATCTTATTCATCATATATCATATTCTTAGATGAGATTGATGAAAATGTTTGAAACTCTAACCCCTCTGTATCATAGCCCCATTTAAATTTGCATATCCAGCAGCCAATTTTAATATACTTCTTTCCATTACGGTCTGTTTGGTCTTCAGTTAAACAGTATCTTCCCCCAATTTCAATTTATACCTTCCCTTCTCCTTTATATTGTTTAGTTCTCATTTAGAAGGGTTAAGGACATGCTTCCTCAGTTGTCCAGAGGAGGCTGTGGATACCGTATATTTGTTTTCCTGTCATTATATTTTTAACCTCTTACATGTACACTTGTGCTGGCTTTACTGACTTGACCTCTGGTCATATTGCAAAGTATAAGCATATTACTTAAGGAAGGGAGAGCCAGGCACTAATGGGCCCAGTTCCTAATTTCTGTTTTCTAACTTGGAGGAAAAAGAAGTTTAGTTAGATTAAGAGACTTTTCTAAGTCACAGAGCAAAAAGCTAAGAACAGGATTCAGAACACTTGCCAGGCTCTTCCAAAAGAACTCATAAGCTTTGGGAGACTCATTTTTACAATACGTAAGTGGTTGCCTGGGTAAGAAAAATAATTAAATATCCATGTATCCAGGTTGAACTGGTATCTTCCAAATTTCAGGTGAAAAAAGACCCTTAAAAGGGAAGAACTTAAGAGAATTAAAATGATGTGACCTGAACCATGGTTCCTTTCCCATTCAATTATTTCCTTTTAACCACTGATGGCTTTTTGTGCTTGGCTGGGTATGCTAGTCAAGCCTCTGTTATGAAAGAGAAATAAGACACTTAATCCTGTGAATCATTAACCTGCATTGGCCTCCCTTCCCAGTAGCTTGCCCTTCCTGTATTGTAGTCTGTTTACTCATTTCTGAGCCAAATCTCCAAGGTCTCTTAAATTATTGAGTGTAGGGACACCTGGATCACAGGGAGTTGGGCTTTTGTTTTACTCTGAAGATGATGTGACTGATTATACAGCTCCAGGCATTTGCATTTTTCAAAGGCATTTTTAAGTTTATTGCTTGTGAAAACCTAGTTAGTAAAATATCATTAATTTTTTTTTTTTTTTTTTTTTTTTTTTTTAACGGATGAGGCTGTAGGACTCAGGGAAGTTTTGGCTTGCCAGAAGTTCCACCACAAGGCAGTGGCAGAATTCAAATGGGTGTATGCTCTTATATGCTTAGCTCAGTGTCTAACTCATTTTTGTTTCTTATTTATAAAACCAGGTAGGGCTGGCTTGAGTCACTTGTAGTTAATAAATTTTTATGTTTGATCTGTTGCCACTGAAGCCTGGGTTAAACTTATCAGAATAATATTCTCTGCGAAGAGCTGGGGAAACCTGATCTCAGAAACAAGACTTTATTCTCCAACACAGCAGTCATCAGGTATAGTGAGATCTAATTGGGGGATCACCTTTGGGCTGCAGATTTTTCTTATGTGGACTGAAGTCCTAATCACAATCTCAGAGGTGACAAGAATAGAGTGATTACTCATTGATTTAGTTTCCAAGGTCTGGACACCATCCATGAAATAAGAATCACGTGGAATAGGAGTGATTTTGTGTAAAGGTCTCCAGGACTTGGATCCGGGGCATAGGCTATCTCAGTTGTAGTGGGAACTTAGAGGAGAAATGATTTTTGAGCTGTCATATTGAAGAGTAAAGGCAGAGTATGGGATAGAATCCATGTTTCCTGGCTTCTTTCTTTGGGCTATAACCACTGGACTGCATAGATAAATATTTACTCAAGGAATAATGCTTACCATTGAAAGAGTGAAGTCTTAAGATGGGTAAGATACACAAAATCCTCCTACATAGGTCATTATATGGACATCTGCGGCCACATATTGGTCACGAAGGGGAAAGTTCTAGCCACGGAAACCTTAACCACTAGAAACTTATTCTTTAGGGCAGCTTTGTAATTATGGTACTGACTAGTCCAAGTCTTAGATTATTTCGTCATGATGTTTCCAGTGTAGCATTGGCTATAGAAGTGATTAGCAGCCGCCTATTAATTCCTACTCCCTCCCCTTTATCTTTCTAATGACCCTTACATATGCTGCTATCAGCTCTTAACTCTGCACATAATACTAGTTTTTTACTCTGCACTTTCGACTCTAATGGAGGCCCTGGTAAGTTCCACTTACTGGTAGATTTTAGGTTCAAGGTTAGTCAAGGAATAAAGAACAAGAAGAAGAAAGAGAAAAAACATCATTTTGACTAAGACAAGGATGTAATCTTGATGGGCCTCTGTGACCCCAGGCTAAGGCAAGAGCAACTTAGACTTAGTGTTTTAAGCCCTTTAACACAAGCTATTTTAAAATAAAGCAATGGGAATAAGACAAGATACATTGAAGATACAGAACAGTGCTGGAGTAAATCCAAGAGTATGTGGTAAGACTCTCCCTATTGGGTTGAACTAAAATGCTCCTCTCCCCAGTACATCCATAACTAACTTCCTCATTCCCTTCAAGTCTTTGCTTAAATGTCATCCTCTCCACGAGACCTACTCTGACCCAACTATTTAAACTTTCAGTGATTTGAGTGAGTTCATTGCGAGCCCATTGAATCCTGAGTAACACAAGAAAATATGATGCACTAGATGATGAGCTCAGTGGTGTGATCCACATCTTGGTTTTTATTTTAATTCTTCTTGCAAATAATGGTATTCAGTTACTGTAGATATTAATAATATTTGACCATGAGAAAGGAACAGAATGTTCTCCTTTTTCCAGCTATACTTTGAATCTTGGTGATCAGGGTTTCCCTGAAAGAATAAAAATTAAATAAAACGATGCTGATAAAGTTGGAATACGTGATCTTTGTTTATACTGATGAAGCACATTTTGTTGTTCCATTTGTATCTTCCCCATAGTATTTTTCTTTCTTTCATTCTTTTTTCTTTTCTCAATGGATGTTTGCAACTTCAGGCTCCTTTTCCTATCTTTTTGGTGTCAGTGATGAGGGAAGGAATTCATGGTGCATTTGCTGAACTTAAAGATCATTGGCGTGTTTATAATAGAAATAAAGCATACCAAAGAGGCACAGGATCTGAGTTTCATCAGTCATGCAGGATTAATTTAAGTATCACATGCGTCAGACTGATTATTTCCACTTTATTCATTGTAGGCATGACTTATAAAGACTTGGTGGGGACACTTGCCTATGGCCCTCCCACCTGTGTTCAGGATGAGCTCATCATAACCTCACATAGGACAGGAGCTAGTCTTTATGTGGAGATTGTCTTTATGATGGGAGATAGTCTTTACGTGGAAAATAACTCAGAAACACCTATTTGGGGTTGTAAAGGATGACCTATTACTGACTCAGTCTGTGATTCTTTTCTGTCTAAATCAGTGCTGGGATGTGATACTAACTGTGCAGTATCTCACCAGAAGGACAAGGGTTCTTTTATGATTCCCAAACCCAATTCGGGTGTTGGTGTCTATTTAAATCCCAGGTGGCAGAGATAAATTATCAGTTAACATTTATACACTGAATTGTTATCTTCTAGTAATTGAGAGTACTGGTAGAAAATGTGTGAATCAGTCTGACCTGGGATTCAGATCTTTCTACTACCTCTTACTGTAGCAATTCTGTTGGGGGAACTTCTCTGGACCTCGACTTCTTCATTTGTAAACTCTTGACAGTTCCAAGACAATGACTTTCCATTGTTTAACTACATATTTAGTTTTTAAAGTAGTTGCAAGAATTTGCAGTATCTGCCCTCCAAGTGCTTCCTGTTCCCCTACCTTTGCTCTTGCATCATGGTAGCTGAGAGAGCAGCCTTCTTCCTGTAAGTGTTAGAACATCTCCAGGTGTGTGTTCTAATGGACTGGCTCCTCTTGCTGAGCCTGGACTCCCTTTGGGGGCTGTGTTCTATTAGCTGGGCTCTCTGACTATGAGCTGTTTTGCCAATCATATAATCCTTAAAACATCTTTAGGAGATGAGGAGGAGGCAGCCTTTCTCTGTTAGGTATGCATCTTGGAAAACATACCACCTCACACCTTTCTACACCTATCTACTTTTCTGGGCCTTTGCATGGATGAATGGAAAGTGAGGCACAAGAAGTTCAGTCACTTATTCAAGATCCATAACAGTGAGTAGTGGAACTGGGATTCAATGTCAGGTCCAAATAATTCCAAAGCCTGTATTCTTGAAATGCCGCTCTCAAAGAATTAGCTCTCAAATCTTTCATCATACCTCAAAGAAGATACTAAAATCTAGGGCACAGCCATGACTCAGGAAATTCAGATTTCACTTCTGAGTTTCACTGACTTCACCTCGGGTACCTCAATCATCCTCAGATGATTCCTCCACGCAGGAAATGAGGATCAGGGTGTCTGTTGCTCAGGAATAGAATAAGCATTAAAAAGTAAAAGAAAACAGCATTAGTAAAGCCCTCTAGTCTCCAGAGAGGATGAACATTGCATGAATTTCTAGTGTTAATATTTCATATTGAAGACTTGTGAGGCATGTTCATTTTAAATACAAAAAGGTAAACTTTGGACCATGACTATCCTGATTCTGGGAATGAAATGGTAACCAATCTTAAAATAGTTCTAGCAGTGCCAAAAGAGGATAGAGTAATGGAACAATATCACCTAGGTAACTCCCAGAGAAGGCTTCTGGATTGTTTCAATTAGCAGCGAGAGCATGTATTTCATGGGCCCAGGGCATATTAATCAACTGCATGATGCCAGGATCCAGCTCTGTTTTTTACTAGAGCTCTGTTCTGAATCACTTTGTTCATCATATTGTCATCAAGTGTGCCATCCACAAACGAGGCACGTTGCAAAATGAGCAGAGGAGTTTTGCCCAGAGTACAACTCCCAGAATAAGCCAAGAAAGATAATATTGAGGACTAAGACTTGTTTTTGTGAAAGGCTTTTCTTCCAGACTCCGGAGTACTACCGATTGTGTACATTGCCACATCTACTCCTATGGGCAAACAGCACACCGTTCTGTACACAAACAGACACAGTGGTGTTTCTCCTGGGAACTTTTGCAAGTACCACCTTTTCCTGGGTGCCAGAAAGACTCTCAGCCTAGCAGCAGCCGCCCCAGCACGTGGGTGGGCACAGGCACATCAAGGCAACTGAAGGGTTTCTTGTTTTTGCTTTTGTTTTAGAATGACCCCTGTTGCTGGCCAGTGCCAGAGTGATCTAATTACACATGCTCTACCGATTTCCATTTACCGAAATCCATTTTTCAAGTTTAATTCAATTTTCTCAATGGACTTTTCTTTTAAAAACAAACAATCACTATGGTTATCTTTTCTCTCACTAGGATAAAAGTCAGTTCCATTCATAAAGGGGAAATATATGAAAAAGGTTTCATTTTGGCATTATCATTGAAGCTTCTCCAAGCAATTCTAAATTGACTTGAGAGAGAGAGAGGAAGGGGTGGGGGGCGGGGAAGAGGAGGGAATGGGAGCGGGAGAGGGAAGAAGAGAAAGGCACGAAGAAATGCATAGAAAAAACAATCAAGTTAAAAAAAAAAGTCTGCTGAAGCCCTGGCAACATATATAAATAAATTGGTTTTAAGAAAGCTTTACTAGGGTTAAAAGAATTTAACTCCAGCCAAGGGGTTCAGACATTCTGACCTTTGACTCCGCTTTTACTCAGTCTTGTCTATTGATCATTGGCAAGCACTATATAAAAGAATAATGATGGCAGAAGAGTGCATTGAATGTGTTATTGCTGCTTCTGTTTGGGGTTTGACACTTCAGAAAAATCAACCTTCTTCACAGATGACCAGGTGCTGAGCACACTTTAAAGAAGGTCAGCTTGCTGGAAAATATTTTCCTACCCAGGTATTTCTAACAGCTCAGTGTATGTGACCTTCGCATTTCCGGAGAGGAGGAAGCTCATCCAAGCAGGGAGAATACTAGGTCATCTCCGGAGCATTTTCATTCATAATGTTATTTTTCCAGCAAGGAGCTGGTGACGATGCTGCCTTCTTTATTTGGCAATCATCAGGGTCTCCTTTCTTTCTCACCCTCCTTCCTGCTCTGAGGCTGTTTTGACAACAGCAGCGAGTATCAACTGAAACCCGTACCTCTTTACCGAACAAAAATCTGGAATGAATATATTGATAAATAGCTTTTTAAACCTTTGGACCCCTGTATCAAAATTCTATATGAATTTGTTTCATGGGAACCCAATTAGTTGAAATATTTTTTTCTGAAGCCATAGGAGAAAGGCTGTTACTGTTTTATATGCCTTATCATTTTAGTTGTATACCAGTTGCCATTTTGCAGTGTGCTGAACTGAGCAGATTTTCTTTTTTCTGTCACTGTCCCCCTGCCTCTACCCTCTGATCTTATGAATGAAGAAATGGGGTGAACTCTTTGACTATAACCACACATGAGGAATTGGTAGTAGAGAGTGGATTAAGAGATCCATCATCCAAGTAACTGGGCCTGTTCAATCCCATTCCTTTCCAAATCCTTCTTGTTGAAAGTTTGAAGGTCAGGCCTTTTGATTTTATCTTATTCTTTTAAGTCAACAAAGGAGTTTTTAGGGTGCATCTGGAGTGTTGCAACTTCTTCCTAGTTCTGGCTCATAGCTAGCGTATTGGAAATTGGCAGAATGTACAGTCAAGAGAGGAGGGGGTTCTCAGTAAAGCACCACAAAAATCCTGCCCCACCCCCACATTAACACATCCATTTCATTGCCCCTGTTTTGTATGGCTGGCGACTGAGGATGTTCATGTTATTAAAAAAAAATCGTTTTGCAGATTCTAGACAGGATTCTTTGAGGTCAGAATTAAAGCAAAGTATTTGGTGGTATTGAAGAAGGTAAAATAAGAAACACTTGGAAGGAGATTCTTGAGAGAGAGAAAAGTGTTGCTATGGTCTGAGTCACAGAGAATGCCAAATGCTTTGGTTGTAGACGTGGGAGTGTGGGAGTATGTTTCTATATTGGCATTTTGACACATAGGCAGGTGAGATCAATGCCACCTTTCTGCAAAGTCCTCTAAAACCCCTTCTTCCTTCATTAATATTTTTCCTTTGAAGATAAAGGAGCTGCTGCTAGTAGGTGTTAGCATTCCTTCTACAGTTAAATTACTGTTTAGTGGTATATGATTTCCTTGTTACACTAGAATGTGGTAGATATTCCTCATATATAAGCCCTGGATTTCAGGCTTTGTTTTTAGGATGAGGCTCTGTTATCTTTTCTTTTTTCTTTTTTGGCAAGAATCTGTTTGGGGATAAGACACATTTCATACAGCAAATTTAAGATAAATATTTAATTTTTTTTCTTTACCTAAAAAGTTCAAAGCCCGTATGGCCAGTACTGCCCTCCAGTCAATCCTCTGAGACAAATGTATTTCTTGCTGACCTACAGATAAGAAATCAAAGTACAGATTATTAAGGGCATGGTGTCACAAGATTTATACTTACTGATTTCTCAGGAAATGGTTGGGACCCATTAAGTTTCTTTCTGATAGTTGTCTAGAGCAATGCTTTATAGTTTTTCTTATGTCATAGTAAACATAGAAATTGATAATATTTATATGGCACACGGAATATTTCTTTTCAAGGAACATCTTTAGTAATAATATAATTCAGGAAGATGTAGGTCTTGAAAAATGTTATGCTGCATTATTATTGTATGTATTGGGAGTAATGCTGCCACAGAGCTCGTGTGTTAGACTACTATTCAGTCAGTGCTGGTAAACAGACAAATACGGCCTTCACACTGTGGGAGTATCAGGCCTAACATGATGCTGGAGATACAAATGGCTTGGGAGCCAGAAACACAGGACTCCAGCCAGTTCATGTCTTAGAGTATTTCAAAACACTAGTTCTTGTACTAACAGTAGAAGGTACACGTGTGTGTGTATGTTGAGAGTGGGGTGTATTTCTTACTCTACCCTTTCTTCCCACCTGGCACCCTGTGACTCGAGTTTGGCCTCTGGCAACAATTTCTCAATCCTGAGGAACATCTGTAGGCCAGAGCATTATCTAACTCAAGTAGTCATTCTAACAGTCAAGGAGAGATGTTTCGCCACCTTAAAATACCCCAATTTCAGGTAGATTCGGAGCCACAGGCTAAATTTTTAGAGCATTCAGTTTGATGGAGTGCAGCATGCTTTGAGAGCTCCATGTCATTCATCTTTATTGTGCCCTTTGTAGTCTTTTGCCCAAAGTCCTTTATCCTACAGCATGAGGGGGTTGTACTATGAAGGCCAGCCAGAGGAGTAGCCTTTTTAGAGAAAGTACTTGACCTTGATATTGAAGGTATCAGCACGATCATCATCCTGCTGTTGAACGCTTTACAACATTTCAGACACTATTCTAAGGCACTATATTTAATCCTTACAACTCTATGAGGTGGCCACCCCCCTTACCCCCATTTTTCAAATAAAGAAACTGAGGCAAAGGGAGGCTCAATAACCTTTCCAAGGTCATATGGATAATACATCGGAGAGCCAGAGTGCAAAACCAGTATGTCTGGCTCCAGAGCCTGTGGCCTTGCTTTACCTCTTCCCTAAGTAAGTGGGGGTGGGGAGAGGCTCCTTAGGGAACAGAGGCATGGAATACAGTCGTCATAGTGTCCTGGTGGGCCCTATTCTGAGTTATACCTGAAGACATACAGAAAAGAGATGGGGTGAAGACCAGGGGTTTTTCTGGGTGGGAGCAGCCATACTGTTTGCCTTGGCAAGGTTGGAGCCTGCTTGGTGACTATGGCACCAAATGTACAGTTGGGGGCACTAAATGGGGAACTGGAAGACAAGCTGGTATCACCTTCTTGAGGCGGGTAAGGAAAGGGAAACAAACTGTAGAGGCATTGGTGTTTTGTATTTAGATGAATACATAGCATAACACGAAAACTCACTCATTAGTTACATCACCATTTGGGTGTTCTTTGGAAGTGCTATGAGAGTGATTTCAGGGTGGGTTTTGGTCTTGACCCTGTGCCACAGCAAACAAAATGAAACTCTCCTTGAGCTAAAGGTAATCAAGATGAAAGTATGTTTACATAGATGAGCAGTGGGATTTATCCAGTGACTCTGGAAGGTAATCCCAGGGTTCAGCGCTCCATGAATACCATGCCGTGTTCCTAAGCTGGTAAATTACTGTGAGCTTTTATGAGAATGGATTGTGGGAAGCATCTAGATGAAATTCAGCCTGTTTCACCTTGAGTCCAGGGCCCACTAATGCACTCCAGGTGTGCCGGCTGCCCAGGCTTTCTGCCTTGGAAGCTCAAAATAGAACTTTCATCCCAAAAGGGAAGCTTTGAAGAATACCAAGGGTCTTTCTGTCTTTCCTTGTTTTTTGTATTCTTTCTGCCCACATTTGGTAATTGGAGATATTTGTGGTGTTAAAGCCAGACTTGTTCCTTCTCAGCCTGCCCCTCCAACAGTGAAATTTTAAGCCTGTGGCTTCGATTGTGCACAGCAGTGATTTCTCTGCAGTGTCCCTCAGATGTAAAAGGAGAATGGCTGAAATACTAGAAAGGGGGATATAGGAAATCACTAAACGACAATTTTCCACGTCTATAGATCCTTTCATCTGAGGGCAAAAGAAGCTAGAGAGGGTACCCTGTGAAAAAAGATTGGGGGGGGCACAATTTAAAACTCTCTGGTTATAGACTAAGGAACTAAAGATCAAAGCACTATGTCCTCAGAATTACACAGTGAGTCACTGGAAAAACTCTGAGTAAAAGTCAGGCATCCTGTTCTCCAGTCTTACATAGCTAATAAGTACAATTGGCTTTAAACAGAACATTTATTTATTTTTTATTATTTAGATCCAGTACCATCCTAAAGAATATAATTATATGTGTATTATAGATTAAGATTTTCAAGACCTAGAGCATTATGAGGTATTTTGCCCTGATGATATAGTGGGAGCAGCAAAAAGGTATTTGAGAAGCCATCTCATGTCTATTGTGTGGTCCCTATGCTTTAAGGGGTATCCGCCTCCCTTAAAAACCACTGCCATTATTCAGGCCATCTTGTGGCTTCCATTTAAAAGTTCTGCTTTAAGCGAGATTTTTCCAAAGCTAAATTAATAGCTATGAGGTGTATGGGGTAAGTCTGTGATTTACTCTTTTCCAGTTTTGACTGCTATAAGCGTTTTAGTCTGTCACCCACTAGTTCAGATCAGCATGGTTTTTTTTTTTTTTTTTTTTTTAGCATGCTGGCTTTAACTTTATCTTCAGTGTAATGATTTAATGTAATATAGACTAATGTGTTTGCAGAGTTGAGGGCAGCAGAATTTGCTTGAATAGGAAATATGTAAGTTCTGTAAATGTTTTAATATCCCCTTCAATTTGGATTCTTTTTCATATGTCCTCTTGATATATACCAGTGTCTGATTATGGGTAACCTCACTTGAAGGTCAAGTGACCTGAAATGCAGCCAGTTAAAGTGTGTGTGTGTGTGTGTGTGTGTGTGTACGTGCATGTGCACCTGGTGTTCATACAGTGAGAAAGAGCCAGAGATGGTAATCTTGCCATCACCCACCAGATGCTGGAACAAACGTCCACTGCAGAGATGAGTTCTAAGGCACCTTCCCAAAGCATGCTGGGAAAAAAATTTGAGGCATCTGTCTCTTCGTTTCTTAAAGAATTAAGAGACATTGACTCTATGACTGTACTTAAAGAGATGAGACATAAGGCAGTCAACTTTGGGGCCATCCAAGAAGTATATTAGGGTCAAGGAAACTTGCAAATCTTTTGAAACGTGTACAAATATCAAGAGAACAAGACTGTAGTGAAAAGAACGTGAGCTTTGCAGGAGGAAAAAGTAGAGCTTATTGTTGGCTCCACCACTTTCTAGATGTCAAAACTTTGATTGATTACTTAATTGCTATGACCCTCAGTTTTCTCTTTTGAAAAAAAAAATAAGGATAGTAATAACTATCACACGGATTTGTTGTGAGGATTAACTGAGAATACATATGTGGAAGTTTCTAGGATATAGACTTTGAAAAAATATTAGTTTTACTTTCCCTCTGTCTTCACCACCTTCTCATTGTAGCCTCACATGGCTAAGAGCAGAGAAAGAAGGAAGCTCTTTTGTGTCTCCTGCGGTAAGGGTACTAGTTGAATTATGAGGCCTCCATCCTCATGACCCACATTGCAAAGGTCCCACCTTGGAATACCATTATGTTGGGAATTAGGGTTTCAACATATTAATGGGGGGGGTGACACAAACATTTAATTCGTAAGCTCCTCTCTCTCTTCCTTTTGCATTTCTGATTTGGAAAATCAATATGCTCTAATTTACTTTGCAGTTTTCTCCCCGTAAAAAACTGTAAAAGTCTTCTTAAAACTTGAGTGGACTTTTGGATTTTGTTGAATCTTTTCATGATTTGCCTATAACAAGAGAATGATTTCATCTGTCATTTGATTTTCTTAGCTTATGTGAGATTCAGAATAGGAGTTCACTGACAAAAAGTGAATCAGCATGCTGAATTTGCCTACAAAACCTGGTCAGCAGGTGTGGCCCTAGACTGAGTAAAACGGGGAATCCATGACTATGTCCGTGTCTGGCCTTGTCCACATGGCCTGGCTTATGCATCACCTGCCAGGGTGATACGCAAACTAGTTGTTGTAATACGCAAACCCCCAAATCTCAAAGACATAATAAATACAAATTTTATCTTGCTCGCATCAGGTTTTACTAGATGTTCTTGCTTGATGGGAGGCTCATCAAGCAGGATTATCTTCCATTGTGTGGTTCCTTCTATCTTGTGGCTCTACCATATTCAACAGATAACTTCCAGAGTCACCCTGTAAGAAGAGAGCATGACGGATGACAAATTGCGAGGATTTTAGGGGCCAAGCCTGGAAGTGTTCTCAGATCATTTTCACCCATATTCTGTTGGCTAGGACTTACATGGCCATACTGAACTGCAAGGACAACAAGGAAATGTGATGTGGTTTTTGTGTCTAAGAAGAGGAAATAGGTTTTGTGTTGAACCAGTGGTCTCTCACAAATGTATTTGTTGGTTCAGCCTCGTCCTTCCAGATTTATATTTCTTTTCTTTCCTTGATTGACCCTTGTTCCGATGTATGACATATTGATTTGTGATTTTGATTCTAGTTTGGCTAACTCCTTTCTTTATGAGATTTTGATTTACTTAACTTGCCCACGTCTGATATCCTTTTGACTCAGAATCTCGACCCTGTCTTCTGGCCATTTTTCATTCAGAGGAGATTAGAATTATTACAGAGTTAAAGAGCATTTTAGAGATTACTGAGCTTGACAATTGTTTTTATACTAGAGGTACTAATGTCTTAAGACCATTGGTAAGTTTACTTAGTACATCGAAACAAAATGTGAATATACCAAAATCTGTGTTTCTAAGCTTTCTTCTTTGTAATGTATGGACATTTTGAAAAAGGAACAGGTTAGTAAGAAGGAAGGAATTTCCTGGTATGATAAATACTGTTCATGGGTGTGAGCTCTGGGTGTGACATCCATTAGCCATGTGAAAATTTGCTCATCTTCTAATGGGCTTAATGGAATACAGAGAAGAAATATTGGGAAACCTACACAATCAAAGAGTAATAATGTTATGTCTGGTGGTGAGATTATGAAATGTTTTTTGTTTGGTTTTGTTTTTTGGTTTTTTTTTTTTACTGTTTTTATTTTTTTCCCTCAAAATTTTATGAGTATATGTTACTTTTGTATTTACTTCCCCCTCCTAAGCCCAGTATCTCTTAAGATATAAAACTCATAAAGAACAAAAAGATGGAGATAATTTCTAGCTCCAATTGCTTTCCAGAGTTATTATGAGAATCACATGAAACAATGTATAAGAGTATACTTTGAAAAATGAAAATTAACTATATAAGGTAATGCTGGCAGGTTATTGCCAGGAGGTTAGATTTAGCCTTAAAAATTCAGAGTTTCGGGGCTCCTGGGTGGCTCAGTGGGTTAAAGCCTCTGCTTTCACCTCAGGTCATGGTCTCAGGGTCCTGTGATCAAGCCCGCATCAGGCTCTCAGCTCCGCAGGGAGCCTGCCTCCCTTTCTCTGCCTGCCTCTCTGCCTACTTGTGATCTCTCTTTCTCTGTTAAATAAATAAATAAAAATCTTTAATAAAAAAAATTTCAGAGTTTCTGTGTAGGAATGCATAGAGAAATCTTGAATCTCTTGAATTCACCGTTTGGGTTTTGTTGCTTCTCCAAGAAGAGGAAATTCCACAGGCCCCAAATGCATATTTGTTCTGAAAACTGAAGACTATTTGTGGCTGGTATAGAATGACCATAAATTAATCAGCATTCAAATCATCATTTTAAAGTCCACAGGGAAAAAAATTATCTTAGCAAGGAATTACACCATGTTCTTGTGTAAATTAGGGAGAGAGAGTAGGAGGCAGATAGATGAGGTTTGCCGGCTAATCTGAAAGCTCTCCTGTTGGTATGTCATGTTGACCTCATAGAAATGTGATGAACCTGCTTATTAGTGGTGAGTCTCTCATGGAGGCTCTTAGTTCACTTATCTGGCTTCCGGCAACCTTTCTGATTACAGGCCACCACTGAAATGTTTTATTTAAATTAAATTGATCTTTCATGTATTTTTCTCTCTGTAAAAATAATACATAGTTATAAAATTCAGACCTTTAAGAAATATGTTATGGAGAAAAAGAAAAAGTCTCCCATAATCTTAAACTTAATTGCTGAAAGCAGGTTTTTGATATTTCTTCAAACTTTTTCAACACATATATGAACATATTTACTATTCATTTTCCTTTTTGTAATTTAAGATTTTATTTATTTATGTGAAAGAGAGAGAGAGAGAGAGACCACAAGCAGGGGGAGTGGGTGAGGGAGAAGCAAGCAGGCTTCCTGATGAGCAGAGAGCCTGATCTACTCTGGAAAGAAGAAATGAGTTATTCACTTAGAAACAAATCTGATCTAGTCACTCTCCTATTTAAAAACCTTTCTCGACTGCTCTGTAGGGTAGAATTTAAATTAATTGGCTTGGTACATCAGATTTTTGGGGGCGTTCCCCCTGTCTCAGCATCCTATCCCAGGTACATGCATTTCAACTACATTGTATTTCTTGCTATTTCTCACCTTTGTGTTTTTGCATTGACTTACCCTCTGCTAGGATGCTTTTTGCTAGGTGAAGCTCACATGTTCATTATCTCCTTGGTCATGCTTTGCTAGACTCCCTGGCCAAGGAAAATAATTCCTTTTTCCTCTTCTCTACTTCTATTATGGTGATTCTTTTTTTTTTTTTTTTTTTTAGAATTTTTATTTATTTATTTAACAGACAGAGGTCACAAGTAGGCAGAAAGGCAGGCAGAGAGAGAGGAAGGGAAGCAGGCT
Source organism: Mustela nivalis (assembly GCF_964662115.1). Classification (NCBI taxonomy): domain Eukaryota; kingdom Metazoa; phylum Chordata; class Mammalia; order Carnivora; family Mustelidae; genus Mustela; species Mustela nivalis. Next base: position 33,146,879 of record NC_139025.1, on the reverse strand, counting down.
CCCTCCTGAGGAGAGAGCCCGACGTGGGGCTCGATCCCAGGACCCTGAGATCATGACCTGAGCCGAAGGCAGCGGCTTAACTCACTGAGCCATCCAGGCGCCCCTATTATGGTGATTCTGATGCTAGAGTATAACTTACCTCAATGCGCCTTCACCCTTTTAATTTTTTTATTGTGGTATAATTTACAGACAATAAAGTACACAAATCTTAAATATACAGTTGATGAATTTGTCATGTCTGAATTTGTACCTATATTGTGAACCTTCAGAATTAGGAACCATATTTTATTCATTCTTATAGCTCCAGAGATACTTAGTAGTGCTTAAATGAATGAGTGACCACTATAATTTCCTTATTCCATCTGATGTTGATTTCCTTATGGAAAGGGACATTAAAGGGTATTTTGGGGGGACCGTGACACCAAGTAATATTTGTTCACTTCCTTCCTATTAGCCTCAAGAGAGATACCGCCTATATTATTGATTTCCTCAGTGGCAATGATGGATCCATGAACAAAAACAAATTTCATCCATTTTTCTATCCACTTGATAAATTTTTACTAAAAATGATAATCTTTGAAAAAGAAACTATAAATCTTAATACCTGAGGTATTAGGCAGAAAAGAAAGATAGTTAAGATCAGACTTCCTTTTTCTTACAATTTATTCCTAGTAGAAAAAAGCAACAGATCTTTCCCTTAAATTCCTTAATCTAAGTTTAAATTGCTTAAGAAGTGGAATGACATTTAATTTCAAAATTACTTCTCCCATTAAGAGTTGCTGACATATCAAAGGAAATGGTATTTATGCATTTTTTAAGCTAGTATCAGAAAACTTACTTAGGGTAACTTGACTTAACAAAAGGGTTTGGTAGTCTTCCTTGAAAGATGATCCTGAAATCAATCCCCTTAATTTATATTAGACCCTCCAAGGAAATAAAGAAACTTCTCTATTTGAAATGAGGCTGGTCTAGTTGCCTTCTCTGTTCTAGGAATATCCAGGCTGAAATATCATTATTTTGCACTAATTCAGTTTTTAAACTCTCCTTTTTGAAAGGTATATATAGAAATAGGTAAATAATAGCACCACGTGGACATCCTTTTTCTTCTATTCTTAGTGACTTAGATGGCCTGATCTCTTCTTAGCTTGTCTTAGAACTACCCTTCTCCCATTAATTAATTAATCAGCTCATTTATTCACATAATCAGTCATTGTTGATGCCTTTTATTCTATACTCAGGGGGTACCAAGATAACAAGTTCAGATAAAAATTTTATCTCAGCTCTCTGTTCTAAAAAAATTATTTTTCATTGGGGAAGGTATGTGCTATGAAGTGTGTAAACCTGGCGATTCACAGACCTATACCCCTGAGCTAATAATACATTATATGTTAATAAAAAAATAATAAACTTTAAAAAATTATTTTTTCCTTCCTGTGGTTAATTGGCTCAAGTTAATGAATGTCCACTTAGGATCTGTTCTGTGCTCACAATAGTTCAAGATCATAATAAAAATCTCTCTAGAAGCTAGCAATTTATCCAGTTGATTTAAATAAGAAGTAGTGAATTTTCAGTTCTTCACACAGTTATTGTTGTGCATTTTGTTAGTAATAATAAAATGGAAGATCCAAGCAAACTCCTCTTTCCTGGGAAACATGTATTTTCCTAGTTCCCAATACCAACAGTTCAACTACTTTTAGTTAATGGTATATCACTGCAGGGCTTTTAAAGAAACAATATCCTTTTTCAAAGGGCTATTGTAAATTAAAAAAGAATGCATTTATGTTAAATGTTATTGTTCATTTTCAGAAGAATTGAGTGGTTTGTTGGCAGAGTTTGGGAGGAGAAATGCGATTGCTTAAATCTTACCTTGAGTTAAGATGGAACTAGTGATAAACTGACACATATTAATCATATGTGCCTTGGTCATGATTTTATAGAGACCATAGATCTGCTTTTATGGAAGGGTGAGTTTCTGTGTAACAGTTTTTGTTTTTGTTTTAAGATTTTATTTATTTATTTGACAGAGAGAGATCACAAGCCCACAGAGAGACAACAACTGCAGAGAGCCCCAACGCAGGGCTCGATGCTAGGACCCTGAGATCATGACCTGAGCTGAAGGCAGAGGCTTAACCTACTGAGCCACCCAGGCGCCCCTCTATGTAACAGTTTAAAACCGTACATGATCAGGCCACTTAAAGACAACCCAATAAAAGGTATTGGAGTTTCTATGATAAGAAACTAAGTACTAAGTGATATGATTACTTACCAATTGAAATAAGAAAAGTCAGGCTCTCCCTTTAGTTTTTAATCTATTAATGGGCATGGGGAAAATAGTTCTTAGAATTAGGTCCTGAACCCATTTAATTAAATAAGACTGGAGGGACACTGGCAGCTTCTCCAAGCATTGTTAATGGAGAAAAGAGATAACAGAAGATCCTTTCTCCCTTGTCTTCTGTGGTCCCTGTTTTGAGAGCCCATAATCTTCCTCAGGAATAGACTCTTACTCTCAGAGAAAACTCAGATTGCTTTGGTCTTAGCTTATAAATCAAGAGGTAAAGCCTTTTCCTGCTCTCCTTAAGAGAGTTCTGCCCTCAGTAGAGGGCAGAGAAAGAGTGTATGTCATTAATCACTCAAGAATTGTTTACCACGTTAATCTAAAGGGCACTTGCCCATGGCAGGCAGTAAAGTTACCTTCGTTGTTTAAGAATAACCTGAGTGGTTTACTCAGACAGTTTGCAAATGTTTGGACATTATTCAAGGGTTGTCCTAGAGTGACCAATTAGCTTTATTTTTCACTGCTCTTCTTAGATTTACCTTTACACCATCCAATCACATTGAGAGGAGCAGGGGTTCCCAAAATTGCAACATTACTGACTTTCCAGCCATGTGACATAGCTTTTCAGACACCGAGTTAAATTTCAACCCAGACATCTCTCTTCAATTCAGGTCACCTACAGGCCAGACAAAACCAAGGTCATGTGTTGAACCAATGTAAGGAGTTCTGTTAGTTGCAATAACTATAATGTTATTCACAGTTTGAAATACTATACCGTGGTTAATCATAAGTTGCAGCTGTTGTGTCCTTTTATTTATGAACCCTTAATTAAGAGGACACAGCAAGGGCCACTGTTTGAAAGGAGCCTTTCATGAAGTCTTCCTTTTGGATGGTCTCCCCCTTTCATTGTGAGAAGAAGAGGACTCCATGTTGACTTGCAGATGTTACCGAATATTATATATTGGCCTTTCTGAAAACAGTTTTCTATTCCAATTTGAAATGATCAAACTGTAATCTTTAAGTTTCAGCTAATGACAATAGAAACATTAGGCCAGTGCTCTCCAGACAATTTCTTTCAGTTGGCCCCAAACTAGATTAGTTCTTAAATGTCAGCCACCAAATGTTATATATTGTCTCTCTGAAAACAGATTTTGCTATCCAGAATTCAGAGTGTCTGTTTTTAACCATATGTTCCCACTGATGTTAATGTAAACAGACTAGGTCTCACCAGACAGCTCTTTTTCCTGTCCCCCAGCCTGATGGATGCAACCTTAAATGTCAGTTCTCTTTCTTTCTTTCTTTCTCTCTCTCTTTTTTTTTTTTTTTTACCTTTATACCCTTACCTTATTTTGTAAGAATTCATCTTGTGAGTTACCCTTGTTGAAATGGGGTGTCAGATCCAGGAATTTGGATAGGATCATTTTATGAATAAATTTTGGAATCAATTGCTTATACAAATGGATTTTTTTAAATCTAAAAATATAGCAGTACATTGTATTTTCAGGTTGGTTGATTTGTCAGCTTTATCCTATTGGGTTTGTAACACTAAAGCCAGTACAGATGCTTTTTCTTGAGGCACTCAAAGTGTCTCCAGACTTTAAAATCACCTTTACTTTTTGCTGATAGCTTTTTTGTGAATTTCACTCATGTGAACTTTTACTCTTCGCTTGATGATCACTTGTGAGACCTGTGCTCTAACCTCTAACGTAGGTTTTACGTGGTTCCCTGCATACGGCCTGCATTTACACACCTCTGTGACTTGACTTCTGCTCTTACTCCAGATTGGTATTCCTCTTTCATCTCCTAGGTACTTGACATCTCTCAAAGCAGAGCTTAGATGGCTCCTTCCATCATTGAATTCTGCCCAGTGCTTTCCAGTTGGACTTAAATGCCACTCTTTGCACTACTCTCTTTGACCTGGAGCACTTGGTTCACTCTCCCTTGTGTTTTAATTGATTTCTGCACACATTTTCCTCCTTTATGAGAGGCAGACTTTGAGAACCAGGACCCTGTCTTTAAGCAGTATCCAAATGATCGGCTCAGTGCAAAGCTGCATGCATCTGTTGTTCTCTCAGAAATATATGGAGAAACAGTGATATTCAGATTTCTCAGAACTGTTATGAGGAAGAGCTCAGAGACTGAGAGTAAAACAATTGGTCAAACTCAAAATTCTCTTTAAAATAGTCAGTACTGTCCTCATGAAATGAGTACTTCAAGTTTTCAGTGACTGATGTGTGACCTAACATATAATTAGCACTTTTCTGATACCTAAATCTTTTTTTTTATTATAGATTATTTATTTATTTATTTGACAGAGAGAGAGATCACGGTAGACAGAGAGGCAGGCAGAGAGAGAGAGAGAGGGAAGCAGGCTCCCCGCCGAGCAGGGAGCCCGATGCGGGACTCGATCCCAGGACCCTGAGATCATGACCTGAGCCGAAGGCAGCGGCTTAACCCACTGAGCCACCCAGGTGCCCCTGATACCTAAATCTTAAGAGAGGCAGTTGACCTTAAGGTGATGTCTACCTTCAGTCTGTTTTCACCAAGTCAGGCAAGAGTGCTGGGGAATGATTTTTTCTGACTGAACATATTTGTTTAGACCTCTTTCAAGGTTCTTAACCTGGGCTTCCTCTCTGCTTGTACCTATCCTTTCACTGTTCTTTTTGTGTGGGATGGCAAGTTAGCTGTAAGAGATTATAGAGATCATACTCCCCACACCAGCAATAGTCTGTCCTGGTGTGATCGCAGGCGGTGGGTAATTTACTAACAGGAACCTCTTGGGGGCGTGGGACGGTGGGGGGTATGAAAACAAACAAACAAGCTAAGAAGGCTGTCTGGGACCAAAGGAACAGAGTTACTGGATTTGTTTAAAGAATTAAGCTTATGAGCTACACTTTCCCCTTTGCAGCACAGATAAAAATCTTTGCTTGAGGAACATTTCAACATCACAGCTGCAAGTATAATTTACAATGGAAAATGTTTTTCATTTTGGAAAGAGGCAATTGCTATTCTGTAATGGAAGACTGGGTCAGCTGGAGATAAAACTTGCATGCAAGACCAGCACGGCTTGGTGAAGGGAACGGAGTCAGTTCAACAGCTTCTTAATCAGCAGATCTCCATTTTATTCTTCATGGTAGTCCAGTCAAGAAATATTAAGTGTCTAGTGTGTTCAGGACTGCTAAGCATCATGGACAGTACAGTAAGAGTAGAAGACACAGTGTCTGCCCCCGAGGGAGTGGAAGTTTAATAGACGGCTCAAATATACCAGGATCAACAAAGAATGGTGTTAGGCAGAGTGTCAGCAGAATGCCACAAGGCTGACTACAAACCAGAAGGCAAGGAGTGGATTACTGTGGCTTCTGCTGCTAGGTGGCTTGAGATTTCTTGGACATTTTCCATAACTCATTTATTTTCTTTTAAACTGAGGATTATACCTGCCCTCTACCAAGTTCATGGGAATAATCTGAGTAATGTTTAGACTGTGAAGTTAGAACTTTTGAATCTCTTGCAAATCTGAAAACACAGAGTGTGAATGAGATGGGACAGCATGGTAGAAGAGGACTTTTGAAGATTTGTTAGTCCTCTGCAATAAAGGAGTGAGAGTGCCTTTATAGTATGATTGTAATTAAAGACTGTTTTCCTTTGGTTTTATAAAACGTGACTTTTAATTAATAAGGGGAGATTTATAATAACCTATCCCAAGTTGATTTGCTCTTCCTTGACTTTAAAGATATAGGACATTTCATTTTCTTGTTAAGACTGACTACTTTTTCATGATTAATTAATTTATTTGAGAGAGAGCGAGAGCAGGGCGTGAGGGGCAGCAGAGGGAGAGAGAAACATCAGCCAACTCTGCATTGCGTGTGGGGCCGACATGGGGCTCCGTCTTATGACCCTGAGATCATGACCTGAGGCAAAACCAAGCCTCAGACACTCAACTGACTGCACCACCCAGGGGCCCCGACTTTACCACTTTTATTTCACTCCATTCATTAACCCATTCAGCCCGTAATTACTGAGCATGTTCCACAGAGCAGTTCCTGTGATGGGCCTTGGGACTGTGAGGTTGAAGTAGACGTGGGCCCTATCTCATGAGAAGACTGTGGAAACCAAGGAGGGAAAATCAGTTTTAAATAGGATAGAGTTTTTATGGTTAAATATGAAGAAAATTATAACTTTAGCTAGGTTTACTGGGCCATCATCATTTACTCCTTTGTTCACTCACCCGTTCACTCAGTCTTCTAGTTAATGGGTGCCAGAAACCTGAGTCATCCTCAAAATATTCACCAAGTCCTGCCCAGTGTTTGTCTCCAGGTATCCGCTGGATCTGTCCACTTCCCAACATACTTATATCTTCACTATTCTATTCACCTCTTAATTGGTTTCCCAGTTTTCACTCTGATTCCCTCTAATTAGTGGCTTTCAAACCTTTTTAACTGTGACTCACAATAAAAAATATATTCATGATACCCCCAGTACACATACCTATGTGAGTGTGCTGTGTATCTTTAAGTAAATCTGAAACAAAAGATTCATAAAGTAATACTTGCCTTTACTTTGTAGGTTGCAGTTTGATGTTTTTAGAAACTTTTTTTTTTTCATCCTAGGCATGGACCAACTGAATTCATTTTGTGACCCACTAATGCATTAAAATACACTGTTCTAGTCCTTTCTGTCTTCCTTATCCTTTCTTTCTTTCTTCTTTCCTTGCCTCCGTCCCTTCCTTCCTTCCTTCTTTCCTTCCTTCTGTCCATCAGGTCCTTCCTTCTGTCCTTCCTTTCTTCCTTCCATTTTTTTCATTCGTTCCAATATAGTTAACAAACGGTGTTATATTAGTTGCAGGTTTACAATATAGTGATTCAGCAATTCTGCATCTGACTTAGTGTCATCATGGTGAGCGTGCTTTTAATCCCCTTCACCTATTTCCTCCATCCTCCCCACCTCCCATCTGATTCCCCTCTGGCAGCCACTGGTTTGTTCTCTCTAGCTGAGAGTCTGGTTTTTGTTTGTTTGTTTGTTTGTTTGCCTCTTCGTTTGTTTGTTTTATTTCTTAAATTCCAGATAGGAGTTTGATCATATGGTATTTGTCTTTCTTGGACTGACTTATTTTACTCCATTATACCCTCTAGATGCACCCAACGTTGTTGCAAAGGGCAAGGTTTCCTTATTTTTTATGGCAAGTAATATTGCATATCATCTTCTTTATCCATTCATCTACTGATAAACCCTTGAGTTGCTTCCATATCTTGACTATTGTAAATAATGCTGCAATAAACATAAGGGTGTATGTAACTTTTTGAATTAGTGTTTTTGTATTCTTTGGGTAAATATTCAGCAATGGAACTACTGGATCATATGACAATTCTAATTTTAATCTTCTGAGGAACCTCCATACTGTTTTGCACAGTGGCTATGACAGTATGCATTCCTACCAACAGTGCACAAGGTTTCCTTTTTCTCTATATCCCTGCCAGCACTGTTGGTTGTTACATTTTATTTCAATGCAGCTGTCAGGGGGATGGTTTCTATCATTTCCCTGCTTAAAGTCTTTCTTTGGCCTCTGGTTGCATTTAGGATTAAACCTGGAAATGATAGCTTGGCCCCTGAGGTCCTGCGTGGTCCTACCTCTGCTTCCTATTCACTCTTTTCTCCCTCTCAACACCTTTAGACAGGTTCTTTCTTCTCCACAGAATAGTCTTCCTTTCTCTAGCCTTCACCTGGTTAACTCCCATTCTCTTTCTTGACTCTGTAAAGATGATTCCCTTAACAAAGTTAGATTTTCCTTATAACCCTCATTCTCTTCTTTACGTTTTATTCTTTGTATTTATTATAATTTTAGAATTATGCACTTTTTTTTTAAAGATTTTATTTATTTATTTGACAGAGAGAAATCACAAGTAGGCAGAGAGGCAGGCAGAGAGAGAGAGAGAGGAGGAAGCAGGCTCCCTGCTGAGCAGAGAGCCCGATGCGGGACTCGATCCCAGGACCCTGAGATCATGACCTGAGCCGAAGGCAGCGGCTCAACCACTGAGCCACCCAGGCGCCCCAGAATTATGCACTTTTTAAGATTTTATGTATTTGAGGACAGACAGGGAGAGAGCACAAGCAGGGGGAGCGGAAGTGGGAGAGGGAGAAGCAGCTACCCTGCTAAGTAGAGAGCCCGTGGGGCTGGATCCCAGGATCACTCCCCTGGGATCACGACCAGAGCCAAAGGCAGGCACTTAACTGACTGAGCCACCCAGAAGCCCCATGTATTTCTTTTCATGACTTTTTGTTGCATACGGGTGGCACCCACTAGACTGCAAGTTCCTTGATAGCTAAAGCCGGGTCTGTTTTGTTTTGTGCTATATTCCCATAACCTAGCACAGTCCTAGCACAGTTAACAAATCTTTGTGAGCACCTACTTTGTGTCAAGATCTCTGCTTGGAACTGGGAGTACAAAGGAATATAAGACATAGACCGTGCTCTCAAGGAGTTCAGCTCTTTTGGCATTTGGAGTTTCTGACAATAAGATAATCTAAAAGGCAATACAGGTTAATAAACATAGTAGAAAGGGTGTTAGAATGCTGTCGTTCCTACAAACAATGCTTTCTTTAGTTTAAGACCCTAACAGGAGAAAGGCTTTCCTTATTGCCTCTTAATACAAACGGAAAAACCATGGTGGTATTTTTGAATGACTGAATAAATTTCCCACTGATATATAGATGGATTTAAGCAAATGGTGGGTGCCTTTTATTTTTTAATGTTATTTCTGTCTCATCATAATTCTCAGGTTCTGAATCTAATGACCCATCAAGCCCCATCTTCCAGGTAATGCTAGAATATTCATAACCTCCCTGACAGGTTTAGGCTTTGAGCACTTCCACTGCTGGAGAAGCAACTATTACATAGAACACTCTATCCCATTTTGAAACAATTTGAATTGTTAGAAGTTGTGTTATTAATTTGGGTTATTTTTCTGCCCATTTGTCTGCTCTTTGGAGATAGGGAGTTGAGTTTGCTCTGTCTCCCACACAAGGACTCCTCAGCTGTTTGCAGATATTTACCCCCCCCCCCCCCACCAAGAAGTTCTGTTTTTACAGTTGAAGCAGTCCTGGTTTCTCCAGTTATTCTTCGTGTGACATGATTTCCATTCCCGTTTTCTTCCTGTGACACCCTTCACATGCTCCAGTTTTCTGTATTCTGTAACACTTGGCACCTGGAGTGGAAGCAGCATTCCAACTGTGTCTGGACCAGTGTGGAGCATGAGGGGGCCATTTCCCCCCTTATTCTGAACGCCAATACTTTTGCTAATCAGACCTTAAACGAATTGCATTGGATTCTTCAGCAGCCAGGTCACACTGTTGCCTCATGCACAGTGCACAGTCCACTAGATCTGTCCAAAAAGATCCCTAGATCTTTTTCACTTGAACTCTTGTTCAGCCCGGTCACTCTCCTATCCCTAACTTTCTTATATCCCTGTAATAGGTTTTTACATTTATTCCCATTCAGTCTCCTCTTGTTAACTTCAGACCGACGGTGGTGGAGTCTGCAGGCTTGGCAGAAGAAAAAAACTCAAACTCCAGTGAATACCACAACAGTTATTTGCTTTAAGTTCAGGAAATGAAAAGTTATGCTGGTTTTAAGTTTCTCAAGTTGCCTCCCGCCTCCCTCCTCCACCTCAGCTCCCAGCTCCCTTTAGTGTTTTGGTCTGAGGCCCCGTGGAGGGTATCTGCCGCTAGCCCATCTTTAGGGAGAGCCCAGCTCTCGTCTTCCCCATGCCACCATTCAGTAGTAGCTGGGGTCTGCCTGGCTAAGTCAAGGGAACATCTAGCTTCCCTGAGAAAACCTTTGCTGCCTAGTGATACGAAACACGCCACTTACTTGCACTGCTACCTTGTGGGGCCGATTTTCCCAATGTCTCCCAGAGGAAACAGAAATCAAGCCTCTCCCTCCACCCCCACCCCCCATTCTCTTTTGTCCCCACAATCCAGCTCTGGAAAATATCTGAAGGCCACAGAAGTGGGAGTACCCTTTGATGTTTATATTGGCTGGCTCCTTTTCCTTTTTACTTCTTTTTTTAATAATCAGAGTAGTAGAAAATGTGGAGAATTAACCGCATGACAGCAGCAGAGGAATTCATTAGAGAAACTGAAATGAATTCTGCTCAGATTTCAGGCTCTCAAGCGGGAGTCACAAAGGAGTAATCGTCCTCTAGTTGTTTTTAATCATTTCTTTTGTGGCACCTTCCTTGTCCCTGAAACCAATCTCAGTGTCCAGCATGAGGGAGCCTGAGAACATAGGCCATCCGCATGGAGGCTTTGATTTGGGGATTACTACAGCAATATTAGCTGCCCCTTCCAAATTCCCTTTGACAAGATGGAACCTGTCCATCTTGGAGAGAGCAATGCACAGTGTTGTGTCATGACTTTTTAAATAAAGTGTTTCCCATTAAAATTGTTTTTTAAAAAAAAAAAAGTGTACATAAAACTCTTCTACAGAAAATTCCCAAATAGACCAAAAAATGCTGAGGAACAAATTTTATAAATGTATTTTCTAATGGAATCCTCAGAAATCCTTCCTCTCATGAACCTCAAAGGTAGCGTCCGTGATGGCTTTGCCCATGACCTAGTTAATTCATGCTTAAAATTTTACTTAAAGGAGCTCGGTAAAAATAAAACAGTGATTTTTCTCTCTGAATGTGTTAAGGCAGCAGCTGGATCCCCAGAGGCTGTGGTAGTGTTATTTCACTCCCAGGGTCCAAAGTAGTCCTGACTGCTTTGCTGAAATATTGGAGTCCCATTGCTATTCTGAGTCCTCAGGAATCTGTTTTTAAAATGCAATCATATTAGGAGGCTTCGTACTCTAGTACTTTCATCTACGTTAGAAATTTCTATTCAGATATCATTTATTGAGCTTATAAGTAGAAATCATTTGTGTCTATTTATTAAAGTAGTTCTGTAAAGCCCCTTCTCAGTTAGATGTTTTAGCTTTGCTCTAGGAAACATATATACCTGAGCATAATGAAAAAGTCACTTCTTGAATCTTAGTGATACTTTTGGAAAGAGAATTCATTATCCTGAAGTATCCATGCATATAATTAATTTTAAAACCATCTGGTTTTAACGTTAAGCTAACCCACTCAAAATGTGCTTTCATCAGACATGTAGGGCCTAACAGAGGCAAGTCAAGTATCACAAAATCTTCCCAGGGAACACAGTTCTTATGACTTCTCTTAGGGCACGGGCTCTAAAACCTGTTCCGAGACTCAGAACCAGACAGTTCCAGAATATGTCACCTTTCCATGTCATGTTTCTTCTACCTGCCAAATGGGAGAGACATAGGTATTTGTCACCTGGGTGTCAATGAGAGAAAATATTTTAATCTCTTGTGTCAGTAGTAAACAGGAAGGAGGGGTAAGTGTGGTCTGTAGATGTCATGAGGAAGGGTCTATGGAAGAAGGGAGAGTTGAGTGAGGCCTGGAAGAATACAGAGGATGAAATCATTCAAAGACCATTTTTTGAGGACTTGTGATACAAAGACATTTAAGATATGTTGCCTTATTCTGATTTGGATTGACATAGAGGGGACGTAAAGGCAACATGAGAAAGGGAGTAAAAGCATAGGAGTGAAAAAGTCAGTATGTTTTGTATACATTAAATAGTAGAAGATTAATTCATAGAAGATGGGATTCAGTTTAAGTTTTTATTTTTTTAATTTTTTTATTTTTTCTTTAAGATTTTATTTATTTACTTGACAGAGATCACGGGTAGGCAGAGAGGCAGGCAGAGAGAGAGGGAAAAGCAGGCTCCCTGCTGAGCAGAGAGCCCGATGCAGAGCTCGATCCCAGGATCCCGGAATCATGACCTGAGCCAAAAGCAGAGTCTTTGACCCACTGAGCCACCCAGGCGTCCTCAGTTTAAGTTTTTAAAAAAACAGTTTAAGTTTTTTAAAAACAGATTTTCTAAGGGCATTATTAAAAGATGAATAAAAAGATGTATGTATGAATATTTTTGAATGAAAACTTGGGGGAAAACCCAAACTCAGGGAACTCATTAAGTTAGATTACACATAGACAATGGAGTGCTCTTAGCTATCAAAAATCATGTTGTCTGAAACTTTTTGTTCAAATGGGGAAATGCTCGCGGTATGGGGAGGAGTGCAAAATGTAGTTCATAAAATCGAATGTACAGTATGATCCCAATTTTGTAAAATATATGTATTGTGAGGAAAAAAAAATCAGGGAGGACAAACGACAAGCTGTTGACAGTGGTCATGTATATGTTTCGAGACTATGAGTTGTTTAAGTTTTCTTCTTTGATCCTTTTGATATTTTTTTATCTTATTTGATATTTTCAACTTTATTTTGATCTTCTTTGATATTTGCAACTTTCTTCTGCTGTGAAAATGTGCTATTTTCCAATTAACTTTTTTTACATGAAGATAAGAAGTTAGGCACTTATTTGTCGGTTGACCTATTCATTTGTTTTAGATAATACAGAGTCCAGTGCGAAAGTCTGAACAAGTAAGTGATAGACTGAAAATAATACTGTTGCAAGACATATACGTAGAGGAGTGTAAGATGTTTTAGAGTAGAGAGAGCCTCGTGTTGGAGTGATGAATCTGCAGATTGTAGCAATACTTTGTTGTAAAATGATGGACTTTTGACCAACTTAAAAAATGTCTTTAATTTATTTAAATTCAATTAATTAGCATATAGCATATAGTGTATTATTAGGTTAGGATGTAGAGATCAGTGACTCATCAGTCTTATATAACGCCCGTACTCATTATATGACATGCCCTCCTTCATGTTCACCACCCAGTTACTCCATTTCCCACCCTCTTCTCTCTCCCCTCCATCAACCCTCAGTTTTTTTCCTATGATTAAGAGTCTCTATTGTTTATCTCCCTCTCTGATTTTATTTTTTTCTCTCTTACTCCTATGATCCTCTGCCTTGTTTCTTAAATCCCACATATGAGTGAAATCATATGATAATGTCTTTCTCTGATTGACTTATTTTGTTTAGCATAATACCCTCTGGTTCTATCCATATAACTGCAAATGGCAAGATTTCATTTTTGATGGCTGAGATATATATACCACATCTTCTTTATCCTTCATTTGTTGATGAACATCTGGGCATTTTCCATAGTTTGGCTGTCGTGGACATTGCTGCTATAAACATTGGGGTGCAGGTGCCCCCTTTGGATCACTACGTTTGTTTTTTGGGGGATAATACCTAGTAGTGAAATTGTTGGGTCATAGGGTAGCTCTATTTTCAACTTTTTGAGGAACCTCTGTACTGTTTTCCAGAGTGGCTGGCTGTACTAGCTTGCATTCTCACCAACAGTATAAGGGGTTACCCCTTTCTCTGCATCCTCGCCAACGTCTGTCATTTTCTGATTTGTTAATTTTAGCTGTTCTGACTATTGACTGACTCTTAATGTGGGCTCAGGTCATAATCTCAGGGTTCTAAGATTCAGGCTCCATGCTGGGTGTGAATCCTGCTTAAGATTCTGTCTCTCCCTCTCCCTCTACTCCTCCTGCCCCCTCCATGTTCTCTCTCTCTCAAAATAAAGAAACAAATAAACAAAATACAATAAAATAATAGACGCTTGAAATAGTGTGGTGATTGTAGGAATTCAAAAGAAAAGCTAGATGTAAAACATTATGAAGGGTGAATAGGCAATATTCAGTGGAATGTCTCAGAGAGGTGAGAGAAGGAAGAGTCCCAAGGACAATTATAATATTTCAAGATTTCCTGGGAGAATAGTAAATGGTGGTAGAGATAGCTTGGGTGGAAGCTAGGATCAATCATTTCAATCCAAATTTGTTTGTTTACTGAGCTTCTTTTTTTTTTTTAACTTCTTTATTTGGAAGAATGGAAAATTGTAAGAATAAAAATAGCACACTGACAAGGTACAGTCCAAGGAATACGGTCAGTGATAGTGCAACAACCATATCACAGGACAGATCATGGCTACCCTTGGCAGTGAACATAGTATAAGTTATAAACTTGCCAAATTATTAAGCTGTACACTTGAAACTAATGTAACATTGTGTGTCAACTATACTCAAATTTAAAAAAAAAAAAAGTGAGAGCAAACAAAAAAAAAAAAAAAAGGGAAAAAGAAGGACACCAAAATATCTTTACCAGGAGTCATCTGTTGCTAGTATTTTACATTTTTAAAATAAATAAATAAACAAACAAACAAATACATTTATTTATTTATTTATTTATTTATAGAGCGAGAGAACACGTGCTCATGAGCATGGGGGAAAGGTCAAAGGGAGGGCCAGGTGGAGAAGCAGACTCCCTGCTGAGCAGTGAGCCTGATGTGGGACTTGATCCTAGGACCCTGGGGTCCTGACCCGAGCCAAAGGCAGACACTTAACCAACTGAGTCACACAGGCACTTGAGAGAGAGACTTTTAAGCAGGCTTCACATTTAGCATGGAGCCTGATGTGGGGCTCAATCTCATGATCTGAGGTCATGACCCAAGCTGAAATCAAGAATCGGATGCTAAGTGACTGAATCCCCCAGGCACACCTTACTTTTGCTTTATAATGTTGTACTCCGTCTACCTACCTACTACCCACCTACTATGTAGGTGTCATCTAAATGTACATGTACATGTACATATAATTTTTACATGTACATATAATATTTTTCTGATTTGGGGAGTAAATTATATTCATCTTAATTCTTTACCCCCAAAATACTTAAGTATGTATTTCCAAGAAACAGGATATTCTCTTATATAAACTTTAGCTAATTATCAACTTCAGTAAATTTGATTAAATATTTTCATCTAATCTATGATTCATACTGTTTTGTCAGTTAACCTAGTGGTGCAGTGGTGTCCTTTATCGCATTTTCCCTACGTCTAGCACAGGATTCAGTCTAGATTTAGGTATTACAATTAGTTGTTATGTCTCTTTAGTCTCTTTTAATCTGGAACATATTCATAGCCTTTATTTTTTATGACTTGGACATTTTTGAAAGATTTCTCTTCCTCCCTTACATGCCTTTTTTTTTTTTTTTTTTTTTTTTGTCTGCTGTTTCCTTATAGTTAGATTCAGGTGATGCCTTGCCAGCCAGATGATGTTTTGTCCTTCTCAGGTTATCATATCTGAAGGTATAAAGTAATGTCCATCTGCCCCTCATTGTGATGTAAATTGCAACCACTAGGTCAAGGTATTATCTAATTTTCCTCTATAGTTACTGTTTTTCCCTTGCAGGCACTAAGCAGTCAGTGAGAAGTAGATTTCTTGCTTTTCATCATCTACCCACATTTAGTATTCATTGTTAGTTCTTGTATAGTCCAAGCTCAATAAGACAGCTACAAAATCATGATTTTCCAACTCTAACATTCCCTCCACATTTACCAGTCATCACTAGACATTTTTCTTTAAGCAAGAGAGCTCTCCCTTTATCTCAGCCAACCATCTACCTATCTATACATCCATCTCTTACTAGTTTGAACTCATGCATTCCTATTCTTTTTAGTACTGTACTGAATTATTTTGAGACTCAAATTGTCCCAGATTTAGTCACTGTGTTCTTGTGTCATATCAGCACCATATTTTTCCTTTTTTTTTTTTTTAAAGCAAATTCCAGGCTCATTTTGTACCTATTCTTCCCCAGCCTCTAAATCACCCATTTCTCCAAGACTCCCCAGTTTTTTTTTTTAGTGGAAATGTAGTAGGGATCAGGTTCTGGGAATAGGTATGTTCTATGCTTCTTGGTCCTTTCAGCTGATAGAGCTGGGAAATACAAAAATAAATAAATGTATATACTACATGCATGTATATGTATATATATGTAGGTGTATGTATCTATATGTGAAGTCAGAGTGATTTCACAATTTCTAAAATATATGTGTATCTTAAAAATTGTGAAATCACTCTGATACCTTCAGTTTTAGTCCATCCCCACAAGGTTCGTTCTTGCTCAACTCAGTTTTGTATAGCTTCCAAGTCTGAAATAACAATAAGGCAAAATGGTAAAGATGTCCAGCATGCAGTCAGGGAGATGGAAAATTGAAACACACGTAAGAGGGTAAGATTTAGTGATTAAGGTTAGGGTGTCATTGGAGTTTGCCAAAGTTTGACACCCTAAGGTTAGGGTGTCAATTAGAGTTTGCCAAATCCAAAGTTGAGGCTGTATGCGAAACATGCTAAAAGAGAAAGGCGATAGGATGGTCACTGAACTTTGAGATCCATGAAGATGTTGTGGTAGAACACAGAGGAGACAAATAAGAATAGCCCAGGAAGGGGATGGAGAAAAAGAGAGCCAGTCCTGTGTAGAGTCATGAAGGTCAAGACTAGAAAGGTTTTCAGCAAATCCGCGGGTGGTCAGGGAAAACTGAAGACCAAAACTAGACCTTTGGATTTGACATTTGGTCACCAAATATTTTTAAAAATGGATTTCCGAGGTCATTTGAGATTTTTTTGAAGGTACAACTTTAAAGTAGCAATGCATCTCACATTAATTATATTTGACATTTACAGGGACACCTAGATAGCTCAGTTGGTTAAGCATCTGCCTTAACCAGGTCATGCTCAGGTCATGATTCCAGGGTCTTGGGATCAAGTCCAGCACTGGGCTCCTTGCTCAGCAGGGATCCTGCTTCTAGCCCTGCCTGCTGCTCCCCTGGTTGTTCTCTCTCTCTGACAAATAAATAAATAAAATCTTAAAAAAAAATTGACACTTATATTTAGTTTTTTTTTTAACCTTTTAGATATGTTCACCAAATATTATTTTGTTTCTCATTACATGCTAAGCAAATTATGCTTTGTGTATAAAGTGTCCAAATCTAAGAGGCATTGTAGACAGGCTATTTTTAGGGAACTCATGTTTTTCTTTAAAAGCTCGGTTAGCATTTGGAATCGATATACAGTATAATATTTAAAAGAAAAACAACATATTTCCTCATCCCCCCAGAGGTTTCTTAAAATAGCATGTAATCTTACCTACAGTGGGAAAAGTTTCAAATTTTATAAATTGGGTTGAATCTAACTCAGATTACCTGACCAGGAGAGCCCCCAAGAAAAACAAGGTGTGGTAAAGGTTATAGTAATGGTAATTAAGAAATTTGTGTTGTGCACGCTGGGCCTCCCTCACTAAAAGCAGTGACCCAGCCTGTGGCTACTGGCACCATTTCTAACTGCTGAGACATGCTGTCTCTTTAGAGAGAGGTCCAAACCAAATCTTTGCCCGCTTTGAAAGCCAAAATATTCTTCCCATTCCTCTCAGCCACAGAAGGGGCTGAGCTTTTGCTAATAGGATCCATGTCTTTGTGACCTGTTGCTGCATCAACCTGTTTTCTCTGCAGCATGTGAGCAACAAGGGGTTTGAGTTTAGTTGCTTTTCTTCCCAGAGTCATGGAGTATTCGAAGTGCTAGAAACTAGAAAGGATCTTTGAAGGGACCCACTTTCAGCCTCTCACAATGCGGACGAAAACACCAAGACTCAGACAGGTGAAATGATGTGTTCCTGTCCCTACAGTCATGTGGAGCTTGAACACAGGCCGGCCAACCCTGCACCTAGGTCTGTAGCTGTCTGTCATACATGAGGTGTATGTTGTGGTAGAACACAACAGTCCCTACAGTCATGTGGAGCTTGAACACAGGCCGGCCAACCCTGCACCTAGGTCTGTAGCTGTCTGTCATACATGAGGTGTATGTTGTTGACAGCAACACCTCTTTGGGGTGTCACATTATACTCTAGATGTGTACCAAGTCTGTGCCAGCACAGAGTTGTGCTGTGTTAAGAGGCAGCTGGGTAGCCAGCACCCACAAGGCAACCCTGTGGCTAACTTGAATGTAAAATATTTTCTAAGTTGAATGGGATCTGTGGAGATCTGTGACAGGCTCGTCCTGAGGTGAAGTTCTGTTGTGTTCAGGGGTTGGAGACCTGCCATAGGTTGTAGCACCTCAGGGAAGCACTCTTTTTTTTCAGGGTAGGTGATCCAGTGTGGAGACCGATTTTCTCACCCTTCACATTGCAAGACTTTAAGACATTAGATTCAAAATCGTATGTCTTCCCCTTTTCTGCCCATGGAGAACACTTCCACTCAAGCACGCTGGTATCTACCATTTTGGGACATATGGGAGGCTGTTTCCATTTCATCTGCTTTCAGTCAGCAAGTATTTATAGAACGCTGGGTGAGCCAGTCACCATGCTAGGAATAACAAGGGCGTCTGAGAACCGCCGTCCTCCTCCTTAAGTTCAGGGGCCGAACAGTGTGCACGGCAACCCTTGCTGACCATCCCTGCTGCCACCTTTGGTGGGTGACCTCTCTGGCTCCCAGAGCCTTGTGTTTTCACAGCTTCACTGAGTCTTCCTCAGGAGAAGTTATCCCTCCCACTAAGATTCCCTTCAAAAAGATGAGGTTTTCTGAGAGAATTTTAAAATTTTCTTTGTTGTCTTTTTCACTTCAGTCGTCTTCAGCATTTGAAAGAGCTCAAGTGAGGACAAAGAGAAAGGATATTTAGGCCTGAAAAATGGAAAAGTCCCCTTTAAATCTACTTTTCAGAAGGCGATTTTAAAATATTCTATACCCTCAGGGATCTACTGCCCTTTGGATACACAGGCCTCAGCTACCATCATGTTAGAAGGCACTGTGTTTAGGCTTCAAAGAAAGGAATTATACTGAGAACTTTTAGTGATAATTCTTTTATTGTAGCCTTGGATTTCTTCCTCCTGCTAATCTTTTTAAATGGGTCTTGCAGGAAGCTGCTTGCCAGGCTATAATATACCTCCAGGGAATGCTACACACCATCTTTTTCCTTATTTGGCACTGAAATTTCATCAGGCTGTGTGAATCTGAGTGAAACACACTCTAGGAATATCTTTAGAATAGTTCTGTAGTTGGAGAATTTGAGACCAGGTAACAATGGAACCAGGTTTTGTATGCCAGGCCTAAAGCAAGTAAAGGCAGGTAGTATTTCTGCTTCTGTATTCAAATATACCAGGGCTCCATATGTAGGATTACCTAAAAAACAGGCTTGTCCACGTGTGTTTTATTTTAAAGATGTTAGGGCTGGTAAAGGTGTGTTATATATGTGCGCACAGATCCCTTCAGAAACCAGGTCTGTTTGTTTGGGCGATGAGGCTTCGGGCTGATTAAGGGTGGTAGAATGACCTTGTGTGTGTTTGGGTTGCCCGCAGGGAAGTCCGGTGGACTCCAGTTGCAGCCCCCGCAACTGTGACAGTTGACAACTGTGTTATCATGGGAAAAAAATCCTTGAACTTAAAGCACTGTCCTTACCTGTAACAAACGGACAAAAATGTCAGCCTCACAGTTTGTGTAAGGGCCAGTTGAGAAACTATTCGGGAAAGTGCTTCATAATCTATGTAGCACTCTGTGAGAGCAGGGAAATATGCTTGCGATCGTTATCATGATGACGGGGCATGAGTTATTCCCCAGATGGGGTAAGGTCATCAGAAGAGAGTCGGTAGGTCACTCTACCGAACAGAATTCTGTTTGTATTGCAGAAATTCCCTGTCTGAGTCATGGAATAAAGTGAGGGGTCATGAGATGTGCACTCCGTTTAAGATGTTCGGTTCATTTTCACATTCCATTCTTGACCAGCAAACCGGTTTCACTTCATTTCCTGTCACTTTCACTTTCAAGTTCTCAAGCTTCGGTTCAGTGTCAGAGACATTCCCACACTTAAAAATTTGCATTGTCTTCCTTCATCTTTTCTTTGAGAAGTCTGTTTATCTGACTAATGCACTGTGGTCAGAATGAGAGCGTTGCTCATGGTGCGTTTCCTAGGTAGGAATGTCGAAAATCAACAAGAGGCCTAGCCCAAAGTGTTCTCTAGGAACCTTTCCCCTGCCCTCCCCACCCATTGCCTACTGGCTCTGATTTGTTTGTGTGTAGAGCTGCTTCCACTTCTAGGTCAAGGGCCTGGCTGCCTATGCACAGGGCTCCCCTTTCTGTGTACTGTGGTTTGGTGCCCTTATTAGTGTCTGGCTACCTGCTTCCTTCTATAAGTGAGAGTTGTAACATGGCGGTGAACCCTTCTGTAGCAGACTTTTAAGGAGCCAAGGTATTCTGGCTCGATCTCAGGAACCATAGTCTAGAAAAGATGCATAGCATATGTGGTTCTGTCATCTTTCCGCATCCTTCTCATAAGCCCTAGGAAATATTTAGCTCCAAAGAAAAGTCAAGCAAGTAGGGTTATGCTTCAGGCCTCTAAATGTCCTAGGGGAAGGACACATCACCACCACGACCAAGGCAAATGACATCTTGTGATGATTACTGAGAGCCAATATGAGCTCACAAAAAACAACACATTCTTATTTCTAGCATCCTTTTATTCTTCTACCATCATCTGATTGGTTATAGGAATGTCATAGAGTGCATTTTTCTTTCTGGGAGGAATTTGGCAGTAATTTTTATTATATTCTTATTGTCTAGTTGGGATTAATTCAGTAGATTCATAGCTGGTTCAACAAGTGTGACAACCTAGTTTTGAGCTGAGTGATGGATTGATGTCTGTCTGGAAGGACTCTGGAATCCATTTGCTGATGCTGTTCTGTCCAGCTTACTCATTTAAAAATTTTGATGAAAGCATAAAAGATGTGGTTGTGTAATGTATGGTTCACTCAAAGTTAGAAGGAATGGCTAACATCGCCAATAGGAGGAACAAGGATTTAGAAAGATCTGTGTAGGTTAATGGGATGGGTCTGCTAATAACAACCACATATAATACTTACTGAGGACTTACTATGTGCCAGGTAGAATGTCAGATGTGTTATGTATATTCCCTCCTATATCCTCAAATGACCCTCTGACGTCTATACTATTAATATTCTAATTGATAGTAGATACATAGAGGCACAGAGATGTGAAGTTATTTACTCAAGTTCCACAGTTAATAAGAGACACAGCTGGCACAGAAACTAGTTGTTTAACATCAAAGCCCATGTTCTTAACCACTATACTATGCTACCAGAGCCAGTGAATCAAAATTTTACAGAAGTCAATGTAGAGTCCTACACTTAGGTTATCAAGATACTCCATTAAGTCCAAAATAGGAAGGTGGGAGTTTGGTTTGCTAGCAAGTAACGAGGAAGGGTTTTAGGGTTGTTTGTTGATGGGAAATACAGTGAGTCAATATTGTCATGTACTTGCTTGAAGAAATCAACAATGATGGGGCACCTGGGTGGCTCAGTGGGTTAAAGTCCCTGCCTTTGGCTCAGGTCATGATCCCAGGGTCCTGGGATCTAGCCCCATATTGGACTCTGCTCATCAGGGAGCCTGCTTCCCTTCCTCTCTCTCTCCCTGCCTCTCTGCCTACTTGTGATCTTTGTCTGTCAAATAAATAAAATCTTAAAGAAAAAGAAGGCAACAATGACTTCTGTATTCTGATTGAGAGAGAAGGGGCTTAGTTCATGTCTGCATAGAAGTTCTTCCTGGAATCCTTGGAGAGAGCTGCAAAAGAGACTAGAATGTACTGTAGCAGGAGGCCCTTCATGGAAGCCTTAGGGCAGGGGAATTGTGTTAGTCCTGGTACTCGTCAACTCTAACTCCAGCAGGGGCCACCAAGCCAGTGGGGCACTCTTGTTTCTGAAATGTCCTGCCTCTGTAGGGAATTGTGTGAAAAAGACACTTCTAGCTGTGAGAGCTCTGGGAGGCTTGGTGGGCCCAGATGACTTCTGCGCCCGCCCCCCCCCCCCCCCCTGTAAGATTCTCAGGGATCAGTGAAGATTCACATTGGTGAACAACAACAACTCTGAGTTAAGCAAGGCAGTGATTTAGGGGCTGAGTTTGTTTGAGCAATGAGAGATGGTCAATGTTCTGAGAGCTATGGCTGGTCATGTTCTGGAGGTGGCTTTGCTCCAACTGTTTGTTCACCAGTGTTTTGAGTTAAAGGAAATGACAGTCTACAAATTTATGCACATGGCACTTCACAGAATAGAAGAAGCCAACTTCTGGCCTCTGATATCCACATGCAACAAATATAGCTTGTGTCCTTCCCCCAGGACTCAATTTGTAAGTCTCTTTATTGCATTGTGCTGTAGTAAACAATTTCCCAGTTTTGTGGGCAATCTGTGAAACCATCTTTCCCTTTATTTCAACTTTGTTGTTGTTGTTTTGCGTTTATATTGTGAATTAAATGGACCCTTAGGGCTTCCAATTATATTATGGAAAAAAGAACTTGGAGTTCTGAGAACCTGAAGAACATTTTGTTTTTCTCAGCTGGATATTTAGGACCTTTAAGACTTGTTATCATTTCCCCAAAATTTCGAGAGTAATCATTCCTGTCACTTGGCAGCAATAATGTATTCAATTCTCTCCTGACTTACCACTATAATAATTCCTTATTCCTGTATGGTCTTTTATATTTTTATAAAATGCTATTTTACACGCAATAGTCATCTCAAATGATCCTGTTTGGAAGGTAGAACAGAGGAGACTAGACAGGTATTATTGTCCCATTTCAGAGACAGAGAACATGAAACTCAGAGAGTGGTGGTGGTAACAATTATAACAGATGTTTTTTGAACACCAACTCTGTGCCAACTATCTGCAGTAGTTTGTTTAATCCTTGTAATAATAGTTCTCTGAGTTGGGTATTAATTTCTCCATTTGAGTATGGAGAAGCTGTGGCTCAAGAGCATAACTTGTCCAAAGTCACACAGTAGTTTAAGTAGAAGAACTAGAACCAAACCCAGATTTTTTTATTTTGAAACCCATGTTCTCAATCAATAGATTATTACTACCAGAGAGGTTATGAACCCGCCAGGACCATCTGGATGCCCAGTGGCTAGGCAGGGTCAGGATCTATGTCTTTACACTGTTTAGCACATTTTCTACTATACTCTGCAGCTGCTTCACTGGTTTTCATTAACAATTGGTTCTTTTCAATATATAAAGAGGAAACAAATGAAAACTGAGCCAAACTATACCCTTATGACATAAAGGAACTCACTTAGAATCATAAGGAATCTCGGGCTATTATGAGATTTTTTTTTTAATGATTTTATTTATTTCTTTGACAGAGATCACAAGAGGCAGAGAGAGAGAGAGGAGAAAGCAGGCTCCCTGCCAAGCAGAGAGCCCAATGTGGGACTCGATCCCAAGGTCCTGAGATCATGACCTGAGCCGAAGGCAGAGGCTTAACCTACTGAGCCACCCAGGCACCCTATTATGAGATTTTTAAGTGCCTAATGTTCTCTTCATATACTTTTTTTTTTTAAGATTTTTATTTATTTATTTGACAGTAAGAAATCACAAGTAGGCAGAGAGGCAGGCAGAGAGAGAGGGGGAAGCAGGATCCCCTCTGAGCTGAGAGCCTGATGCGGGGCTTGATCCCAGAACCCTGGGACCATGACCTGAGCCGAAGGCAGAGGCTTTAACCCACTGAGCCACTAAGGCACCCCTTCTCTTCATGTTCTGTTTATTCTTTACCACCACTGCGGTCAGTGAATGCAGGTGGTTCTTGTCTGAGAGTGATTCACATGTGGGCCTGTGCCAGGTACACCTGTTTTACTATGTTTGGCATTTACAAAGGAGTATGTTTCTTGGTTTGGGGGAAGTCAGTTCTGATATTAACTGTAGCAGAAAAACCCACAGATGAGACAATGAGGTTTAGCAGAAAGAGCTCAGACCAACCTTGGGCATCAGTTTGAGCAGAGTCAAAAATCCCAGCTCAGACTCTTAGTAAAGGAGGCATCTTAAATATGTTACTGAATCTCAGTAAAAATCTATTCTGCATTTTAAAATGGAGATAACATTGGATTCATACATTTGTTATGAGGAACAAATGAAAAGGTTAATTTAATGTTTATTAGTTTTTAGCTATTCTAACAGGTTTCCCTGATGTTTAGTGATGTTGAGCATCTTTTCATATGTCTTTGGGCCATCTGTATATATTGTTTGGGAAAATGTCTATTCAAATCCTCTGCCTATTTTTTTAATCAGATTTTTTTTACACTATTGTGTTGTATACATTCTTTATATATTTTGGATATTAATCCCTTGTTGGATATATCATTTGCAAATATCTTCTCCCACTCAATAGGTTGTCTTTTTGTTTTGTTATTGGTTTCCTTTGCTGTGAAAAAAACATTTTATTTTGATGTAATCCCAATAGTTTATGCTTGCTTTTGTTAGGAGACATATCTGGGAAAATGTTGCTATAGCTAATGTCAGAGAAATTACTGCCTGTGCTCTTCTAGGATTTTTATGATTTCAGGTATCATAGTTAGGTCTTTAATCCATTTTGAATTTATTTTTGTGTATGGTGTTAAAAGGTAGTCTGGTTTCATTCTTTTACATGTAGTTGTTCAGTTTTTCAGCACCATTTATTGAAGAGACTGTCTTCCCCATTGTATAATTTTGCCTCCTTTGCTGTAAACTAACTGACAGTATAATCATGGCTTTATTTCCATGCTCTCTATCCCATTCTGTTGATTTATGTGTCTATTTCTGTGCCAGTGCCATAGTATTCTGATTACTACAGTTTTGTCGTATATCATGAAATCTGGAATTGTGGTACATCCAGCTTTCTTTTTCTTTCTCAAGATTGCTGTGGCTATTCAGGGTCTTTTGTGGTTCCATACAAATTTTAGGATTATTTGTCTGTTTTTTATGAAAAATACTTTTGGTATTTTGGTAGGGATTGCATTCAATCTGTTAATTGCTTTGGGTACTCCTAAAACTAATGAAACATTGCATGTCGACTATACTCAAATAAAAAATACATTTATTGGGCCTATACCATATGCTGGATGCTGTGCTTGCATTTACATAACTAATTACAGCATTAATCCTCATGAAAGCCTTAGGAGATAGGTATTATTAGGTATTATCCCACTTCTAACCACTTGACAGATAAGGAAACTGAAACTCAAGATTTTATAACTTTCCCAATGTAAACTCCACTTTAGTATCTTGTAAATGTTTAAGAGGGCATCAGATCAAATATACCTATTTCAGTTTCCCAGGAGCCATGAAATATCCCTAACTTTCCCTTACATTTTCCCAGATAAGGCTGTCAAAGTTTTCTTAAAGAATCCCATCTAAGTTCCATTATTCCAGCTGTTCCTTCACCTTTTTACTTGTCATAAAATTAAATCTAGAATCACATAGAAATATTTTAAAGGTATGTGATATTCCTCTGTGGATGTATCACCTCCTCCATCATCAGGGATAAAGAGAAGGATAAGATCCCACTTCCCTGGACTTCCTCCCTTCATCAAGAAGGGGCCAAAAGGAACTAGATGGTCATCCCTCTCTAATCCCACTCTCAGCCTTGACCCCAGTATCTGTCCCTAGTAATGCAGCTCTTATCTTATTATACCTGAACCACTTTTTAGATATCACCACAAGAAGCCCAACTTGTATGAAACCCTTTACCTCCCAAACTCGAATTTTTCTCTTCTACTCCTTTTCCATTTCTCCCCAAGTCCTGTGTCCCCTACAATTCAGAATCTAGCATTAGCAAAATCTCCTATATTCCCAACCCCTTCTCAGAACATTCCTTTCACCATCTGACTCTAACAGAAATCTGTCTCTCTTCTGAACATGTTGTCCTCTTAGGGGTGGCAGTTTTGTTTTTTACTGTCTCCTGCCACCAGACCTGGATGCTGGTTGGGTATCATCCTTTTCCTCAGTGCTGCTTCCAGATCATTCTTCATCCCTTCTTCCCAAGCACCACCCCCCAACTTTGAATCTCATGTTACCAGCAATATAGAGATGTCAGAGAGCTTAATCCTGCACAATGTAAAGATGTGTCATTTGTGGTTGATTAATATGGAGGCTGAGGCTCTTTTAAAAGGAGGGATCCTTTGTAAAGATCCCTTGATCAGGAATGTAACTGCTGTTCCAGTGGGTCAGTATTCTTTGAGGAGGATGTGCAGGATAGGGGAAGTGGGTTCTTCCGTCAGGCTACTGGCAGTTGGGACCTTAATCCCGTCAGAGTGCAAGGGCTGCTGTATTACTGGGTGGACACCCTGTCTGAAGCATGCTCCAAGGATGTGTTCCGAACATGGGAAATACGCAATCCCTGCCCTCGAGTGGTAGTCACAAGATTTTTTACTTGATGGGACTCTGTGGCTATGGGCCAAGCTAATATATGATATCAGCCTCATTTTCCTAGTCTGTGGCTGAGTGGGACCTGTGCAGTGTGGTACAGAGAGTTGGACACCTTTATGGAAGGTTGTTTTTCTAAAACAGTGCAAGTCATGGAAGACTCCGGGACTGGAGTAGAAAGTATTTGTCTACTTGGTTTTGAAAGGACAACTTTGTATACATTCGCAATGCCTTCTTGTTTAAGGTTAGTCTCAAGCAAGTAAGAGGGCCTTGTTGGATTTCTCCATAATTCTCAGCAGTTCCCAGAGGTCAGAACTGTTCCTTATCTAGAAGTAGCAGGTCTTTAGATTATAGACCTAATGGGGATATAACTTTAATGTTGTATAGTTAAACCAACTTCACACTATTTACAAGACATGTCATACAACACCCAAAACAAGAAATTAGAGTATGTGGAAACTATGCTACTAAAATTAAGCAGCATAAGGAAAATTAATATAAGCCTATAAGTCACAGCTTGACTTCTGTTTCAGGAGCTGACCTAGGGCCAGCGGAGCCAAAAACAATTTTAAGACCTGTTCTGTTCTGACTTGTAAAGGTTATTTGATGTTGTTCCTCCACCCCCATCTCACTTCCAAGTTAGTTTGAGGGTTAGGAAAAAGATTGTAATTTTGCCTGATTCATTTCTGGTCTAACTTTGATTCTGGCTTCAGTAAGGTGAGATGCCTACTTTTTGTTAAGTAGTATTGGCAGCTGGCGGTACACTTCACGGCAGTTAATATGGCTGTCGGTAATATTTGTGATACTCTCAAACGGGTACTCTACAAATATGTGCTTATTAGAAAGCATGCCAGTTTGTGATGACTTAAATTTGCCATTTTCAGAATGCGAGTGCTGTGACATGGCACTGACAATGACTTATATCTGTTTAATCAAGAGATAGAAATTTCAAGTGTATAATTAGACATCATTATGTTGATCTTTCCTTAGAGATGAAAAACACATAAGAACTGTGAAAAATGACTGTATTTATATCAGAAAATTCATGCTTCTCTATTGAAAAAGCAGGCAACTAACATAGATGACAGCATAATCTAAAAGTCCAAATTTGTAGCATTCTCAGTATGAATAGACAATGTGTTAGACAATAGGGTATGTGGGTATTAGCAGTGTTCCCCCTGGGCACTGCTGGACATGGCGGATGATGCAGAGGTTATGGACAGCAGCAGGAGAACAGTCGCACACGCTCTGTTGACAGGGCGAGGGGAAAATCCCTGCATTGTGACAGACTAGGTAGGTGGGTGCAAGGCTGACAGCAGAGATACTTTCAGAATTAGAGAAAAATGACAAAATTCTTAAAATGTTGATAGGGAGAAAGGGAATTTCCGAGCAGCTAAAATGCCTGGCACAGGAGAAGTGGTATTGTGACAGGACACCCAAACCTTGTGTCTCAGATCTTGTAAGCTCATTGGGAAGCAGGAGAATTTGATAATTACTTTTTTTCCTCCCATGGAGATGTGTTAGGAAGGAAAATAACAGGAAATTGAAATTTTTCTAAAGAAATTTAGTTTAACACAAACCCAGTTGGACTTCTTCTAGTCCATAGGATGTCTTTCCCTTTATCCCACTCAGTCATCTTACTGTACAAAGGGTGTCCTCTGGAGTAGCATGAGGACCCATTCACAAATGGGGCTTTGAAAATGTTCCCGGAAGTCCTGATGCCTCTGTTCTTATTTTGTAGATCTTCAGAGGTGGTGGAGAGCCCACAGCCTCCTTGAGTAACCTTGCCCCTTGTTAAACTCTGACTGTAAAGATACACTTTTTTTGTGTCTGTCCTAAATCCCTTGTATTATCTTTGGAGGCTTCTTTCTGCTCTATCTTCACAAGAGATAGAAAGCACCTGGTGACTCTTCTTTGCTTAAGAATCCCTATATACTCAAAGAAACTGATTAAATCATCCCCCTCTTACTTTGGGTTTTTAGATAGAATCATTCTCATTTCTTTAGTATTCCATTTGTCTTATTTTCCAAGTCTAATCAGCTTTGACCCTCTCCTAGAAACCATCTGGATCCCCGAACATGATGCCGTAGTCCATAAGGTCTAACCAATTACTTAATAAAGAGAAGATTGTTTTGTGATTCCTAAGTACTTTTTCTCATGAATCTCACTGTCTTGCTTGATTTTTTAACTTGTAATTTTTAATTAAGCTGTGAGTCACATACCCATTTAAAGTGTGTAATTCACTGTTTTTGTTGTTGTTGTTGTTTTAGTATATTCACTAGGTATATAACCATTGGAACTATCTAATTCTTGAACAATTTCATGGCCCCAGAAAGGAAACCCAGTGCCTGTTGGCAGCTGCTCCTCATTCCCTCCTCCCCCCAGTTGCTGGCAACCACTAGTCTGTTTTCTGTGTCTATGGATTTGCAAATTCTGGACATGTCATATAAATGGAATTAGGCGTGTATGTTGCCTTGTGTGTCTGGCTTCTTTAGAAGTTCTTTAAGTGTTTTCAAGGTTCATTCAGGTTGTAGTACAAGTTGGGACTTCATTCCTTTTTATGGCTGAATAATATTCCATTGTATGGACACACCATGTTTTGTTTATTCTTGCTTGCTTGCTAAATGCAGTATATTAAGGGCCAAATAATCTACTCTGTTCCTCCTCCAGGGACATTCTGTCAAATTTGTGCTTTTGAATCTCATTTAGCTTTTTGATTTTTTAATTCTTTAATTTAATAAGATCCCTTTGAGCCCCCAATTTTGTTGCCCAATGCAGTATTATTTACACACAGAAGAAAAGATCCAAGGCCAACCTTGCAAATCTGCCTCAAATGTTACCAGTTCCACTTTTTAAATAGGTATGCTTCATTATGTAGGGAATATAACAACCCCCTTTCAATCATCACGTTTTTATGCCTCCAAAGTTTGGACATTTGCCAAATAGTCTTAAAGAGGAGTGCTGCTCAAAGCATGCTCATTGGTTTTCTAAAGTAGTCCCAAAAGTTGGTAGACGTGGACAAAGGTGCTTGATGGCAGGTTCTCAGTTATTACAAAACCTCCCTCCTGATCACTGATGGTGATCATTTGTTTCCTCTTCACAAGGAGTGGACACACAGACATGGCACGTGGATATTTAAAAAGAGCATGATTGGGACGCCTGGGTGGCTCAGTTGGTTAAGCAGCTGCCTTCGGCTCAGGTCATGATCCCAGCGTCCTGGAATCGAGTCCCACATCGGGCTCCTTGCTTGGCAGGGAGCCTGCTTCTCCCTCTGCCTCTGCCTGCCATTCTGTCTGCCTGTGCTTGCTCTCTCTCTCTGACAAATAAATAAAATCTTAAAAAAAAAAAAAAATTAAATAAGAAAAAAGAGCATGATTTGCTCCTGTGATCATGAGACAGATTTGGGTCTGTGTGTTGGCTTTGCCGTTTGCTAATCATGCTGTACCCTGATTGTTGCCTCTGTGAAATGGAGGAGTAATCCCAACCTCATAAGCTAGCTTGTCGTGGTGTTCAAGTGAAATAGCTTCCGTACAGCACTCACAAATAATGCCTGGCATATGTTATGTGCTCAGTAAGTGATAGTTAATATTCTCGTGTAGAGTCTTGAAAATTAAAAAAGAGAAATAAATGTTATAGTGGCCTTTGACCTCAAGGAGCTTAGTATTCTAACATTAGAGACGAAACAGACAAATGGATAATCTAAATTTAAGAACAAATCTAAATTTAATAAAAAATGTAGTATGATGTGCTGAGAAGGCTAAAAATTATAAAATAATATTTTCTGTGTCATTTTAGTAAATTTGGGGTGTACGTTTAGGAGAAGTACCACTGATACCAGGAAAGAAATGTTTGTTTTACTCAAATACCCATAAGGA
The DNA here is from genome assembly GCF_964662115.1 of Mustela nivalis. Taxonomy (NCBI): domain Eukaryota; kingdom Metazoa; phylum Chordata; class Mammalia; order Carnivora; family Mustelidae; genus Mustela; species Mustela nivalis. The sequence continues at coordinate 33,116,690 of NC_139025.1, read as the reverse complement.
GTAGTCATTTCTGTGAGGGCTGGAACTCCATTCCTCGCACCTCTCTATGTCTGGAAGTACCTCATAAAATGACGACACAGAGTGATTTCCCATGAGGTGTTTGCTGAAATGTCGCCCATTACAGCATTCTAGATACCTTGGTTCTCTTCTTGCTGTCTATTCTCTCCGGGTGGTCTCTTATTTGTGTATGTGGGATCCACCCTAACTCTGATGAGCCTCACGTCTCTGCCTCAGACCCAGATTTCTCTTCTAAGCTCCAGGCCCACGAGTCCAAGCGTTCCCCACAGGCGTCCTGCTAGCTCCAGGCTATGCTGTACCTGCAGCTCTGGTGCTCAAGTCTCAGCTGTTTGTCTTTCTCTCCAAAATGACTGTCTCTCTCTCTCTCTCTCTCTCTCTCTCTCTTTTTTAAATTTTTATTTACTTACTTGACAGACAGAGATCACAAGTAGGCAGAGAGAGAGGGGGAAGCAGGCTCCCCATAGAGCAGAGAGCCCAATGCGGGGCTCCATCCCAGGACCCTGGGATCATGACCCAAGCCTAAGGCAGAAGCTTTAACCCACTGAGCCACCCAGGCACCCGCAAAATGACTGTCTCTTACATTTTTCCTGTCTTGCTTAGTGGGAAAAGTCACTATCTACAAAGTTGCCCACATCACAGTTGGGGGCCAGAGGAACTCCCCTTCCCCCTTCCTACCCACACTGATCAAAGATGTTTACATTTCTTTTTCTCCTTCTGGTTCTGGATCCCCTCCAAGACAGGGTTCCTTGCTCGTTACTTATTATCCTTGCCCAGCTCAAGGCCTGATCAGAGATACTCATATTTTTAATAAATGTCTAGTGAATAGGTATTTTTTCTATAGCTTTTCATTTTCTATTGAAAGGAGACACACTCACAAATGTGTGTGTGTGAGTGTGTGTGTGTGTGTGTGTGTGTGTGTGTCTATAAGCACGTACACATAGTGCTCATCCAAGTCCTCCAGGTTCACCAACTCTTGCCCAGTCCTTTAACTCCCTCAGTTGACTGGAGACAGTCTCATGCTGTGCAGGCCTACGGGCATGTGTCATTGTTACTGGGAAGTGGCTTGAGAATTCTGCCATGATACCTCAGAATACCTTCTGGCCAGTTGAGCCACATGCTCCATGCTGCCAAACCATTCTCAGACATTGCTCAACCATTTGCCTTCTCCTTTGTTAACAAATTTTCAAAAAAAAAAAAAATTAATAATAATAATAAAAGAGAGAAAAGAAAAATCCTATCCTAAGAAATTATCCTGGCCTCGATGAGAATATAGTTTGGATTCCCAGCTGACCGTTTTCCATTCTGTCACTAGGATGTATTTGGAGAACAACAGTAAATAACCCCCAAGTCCTGCTATTGTTTCTTGATGGTTTCTGTTTCATGCTCTGCTGCTTGGCTGGCAGGGAGGGAGGCTGAGCTGACAAACCCAATTTCTGTAGCTGTGCTGATACCATACATGACTCAAAGCCACAGTGAAAAATTACAAATCAGCCTCAGCCACATTTTTTTGTTGTTGTTCTTTTTGCTGAGAAACACACATGCGTAGGCAAAGAAGTCCCATGTTTGCCAAGTGGGACCAAACAATCCTTTTGTGGAACCAAGAAAAATTATGAAACTGTAGCGGGTGAAATTATTTAAGCCATAAAAAGCAAATGACTTTGTTTCCCTGGATTGCTCAGCCTTTAAAGTGCCTCCTTTTACGCAGTCTCCATCCTGCATGAAGCCTGTTAATGTTAATTAGCTGTTTTCTCAAACTGAGAGTGGACTGAAATGGCGTGACTCTGTTAACAGTACTTAGATGACTTCTCAAGGACCGCTTTTAGCTGGAAAAACTATTGTAAAAATAGCATCTCTCCAGAATCCAATTTTGTTCTTTCCCAATCACTTCCTAGGCCAATGTCTTGTTAGCTGTATAATTGATGCTGTTCTGCCTTTCTTGGCTCGTTGTTACTTCTGCCTGGTTTATGTTCCTGCAGTTTGGGTGTCAGCCAGAAATCCTACTCATTCCTCAATGTCCAACTTAAATGTCACCTCCTCTGAAAAGCTTTTCAGGTTCAAACTGTGCTTTGCTCTCACATTCCATCCTGTCCTCAAGTACCTAGTTGTGTGCCTAGTAGGTGTCTGATAAATATTCATTAAGTCCATGTTAATATATGGCTCAGGAGATTGCTAACTTTATACTACCATGATCTTGTATTTTTTTTTTTTAATGGAAACAACAGAAACATTTTAAAAAGTTGGTTATTTTTTTAAAGCCTCAACAGCATATGTAGAAAACAGAGGAGAAAGACATATTTGTTATAGAAGAAGATTTAAACACACTATTATGCAATTTAGAAAAACTTTCTTTTTCTGAAGTATTGTAAATTTAGAAGGATTGTAAAAAATAAACAGAAAACACTATAGGGATGATACATGATAAGTAAACTGTGCTTTGGCAACTCATTTCTTCTTAGAAACCATGCATTATGTGTACAAATGCAGGAACAGTGATAAACAAAACCCAAACCTACTTATATTCATATTTAATACACATTTTAGAATTCCTGTTCAACGAATTTGGGTTCTTATTAAAGTTAGTTCTCCCTGATTGCTTGGAGGAGAATGAGTTAGAAATAGGCTAGGAGTTAGGAGATAGCCGGTTCACATTTAAGTTTGCTGCAGAGAAGCTGCAAATCATCTACGTTCAGCCCGGACAGGGTGGCTTCTAGTTTTACAAACCAAAGCATGGTCGTGGAATGCTAATTGAGGGAACTATCCTATTGGAACCATGACACAATCAGTTCGCTGGTCAACATTCAGAACCATAGTTGGAAATCATTCCCAGTTCTGTGATTTGTAATCAACAAGGAAGGGTTGAGTCCAGAGGTGGCTGAGAGTTTAGCCACAAAGGTGATTAAAGCATTGGGAATGAAGAAGTAGGAAGGAATTTAAAGAAACTGGGATTAGTCAGTTTGGGAAGAAAGAAGGATAAAGGGCAATTTAATAGCCACCTTTGCCTATGAAAAGACTCAACACAACATAGCGTTTTCCATCTCACCTGAGGACAACGCAAGAGCTTTAAACTATAGCATGAGGATTTGGAACATAAGGAAGTATCTAGTAACAAGTAAAACTAGAGTAGACTACTGAGAAACATGGTAGAATTTCTATCTCTGAGTATTAAAAATTATATATTCTCTTTGGGTGTTTTGAGATTGGTCTTGCTTAAATGACAGTAGCATGGATTTGAGGGCTTCCTGGAATCCCATCAATCATGTGGTGGTTTTATTTTTAAAAGCTCCTTCCTGGGTAGCAGGAGAAAAGCAAGCAGACCAATCAAGTCAGGAAGCAGTGTGATGTAAAAGAAAGGGCACCAGGCTGAGAGTTGAGGGAGTTTGATTATTGTCTTGGGTGTACAATAATTAATTGGGTGATCTTGTACTTATCACGTAACTCTTCTCTGCCTTACTTTTCTCATCTGTAAAATGAGGGGGCCCAGCAAAATGACTTAGAGTGGAGTTTAAAAAATAGGAAACATCATATTTAGTATACATAGATTAAAAGCCTTCTCTAGGCCAGCCGTTGACCAAAACCCCTTTACAAATTATCTCACTTATAGATCATCTTGTCCAACCTATTTTATAGATGAGCCAACAGAAGGCCAGAAAGACTAAATGACATTCCAGTTCATATGGCTATAGTCAGAGCTGGGTAGACCCCAAATCTCCTGACTGCCAGGTCAATATTCTTTCACTGAGCTAGGCCTTGGATAACTATGCTCTGTATAGTATTTGAGAATCATTTCTACTCTTTTTTTTAACCTTCACTTCCCTTGGGGCGCCTGGGTGGCTCAGTTGTTAAGTGTCTGCCTTTAGCTTGGGTCATGATCCCAGGATCCTGGGATTGAGCCCCGCAGCAGGCTCCCTGCTCTGCGGGAAGCCTGCTTCTCCCTCTCCCACTCCTTGTGTTCTCTCTCTCGCTGTCTCTCTCTCAGTTAAACAAATAAAAATCTTAAAAAACAAAACGAAACAAAAAAACCCCTTCACTTCCCTTTTCTTCCTTCCAGGAATGTTTATTGTGCCCTATTAATATGGTGGGCACTGTTCTAAGTGCTTGTCGTCAGAATGGAACTTTGATGGGGACTTCAAGGATTTTTAATTCAAAGGAAAAGTGTTTTAGATAGTAAAAGAGGCTTTTGGATTTTTCCAGGCACATAGATACCCTTAATGGTTTAATAATGCCTCCCTTGTCCCAAGTCTGTGGTCAGAGGCAGACTAACAAGAAGTAGAGATAGATATCTTCTAAGGCTTCATAAATTTCTCCTGCCTTTCTTCAAAGAGCCTCTTCTCCTTTTTCTCTCTTCTCCCAGACCCTCTGATAGGGACCTCTACATGCTCTAGAGCTAGGTGGTACTTCCCTAACCCCCAGGTCCAGGTTCTGGAGCCCCCGGACTGCACCCCTCCCTTCCCCTGCACTGGGGCCCAAGGCTATGGCCAGTCATTTAGACTGAAGGTTCTTGGGTTTAAATCCCTATTCTGCCACTCAGCAACTGCTGAGCTCAGATAAGTTACTTAAGACATATGTGAAATGGAGACAATAATACTGGTATCTATGTCAGAGGATGTTGTAAGGATTAAATGAAACAATACCAGTGAGACTATGTTTATTACTAAGAATGCAATGAGTATTAGAACTCAGTAAATTTTAGCAGTTTTGAGTTCCCAGATAACAACCCTACTGTCCCCTTCTCTGCAGTGGTCTCTTCTTCAGCCTAGTCCTGAGGAGGCCAGACCCTTACCAAGTCCTGTCACTAAACCTGTGCTTTCTTCCTAAAGATTACTAGTCTACTAGGGTATATATCTGTTTAGAGATAGTATACAGATTGGTTATGCACATAGATACCTTCAGGTTCAATAGTCTGACCAACCTAAATTCGAATCTCTACTCTAATATTTAATTGGAAAAAACTTCAAGTATGGTGGGTATACCTATGTGAAGGTAGTGTCAGCTGGTAATTCATGTATTTATTTTGTTCATATAGAATTGTTCTACAGTTGTATTATTACGCCATTAATTATTATTGGTGACAATAATGGTAGATTCTATGTTTGAAGGGTCCACTCTGCGCCAGAACTGGGCTAGTGATTTGCATGTATTATATCTAATCTTTACAATAACATTTTGAAGTAAGTGGTCTCATCACCATTTTAGAAATGAAAGAATGGGGACCAAGAGAGGGGAAGTAACTTGTCCATGGTCATGAGCTAGTAAATGGCAGAGCCAAAGTTTAAACGCAGGTCTCTCTAGCTCAAAAACTCAATGCCCATGGTTTTTTTTTTTTTTTTTTTTTTTAACCATAGCTCACTTTTTGCCATTCTAAGACTAGAGGTCTTAACCTCTGGGCCAGGAATAAGCTAGGTCCTAATGGCTTCTTGGCCTTACTAGGAATGGTTTCTAGGCCTTACATCTAAGCTTAGTGAAAATGTCTCCTATTGTTAGCAAAAAAAAAAAAAAGAAATCACATACTGTTTTAACTGATATTGAACCGTTATTTTTAGTAGGAATGTACAACCTTTCTGCATCTTTGTCTCAATTCCCTTGCTTTACCACAGTGTGAAAATGTGTTAAAACACTGAGAGGCATTATTTTTAGAACCAACTTTGATCTTTTTTTTTAAAGGAAATTATTTCTCTTTATCATTTTGTGTCTACCTATTGTAGTTCCTGGCAGATCAGCATTTTATAATACCATGTATAATATGATATATATAATACCATAACATATCATAAATTTGTGTAGAATGGAATGAATGAGTGAATCAGATTTTAGTAGCTTTGTTTTAAAAGCACTTGATATATTAAAACAAGTTCTGAAGGTGAGTTAGATCACCTGTGCCTAGATTTAGCCTGACACTGTGTGGCTTATGTCAAGTAACTACTTCTTGCATGGGCCTCACATGGAGTTTGATTTTGCAAAATGATGGAATTTAATCTAGATGATTGCTAAGTTCCTTTCCAGGCCTCAGATTTTGTAGTTTTCTATAGGCTATGAATGTGGAATAAAGTATGATTATCTCAGTGACTCATCTGTAACCCTAGAAATTTGCAAATTTGGGAAGAAAACCCAATGTTCTCTGAAATTACTACAGAAGTTCTTAACTTATAAATAGATAGGTTCCAAAAGTCTACTTGTTTCTAAGTCCAAAAAGATACTATTCATGCAACAGCTAATACCATCTTTTGCTGGTGGGCTAAGTTGACAGAGACATAGCTTTATAATTTTGAAAATACATAAATTGAAAATGTACTTGTAAACAACCAACTATAGACAGCTGAGAAGTAATTGCTCTTTCTTACACTAAGTTGTTGCATTTCAATCTTTTTATATGGACTTACAGTTATCATGCTGACCAAGCTAACATGTTTTAATGAGCAGAAGCTGGAGAACCTAGTCACAGTTGGCCTAACTGTATAGTTGGCTTTGGAATTCTTGGCAATTAGGAATTCTTCTAAAACTATCTGGGAGGGACTTTTGTGGATAAGATGAGCAACACATTGCATTTTAGAATAGTATATGATAAGAACCAAGGTGATGAAATAATGTTTGAGACTTCTGGATATTTCTCAGTCTAGGTAAGAATGTGGCATTATATAAAGTGGCCCTCCTGGCTTACTCATCTACATGATGACAGGAACTGTCATTTTCAAGGTCTCATATGTGCAGGGTGAGAAAGAAATGGCCCCATGGAGTAGAAATCTACAGTAAAATCTGGGTTAATCTCACAGCCAGTTTCAGAAGAGAGTACTGTCTGGGATGTTGGGAATAACCGGGCCCCAGTCTCCAGTCCTAGGCTTAGCTACATTCCTGTAAGGCCCCAGGCATATGCTGAACAGTGTTTCCTCTTCAGTTGGTCAGTCACTTTGTCTCCAGACAGAGAGGCTGCCCCTGAAAACTGTAACCCACAAGGCTAGTATCCCAGCTCCAGTGCAGGAAACAAGCCTTCAGTCTGGGGCCAGGATCAGAGCTGTGTGGCCAATCAGTTCTATCTGCGCACCCCAGCCCACTCTTTACATTTGCCTCCCCTCTAGATTAATGGCTTAGGATTTGACAGAATAGTTGTGGCCACTTTCCGGGGCCATCAGAGACCTAGCTACATCCTCATCTCACACTAATATTTCAACTTTGACGAGGTTGAAATAACTCCTTTCGTTTCTAGCACATCATTGCATTTTACTCCTGCCCTTCAGAGTAAGTGAAACATTTTCAACTGGAGATCTAGGGCTGAGAAGGCATGGAGAATGGGCCTGTGACCAGTTGAGACGTGTGCGAAAGGCATCAGATTGTAGGGCCATCTTACACAGTGACTTTTTGATTCAACAGAATGTGGATTGTATTAACAGACTTTTTTATTACAAACAACACAAACTAACTTGGGCTAACTTAAAGGAAAAAAAAAAAAGAGCAACATTTGAATGGATGTGAAGTAGGTCATAGAACTTAAAGAAAAGTAAAGCGAACAGACAAACAGATTTCCAGACCAGGACAGCTCTGGAATACAAGAAACAGAAATGGATAGACAGTTCACATCATAGTACCACTTCTGGGATGAATCCACTTCAGACATTTTCTAGTCTTTACTGTTCAGCTAAATATTCAAATTCCCAAGAGAGTGTCTGATTGGCTGCTTGGGTTATAAACCTACCCCTTGGCTTTGATGAGAGTGACTGACTTCAAACAAATCAGCAAGACAGATATTTCTGCTTCTATAGGTTGAGGGATTTATAGCAAGAAGCCATATTGTGGATAGTAGATTATAATAACAAAGGGGATTTTAAAATGAGGATGACACATTGATTTGGAATGTTTTCTCATCTGTATTTACTTATTCCTAAATATATTCCTTCATGCGTTCTTTCTCAAGTGGAGGACCAGCTGCTGCCACCTTTTATTCTCTCTTTGCCTCTGCTCCTGATTTCTTTCTTTTCCTGAACCACTCTTCTCTAATCTACTCTTGTGTTTTCTCTGTAAACTCTTCTTTCTCTAACCCTATTTCATCTCTCCCTTTCTTTTCCTTATTTGGTCTTATAGTCCATAACTTCTGTTCCTTTTCCTGAAATTCCCTTTCTTTCTCCTCTTCCAGATCAGCATCCTATTGCCTCACTCCCAAGCTTTTTTCTCCTCACTGCTAATCCCCAATGTGTTTTTACTGACCTGTGGCCCAGAAGGCACAATCCCCAAGGGGCCTCTCTCCATGCAAGTGCTGTGCAAAGCAGCAGCTATCTACCATTGCTCACCAAGTGCCTTGTGACCCATGATTCAGTGGGTAAGAACCCTGCCAGTGAAACTTCACATAGATATGTTTATATGTATATAGAGATGTGTGACCATGCTCAAGCAACTTGTTTATTCAACGAAGGGATGTTTGGATTTTTTTTTTTTTTTTCTGGTAGGGAAGAGTTAAGTTGAAAGCTTTTCCTAAATTCATTTATTTATTAAGTTAACAAGATCCTAAGAAGTTACATAAGGAAAATAGATTATATTAAAAAGAGAAACAGGGACAAGAGACCAATAAACCATTAGGCATTAGCATATCCTGCTGACCCATTATTGATAGTGGACACAAAGAATGTATTACAGATGCAGTGAGAGAACAGAAAGCCAAACCAGGAAAGAGATGGCAATAAATGGTAATAAAATCCAAGTGATTCATATTTTTAAATGAAAGAAAGTAGAAATAGGTCAGCGTATGTATGTGAAAGAGCAAGAAGATGAAAGCCAAGATATAATGGTGGAAACAAATCTGAAATTTTAGAAGCTGTCCTTGCATTAATAAAGCATCACATGTTAAACCACAAACAGGGAATATGCAATTATATTGCTCAGATGCTGTGTCTGTAGTATTTTAGAAAAATAATAGCCAGACAGTGTTACTGTCTGGCTATTATTTAAAAATCATAAAAATTTAAAAAAATTTTATTTTTTAAAAATCAAGTGCTTGATCAAAGGAATTGGAAGAATTCAAATAGGTGAAGTGAGGAACAGTAGTAAGTGATACAGATCTTGGGCAGGAAGAGCAATTTTAGATGGTACTACCAGTTTAACAGTTGTCAAAAACGAAAATCAAGATGGTTCTGTATACCTTGCGTGTCGGGGGATCAACCTGGCCTAAAAAAGAACAGACGCACCTGCTGTTTGCCAAGTCCTCAGCTAGGTGCCTTACGTATACTTCTGATTTAAGCCTCACTACACATAAAAGTGAAGCCAAGGGCCCAGAGTGATATCCGCTGGGAGGAAAAAAGCGGAGGAAATTTTCTGAGCCAGTTCCAAAGTCATAACACTGAGGGGGAATAACTTCAGTTTTGTCAAGTCAGAGTGAAAAGCCAAAGGCAGCAGACATAGGATATTGTCAGAGGTAAATCACCCAGCTCAGATTGTTTTGTCTTTATTGCAAGGTCAGAGGGCTACAGCACGCCGGCCAAATGTCTTCAACCATGGAAATCCCCTAACTTTCCAATGGCTGCAATCCCATAGCTCCGAAGTTTTACTCACAGGATGGCTCTCTTCCAGGTTTCAAATCTCTCCAAGTTGATTAATCATTTTCATCTTCTGACTCATTCAGGTCTCTAGAACATAGCTGTAGGTACTGGAGAGGCTGTTTAGATCAAGGAGGTCAGACAAATTGGTTTGTCGGTCTATAGAAAAACCTAGAAGATATTGCCGAAACATTTAAGCATACTGTCCTCAGATGCTGGTATATGGGCTATGGCTGGAGGCTGTTGGCTCATTCATTTGTTTGAAGTAGGATAGTTGCTTGTGTGTTAGGAAACCTAGATATGTGTGGGTATTTTAGTTCCTTAATGTAAGGTTTAGTATTGTAGGCCGCTTAGCCAGTAAAATTCCATCATGACAGAGTAGATTTATATCTCTTTAGATGGACTATGGGTCAGATCATAACCCCCTAATAATAATAAGAGCAAACACACATGTATTGCTTATTATTTGTCAGGCACTATACTCGTTTTTTTCCCTAAGAGACTCTTACTTGCAGGACCAAACTATTAGTTCTGGGTGTCTAAGCCAAGATCATATATATCGATTACATTATTTCTTCTGGGCAATACTCCTCATCATGAAATTTATTTTAGAAGAAATATTTATTTTTAGATTCATGATTATATTTTTAAGTTATACTGGAAAGTCTGCTTCTCTTGCTTTTGTAATGTTTTATTTTATTTTTTAAAAGATTTTATTTATTTATTTGAGAGACAGAGATCACAAGTAGACAGAGAGGCAGGCAGAGAAAGAGGGGGAAGCATGCTCCCACTGAACAGAGAGCCCGATTTGGGGCTCAATCTCAGAACCCTGAGATTATGACCCGAGCCGAAGGCAGAGGCTGTAACCCACTGAGCCACCCAGGCGTCCCTGTAATGTTTTAATCTCCTGGTTTATTTGTTCAATTCACAGACATTTATTAAGGACCCGAGTGTACTGGTCATGGAGACATGACCCCGACGTGAAGTTACATGTTGTGGTAGTGCTGTGCTATTGGAATGAGCGAAATACTTTTAGAAAGCACAGGGGAAACAGCACATATTTCTGCAAAGGAAACACTTGAGTTGGAATTTCAAGAATATATAGAAAGTGTCCTCACTGATAGAGGGGGAAAGAACATCCTTAATAGAGGGAACAGCATGTGTAAATACAAAGAGGTCTGAAAGAGCATAACATGTTCAGGGTAGAGTAAGGCATTTTTAAAAATGGGGCTGTGGCCAAAAAATGAGACAAAATGGAGTAAGCTGGGGTAAGCTTGTGATGGACCTTGTATAGTACATTAAGCCATTAACCTGTAAGCTCATGGATGTTTTAAAGAAAGAGTAGCTTCATTTGATTGTGTTTTCAGGAAGGAAATTCTTGATAATAGTGTGGAATGGGAGAAGAGGGTAAACAAGGGACCAGTTAGAAAGCTGTTGCCTAGTCTAGAAGTGGCCATGGGGCCTGGGGCCAAAAAGGTAAGGGGACAGATGGGAGACACGTCTCAGAAGTCAAGTGGGCAGACTGTATTGACTGGTTAGATACAGGGCTTGAGGTTTAGACAACCCAGGGTAGGGACTTGGGTCTCATGATGCTTTCAATGAGAAATCCGGAGGGAAGGTAACCTTGCAGGTGACGAGGTCACTTTGTGACATGTTGAGTTGAGATTAAGGTGCTAATGAGGTGAGACATTGGGGTTGAGAAGTCCAGCAGGTGATCAGAGCATAGGTCAAGAAAGAGATCAGCTGAGCGGTCCCTGAAGGACTTGAAGCTGATTAGATCAATGACACAGAAGAAAAAGGGGGCCAGTGGAGAGTATATTCTGTTCAGACTGTAGATCAGAAATCTATTTGTGCTGTGTCGAGAGTTTTAGGACTCACTAATTGGCTGTTTCACAACCGTGTTTGTCATTTCAATGCAAGACATACTTGGGATTCTGTTATTTTTCTGCACATGACTAATAAATTTCATAATGAGGTTAGAAGCCTCAGTCAAAGGCTAGCAGGACACTGACACCGCCCCCACCCCCACCCCCACCCCCGTCGGCCATTATCTGTGTGTGCTGTTTTCGGGAGGAGCTGGAGAATCGTTCTCAGAGCCACAGAGACACATGTTCCCACTCAGCTTTCCCCAGCTGACCTGGATTCCAAAGACTGGCGGCCCTATAGAGATTTGCAGGCCTTCACACAAAAGGAGTGTCATTTGTATGCAGCCCCTTAACTAATTGTAACAGTCTGTTCCCGAGTCTCTGAGAAAGCACACAAATAGCTTCTCCAGTGCGTGATCTTTTTCAAGGACACCTGTATGACCCTTCATCAAATCAGTTGACCCCTCCCCCCCCTTAATTCACCTGCTATTTCAATTATGTGAGCAGTGATGTATCTGCCGCAAAAACTCCCTGTCCTGGGAAATTTCTGCAGGAGAGAATGATTGAAAAAAATATTTCTGCTTTTGAGCCAACTCGGGTTTAAATCTCTTCCAGCCTATAGAGCACCTGGATTCAAGGGTCTGTTCCCTCTTGACTTGGGAAGAAGGAGCTGCTTCTTGAACTGAAGCTCTTAAGCATATTTAGAAACTCTGAGTCGATTTCCTCCTGCTGTTCACTGCAGCAATGAAAAATAAACGAATTCAGATAGTCCAGAGCCCATCTTAAGTATCACAGGATGGGGCCCAGCAGTGGGCTGGAATTTACGAGCCTGGTTGTAAGGCCATATATGGAACTGTCTTATGCAGAGGCTGCTGGAGCCCCCTCCCTCAAAGCCATAATTTCCATTTGCAATGCTAATTGACTTAACCATGATTTTTTTTTCTCTTGTTTCACATTGTCCCTAACTTCTAGTGCCTTATACCTGAGAGGCCTCTGATGAATATTTGTTACCTGGTTAGATTTTCCCAGTGGTTAGCATATGGAGGCCTCTGAGCTCCTTGAATACAATCAACTTTGCTAACGGCGAAGGAAAGGTACATGTATTGACTCAGGGTCACAAGTTGGTGGTCATGGGATCCACTGGCCCACAGACGTACTTCACTCTGATGTCTCAATGATGCCTTTAAGAAAATATAAATTCAGCGTCAATATTAAAAAATTGAGACTTATGTAAAAATCCAGGTTTTTGACTTCTGCTAAAAATTGGAAGATCTACAACATTGGGCTGCATTCTTATGGGTTGACAACTGATTAGACCTGCATAACTCTGCCCCCTTTAGACTGGGCATGCCTCCCCCATTTGCCAAAGTCTCCACCCCTTCCTCCTTTTCTTATACTTGACCCAGCTCACTGGAATGTAGGCTCTACTAGTAAAATTATTTAGAATCCTTCAAAGTTATATGATGTTTTAAAATGTATTGAGTCTTTATTGACATATAACTGAGATAATAATTTGCATACCAGAAAAGTCACACAGGTGAAGTGGAAAATTCAGTTTTTTTGGTTTATCCAGAGTTCTGATATTACCACTATTGAATTAAAACAAATTTCCAGCCCCAAAAGAAATCCTGTACGCATCAGCAGTTACTTCCTATTCCTACACCCCCCCCCCACCCTCTATCCCACCACCACTAGCCAACCACTAACCTACTTTCCATCCCCATGGAGTTCAGTTGTTTCCACTTTTTAGCTATTACAAATAATGCTTCCATGAACATTTGTACACAAGTTTTTGCAAAGATATGTTTTCATTTCCCTTGGAAGTATACCGAGGAGTGGCAATGTTGGGTCTTTGTCAGATGGTGGTTGGGGTTCCTGGGTGGGGTGGGGTGGGTCTTATGTTAACTCTATGTTTTAGCATTTTGAGGAACTGCCAAATTGCTTTCCAGAGTGGCTGTACCATTTTACATTTCCACCATCAGTGTATGAGGGTTCTGGTTTCTCTACATCCTCACCAGGACTTTTTATTGTCTGTCTTATAGCCATGCTAGTTGTTTTGAATTGGCATTTCAGTGTGGATTTGATTTAAATGTGTATATATATTTTACAAAATGGATTTGTTACTTTTTATAAGGGAATATTACTGATCGATTATGCTCACGCTCACTCATCCTTGGAACTCTCAGCTTGATCTCAGCTCTTATGTCCGGACCACATCAAGTACTGCTGTGTTATCCCAGGCTGTGGTCTGCAGGGCCCTCAGAAATGGAATTAGTGCCCTTATAAGGGAACCCCCAGGGAACTCTGTTGCTCTTTCTGCCATGTGAGGCTACAATGAGAAGTAAGCAGTCTACAGCGTGGAAAAGAACCAGAACCCGACCCTGGACATCCCAGCCTCCAGAACTGTGAGAAATAAATTTCTGTTGTTTATGAGCCATCCAGTGAACTGTAGTTTGTTGGAGCAACCCCAGCAGACCAAGACACTGACCAAGTACCAGCAGGGTACCGGTCCTGCTCCAGACTCAGGTTCTACTTCTGCTTCTGAAGTACAGGAAGCTGTACTTCTCCAGAGCTCATTTTTTTCTCTCTCTCATTGAGTCCACTCTAGTACCCAACTTTGATATATTTTCTTCATCTCACCGCTCTCTTCTTTCACTCTTTCTCACTTCCTCCCACCCATTCTGGCAGTCCTGCCCAGGGTCACTGACCCAGTCCTTAGACTCTGAAGCCTCCTTTGTAATCATTTCCAGCCAGAAGAACCACACGAGGCTGCGTTGTTCAGCAGAGTCTGTTATAATCATCAGATGTTTCAACAATCCCCTTTCAAATATTCTGTTCCGTTTTCCCCTTAAATATACTTTACTGACAAGGTTTGTAGTTGAGCAAATTTGGCTTCCCTAGAGTATGATTCAATACATGAATAAAACAATGGAAGGTCTCAGGTTGGATGTGTAAAAGCTACGTCAGCCTCGTGTTTCCAGCCTACTACCCCTCTTATTTTCACATGGTCGGCCAGGCCAGAGCCTAACCACGAGAGCGCCCACATGGCCATCTGGAGCAGGGAGACCTTTTTTGCTAAGTGTCACACTGAAATTGTGCAGGAACCCCCAGCCCCTCTTTATCAGCGGCAGTGGTTTTTATAGGGCACCCCTTATTACCCTGGGTGTTACATCTGCAATCTTAAAGACCGCCTTGGATCTTGGGTTTCCTTCACCTCAGAACAGGCCTCGTTGTATATGGTCAGAGCCACAGCCTGTGCCTATTCTGGCCTTAATGAGTAGGATGACTTAAAACAGCACCTTTCACCCCAGGATCTGGAATCCTTTAACAGCCTCAACTTCATGCTGCTTACCCAACCACTTGAGGATGGACAGACCATAAACAGGAACTTCTGGTGACTGTCTGCTCAGAGAAAATGGACAGAAAGAGAGGACGGAGTGCCCCAGCAGCAGAGACGACTAGGACTCTACAAGCCTATCCTGTGTGCTGCTTTGACCCATATGCATAATGAGATACCTCTTTAGAAGGGCTTTACTTATCAAATACTAGGAGGTAAAATGGTAAGAAAGGATGATTATTTCTCTAAAGAAGTTAGAGGTTTCACCTAGCACAGCAACTGGCTCTTTATGGTGAGTCATTAATAGAATAAAGTGTCCAGAGTACAAAAGGACTTTTGTTTTCATGTGGCCTAATATTTGCTCACATCCCTGCCTTCATTTACTTCTCATACCCATCCCAACTCACTCTTAAACGATGCCAGAATTCAAGAACTTGAACCCATGGAAAGCTTGCCTTGATGTTTTCCTTTCTGTAGATTTATAGGACTGTTGTTTCTTATCGCCTCCACTGAAGGTATCAGAGAAAGGTTATCTAACTTACCTTTGTGTAATTTAGGATGGGAAGAAGCCGAGAAGGAAAAGCAAAGGAACTAGCATTTGTGTCACCTCAGGCCCTGTGTTGGTCACTTTATATAGATTATCTCATTAAACTAAAATAAAACCCCATTCTTGGGTGATGTGTCTACTGAGAAAAGTAGTTCCAGGGAGCTTGCTGTCTTTGCATGTTTATCGTTTGTTCTGTTAGCCAGTAGCTGTGTGTTATCACGGCCTTAAATGCCGAGGCTCCCCGGAGGCTGTTCTATAACATCTTGTCGTTTCCCTTTCAGAGGGGCTCTGGTACATTGTACGTTCTGTCTCGTAAGCTGCTAGTCAGCATTGGGACTCAGCATTGAATGACTTTCTTTTTCTCTCTCCATTTCTTCCTCTCTCTTTGTATTCTTTCTCCTTTATTATGAGAAAAACATAT
This sequence comes from Mustela nivalis, assembly GCF_964662115.1. Classification (NCBI taxonomy): domain Eukaryota; kingdom Metazoa; phylum Chordata; class Mammalia; order Carnivora; family Mustelidae; genus Mustela; species Mustela nivalis. The sequence continues at coordinate 33,100,987 of NC_139025.1, read as the reverse complement.
TAATGCTCTTTTAAAATTGTCACTCGTAACGTAATGAAAAAGTATTTGGTTTCATCATTTTGGCAGTCTAATAAATACTGCTTCTGTTTAAATTTAAGTTCTTTGGGGTCTCAGATTTTATTATTTATTTATTAGAGAAAGAGAGAGGGAAAGAGAAGAAGACGAGGAGGAGAAGCAGAGGGGGAGAGAGAGAGAGAGAGACAAGCAGGCTCCATGCTGGGTGCAGAGCCCAATGTGGGGCTCGATCCCACGACCCTGAGATCATGACCTGAGCCAAAACAAGAGTTGGAGACTCAACTAATTGAGCCACCCAGGCATCCCAGATTTTATTTTTTAAAAACTTGTTTCTGCCCACTTTCTCTCCACTGTACTCCAGGCAGCTCAGCCCATGTGTATTTCCGCACCACTCAAAAGACCATCACATGGTTCCCTTGCCCCATCGTGTCTTTCTCTTCATGAATTCTGCAGTCAGAATTCATACTCCAACCCCATCACTTCTGAGCTGTGTGACCTTGGACATGCACTGCCTCAGTTTCCCTATCAAAAGATACTCACTGGGTTAATATCAGGATTAAGTGACCTGTAGTGTCCACCCTGTCTCCAGATGGTCCCTACTGGGGTCAGTGCTCTACACAGCTGACAGATCAGTTTGTCTCAGCCTGGCCACACCTTGCCTCTCATGCTCCTCTGGCTCTTATCTCCTGTGCTTTGGCTCTGAGGTCCATCCAGGCTAGTCTGCACCATCCTTTCCAGACCTGTCTCTCCCTACCCCCCACCATAAACTCCTGTTCACCAGCCAGCCTGAGCTAGTCATCATTCCCTAAAGATGCATTTGCCTTCTATACATAACACTTGGCTTAGTCCATCCTGTTTGGCCCAGGTGAGTTTCTTTTCTCATCTTTGCTTGTCAAAAATCCCATCACCCTTCAAGGTACCCTCCCCAGCTGCCGTAGCTAGGGAGCAGAGTGACCTCCAGTCTCTGAACTCCTGGGTATAGCAGATTTCCCAGAAAATGAAAATAATAGCAGATCTCATTTCCCCTTCTAGGTGGTGAGCCCCGAGAAAGTAGGCAGTCTACTTTTTTCATACATGTCAGTACTTAATAAATATTGAACAGATAAATAATAAAGCTGTCTTGTCACAATTTTGTCTTCTCGGTATAAATTTGATCGTTTCCTCTAATGTCTACACAGAGGAAGATAGAATATATGGCAATCAGGATTCTGTTTTCTTTCATCAACACACACCTTTTGAGTCCCTACTAAATGTTAGAAACTATGCTGATTGCTGGAGTTAAAGATAAGAACTATAGCTACAATTTACTGAGCCCTTGTAGGGATTAGACACTATGTTAAGTAAATACTTGCCATAATTTCCTACTTAATACTCATAACAACCTTATGAGGAAGATATCAGTGTATTGTCATGTAAACTATAGTTTAGAGAAGTTTGTAACTTGTTCACGTTCACCCAGCTCTTGTTGTTGGTGGGGCTGAGATTTAAACCCAGGTTGTCTACCCCCTAACCTCTGCTCTTAACCAGATAAATAAGAGACAGTTCCATTGAGTTATTGAGTGTCCAGTAGCAAAGATACTTGGGCTGGTCCATACCTTCTTCTCTGACTTCATCTCCTAACACTGACCTTCAACCACCTGGCCTTCCAACTGTCCCTTTAGCCGTCCAGACTTGTCCCTGCCTCAGGACCCTTGCACCTGCAGTAGTCCATTCCTGCCTGGAATGCTTTCAAACCTGATCTTCACAGCTGCATGTCTCATGCAGCTAGAAAGTCATCTTTTGGCTAGAAAGTCATCTTTTAGAGATTTCCCTGCATTTCCCAGCTAATGTAGCACTCCTCTTTCACACCTCCTCTGTACATTCTCTACCCTGATTACCCTATTTTATTTTCTTCTGGCCATTTATCACTGTGTGAATTGATCACATTTACTTGCTTATATATGTACTGTCTGTTCCCCGCTGGAATTGAAGGCAGCAGCGACAGGGATTTACTCAGCCCTGCACCCTCAGGATCCAGAACAGAGCCTTGTACATAATAGGTGTTTAATAAGTTATATGTTGATGGGGTACCTGTGAGGCTCAGTCATTTAAATGTCTGACTCTTGGTCTCAGCTCAGGTCTTGATCTCAGGGTTGTGAGTTCAAGCCCCGTGTTGGGCTCCACACTGGGCATGGAGTCTACTTGAAAAACAAACAAACAAATATTTGTTACATGTTGAATGAATGAATGAGAGGCACCTGGGTGGCTCAGTGAGTTAAGCCTCTGCCTTTGGCTCAGGTCATGATCTCAAGGTCCTGGGATCGAGCCCCACATTGAGCTCTCTGCTCAGCAGGGAGCCTACTTGCCCCTCTCTCTCTGCCTGCCTCTCTGCCTACTTGTGATCTCTCTCTGTCAAATAAATAAATAAAATCTTTAAAAAAAATGAATGAATGAAGTTTGGAGCTGTTAACTGCTTCAGGTTGCATTCTGCAAAAGCAGATACTGGATAGACTTTGGATACAAGACGTTGCAGGGATCAACGCTTGTGAAAGGAAAGGAAAGGAGTGGGACTGAGCAGAGGGAGGAACTGAGCTGTGATACAGACCCAACAGAGCTTTTGCCAATCCTGCAACAGTTCCATTTAAAAAGTCCCCGCACTACACTAAAAAAGAACCATCCTTAAGGTTTAAAATGAGGTTCACTCTAGAACGTGCTGTGGCCTTATAACCATCCCCTCCCCCACTGTGCCTCTTAGTTAAAGGATGTGATTTACTCCTACAAGGGCATAACCTCAGGAAAGGGGCCCTCTAAAACTAAGGCTGACTCTAAAGGAGCTGATGTCAGAGGCCATCTGCTGATCATAGACCCCATGATTATATAAGTCCTTCCTTGAAGGGGCCTCTGGACAGTGCACTTGAATATTAACCATCTAATGACACCATAAATAGTGTGTGCCTTATGCATTATTATCACTGTTATTAATTTAAGACATGGTCTTCAGAATTAATTTATATCTGAAAGCTGGGTCTATCTATGAGAGATTTTAAAGTAAATTGGTACTGGTTATTTTCAAATCACTCACTGCCTTGATTCACATATGATAATTGATGACATTTCTTTCCCCTTTTTTGTGGCCACAATTTTTGGTATTATAATTTTTGAAAACACACCCCGAACTTGCCTGGAATTATCATGCCTGTTTTCTAGTTAGTGACATATCTTCAAGATGATTACATTTCTTAGCCTTTGCAAGTTCCAGTAAACTGAAGTTTCTTTTTTGTTTTTTTGTTTTTTTCCTTCTATAAGGTATTGTTTGAATTTCTTCCTATGGTAAATTTCTTATACAAATCTTTATGTGAAAAGCAACTTTCTGGATAATTTCATATTTTTAATAGTTTCTCTTTTTGGTTAGGTTACTGACATGTGAGAATTAATGAGTAACATAATGGTGAAGTTGTCACGCTTGGTATTATTTGTATTTTCTAAGGTCTAGAGCTTGCTGATTTTTTTTGATCCAGCCTTTTCCTTCCTTGGGGAATTGAGTTTCCCTTTGTTCATTTATTTATAGCTCTGCTGTGGGCATGGTTTGGAGCCTCGGTTTTTATTGCTTCAATTGCTCTACAGTAACTGACATACTATACACATTCCAGGTCCCATGTTCCATTTACATATGGACATACACTACTTGATGACTCAAATAGATTATAATGAATCCCCTTTATTCCGGGATATCTTTGGGATTCTGGCTCACTGTGTTGGTCTGTTCTCCTTAAACATGGGCCTTGACAGTACTGAGTATTGGAAACAACTGACCTTTTACTTCTGCTGGCATTTCATCACCGTGGGTGCTTCCCAATCTAATTACGTGTTGATTTGTAATTAACAGAAGCTTCCTCTCATTTAATTTTCTCCTTGCTTGTAAACCTTCAGGATTATTATATCAATTTCAATTTCTTAAACAGGTTCCCTTTCATGTTGGCCTGCTTCCAGCCTATTATTTATCTGTTCATTTACTTTGTCAATGCATGTTATTTGTTTAAAAGAGCCAAACACAAAGCAAAGGTGCTGATGTGTTGGTGGGCTCCATGCTGTCATCTGAAATGTTACGGAAAGAACTATTTATGTTGTTATTGCTCGCTGTGAATTGTCTCAGTGGCCTACAAATCTCTGGTATATAAGATATACTTGACCTTAAGGAAAAAAAATCCGAACCGGAATCCTCACTGAAGTCTGATTTGGCTGCAATAAGAATTCATCAAAAACATAGAAGCTGCATTTCCTAGGAAATTGAGGCTTTTTCCTGTATTTGGGAGTGGTAAAGGATACGCCCAAGAACTTGGAACAGATATAGCATTGGCAGACAAACAAAAGGTCTGTAGGGTAGGACTTCCTTTTTATTCCCTGAGCTCTCTCTCCCATTGTCTCAGGGAAGATGGGGCAAATACCCAGACAGAAGCTGCTTCAGTATTGTCTTTTACTGATAGGCTGCTTGTGTTCAGTGATTCCTCTGGCCCATAGTGTCTGCTGGACAGTTGGAGGCTTTTTGAAGCCATTGTATTGTTGGAGAATAATTAGGGTGAATGAAGCAGGGGGTAGGGGTTAACAACAATTCTTTGTTGCAAGCAATTGCTAGTCTTGGCATCAGTATTGGTAACAAGGCCAATCTACTGGAAGGAATCGAAACAAAAGATGGAAAGGTTGCGGTTGGTTTGTCTAATCCATCCAGCAAATCCACCCATGCATAGCCATTGTGCCCTGTGAGCTCTCTGGAAATGCCTTTGGTCACACTGCATTCCAAGCCAATGGGTGGGTGATCTCTGGGCAGTCTTGTACATGAATTTCCTAGAATGCTTCCCATAGCAAAAAAAAAAGGGGGATGCACAGGTGTTGCCTTGGCAGTTAATCAGCATACTTCATAAAGAAAATAATCTCCTAACGTTTTGGTAGTTGAGTGAGGGCGGTATGAAAAGCTTATCATCTTTCTTTTCGAAGGAGTTGTTGGAGAATATCCTAACACGAAAGAGCTGAGATGTGTTGATTGACTCCAAGGTAAAAACACCTAGGTAGAACTGTGGCCCATGTCCTCATTGTTTCCTCCATCCTCTCTAGGCCATCAGGCTTTGTCCTGATCCTAGGGATCTTAATTCCACTCATATTGTGATCTAGAAGAGCCCCAGGCAGGGTGAGGTCAAGCAAACTGAGGTGGCTATAAATTTAATACTTCAGAGGAAGTGGTTCTTTCTGGAAAGCTTTACAAATTAGGTGCCTATTTCTCCTCCCCAGTTTGGGGAACTGGACCTACTGCTAAGTTTGAGTCGAGCAGACTTCCAGCTATTGTTTGTCAGATTTGTAATATATCAATGGCACATGGCTGTGGTGCCTTTCATGGGGGACCAGTTGTCTACTTGGAGCCCATCATTTGGTTTTATAGCACTGGTGGGATTTGCTCGTGTGTGATGCTGCTTATGTCTATCTCCCAAATCAGCTTTGCAACAGGGGTTCCAGAGCATGGAGTCAAATAGTTGTTTCAAATTGTGCAACAAACGTTATCCTATCTATCTTTGCCTGTTGCTTATCAAAAAGGACAGAAACGCAGAGGCAGTTTGGGAGTAGAGGCAGGCCTGTCTCCAGGGAGATTTTTGACCTTAGACACATATCCCCCAAAAGGTGAATTTCTGCTCTCACATACTGAGGACGGCTCTAATCCTATAACCTGATTTAAACCAGTGATGACTCACATTTGTAATCTCAAACCAGGAATATTCAAGATCTCTACTAAACTCTGAGCCATGAGGCAGAGGTGGTGTTCATTTTTTTGAGAGTCTGTGACTCTGTGTGTGTGTGTGTGTGTGTGTGTGTGTAAGTGAGGAGTGCTGGTTGTCAGAGATTGGGGGAAGGTGGTGTACGGTGTAAGGGAGGGGGGACAGCAGTGTGCTTATTTTCAGTTTGTCAGCTGTCCTGGAAAACTGCCAAAATGAATGAGCTACAACAAGCCTTCAGGGTTTTTGTAAACCAAGGGGGGGCAAGGCCCCTCCTTTTAAAAGGCGCTGTGGAATTTAGACTCAAAGTTTCATGTGTATTTAGTTTGAGGCAAATGTGAAATCCCAGAACTTTCCTCAAAAAAAAAAAAAAAGTTAGCTCCCAGGAATCCAGAGTGGGCTCAACTCTGTGGACTGAAGTGTGTCTTGAGGGAGGAAAAAAAAAAAAAAAGGAGTCCACCACCACCTTTCCTTTTAGCCTCCTGGTTCTGTTTGGCCAGCGGAGAAAGATTGATGAGAACCCTGATTAAGTTTGTTTCCATGGCCTCCAGCAGATTATTGGCAAGGCCTGAAAAAATCCTTTTGATATGGGTGATGGGAGTTCCAGTAGTTGGGGGAAGGTAAAGGACTAAATCTTCCTGGCCCAAATGTATCCACGACATATACAGACCTAGCAGCCACCAGTGGGACTGAGCAAAGATGAGCATTGTTTACAAGACTAGGCACAGGCATCACCCCAAGAGAGAGGGTATCTGGGACATTTAAAATAAGGTGGCTTTCATATGGCAAGAAGAGTTTGTAAACCCACTGCAGTTATGATTTCTGAAAGAGAAATCAAGGGCTGGCTTTTTCTAGGCACAAGTGGTATCCTTTATTGGCAATCGTGTTCCGAGTTTGATCCCTCTGCAATGTGACTTTGGTCTGATGTTCACATCATGAAAACTCCAGGCTGTTTGTGCTGTACTCCCAAGTCATGTTGACATTTGTAGGGAGGGAGGAAATCTGGATAAACAGAACTCTTTTCTTGGCATTGTTAAAAATATTACTAAAAAGAGCAAAAAGTGTTTTCAGAGCTAATGGAAGCAAAATCTTCTTTTGGAATTTTGAAAGCCTAGGTAGGTGGCTGGGTAAGCACTTTCTTGAAATCTGTTGGTTTTAGCCCACGGTAGTTTCTGAGCAGCTTTAAGAGATGCTGATAGAAAACACACAAATACCTCTCTGCAGTGGCCATCTTTCCTGAGGCTATCCCTCCTGTCCAGGGACTGGAAATTTATGTAACTCTTAGGACTTTTCTCAAGAATTACAGTATAGCTGGTCTACCCTGAGCTTTGAATTTCACTCTCGAAAGTGGAAGAACAACTTTTCATTCTAGAACTGGAAGGAGCATTTTTTTTTTTTTTTAATTCTACCCTTTACTTTGTGCACATTTGGAAACCGAAATTGAGAGCAGTTAGGTGACTTGCCTGCAGTTGCCCCACTTGGTTATTGTGGGAACAGAAATGAAAAGCTAGAGTTCCTGATGCTTGGTTGATCATCACCAGGCAGGCCATGCCCATGAGAGGAGAAGTTCAGTTCAGGCTCTCTGTCACTTTAAGAACTTGGACAACTGTATCAATCTTAGTAGAAACAGCTAATCAAGATAACCTTATCATTCTCAAGGGAACGTAATTTTAAGGAGAAACATTTGGAGTAACTGGATTTTAAAACTATAGTGGTAATTTTTCATTAGTCTAGTGGGGGGGGTGTTTTCATATGTTACGTGAATATTTGAATATTTCTTACTTAATATTTCTTTTAGCCATAAAATCACTTTATTTGAGGGTAAACACTAGCACTCTAGGACAGGTTGGTTACCCAAACTCTTTCCACCAGGGGCCACGTAAACCGTAAACCTGAGAAAGAAATAATAGCGTGGGGAAATGGTCTTCATGGTGCTCAATAGTTGACAGAATGCCTTCACGCACATTACCTAATGGATCCTCTTGGACAGTTTTGTGAATGAAGGAAGAATAGACATAAGTACAGTTGTTTTCTAGTAAAGCAGATCACAGCTCAGTGATCCTGAACAGTTCACCCAGCCCAGCCAGGAAGCTATGGAATTGGGACTCAAACCCAAGAATTTCTCTCCAGTAGGCTACAGCCTATTCATGACCTCCCCGTGAGTTAGCTATAGAAGCGATGATGCCTTAAGTAGAAATCCGTGGTTTTTTTCTGCTTGCTTTTTCTTCTCTTCTCTAGGTCAGAAAGTGCAGGGGTATGCCGTCCCCACCCAGTCCTATGTGGTTTTGCTTCCTGGTTTGTATTATCGTGTCTGTGATATTTATTTTACATAGAGGTATTGCCCTGACCTTATATTCTTCCTTCCGGGAAGCATTGGTCTTTTAAGAAATCATTAAGATGTGTTTTGACGTTAACTCCTTTCTCCTTCACATCCGAAACTGCAGACCTAATAATGCTCTCTGGCTTTCAGTTCAAAGGAGAAAATGACTGTTGTAAAAGTTGGTGATGCCTTCCCAGGCTTCCAGGATAAGGAAAGAATGTTCTTTTCTAGAAAGGAAAAAACAAATGCCACGAGCAGTGTTCTCCATTCTCTTTTTCCTCTTTTAACGCATCAAGTGGTCATTGGTTTGTTTTGATATGTAACACTAGGTGGCAGAATGACTACACCACAAAGTGCGGTCTCCTTTGTTTCTTGCTATTCTTGGTTGAGAGACCTGAGTTGGGAGGCAGAAGCCATCCTGGGCTGCAGGAGATCGGACCAGACAACCTAGCCAATATTTTCTTGACAGGGAACTGGCTGCAGTGATTCTAAAACATATGCTTCCAAGATAGTGCCTTTAAGGTTTCCCTCTTTCTTTCTTTCTTTCTTTTTGTCCCCACCTCCCAGCTCCCCAGCATTTTATTTTTTCTGCTCCATTGCATTCCCCTAGCAGAGGGCAGACAGGGCCTGCAGGCAGCTGCTTTGAAATGGCAGATCGGAGTAGACGCCCCCAGTGGCACTGGCACTTTTGCCCTGAGCGCCAGCAGCTCATCGAGGGTCCGGGGCAAAGGCGCCCAAGTCCTTGCCCTGAGTCGGTCGTGTCTGTGGCTGTGGCAGCTGTGGCAGCCGTGGCAGACCTGGGTCAGCCGGAAGATGCTGGCCTCACCGACTCAGGTATACAAAACAGGCTTGTGTTTTTAAAGTGCAGCTGGATGGTGGTTCAGTTCTTTAGCTTAGAAATCTTGCTGCATGGTGGGGGCAACACTGCCTCCAGTTGTTTTTTTGTTTTGGGTTTTTTTTTTTTCCTCCCTAATGATTTGCTGGTGTCTCCACACTCTCCAAGTGTCTGTTCCACCTGGGCTCCTCTCACCAAGCTAAGGAAAGCAGCAGCACCAGGTGTGTCCTTCCAAGCTGTGAAGAGTGGGAATTTGGGGTCCACAAATACTTCTTGGAGTCTTTGCTGAAAAAGAAAAGAGTAGCATTAAAACCAAACAAAATACATATGACTAGGGATAATACTCTAAGTGGACACTCAGTAAGTTCCTTACTCTAAAGGAACTCTAGTGAAACCAAGTCCGAATGTCTAAAATGGATCCAAAAAAGATTTTATTTTAATTACGGAAGGATTCTGTGCTTTACAGCTGGAACCACAATCGGATTTCATTAAATAGCAAGTTCCTGATGTGAATTGTAAATGATTCCATTTACAAACACGAAAAAAGAAGTATTTAAAGCTTGACTTTTCAGCAGCCCACTTGTTGCATAAAACGAAGAGTAACTGGTGTGTAGTTTTACACAGGGATTCCCACCACACCGTCCACTACTTTCTACCTGGGAATCTCAGGACATTTGTAGTTTGGAGCTGGGGCTGCTGGTACGACCCTACTTTTACAGTGAAGGCACGGGCAAATTGAGGGCCTGTAGAAGTGACCCAGGTGAGCGGCAGTCATCCGGATAAGCCCGTAAGTTGGGGGGCTTTATTGGTCTGCCTGCCAGAGCTGCTTCTCTTTCATAAAGAATAAACTCTATGACTTTTGAGCATACCTGAAGCAACATCTATAAATCAGACCAAGGGCATCTATCACAGGCCACCACCCCAGTGCTGCTTTGAAGCTACAAGGGGACTGTGAGACTTTCTTGTTTGTTAAGAATGAAATGTCATAAAAATTCCAAAGCAGGGTTCAAATTTCCAGGGGGAGGGGACCTCTTTATTGTTTCCTCTAATAGCTGCTTTGGTGCTTTAGTGAATCAATGTGTTGCACAAAATAACCCTACATCCAGTCTCTGAACTATAGCCTGGCTTTGCTCCCACTTTTGTATGTAGCATCCATTCTGAATTATTTATATTTTTGCTGTTGTTTGTCACTCCTCCCTCCTTATTCCCCCCACCCCACCCCACCCCACCCCACCCCACCATTTGTTCTGTCTTTATTTTCACACCCTCCAATTAATTGATATCTTCTGCTCTTAGGACTACAGCAAATGTGTCTGTGCATTTTTATGTGGATCTTCGCTATGCAGGCCATGCTTTTAAGTTTCTGGAATAGAACAATGGTAAAAATGAGTCACGGCTTGCTTCTATATTTGTTTCTGAGTCAAGCAGCTTAATTTTCTCATTATAATGTTCAAGGTATAGAGCTGTGTAGTTTACTTTTAAGGGAAATAACCCAAATTTAAACAATTTCTTTAATTAGATGGTTTCGTATCTTGGCAGAATTCTTTGGATTTGTATTTCCAAAGTGAATAACACAGGGGTAGTGGTTTTATTATTTTTATCCATGGGGGAAAAAGAAACCCACTTCCAGAATAGGCCAAATTCTCTGGGAACAGGCCGTTTGGGTGTTGCCCAGCCCCTACTCACAGCCTTAATTCACTGAGGGCCTGACACCTACATCCGAACGACATCTCAAAACCAGAGACTTGAGGAGCTGGGGTCTAGCCACAAGAAACAGGAGTGTAGAGTTGAGGCATAGTGTGTTGGGGTAGGGGCATTCATAGCAGAGGAGAGAATATTGGCTAAACAGGATGACAGAGGAGAGCTGGGGGCTCACAGTTGTGAGCAGAGGTTGACCAGAAGTTCCGGCACCTGCACCCTCGTGGACACAAGCTGTAGCTATCAGTTTACCGTGGTTTTCAGCATGAAAGAGCCAGCAAATCTTCTCGAGTCTCCATTTATTGAGCTCCTCAGTGCAGCCTCATAACTTACATTAATTGGGAGGAAAATGCTTCCAGAGAGCAGAGAGACGCTGGACAAAACAACGTTGTCTTTGACCAGTTGTCAAGGCCCTGCTGTTTGGAGTCATTGACAAGTCCTTGGCTCTTGTATGACAGACACAGAGAAAAAGCAGCGATTCATCTTCTTCTGTCGCACCTTTCAAGGAGGAATTTTTTTTTTCTTTAAGACACATTTTGTTTATGGACTTTACATCACTGGCAGTGGCCAGTGGGCTCAGTCTTTTTGTATAATTTACTATTGTGCTCCTCCCCCTAAGTTTGTGCACCTCGAGGAGCTCCATCCCATTAAAATTCCTTCTTAAAAGCATGAGGTGAAAGAGCCAAGCATGTGTTGTGTTTTCAGAGGGGAATGTAGCTACAGAAAGGAAGAGTCTTTTTCTCTTTTAAATGCTGGTAAATAGCTTAAAACCTGTTGGAACTTTTGAAGGAATGTGGAGGAGTTGTCACTTGACTCTAATGTTTAGGAGAACAGAATAAAGGAAATAATTTTAAGAAAAAGACTTTCCCATGATGGGCTTCTGTTCTCTGAAGTGCCCTGCAAACACACCACTGTCTCCCCGTGTTCACAAGCCACCTGAAGTTGCCTCCATGTCTGCGGGGCCCAGAGTCTTGACTCATTGCTCTGAAGATTTTTTTGAGACGTTAGTGCTGTGCTTTTCCAGCTCAACCCTTATAAAAATGTGAAATACTGTTGTTTTCAATAATGAGAAGGAATAAATGTTGTTTAAAGATGTTATACTAACACATTTATGTAGAAATTCTCCATTTTCCGATGTTATAGGAAAAACACCAGGGTCTGTTATGACTGAACACAGTTCTCACTCAGCCATGCCCATAAAGATGGACCTGTCTGCCATTTGGGGAAGGCTTTGTAACCTGTAAGGTGCAGGAAGGAACTGATTTTTATTGAGAATTTAAAAGAAGTGTCTTTCAGAGCCAGAAGACTTTCTTTTTAAGTCCCTTATTTCTAAAGGGTCTTTTGTAGCTTCTACAGAAGAGAAAGAACCCAAATTCCTTTTTTAATCCTACAGCCTGAAGGAATTAAGTATACCTATAACCAGGCAGCTAAAACTTGAAAACAGCAAAATACAATGTAACACACACACACACACCACACTTACTTGTATTTTAGCTGTGGACATTTTGGGCTTTAGAGCATGATTAGGTTCTGGTTTTCCTGGAAATAGTCTGTGTAGGTCTTGAGAAATTATGTGAATGGAGAAATAGGAGCCATCTAAATTATGTAAATCCAGTGTGGATATGTATTTTTGAATTTACATGTGAATGTGAACATGGTCCTGTCGATTCTGGAAATTCTGTACACTCCCCCAGGCCTTAATCTATTTTCCTACTTCTCCTTCACCACCCCTCCTTCCAGGCATGCCGTGCATGTGAGTGCATGCACACACACATATTTTTGCCAAATAATGGAGAAATAGACACAGTATTTTAAATGGGGTCATGCTTACATAAACTGTTTTGCAAGTAGTTTCTTTTTATGTGAAAACACTGCAGAAAGAAATATGCTGTATTCTTTTTTAACAGTTGCCTATTTATATTAAATACATGCATACAGATTATGTGTATTTTTAACCCATTTGTTATTGATGGACAGTTGGATGGCTCCTAATTTTTCATTTTTTCAAGCAATGCTCTATGTGTGTGTATGTGTATGTGTTTTAATCAAAAAGGAATGTTCCTCATTGTAAATTTGGCCAAGTTCTCCACTCACAAAGGCAGAAAAATATGAAGAAGAAAATAAAAATCACTTACTCATAATTCTCTAACTAGGATTTAACATTTTCGTGTATTTACTTTTATGAAGTTTTCAATGTATTTGTGCAAGTATTTACAAAACTAACACACTGTGTGTAGTTTTGGCTCAATATTTTTATTTTCTTTTCTTTTTTTTTTAAGATTTTGTTTATTTATTTATTTGGCAGAGATTATAAGTAGGCAGAGAAGCAGGCAGAGAGAGAGGAGGAAGTAGGCTCCCTGCTAAGCAGAGAGCCCGATGCGGGGCTCAATCCCAGGACCCTGGGATCATGACCTGAGCCAAAGGCAGAGGCTTTAAACTACTGAGCCCCCCAGGCGCCCCCCAGTATTTTTCTATTTAACATTTACTTTAGCTATTTTCTTGCATCCTGAAATCTTTTTTTGAACAAATTGTCTACATATTGTATTTTGTCTACTGTGAGTTTTCTGTTTATGCCCTTTATTCATTTTTCTACTGGAATGTTAATGTGTGTTTTTATATGGATTTATAAGAACTCTTTATATGGTATGGCTATTAACCTGTTGTCTTTCATATTTATTTCAATTATTTTCCTTAGTTTTTCATTTGTCTTTTAATTTTGTTTATAGAACCATAGCAGATAACCATAACAGATTATACAAGTCTTAAATTTTTATATAATCAACTGTATTAGTATTTTCCTTTATCACCTCTTTTTTTTAGGCTTAAAACGACCTTAAAAGAAGCTATAATAATGACAATAATAATAACACATATTTATATAATAAAAATTAAACATTTTTTAGCACTTAGTTGCCATGTCAACTGTTGTATATACATAAATTTATATATTTTTACTCTATATAACAAACCTGTAAAGTAGGTTCTGTTATCTCTGTTTCACTGATGAAGAAACTAAGGCAGAGGGTATATATATATACATTTCTATATAAATAGAAGTGGTGTAAACCCAGGCAGTCTGATCTGTGAGCCCACACTCTTCCCCACTTCATTATTTTGCCATATGTTTTACTAGTATATTTGTTAAGCCTCAAGTACTGTATTAAATCCTACTCTGTCTCAAAATCACTAAAAACAAAGAAGAAAAATACCCATTTTTTCCCTAGTGTTTTGAGTAGTCTTCATTATATATCATTCTTATTTGTCTGGCTCTCACCTTGATGTGTCATATGAGGTGGGGCTTAAATTTAATTTTTTCAATTAGTCAATGCCACCAATATGTTAGTACTTTTTTAGGACTTTGGAAAGGACTTGCCTTTCCTAAGAGCCTTTATAATTAGTGCCACTTCATGTTCGTTGTTTTTTCAGTCACGTTTCTTCGGAGTTCTTGGTTTTTTCAGCAACTTTAGTCTGCATAATTTTGTGGATTCTGATGCTGCCCTTAAATTAAAAGGTTCATAAAACAAGAGAGACTAACTTTTCCAGTTTTTATTTCTTTATATGAGAATAGAATAAGTGTTTCTTATCCTAGTGTCAAATGGACCTGCTCTTCCCCACTTCTGAATTCCGAAATTGGATGAGAAAGGAATTATGTATCCATTTTCACTAATCTTTATCACTGAAATGGACATTTCCTTCAATTCTGAATGTAGGCAACAAACCACAGTAATATTAGCAGTACCCGTGATTTTAAACTACAGATATTCAATATTACATTTCAGTTGTTTTAGGTATCTTGAAATATTTTTATACTCATCATTACTTTAACATCATATATTCATATGAGACCCACTACTGGATTTTGCTGTGTAATGGATTCGGAAGCATATTTACTAATATTTCACATATTTAAAAATTATTTTAGAAACTAGGTTTCTATAAAATTGGTTTTCTATGTAATCCTATGTATTTTATGCACTTAGAAACACTATTTTTGGGAGGGGGTCCATAGGCTTCATCAAACCACCAGGGGGTCCATGGCATAAACATTATGAAGAGCCTCTATCTGTTTGAATGCAAGGTGTACCATTGGGCTTTAGCAATACTCATTAGGTGCTGAGTGATTAAGAGGTGATTTGGGAAGGGCTAAAAAACAGTCCAGCATATCCCTCTCTGTTGCCTTGATCCCTTCACTTCTGGAAAAGTACTCTTTATGATTCTAACTAGAGTTGCTTATTCTCTTCCCTCTCCTTCCCCTTTCATACCCTCCCTTTTCTTTCTTTCTTTTTTTTTCTATTCTATTTCTTTTCAGTGTTCCAGAATTCAGTGTTTATGCACCACACTCAGTGCTCCATGCAATACATGCCCTCCATAATACCCACCACCAGGCTCACCCAGCCCCCCACTCCCTTCCCCTCCAAAACCCTCAGTTTGTTTCTTAGAGTCCGCAGTCTCTCATGGTTCATCTCCTCTCCAATTTCCCCCAACTCCCTTCTCTTCTCCATCTCCCCATGTCCTCCGTGTTATTCGTTATGCTCCACAAGTAAGCAAAACCATATGATAATTGGCTGTCTCTGCTTGATTTATTTCACTCAGCATAATCTCTTCCAGTCCTATCCATGTTGATACAAAAGTTGGGTATTCACCTTTCTGGTGGAGGCATAATACTCCATAGTATATATGGACCATATCTTTTTTATTCATTTGTCCATTGAAGGGCATCGTGGTTCTTTCCACAGTTTGGCGACTGTGGCCATTGCTGCTATGAACATTGGGGTATAGATGGCCCTTCTTTTCACTACATCTCTATCTTTGGGGTAAATACCCAATAGTGCAATTGCAGGGAAGCTCTATTTTTAATTTCTTAAGAAATCTCCCGAAGAGACCCTGAATTGCTAAGGAAATGTTGAAAAAGAAAAACAAAACTGGGGGCATCATGTTGCCTGATTTTTAAGCTTTACTACAAAGCTGTGATCACCAAGACAGTATGGTACTGGCACAAAAACAGATACATAGACCATTGGAACAGAGTAGAGAGCCCAGATGTGGATCCTCAACTATATGGTCAACTAATCTTTGACAAAGCAGGAAAAAATATACAGTGGAAAAAAGACAGTCTCTTCAATAAATGGTGCTGGGAAAATTGGACAGCTATGTGTAGAAGAATGAAATTTGACCATTCTCTTACACCATACACAAAGATAAACTCAAAATGGATAAAAGACCTCTACGTGAGGCAGGAATCCATCAGAATCCTGGTGGAGAACATAGGCAGTAACCTCTTCGACATAGGCCACAGCAACTTCTTTCAAGATATGTCTCCAAAGACAAAGGAAACAAGCGAAAATGAATTTTTGGGACTTCTTCAAGATCAAAGGCTTCTGCACAGCAAAGGAAACAGTGAACAAAATAAAGATGCAACCCAGGGAATGGGAGAAGATACTTGCAAATGACAGTACAGACGAAGAGCTGATATCCAAGATCTATAAAGAACTCCTCAAACTCAACACACACAAAACAGATAATCAACATAAAAAAATGGGCAGAGGACATGAAGACACTTCTCCGAAGAAGACATACAAATGGCTAACAGACCCATGAAAAAATGTTTGTCATCATTAGCCATCAGGGAGATTCAAATCAAAACCACACTGAGATACTACCTTACACCAGGTAGAATGGCCAAAATTAACAAGACAGGAAACAACAAGTGTTGGGGAGGATATGGAGGAAGGGGAACCCTCTTACACTGTTGGTGGGAAGGCAAGTTGGTGCAGCCACTTTGGAAAACAGTGTGGAGATTCCTTAAGAAATACTCCCCCTTTTTCACTGAGTACCTCTCTTCCCACTCTCTCTCTTCCTCGTTTCTTTCTTGTCCTCTTCCTCTTTCACTGTGCTCTTGTTCCTTTTCTTTCTTTTCGTTTTCCTCTCTTGCTGTCCACTCTGAAAACATTAATATCTCAAGGTTTGTGTTTCAAAGTATTTTCCAAAAATGTTTCCTCTTTGGAGTCTAAGAATAAACTTAGAAATGGAGGTAAACAAAAAGGTTGATAGAAAGGGTTAATAATATTAATAATATCAGTGAGAGGTGGAGAATAACAGTAAAGGTAAGTGTAAGACAGTTAACTGGAGATAATTAAGAATTGACCATGGGTTTAAAAAAAAAAAAAAAGGAAAAAGAAAAAGAAAAGAAAGAATTGACCTTAGAGGGCACCTACCTCATTGCTTGTCTAGACCCAGGAAAGAGGATGTGTACCTCTCTATGGGGCTTGTCTGGCCCCATAGTTTCAAAGCCTGCTTTCATATCTGACTTGTCTAGCTCCTTTTATAACCTTCTTGCCCCATAAGACAATCATTCGCTCTTCTTTTTCACAGTACCCACAGGGAAGGACCTAAAAGAGTGAGACCATTCAACTGTATTGTTGAGTTGTGGTCATTTCATTGAGATGAGTTCAAAAGTACACATATTTACAGGCAAAAGTTATCACATAGTTTTTCCACCTAAAGTGGAACATCTGATGCCTGAATAAGTCGGGATTTAGTTTCTGAAATGCTCGTGCCATGGTCTCACCTCTCTGCTGAAATGTAGTAGCAGTTCATCGTAGTCCCTAGTCATGGATACCTATTGATACAGTCTGTATGGCTATACAATTTGTCCTCTTTTTCTTAAAGTAAGTTCTATGTCTGGAATAATGCCATTTCTCTACACTAAAAACATTAGCTCGTCTTACAGCTAACATAAGCTGAAAATTAGAGGTGCCTGGGGGAGGGAAACGAGGCAGGTGGATTGTTTATATGAGTGCTATAGTTTCACTTTTTATGCACCAGTCACCTTGGAAGAATTAATGCCCTGTAAGTTTGCCAATCAGATTGCTCCAGTCATCTCTAAACATTCCATTTAGTTTATTAGAATAATAAATACTGTGCAAAGAAAGTTCATCTGGATCCAGGACATTATACTGTGGTCAACGTATATATGTGCTGCACCTTACCTCTGACTAGATTGGGTCAGATGACACACTGAATTTGACAAATGCCTCTAGATTTACCCTATTTTGGCATGGAATTTGTGGGCTGGTTCCTGGATGTATAGCCCTCATAACTGAAGTTACACCACCCTTGTAACCTATCCTGGCCAATGTTGGTGGCCATTTCCCTGGCCATTTCTGACACGCCCCTTGACATTTGATGCTGCAAAGTGTTCTCTATGGAGAGGATAAGAGATGCCTCTTCATTCTGCCAGAAAGATTTGGGTACCTGAAGTCCCCTTTTTGACGTATCAGGTAGTCCACTAAATGTTTCATCTGATTTGATGACTGTGACTCTGGATAACTTTTAGTTGGGAAGGTCTCAGTGCTTGTGTCTGACTCTCAGTCTTTTCCATAGTGTGTCCCTTCTCCTCCTGGTCACAGCTATTCCCCAGGGATACCTCTTCTGTTCTCAGGGAAATGGGCCGGGAAAGCACACTGCTCAGTCATTTTACTTTGGTTATAATGACTTGATTTTCCTCCCAAGCCCTTTTCCTTCTCTTTAGTGTCCTTTTTCTCTGCAGTCAGTTCACCATCCTGGTGTATTTCCAAGGCCTGGGTCAAATCCCACCACCTATTGTCTTAATCCTTCACCAGCCTCTCTTGCCACTACACTTCTACAGATCTGACAGTTTGTACAAAAAGATAAGCTTTGGCACAGGAAGCAGCCTAATAGAGTTCCATTAAGTACTAAAGTTATCAACATAGAATCTTCTATTCACGTAAGATATATTAAAGAGATTAAAAGTAATTGATATTTCTAAGAATGAAGTTCATATGTAACGTTTTATTGCTAGGGATATAGGATCTAAGGGAAAAGCAAGAAAATATGAAACTGAAAAAAAAATTACAAAATGATCAATGCACCAGTCCAACTAATTGCAACATTCAGTACAAAAGGAAAGATGTCCCAGTGTCTAACAATGGAATAATGTCTAGTTCAACTATAGTATACACACTTAATACACTGTGCATTTATTGATAATAATTTCAAATTAAATGATTTTTAAAGATTATGCATTGATTAGAATTTTTGTAGGATGGTAAGCAATAAAAACAGAATACAAAATTATACAGTTGTGTATATATGAATCAAGATGAGAGGGGAATATGGATAAATGAAAACATTTGTTAAGGTTATGGGATTGGTAATTTTTTGGGAAAGATTCCCATTATAGATACTATAAAACCCTAAATTTTATATCTACAGATATAGTAAGATTTTAACATGTTCTCTGTGATGATTTTTGGCCTCCTAACTTAATTATAAGCACTGTAGAAGTAGAGTCTGTGTCTTTTGTTTCTTTTATACTTCATGTTTTTAAAAAAGTAAATTGCTGTGTAGAAAGAGTAAATTGCCACTATGGAAAACAGTATGGTGTGGTTGCTCAAAAAATTAAAAATAGAACTACTGCATGATCTAGCAAATCCACTTCTGGATATTTATCCAGAGGAAATGCAATCACAGTCTCAAAGAGACACCTGCGCCCCCATGTTCACTGCAGCATTATTTGCAATTGGCAAGACATGGAAATAATCCAAGTCTCCACCTATGGGTAAACAGATGAAGAAGATGTGGTATATATTCATGTGATGGAATATTACTGATTCATAAAAAAGAATGAAATCTTGCTGTTTGCAACAACATGGGTGGACCTTGATGGCATTATGCTAAGTGAAATGAAACAGACAAAGACAAATACCATATGATCTCTCTTATCTGTGGAATTAAACAACAACAGTGATAAGCACAACAAACTCATAGAGCCAGAGAACAAATTTAGTGATTGCCAGAGTTTGGGGGTGTGACGGTGAGAAGGGAAGAGAAATGGGTGATAGGATCAAGAAAAAAGAAAAATTCCTTTAAAAAAAAGTAATAAGGTGTGCCCCGGGTGGCTCAGTCAGTTGAGCGTTTGCCTTCAGCTCAGGTCATGATCTCAGGGTCCTGGGATTGAGCCCTACATCAGGCTCACATCAGGGGTCATGACTCTGGCTGAGATCATGAAAGCCAAAGGCAGCTGCTTAAGCAGTTGAGCTACCCAGGAGCCCCTAAATGTTACTTTTAGATGCATGTGAATGGATTTTTCAATGTTGGAAATCACATTTAGAGGAAGCTGGAGGATTTTAGGAAGTTGTGGATGTTGGTCTTTCCTCACTCAATCTTTCTTCCATCCAGCCTGTCTGCTTGCTTTCTCGTTTGAAAACACTGAACAAAATGCAAAGAAAAGGAGGATGGTTTCAAAACTCAGAGCACAGATAGAATTCTTAAAAGGCCTTTGCTGGGTTCATCACATGTGATTTAGTAAGAAGGCACTTGCCTTTTTTTTAGGGACTGGAGAATTGGACAAGGTCAAGAATGCCAGTTGTTATTTGACAATATGGTTATAAATGGCTCTGTTTTCATATGATTCCAAGTACAATGAAGTGTAGACCTGAGGATGAGCACAGGTCTGTGGGAGGTACGTGCACAGGGCACCAGTGTATTGTTTACATTAGCATTCAGGTCAAGTCAAAGAAGCTGGCAACACATTTTATAAAATTAAATTCTCTTAGTCATCCTAGAAAATTTTGGTAAGCAGTCAGTGATTACATTTATTTTAGTCTCTTTGTTTGTATTGTAGTTAGATATTTTCCAGTGGATATTTGTACCAGAAATTTCTGAAAAATAAATCATATAGCTGAAAATTAATAACATTATTTCTGTGCCATCTGGAAAAGAAATCGCCTTCTGGGTTCTGTAGCTTTCCTTACATCCATATTTTTGTTTGTTTGTCTTTAATTCGCAAGTTTGTGTAATTATCACTAAAAAAAAGCTGGATTTGGAGAATCATTCGATGTGTGGGTTTTCTGTCTCACACAGGTGGGTTATATGACCTTTTGATCAAGGAAATGATTTTGGGGAATGACAAGGGGACTGGGTGCTGAGTCAAGATTGGGCCCAATGCTGATGTGTCCCCATTCATGTCCTTTATCACAGCTCTCTGAGCTCCACATTTCTCATGTGTAACACAGGATAAAAATAGAATTTTTACCTTACATGGTTATTATAAAATTTAAATAATCCTTGTAGAGGTAACAAGGATGATGTCTGTCACATTGGAAGGGGACAAATATTTGTTTGTCATGGTTTTTTACTATCATACTGCTGTATCCTTTATTCTGTAGCTGGCTATTCCGGTACTTTCCATAGCTCAGATTACAGGGACACATAAATTTATTATTGGGTCCATCAGCCTTCAGTATATTACCTTCTGAGTAGATTATTCATTATAGTAATAACTGAGCACTCTCTGGGCCTCTTCTGGTACTTCTCTTAACCTTATACATTTACGTTTGTCTTATGCCTCCCACAGTCAAGTTGTTGATACTGAGCCCACTGATTCTCATCTCAGTATCCTCTGTAGCTCTCTGCATAGTGTCTGGTCTGCAAGGTACTTAGTAAGTTCTGTTGAGTTGATTTCAACAGGTACTGTAAAAGGAGGTGTATATTCTTTTAGTGAAATAAGAAAGCATCATGGATCTAGTGGTTATGTCATAACCATGCTTGCTTCCCCCATAATATCCTAGATTAGAACCCTATGTTCTTACTGAGTCTGGCTTGGCCAGTTAGTAGGAGCCTAGGTCTTCATTAATAGCATGGCAACTAAGTTCTGTTGGGGATTTCAGACAGTGATGGACCCGATATTCCTGATGGGTGATGGTTCCACATCTCTGACATCTCTCCCCTTTTTTCAGTAGTCAGAGAGGGAAAATGGTATATAGAGAAATCTCAGACCTATCAATTCTATGATAATTCTTGGCTCTCTATAACTTTACACTTGCAAGTTGACCTCTTCAAGCTTCATTTTCTTTCTTGACCTCTCCCTGGTGCATAAAGTACGAGGGACAGGATAGGCATGGCAGCCTGGGCCTCATGCTGTGGTCCAGACAGGAGGGCTAAGGCTATATGGCCCACAGCTTTATGTCTGTTTAGCTTGAAAATGATTTATTCTCTCATCAGACATTTATTGCCCACCTACTCTGAGCCAGGCACGAACCAGACTATGAGGAGGGAATGGTAAACAAGACAGAGATTCTGTCCTCACAGGAGCTCTAGTGGAGGAACTCAGACAAAAGCAAAAAAGACAACAACAACAAATACCCCAAATATTTGTAGTATTTTTAAATAGTGATAAATGTGTCAAGGGAAATAAAAACAAGGCAGGTGACAGCAGGGAGGTGGGTGGGCAGTGGTGGAGAGACAGTCTGCTATGGAATGGGTAGTTAGAGAAGGCCTCTCTGAGCAGAAAGTTTGAGCTGAGACCTAAATGATGAGAAAACTGAGGAAAACATTCAAGATAGTTGGAAATAGTTGATGTCAAGGCCCTGGGGTAGGACCAAGCTTGGAGAATTCAACAAAAAGGTGGCCAGTGTGAATGAGACCTTGTTTGTGTATTTGTATGTGGGGAGGGGGGAAATGGGCAGGAGAGGAAGACAGTGAGGCTAGTGATAAAAGCTGTTTTTCTCACATTTAAGAAAACATTCAACCAGTGACATAAATAGTCATTGATAACATATTTCAAGATATACTTGGAGAATGAGTTAAGGACTGTGAGCATATTCGCAAAAATTATTAATCTTCCATTAATCCTTAAGGGCTTAACATAAGCTTTGTTCTACCCCAGGCTTCAGCTAGGGTGCATGTTTCTAATTCAATTCTGCTTGGTTCCTTAGAAGTGATTTCCTCTTAAGGCGGGCACATCCTTCAGAGACCTTCGGCCAATGGGTCAGGCGGACTCCTGCATCCCCAGGATATCACAGCTAAAGAAAGCCTAAAACTGGGCATCGTTCACAGCCCAGAACAGCCATGATTGCCTGCACTTCTTGCGGGCTTTCTCTTTCAGAAATCGTCTTTTGTTCCTGACACAAGGCAAAAACAGGAAAAGAGATCTGTGTGAAAGAATGCTCTCCCCTTTCCTTTTGTGGTGATTGTGTATCTTAAGAGAAGGCCTCAAAGGTTCCCGGAGCTGTCTGTCTTTTCATGTAAATGGAGCCCTTAAGCCTACTTAGAGGAGTGCGCAGAAAGCCTGTGGGGGTTGGGGAAAGACACGGAGGAGTAGCCTCAGCATCCCGCCGAATTTATTCGAGTTCAGCTATGCCCTTTCTTGTTGATAATTAAAAATACTGCAGAATTGTATTTTGCACTCGTTTTTTTAGTTATATGCTATGCATATTACTGTCTACACATATTACTGTGCGGTTTGTAACTACAGAATCGTACATTTTTTACTGGGAGGCTTAAGGGATTTTCCAGGGTAATTTTGACTACGTAAATTTTGCCTTACACGCCCACTTTAGAATGCAATCCTGATGTAAAATATGACCCTCTATATTAAATATTTTTTAAATCATGGATGATCCTAGAGCACAAGAATGGGCATCACTGAGAGCCAAACTCACCCTCACCCCCAACACCAATAACAGGTATAGGGTTGGTACTGGGCTTTATACGTGGAAAAAGGATGAGGCTGAAGGAACTTGTGAGATTCGACAGAAAAGAGAGAGAAACAAGGGAATCCAAGACGGGGTTCTGAAGTCAGGAAGGTTGGGGGGTTAAGGATAGTTTCAGGGTGAGAAAGTTTCCTCCAGTGAGTGCAGGGCTCCAGCCATCCTAGCCAGGGTGGGTAACCCCTGCTCTTTTCCCTAGAGTCCCTTCACCTTGTAATAACGCTTACTTGTGCATTGTTCCATGCGAATGCTGCCGCCTGTGTGTTTGTGACATTGTAGCCAGAGAAGGAGGGAAAAGCTGCAGCACAGGAAAGAAGAGCCAGGGAGGCGTGAGGACTTTTCGGTCCGTCAGCAGTTGTAGGAGCCGGTCTTCCTTTTATTCTGTGTCTGTGGCCGGATGAGATGGGCCAAAGGTGGCTGGAGTGGGACCTGAGACACTGTGGGGTGAAGCAGAGTAAAAGTCAAACTTGCATGCACCTGCCTGACCCCCTCGCCAGCTGCCCTGGAGCACCACTCCCTCTACCCGCTTTCCACCCCAGCCCCATCCCCAGCCCAGTCTGTCTAAGAAAACTTGTAGATCTGATAAGCGAGGAAGGGAACAACCTACCCCAGCACACCAGTCAGGCTTTTTTACTAGGAGTAGTTGGAATTGATATTCACCTGCCCCCTCACCCAACTTCTTGAGGAGGTCCATGGAATTCTGAGTCTCCTCCGCCAAGGTGGACTCCTCCCCAGTGTGTCAGCCATTCGTTTCTTGAGCTATTGTCTGAGTCTCGGCTTTCTCAGGGGCATGGAGAAGATGGTTCCTACCTCACTGGTGTGTTGTAAGGATTGTAGGTAACAGGAAATCTGTAGGCACTTTTCCTAATGTTTGCAGATTGCTTATAAAACAAACTGCCCACCCAGGAGTTTGAACACAAAATTCTAATGCATAGCATGGCATTTTAGTCAAGATTCTTTGCTGCAAGTGATAACCCACACCTAACCAGCTTATAGAAAAAGCGGAATTTCTGGTTTCACAGAAGCCAGGGAAGACCTAAGAAGTGAAAAGGAAGCAAGAATACAAAGAGCCATATAGATGGGTTGGGGACTCATGGGGCAGATAGTCTCAGTGGTGGTAATGACATATTTTCAGCCAAATTTAAGTAAGGTTTCTGAACTTCCACCTTATTTTATATTAACATTCATTATGAATACTTGATGCTAATTTTACCTTGTAGATTTATTTAATATCGGTTACATGTACAGTAAAGAGTAGTATATTTCACAGTGCTTTTTTTTCTTCTGACACTAGGTCCTATTTGAACACACGAAACTACATTTTACTGTAAGCAAAACAGAATGTGTCAGGCTTTCAGTTCGGAAACCTGAGTCAAATCTGCAAAGTGTTGTGGAGGAGGAAAGTTGTAAGGCCTACATTCTTTCATAACAGGTCTAGCCCTTCCCCTCATCTGACATTTTCTTGTGGAAAACATCTGGTTTCAATGAGCACTAATGGCAGCCTTGATCATCAGAAGGGAGAATGCAAAAATCATAAACAACATATATAGTAGGGAAAAGGATTGCCAAAAAGCAAAGCCCAAAGAGAAGTCAGTGGCAAATTTACTTCATATGTAAATTTCACCTTCTGGGTGCTTGTCTTCTAACTGGCTTATACTTATCTTCTGGCAACAGCCAAGGCCTCCAAAACAGACGGGGTGGGTGCTTGTCCCATTTTGCCAAACCTTTGAGATGGCTCTGCAGATGTACCCTCTGTTTCATGACCTCTCATGCCCACCATCAGAATTCACTAAAAACAATGGGTAGAGCTCAGAGTATATAGCTTAGGGTAGGGCTTGTGTTTGTCTCTAGGATGATGGCTTCTAAATTAGTAGGACTATTTTGACACCCTGTCTTCTGGTAGTCAGGGGTAGGGTTGTCATATTGGTCAACATGCCTAGTCCATTTGGGGCCATCTTCAGGGAAGTCTGAATGCCTTTAAAGTTCTTAGTTTTCTAGGAATTCTGCGACTTGGAATAACTTACTTGGAATAACTTACTTAAACAAGATTTCTGTTATATTATCTGAGGTTTATAAGTTTAGTGGTAGAATTTACCAGAGCAGAAGAGAAAGTTTTCTGAGTAGATAGTATTTTGGATGGCCAAGGATTCATGAGAATGTTTTAGATGAACCAGTAAGTAGTACTATAGGGTATCAGAGAACTTACCAATTTGTGGGAAATGCCAGAGATGCAGGAGGCATTTTATAGGATATTTACCGTTTAGAGGCTAGAAAAGAGAAGAAAGGAAGAGTGGATTCAAGCTGGTTTTTGGAACTTGCATGGAGCCTTGACATAGTTATGAGGCAAGAGGTTGAGGCTGGGAATTAGTTCAATCAGAAAAGAGTTTAGTAGAATCCGGTTTGGGGGGATTCCAGAGTACTGAATAAGATGCCAGAAGCTTTCAAGACCCAAGGACAATGGATGGCAGGAAGTGAGAGACAGGGGTTCGAACTGTGTTTTAACCTCTTTTACCACCCCTCATCTGCCTTGTCTGGATATTACTAATCTCAAATTCAAAGTATGTGTATGGAGGCTGCATGGTATAGTGGGAAAAACATGGAAAATCATGAAAAACATGATGAAGATCATGGAAAGATCTTCATCTCTCTGAACTGTATCTCTGCATTAGCATATAATGCATACCACAAAGTCTGATCAGAAATAAATGGGATAATCTAGGTCAGTGGATTAGGTGAAATACTGGCCAAGTGACTGGATGCCTTGGAATGAGTGGGATAGTCTTGGATTTCAGCATCCTGTCCTATATATGGTTTACTTAACTGATAGGATTTCCTATTACCCTGATGTGTGGAGTGAATGGACCCTTATGATCTAGAGATCTGTGGTAATTTTCATCAGTGGTTAAAATAGAGTTCTTAAACTAGATTTGGAGACAGGATTATAATAGTAGAATTTCTATATCTTTGGGACAGTGGTTAGGCCTTAATAAAGCGTGGTCTCTTAAAATGGATCAGTTATTTATGGCTAAGAATGTCACACGTAAGTGTTAGGTTCCATAGTGTGTTTTCAGCAATAATTTCCTTGGGATCTGCTATGTATCAGGTGCTGTGCCAATGACAAGCTGAATGACACATGGACCTTGTTTTTTGTTTAGTTTCATTTTTTGAAATATTTATTTGTTTATTTATTTAAGCTCTGCACCCAACATGGGCGTTGGACTCACAACCCCAAGATCAAGAGTCACATGCTCCACCCACTGAACCAGCCTCATACCCCACATGGACCTTGTTTATAAGGTACTCCCAGATCAGTGGGACATACTGGTATGAAAATAATTAACTATGCTATATAAGATAGTAAGTGCTATTTTATTTGTGTGACTCAAGTAGCACAGAGGAAGAAAACAGTTTGCTCTGAAAGAACACACAAGATCTAATTGAGGACAGAGTGGATGGCTAGTATTTTGAGGGATGAATATTATGCTCAAGAAAAGGTGGATTTTATCTAATTAATTTATTTTTTAAAATTGTATTTATTTATTTGAATGAGTGAGAGAAAGAGAGCGTGCTCACAAGAGTAGGGTGAGGGGCAGAAAGAGAAGCAGACTCCCCGCTGAGCAGGGACCTGAGTCGAAGGTAGCCCCTTAACTAATTGAAACCTCCAGGAACCCTGGGAAAATATGAATTTTACATATAGTTGGTTACGCACAGTTAGTAAGATGTAGGACCACCAGACTGGATGAAGTGTACATTTGGGGCTTATAAGTGGTAGATGGATGATCTCATCATGTTTGTTCCTTCTTTCTTTCCCTGCTTATAAGGAAGTCCTTGCCTAGCAAAATGATCAGTGTTTGCGCTCTTGAAAATAGACTCTAGATACTTCCTTCTCTGGAAGGAGGGTAGAGTTTTGATCTACGTGGAGCTATTAGAGTGAGTGGTATGAAAGAGTGGAGGACAGGCTATAAGACAAAATTCTTACTCTAGCACCTAAAAGCTGAGTGTCTTTTGACAAGTTACATATATTCATGATGACTTTGATACCTCTATGAAATAGGATTAATAATAGTACCAATCTCCAAGATTGTCACTTCAAGTGCAGTAACAAATGTGAAAGCACTGTGTAAAGGGTTGTGAAAAGATGTAAATGTTATTACTATTATGATTTTCAATATATTTTTTTAGATTTTTTGGATTTTTATTTATTTGACAGAGAGAGATCACAAGTAGGCAGAAAGGCAGGCGGGGGGCCGGGGTGGAGCAGACTCCCTGCTGAGCAGAGGGGATGTGGGGCTCTATCCCAGGACCCTGAGATCATGACTTGAGCTGAAGGCAGAGGCCCAACCCACTGAGCCACCCAGGCACCCCTAAATTTTATTATTTTGTCAAAAACATCAGCAAACCATTTTTTTTTATGTAGTTCTATGTACTACGCAGAGCCACAGAGATATAGGTCTGGGTTCTAGGAATATAGAATCAGGATTCTGTATCAGCTCCAAAGTGGGAGAATAAAGCCTTGAGGCTTTGTTCTCACTAGGGACTCACCCTGAAAAGTAGACTTGCTGGTCTACCTCACCGCCTCTGTGGACCTGGTATGCTCTTCTGCTGGGTAAAAGGAAATTTGAAAAGGGGAAGAATATTGTGCTTTCAGGAAGGACATTACATTTTTACTCTTTAGAAATGTTTACTATTTTGGTTTTGAGCTCTCCATGTGAACAATTCAGCTGATTCTGATCCCCAGAGTAACCCTAATAATAGAAACACTGTGACAACCACAAATATTAAAAACATATCTCAATCTAAGAAACCAAGACAAGGTAAATACATATGGTATCATATGAAAAGTTTAATGTCATCGCATTTAACATCAAAGAGATGACAACAGAGGATATATTTACCATAAGAAGATTTCAAATGAATCTTGATGATGAATCTTCTGGACAAAGGCAGTAGAAGGAGTCATGATAATCAATCATTTCTCTTGTTTATGTGAAACAAAATTGGGAGGCTACATTAACATCCAATTTTTAAAATTTTAATTTACGTGAAGTACATAGTTTGATGAGTCTTGGCAAATAGGCGTACCTGATAACCATATTTCCATCACCCCGCAAATATCCAGAGTGTTCCCTTGCGATCAATTCCCTCTCTTCCCCAGCTCCAGGCAAACACTGATTTGCTTTCTGATTTGCTATGGTTTGGCTAAAGTTTAATTTTAATTTACTGCTTAACAGAAATAATGATAGCTGGACATCATCAAAATTTAAGATTAGAATCCTGCCTCCTCTAGAAAATGCAATTCCAATAACTTCTCTGAGCCTTGGTTTAATCATATTAATGAGGACAATAATGACTTTCCTATACACCTCAGAAGGTTGCTATAACCTTCTGTAGGTAGATGAAAAGTAGGTGTTTAGGACTTGATGCGTCATTTAGCAAATATTAATGTCGATCAAAAGGAAGGCCCTTGTAGATATGAGCCATTTCACAGAGGAATTCTGTGCCAGAGCTTTCTTGGTGCCTGGAGAGCCCCTGAAGGAGAGTCCTCCCATGGTTGTAGAGGAAGTTCTCTTTGGAATGCTTGGCTCACCGGCCCTCAATGAGCCTCGTGTCTCTCCAGCTCATAGTTCTGAGCTAACATCAGATTAATCATACATATCACTTTGGGGATGAATATAGCATAAAAGATGTTCACAAGGCTTTCTCCTAATACCTCACACAGTCGATTCCATGCTGAAGCTCCTGCCATCCTGACTCGAAGCCACTCGAATCTCATGGTTCCCATTTTACATGGATAGAAACCGAAGTTTTCAGATGTCATGGAATATGCCAGAGGGTTCCACGTGGTGTATCAGCTACTGTTATAAATCACTGTTGTCTTAAACAGGTGAACTAAATGCCACGTTTACTGTAAGTAGTTTGAGTGGAGGGCAGAGACTAACGTAAAAACAAACCCTCTGATGGAGCTAGCATTTCTCTCTGGGCAGCGAGGAGAGAATTGCATTCCTTGCTAGTCAGAAAAACCAGGCCAATTTTATCCTCGCTCTGGGAGGTACCACTTTAGATTCTCTGTAGACACACCTGACATATTCAGGTCGTGCTTATTTTTCCTGGACGAGCTGTTAGAATGCATATATATGCACATACACGTGTGTGTATGCGCACGTGCGTGCACGCATACGCACCCACCCACCCACCCACCCCAAAGCTGCTGTTTGTCTCTGCGTATGCATAAATGTCATGTGTAGATGGCGCATTTTCAAAAAAGACAAATGATCACCAGCCGGTTACTCTCACTTCCTCCATGTACATTTTGTAGCTTCCCCAGAGGGAAACGAAACTGATGGTGGTTTGGAAGAGATTGAATTTGCTGAAGTGGATTCAGTCAAGTGGCTGTTTATGGATGACCTTTGTCTTCTTGGGGGAAGTAGCTGGTGGAGTGTCTGATCACATCCCATTACAGTTTGAATCATAAACCGTGGGCTTTGTGAGTCCGTCCACGTTTGACATTGTTGAACCCGGAATCCAAAGACCTGGGTTGGAGCTTTACCTCTGAATACCCACATTTATGTGAAGACAGCTCTGACTACCACTACAGAGAATTTCCCTCTTCTCTCCCAGCTTCCCTCCGAGACTCTCAAGTCCTCAAAGGCACACTGCATCTGTAATTTACACGATATTCGCTTTGTCATCTTTTTCTGTTCCTACACTGCATTTGGTAGAGATGTAATAAGTACTTGCTGACGGACGCAGTGGGACCACATCCTGCCTTGGGTGAACTGGAATCCTATTTGAAAGTGTTTCCAACTAGAAATACTTTTCTTCTGTGCCATCGCCACTGTTAAGATTCAGCTGGTGCATTGGGATCACATACCTTCTTCCTCTGGGTCACTGGTCACCCAGAAAACAGGGCTGTGAACACACTCCCCGGCTTCAGCCCAAGCCCTTACTGGGTCGTTCCTACTGTGCTTTCTGGGGCCTTGTGTTTTCCCTGTTTACCCTGCTCCCAACTCTTAGCAGCCTGAAGCAGTAGAACCTCATTGGACATTCCCTCTTTCCCTCCTTCTCCCTTTCTTTCTTTTTCCCTCTCTTCCTTTCTCTTTCTCTCTCTGCCCCTTTCTCTCTGTCTCTCCCTCCCTTTCTCTCTCTCCCCTTCCCTCTGTTTTTTACTCCCCTTCTTTCTTCATCCCTTTCTTTGGCCAAGAGGGATTGAACCCTCATGAATATTTTTTTTTAATTTTTTATTTTTTATAAACATATATTTTTATCCCCAGGGGTACAGGTCTGTGAATCGCCAGGTTTACACAGTTCACAGCACTCACCAAACCCTCATGAATATTTTAAGTGGGTTTCACCGAACACAAAATCTGTACCTTCACAAGGGGGATTAAATATTGGAGTTTTAATTCCTCAGAATAAGCAGATTTTTTTTTTAAAGATTTTATTTATTTATTTGACAGAGATCACAAGCAGGCAGAGAGGCAGGCAGAGAGAGAGGAGGAAGCAGGCTTCCTGCTGAGCAGAGAGCCCGATGCGGGGCTCGATCCCAGGACCCTGGGATCATGACCCGAGCCGAAGGCAGCGGCTTAACCCACTGAGCCACCCAGGCGCCCCAATAAGCAGATTTTGAAACAAACCAGATCACATCAGTCTCCTGTTTGAAACCTGCCAGGGGCCTCTCACTATGCATGGAACCAAACCTGAAGCCTCTGTCCGGGGCGTCCCAGTCACTGCCTCACTTAGCCTGGCCCACCTCCCTGATTCCTCTCCTCACTCACTTGCCTCCGGCCAGGTTGGTCTTCTTTGGGTCCTTAGAGCACGGCAAATCTTGTTTCTGCCTCAGAACCTTGATGTTTGAGTCTTCTACCTCAGTCTGTGCCCTGAAGTCCATGGCACCCCAGATCTGGGTCTCAGATCTCAGCCCAGACATCCTTTCTCAGACAGGACTTCCCTGACTGTCCTGTCAGTAGCCCACACATTGTTTTTTATTTCTTCATGTTACTTACCATATCTGAAATTGACTGGCCCATCTCTTGGTCCCCTTATATACCGCTGGACTCTGGCTAGTGTGTACACTCACTTCTTAAGGCACCCAGTTGTTACTAGTCCTGTTCTTTGTTATTCTAGAACTTAGAACAGTGCCTGTCACCCAGTGTCTGCTCAATAAACATATAACTTGTAGAACAGGTGAGGGAGGGAATCCTTCGTTATTTACCTCTCTCGGCTTTTCCTTCTCCCTCTTTCTCTTTCTGTTTCTCTCTTGTTTATTGTGCAGAACCTGCAAAAGGGAAAGCAGAGGGATCTGATGCTGGACCACAGGACTTGCCCCCAGAGCCCTGGGCATCCCTGTTCACTTGATCTGAAGCTTCTGGACTTGCACAATTGGAAACAACTATTATAGAACCACTCTGTTGCTTTTGGTCAATAACTAAATCCATACCACAAAGAAATTTCAAATAATCCTTAATACTTTGCTAACATTCACTCTGATAACACCTTTCAACCTTAATTTCCATTACTGAACTTCTTCTTTAGTTCCTTTATTTGTGAGATGCCCTGTGACCTAGCCCAATACGAGAGAGGCCCTGTAAGATATATAGATTGCTGGGTCTTCTGATGGGGCCAGAGAAATGTGCCTGGGAAGAGAAAGAGGAAGATGGCTCACCCAGGGACCATTTATAGAGGAGGCCAAGTACCAAAGCTGAGTGCCTAGCTTTAGCTCTTTTTTATCAGAAAGTCTAGACTAGAAGGATGAGTTCTCAGGATTTTCCTAAGAGAGGAATTCCATTTTTATTTGGATTTTGAGAGATTATCTCTGTAACTTCACACAGTCACATGCTGAACTCCTGGATGACCCCTGCAGTGTGACGACTCTCGCAGGGGGATGGCCTGGGCCCTGTGTACTCATGGAGAGTGCAACATAGCTCGCCTTGTTGGTTTTTCTAGAGACAGCACATTTGGGTTACAGGGCTTCAGCCAGTCTCTGTCACGCAGAGCCATTTTATGGGAATAGTTGTATAATGTTAACATCTGTAGACCAAGAGCTGGACTGCCGGAAAAGACCTTGTACTTTGGGAGCTAATTCTTGATGAGTAAAATATGTCACACTTTTCCCGTCCTTGCCTGGGCACAGTTGCTCAACCCTAACAGTTCCCATCTGTAATGGTGGGTGAGCCATGTGCATATTTTCTTATCACCTTGCAGTATGCAGTTTGGGCAAGCAAAGGCCCTTAGTTTTTTAACTTTTCTGCTTCCTTGGTATTTCCACATGGGATAGGATATTAAGAGGTTAAAGGATTTCTCTTTAAAGATTTCTCAGGAGGGGATAAAGACTGACTGATAGCCACGTGCCTGCTGTCCTCAGCTTCAAGTCTGTATTCATACTTCTCCGTTCCTGAAGCCCCTCTTGCCCATTCTGTTTAAAATTGCAACCTATTCTCACACATTATACCAAATCTTTTTACTCTTAATTTGTTTCCCCTGGAAATAGTCACTTCTTGACCCCTAGCTTAACACTTCTTATGTTGATTGTTTGCCTCCCACTGGTAGAATACAGACTCCACAGGCAAGGATTTCTTGCTCTTTTGTTCACATGGTACGCCTAAGTGCCTAGAACAGTGCCTGGTGCATAGTTAAGCCCTTGGTAAATATGCCCGAAATGAATGAGCTAATGTCCCAGAGAAAGGGGAGATGATACCATGTACTGATAAAGAGCCTGGGCTCTGGAGTCGCAGGATCCTCGACTTGAATCCCAGCTTTGCCCCTTAGCAGCTGTGTGTCTTCAGAAAGTGATTAAATTTCTCTGAGCCTCAGTTTTCTCATTTGTAAAATAAGGAGTATAGCACTGGCCTTGAAGGTGTGTTGTAAAGATCAAAAGAGATAGTATAGCATGGTGGCTAAGAAGACTTTGCATTCCAGTAAATCTGGGATCTGGGCTTTAGCTTCAAGTTCCAGCTCTCCCGTGACCTTTTGCGATGTTTATGAACTCTGTGAACTCACTTTCTTTACCTGTAAAATGGATATAATACTATGGCCTGATGAATAGGACAGTGGTCAGGATTAAAGAGATCCACGAGCAGGGTTTACCAGACTGACCAGCTCACAGGAAAGGATCCATTACCCTGAGTTCTTGTGAGAACAGTGATGATGGTGTTGGAAGTCAGCCTCATTGCTCATAGAGAATAAACTGCTCAGTAAATGGTAGGGTTTTTTTGTTTTGTTTTGTTTTGTTTACTTTTTATTTTTTTATTAACATATATTATTAGCCCCAGGGGTACAGGTCTGTGAATCACCAGGTTTACACACTTCACAGCACTCACCATAGCACTTATCTTCCCCAATATCCATAACCCAACCACCCTCTCCCTAACCCCTTCCCTCCCGGCAACCCTCAGTTTGTTTTGTGAGATTAAGAGTCTTTAATGGCTTGTCTTCCTCCCGATCCCATCTTGTTTCATTTATTCCAATAAATGGTAGGTTTGAGAAAAGAATAATACTAGGACTCTGGGAGCCTCCTAAATTAATGACACTGTTTTCCTCCAATTCTGTCTTCTCCAGGGGAACTAAAGCAAATAGCTGCTATGTCTGTGAGTTTTTTGTTTCAGATTGAAAATGGAATGGTGAGCAATTTTTATGTGCTATACTCCTTTCTTTGTTCTTTAATGAGACAGTTCCATTATGATCTCGGGTTATTTTTGAACTTTGGAGGACTGAGTCGCCACAGGGACTCTGCCCCACCAGGTGAGCACTGGGAGAACTATAGAACTTGGGTTTTGGCTAGCTTGTTCAAAGGCAATGACACAGGTTTGGGGAGATGGTAATAATACATCGGGGGTTTGATTGGCTTCCACTTCCTTCTGTAAGAAGAGAGATGCCTCTTTTAAGCTCTGTTCATGCACTGTGTGAGTCTTGGCAAGACACTTCACCTCAACCAGACCCCCCTGTCACTGTACAGCCCAGGGGTGGATCTGTGGTCTGTCTTGCTGTGTGAAAGTAGACAACTTCACTGTACCTTCTCCATAGACAGATAGACAGACGACAGACAGAAATAAAAAATGGGATGGTCCTACACCATTCCATAGGGTTTTGTGAGGATTGAATGAGCTGTTACATGTAAAGAGTACTCTAAAAGTACTCAATAATATTCATTATTATGTCCTTTACTAAAAAATTGAAGTAATCTAGTACTGTATTTTAAGTTTAGGAACACTTTCTATATTTTAAAAGTCCGGGAACTGCAGCTTCTGCCCATAGTGTCCTGTGGGATCCTGAAAGCATGTGGTGAAGGGTGTCTTTGCTTGAGAAGAGCCACAGATGTCCACAGTGTCTTCCGAGAAGCGATCTGGATGCAGTTGCCTCTCAGTTACTCAGTGTAATGTAGGGAAATGATAGGCACCAACAGAGTCATTATGGGGGAGCTCAGGGCAATATGGGGAAGACCCTGAGGTCAGGGCAGCCCTCAGAGAGGAAGCTGCTGGCCCAATCAGGAAGGTCTCACAAGAGGGGTTTTACCTGGTGATTGGGCCTCGGCCCAAATTTTGACCTAGAGCTTATCACACTCAGGCGGACCTGGTCCTGTTTATGGTCCCAAAGCGCTCAGGCCAGACTGAGGTATAAAAGCAGAATGCCAGATTGTTAATTTTACAGTGAAAAAGACAGCTGTTCTGTGCACTGGACAGGCAGGCTGTTCTAACAGCGCATTTCCCCTTCAAAGCAAGTTAAATATGAAATCAAGTTATGGGGAAGTTACTGTAAGTTTAAGTATGGAGTTGACAATAAGGGAGCTCCGTGATTCAGATGTTTCTGGTGGGTGGCTGGTATCCTGCTGCATCTGTCTCCGCAGCCCAGATCTACCTGCCATGTGATCCATATGCTCACCTGCGTCCCACAGGGCCCCTGGCAGCCCTAGCTGGGGTTCAAGTCTGCAGCACCATCATTTGCCTCTCTGGCTATCCTCTCTGTTAATTTTTTGGCTGACTAACTTCCTCCTCACATACTTCTTGTGCATTTTCTTCAATTTAAATTTTAGTTCTCGTCAAAGTAAGACATAGATATTATTTTAGAAATCTAATAATCATAATACTTAAACTGAAAACAGCATTTCCCGGCCCTAAGTCTGCTTCTCCCCTTTGTTTCTTACTCTCTGGGAGGAGCAACTTCAAACCGTTGAATTGTTGATTTTGCTAGTTACCCCCCTATTTCTAAATGATATGCTTGATTTGCTATTTCTTGATGTTTCTGTTGAAGAGGTTTCTGTGAAAGATGACCACTGAGTCACCATTCTCCCTCATCAGTTTCACTCTTCCCTTCTTCCCAATGTGGTCTCATCTTAACATTTATTTAAAACCGTATTTAGTACTTAGGTTATTGTGCCAATGGAAGAACTCACAGAGAGCTACTAAAGATGCTATGATTGTGTTTCCCTCCCTCCTTCCCTCCCTACCTCTCCCTCCTTTTCTCCCTTCCTTGTATTTTTAAATTTCTCTTCAGAACATATTTCTCCACCTGCTCTCCATTTTTAAATTTAAAAGGGCATTTGAAACCACATCTAGCAGAAGTAACAAGTCATGGATATCATCCAACACCTAGCCTACGTTCAAATTACCCTGATTGTCTCAAAGATGTCCTTTTATACTTGGTTAATTAGAATAAGGACCTAAATAAGGCCCACAAATTGTATTTGGTTGTTATATTCCCTTTCTTTTATTCTGTAGTAGCACACCCCCACCCCTCTTTCATTTGACATAGATTTGTTGGAGAAGTTGGATGTAGAATATCTCACATTCTTGATTTGGTGGGTGGTTTCCTCAGTGTCATTTATTTTATTTTATTTTTTTAAAGATTTTATTTATTTATTTGACAGAGATCACAAGTAGACAAAGAGGCAGGCAGAGAGAGGAAGGGAAGCAGGCTCCCCGCTGAGCAGAGAGCCCAATGCGGGGGTTCAATCCCAGAACCCTGGGATCATGACCTGAGCCAAAGGCAAAGGCTTTAACCCACTGAGCCACCCAGGCACCCGCCTCGGTGTCATTTAACTTGTTCTTCTATATCCTATTGGATTAGGATTTAGATTTTTATAAGCAAAAATATTCTATAGGTGGTGCTGTTTACTGCCTATTTTATCAGGCCATAAGACAATAATGTCTTATCATGCCACCTTTAATACTGATTAAATTGATCAGTGGGTTCAGATGATGGCAGCTGGTCATTCCATTGCCAAGTTCCCTATTGGCTTATCACCTAATCTATTGATGATCATTACCTAGATCCTTTGTGTTATGGGTCACGTATTCTGTCCTTTCATTGTGTCATTCACAGTAAGTACTGTGAACCTAGTTTGACTCCAAGTCCTACCAAATAGCTGGTTGAATTTACCTGGAAGTAATATGCTCCTATATTGTGTTGATTAATGTTTTTATTTGAACGTCTAGTTGAGGTTTGCTATTGGCTTAGAAAACATAAACAGAAAACTGGAAAGCTTTCTTGTCAGTCATGTTGAAAAGTAACTAGCAGGAAAAAAACAGTGCTTTAGTTTCTAATGTCTTCTTTCTCCAGGGCAGGAAAGCTCGCAGTCTGCTGGAATCTCTTCTGCCTGTGAGGGGATTGGGGGAAGCTACTAGAACAGACACAGGACACATAGTTGTGTGAGGACTTTTTGGTTGCTGTTGTATTTTAGTTCCCTAGTTGCTAAGAGGTCTTTCATAAAGATTTTTCCTAAGCCCTGTTTGCATATGATTAGGGCTTTTCCTTTCCTCTGTAATGGGGACTGGTACCCTTGATGTGTTTTAGCAGAATTTAGCTTCTACATACTATTTGAGACACACACACATGCACACAACACTTGAGATTTTCTCAATTGCCATATTATTAGTATTGTTATTTTACTGTGAGAACCTGCCCTGTAGAAGCCAACTTCAGTGGCAGGATAAAACAATGAAGGCACCTTGCATCTCCTTCCTGCAAGGTTGGTCTCTCTAGTGTCTCTTGGCCAAGGGGGCCTTTTCCCATGCTTTTCAAAGACCTCTTTGGATTAAAAGGAATTCCTAGAATAGCTGCCTGGTCTATTCTGACACAGACTGATTACCTTTTTAGTGCCTGCCTGTATTCTAGAGTTTAAGGTCCTCCTCTAAAATACTCTGTAGTTCAAATTCTTATAATATTAGGGCCTCTTCTGCCATTTATAAGAACCTTCCACATAACTCTCAATGACAAAATCGCACCCTTCTTTCAAGGCCTAGATCAAATGACACCTTCCCTGACTCCCCCAGTGAGAAGCCATCTCTTCCCATCTTCTAGACCCCAGTGGCTCTCTCTTTTCACCTTCCAGATGACAAGGATTATTTGCTCCCTTTCATTATAGTTTGTAGAGTAATACTCATACTACTCCTCCCTTTGCCAGAAAAACAGCAATCGTATCTTCGCTTTGTTTTGACCTAGTTAGTATTTAACAACTATTTTATCTGCATTTCAGATTGTGATAAATAAAGAGACTTGGGTAGTTTTATTTTGTTAGATAGTCAGCTGATTCCTGAGTTATGCTTCCATACAGTCAGATGTGGAGTGAAATATTCTATCTCAGAAGGGGGAGGAAAGAATGTGTAGAGGAATTAACATGGAATTTGGAATCAGAAGATTAGATTCAACACCCACCTCCATCACTTCAGAGTCACTGCATTAGAGTAATTGGTACATCATTGGGCGCCCTCCCTGGTAGCAGAAAGAGATGTAGCAAAAGTCACTTAAGACTTAAGATTTAGCTCATTAGAAAGAGAGAAGAGGAGAAGAGACTGTGTGGATTTATGAGTAGTAGTGGTTGGTACAGGAATGGAGTCTTGGGCTTTCAAAGCACTGCAAGGTGGTGCTGGCTGGGGAAGGACGTCTGGGAGGAGTTCCACTCTAGCTGTGTGGCACAGGATGAGCATACAAAGCCCATGGGGATCACAGCAGAAAGAAGATGGTGGGGTTGGGGAAGGAAGCCGTGAAATACACTTTACTCTTTAACTCCTTGCAATCTTGCCCCAGAGCTACCTAGTCCCAGATACAGCTTTCTTTCACTTCTTGCTTCTGCTATTCTCTCGTAGGAACTCCTTTGCTGAATTCATGAATTAGACCACTTCTAATAAACCATAACCAGCACTTAACTGAGCCTCACATTAGTAACAGAGGACCACCTTCCAAGAGAGCATAAAGGCTGCAGCACTATGGATAGACACCTCTGAAGGGAGAGGAAATAAAACCAAGATCCCTTTGCATTGGGCATCACAACTTCATACGCAGCTCCTTGTTTCAGAAAGACACTGAGACCAGCTTTCTCATGAGAGTTACTCCTTTACCATCAATCTGCCTCTCTCTGGGAGGCACTCTCCCCTTCAGGGGCAAGGAGTGCGAAGAGCATAGGAGTCAGTGGACCTAGGTTTGGATCCATATATATGCTGAAAACTTTAGTCTACTCACTTTTCCTCTCTGATGTGGAAAGAGATGTAATACCGACCTTACCACTAGATAAGGAGATTCTGTATTTGTGTATGTGTGTGTATAGAGCCCCTTTATCTTTTCTAAAGCAACATAAAGAATTCTTCCC
Organism: Mustela nivalis; assembly: GCF_964662115.1. Taxonomy (NCBI): domain Eukaryota; kingdom Metazoa; phylum Chordata; class Mammalia; order Carnivora; family Mustelidae; genus Mustela; species Mustela nivalis. The sequence continues at coordinate 33,062,292 of NC_139025.1, read as the reverse complement.
TATTACCGTTGTTTCAAAAGGTACATCTTGTCGTGGGCAAGAATCAGAACCACGTTGTGGTCTAATGGCTCGTCTGCTTACTAGCGTGAGCAGTTCCCTCCACTTCTTGGCACCTTGTTTTCTTCTCTTGTGAAATGGTCAAGGATATCATTTGTCTACGAGGCAGAGTATCATAAGGGAAGAGAGGAAAAAATGAAACAAGATGGAACCAGAGAGGGAGACAATCCATAAGAGACTCTTAATCTCAGGAAACAAACTGAGGGTTGCTGGGGGGTGGGGGGGTACGGATGGATGATGGACATTGGGGAGGGCATGTGCTATGGTGAGCTCTGTGTACTGTGTAAGAGTGATGGATCACAGATCTGTACCCCTGAAACAAATAAGGCATTATATGTTAATAAGAAAAAAAGAGCGGGTGGGGAGGAAAGAGTATCAGTTGTCCAGAGAAGGAAGTTATTTGAAACAGAAAATGTGCAAGGTAGACATAGGACTGGTGAGTTTCCATTCTGCTCTTTCTAATTCTACCTACTTCATTTCTTGCAGCAGAATTGAAAATCTGCAGTAGATTTCTTAGTGCCGTGCTTGAGCGTGGTAATTCTGGCTGAAAGAAGTGATTCTGGAGTCACATAGGTGTGGCTGCTTGCTGCAAGCTATGCCAGTTACAGAATACATTTATCCTCAAGGTGGAGGAGCAGTGTGACCTACCACGTATGGCTGCAGTGAGGGTTAAAGCAAGTTATGTTAATAAGCCACTGAGCATACTGTTTGGCACCCAATGGGCACTCAATGAGGGTTAGATTTTTTCCTCTAGACTATATGCTCTTCAGTTTTTATCCTCATTAAATCACATTTATTATACATTCTGAATAAGGCATGGTACTAAAGAGATGCTTTTTTTTTTTTTTTTAAGGTTTTTATTTATTTGAGAGAGCAAGCGCACAAGCAGTCATGGGGGCAGAGAGAGGGAGAAGTAGACTGCCTGCTGAGCAGGGAGCCCGATGTGGGGCTCCATCCTAGAACCTCAGGATCATGACCTGAGCTGAGGGAAGCTGCCTAACCGACTGAGCCACCCAGGTGCCCCTTGGAGGTGCTTTAATAACGGGGTACTAAGGGACTGTCAGATTGACATGAAGCATGGAGGGGGCCAGTTATGTTTGCCTTGTATAAACCGCAGTGGTATTAGTGGTATCTCGTCTCCTTGCCCTGGTCCTGAGCCTGCTGAGTCACTGTTCCAGCCCCATGGCCCATGATCTCTGGCTGTGTCTATGGAGCACAACAGAGACCACAAGAAACCAACACTGATAAATGGTAGATCGTTTTGAGGGATTTTTGTTTGCGTTCCTGTGCTTGCTCTCCTGGCGAGATGGGAAACCTTTAATAAGGCTTTTCCTAAATGATGCTGCATGTGAAATGTGGATTTCCCCCCCTCTGTTCTCCTAACAAATGACCATTTCATGAGGTTTCTTTTCATTTTTTTTCCCTTCTTCTTTCCTGCTTCTCAGTACATTCCACAAAGAGCTTATTCCTCTGCTGGTTACTGATTGATGGTTCTACTCTGTGTGCCCTTTAATTTTGCAATAAACCAACAAGGAGTTGAGACCACAAACTTAAAGAGAATTGACTTATTTATTTGACTGGATTCACTGGAGTAACAGGCAGATTTAGTCATTTCAGTGTGGCCCTGGGGAGGGCAGGAGGAGTCCATGAGCCTGAACACTGTGTTGTAAATAACCAGACAGAAAAGAGCTTCCTTGTCCTCCCATTCCAAAGCAGCTGGCTGTTCCTTTTCAGCCGTGATCCCTTTCTAGGCCTCGATCTGAGCAGGAAATCGTCCACAAGACTTGCCCACAGCTTCAGGATTCTGAAGTCACTGGGACTTTAGATATGTGGAAATGGGAAGCCACCATCCACAGCTCCCATGTTTCTTGTTTTCAAAGGGCTCTTCGTGCCCCTTAAATCTTTGCCACCATGACCACAAACCTGCCTGGGTTACCAATGCTTCCAGGCCTGGCCTCTTGGCTGGATGATGTCAAGGACCAAGGACCAAGAACAAAGCTCTGATCCTACCAGGTCCATCCCAGCTGTATCTCCACAATAGACAGACCAGGGCTTCCATCACAAACACCAGCACTAATATACCTCATGAATCAATTACCAAACATGAAGAATCGACTGATTTTTTTTTTTTTCCTTATTGAGCACCACCAGTGTATGTTGTAACCAGTCAGAAAATGCATGCAAACATCATTTCAAGTCAGGAAACAAGAATAAACTTTTTGAATGGCTCACGTGGATCCTAACTAAACTGAAGACAGTCCCTTTAGGGTATTTATATTTAAGGAGGGCAGCTACCAAGGGCTATCCCCTGTGAGTTGAAGTGGAGCTGGAAAGATAAAGGCCCCCATGGGATTCGTCCGGGCTAGAGCTCCTTCTCCAGATCCCAGTGCCGTTTGTGGCCCTACCACATCTAACCAGCTAACTGCCCGTCCTCTTCTGCGCTCATACGGCAGCCTTTCTTCTGAAACTCTTGTCATCACATGTTAGCAGAAGTGAAAATATTAGCAAAGAGGTTAGTGGCCAAGACAGAAATAGAATCCAGGAGTCTGTGTCTTTTCTCTCACCATACCTGCTGGAGCATGGTTCCTCCCCGCGCTGAAGACTCAGTGTTTCCAGTGCCACCAAACAGCATTCTAACAGTCGACTGGTTTCTTCTTGCTCCTAAAAGTTGGTCTAAGTCTTCAACATCTTGTTTAGTTTTCCTTTACATGTGATTTTGCATTAAATCACATGACCCTTGGTCTGTCCGATCTCAGCAAATGCCATGCTCTGAGGAAACTAATCCACAAATATCCAGGAGGACGTGAGTGTTCATGTCAAGGAGCTTTTACATGGTAGAGCCAGCACACACTGGAGGTGTAGACAGACCTGGTTTGAACTAGGCTCTGCCATGCGCTAGCTGTCCGTCTCCGAAAATGGCTCAACTCCTCTGAGCCTCTGTTTTCTCATTTTCAAAACCAGGGGAGTGACCTTTGTCTCAATGAGGTGTGAGGATGAAATGAACTCATGTATGTAAAGCACCTGGTACAGGCTTGGATCCGCAGGAAGTAGACATTAGTCCTCTTCTCCCTTCCCGCCTTTAGAATGGGGACAGGGAGGCAGAGACACATGGAAATTCAGAACATTTACACTGTGGGTAGAGAGGTAAGAATCACATCCATGACACAGAGAAAAAAATCCTCGTACTAAATTCCTTGGGACCGGTTGGCGAGTGGGAGCATTAGGAACCAAGAGATGAGTCTGTGGCAGCTGGCATGAGGAAAGACTTCTTGGAAGAGGTGGGATTTGAATTGGTCCTGAGAGATGGAAGCTGGAAGAAGAGTGAAGGATGACATTTCAGCTTTGGCATGGGACACTTGGCGTGGGGATGAGAGCCAGAGTGAGTGAACCAGGAGAAACCCAGAGAAGACTGAAAATGTCACAAGCTTCAGTGTTCCCACTGGAAAAAATGGAAGTGGGTAGAATAATAAGTAAAAAGCAGATAGTTGTTAGGCACCTGCTAGTTATTAGGCTCTGTCTTGAGGGCTTTCTGTGTCAACTCATTTATCCTCAAAACTGGTATAATCGTTCTCTCATTATACAGCTGAAGAAAATGAGGCACAGAGAGATTACATCATCTACCTGGAATTCTACAGCTGGGTGGTGGTTGTAGAGCTGAGGCAGAAACCCAGGAGGTCTGGTCAGACCCCAGAGCCCACCCTCCTAACACACAAGAGCCGTTTCCCTCGTGAGGCAGTGAGGAGCGGCTAAGACCCCTCTGTGAGCATCCTCCGAAAAGTGTAAAGCACCATGCACACGCCAAGTACGGTCGCTATTCCTGTTAATGACGTGAGGTGAGAGGTGAAAAGGCAGGCAAACGGAAATGAGGGGGGAAACATGACAGGATAGCGCTCTCGTGCAGTTCCGGTTAGCAGCTCCTGTCCCTCACCGTCCCCTCCAGCAGCCATGGGGGGCCCGATGCAACCTCATACTTTCTCTTGGGACAGAGCTCCCAGTGGCCATTCCCAAGCCACCAGTATAGATACTGGAGACTGAAAACCTACCTGACATCTGGCACTGGGGCTCGTGCCTTGAGTGTAATCTGCCCTTGGCTAGGACATGGTTTTATGGGCCTGTAGCACATGATGGGATTGGCTCGTTAGTGGCCACGATCATAGATCTCCACTCCAAGGACATTGCCATGGAAGGGCATTTCCCATCCTCACTTGCCATGTAAATATTTAGCCATTTTAATGTATTTGTTTTGGGCCTATTCCTCTTCTGTCTTTTTTATGTTGACTTTGTTTAATTATAGGTTATTATTGCTTGTGGATGTTGATGTCATTTATTTAAGTATGGACACAGACAGATAGCTTCAACTCCCAACTCCCCCACTTCTTTAAAAAACAAAAAAACAAAAAACAAGCAATAATTTACACAGTATCCCTTCTTTGAGAATATCAAATACATAGTTTTTGTTCAAAGACTTCTCTGATTAGGCTGCTGTCTTGGAAATTTGTTCCTAGGCAGATGTTCTGACCTCCTTTTGAACAGGTTGTGAACGATCTTTGCTCTCATTTTATGCTACAGATTGACTTTGGAGATAGAATTGAATGCACGCACCCAGTTTCTGAGTTCAGAGAGCCCTTGGAATGCCATTTGCCTGAGTGGCATACTGATACAGAAGTCAGATTAGTGCCGGCTTGTTCTTCTTTGGAGGTTTTTCAGAGGCCGTGTGAGATCAGAGGCCCCTCTGGGCTTCAGCTCCTCCCTGTGATAGGCCACTAGAACTTTGGCTGGGGCTGGAGAACAGCAAAGTCGGTGTTTATCGGGCTGGACTCCCCCAAGAGCCATACTTTCAGACCCCTGGGGAGCAAGTGACTCAACAGTACTCTTTTCTTGGTCTCAAATGAGTCTAAGGAGGGGAAATCAGTCAATAGTAGCTGCCTGCGACGTCGGACTGATCAAGAAGCTGTGTCTTTCTAACCCTCCTTGCAAATCAAAAGGAGGGGAATCCCCAGAACCCAGGCAAACACGTGAATAGAAAGCACCATCAATTAACAAAAACACCTAAAAAGGTCAGCAGAAACTCAGGGGGCTGTTGGAAATTCACCTCCCCTGCCTTTCTGTGAGGCTCAGTGGGCAGTAAGGGAGTGGGCGAGGACAACCAAACAAACCACCAAAGCGACTCTGCCGCAAGAAATGTACAGTGCGGTGAAGGCTGGTAGGAGGGTTCCTTCCACATCTGTGAGCCTCAGAGTCATCCAGCGCTTGGCCTTGTTCGTTTCCAAGCCCCAGCTGGCCACAGACCTCTCGGATCCCAAGCTAAGGGCAAAATGGCCCACGGTTGGGGAAGGCGCCGTTTGAAGCTGCTGTGCGCCCACTGTCGCAGTTCACCAGTGCTGCGTGTTATTTCCTGCAACGAGCCCGAGATCACTGACAGGATGTCGCCCAGGTTGGGCTGCAGGTGGAAACAGCATACCGGGCTGCTGTTTGTGGCCTCACAACAACTGTCACCCCATTTGAGACCCGGAACCGGCATGTGTTAACCTCAGCCCCACTGGAGCCGGGGAGCAGCACAGTGAGAGTGGAACCAGAGCATTCACGCCCACACAGCAGCTGCCCCCCCACCCGGGGTTTCCACTGCACCCCCTTGCATGTGCACCCCTGCAGAAGTGGGCCAAAGAGAAAGCCACCCTACCATGCTGCAGTTTTCTTGTATCTTTATTTTGACCAAATGGCAGACGTGGTTTTACTTGCGTTCGCTGCCTCTGAACTCAGTGGTCTAGATAACGGCTGACATAGAAGCAGCAGTGTCATCAGTCTCTGTGCGACTGAGTGTGTGTTTGTGCGAAGCTGTGGAGACTCACTTCTCTTCCTCCATCTCTGTGGCCTCATCCTGAGCCTGTGTCTTCTATCAGGACTCTCCTACTCTAGGGACTGTTCTCCTAAGCAGTGTCTCTTGAGCATCGCCTGTGAATTTCCACAGTGAGACCTCCTAGAGAGATTTTTTCTCCCCGGATTCATAGTAAGAGATGTGAATTTTTATCAAGCTTTGAAAGTATTCTCACAATAAATACCAAATTATTTGAAGTTGTGGTCTTTGTTCTTTTCTTTTCCTTCTCTCTTCCTCTACTACTGCCAATTGGTTTTGTGTAAAATGGATTTCTCGAGGGTAGGGATGATGAGAATCAATGATGAGATGAAATTTTAAGTATAACACTCATCACGATGCAAATTGAAATGTGTAACATTTTTCATAGCAGCCTGCTACATTTATAGCCGTAATAGTCTCATTTTCTTTATGTCTTTAATGGAATCAACACTTTTTAGATTCAGAGAAGTTAGGAGCATTTTCCAGAATTGCACAGCAGACTAGTGACAGAGCCAGAAATACGAGGCAGGATGCCTGACTCCCACAACAGTGTTTTCTTCAGGCCAAATTGAAGTTTGGTCCTTTTACCACAAATATTTTGAAAGGAAAATCCCCCATGGCCTTTCAGATTTTCCCAGAAAACAATTGTCCTACAGACCTTCAAGCAGGCTGGAATACTAAAACCTTATCAGTTCTTTCTTTTAGAACCAACAGTTGATATTCTCTGGGCTGACACTAAAGAAGAATGATTATTTTTTCATAATGGAATGATTTATAATTTTCCAGACCTTGGCAAAATTAAGCCAGTGAATAGTAAAACCAGAACTGTGACGCTCAAACGCCAAAATATTTGGTCTGACTTTACTTCACAACAAATACTGGATATCTCTTTTCAAAGCTGGAAGTGACAGGAAAGGGTTGGGATGGGGAGAGTCAGGGAAGAGGCATGTGTCTGTGAGTGTGGGCCTCTAGGCCTCTCTTGGGCACTCCCCCGTTCCTGTACTGCACCCGGAGCTGCCATCCCCACCCCTCGTGCGCTCCCCCACTTTCTTGGGGAGGAGAGGGGCCCTCCTCCTTTCCCTGTCACTCCCAGCTCCTGTACAGCAGAATGGGTTGGGGCAGACATCGTCATGGTTGGGAATCAAGAGGAGAGTATGGTGAAAACCACTCCAGGGCCTTTCTCTCAAGCCTCGGTGATGAAAGGACTCAATGAACCTTAACAATTTCTCACAGGAAAATTCCGGCCTCTGTCTTCTTATAAGCAGGACATTCAGCAACCCTTAACAGAGCCAGGATTAAAACCCAGAATTTCTGACTTATCCAAACCAAGGCCTATGTTTAGATAGAAAGGCTCGATCGCCCACTTATCTGGCAATTAGGATCATTTTAGATACCAAGAATAACAGTTTAAAAAAGCATACCTTCGAAAGATAGACCATTTTTAGTACAAAAAGAAGGAAAAATGAACTATGACTTCAGAACCTATGAAAAGCAGAGCCTGTCATTTTGAGAGTGCTCCACTGGGCTTCGGGCAGGCAGTTTGAGCGGAGTCATCCCCCAGCCCTTCTCTCCATCGCGTGGGCGATGCCCTTTCTCTGCCTGTTTTCCTGAGTAACCGGGAGGGTCAGGACCACCGAGGCACCTAGTGCTACAGGCCCAATTAAAGCTATTTTAGAACTTGTCTGATTCTCTGTGTTAGATTGTAGCAGGTTTCTGACAGAGAGTGGGTGGGAGGAGGAAGTGGGTGTTTTTATGGGCATAGAAATGACCTGGAGGGGCCTCTTGATTCCTCTAGCCCAGCCTCCCCCCTAAACTCTTGTACAGAGACATGAGTTCCATGAAGAGCTTTAGATCCCAGGCCTTCTGTGGGCCTTGGAAATGACGTGCCACATGCACCCAGGGCCATTGAACACCGCCAAAATGATAGGCAAAGTTCGACTCAGACCACCTCAAACGCTTGGCTCTTTTGTGGAAGCTGCCCCTACTTACTGACTTGTATTATGGTTATTTTGTAGCATCGGGCTTGTCACAAGATCGGGCTTGTTACAATGCAGCACTTCGATAATCTTCTCTTGCCACAAGATCGGGTTTGTTACAATACAGCACTTCCATAATCTTCTCATTTCTAGACATTAAAAATAATGAACAAAGAAATCTATAGATCAGATTCTCTAGACCGGGACATGCAGGCCTGAAGAAGTCACCCATCCTGAGGTCTGAGCTGGGAGCTCCTCTCTCCTCTCCTCTGCCCACTGCTGCCTTAGGAGAAAGGACGGGCAGGGAAGCCTGTGCATCCCTCGTCTTATCTGAGCTGCTGGCCTCAGGCAGGTAACTCCAGTTCACCTGGTGGAAAGTGAGCCTTGCAGATTTTGCCTCTCACTTGCCCCAACAGAAAGTTGAATGAGGGCATGTGCCATATATTTAGGTCCTTAAAAAAAAATACGACTTGTAAATATTGAGTTACAGATTTGCTGACCATGAATATTTCTTTTGCTGACCAAAGAGGGCCAGATACTCTATTCCAACCTATTCTGTCCCCGGCTTACCATGAAGTCCTTCTTCTCTGCCACCTTCCAAGAGTCCAATAAAAAGGAGCTTCTTCTGCCAAAGGCTGTGCCTTTAGATCTGACAGTTCTCCACCCTGATTTCTTCAGGGCTGTCCCACCTTCTCTTCTGTGCCTCATTTTCCAGTATTCCCATGGGCTGCTCCTGGAGGCCCCAGCAGAAATACTTCTAATACTTCACTGGAGGGTAGATTGGACCAGACATAAAGTGGCCCCTAAGGTAGAATATATTCTGGACCAGGAAGTGTGAGTAGGATATGGGGCATGGGTACAGCATAGGTAGAGCCTGGTCATAGCATAGCCAAGGAAGGATGGGTCCACTGAAGGCAAGCGGTGTGCACTGGACACAGAGACTCATGGAGAGGCAGGCCAATTGTCCACTGGACTGTACCTCCCCAACCGCCTGAACCTTGGGGCTGATGGCTCTGATCAGTTTATTCTGCTCCTACCTTCTTATCTCCAGTTATTTGCTCTCTTAAGCTGTTTGTTTTTAATACTTAATATAAATGAGTCATATTTCTGTTTGTGTGTTAGTTAGGTTTTTTCATCCATAAGACCCTGTCTTCTGACCACAATGATACTCCTCCATACCCATCTGCCTTATTAGTTTACCTGATCCTTAACTATTTCCTGTCTCTCCACATTTTTTCTCTAAGTCCTGTTCACCGTGAAAGCAGGACTTACTGGGTTATTTATGAATATGTACCCTAAAGTTTCTTCTTTTTAAAAGAGCTTTATTGTACCCTTAAACTGAGCATAGACGTTGTACATAGAAGGACTGAGTAGGTGCACTTAGAGAAATCAGATAATGCCAGAGAAAACTTGGAACCCAGGGACATGGTCTTTAGAGACAGAAGTCTCACCCCAGTGTTGCCTTGGGAGAGGAGCACTATAAATGAGACTCAAGCCTCTGTGGCATGATGAGAGGGCCATTTGCAAGCCAAGTGTACCCGAAGCTTCCTGCAACCCAGAGGGCAGTATGGAGAAGCCCTGGGAATGAGTGGTCTCTCTACATACAGAGTTGAGTGGAGACAATAGTTACTTTATCCGATTTACAAAGCCTCCTCTTCCCAGTAGGCAGATGGTATTCTCCTTCCTGAAGAATAAACTTGAAGCTAGACTTCAGATGTGATCATGACCATTAAAACAAACAAACAAACAAAAACCCAGCATATCTTCCCCTTAGCCCAAGAGTCCCATTCTGGCCTTTGATCTGTAGTTCGTGGGGGTAGGGCTGGGAGGGTGGTGGTGTGTTTTCAATAAGCCATACTTTCAGAGAAATGGCAAAAATAGTTGATGTAATTTCATTTAAATTGTCATGGCTTTTTGAACACATCAGTGTTTGTTCTTTGTCAGCAGTGGGCTATATGACATAGAAAAGGGAATCAGGCGTGTTCTCTACCTAAAAAGGAAGGTATCAGACAGCAAAGGATAGCTAAACAGTGACAAGTAGTAACATTTTGGCGTTTACCACTGGTCAGGTCCTAATGCTAGGGATCTTATAAGCATTATCTAGTGGCATGAAACCCTGTGAGTTCAGCATTACCATGCCAGAGAGGTATGGGACTTGCCCAATGTCATACAGCTAGAAAGTGCTGGAGCCCAAGATCTTAACTCCGGTCTGTCTGACTCCCGAGCCCTCACCCTAACTACTGTGCAGACTTCTCGCCCACAAATAGAGTGTCAAGCATCAGAAGCCCTGATCTATCCAGTGGAGTAAAGTGGCAAGGAAGCCCTTTTGAAGTGTCAGTCGGAACAAATTTTCAGAAACAGGTAGTGTTAAGACTCTGTTTATAACATGTAATAGTATTTTATAGGTTATTTTAAGGGTGTAGTTTTCCGGTCTCCAGGGGACAACCCATCTATACGCTTCTGCCCAAGCTGGGGTTATTTGTCAGCGATGCTACTTGAAAATGTTTCCATTCTATCATCTTGCTGAACACGGATTTAGAAAACCACAACAATTTAGTACGATGGTGTGATTAGCAAAGCCCTGAGTTTGGTTCCTATGTGTCCTTCAGTGATTTGGCTTTTGGGTGCGTAATGCAAAAGGAAAGGATTATTAGCAAAACCACTTTTGCCCTTGGAAAGTGAAATATCTTCTTCTCTACCTCGTCTTTCGTTGGATGTGGAAATGGGGCTGAGTACCTTCTGAGGGACATCTGGAGTTTGGTTTGAGGTTCTGCTGGACATAACTTTATTAGCTCTGTATAATAAAACCATCTCAGGACAGGTTTCCATGAAGGACCGGTGAAATATTAAAATCGAGGGGGAAAATGATCTGAATTAAGAGATGAGTAGGTGGCTCATCTCTTAACTTACAAGTTTCTAGAGAAGACATACAGAGCCCTTACTCTTTATTTCCCCCTGTGAATATTGTGACAGGCCTTGCATGGGAGGTATTCAGTACATTTTTTTTTTGTATTATTATTGCCTTATCATTAAAGTTCATTCATTTTTACCAAGCCATCTTACAGAAGAATCCTCTAAAAAAGTAGAGCTTTCCTATTTTAATCTCTCAGAAGCTTCACATTTCTAAAAACTAGGACAAACAGATACATTGTTTTGTAGTTGGATAAATAAAGCATAAATAAATAAATAGTATTTCATAATAAATAAATAAATAGTATTTTCAGAGTAATACCAGTACCTTATGGACCTACCTTTAAATGATTGCTTTTTTTTACTGAGATCATTGAATAAAACTTAAGAAGGGTTGGGGCGCCTAGGTGGCTCAGTGGGTTAAAGCCTCTGCCTTCAGCTCAGGTCATGATCCCAGTGTCCTGGGATCGAACCCCGCATTGGGCTGTCTGCTCAGCAGGGAGCCTGCTTCCCTTCCTCTCTCTGCCTTGCCTCTCTGCCTACTTGTGATCTCTGTCAAATAAATAAATAAAATCTTTGAAAAAAAGAAGGGCTAAGATTGGGAGGAGTGATCAGATCCTAAAGTGTATCCTAGTGTAGAAAATTGTGGTTTAGAGTTCTCCTGTTAGATCTAATTCTCTGAAGCACATGACATTTACTATATATTAAATAGATATTTAACTTATATAGCATCGTTTCTGAAGAAAACAACACCAATAACATGGCTCCCATTTATTGATTATATACTACGTGCTGGACATTATGTTAAATGCCTCACATTGTTTATCTCACTTAATTCTTGTAACAGTTCTGTAAGATGGGTAGATTTTACCTGTGAACAAATAAAGCTCCTTAACTCAAACGTTGAAGTGACTTTCCCAGCGTGCGTGGTGTCAGAGTCAAGATTTGAGCCCAGTTTAATACAACTTCAAAGCCCACACCCTATATTATAAAGAGAGAAATGAACATAATTTGTATTCATACTCCTACAAATGCACATTTGTTCTTGGAAGAGCAGGCTGTTATTCCATTCTGTAAAGCCATTGTAATGCAGACACGTCGTGTGTGATTCTTACCAATCCAGAGGAAAAGCAGGGAAGCAGAAGGATGCAGAGGAGATGAGTGTGTACTTGGCAGAACGCTGCAGGGTCTGACTGTCGCTTCAGAGCAGCTGGACACTCATAAGCCTCGGTCACACACACGGACCTTGCAAAGGTTGTCTTTGCTAATAGAATACTTCATTTCTTTGCCTGACCTTGCCATCATGCTCCCATCTCAGCCCCCAATTAAGCTGCCACTGGTAGAGGATTTATAACGTGTCCCTGGTTTGTTCAAGAGAAAATGACAGAGGTGTGGCTGAAAAGCTCGACAATGAAGAAGAGAGATCGTTTCCATTTCTCTTCAAATTCGGGGGCAGCAAAACCATAGCTGACCCTCGGGACAGAACAAGATGGTCCAACTAGATGCTTATTCCAGATACTAAGTGCCTAGTACTGTTTTCAGAAGGGACGTTTCCTCCGAGTGACCAAGATGCCCACAGTTTTTCTGCATGATGGGAAGCCCCATCAAACTTTGGGAAACAATTGTGGTGTTAGTCGGTATAATGTTCCAGGAGAGAATCTGTATTTTATTCTTCCTTCAGGCTTCTAAACAATATAGTAAATTTTATATGAGGATTTTTAAAGGAAAGAATAGTTTCTTGACTGAATCAGATATCACAGTGTGGCAGTGAATCATAGGAATTTTCGGTGTTATGAACCATATTTTGAATAGGTAGGATTATATTAATTTGTGTTTTAAATGCATAATGAGATTGGAATGTTTTTGTTGGAGTTCAACGAATCTGTAAGAAGAGCGTTGTTCCTTTACAGATGAATCTTATTACACTTTCACCAATTTGGAAATAGAACTCTGACTTGGAGTTAATATGGAAGAAGCCACAGGCATCCCAGTTTCAGATTATTTCTGGTTTTATTTAGCACTAGCAATATCTTAGGCTGTGGACATAATCCTAATAATTGAAGCTTGATCAAATACGTTCAGATGCATCTTAATTCTCTGGTTAGCCTTCCATTATTTAGCTAACACCTCTCAGACCCAATTTACTCAGCACTTAGAAGGAACCAATTAGTGGTTTAAGTTCCAAAAGAAGCCTGTTTCCTCTTTTCTGTGTTTTGAATGACCTGTAGGTTTTGCCAGATATTTTGCCCCGCAGATGAAACTGATGAAAGTCAGAACTGGGGTTTTCCTACCTGTGCTTATCAGTCCTCCCTGAACCACAGTCTGTTCTTTCGAGAGCTCTAATAATTAATTTGGTCTCTTTCTTCTCCCTTCCCCCACCTTCTCCCTGTCTGTTCACAGGTTATCTTGACGAATCAAATTACTACGCATCTAAGCGGAGCTCTAGCTTCTCAGGCAGACCTGGTGTCTCCAGCTGATGATTTGTCCCTGTCTGAAGGTAAGGGATCTGTCCTAGAGGGGCAGAAACTTGACACTGACGTATAGCCCCACCGCCTCTCCTCTCTGCCTTTCTGCCCCCTGTGGCACTGGGAGACTGGGCTGAGGGGGCCCTCACCAGTGAACCCAGCCGGAGCCTGGTGATTCAGGCTTAGCCAACTTCTCCGGCATCTGATTTCTTGCATTTGGAGAGGCTCATGCCCTGTCTCTATAGGCCAGCTTCCTTTTTCATCGGAGTGCGTCACCCTCACAGACATCCGTAACCTCCACCTTGAAGACTGTTACACCTCCATACGTTGACTTTGGGTCCTTAGTATAAGGACAACTGCTAAGTGACTTGATTTTTGAGAGATGCTCACAGATTGCTTTACTGGTGTTCGCATAGGAGTTCAGCCTTTTGTCTGTGCTGAGTGCTTTTAGACTGGCTAAAAATGTACACCATTGTCATGTGCTGGAGATGTGACGTTCCTGACCAGCGTTACAGAAGGGTTAAGGGAAACTCTCTACGTTGGTAAATCAGCAAAATTTTCTCCACCCTCCCATGCTAGCAAAGGTCAGGCTGGCTATGGTTTACGGAGCTAGGGGAATTACACCACTGAGCCAGTGGGTGGTTTCTAGCTTTATTGAAAGTTCTTATGTGACATTTCTAAGTTCTGCTGGCTGTGGGTTGGATACACGTGCATAGCTGTGACAGAACCCTCTGCACTTCCATTTTCTGAGAAGCGTCCATGAGGGAGCAGATGGCATTTTGTAGGCTTGTAAGGCTCCTGACCGCCCAGGTGGTCTTCCGTGAATTGGCTGCAGTCTGTGGACTCAAAAATTGGAAGGGCCACAGCCCTGCTTCTTGGGGGTGTTTTTCAGAGTGAGAAACTACTTATTTATAAAAACTGTAAAATGCTCTGTGTCCCCTATTTCCACATTTAGTGTTATATGATCCCTCCCTATCATCACCTGGACTAAAAACCCAAATCATTTACTCTTCCTCCCTCCCTGAATTCCTCTCTTCTAGTCTTCTTGGTTCTTCTTTCCAAATGTATTCTTCCTCTGCCCCCTCTTCTTTATAATTAAAAAAACAAACAAACAAAAAAGTCTATGGATAATACAATTTTTTTTTTTTAAAGATTTTATTTATTTATTTGACAGAGAGAGATCACAGCACGCAGAGAGGCAGGCAGAGAGAGGGGAAGGGAAGGAAGCAGGCCCCTGCTGAACAGAGAGCCCGATGCGGGACTCGATCCCAGAACCCTGAGATCATGACCTGAGCCAAAGGCAGCGGCTTAACCCAGGCGCCCCAAATTTTTTTAAAATAGGCTCCGTGCCCAGTGTAGGGCTTGAACTCATGACTCTGAGATCAAGAGTGGCCTGCTCCACCAACAGAGCCAGCCAGGTACCTCTTCTTTGTGATTTGTATTGTAATCAGCTGACTTATTCAACTCACAGTTGGATTATTTCTATGACTTCCAAAATGGCCCTCCCAACTCCAGCCTCTACCATCTCCATTCTGCCACTACAAATGAAACTCTCCTAATCTGGCTTAGTTGTACATATCACTTTCCTACCCAGAAGTCTGGAAACTGTATCTGCCCATTTTCTGAGAATGGGCTAGACTCAATTTTAAAATAATCAGGAATTTGTGGTTTGTCAGCCTGAAATCAGCCAGGGTAGAAGTATTTACACCATGGGAATCTGCACATGCTAAAAATCAGGATTTCTGTGTTTTCGCTTTCTTTTCTTTTGTGTGGATTAGTTTCCCAAACACCACTAGATGTGGTGCTTCCTCACTCTCACAGTCTGCCCTGTCCTTCCCATTCCCCTTGGTTCTTGCCAGTGCCTTCCAGGAAGCTCCCACATCAAGCACGCTGACTTTGTGCCTGCCCCTCCCCATTCCTGCCCCTAGCCACTGCAGGGACAGCTTGTCCTATCTAGAATAGCATTTCCCTTTTTTACTTCTACCGCTTCCTCTCTTCCCAAATCCTCCGACTCAGTCAAAGTTTATTTAAAGACCACCTCTTCCCACAAAACCTCCTTGTTTGTTCCAGTCTGCACTGGTCTGGCTCCCTCTTCCTCCTCTGTGGTCCTTCTACCTGCTCTGCTTTATAGAGAAAAGGTCCAGGAAAATTAATTTAGCTTTTCATGGTTTCCTGACTAGATTGGCAGATTTTTTAAGCGCATGGGCTATCTTGGATTCTTTTTGTATCCTGAGTGACTAGCTAAGCTCTAGGCACGTAATAGGCAGTAAATAAATGCTAAATGGGTACCATGTAAATAGGAACCGTGAGATTCACATAAAGCACCTCATTAAAAATTGTAATTATTTCACACACACATACACACACATTTATTCAGGTTTGAGGAGGAAAAAAATATCTTGTTTCCTTATTTAAAAACCAAAAAGTAGCAGCATTTTGCTTTGTCTTGGCTTCCTGGTTTATCTCAAGCAAAGAAAGGGAACAGGACAGATACAGAGGTAATTGTTTGGGGGCTCTGTGTGACCGCTTCCAGAAAATGGTAAAGGTGTTCTCATGACAAGGGGAGACTTACCAGCTCATCTTTAGACAACTTTTTAAAATTATGAAATCCTAGGGAGAATGGAAACAATTGATTTTTCTAGATCTTTCCTTTGCATAGCTGAGCAGGTAAAGAGGCTATAGAAATATTTTTCCTGAAGTCTATAATGAAGTTCCTTACCAGTGAACTAAAATGGACAATTTTCTTAAAGCATTTATACCTATCCAAATACATTGCAATGGTTGTTAATAACACTGTGGTTAATAGGTATCAGTTACTTTGTTGTTTCCGGGATCCATTGTACCAACTTTGCTTTTGTGTTATTAGCCCTGTGGCCTTTGGGCCTCAAGATGGAAATACAAAATTGCCGAAGTCTTTTCTAGCTCTCCCGTCTGAAGATCAGGAGCATTCACTTGTTGACGGGGTCTTAAAATTCTGACTTATGGAGTGGGCAGAATGGCCTTGTATTTCCTAGACTACGCCTGATAGAAAGGGTCTATAGGAATCTTAGCACTGATACTTCAGCATCCCTAGAAGAGCTTCTTCCCCCCACATAACCATCTCCTCACTCTGCAAACCATTCTGGTCTCGTCGGTCTGTCTCTCGCGCTCTCTGCTGTCTCCCGCATGGACGTGTACACAAGAAGACGCATACGCAAACCAGTGAGAGTGAGAAACACAGGAGAGGTGAGCTCCAGGTCCACCCTGTCGTGTAATAGAGTTCAGCCGTAGAGCAGAGGGCATGGCTTCAACAGTGCTCCCTTGAAAACAGTTGTGGGGTGAGAACAAGCAGCCAAGAGCAGCCAACAATAAAATGATCTGAGTTGACCTAAGGGAAATACCCAGCAGGGGCCAATTCAGGGAGATGAAGTCCCTTCTGCTCTGATGCAGAGCCGGGAATATAAGTGACCTGGCCCAGCGGAGAGATCTCTTCCACCCCGGCGGATCCTGTACTATTAATATCTGCCAGCTGCAGGCCCAGAGCATCCCCCTGCTGAGATCAAAAGAGCCCCTATCTTAGCTGGAACAAGGTCATCTTCACAGAGCTGTAAAAGCCGAGCCCTGGCTGGCTGCAGGAACCTCTATGGGGGAGGAGAAGTCAGGAGATGGGGAGGTGCTCTCTCACGCTCCTTTAATCTCGGCTGACCAGCTGTTGCCCTCCCAGTGTCTGTAAAGTTGAGAGTTCTTTGTTTTTGTGTTGCTAGTTTTTTGGGTCCCCCCCCCTTATTAAGCTTACAGTTGGGTTGTTGCTTGGATGACGTAGACCATGTTCACTGCTTGGGTCCATGGTATGATTCCCTTCATTGGAGTTTCATTCCTCTGTTGGGTTATCCAACTCCCAGGTAGGAGAGCCAAAGAAGAGAAGAGTGGACCCCAGAGGTCAAGGACTTTCTCCACATCATTCCTGCCCTGTAGTTTTGTGCCCAGAGAAAGAATGAGGGCAAATTGAATTTTTTTCTATTTAACTGAAATAACTTCCCTTAGGTGCAGTGTGCTTGTCAGTTTTCAGCCTGCCTCTCACAAACATTATTTCATTCAGTGGGGGAGAATGGAATCTTCAAGACTTATGCAAACTGACCAAAATTCACTGCCCTGTGAACCTAAGGGCAGAAATCCAGATTTCTGGTTTTAGAATCTACATTGTTCTTGATCAGGCACTGTGAATCAAAGTATTTTCTTCTTTAGTTTTTTGTTTTGTTGACAGAAACTCAGGCAACTAGATTATTACAAAGTTGAGTGACTGATTATTGACTAGGTTACTGTGACTGTTCTGTGGCCAAGGACATGTTTCTTAGATGCCCTTGCCAATTCTTCCTGGTAGTCATCAAAAATACTAAGGATGACTGGATCTCTCTCCTAGGGAGTATCTCTGTTCCCCACAACGATCAGTAGAGAAAGGATCTAACAGTCCAGCTGGCCTACGACTCCATACCCTGTTCTGAAGTCACCTGGGATTTGGGCAGAAGGACTGGCTGGGCTCCTGTCCACACAAGCACAGTTGGTAGGTGAGGTTGACGTATGGCGACAGTGGCCCTGTGCAAGATTGAAGCTCTGCTCAACCCACACCATCGGCTTTCTCTCCTCTGATGATTTAATGGGATAGCAGTCACTTCAGTGTGGTGACGTGGCCCGTTTCAGGAGCCCCAGATGGCTTCATGGAAAGGAAGACATTGTTAGGCTGCCATCCTGGCATTTCCAGCATCTGGCATGTTAGTATCCTTTTATCTGCATTAATAGTTTTTGATAGATAATAGCACTCAAAAACTAAAACTTGAAAGTGCGTGGATGGGTAAAGGAAAGAACACAAGAGAAAAAGCAGTACTCATTAGAACCAAGAGTGCTTTCTAGTTTTAGTAGTAGAAGCCTTTCTGTTCCAGTTGAATTGATGGCTGATTTCATGTGCAAGAGAAAGTATTTTGGGATTCATACTCCTTAACAAACCATCCCTGCAAAAAGCTGGAGTCCATTTGAAAGATTATATGCCAGTGCATGGCTTGTGTCTCTTCTAAAATAAATTCAACAAGCAAGAGCAGCTCGGAATGGTTGGGGCGAATCAGGGACTCATGGTTGTGAAAGAAGCAGACTTCAAAGCATGGTATGAATTTTCAAGTTTTATTTCCACTCTTGCTTTCCAGCTGGATCTGCTCTGGATTTACTGCAGGATGTTTGAAAATGTGGCTCCCTGCTAATCTCAGACAGTTGCTATGATCAATGGTTTCTTTCATTTCCGATAAAAAACACTGGTGTTTCTGCTTAAATTGTGTGTACTTTCAGCTTTATTATTATAGTTGTAATTTATTGTCCAGCATTACCCAAATTTGTAATCCATTAACCACAGACTTTGGGGTGGGTTGGTCAAGTTAGCAGAGCTCTCTCCACACTTTAGCTCCGAGGCCCTTCCACAGCCCAATTTGAAACTAAAAATGTGCCTCGGTTTGGGTAGGACCATGTACAAATGAGTATGGGTGGGGCAGCTTTAAAAATCCACCTCTCAGGGGTATGGTACAGGTTGGCTCTAATTACTGCTTTGAAAACATAAACCACATGACAATGAGGTTAATGTTAATGACTATGATCAGCATTGCCGACCTTAACATTTTTATAGTCTTTTGAAATGTCCTAAAATGACAAATCACTTAAACCTCCTCAAGCAAATGAAGCATGAAGGAGAGAAGGGGACTGCTCAAAGGCCACACAATAAGTGAGAAGTGGTGATACCAGGAACAGAAGTTAGAGTCCCTCCTGAAAATTCCTAGATTTGGCTACAGCTGCCTCTTGGGAGTTTTGGATAAAAATGTTTAAGTGTCCTGGTGACCTTTCGATTTCTGATTCCAAAGTCACAGATATATACCAACACACAACCTCACATCCTTCCATTCACAAGGGACACGCACCTACCCATACTCCACCCTCCCTAGTATTCAAGAATCCATGGCACTTAGCTGGGTGTATTTTACTTCCAGCAACTCTTCAGATGCCATGGAAGGCCTAATTTATAGAAAAGGATTAAAAGCACCCATACCCTGTGTTTTTAGGTAAAGAAAGTCTACTTACTATTATGTGAGGTCGGGGCAGCTAGAGTTGAGAGAGGGTGGACAGAGCCTACAAAGTTCTGACGAGCTGTAAATCTCAAAAGGGAGAGGAACTTGTTGAACATGTCCAGCAGGGAGACCAGGGGGTAACAGGATCAAGACAGAGGGACCAACAGGAGAAAGGGAACATTGAAGTCAGCCACCAGGAAGTATTTCTTGGTCAGGAGCTCTGTTTTGCTAGCAGTAGTCTGCCAAAGAGAGACACATTTGAAGCATGAGGTACATTACGATCAAATGAGATGAGAGAGAGTTTTCTTGGGGTGCAGTCTTTGAGGTGGTTCGTGGGAGGGCTGGACTAGATGTTTTGAAAGTATTTTCCTCTTACCCTCAGACTTCTTCACTACTTAGGATTTGCTGGCTAATTTCCCAGATCTGCACATGTTCCCATTAACATTTCAGTGTCATGAAGGCAGAAGGGACGAGAACACCAAAGCCAGTTTTGTCAATTGTCTCAACTACAGAGATGACGGGGCCAAAAGCCCAAGAATGGGATGCCAAGAGGGGGTGTGATCCCACAGGGCTTCACGTTGGAAGGATTTTCTGAGACAAGATCCGTGTTTACCATCATCAAAGAGAATTCAGTACCAAATATGAGAGGCCTCTAGGTCAGAGATCATAGAGGAGGGATGAATAGCTGGTTTCTAGGAGTGGTGCCCAGAGAATAACTTGGTTTGCATTGTAATGTAGCATTTAAAACTTTGAGAATGCATTTGTAATGTTTACTAGGATTTGGGGAGGATTATAAGAAGGTCTGGCAAGGTGGTCTAGCCCAAGGACAGTCCCGCTGAGCTCTGACCTAGGCTCAGATCTCTCTGAGGGCTTTGCTTTTCCTCATTTTTCTGATAAGCCACTAAATAAATTCTAGTTGGATTAAGCTGCATTTCATTCAGTCATACTGACATTTCCTATGCAATAGCTGCATTCCTGCATATATTAGCATAGTTTTAGAGCTATGGCCCCTCCAAAAAAAACTTTTTGGCTAGATGAAGAGACTTTCAAGTGCCTTCCAGCCGATGATTTTATGAGTTGTGGAGCCCCTACTATATGCACTATGTTAATGTTACAGGAAATTCAGAAATGAGCAAGATATGGTCCTTGCCCACAAGATATTTACAGTGTAGATTGAGAAAAGTTTAAAGGCGAGTATTATTAGGTAGAATATGGGTGGTGCTTTCAGACGAGAAAGTATGCACCAGAGATTCCAGGATTTAGGAAGAGGAGGGAGCACATCTCTTTCAGCAGAGGGGAAACTGAAGGGTCCTGGGAGGAAAATGTAAGGGACAGCCCTTGAGGGATAGGTAGGATTTCAACAGGCAAAGAAGAGTAGTGATCAGGAAATGCTGTGAACTAAGGCAGTAAGTTCAAAATGGGCCATGTCCCGCCCTTATCTTTTGTCCTCCTCCCCCCACCATCTGTTCTAGCCTCAAAGCCCACTCTCCTGTTTTTCAAATTCACCAAAGTGTTTCTGCCTCTGGGCTTTTCCATTTGTTATTCCTACTGACTGGAGCTCTTGTCCAGATCTCTCCTTGGGCTCCTCCCTCACTATGTTCAGTCTTGCTCAAGTGTCATCTCAGAGGCGTCTTCCTTCGCCTCTCTATCTAAGATGGGGCCCCTACCCCCATCCCATCCTCTTCTACCCCCAAGCATGCTTTATTTTTCTTCATTGCCCTTATCACTACCTGACCTCATATTATAAATTTGTCTGTGCATTCACTATCTGCCTCCTTTGCTTTCATATAATTTCCTCAAAGGGAGGGACTTTGTTTAGATCACTCTTGTGTTCTGTAGTTTCTGGAGAGTACCCGATAAATATGGAATCTGTGCTGTAGGAAAATGCAGGATATGCTGGGAAGAGGGCAAAGGAGCCTAATTTGCCTGGGGCGGTCACTTATAATAAACATAGAAGTAGATTGGGACCAGACTTGGAATGCCAGAATGAATTTAGATTTTATGCTGAAATGATCGTAACTATATGCTCTCAATACTATCTAGATGAGATGTGTAGGATGGTTTAGAGATAGGGAGATTGGAAGTAGGGAGACAATGAACTCATTCATATAGGGAAATGGGGGCACTCAGTATGTACCAGGAACTGTACTTAGTGCTAAGAATACAGAGATGGAAGAATGGCATTCTAGATAGAGGATATATCATTATCAAAGATATGATGGAAAAAGCATGGTCATTTGAAGAAATGCAGTAATTCCTATGGCTGGGAGCGTAGGAGTGATGTTAGAGAAATGCAAGTGATGAGACTTGAGAAATACGCAGTGGATCGTGGACATCTGGCATGCCACATTAGGGAGTTTATGATTTTTCCCAAAGCCCCTGTGAGAAGAATGTGAGGATAATCCATTGGCAACACGTCATTTCCTTGATCAACATGATTGATGAGGCTTATTTGACTGGCGAGGAATGTTTCTTTCCTCCCTTACAGTTCCATGTGCATCCCTTCCAAAGCCACATGCTCAGTCAAAGAAGATGGATGATCTCCCTAGATAGAAAAGGGCTGTTCTTTAGTCAAGGATATGGAGTGGTTGTGTTTCCACACCAGAACCTTTATTCCAGTGGTTCTCAAACTTCAGCATTCATCAGAACCACGGGTGGGGATGGGGGGTAGAAGGGGTGGGTATTAACCTATAGATTGTGGGGCTCCCTCTCTAAGAGTTTCATTCAGTTGGGGGAGGGGCCAGATAATTTGCATTTCTAACAGATTCTCTGGAGTTGTTGTTACCGCTGGTCTAGGGATCATACTTGGAGAACCACTCTTCCTTCAGTAAATCTCTTATCTGTGTAAAGCACCAAGAATATCAAGATTAAAGTATCTCCATCTGAGCTCTCAAGGAGACTATCTTAAGACTGGAGATTAGGCATGTTGGAAGGACTCATGGTAGCCATATGCCTTTTTTGGGTCACCAGGCTTTGTCTCAGGTCTGTGACTGTGTAGTTACTAGACTATTCAGGGCCCTTTTGGTAGCAAGAAACAGAAACCCAGTCAAGTTTGCTTACAAAGAGTTAGGACTTTTAATAACAGTAGCTAACAGTATGTACCACATATTGTATGTCTGGCTTGTGCATCCATTGTTGCATTTAAGCCTTACAGCAACCCTCTGAGGTGGATGGTAATCATTATCCTATTTTATAGATAAACTGAGGCTTAGAAAGCAACACAATTACTGACAGAGCCAGGATTCCAACTCAGAAGTCTGGCTCAAGAACTTATATTTTTAAGGATACATGGCTTGTATCCCCAAGGATACATGGCTACATGCAAATAGGAACTAAATATGGCCTGATTACACAGGAATTGGAAACAGGTAGTTCTCTTCATTTTTCTCATCTCTGCCTCAGGTTTCCAACGCACTGGCCCTTGACCTTATGATCTGATTGGTCCAGTTTACCTTTTTACACCTGGTAATTCTGCGGATGAGTGGTCCTTTAGTCCTGTCACCCATGGCCAAGAAGTCATATGAATGTGGCGAGTACACCTGTCTTTTCAGTGAGTGTATGGATAAGGGGCACCCTTCTCTTACAACAGGTTATGGATGAAGGGCAGATTTCCCCACCCCAACATCGAGTTAAAGAACTTTGTCCAACTAAGCAGTTTGCTTATAAACCCAGAGGTGTGTGTACCTCTGTCAATCCCATCAGTCACATCCATTCTCAGAATCCTTTCCTTCTTGATCAACTTTTGGTATTACTTACCTATTGCTTGTCTATGCCTTTGTGCTAATACACAGCCTAAACACACACACACACACACACACCAAAAAAAAAAGAAAAAGAAAAAAGAAAGAGAAAAAGAAAAAAAAGAAAACCCAAAAAACAAAAAATCCCAATAACATTTGAAAATATGTTTTTCCAGTCCCAGATAACCATCTGATTCCTCCTTAATTTTCTTTATATCTACACTCAACCCTAGAATTTTTTTTTTCAGGGATGAGAGAGGTCTCTTCTATTTATCTGGAATCTACAGCCTATTTGAAATCATATTATCTGATGAGACATGAGGCCTAATCTTGCCTGTGTACAAGTCATCTCCTACTCAGGAACATGTGACCAGCACATCAGTGCAGACTATATCCTGTGCTTGACCATCATTTACCACACTGCTTAAGACAAGATAAGCCAGAGAAGCCAAGATGGCAGCTGGGTAATAGAAGAATGTTCAGTGGAACATCCTTTCCACCATTTATGATATGCTGGAACAGAATTACTTCAGGAGGGGGTCTGAGTTTTATGGGTTAAATGCAAGTGTGTGTGGGGGGAGGGGTTTCTGTGTTTTAACAGAAGACAGTGAGGTCTTTTTGGGTTCTGATATTGATTTTCTTAACCATGTTTCTAAACTAATAGACCCACACAAGCAGCTAAGAGAGTATTACTTCTAGTCATAGAGGATGGATGGTACCCCAGCGGGCTGAGAATAAGGAGACAAACTTATGTTTTTAAATACAATATATGGATAAATGAGGCCGGAAGCAAAATAAGTTGCTTCTAAGTTAAGTGACAAAGAGAACCTACCCCCACGAAAGCTATAGGCCAGAGACAGAATCAGTCATTGAAATCTTTAAAGGTAGAGCCCAGGAAATAAAGGTCAATGAATAAGTGGCTGCTAGAGCTGAAGGGGTAAATCCAAGGCCCAACCAGAAAGATCCTCCTGACTCCTAAAGCGACCAGCCTGGAACCAAGGAAAATAGCTTGTGTTATCTTGTGTTCATTAGAAGGTAAACTGCCCCAGGATAAGAGCCTTTGTCTCTTTTGTTCACTACTGGAGCATCAGAGCCTACAGTAATGCCTGGTATAGTAGTTACTCAATAAATACTTGATGACTGATTGAGGCGCCTACAGCTGCAAAGTGAGAGCAATCAAAGAATTACTTAAAGCTTTAGATATGTATTTACCTTAAAGAAGCATGAAACCACTATTGTGATTTTTCTCACCGGACATAATCATATATGTTCTAAAATTCCTCCAAAGTGCAGTCAGCTTTAACTGTGTACCTGCACTGAGTGTGCATGATAAATACATTGGGCAGTGCAGGGAAAGTGTCAGAAGGGAAAGAACTGGAAGCCCAATAACTCTGCCTTTGAAGGCGAACTCTCTCCCATTTACAGCAGTGTGGTAATGGAAACCGTTGAGTCTGATATACAGTATGGATATTTCTGAGGGGCTTACTATCTACTGGGTCCTGTGCTCAGCAGGTGCTAAGGGTACAGAAGCAGAAGTTACAGTCCCTGCTTTTTCCTAAGCTCGCAGTCAGGTGGGAGGAAGTGTGATGGACGAGTAAACGAAGTGTGCTCTGATGGCCGTGGGTGGAGGATACTGCTGGGTGGCATACCGGCGGGGGTCCTGGTTTGGGAATGAGAGTTCTCCAGGAAGGCTTTCCAGGGAGGAGACCCTTGAGCTGTATCTTGAAGGATCCATAGCGGATTCCAAGAGAAGAAAGAGGATGGGAAGGTGCTCCTGGCCTTGAGAAAAGCCCATGTAAAGGGCTAGAGTGTGGCATACTCTAAGCTGCCACAGGAGCCCTGTGGGAGGGGTGCTGTGGCTGGCAGGCAAGAGGTCGTCTGTCAAGATAGGCAGGGGTGGGTTGTGAAAGATGCTTCTCATCATATTGGCCACTTTGAATTCTTTATTGGGGGGGGCGTGGGGAGCCACTGAAACAGGCCAGAGACAGGAAGATTTTGTGGTTCCAAGAGATTTCGCAGGGAGTGATGTACAGGTTAGAGGAAATGGGGGTGAAACTAGAGAAATAGGATTTTGATCTCTTTGAGGGGAATTACTTTTGGGTGGGAATAGCTTTAGATTTCTCAAGGTAATGGGAACTTTATAATAAGCTTTAATTAACTATTTTGAAGTCTGGGTGGCCAGGTGTGGCTTTGGTTTCCCAGTCATCAGCCGGGGGAGGGGGGGATTTCTTGGTGCACTCGGGCGCCTGAGTAGCATCAGGTGAGCTCTCCCTCTATCAGGGCACCTTATAGGTAGACACGCTTATCTGTCATGTTTTGCTAGGTGGTGAGAGAAAATAGCCAATGGTTTAAATGGCCCTATGGAAATTAGTTATCTGTTTTGTGTTCCTTTTTCTAGCAAGAGTAAGGAGCATCCATTATGTGTCAGACATTGTACTGAGCATGAAAATTCCCAACAGCTTTGTGGGGTTCATTTGTTACCTCCACTTCAGAAACAAAGAAACTGAAACATGGAACATTTACATAAGCTGCTGATGGCCAGCTAACTAGTGATTAGCTGGAATTCAAACCCAGAGAGTCTGATTTGGGGTCTGTGCCCTTGATCAGTACATTATACTCAGTTCTTCTTCTTCTTCTTCTTCTTCTTCTTCTTCTTCTTCTTCTTCTTCTTCTTCTTCTTCTTCTTCTTCTTCTTCTTCTTCTTCCTTCTTCTTCTTCTTCTTCTTCTTCTTCTTCTTCTTCTTCTTCTTCTTCTTCTTCTTCTCCTTCTCCTCCTTCTCCTCCTTCTCCTCCTTCTCCTCCTTCTCCTCCTTCTCCTCCTTCTCCTCCTTCTCCTCCTTCTCCTCCTTCTCCTCCTCCTTCTCCTCCTTCTCCTCCTCCTTCTCCTCCTTCTCCTCCTCCTCCTTCTCCTTCTCCCTCTTCTTCATTTCATTTATTTATTTGTCAGAGACAGAGAGAGAGAGTAGTAAAGCAGGGGGAACAGCAGGCAGAGGCAGAAGCAAGCTCCCTGCTGAGCAAGGAGCCGGATTCAGGACTCCATCCCAGAGCCCTGAGATCATGACCGACTGAGCCACCCAGGTGTCTCACATCATACTCAATTCTACAAGATGATCATACCGCTGCCTCACTGAGCTTCTGGTCACGGATTTCTGCCTGCCATTGCCAGAGTAGAGAGGGTCCCATGCTAAGTGATATGATAATTGTGGCCATTTCTTTGTAGGCACCCCGAAGTCTCTTTACAGACATGAGAGAATAGGTGTTTTTAAACAGCAGACAAGCCCCTGCCTTCGGAATGAGGAGACCTGTGTTCAAGGGCCAGCTCTGCCACAAACCATCTGTGTTACTTTGAGCAAGTCACTTAACTCCTCTGGGCCTGGGCTCCCTCACCCGGATGTGTAGGATGTAGCAGTGGTTGATGTCTTGCAAAGCTGGCTTCTTCAAAGGGTAACTGATACTTTCTTTTTCAAGTTTCAGACAAGCTTCTCTGTTTCTTCTTTAAAGATGAACAAAGCAAAACCCTAGGCTGGACTAAACCCTCTGTGTACATTTTGGCACATCCCTTCGTCACTGTTATTATTACACTGGTTATGTAGAGCAGCAGTCTTCACATTTTTTTGAATCCACAAACCAATCGTCTTTAAGCACACTGCCCAAAATATGAAAAACTGCTCTGTAAAATATAGAACTACTATGCCATTAGGTTATATAAAACACACCAGAAATAGAGGTTTTTAAAAAAAAATGCAATGGATTCTAATACTTTCATCCCACATCACGGTGAGTCATCATAGGTATGCCTGCCACTGATGTCACGGGGACAGTTCAAATTTCTCCCTTCCTTGTTTTCATTGCAAAGCTCTCCACTGTCCCGAAAAGAAGGAGACTGAGCCCCAAACTTGAGCATCGCCTCCATTCTTTCAATTGTTCGTTCATTCACGGATGAAGCATCTATTATGTAAAAAGCTTGCCAGGAGCTCAAGGGCCACAAGAACAGTATCAGTCTTGGCCTCTGCCCTCCAGAACCCAAAGGCTAATTCTAATTTTTGTCAGCCTTATCTCGGAATCCTAGAATTCCTGCATACTGTAATGAAGCCAAACCTACATCTAAATGGGTTGTACGTGTTGCACTACAATGGAGAGGACGGGAAAAGATAAGAAAAGAAAGAAAGGCCAGCATGTGAGGTCCACACACACTAGACAGTGAAAGTCCCACTGACCGTGGCACTTAATGAATTGCCAGGATGAGGGCGGCAGATTTTATTTTATTTTATTTTTTTTAAAGATTTTATTTATTTATTTGACAGAGAGAGATCACAAGTAGACAGAGAGGCAGGCAGAGAGAAAGAGGGAAGCAGGCCCCCTGCTAAGCAGAGAGCCCGATGCGGGACTTGATCCCAGGCCCCTGAGATCATGACCTGAGCCAAAGGCAGTGGCTTAACCCACTGAGCCACCCAGGCACCCCCAGGTGGCAGATTTTAAATGTCTGGGGCACTCGTGGAAAGGAGAGACCATCACGATCTTTCGGTGGTGTGGGTCACCATCTTAGGAGAGTAGAACACAAGGAAGATGGACTCCCTGACCTGTCTGTCCTGAATCACAGTGTATGTAGGGCCCTGTGTATCAGCCCGCGGACAGCCTCCATTGCTCATAAAGGTACAGGCGGCACATTGGCCATGTATTTCGCTGAGAACTCACCAGGCTGGCCAAGGTAGCTCTGTGTAGCTTAGCACCTGTGGTGGGGGACTGTTTTTCTTGGCCAGCTATTTCATGAGCACCAAATCAGATAAACTGCGCTTGGTTCCTATGCTCACTCCAGACACAAACAATTAAGCACATCCTGCTGGAACAGTCATGTTAGGGAACCTGGCTTTCCTGTGCTGATCATCTAGTTTTCCTGCCCCTCAGGGTCAGAGTTTGGAGAAGTGGTTGAGGCAACCTTGAGTACCTGGTTGAGCTGTTAACCCTTAAAAGGGGTTTAGCTGTTCACCAGATATATTTGAAAATGGTTTGCAGCCAAAGCCTTACCATGTGTGGCAGTTTTCAATAATTACCAAAATCATGCTTTCATTAATTTTACCATCTATTCCGGGCTGGCTTAGAGAAGTTGGAGATTGCAACTGATGGATCCTTTTCTGGTTTTGTAACCAAGCTGCACTCTTAGGTTGAGCTAGTCACCTCACAAGTCTTCATTTATTCATCAGTGAACTGGGGTAAAGTTGCCCATGCCTTGGTGAAATTCACAAAGAAAAACTTCATTTAGTTGGATTTCAAATTTTGTGAGAAATCACTTTCCTTCACAAGGATGCACGGGTCAGCTGAGACTAGCATGACTGATTCTAGAAGCAGCCCGAGCTGAACAGCACTCTGAAGGAGTCATCAAGATGGGTACACATGACCCAGCCTGACCTTTGCCCAACTAGCATCAGGAACCACGGCGGGCATGGAAGAACTAGGATCTTGATATTTTGCCCTACAGATAAACATTCTTGCAATTCTAAGTGCAGGTGGAATTTGTGATAAGCGTGTATTGGTGAGATCTTTGAAAACATGTAAGTTAGTAATGCAATCTCTATGGGAAGATGTACGGCCTTAGAGACTGAAATGAGATTCCAGGGTTCCAGGGCAAGGGCCTGGTGGAGAAGGAGCTAGGAGTATATGTTAATCACTGGAGGACAGCTTAGAGAGCAACAGGCCATGGACTGCGCCATCAGGAAAGGAATCTAGAAAGGTGAGGAGACTCGTGAGAAAGAAGGTGACTTCTCTTGACAGGTCACTGTTGTTCTGACTCAGTAAGGATGAGAAAGGAAAGCCAGAAACCTACATGACAGCTTCTTTTTTGGATTGGACAAAAATATTGATTCTTTTTTGTTTTTTCTATCTGGAATTTGACAGGGTCAGTTCACGTCTGGGTTTTCAGCACTTAATACAGGGCCCTTTTGTCTAGGGAGGCGGCTGGACTGGTTTTTCCTCCAGGCAGGTGCACAGAGGGCGTTTATTGTAGCTTGAAACACAAACACCGAGCCCCTAGGCCCCGATCCACACACTCTCTAGCATGGCTCAAGGAAATAAAGTGAACAATGTCTCTTGCAACAGGCGAGCACTGTAAATGCCACTCCTGAATGAAATATTTCTTAAAACTTTGTATCCGTAACTCGATCATCT
This sequence comes from Mustela nivalis, assembly GCF_964662115.1. Taxonomy (NCBI): domain Eukaryota; kingdom Metazoa; phylum Chordata; class Mammalia; order Carnivora; family Mustelidae; genus Mustela; species Mustela nivalis. The sequence goes on along the minus strand of NC_139025.1, from coordinate 33,033,048 downwards.
CTTAAAACTTAATTATATGTCGGGGAAAAGGAAGCCATTGGCTCCTCCAGCTGTCCAGGTTGAACAGGGTGCACAATGGAGCATATCCGATTCGCGGCCTCACTTAGGTAATCAGATTAATATCTCCTGAATTGAATTTACCCTTTTGATATGGAGTCTTTCAGCTGCCTTGTTTCACATCTCGAATTCTGACAAAGCTGTGCGGCCTTTGAGTAATTTCCCTGAAATCTATATGCGGGAAGCCTGTTCTCTTTCGAGCACTTTTTGGGACTTGTACCAATTAAATCTGATTCTGGCACACTTTTAATGGCATACTTTCCCCTGAGTCAACAACTGCTCCAAAAATCTGAGGTCATTTGTTTAATTTAAAAGCAAAGGTTATGAAACAACCATTTCAGGCTTCACCAGCCAAGGCCCTGTGGCTTTGAAAGGGGCGATGAGACTGGGGCAAGGCTAGTAAACTGGATTTCTTACACACAAAATAAATTAATTACTGTGTTTCTGTTAAATCAGTATCAAATCAGGTCTGTCCACACCCTCTCTGTCAACTTCGCTGTCCCTTTCTCTGCAAACACACCCCCTCCTCCTGGGGCTTTCATGCTCACAATTGAAGTTCACCCTCTTGCTGTTATTCTTGCAAAACAAACATCTGGACTGGATTTTTGTCAGCTGGAGTTGAGGGAGAACTGTAAATGATGCAGTGATTTTTTTTTCATCCTTATTAAATATATTTATAGCCAGTCTGAAGCCAGGAAACATGTTTTCAAATGGCTAGCACCCTTGATTGGAGGTTCTCAAGGAATGTACGGTAGACAGTGTTATTCCCCTTGCCATGTTCTAAATAATACAAAGATGGAATTACATAATTACCTATTTGGGTGGTTGTTGGATTTTGGGGGGGATTCCCTGAAGGACCCTTCATTAGGACATCTTGTACAATTCCATTGTATTAGCTTATCTAATGCACCTTTCTTTCCATCAGTGAGAGAAAAGGGAATGTAACTGGCAGAGTATTTCTGAATAATTACAGTGATAGAGAGGGAGTTTCTGGTTGTTTGAGACATGAACCAATGGCATGGGCATTTTCTTTTGCCAAAAGAATACAACTTGGATCCTATGCCTGCCTTTTCCACTTAACAACCTCTAGAATCCGAAAGCAGTAAATCTTAAAGAATCTTACTCATTTTCTCATTATTTAAGATAATAAAAGGCTCCACAAGGGGCTTAGGAAAATAATTTATAAAATACTTTGCTGTGCCCTTATACCTTATTAAATCACAAAGCCTTGGGGTTTATATAATTATTTAAGAAACAAAAACCTTCTAGAAGAGGCTGAGTCACATGACAATTTTTTTTTTTTTTTGAGATCCCTTCCACTTCTATGATTTGAGATGATTCTTTGATTTTCTTTCACTGTCACTTAAAAAAAAAAAGAAGAAGAAGAAAGCTGTTTGGGAATGAGGATTGTTACCCACAGGCATTTTCTTCTCCAGGGAAGAGACTATTCTGCTTCCTGCCACCCAAGCCAGTCATTCCTCAGCTGGAACAATAGCGTTTAGTGTTCTCCATCTTGCTAAGCATTAGTTTCTGTTGTTACGAAAGTGAATTGAAACCAAATGTACTTTCTATTGGAAAAGCTGCCATTGATCTGAGCTCATGGGGAGTACTGAGCGGGAGGGTACTCATAAAACAGAGGGGACATCCTTGCTGTTGTGTGACACACCAGCGATCTCTCTGCCAGCCCTCAGATGCAGCTCTATATTATTTTGTTCCTGCCACTTGAAAATCAGTGCTCCATATTTAGTTCTTAGAAATGTTCACAGATCCTTTAGCAAATTATCTTTCTAAGGGACTGGGAAGGCTATTCTTACAGCGAGACACTTCATTAACCAAGAGAGCACACAAGATAGCACATGGGCCTCACCTAGGAAGGCAACTCTGTGTCATCTGTCTGATGGAGCATGTTGGAGACAGAGTAGCCCCGTTACCTGTGGATTTCTGCGGCGTACTTCCCAGTTGCTGAAGTAGAAGCCAACATCAGTGCCACTGGCACTGTCTGTGAAAGGAACCGAGCAAGGTCATCACTCATCACCAGCCTCATGATTCAGAGGGCCGTGCATCAGAAAATGGCAGGCTCAAGGGTAAATAAAGAGCATTTATCTTCAGGTAGGAAGAAAGGAGAATCACAGAGAGTTAGAGAGATGCGAAAAGCAAAGACGAATCCAGCCATACAGGAAACAACACTGCATCTTCCAAGAGCAGAGAGCCAAATGGTTCCTGCTGAATTTAGCTTTCATTTTATCTGGAGATGAAAATCAGGGGGTGGATGAAGGTGCTGGCGAGTAGTTCTTCCAGGCTGTTCCATGCAAGAGGTGTGGAGGTCTCTGTCTGTGCTTGGAAGCTTCCACAGTATTTTCCTAACAACAACAATAATAAAGACTACAGTTCCTTTTATTACATCTCCCTAAAGAAGCATTTTTAAATGCAGTGTTTTCATTGTAAAACACTGCAACTTCTAGGAGAGTCAGGCTCTCTGCCTGAGAGCTTGTGAGGGAATGGACACAGAGCCTCTGGTGTTGGCCACTAACTAGTTCCTCTAACCAAAAGAAATGAATACTTCTAGCTGTGATGCTTCGGGAAATTCAAGAGAGTGTGAACACATTACATAAGGACTATTCTTAGACACACCAAGACAGTATATGTAAATCAACTTGCTGTCTATCATGAGAAATATAACTGATTAATATGATTCTTTTTGCAATTTTATTTTATTCTGCTATATTTTGTGTTAGTTTGAGACCATGATCAGGCATGGATATCTTTCATTTAGATTCCTGTTTTCTGTAATTCAAGGCTTTAAAAATTAATAAGTTTTGAATCAGCCAGTGGCCCTGTAGAGGCTCCTGGGGAGACTTGTAAACCTCACGAGGTTGCCCTGTCTGTTCTGTGTAAATCTCTTTGTCCTCTGGCAGAGCCTGGGCACAAATAAGATCAGACACCGTGTTCACTCCAGGGTGGAATGGATCCCATCAAAACTCTGTGGGCTGTTTGCCCCTCAGGCACCCAAGCCTGATTTCCTATCACCTGATGAATTTTTAAATGTTCTATATTTTCATCCTTCCTGCTTGTGCTCTGTAGGAAGCCACGAAGCCTGTGAGCCACCCAAAGTCTCTGAACCCAACATAGTGGACAACTCCACGCTGATGTCAGGACAATACAGGTCTGAGTGCCTGAGGGAGGACCAGTCAGGCTGAAGGTGAGGGGGAAGAGGGCAGTCTTTTTAAAAAGCAGTTGGCTTTTCTCCCTGAGGAAAGCTGGTTTGTCTAAAACAAAAGAAACTGTAGAGTGGTGAGCAGCCTTGCTTTTTCGAACCTGGTTCTAGCCTTTTCTTTAGCTTTTTCCCTCTTAACTCCTTTGTGAGCCATTTCACTTCCTCTCTCACAGACTTTTTCAAGACATTACAGTCATGGCACAGCCTCTTCTGTGGAGTAAGTTGGAGTAAGTTGTTCCCCCAGCTGGGAGCTCCTGTCTCTGTCAGTGTGTTGGAGATGTACCCATTTAGATAGAGTGGCCTTTCTTCCATTACCTCGTACCTCCTCACCTCCCATTTGTCCAGCCCTGGACACCTCATCTATGTATACATGAAACTCATTCCCTACAGGAAGGTTCTATGCATGGAGGAATGCAGACTAGGGTGTTGGTGCCATGTCCACTTTATTAACTGCAGCCCAATATGCAATCTAGTAGGGAAAAAAAGACAAGACCAACAAAATCAATTTTAACAGACCACCTCTAGGCAGCTTTGCCTGAAGAGGAAATTATTATTTTTTTTTAAAAGGAGACTTAAGTAGGCCATTTGGGAAGCAGACGATTACTATTTTAAAGGCTCGAAGTTAGCATATGTCTATGCCCTTTATTCCCTCATCTCTTGCAAATACATAATGGTTTATGTCAAGAGAAAATTCAGGGGAAAAAAGCCTTTTTTTATTCCCAGGAAATCTGGCCTCTGTGTTCTGCAGCCAGTGATAAATGACAATGACACCAACAGTGACCTAGGACATCCTGAATTCTTGCTCTTATGAAGAGCTTGCATTCTCTTTTCAAAGGGTATCCTGTTCCTATTGCAATCCTTGTGCTATCTCAGCTCAAGATCATCTTTCCCCCGTCTGTTGTCATACTTAAAATAGCACCAGTGGTGTTTAGAAGACTCTACACATAGATGTTGATGTCATGGCTGGGGGCAGGGGGAGGGGTGGCCAAGACAAGGGCTGGATGAAAAAACAAAGTGGATATTGGCCCCAAACATATTATAATTCAGCAAAGCGACCCATTGAAACTCAGCTCTGTGATTTCAACTCATGCTGTAGAAATCAAATAGTATTTTGTCATTTGTGGGGTTAACTGAGTGCTGTTCATCCACAAAGGCCCCAGTCCATATAGATTAGCAATGCCGTGAAGGAGAAATGTGTTTTAAGAAAACAAATGCTGACAAAAGGCGTTGCACCCACGGGTAAGTTAGACATGGAGCAGCTGCTTCTGATGAGGAAGACTGAGTCACTTGGTCGGCACTGACACTACCCAGACAGGCAGGAAGAGCAAAATTGGGTTCCCTGGAGCCTCTCAGTTGCTTCGTAGCCAAAGTAGAACCAATCCACCATTCTGTTTTCCTGTTGTCTTCCAGCTGAAAACATGTCGTAAACTAAAGTCTAAGGGAAGAAGACTCTGTTGCTTTGCCTTTGTTCTGCCTAGCCGTCAAAGCAAAGTTGGTGGGAAAGCCAAGACCCTCCAGTCTTAAACCTGCTGCCGTCTGACAGTGGCTCGGTCAACAGGTGTACCTCTCTTTTCCCCTTGAGCTAAGGCAGTTGGTTGGACATTCAGGAGGAAAAAAAAAAAAACAAAAAACCCAAAAACGTAGAAACCACTTAAATAGTTCTCGAGGCCCAATTAAACTAGGATGTCTGGTTATCAGTTCCTTCCACAGCATATGGATTTTGCCAGCCCTATCATGAAGCTGTTACGCTTTCTCTTTTTCACTGTCTTGTTCTGTTTGATTCGCTTGGCAATGTCATAGCCTTTCTGGCTGAAGAATTAATGGAAGATAAAATATTTCTAGGAGCAATTTGGATAGTACTGAAAATATTAGGAAAGAAATGGAGGGCAGGGCCATTATTAACAGAATAGCCTAGTTATAAGTATTAATCTTGGAACAGAAAATTAAGTCATTGCGGTTATCTATGCAAAATGCCTTTGTTTTACTAACCATAGAAAAAGCCCTTGCTTGCGGTGTCTTGAGGAGTCAGAACCTGGGGTGATTCCAAGCTCAGTGGTCGCTGTTTTCCCGCACTGTGTGTCAACCGCCAAATGTCTAGAATTGTTTCAAAGTGCAGAGGGAGAGGGAATGATAGGAGTTTTGAGGTCTTTGTTGGTTTCTTATTCAAAACATGACTTCAGTTCCAAGCAGCCGATTACAATTGTGATTGCTTATACCTGGTGAATTCTAATCTTCTGTATTGGAACCACACTGCATGTGGATGGGAGCCTTCCCATCTGCCTCCTTTGTGAATCTCTTCTTCTTTTAGCGCCTCCAAACTTGGGCCCCAGAGAGGGGTATGGCAGCTGAATGTCATGCTTTTGGGCCTTGGTCCAGACATGCATCTTTCTGGAAGGATGACTGAATCCCATTCTTAAATCTAAAGTTCCTCTTGATTAGCGGCTCCTTTTGTTTGTTGTTTTTAACGGCATCTCTGTCTTTCGTGGGTAGCTTACAGGGATGTGTTTGAGAGCTCCTTCCAGCTGGGAAGTTGCCCAACTCCCACCAGCTGAGTTGGGGGATGGCTTCCCTTTAGTTCCGCTGCTGCCTGTGGACTACAAGCACTGTGCTTCCAGCCCTGGCCACAGTGGCCCTTGTCTGCTGTGCAAATTTGGCTCTGTTCTCAGGGTTTTTGTTCTCCAGCCATCTGGGCATTTTGAGCACCCCTCTTATCTTAGTACCTTGGCACTCAGGACCACATGTTGTCCTATCACAGAGATGGGAACAAAGGAGTCCTTCACTTTGGGCCTGTAGTTCCCCTGGAACCATCATAGGTTGAGTGACAGTCGAGGAGATTGTGGGTTAGGATTGGTCTGGAGTGATATCAATGGTTTTGCTGATAGAAGGCCTACAGAATGGTGTGACGATGGCTAGGAGTGTTCAGGACCAGGTTTCCTAGCTACAGATTTCCTCCTTTTTCTGTTGGCTATTTTGAAGTCAGGGAGCAAGGAGCATAAAAGACCCCTGTGGCCTCTGACTGCTGTAGCCTCTCGAGGCTTGGCTGCCTAAGCTTAGGGGCTACCAAGTGCAGTGTGCCAGAGGAGTGAATCACCAGCTTCTAAAATTCCTCTTCTACCTCCTCAACTGCTGATTTGGGTTTGATCAGAGTCATTCACTCTTCAGAGAAGTATCTGGAAAGATTAGTCCAAGAGTGCTGACAGCAAGTTCCCTATAATCATTCTGCCTGGAGACAAAGAAGCATTTGCTCAAAGGCCAATTCACTGCCCAGTTTACTCCCCCTCCACCATGTCCTCTCTTGTCCCTACCCCCAGCCTTCTGACCCCTGTGTACTCATTCAGGTTGCTTGCCCTGTGCAGATTTCTCTTGGAAGTGGTCACTGAGACGCTGGCCAGCCAAAGGAAATGCAGCCAAATGGTGTTAACTCACTTCCGTTTAGACCTTAGTAGTTGGGTGGGGCTGCAGCTTCTTGAAAGGCAGACCTAAAATGCTTGCCTCTTTTCAGAGAATCTGATTTCATATTTGGCTGTTGACCACATGGTTACTGGCATTCATTCATATATTGGAAACCCAAAGCTTCCACATGCTTCATTCTACAGAGCAGTGTAATATTAACAAGTCACATCTTGATTATGGAGCCAAAAATGTGATGCAACCTCATTTCACACCAAAGTGGGTGGGTGTATTTATTTATGTTTTAATGGTTGAGGCAGCAGACACAGGCAGGGTTGGAAATTCATTCAGGATCAGCCAGTGAGACCAAGTTTTGATCCTTTGGTCTTTGTGACAGGCAGTGGTGGTCACTTTCCTGTAATGCATACAACCACTGTCACTGGAACCATCGGTTCTAAATATGACTCCCTCTCGCTACCTACTAATACCACCATCTAGCTTCTGGAACCCACTCAGTTTTCTGTAGTGGGTGCTTTGTGTGGGTTCCCCCAGAAGGCCTTTCAATCTTTGTCTCATTTGAGATGAGCATCTCCACCAAGAAGATAACTCTTCCTATGCAAAATGAACTCTCTGTTTTTTAGTTTCCACGAATCACCCAATGTCAGCCTCCAGTCCTCTGTCTGGCAAACTTAGAAGAGACAGTGGAGTACAGACTGGTTGTTGTTCCTGATGCACGTGAATGATGCGCTGACCTTTTAGCTAATTGGTAAATGAGTGCAGAAGGAATGTATATTCTCTGGCACGAGCTGGCTCTACTACATGGTTTAAAGTAAATGGCCATTTTATTTCACATTAGGAGGGAAAACTTGGAGCAGCTTGGCAGCAGATCTGTGGTCAGGCAATTAATCTAAAAACTATAGCTTTCTTCTGCATAGGAGATTAAATATCCATCTTTGGTCAGATCAAAGAGAGCCTCTTGGAGTATCTGATCTTTGCAAAAGGCCCCATGTTGGGCCAGCACAACAGTGTTAGCATGGATTACTCCTTGTGTTTAAAAAAAAAAAAAAAAAAAGACCATTTTGGTGTGTTTAAATAATTTGGTCTGCCAGCTTTTATAGTGCTTTAGATTCAAAGGAAAACTTTAATTTTATCTGTGCTGACTTTATATCAATTTACTACTACTAATACAAGTCACTATCTCCTGGGCTTTTCTGAATGAGAACAGATTATTGCTTTTGGGAAGAATTACAATAAATAGCATCTTCGACTAATATGGCATTTTCTTTAGGACATTAACAAACAGTTTATATAATCTCTCATCCACTTTCTTTGTATCTCACTGAGACAGTTTAGATACTGGTGCTGCCGTAAAATGAAAAGAACCAAAGTATTAAGTTTGATATGAATGAATCACAAGAAAGAATGCAGAAATCTGGGGCACCTGGGTGACTCAGTCCATTAAGCGTCTGCCTTTGGCTCAGGTCATGATCCCGGGGTCCTGGGATCAAGCCCTGAGTCAGGCTCCTTGCTCAGCAGGAAGCCTGCTTCCCCCTTTCCCACTCCCCCTGCTTGTGTTCCCTCTCTAACTGTGTCTCTCTCTGTCAAATAAATAAATAATTAAAAAAAAAAAAAAGTTCAGACATATGTGTGATGGGAATTGCCAAGGCACTGCCTACAGCTTATGTATTTGTGACTTCTGCATTTCACCTACCCATGAGTGTTTTGAGCAGTATATGATTTGGGCCAGGGTGCAACAGGCCCACGGTCAGGCTGAACTGGACAAGCTACCATATGTCATATGCACCAACCTGGCACTAATTATGTACCAGTCGAGGAAGTGTTTTTTAAAACATGGGAGGGGGGGCACTGGTGAAAATCCATTGGTGCTTTGACGGTGGCCTTCATAGATACTTTTATAATTTGAAACCTTTCCTATGGCAGGCCCAGGGAGAGCTCTTTCTTCAGCCAACATGCAACATTAGGCAGAAGAAAGGAGGCCTTTCTGGCTGATTTGACCCGTGGGTGGGCCCTCTTCCACATGTTTCTAATTAGGGATGCAAGAGAGAGTAGATATTCCATGGCGACTCTCCTTTCCTTCTCGGCTATGAGATAGAACAACAGTGCCTTTGTGGTGACCTCTGCAGAGCTGTTTACATTTGGTGACCTGACTGAGCACTTCTGCCGGCCTGGACGCACCTCCTGGCTAACAAGGAACAGCCAAACAGTCATGCTATCTGTTAGGATGGTAGACCCTGGACGGCAAAATGAAAAATAAGATGTGATCCCTGTTGTTGAATAGTCTAATTTTTTTTACAGATTTATTGAGGTGTAATTTACATAATATAAATTCACTCATTGTAAGTATATAATTCAATGACTTTTAGTAAATTTGGAGAATTATATCACCATCACCACAATCTAGTTCTACAACTTTAGCTGGAGTTATTTTGAAAATACCAAATAATCATAATTGGAATGCGGGTGCTGTTGAAGTGCAAAACAAATTTTTGAGGTGCTCTTGGGCTAGGGAAGGCCACCCAACAAGTCACTGGAGACAACTAAGTCTTGAGTTTCTCAAAGTATGTGACACTTTGAGATTAGCATTTGTATTTCAGAAGACTTTTCCAAAATTTTTTTAAAAGATTTTATTTATTTATTTGACAGAAAGAGAAAGATCACAAGTAGGCAGAAAGGCAGGCAGAGAGAGGGGAAACAGGCTCTCTGCTGAGCAGAGAGCCCAATGCAGGGCTCGATCCCAGCACCCTGAGATCATGACCTGAGCTGAAGGCAGAGGCTTAACCCACTGAGCCACCCAGGTGCCCCCACTTTTCCATATTTTTGCTCATCAGATAGTACAACTTGAAAGAACTGAGAAACCATTTGCTCTAGAACCTACCTCATATATCAACATCAGTGACTGTTTCTTGATTATAAAGAGAAGGTGCAGAAGATGAGAATGTGTAGCTCCTTCCCTCAAAAAACTCATAGCCCGTGTTAACATCTCATCAAAGATTTGTTTACATGCCATCTCATTTTCAGATATTATGTTAGGCAGTGCAGACACACAGATGACTGAAACAAGGTCCCTACCTTGCAAATTTAGTCTGTTGGCTCAGAGGTAATATGATAGTTTCACTATGATGTCATAAGTTCTGTGATAGAGACAAGTGCTACGTTGTATCAGAATGGTCATCAAAGCAACAATTTCCTAGAGAAGATGTTACTAAGAAATCAAAGACATAGTTAATAATTGCATCAATCCTGCTGACATGAATTGAACAGCTGTCCTTGCTTCATTTGAACAAGGCTCTGTGAGATCTGGTCCCTGCCTCCAAGGGGCTTTTGTAATTGGTGGGGGAAACAAGTCTACTGTTACTTCCAATTACATGTGGTAACTACGTATGGGTGGAAAAAGCAAAATATACCAGGAATTTAGAGGCAAAAGAGAAACTATCTCAAGAAGTCTTTTTAGAAGAAGTAGCCCATGGGCTATTTCAAAAGCTCAAAAAGCTCAAAAGTGGAAATTTGACAAAAAGTAGGATTTCAGCAGGCATGGGCAAGCTTTGGGAAAAGGTTCAGAAGAAAGGTGTGAGTAGAGGCTAAGAAGTGGGAGAGCTATGTTCTGAAAACAGTGAATCATCCAAGATGGGTTGACACACGTGTCATACAGTCTACACTATTTGTATATATCTATGTCAGAAACAGGGAAATTAAGTAAATCACACACTGTTGCTTCCCTTGGCTGTATCAAAGAAGGCTTCCTAGAGAGGCAGTTTATCCCCCTATGTAGGCTTTATGCCAAGATGATATGATGATTAGTTTCCTTCTTCAGTTTCTTCTTTTATGATTCACCATGAAGCCACCACCTCCTGGGCCACCATCAAAGCACCAGTGGATTTTCACCAGTGGTTCCCCATGATTTAAAAGCACTTCTTGGACCAGCACATTCTGGGGCCAGGTTGGTGAGCTGGAACCTGTTCCATTTGTTTGTCCAGTTCAACCTGGCCATTGGCCTCTTGTATCCCAGCCCAGAAGTTTAATGTAATACTTGTAAGATGATTAAAAAAACAGCTCCTTGAAACTTTGGCTGCTAACCTTTGAAGGGGTAATTGCTGTACCTAAGTAGACTCAGGGAGTGGATTAGAGGTTTGAGAAGAAACAGAAGAAGAAGAGTGGTAGCATTTGCTTAAAATCCCCAGGACTCCGCAGGGTAAACCTACCTCTAAATTTAGGTTGCCAAGGACCTTGAACCTGGGGTCGCTTGGGGATATTTTGAAAAGTAAGGAATATTGTTGGCGTTCAGTCAGGAAGGAAAGAACTCAGTTGGTTTTGATATAACCAAAGAAGAGGGAGTTTTGCATTTGTTTGTTTGCATGAGCGGTCCACCTACTGTGTGGCCATGTTTGCAACATGGCCCACCTCTCTCTCTGAGATCAGTGTGAACCGCCAGGCTGTAGCTGTAGCTAGAGACAATGGCCAGCACTGCTGGGCCTTGCCCCATAGGCCCCAGAGGTTAATTTCATAGTCTTTTGTGGCATTGAAACTGCCAAAGAAAATGCTGCTTCATTTAGGGAAATAAAATTTCTGTATGGGTGTTGTTTTTTTTTTTTTCATGAGGAAAAAAGAGGATAGATTTTTGGAAGAACATAACTTAGCTTGCTGGCCTTGTTAGACAAGCTAAAACAGCCAGAGGTCAGTGCTCTTACAAGCATCACGTCTCAAACGTCTGTCTACCAATAATCACTTACATGCCATCTGAGGGGAAGTCCCCTCCCATTGTTATTTTTTTGCTCTAGACTGAGATATTTAAAAAAAAAAAAATCCCTGAGTAGGGAAATGATATTATTATTATTTTTTTTTAAGTCAGTAAATTTAGAAACTGTGGGACTTTTTTTTTTCTCTTTTGGTATTTTCCAATGCATTACTAATTATGGATGGGAGGTGACTTTGCTTTGCTGCTCTCCGGGTTATAAAAGGTACCAGGATGCTCAGTTAAATTTGCATTTTTAATAAACGACAAATAATTTTTTAGTATGAGTTCATTGTGCATATTCCACTGGGACACAGTTATAGTAAAAATGATTCATTCTTTATCAGAAATTTAAGCTTAATTGAGCATCTTGTCATTTTAGTTGCTAAATCTGGTGACCCTAACTTACTTCTATAATAAAAAAGGCTGCCCAAGAAGCCTGGGAGTTTTTATGATCATTGAAGGTCACTATCAGTTTTGAATCCAGACAGAACAATCTAGGAGATCAAACTGGAAATAGAATCAGATTATTCATACAAAGGTGGAAGGCATCGTCCTTTCCCATTTCTTTATCTTTGTGTGGCTAGTGCCAGGATCCCTTTCTGTTGGGAGTGACCCTCGTAGCTCTAGTGGAGCTCAAAGTCATACTTTGTAAACCACCTGGATGACTTCTTTGTTCTGGTTCTAATTCAGATGATGAGGTCAGAAGTCCTTGGCCTCCACAGGGTAACTTTGGACCCTCTTGAATTCTTGCTTCTATAAAATTCCTGTCTGGCCTAGTGAAGTGGGCTCTGCTTAGGCATGTGTCTGAGAATAAGAAAAGCCATCATGTACCGAGTGCCTCAAGGTACCACGCCTTTACCTTCATTACCTACATGAGTTCATGCTGCCCAGCAACCTATGGGACAGGTTTGTTATTCTTCTGTTACAAATGAAGAAATGAAGGCCCAGAGAGATTGAGTGCCATACTGCAGTTCCCAGAGCCATGGAAAGGCAGACCTGGGATTAGCATTCAGTTCCCTCTGACTCCAAAACCCCTTTGTTTAATCTCTGTGCTACCACATGTGGTACCCTTAGATCCCCACTCTTCCACTGCCTCCCGGGCCCCCAGTGTGACTTGACATTGGAATCATCCCTTTATCTCCTTGTTCCTCACGGCTGGAGTTGATAGAGCACTTTTCTGTCTGAAATTGGCCCTAAGTAATCTTTGTTCATGTCGTGCGGCATTGCAATAGACACAGAAATTTGGGCAAGGGAAGATGTTAACTTTGGATGTTTCCTATTTTATATGAAAATGATTAAACCAATGGGGGAAAAGAGCCCAGGCACTTTATTACCACATTTTAAAATGTGTCATCATTTTAATATCTTTAAAGAGCCTGAAGAGACTTTTAAGCATTAGACTGTAAATAGCTAACAGCTCCAAGATGGGCTTACATAGGAATCACATGATTGCTCCGAAATGGCCATTTGTCTATGTTCCACAGGGCTGCCGTAGTGCTTAGCCAACTGTTGTGACAAAGACAGAGACCTCAAAAAAAAAAAGAAAGAAAGAAAAAGACAGAGACCTCTCTTTCCCACAGGTTCCCCCCTCACAGCTTTCCACTTGGTAAAGAAGTGGCAAAGATATACAGCCCCTCACCATTTTCTTTTTGAACCAATGCTTGCTCCCCCTGGTTCACTTCTTATACAAAATGATTTGTCAGCATTTTGAGCTCGTCAAGTAAAGCTTTACTTGTTCCAGCTGGGAAAGTTCATGAATTTATCCATTCCATTCCCATCATCTGCTGTGGCCACAGTTGTTAAGTGTAAAATATCTCTATGGGTGTGGTCTACCAAACATCCCAATGGCATTTTTCAAACCGTGTGTGATGGACCCAAGGGTCTGGAAGAATGTCTTTCCTAGGGTCACACTGGAACACTGCCTCTGGTGAAGTTATCCCACCCTCTCTCCTCTGACTTCTAACACGCCTCTCATCTTCCTACCCCCTGGTCGTCGTGTCTGGGTCTCCTTTCTTGCTCTCGCCTCTCTCTTCATCTGGCTCCACATCCCCGTCGCACTACATTTCTCCTGCTTCTTGTTTCCTTTCACCACGCACTCCTCAAAGTTTCCAAAATCAAGTCATTCTAATTCTAAAAGGAAATTGAAAACAAAAAAAAAAGGTAAACGAGGAAAACAGCAGATCAAACTGAAAGGGGTATACTGTTAGAATCTTCCTCAGCCCTACATGTCTGAGAAAAATCATCTTGTTCTCTTCTCTGAGAGGAGGGCAGCCCCGGCCATTCCCCACTCCTCACATTCCTCTGCCCTTTCGGAACACCTCTGCCCACTGCACGTCTAGCTTCGTCAATTCATAAACGTGGTAAACCTGGACATTTTTAATCTCCTTCCTTTTGGGTGATGGAATGCTGCTGCCAACAGAGGTTTCCGGAACAATTAAGTAAGTGATAGTCTTGGAAGATTTCAGAAGGGGCGCCTGGGTGTCTCAGTGGGTTAAAGCCTCTGCCTTCAGTTCAGGTCATGATCCCAGGGTCCTGGGATTGAGCCCCACATCAGGCTCTCTGCTCAGCAGGGAGCCTGCTTCCTCCTCTCTCTGACTGCCTCTCTGCCTACTTATAATCTCTGTCTGTCAAATAAATAAATAAAATCTTAAAAAAAAAAAGAAGACGATTTCAGAAGAAGCTCTGGAAAGACATTATTGATTAGTCTGTGCCCTTGGCATTTCATTGTCTCTGAGGGGCTCAGAAAACAGAAGCATTTGGCCTATAATCTGCTCTTCCTTGGGAGCAAGAGAGTAAATCCTGTATTCTTGTTTCCCCGTCTGTGAGAAGGGTAAAAAAATCATCCTGACTTTGTAATATTTGTTGTGAGGATTCAGTGAGTTGACATTCATAACTCACTTAGAACAGTGCTTAGCATATAGTAACCATGGTATTAGATAAGTAAATATAATAAAGCCCCCCAAAACCCCCCAAACAAACAAACAAACAAACAAACAAACAAAAAAAACCATAACATCCTGTCTGACACCTTCATGATCCAAAATAAGTCCAAGTGGCATTTTGCAAGGATTGCACAATAACACATTCCATAATTTCACTCAAGGACTTTGACAGTCTGGTCTTAGTATACCTGTATTTGGCCAGACTGATTATTTCCCTTTCCAATTCATTCAGAAGCCCTTCCTCCCTCCCCTCCCCTGTATCCACCTGCCCTTGCTGCCCTTACTGCATACTGGCTGTCAGCTCGTGTGGCCCAAGTGTTACTGGACATCGATTTAAGGGCAAAGCCTTTTTCCTCTTCTAGATCATAAGCTTCTTTGGGGGAATGAGGGCCACATTTCTGATGGTTATGTATCATTCTTCATGCCCTGTGCATAAATGGCTCTCCATCAGTATGTTTTGATTGGCTCATTTGAGCTTTTGCAGACTAGGAAATTGTTGGCCTAGAGTCAAGTGGCACCTAGTAGAATCTTGCCTCTAGGCCTCATCGATGTGTTCTGTTGAAAGTCCATTATCTCCCTGTTTTGTGTTAGTTTGGGAACCCCCAGGACAGGCCAGGGGAACAAAGCCATCGTGAAGCGTGTGCAGGGGCCAACGGGGGTTGGTCCTGTGCTGGGATTCTAATGGGGGCTGAAAGGAGGTAGGCCTGTAAGCAGAAGGCTGCAGGCATTGGCTTGCCATGACTACCAGGAATCTTGTGAAAGGGTTAAAAAGGGACAGTTAAAATACACATTTTTATTATGCAAAGTGCTGCCTCTGAAAATGTCCCAGCTTTGCAGGCCTAGTGGGTGAAGGACTAAACACAGAGCTGGGAAAAGCACAGGCAGGTGGCTGAAAGGTGCAAGACGGAGAAATCAGCATATCACTTGGGGGCACTCTCTAAAGTGAGGCAGTGGAGTGTTGTCATGCATATCCTGGGCAAGTTTTGGTGGGTGGAAATATAAAATTACATGGGAAAAACTGTTTTCTGTGAGTAAATTCTAGCCCTTCAGCACAGTAGTACGTATGTCCACACTTTTAGAGATCTATTTACATGGACCCCCGTGACCATGAGCCCTCATGCGTTAGAGGTACAATTGGCAAAGACAGCGGAAGAATAAAAAAAAATACTACGTTTTTTTTTTCCCATTTGTGGGTAGTGCTTGATATTGGAGATGTATGGTTTTAGTAGCCTTGACCAGTAGATGTGGCAATGTGAGAATTTCAAAACGGGAAGCAAGAATACAGAGAGGAGAACCATCTATTGTTTCTCGGGGCTTGTCTTCCCAGCAGCCCTCTGCGCAGAAGCTGTTCCTCCTTCCAGGAGAGCCCAGGGACAAGATGACTAGGCTTTCCTGACCGTAGACAGGAATACACAGTCAGCCTATGGCAGTTGAGCCTGGCTGCCCGTGCAGCCGAGGGCAAGACCTATTAGAGGCCCAGAGATGTGGACATTCGTTCACTTATGTCTTCGTTCTGCCGCAGACTTTTACTGAGCCCTTATTATGTGCCAGATCCTGGGTTGAGCCCCTACTTGTGACCTCACTGGGCCTTGAGTCCAAGGCCTTGGCCATGAAGGGTGGTGTTCCTTAGAGAACTGGGAGGCCTTCCAGATAGGAGGAGGCTCAGTGCAAACAAAATAGCTCTGGAGAAACTGAGCCCCGAGGCTGAGGAAGTGATGTCCCAATGCTCTGCCTCCAGAGAGCGAAAGTGGGAGCAGAGACAATCTTCTGAGAGGCTGAACTTGACCTTTGACTGTGACGTTCATTTACTAAGAGAACATGCGGGAGTTCAGAGACCCTGCTGACCAGGATGTGCCGTTGAAGCCAGCCAGGAGCGGCAGGAAAAGAAGCGAGAGAAGGAGCTAGCGCGGGCACCTGCAGTCACCAGCGGCCGGGAGAGTTTACTAACCTCCTAGAGGAGCAGGAGTAAAACCGCCCCCGTAGTTGTATACATTGTCACTCACTTTACAAGGGCCCGAGAGAGCAGCAAATTACATGTAGTTTACCTACAGTGCGGTTTGGGTCGATCTCAAGTAATCTCTTATTTTATGTTTTTTCTTTTTTTATAGGTTTTATTTATTTACTTATTTATTTTTGAGAGAAAGCGCGCGCATGAGCAAGGGGGAGGGAGAGGAACAAGCCGACTCTGCACTGAGTTCAGAGTCCAGCATGGGGCTTGATCTCACAACCCCGAGATCATGACCTGAGCCTGGATCCAGAGTTGGATGCTTAACCGATTGAGCCACCCAGGCGACCTTGTTCTATGTTCTAAAGTCTACTCAGACAGTATTAGGCTGGACCATCAACTGTTCGGGTAGACTGAACAGCTGTCTGTCTGCAACCAGTTGACATTGGTGGGCAGGGCATACTCTTGATGAAATTTCCAGGCCTCGTCTTCTAGACTCTTTGTTCATCCCCTGTAATCGTGGGCATCACGAAGTCTTTATCATGAATTGCAAATAAGTTTGTCTTTCCTGGTATATTATGTGCTTTTTTAGGGTAGGACATCCTATCCTGGTCATCTCCAGCGCCTGGCATAGGGCCTGGCACACGGTGAGCCCCAGAATCAGGACTGTCCATTTTGGAGATGCGGGTCTCCCACCCAAGCTGACCCTGGGCTCACTTGACATATGCTTCCTTCTGTACCTTCCTGCTTTCAAGTGGCATCTTCTAATGATAGAAAAGATTCTTCATAACTTATTTTCCTTATATCACGTAAATAATATATTTGAGATACAGACTTTAGTGTTTCATGGTGTAGATTAATGTTGAACGTACTTTTTCCTCCTAGAGTGTGACTATTCTTTTTACTGGTTACTTCACATTTTCATTCCTACCAATAATTTTTTTCAGATTGTCAAGTTTCCTTTTCCCTTGAAGTTTATGTCACTTTACTGGCTACTTTAGACCTGTTACTCAGTGCTTTACCTCCCTCATCCTTGTGCCCTGCCACAGTTCCTCCTCACAGCTCTGCCATACCGTGTTCTTATTGCAAATGAGGCACCAAACCTACCTCCTCTCCTAGCATTTCTGTTGTCTTCAGGTGAAACTGGTTCCTGCATCTTTGCCTCTCCCAGTGCAGTTAGCACTGCCAAACACGCCAGTAGATGCTCGACAAACTTATGCTCATGAGGTCCCATTAGTGAGTTGAAGTAATTAGTAGCAGGTATTGGCTCATTAAGGAGCAATAGCAGATGTGAGCAAATGCTTAAGCATTTTGTGGGACTACCTGGATTCTTTTTTTTTTTTTTAAAGATTTTATTTATTTACTTGAGAGAGAGTGAATAAGCGAGAGAGAGCATGAGCAGGGGTGGGGGGAGCAGCAGAGGGAGAGGGAGAAGCAGACTCCCTGCTGAGCAGAGAGCCCAATGGGGGACATGATCCCAGGACCCCAGGATCATGACCTGAGCTGAAAGGCAGATGCTTAATGGACTGAAATACCCAGGCGCCCTGAAACTACCTGGATTCTAATCCTGAGATCCTCATGAGGGACTTTTATGACTTGGAATCATCTGCTAAACTTCCCTGTGTCTCAACTGCTTCATCTTTACAATGAGGATAATATTAGTGCCTACATAATAAAGATGCTGAGAGGCTTAGCACAGCACCTGGGCCCATAGGGACAGCTGTCATCGCCATCACCACCACCAGCTGTAGGTATCCTGTATCAGAAGTTGGAGTCCGGCTAAAGAAAGTTAAGTTCCTCTGGGTTGTAGTCTTGTGAAGTCTGGACTGGAATGCACCTTCTTGGATTCCTCATGGAGTACCTTGTGCCCTGCCCTTTTTCTACACAGGGGGCATGTCTGCTTCAAGACTGTGGAGAACATCTTAACTAAGATATTGTTTTGTTTTACTTTTTATCCTTGACCTCTGTTTATCTGTTGGTGTGTCAGATTCTCAAAGGGGGATGTCCATGACCCAGGTTGGTTAGCCATCACAGAGGGAGCCATTGATGATATTTCTGTGAAGAAGAGTGAGAGGAACTATGTACACAGCAGAAATGTACACCCAGGACACACAAGTGGGGCTCTCCACAGCAGTTACCATCCTACTGCCCCTTAGAACATAACACTGACACGTCTGAGTGTTTTCAGGGGCCTCTACTAAGTGCCAGGCACTGAGCTAGGTCTGAGACTGGAACCATGACTGAGACGTGGTTCCTGCCACGGAGGTGCTCAGGGTTAGATCAAATTCTTTTTATCTTTTATGAAACAATAACTGAATAATTTTATTGCTCATTAATAAGTAAGACTTATCTCCCCAGTTGTTCTTACTGTGTGTTAGTACTGCCCTGTACACTCTCACAAACAGTGCTCTTTGTCCCAGCACTACCCAATAGAAGCAAAGGGTGCCAGGTTGTAAGGATGAGGTCAGGGTTTTTGAAGACAGTGGGGAGGAAGCAGCAGGTTTGTGTCAATGTGATGAAAGCCAAGCAGTCCTCGTTCCAGTGCACTCCGTATCTGTGTCTAGATCGTTAGGAGAGGACTACAGGCAGTTTTTGTCATAAACCTCCTTATGCCTAGGCTTGGCCTGCATTCAACTCTAATAAAAATAGCAGTAAATGTTAGGACTAGAAATAAAAGGAGGCACAGGTTACTTACTAGAACTTTTTCTACAACTGAGTACATTACATATTGTATCAGCCAGGACCCCATCAGGATGGCACTTTAATTAGGATCATTCAGAAAACCTGAATACTAAAAAAAAAAGCCCTTGTAATGGAGTGGACAGAGGTGCAGGGAGACCACAGGACTTGTGCAGTATTCTGGGGCCAATAATCATTGTCTCCATCAGTACCCCTAGACTGAAAGGGCAAGAAGATGGGCTGGATTTTGGAAACAGGAGACAGGGAGGCTGATCAGCAGGATCTGAGACTTTCTGTCAAAAGGCCTGGGCAACCCACAGCCTACAGCCATTATACCCCCTCCAGTCCCCAGCTAGCGCCTCCCAGTGGCCAGGCCCAAGAAAGAGTCCTGTTGATGTGGTCCACCCAGGTCAGATTCCAAAGCAGACATCAGGGTGAAGAAGGATGGAGACTAAATCTGGAGTGACCCACAGGAATATACCCGGAAGACATGTTTGCATGTTTGATTTTAGAGGTGGGAGTGTGTATTTCAATTTTATCTGTTTTGGCAACCTCCATTTTTAATAGGTTTCGAAGTATTTCTGCCATAGTTACTACCTCATCAATTTGATGATCTCAGTTATTTTTCTCAGTGTCTTATTAGGTTAGCCCATTGGGGGGTTGGGGAGAATTGTGTATAAATTAGCTTGTTTTCGTCCAGAGTGCACAGAGAATAAAAATGCTATTCTTCAGAGATTCTTTTTACAAAGAGAGTTGCTTCATTTCCCCTCCTCTTCACTGCTTTCTCCTACTGTGCTTAGGCCAAGAGTATATTACATTTGGAGACTTCTAGCATGATGTTTCCCAAACCTTTCTCAGCCAAAAACTCCTTTGGGAACCCAACTAAACTTCCTGGTTCCCTTTTGCTTTGAATACCAAGACCCGTATTACCCAACAAGGCTATTTTTATTGCTTACAAATATTTTTATAATTAGCTTAAGACTCAAAAAGGAAACAAAGGTAAACAGACTCTAATTATTTCAAGTTCTAACCAATATGAGTGGATAGTAATCTTTGAGATGGTATTATTATTAAAATACAATAAGGTAGTCAAATTAAATATCGAGTCATAATTGCCAAGGAACATCTGTGACTCCAAAAAGGCTAAATAAACTAGAATTTAAAAGTTAATCACTGTGCCATAGGAAACATGATTATGGCCCATTTCAGCACAGTGTCTGGAAGTCACAGTGTGGACTCTTTGAGTTACTCACCGGTGTTCATTCATCTTACTGTGACAGTCAGCATAAACCCCTTAAGTCACTTTCAAAAGGTAGGTCATTTCCTGGAACAGCTATCCTACCGCTATTCAGTGCACCATAGAAGTGCCCCACTTCTCTATGCAGCCCTTTGACCCCTTCTCTTTTTCATATACCTCGTACATCTTTATCCAGCCTTATGTCTGTGGTCATCCTGTTTTACTACACTGCCCTAAAGTCACTGAGAAATTCTGATCAGAACTTCACTGAATTGGGGATCTAAGAAATGCTAAGGGAATTCTCATTATTGACTTCAACTATATGCTTTTTTTTTTTAGATCCATAGGAGAGATTTCTCTAAATCTTGGGTTGCCCTTTCTGAAATTCTGTAGCAAGAACTGTATCTTCTCAGCCCTTTTCCCTTTGCCCTGCACCCCATCCCAACCCAGCAAACATTTTCTTCTGTGCATTGCAAGGCAATGCTACTGTTATCCTTAAGTGTTTGAGGTCTTATGCTGGTGATGGGCTAGGCCTCTAGCCAGTGGATTCATTCATTCACTCTTTACTGACCAATACTGTGTGTCACAGACCAGGCCACTGTGGATTCCCTGAAAGGCATGCGGAGAGACTGAAGGCCTAGCAGTAGAGTCATGCTGTGACTCCCCTGACAAGCTTTCCTACCTCCTTTTTTTTTTCTTTTTCTTTTTTTTTTAAACAGTACCTCTGTTTTCCCATCTGGATCTGGATCTATGTCTGTATGGTTCATATGAGGTTGATGTTACCCTTCAGCTCTAGAGGTTAGCTCTGAACCTGGATCAGACCAAGCAGAGTTTCAGTGATTGGTTTAAGAATAAATATATGAGTCAAGCTAAGGGTAGGAGAACCCATCACAAGAGTTTGGCTGGAACTACGGGGAAAGAGGGGCCCCCTCTGTCTGCTGGGGTCACTAAACAGGTAGAATGTCAGCCCATAGCCAGCATGTAGGGGAATCCTGCTGAAGACCGCCAGCACTCTGAAAGCAGAGCTGAACTGTGGGGAAGATATTCCATCAGAACTCAAGCACTTGGTCCACCTATCTTGAAAGTGTGGCCCATTAGCAGCTCAACCTTTTGTTTTGTCCATCATGACAACTTGAGTTGGCACTCTGTCACTTATAACCCAGACTCTTAAGTAATATATCCACACATCTGAGAATTCAACCCTTTCAGGAACCTGCAGCCCCGTGGAGACCACAAGCTACTAAGAAGATAGTATAGTCAGCTTAAGCTGCAAGTCCCAGAGAATGAGAGTGTTTTTTCCTTGTCTTTAGCACTAGAAAGCAGGATGACACGCATATGGAATTTGGGAATTCCAGGAGGAGACTTGGGACTGATAACAAGGTGTATCACCAGCTGCATGTGACATCTGTGATTAAATGTTAAAGGCCCGTGAAGTCTGGGTTTTACCTTATGGGGCAAAAAGCATTCTAAACGATTTAGGGGTTTTCACATTTAAACAAGTTAATGTTAAAAATATATATATTTTTTGATACCATAGTGAAAGAGGTCAAAATCTAACATGATGGTAGCTGTGTTAACAGGAACCTGGCATGAAAAACGGAGTCACCATAGTCCGTATTAATGAAACATTAGTTGCAAAGCTCTCATTCAGCCAGTGTGCCTGGCTTGAGCCGGTACATTTTGAGAGGATGTGGAAAGCAATTGAAATGATTAAAAGCATGGAAAATCAGATCTCTGAAAAACGATGAAAGCAGGGTATTTAACCTAAAGAAAAGAAGATTGAAGGGACAAAATAAATGGTACTTAAGTATAGGAAAAGTTCTTATAAAGAACAAGGTGGCAGATGCTGGCCTCCTCCCCTGAGTATATTAAGAAAAAAAATAGCCTTAGACATTTCATTTGTACAGAGCAAGGATTTTTTTCAAGGATTCTTCTAGTGGGTGAAGGTTGGACTAGATAACCTTTCAGATTCCTCTTCACTGAGATTCTGATTACCAGATCGTGGATTTGCTTTCCAAAAGAATTTTGAAACCACCTGCTGCGTATCTTAAACTGTAAGATGAACAAACACTGGCTGGCTTGGTTTAGGTGTGGCTTCTGTCCAGAGGGTACTTCCAACACCCATACTGTGCCTGTAAAGAAGCAAATATCGTGTATGGACAAACAGTATCAGACAGACAAAGAACGGAAACAAAAAATGTAATGATAAAGCTGAGGACTCTATTTTCTACTCCTTCATTTGCTGCTGTTGGACAGAACCTTATAATTCATTTCTGCATTAACTATAGAAATGAAACCCATAATGTGATTGTTCAGCATTGGTATCATTTGGAGCGCTAGAATTAAGTGTATGGGTTCCACTGAGTCTGGAGCATTTAATGTTGACGCTGGGGAAGGATCTGGCTTATTGCTTACTGTAACTTGACCAGACTCATTGACATCCAGAGACTTCAAACCAAGACTCAGGAAAATGGATTTCACCTAGGGAAATAATTCTAGTTTTATACATGGAAAGCCTATTCTAAAGAGCAGTAGTGTTGGCATTATTAGTACTTTGATGGACCCAAACCTATTTAAAAGTTAAGGTTAAGAAAAACATTTCAGGGCCACAGGTTGCTCCACTTTCTTCTCTGCGACTTGGGCCATTGTCTCAAGTTCTGTGTGGCAACACAGGATGCTTTGTACAAGCACGAGCTCCCCGGGCTGTAGTTTTCCTGCGCCCACGCATGTGCTAATTAGCTCCACGACTGGCTTCTGCAGTTTCCTTGGCCACATTGCTGAGACACTGCCGTTTCCATGTATTACACACCAGCAGTCATTTCCTCCATGGAGCCCACATGGTCACTTAAAAGTAATTTATCCAGGAAGCTTTCCAACGTTTAAGTGAATCTGCTAATAAGCAGAGGTTGACTGACTTCTCAACCAGTTATTCTAAATAAATTCAACTGATAATTTCTAGATCTTAGTTTCAAGTTACAGGGAGTAACTGGGGAGAGGGAAGAATAGCAGGTCTGAGAGTCATTGAATGTATTGGGGGAAGGGTTTGCTGAGTGTGGTGGTTTTGATACAAAGGGACCTGACAATACCCCACCCAAACTCATGTCCCAGTTGAATTATGTAAGAAAAATCGACTGAGAAACACAGCCGAACAAGCAAACAAACCAGACACCTCTAAACAATAAGAATCCAACGTCTAAAAAGAGTGCACGTTATGTGTTTGCTTTTTAAAAACTGATATAGAAATAAGAAGCTAGTTTCTAGGTTTATTTCTACACTTGCTCCCTGACCTTCATCTCGTTGAAAGATTCAGGGTATCAGATTCTTGCCCATAATTTCCTTTCAACAGAACTTACTGTATTACCCACCCACCCCCACCCCCCAACATAAATGGCTAGAACAGCTGGCTCTTTCACTCCTGGTATGCACACACAGGGACACAAAGGAGATACACACACACACATATGTATAATATACATCTCTGCATATATAAACACACACTTTGGTCAATTATTTTTTTAGCAGAATAAAGGTCATTAATCAAAATACAATTCATTTTAACAGTCAGAGCTTGACACGAGATCATTATTTCAAGAAAACCCGGAGAGACTAAGATCCCTTTCATAGTATTGTTTTCTTTCTAAACCTCTGTAGGGTGCATGGCTCTTCTCCACTGAGAAAGTTAGGGACAGTGCCATGGAGCAGCCTTGTGGCCTACATGTGAAAAGACCCAAGTTCTCTTGGGGGAATAGTTCATGCCACATATCCCCTCACCTCACAGAAAGAGAAGATTTTACATCGGTTGCATTCCCAACTCTAGGCTGTCTGTAGTTAGCCTCAGGGCAAAGAAAACAAAAATGATTTCCCCCCACTTCTCAGAAGAAAAACTCAAGTGTGGAGAAATACAGCTATAAACCTTTCTCCAATTCCACCGCAGTTCGTTTCATCTTCTTTTTTCTGGAATGTTTTGTAAGCTAAGAAGAAACATTTCCAGTTCATCTCATCTATGTGAAACCTTTCTTTGGAAAGCCCAAGAGATCTTCATCCCCCATGAGAGATGATGGCAAGGCTGGCATATATTTTTCCTTCCAAATGAGTAGGACATAGAGGTACAGCATAGCAGAGTGATCAGACAATAGCTGGGCAAATGAAAAAGACCCCAGGAGCCCTGTCCACAACCTGTCTGCCCAGTGATTAACCAGTTAGTTAGTTGTTTCCTGACTAAAATCACCTCACTCTTTCTCCTGTTGAAAGCTCGTTCTGTTACAAGCCTGCCAGCCAAACATGTAGCTTCTTGACCCATTTGGGGCCAACCAGGGGCTCCCAAATTAGTCTGTAACCTCTGACCCTCTATTCTTAGGAAATTAGGCATATTCATATTCTGTGAGTAAATAAGAATAGAAATAGAAAATTGGGCAAAGGCTATAAAATGGTAGATTGTAGAAGACAAAACTTGAGTCTTCGACTTTACAAGTTTTTAAGGAAAAAAACAAAACAAAACAAAACAAGTCTTTAAGGAAATAATAATAAATACAAAATGAGCTACCACTCTTACCCATCAATGTCGCCAAAAGAAACAAACACCCTACCAAAACCTGAACCAGAACCAAATAAAAAAACTCCTCAATGTGGGTGAGCCTGTGAGGAAACAAGAACTCACATTGCTAATGAAAGAGTAAATTGGCACAGTCGCTTTAAAGAATAATCTGGTAGCATCTAGTTAGACAGGAATGCACACACACACTGCAGTCCAATAACTACTGCTCTAGATGTGTGCCTGAGAGGTATTCTGTGCCCCACAGGTAAGATTACATACCCACACCTCCATATTTGTATTTATTAAAAAAGACTGGAAGAATGAATACCAAATTCTTGATCATGGTTGTCACCAGGAGAAGGAAATACAATGGCGGTGCTTTGGCTTGATACATTTTTTAATGTACAAGACCAAGGATTATTTAAAGACTGAAGAAAATGTACAAACAGGGTCTGTTATCATTTTCTCTGTATCTTCTGAATGTAAAATGTTTGCAGAATTAGGAAAGAAGATCGTCCTATACATGTCTGTGCAGTCAGCACACTTTAGTCCTGCCGCCATTTTATGACTTGCATATTTCCAGGCCCCCAGGCACAGGGGCTTTCCTTTCTGCCACCTACGTGTTTCACCACGACTGACTTACCTGCCTGCAGCTGCTGATAAACTCAGGGAGGGCGGTGCAGGTAAGACCCGACAATGTAGAGAATTATAGGAGAGGCCTAGAATCTTTCCCTTCCCCCCCCTCAGCTTTTCAGAGGGCTGGAAAATTGCCTAATATAATTATTTTGTCTAAACGAGGAAACTGTGGTCTGGAGAGGCTTGTTCAAATTCACCTGCTAACCAGCATAGGTACCAGAATCTGTGACTCTTGATTTTCCAGTAACAAAAGCTCTGGAATGTGGGAATAAATGGAAATTCTACTTCCTGAGCCTTCACTGTGGACAACCAGGCTCCCCACCCCAGGTTTGTCTTGTGGAACTAGCCATGAGGGCAGCCATACTTGAAGAGACAAGGAGAGAAGTGAGAAGTCTACGTGGTCACTGCATTCCGGGAAGCAGTGTAACAGAGGTGAAGAGGTTTATCAGAAGTCACACTTTCCTGGGTGTGTATCCTGGCTCTTCCACTTCCCAGCTGTTTCACCTTGGCTGGTATTTAACCTCTCTGTGCCACTGTAAAAGTGAGAATAATAAGATCACCTATTTCAGGGGCCGTAATGAGAGTTAAAGAGTTAACGATGTACTGTGTAAGAATGGTTCCTGGTATACGTGCTTGACAAATGCTGGCTATTATTATTACATCACTCCTAGAACAAACTATTGAGGAAACTGAATCTTTAATTATGGTTCTGCCTTCTTTTGCCATAAACCACATACCTATCTCTCAAAGCTGTCATTAGTATCTTCCTTCTTATTTGACGCGGGTGAGTCTCAGTTTTGCAGTTAAGAAGGCAGAATTTTAAAAAGTAAGGTATTTTGTGGTCCAGAACAATGTTGTAAATGTGTGATGCTGGTTGTGTTTTCTTTTCATTATATTTCATCCAACACTTATTTTTCCCTTTTGGTACACGTGGGGCCACACAGAAGGCCGCTCAGCTGTGACATTGACCATAGGAGACAGCTCTTTCTGTTGGAGGTCTTACTGTCTAATACTCAGATTGCCATCATGATGCTCTCCAATCAATCACCAGCAAGTTCTTAACATTTTTCAAGAAGGAAATACCCCCAAACTCCTGTAGTCATTTTGACAGATGCCTTGAACTTTAACATAAGATGATCACATATTTCCACTTGCTGCCAAATTTGTACCTATTATATGGAGATTTGTACCTCATAAATTAGATTCTCTTTTCCTATATCAGTTTATGGAAACTTCTGCCATTGTATATGAATTCCAATGTGACTTCCAGACATCAGCCCATTCACTAGTAGAGAATTCATTCTCAGGTTTGCAAATGAGGTAACTATATCTTCATTTGTTCCCAGTGCCTCCTTCCCCAATAATGCAGTTCTAAAAGATGGATTTCTATAGGGTAGGATATTATAAATTTCCTTTTCATGGTTGTGGAAAAAAAACTTATTTTTTATAAATATTACAGTAAACTTTCTCATCTACTCTAGAAAAGATCCATTCTCTAAACCTGAGATAAATTCCTTTGTCAAAGTAATGAGAGGGTGATTTCACTTGCAGTCTTACTTACTAATTTATTCCATAATTTGGGTGTTAATCTTGCTGTCAGATGAATACAATCAACTTTTGGACTCAATTTCTTCCTGTTCAGGGAAGAATTTCTATAGCAAATTCCCACTTAATTGCCTCTTTTGTACACACCCACATCTTATTTTCATTTGTGCCTAGCCTAGCTCATTGTAACCTATAATTGTCCAGCTCAATGAGAATTTTTTTTTTTTTGAAGATTTGATGCTTCCAGGTACCAAAATTACTTCGATTTAAAGTTGCAGGGGATAGTTTGTTGATATGTAAATCAAACCTTAAATACTTTGAAGCCTCTTTCATGATGGATGACTGAAATGGACCACAGTTTGTTCAGTGTGGAAGTAAATGCTGAGATTAGTCATTTACAGTATCCGGCTTTGTGGAAGTGGGGTGCACTCTTCCATTCTTATGGTTATTTTTTTCCCTTTTGGCCATTGTTGTCTTGGTCCAAAAATGTCCTTTTTCCTTTGATGCCTAGCTTTCGGCAGCTATTCCATAGTTGTCATTCCATGAGATCTCAGGTTGAGTTTTTAAGAATTTAACCTGTCCGGGCTCTGTCCCAGACCTGCTGAGTCAGAATCCCTAAAGGCAAGACAGGAGTATTTGTGCTTTTGAAAACCTCTTTGGGAGGCATTCAGCCAAAATTGAGAACCACCCTCTGATTGCCTAGGTTAGAAATCTTTCCTTTGTGAATAATTGAAACCCACCGAAATTGTCATAACAAAAAAGAGAAATTTACCAGGAGGAAGCAGGAGACTTTAGCAAAACCTAAGAGCATGAGACCCATCTGGGCTTCATAAGAGATCCAAACCTGGAAATGGAGCAGGACCCAGGCAGCTGCTCTGCTTCTCTCCAATAATCAGCTTCCTTCTTTTTCTCTTTCTCTGCTGACCACTTTCACCACTCAGCAAGCACTTGGCCATACATGGTACCTTTTTGGTACCCAAGTTTACAGAGCCTCAGTTCAGTGGACTAACTAGCACCTCTCAGTCTAAGTTTCTGCAGGAACATATAGTTGGCCTAGCATAGGTGATTGAATAGCACTGTTCCATCATGGCTGCCAAGGGCCCCCGTGTGTGAGTTCAGACTGGAGGCTGTTCAGATATCTCAAAGTATTTCTCTATACTTTCTGTATTCTTATTCTCCATCCTACCCTGGCATCTATACCAAATAACTTTATTTCTGATTTCAGCCTCATTGCCAAAATTTTCATGTTGACGGAAAACGAGAAGCAATAATTTCCATGTATTAGGATGATTTAACCTTACAGAAGCCACTAAGCCAAACATTGAATATACTCTTCTCTGTGTTTAGTTCTCCCTTTTATAAATATGCATCAGTTTAAGTGTTGAAAAAATTAGAGCCTTGGCAAATCTGCTTCTCCCAAGTAGTAAAAATTGAAAAGTTGAGTAAGATAATAGTCTAATGACATAGTCATTTTCTATGATGCATATACTTTTAATCACCAAGATAATGTTTAAAGGAATTGAGGTGGTTTATCACAGGCAATGCTGAGATGTGACTTTATAATGATCTTTTATAGAAAAGTCTTCTGCCTTATCTTTGTCTACAAAAGGGTTAAAATAAAGGAGGAAATGCCTTAGGAGGAATATAGCAGTAATTGGCACAAGGCTCATATTCAGTAGTATTTCACCAATAGTGTTTACTTAGAAGTATTTATTAGAAATAACTTCCAGGTGTTTTGAAACATTGGAATGAGTTACCAAGGAGAGTAGAAAATCTTTCATTCTTTCTTCTATCATCTTGCCACCATCTTACATTATCTGGGATGGCCAAAGACATTCATGATACTTGACTCTACAAGAGATTAGAATTTGGTAGAAAATAAAATACAAAAGCGATGAGTAACACTTCCACCTTTGGTGTTCAGAGATCTCTACATGTTCTAATTTGTCCTGTTTCATTCTTATAGGGCAAGAAGAAGAAAATAGGGTTCACTGTCTTTATTTTACTGCTGTGTAAACAGAGGGTCAGTCATTCCTGCTATTTAGAATTCTAATTTTGCTGGTATTTTCAGCTTCAGGGAACGTGAAAACGACAATTTCCACTTATGGATGATGTCTTAATCTTGCAGATGCTGCTAAGATGGATTGGGCAGATAGAATGTTAAGATAAAGCACACCGTTAATGACTAAGTTAGAATTGAAAATGAATTTTGTCTCTTTAAAAGGACAACAAGAACCAAAGTGACTGTATTTCAGTAAACTATAATGCAAAAGAAAGGTATGATGGATTAAAATAAATTGTAAAAACATGTATTAGTGAAGGTTGAGCTATAAGCATGATACCATTGGAAAAATAAAAACAGATAAAAAGTGATAGCTGATAAATGATACCATATCGGATTAGCTTCATCATTAAATGGCATTAGCATTTACAGAATTAATTGTCAACTTCTAGAACATATCTTAAAGTATTAAGGGTCTTCATAAAGTTTTGTGGAAGTTTCAACTTGAATATTTTATGTCAAAGGTATAATAGAAGCAATCTGTAAGTAATGTTTTCAAGTAATTTGTAAGCTTATGACAAATACTGTATTATCTAGGGTCTTCAGTGCAGGTAACCAATCCAATGGAATTTATTGGTTAGGGTAATTGAGAAGTCTAAGGGGTGAATCTAACTGGGTTTCCAATAGTATATTATTATTTCTAGTGCTGTTTCCATCTCTCTGCTCTGCTGTCCTGTTGGTTTTAATCTCAGCAATTTCTGCCACATGGTGACAAAGTGGCTTCCCTGGTCCTCATCACTTAGGATCTCAAAAGACGTGGGGTCCTTTTTTTTTTTTTTTTTTGCCTTCAAGTCAGTACCCTCAAAGAGTCCATCTGACCCACTGGATTACTTTTTTACCCCTGTGGCAGAAAGACGGGGGCCCCAAAGGTGGGGCTGGGGCAGTTCTCCAAAGGAAAGGAAGGCTTTTGTTCCCAGAAAAGGGGGATGGGGTGTTGAGTAGGCAGAAAGAACAGCTGTCCCCCCATACATTACACAACTGCATGTCAGATACTTTCACATCCTTGGCAAAAAAAAAAAAAAAGAAAGAAAAAGAAAAGAAGAAAAAAGCCTTCACTAATGAAAATGAAAAGACAGCTTCAAATACTGTAAGTAGTGAAAGAAAAAAATTTGAAATACTTTTTAATATTCTCTCTAGTCCCCAGAGTTAAAACCAACTGTTACTTCCTCCTTGCTTCCAAATATTTTGCTTGCTTCTCTACTCTCACTTGGTTATCTTCCTTCTACAGATCCAGCTTCCTGAAATAGGGTGTGAACATTTGAAGACAGAACTTTCTCTTCCTTTATCTCCCGCCCCTCATCCAGTGCCTGGGACACAGAAGCCTCTTGATGTTTATTGAATATATGCACTGCTTACATTAGGATAAGAATAATTTTTAAAACTAAACTAGGAAAGGGCATTAGGGGAAAGCCCTTATTCTCTGTGAAGAAGGGTTTTCCTTAAGAAGCTCTTGGCTGCTCCGCTTCCTCATCACTCCTTCTCAGGGGAAGTGGAATGGCTCATCTGACTGCTGAGTCTAAGGAAGGTATCAGCGCCACAGAGGCATCGGGGCCTAATTTAGTTTGGCGTGTTGGGGGAAGTCCACTGTTGCTATGCGCCCACGCCATATCTTCTGTTTCCTCTGTTTCTTTTGATGGGCTCAGAATTCAGGTGGGAAATGTATATAATTTAATGGTCCCCTCAATCCTCCCAAAAATGTTCAGAAAGATCATATATATGTCTTTGAATGTGTGTAGAGAATGGATTTAAAAACTAAATATTTTGGCATGTTTTGTGTTATTTATTTATATCCTATCTTTTTCCAAAACAGATTTAAGATGGCTTCATCTTCAGCATGGTAATCTAATCCATGACATTCAAAAGCCACAAGGACAGAAAAAGAATTTTCCAAGACACCCTGAAGCACAACTTCATTTGATATGGTTTCCTAGCCTAGATTATAATCAGAAAGTCACTGACTCCTTTTATTGTTGTTTTTAAGCAAAAAAGGATCTTATTCCTCATCCTCTATCCTTTCTCATGATGACTGGCTTTACCACCTCAGAATCAATGTAGATTCCTTTCTTCTCTGCTGCCCCTTCCCCCCATCATCTATTCCATGATCAAGATTTCTCTCCTCAGTACCTCTCATATCCAGCCATACATTCAGTATCTAAGTTCACACCGTGAACTTTCTTTTGCCTGGTCTGGTCCTGCGCTCCCCACTCTGTAGTTCTTATTCCCTCTTCTGTACCATGGCCAAAGTGTTCCTTCCAGTGCAACAGCATGATTGTGTTACTGTTGTATTTGAAATCCCTCAGGGTCATTTTACTGCCTCTAGGATTAAGTCCAAGCTCCTTAGCATACATGCAGGGACCTCAAGGGTCTGGCAGCTGCCGAGTGCCCCAGCCATATCTCCTTGAATGGTCCCTCTCTCGGCCTCATTTCTCCATCAGCCCCCTCCCTTGCAAAGCACATACACTAGAGCCATTGTGAAGAACTCCGAGTACCTCTTCGGGGCTAGTCTATTTCACATTGTGGGGTTGTGTTGCTGCTTTTCTGCCTGTAATTTGCGCCTTCTAGCCTCTCCCAAAACTGGCCTAGCTGTCAAGACTCAACCAGAGCATCCCTCCTGTCTGAAGCCTTTTTGACAACTCACCTTTGGGAAGAAGCAAGCGGTCTCTTCTTTGTGTCCACTTCTGTGTCTTGTTGTCCTCAACACATATCTTCTTTCTTTCTTTCTGTTCTTAATGAACTGTTTGCAACACTGTTTGCCTCCGGTAGACCGAGAGGTCCTGGGCACAAAGTCCAAGTCCTACTCCTCCCGTTGTCTCTGACACATAACATGGTACGTGACACTTGAGAACCATCCCAGAGATGTTTGTTGACTAAATGCGTGTTTATATATGTGAACAAACAGCAGTGTCGGCATTGTTGTTAGTGGTATTCCTCTCCTTCCTACACCTTCGAGGATGTAGAATTAGCTTCTCCCACAAAATGGGTAAGAGGCTCTGTATTGCAAAGATTTGGCCATAAGAAGCAGGCTTGTGAACAGGAGCACGCTCTGCTTTACAGTAACGTCAGCTACTGATGTTAGCAGCCTCTGTTCCTTGCAGGATTGAGAGGGCTGTTGATCACTCTGGGCCTTGATCTTATAAACACCCACACAGGAGGATCGCATGGGAGCCCAAGTAGAGAATATCTATGTGGACTGAGACAGGACTTTGAAGCTTTAAAGAGGCTCTTCTTTCTGGAGTAGTTTAACTACTCATTTCCCCAGGCAGAGATGAAATAAATGCATTTGCCCAGTGTTCCACCCAGGCTTCAGAAACCAACAGGGCAAGAGAGAAGTTAAGAAGCGAAGACTGCTGGCCGAGTCAACCAGTATTTACCAAGTGACCACTGCATGGCCCGTGCTGTGGAAGGCACTGATGAGTTAAGCAAGAAGGATGATCGGTCCTCCCAAGAGTTTACAGTCCAAAGTAATTAAAGTCACTAAAACGAATAGACCTTATGTGTTGGGTTCTGATGATAAATGTAGATTACTTTTATTTTTTGATTATATAGAAATAGAAAATATTCGGCAAAACACAATTTTCTTACAGTTTAAAGCAGCTGAAAAATGAAGAGTCTGGGGTATATTCATGGTCTAAATCAGAGATT
Source organism: Mustela nivalis (assembly GCF_964662115.1). Lineage (NCBI taxonomy): Eukaryota > Metazoa > Chordata > Mammalia > Carnivora > Mustelidae > Mustela > Mustela nivalis. The sequence goes on along the minus strand of NC_139025.1, from coordinate 33,000,412 downwards.
GCAGCTTGGTGCCCACTGGGCCAGAATCCTATAACATTTTCAAATTCAGGAAATTTTTAATAAAAATTAAGATTTCTTGCTTGTGGTTTCTGTCTGGCTTCTAAATCTATTTGACTTTGTGATCTCAGTCTAAATGATTCACACATGACTTAGTGGTTTTTGGAAGAACTGTATAAAGGCTTTCAACTTTGGATAAGTGGATTCTCATATAAACACAAAGTATATTTAACTCCCTTGCGAGTTGCTAGCCATAGTGCATAGGTTTATTTAAAAACAAACCCCCCAGAATGGAAGATCCATATTGCCTTTGTTTCATAGTTTAGGTGTTTAGACCTGGGATCCACAAACATTTTCTGTAAAGAGCCGGATCATGAATATTTTCGGTTTTGCATTGCAGGTTATATGGTGTTTTTTGTTTTGTTTTGTTTTTGTTTTTAAATTTTATTTTTTTTTTAGTGTTGCAAAATTCATTGTTTATGCACCACACCCAGTGCTCTATGCAATATGTGCCCTCCATAATACCCCCACCAGGCTCACCCAATCCCGCACCCCCCTCCCTTCCAAAACCCTCAGTTTGTTTCTCAGAGTCCACAGTCTCTCATGGTTTGTCTCTCCTTCCAATTTCCTCCAACTCACTTCTGTCCATCTCCAATGTCCTACATGTTATTCCTTATGCTCCACAAGTAAGTGAAACCGTATGATAATTGACTCTCTCTGCTTGAAATATCACTCAGCATAATCTCTTCCAGTCCTGTCCATGTTGATTCAAAAGTTGGGTATTCATCCTTTCTGATGGAGGTATAATACTCCATTGTATGTATGGACCACATCTTCTTTATCCATTCATCTGTTGAGGGGCATCTTGGTTCTTTCCACAGTTTGGTGACTATGGCCCTTGCTGCTGTGAACATTGGTGTATAGGTGGCCCTTCTTTTCACTGCATCTGTATCTTTGGAGTAAATACCCAGTAGTGCAATTGCAGCGTCATAGGGTAGCTCTATTTTTAATTTCTCGAGGAATCTCCACACTGTTTCCCAAAGTGGCTGCACCAACTTGCATTTCCACCAACAATGTAAGAGGGTTCCTTTTTCTCCATATCCTCTCCAACACTTGTTGTTTACTGTCTTGTTGATTTTGGCCATTCTAACTGGTGTAAGGTGGTATCTCAATGTGGTTTTGATTTGAATCTCCCTGATGGCTAGTGATGATGAACATTTATTCATGTGTCTGTTAGCCATTTGTATGTCTTCTTTGGAGAAGTGCCTGTTCATGTCTTCTGCCCATTTTTTGACATGATTATCGGTTTGGTATGTGTTGAGTTTGAGGAGTTCTATATAGATCTTGGATATCAGCACTTTGTCTGTAGTGTCATTTGTTGTTTGTTGCAGCTGCTCTGCCCCTGAGTGTGAAAGCACCATAGACAGTACATGAGCAAAGGGGCATGGCTGAACACTGAAATTTGAATTTCATATGATTTTCATGTCACAAATGTGCACGGGGTGGGGTTTTTTTTTTTTGCCATTTTTCTCTATTATTTAAAAATACAAAAACTTCTTAGCTGATGGGCTGTTCAAAAAACAGGAAGTAGACTTCATTTGGCATCTAGGCTGAATGGACATTAGATGATTGTCATTGTCAAGTCTTGGTCTTTGACTGTTTAGACCTGACTAGCCCAAAAGGAACAAGCTAGGGTGTTCTCCCCTCTGCATAGTGCAAGGGAATTCTGCCTTCCTCACGTTTTCATATTCAGAGGGGGCTGGGTTAATGCCCTGCTTGAATGTGGAAGTGCTCACCTTGCGTTTCCCAAAGCCTTGGAGGCCAGTCTACATTTCAGACAGTCCAGGTGATGAGTGAACCTTGTGTTTTTCATGAGGAACTCTATCCCTAAGCATCTGTATCCAAGCCATACTTGTGCATGGAAAAGGCAAAAATCTATTAATATCCTAGCTGGAAAGAAAACTATAAAATTACACATATATGCAAGCTTGTGTGTATTCTGCAGTTCAAAGTGTAGTCAGCAAAAAAAGCATGCATGCTATTGCACTGGGAGGAAATCGGTGTCTTTGAAATCAAATACCCTCCCATTGGCATATCCAGGCTTGAAACCCTGCTGCAGCTTTTAGCTTCCACCACATGTTTACATTGGAAATCTCTCTGTGCGCATATAGAGTTTGTTCTCTTATGAAATCATGTCTCTAGGGAAGGATAATTTAAAGCCATTTCCGTTTGTTATGTCTGAGCTGAACTAGACTATTAGGGCTTGTTAACGCTGGATAAACTTGAGCCCTATAACTGCCTTCATCTGCAGATTATAGAATCTGTCCAACAAATTGCATTCTGATGTTTTCAGATGAAGGCTAAGCAAGCAAGGGCCTTTTAATTTATATTCTATCACCATGGTTGTCTTAGGAATCACAGTTTGGACTTTCATGCCTACTTGCTAGAGCATAGATGATAAAACTCTTGAATGGGCCAAATCCAGAAGTAATTGAGACACTATACGACATCTGCGTGCAGGGCAAGCAATGGCTGGCTGTCCAAAAACTGCTGGCTAAGCATCTTCCTGCAGAGTATCTCCCTTCCACCAGTCTTAGCATAAATCAGGGTTTGGTCCGCTGAAATAGCGTGTGTGGTCTGCATTTAGAAATTTCATTTGGAAATTATATTGTGGCAACCATGAGACAGATGGATAAAGTAAAACAAGTTTTCTTTAGACTCATGTTAAGTAAATAGAATTAAGTGAAGAGAGTTTCCCTGATGGAGTGAAGGGGAGGTGATGGTTGCCCCAGGGTAGCTAACTCCCTCCACCTCCATTCATCAAACCCACTAAACACACTTACCCGAAGGCTGACACTTAAGTATTTGCTTATTCTGATCCTCTATTTTCGATAGTGGGATATTAGAAGATAGAAATCGCATCTGTTTGGCTTCTTTAAAAAAAAAAAAAAAATCTAGCAGAGGGGGGCCTGGGTGGCTCAGTTGGTCAGATGTCCAACTCTTGATATCAGCTCAGGTCTTGATCTCAGGGTCATGAGTTCAAACCCCGCGTTGGGCTCCATACTGGATAGGAAGCCTAGTTAAAAAAAAAAAAAAAAAAAAAAAGTTTTGTTCTAACTCTAGCAGAACTGGCAGCATAGCTTCCATGAAGTTCTTGGGTAGGATGGTATCAGGTAGCAGTGTGACCATACACCATGACAACCCCTAACTCTGGAATAAAGAAATCTTCTCGTCATGGCTCCAACCTTATTAACAGTGCCTAACTGAATTCAGTTCTTTCCTGTAAACCTGTGAAAGGCACTATCCTAAATCTAGAGGTTGATTGCCATGGGGGTAGTATGAGGGTGGGAGAGAGAGACAAATGAAATGTGGACCCTCTCAAAAGGTGACTGTGCATGTGAATCACCCTAATCCAGTCCAGATTCAAAAAAAATGCCAGAAATGAAGGGCAGATACAGAAGGGAGACATAGAAACTGGGCTTTGGGTGGGAATGAGGGATTTGACTAGCAGAAGGAAGAAAAATCTGTTAGACTGAGAGAACAGCATAAACAAAACTCCAAAAGTAGGGAAGTTCAGAATGTGTCCGGGGAGCATGGGAATATACCCTCCCCTTGCCTTCTTCCTTCTCTCTTTTTTTTATTCAATAATTATTAAATGAACGCCTTGTGGTAAACCACACAGACACGGCCACTGTCCACACAAAGCTTCCAGTCTGAAGGAGGAAACAGACATGAATCAAAGAAGCTCAAAGTAAATGACAGATTACAGCTGGGATCCTTACCTCAAAGGAGAGTGTGCATTAGCTAAGAGAAAGCATTACAGGAGAATTTTACGTACTTTTCAGGACTTTGCCAGGGAGATGTCCTGCAACTAGCAGGGTAAGTAGGTGTTGGTTAAGGGACAGCATTGCATGAAAACAGGTCAGAGTGCCCACTGGCCATGTGAGACACCTTGAAAGTGAAGATATGTGCTTTCTTAGGTACAGCTGCCTGAAGAGTTAGGAAGCACACCAGGATAGGGAATTGGTCCGTATTCTATGAGTAAAGAGAAACCATTGACTTGTTTCAAGCAAAGAATGGGTTGAAGTGTGAGATTTGCTTTTTTGGAAAGGTCGCTCTGATTGCAGGGTAAAGAATTAGAGGCATGGGATGTGATGGGAGGGCAGAAAGTCCAGGTGGGAGGCAGATGAGATTTTCCAGGTGGCATATTCTTGTTGTTTGCGCTTGGGTAATGGTGGTGGGGAGGAAGTGAAGGGAATGAATTCGAGGGCTGAATATGAGCTTGGCCTTGGAGACGTTGAGTTTGAGGTGCCATTAAGACACTGAGAAGATATAACAAGAAGATATAGGGGTCTGGGATGGAGATACACATTTGAGAGTCATCTCCCCATAGATGATAATTGAACGCTGAGTGGATGAAGAAATGTTAGTTGAATGAATGAACAACAGAATGAGTCAGGGCATGAGATTGGGTGAGGAGAGAACATAGAATAAGAAGAGGGCCTAAACAGCTGTGTGATGCTGTATTTCTGTGACTATTCATTATCACTTGGAAGGATGCCAAAGCAAATTATTTATCCTTTGGCTATTCCTCATGCCTCATATGGACACGTTCTGAAAGCTAACAAGTACCTGGAAAGTGACCAGGCCACCCTTTTCCCCACATGGAGATACCTCTCCTAAAACCTTCCAACTTGCAGATGCGTGAGCTCTAAGAATTCACATACAAGATGGTTGTTTGGATTGTAGAACACTCCTCTCCAAAGAAGCACCTAGTTCCTAGGCTGATGCCACCAGAGATCTCAGCTGATCCTAACTGACCAGGGCCCTTTCTAAGGGACTTGAAGTTCAAAAGAACATTGGATTACCAGAACAGCTTTCTCTCACTGCTGCCCTGGGCATGGTCCTAGGGAGTCCTCTCCACTCTCTTCCCATCCCCCCTCACCAGGCACTGAGACACAGGACTGCCTACCTTGTTGCAATTGGAAGGGGCTTACTGGTTTCAGAAGGGAAGCTTCAGGGGTTTCTTGGACCCTAGCATACAAGCTCTCCGAGGCTCTTCTAGGTCTGCACCTGAACCCATTCACTCCTTTTTATCCTTTCTGAGGACCTCATGGATTGGCCTGCCTGTGTCCTTTGCTTTAACTATCAGCAGGTAGGAATCTGATGGGGTCAGGAAGAAGGATATAATGGGGAGGGTGGGGATGATGCTATTTCTTTCCCCACACATAGCCTACAAAGTATGGTCATAAACTTTTCTCATCTTTCTAGTTCCTAAAGCAAGCGCTGAACTCTTTGGAAGCTTCTAAGGGTTTTTATTACTAGCAATGTCAGAAAGCAGGTTAAGAACAAAACCACTCTTTCTGGCCTCTCCCCTAACCTCTCCTTATTTTGTGTTGTTTTCCTGAGACCTAGGATGAGTATACATCCCAACTCTGAGGCCTGTTCTGGTCTATGCCTAGTGTCTTTGGCATAATTGCTGGTAGTACCATTTTACCTTTGAAAAATATAGGAGATAAATTATGGTAACCCTATATAACCCCATAGAGGAAGATAAAGGGATGCATTGTTGGTATTGGTAGGTTCATAAAGGATTGAAATCACTGTATTCTAGTGAAATCATATGAACCTGAATAGCTTCCTTGGCCCTTGGGCAAGATGAGATCAAAGACCAGGGTCAAGAAAGGTGGGTTCCAGGCAGCCATTGGGTCAACGGCAGAGAGGATAAAAATTTGGAAGCAGAGGTAGAGCTAGGTTATAGCAGAACAGAGAGCGTGGTGTTACGGGGCATGGTCCTGGGCCACTGTTGTCTGGTTGTTGGAACAGGAGGAACAGAGCACAGAACTGTCAACATTTCACTTAAAATTTTTCTGAAAAGCTGCCACTTTGGGAGAATGGTTCAGGAAGACTTTCCCTGTGTCCACATAGCTATGCTTCTAAAAATAGGTTTCTGGGAAGCTCAGGCCACCCAACTGTTATAACCATGTGGGGAAACCGAAGCCCACGGGTCTCTAAGGAAGATACTCAAATCACGTGTATACAATATAAGAACCACCTGTGATGTTAAACAAAAAAACAAGTGTGCGATCCTTTCTCATCACGGTTCTATGAAACAAGAAACTATTTGCAAGTGTTGACTATAATGATAATGTTTTCTTGACAAAGAGATGACTTGTAAAGTAGTGAAGAATGTAGAAAAAGGAGCCCTAGTCACTACTGTTTGTGGTGTAAGAGACGTAGTGTGCCTGTTGTACGAACTTGTGCATATTCTAATAATGGGTTTAACTGGGCCCTCAGAAGTTTAAAAGCCCCAAAACCTTCTGCTGTCTGGTGGGGAAGGTAAATCAGGTCGACACTTGGGACCTTGCAGTCTAGCCTCTGGAATCACCCAGGATTCAAGTGAGAAAAAGACAACTCAGTGGTGAACTCAAGACTGAATTTTGAATTTGGAGACCCATTTCAGGTTCTGAGGTCCAAAATGCCTTTGTGTAAGCCTGTTGGTCTCGGAGTAACTCAGTTTCCCTTTCTGTAAAAGGAGAAGGTAACCCCAGTATGAGAGTATTATCTGAGTACCTTCAGCATTTAGGAAAAATTCCAGTAAGGCTGTGAGCTCTCTGGTGCTGGGGAGTAGGGGGGACTGTGATGCACGAGGAAGAGGACTTTGTCTCATCACTGGAGGGGTGTAGGCTGCCGCCCAAGGGACCCTGTTTAGGAGTAGTAAAGGTGGCGTTCCTGTTTTGGTGAGCCTAGTACAAATATGTTGTTACATCCCACCTCTTATTTTGCCTTGGTTTTGGAGACAAAATTTTTTTTTAACTCTTTGTAATGTGTAAAGAAAACATTAATACAAATCTTATTGAGTAATATCCCCAGAGTCAGCTGAATGTTTGTATAAACAATGACATTATTAATTAGAATGGCACATATGATAGTCCATTAAATAGCTTTGCATTTCCCAATTGTTGATTATTGAAGTTTTTTTTCTATTTTTTACCATCATAAAAAAAAATTATAGTGGCCATCCTTTTGCACACAGATTTCCAGACTTGTCTATCTCCTTAGGATACATTCCTGAAATGATATTGTTGGGCAGATTTCTGTTTTTTATATGTACTGGCAGCTACCTGTCAGGAAGGTATCAATTTGCATAGCAACACTGGGGGTTACATTTGTTTTCAATCTTGGTGAACCTCTTATAGGAAAATGATATCTTATAGTTGATTACGTTTGCTTTTGTTTGATTGCTAGAGAGATCGAGCATCTTTTGTATGTCTATTGCCTGTTTGTATTTTTCCTATTGTGACTTAATTGCTTAGTGCGGTCTAAAAACTCTGGGAGTGTTCTGGTCTGGTTGGTCCATGGAATGCGAGGTCTGGACTATAAATTATTTGTAAGCTAGATTGCAAGATAGGAAAGCCTATCGTAAAGGAAAAATTTTTAAGCCACTAGAAAGATATTTTAAGAATATTCTATGACTTACTATACCCGTGATACTTGAGTATCCTTAACAAAAGAAGACATTCACAGTGCTAATTGGAGATGCCAATGCTAAGAGAAGGTCTACCTGGGCTGGCCCCTCTGCTTTGGTCCTAGCAAGTAGTAACCGAATTCTTGGCAACCTCTCCGCAGGGGAGCTGCCAGGACAGCCAAGAGTGCCCCACCTGCTTAAAGCCACCATCAGCCAGCCCCTCTGAGTTTTATGATGCATCTGAAATGGAAGTTTACTGCATCCTCTCTCCAACTCACGAAAAACCATGAGGAGCAGAAAGGAAAAAGAGAACTCACCCACAGAAATAAGCAGACCTGTCTGAGGGTGGGGAATTGGCTACGCCATGGGGCAGCGGGAGAGTCCGCTACGAAAGACATAAAGCACACCTCGCTTTAATCTCTTCTATCCGCCCAGAGCCCCCAGAAAGCTCATAAAGTCTCCCTTTCTGGGTGACTGGATTCCTTTTAGCTTGTGGAAAGGCAGCATGTTTTGTTGTTTTGGGAGAGGGCTCTGCAGGTGGGGGGCGGGGGCGAGGGCGGATGGCCATCTCTGGGGAGAATGAAGCCGAAACCCCCCCTCTCCTCTTGGTTCTCGGTGCTGAGTGGTGAACACAAACAGCTGCTGCCAGGAAGCACCAGGGGGGCTGGGCAGGAGCCTTGCAGCAGGGCCTGGCAATGACCTCCTGCAGAAGCCATGCATATCTGCGAGTTTTTTCACCTTTTGAGGGTTCCTCTGGGCTAACTTAAGGGAATCATTTTGAACACTGCTGGCAAAAATGTTGCTGAAAGTTGTGGGTGGTGGGTGGTGTGTTTTTTATTTCTCTAAAAAGAGTGGCTGTTCATCTCTGCCAATATTTAGAAGCTGGAACGGTCTGTTCTTTTTGTTTGAAATAGAGAATTTAGAGAAGGGTCCTTTCAGAGACTGGAAGAAGGAGAAAGAAACAACAACAACAACAACAACCCTTGTTTTGCCTTTGGCCTGGGTACTTTTTACTTGTTTACTTTTGACCTTTCTCTGTGTTCACAGGCTGCAGGGGAACCCTGGGCAGCCTGGATGAGGCTTCTTGGTCTGGAACAGCAAACACTCAAACAATCCCCTCCCACCCCAAATTCTGCAACAGTTTAAAGAAGAATCTCCTAAAATTTGTCTAATCCTTGAATTCCTGGTGAAGGTAGAAGAGAAAATGCTCTTACTTGTTCTTCTCCATCCGGCGGCCCAGCCACCTTCTGGGGGCCTTGTCTCCTTCCTTGTCCCTCCCCTCCCAAACACACTCTTAACCTCAGCAGCTTCCCAGCTCCAAGTTCAGGGTCGGCCTGTTGGGCTTCTCCACTTTGCAGGTACCACTCCCTCTCCTGGAATGCTTTCTCTCCACCCTTCCCTGCTGAAGTCCTCTGGCCATAAAAGGCTACCCTAAATGCACTGAGCCTTCCTTCCATGGCTGCCATCTGTGAGAGCAAGGAGCAACCTTGGGTGTGTAACCCAGTGCCTGTGGCACCAGTGCCAACAAGGACAGCAGTAGTAACAGTAATAGTAATATGCTCTACTGGGCACAGGCCACATGCTAGGCACTGTCCCATGTGTGTCTCTCAGGTGTTATCTCTAATGCTCCCAGTTACCTATATCATAGGGGGCACCATCTCCAGCTTGAAGATGAGGACATCGAGGCTTCAGAGTTAAGAACCCAGCCATCGTCATAACTAGCAAATGACCGTACCAAAGTTGGAAGGCAGATCTTACTCATTTCCACTCTAGGTCGTGGCTCCCCATTAGATGCTCAGGAAGTATCTGTTGATTGAATGAATGGCCCCGAAATTGTTTTCTGAGCCTGGGGATATTGTTCTGATGCCTTTAACGCTTGGTCCTTTAACTGGGTTCCCTGGACCCTTAGTTGCTCTCCTTTTATACCTGATACCATCCTGTCTTTTGGTTTCCCTTTAGAAACCGTACCCTCTCATCATGTTTTAGCTTCAGGGCTGGGGATGGAGCAAAGGGTAGCCTTCTTGTCTCAGTTATCTACTTTCCTTGAACTAGCCTTTATTTCCCTGATCTCTTTTTAGTCACTTGAAAGAAATTAGGCTAAATTAATGAAGCCATTGTTTTTATAGAACCAGAACAGTTGAAGATCAGCCATATCATATGGGTCAAGCTATTACAGAGCCTCTGTCAGAGGTCTTAAGATGATGCCTGCAGACCTCCCTCATGGAATAAGAATTAAATACATATAATACATATAAATGACCCCTAGTACCTGGTATGTAGTGAGTTCCTAAAAAATGTAAATGTTAGCTCTTGTCATGTTTATTAATCCTTAAATGGGGTACTAAAATTCCTAAAAGGGGGTGAGACTAGGGAAATACATTAAGATTAATAATTGCTATAACTAATATCTAATAACTATGTGCCAAGCACTATTATAAGAATTTTTCATGGTATTGACTCATATTACTTTTTTTTAGAGGGAAGGAGGGAAGAGCAGAGTGGGGGAGAGAGAAAAAATCTTAAGCAAGCTCCACATTCAGCGTGGAGCCCTGCACAGGGCTTGATCTCACAAATGAAATCAAGAGTCAGACACTTAACTGACTGGGCCACCCAGGTGCCCCTTGACTCATATTTTTATAGCATAATTATAATTCCTACAATAGCCTGATGATGTGGGTACCATCACCAGCCTAATTTCCCAGAAAGGGTGGTAGAGACAAAAGACAGGTTAATTTGGGGAGCTTGGGTCCCAGCTTCTGGTCCTGGAGCCTATGCTCTTTCATAATCTGAAAAATACTAAGCCTAGGACCTAACAAACCTCATAGAAGAAGTACTATACCAAATCCTTCTCATTCTTATCTGTCATTTATATCTTCAGGGAATTGAGTGTATCTGTGGAAGCTTCTGGTGCTCTCGCACGTCCCCAGGCACTGCCAGGAGAAAGGAGGTCAACCCAGAGGTGTCCCACATTCCTGGGAAACAACTCAAAGTGGGCAGGACATCTGTGCACCAAACCCAGCTTCTCCAAACCAGTATTTCCCAGTTACCAGGCTGCCGCAGAAACCTGAATTAGCACAATTGAGGCTATTTTGTGAGGAAAGGTTTTTAGTACAAAATTGTTTTTCATATTCAGCTGCCCTTACTGGTCTCGGTTACCCTTGAGACGCAAAACACCACGCCTCCCTCTTTATAAAGGCCAAAACAAAGCTTAGAGATAAACTCAGTATTTGCAGCTCTTTTCCAAAAATGGGTACTATGCACTGAGTAAATATTTGGCAAATGAACATCGGTGATTAAACAGTCAGTAAAAAGAAATGTATATAGCCATGCATTCCATATTTGCATAGATAATGCACACATCTATAAAAGGAACTTCATACAGAAACTTTATGATGTAGTTATGTATATGTATGACTATATAATATTTTATTTTAATTCTTTCTGCTTCTCTGTGTTTTCTACCTGCTCCCCAGTGTGGAGATGGACCACCTTCAGGGGCACGGGCTCTGACTCAGGCAGGCCTCCCCGCTCCCTCGTTCCCTGCTCTGCTCCCCTGCTCCTGCGCTTGTCCTCCTCCCACAGTTTTGCTGGGCACCCTGAGGTCCATGTAGCTCTGTGGTTCAGGCAGGAGGGCTAGGAGCAGAGGGCCAGAGCGGGTGTCATCTCGGAATGGTAAAGGTGATGCTCCATCTCGATGTTTCTAGAAGCCTTGTAACCTACCAGGGAGCCCCGGAAACGGAGACTGGTGTGTGTGTGTGTGTGTGTGTGTGTGTGATGTCTCTCTGTGTGCTGAAGGTAAAGGTGTCACTTACAAAGACTCAGAGACTGCCCTTCATTGTCATGCTTCTGTGTGCCCACACGTAAGATGGAAATCGCTGGATTGACAAAGCTCCTTAAAGTAGAGGTAAGATCAATGATGTGTTAGGGTGAGAGCTGCTACAGAAAAGCCAGCTCAGGCCACACTGCTGGCCTGTTTGGAGGCCCGCGTCCTGAGCAAGAGGAAGGCTGCATGGGCTTCCGTCCCCAGTGCCCAAGCCCAAGTCTGCTGCCCCGGGAGAAGTCTGCTCAGTGCTGACACCAGCTCTGTTTCCCCATCCTGTGTTCCTCCTCCCCCTGCTTGGCCTCAGGCTGCCGTCTCTCTGGACTGTTGCCCATTTGTTTGTCCCTTGCCCCCTTCCAGGGTAGCCCCCTCCCCTGCCTGGCTCTCCCCTCTCCCCTCCCTCTGCACTCGCCCCTCATGGGCCTCAGGAGGGCCCCGTCTTGACTCAAGACACCCATTAAACAAAGTGAGACACTAGCAGTCAGTGGGCACTTTGTGAGGAGGGCCAATTAGAGGCCAGATTGATCAGGACGAGCAGCAGGACATCCAGAAAGATGCTTTGCTTCTGGGGAATGGGAGCTTAATCCCGTTACTGGCTGGCTGGAGACTCCTGGGGCCCCGCGCGCCTCCTTCCTGCTGTGCCTGGAGGGATACCATTGGAGGGCGGCTGCACCACGGAGGGCTCCGCTGGCCAGCAGCCCCCCCTCCTTCCCCCGGCCCCCTCGCTTCTCTTTTCTTTTGCAGTGACACACACTGCAGTGCCTCTGAGGTCATTTGTTTCCCACAGCCTCACAGGGCGCTGTGGCAACAAGGGGGACAATGATCTCTCCCAGGAATGATGGGAGGCCTTGTTTGGTCTTAAATAAGCCCCTTCAAGGGAGCAGTAAGGTCTGTTGTGTGTGTGGTTTGTTTGTGCAGAAAATCCCTTCGCACGTAGTTCCAGTGTGAAGTACTCAGGCAGCTTCAATTGAGGACATAAAGAATCTTATGTGTGTGGGGGAGGGTTTAATTTTATTTTTATTGCTGTTTTGAGACCGGGATCGTGTTTTCCCTCCTGCCAGTTACCCTTTTCCCACTCCTGTTCCCTAGACCCCGGCGTTCTTTGGATAGTTTCAGGCAGGAATTGGCAGGTGTTGGGGCAGAGAGATGCCTGTGTCTCCATGTTGGCATCTGACTTCCCTCAGCTGTGGGGAGGCCGCTCTGGGGTGAATACACCAGGGATTTAGTGAGCCGACGCATTTCTCATCCTATCCTGGGCCCCGAAGAACGAAGAACGTGCTTGGGACTGGATACCCCGGGGCTGGAATTCACAGCCAAGTGGAAGTGAGGTGGGAGGGAAGAGTACTTTGTGGGTTGCCTCAGAACAGACCAGTGGCTTTAATGCCAGAGCTTCCGGGGACTACGAAGGAAGGCAGAGACCTGCGCATGAATTATGGACTAGTGGAGTCAGGTTCTGTGCTCAGTCTAGCTGGTTAACAAGGAAAGATGTGAGATGATGTCTACCCACATCTTGATCGCCCTGCTAGAAAGCACGCAGCTCTCCTCTTTGTCTTAGGCTGTCCTGGGTTTTAGGTCTCTGGACTGCTGAAAGCAGTTGAACCTCAGAGTCTGCATGTGCCAGCAGTATTATTTTCAAAGTCGTTCTGTTTGGTGACTCATGCTGTCTCAGACAACGTACTTATTTCATCTGGAGAAACTGAGGCTAGGTGGCTTCAGAGTAAGCCTTTTGCAGTCCACATGATGAATTTCAAGGCTTGAGATTAAAACCCTGGGCCTTTCACTGACCAGATCATTAACTAATAAGTAGGGCCTATTAATTCTTTCCTCTTGTTCCCAAAACAAGATACTCTCTCATCTGAGTGGTATGTTTCAGAAACTGTATGACTCTCTAAATTCTATTTTAAGCTATCTTTTCTTCCTTTGCTTTTTATCAGTCTTATCTCCAACTGTTTATAAAATTTTGTCACCTCTTTGACATATCAGATGCAAAAACTATTGCCTTTATGATTGGGCCACTGGAAGAATATAATATTTTTTCCCTTCCCTTTTCATTTCCTGACTTTTTTCCAGTGATAATTTTAATACATTTGTGAAATACTCAGGCAGGAAGGAGAGTTTTCCAGATGTTTCTGTTGATTGCTGTATTGCAAACACAGAACAGTTCAAAGACTGGTATCACTATTTGGTAAATTGAAAAAACATTTTTTTTTTGATAACTAGTTATGCTTGAATTTAATAAACATTCCTAAGATGAGCTTTTCTCTTAACCTTAGTGTCATTTGATTTGTTCACAAATTCTAAAGTGGGGTCCTGGAAATCTTGGTAAATAGATTGACATCTTGCCTTATTTCTCTGGACCATCTGCTAACTGCTTATTCTCAATTGTTCATTAGCTTCAAACAACAAACACACCACAGTCCACCCCAACAGATAGCCTGTATCTCTGACAGTGACAGGACACTGGCCAGACCATCTTCTCTCTGGCCATGTTGGAAGTGTTCCAGTCTTAGCTAAAGTAGACCAACTCATATTTTAATATTTATTATAAAGGAAACAACAAATATAAGCAAATAAAAATAACTAATATAGGTCTGTGCCAGATGATGAACCGTAAAAGAAAACTGCTGATCTACTGTCATGAAGGGGCCATCTTTGGAAATATTCGACTCTAAGGAAAAGCAGATTGTGCCTGGTAGAGCCACCTTCCCTCAGGACTCATCCAAACGTATCCCTAGAGGTTCCTTGCCTACTGGCAAATTCCACTACATCTTCCAGATGCATGGAAGATGAGTTTGATTAAGTCCAAAATGGTAGCCAAAAATGTTGAACAGCAAGAAACTGCCTGTGGTAGCTTTGGGAGCTGGTAAGTAAATAACAGGCTGTTGTCCCACACCCTAGTTGAATGCTCTCAAGAGGTTCTTATGTTGCTCGCATTAGTGGGCATGTAAATGAAACCCCTGTTGGCCTTGGCAGATATTGGCCTCTTCTGTGACCTTGTTTGACTGAAACAAAAAGTCATTGGTGGGACAAAATTTCAGAGCCCTGAACTTGGTTGAAAGAAAAGGGCAATTCTCTGAATTGGGTAATTGGATCATTCTCCCAAGTGCCCTAGGGCTTATATCAAACATATAAGAAGGGGATTAATAACTTCAGTGTATAAATGAGCTTCAGGCAGCTTCCAACTGTAACATTTCACTCTCAGGAGCTTTGGGATGTAAAAACAGATTTTTCCAGAGCATTTTGAAGTGCTCTTTATAAAATGCAGGAAGGGACTGCAGACTGCTGTGGAATCCTTGTAATTGTGTCTGGTCCAGTTTGACGAGCAACCTAAAAGCCTTTAGAAAATGGCCACTTCATAAAACCATTCATGAGATGTATAGTTGGAACTAAAAGATGATGCCAGTAATATTTTTCAAATTGTGCTTGATATTCATTTCCTTGGTAATAGTTTTATTATCTAGACTAAATTAGATGGTATCTATGAAATGGAAAGCTTACTATCCTATTTTTACAGTTGATTTGGAGGACTCCAAGACTTAGCACAGACCTATACCCTTGTGTGTGAATTGTAAGGAGCCATTTGAAAAGCTGAGTACTTAGTTCATTCATTAATTTGCTTATTCAAAATTTATTTAATAATAACTATATACCAGACTTGAAAATATAAAGAAAACATAAATTAGAGTAAGACCCATGAAGAGATATTTGAAATTCAGGCTTATAAGGATTGAAGGAATGCATGAGAAGGACGCCATTATTTCTTAGGAATGGGAAAGTTCAGAGAAGGCTAATGGAGGTGACAAGAGGTGAATCCATGAGGCAGAAAAAATGTAGAAGAGTGTTTTAGGCAGAGGATTCGGGACTGGAAAACATTATTCAGAAAGGCTAAAGTTTGTGATCAGTATGATCCAGATAAAAGATGCAGGCCAAAATCATCATCTTCTCTTGGAGGAGAGGGATCAAGAGGTGGTTCTGTTGGGTCCTGAAGAAATGGGATTTTTTGTGTGTGTGATGGAGGCAACTGTTGGATTCACAACTTGGGTAGAAAAGGGGAAGCAAAGGAAAACTTTTAAAAAATGCATTGTTTTGAAATGTATCTTTAAGAGTATGAAATTCTGAGATCTCTGGCAACCACATAGAAAAGAAGAGCTCATGGGGGAACATTCTAGAATTGATTCTTATCTTAATAGCTATTGATCTATCTGGATGCCAGAAAGAGTTTGCAGAATTCTACTATTTATTTATTGCTAATTGAATTTAAAGGTGGTGTTTTTTCACTAAGGAAATATTACTAAAGCTGGGTAGAGTTGCTTCTAAGAACTAAAACACCAGATGGCTAATCAGAATAGGAGTTATCTTTAATCATGACCCAAGTATTTATTTTCATTTTTCTTTTGTAATTTTTACAGAAACCTGTAAAGCAGCTATTTTACCTGCATAGTCACAAGTGAGTAAACAGCCTCAGAGAAGAGAAATAAATTCCTCAGAATCCCAGGGCAGCCAGTACGAGACAAAGCCCATGTCCTCCCTTGTAGGCATACTCTTCCCCACAAGAGCTAAATCTTCAGACTTTTGTCCACCTATAAGAGCAAAGGCAGACATTTGAATTCTCTTGTATTTGTTTTGGGTTTGTCATTGATCATATTTTTCTTCCTATAGAGAAGATGTGTTTCTTCTTCCTTCTCCTCCCCTGGCTCCTTCTCCACCATCCTACCTGGATGCTTCTAGCCGGAAATGGCAGATAGGTTCCATCTTCCATTCTACTCCAAATGGTTAATAGTGGTGGCTTGGGCTGCTGTATTGTAACTGTCCAGTAGCAGCAACCTTGGGCTCCATGCAGGGGGAGTGGCAGTATGTGTGCTGCTTATCTGTTACCAAAGCTGCTCTTGTGTCTTTACTTCACCCCCAAAGTGGTGAATGAGATAAATAATTTGAAGTCCTAAGACAAGAAAGCCATGCCTATTTCCAAAAGTAGGGAACATAAAGAAGGGGAAAAGAGCAGTGAATTTGTAAGAGAGATGTACAATCTAAGAATTAGAAGGGAAAGCCTGAAGGAGGCTAAACAAAATAGATTGCAAACATCTGAAGGGTGACTGCAAAAATCACATTAGGATTTTGTGGCTTATCTTCAGGGTACCTGTGGAATTTGTTCTCTTCTTCTTCTTCTCTGTTTTTTTTTTTTTTTTTTTTTTTTTAGTTTTATTGTATTTTTGCCCCCTCTGTGTGCAATGAGATGGTGACCATGAAATGCAACAGCCTCCTGCATTCTTTGGCTGTCCAGTTTAGCCAGTACCCAGCTCTCCTCCCTGCAGTCAGCTCTGGCTTGTCCTGAGGAGGCTGGTGATTCATCCCCTCTTGGGACCTGAGACATGACTCCATATTGATATCACCCATTGGGCTCATTGCTTGAATCCCCAGATTGTTCGTGTGTTTGTTGACTTTTCATCTAAAAATAAAAGTCACTTAAGGCAAATAGCTTAGTGCCAATGGTTTTGGCTATTTGTGAAAGTCAGAAACTCGTTTAGGAAACCACCATCAGGATTTTCTTGGCATTGGATCAGGTTTAGCATGTTGCACCTCTGCACACCAGCTCTTGCACAGATTGGGGCCACTGAGTTGAATTACGGAAAACCTCCCTAAGAAAATTGGAAGTCAGGAAGTAGTATTGGTGATCCACAACATATTGCTGTGTTTTCTAAGATTCTCTTCTGGTCATACTGTTGTTCCTTCTTGGGTAAAATGTGAAACTGGCATCCTGCCCTTTTGAAGGGAAAAAAATGTTAGCTGCTTGGCTTTGGAATTTTGGGGCAATTCAGTCAATGACTTTCCTCTTCTATAAACTCCTGTTCTTTAAAATGGGTGCCACATCCTTCATTTTCTCTCCTAAGCCATTATACATTATTTCTGGCTGCTAGATTCCATTACGGAGCCTACTGCATCCAAGTAATGGATGGAATAATTGTAATGACTAGCTCAGTACAAGTTGCAAAATTGGAGACCTAGTCATCTTTCCGGGTCATACAGAAATCACTTCTGGACAAAAACTGCTATACACAATGTATATTTTTAAAAATGGTCTTTCTTTTACTTTGTGCTGCAAAAACAAACTTTGAGGGAATGCTTCTCCCACAGGATATGGAAATGGCCTTGGACCATGTCCAGGGTTAGTGACACAGCTGCTGTTTCCTGCAAGGGACATCCCACATCCAGAAGGGGAAAAAGACAAAGTTAAATATATAGCAAAAGGGTAATGACTGAACCCATTAATGAGAATGAAAGAATTTGCCTGTTACACAATCTGTTTGTAATAATATACAGCTATTGGCAGGAATTACAGTTTATGTTTAGAAGATATATTTAAATTCTTTCCCAGAGGGCAACCGATCCAATAGAACTGTAACAACAACATCATCTACTTATGGTACCTAATAATTTTAAAGTTCCTTTGTATATCTAGTTTTATATTCACAATGGCTTGAGGAAGCTGATGAGTTGGATGGAGAGGTAAGCATGGACTAGGAAATATAAAGAAAGGAAGGAGTTTAGACTTTATTCTAATCATGACATAAAGTTTTAAGCCAGAGATGGACATGACATGATGTACATTTTAGAAAGATCATTCAGCTTGCTGTATGGAATATGGACTATATAGGGGGGCAGAGTGGAAGTTAGGGGCTAGTTAGGGGCTAGGAAACACAACACTAATACATGAGAGATGGTGGCTTGGGCCAGGTGGTTGTGGTGGAGGGAGTGAGAAGTGGTTAGATTCACAATAAATTTTGAAGAAACTGCTTACAAGACCTGCAGATAGATAGAATTATGAAGTGTGAATATTAAAAAAAAATCAAGACTTGTCTCTATATTTTGGGACCTAGATGACTCTGGAAATGGTTTTATTTTTTTCCTATGAAGTTCCATGGAGTTATTATTGAGGCCAAAAAAATCTAACCTTGTTGAGGAGAGGATGGAGGAGAACAGGGAGGGATTTCTGTCCTTGAAAAGTTGAGTTTGAAATGTCTGTTAGACAGGCAACTGGAGATGTCAGGTAGACAACTGACTGTATGAGTCTGGAGGCCAGGAGAGTGGGCTCAAGTGAAGATAGGGAAAAGACTGATCTTGCAGGTATAACAACTCTTAGAAGCCGAGAAGAGGGGAGATCTTTAAGGAGCCTGGGAGGGAAGGGATGGTGAGGTCAGAGGAAATCCACGAGCATGGGACTTTTCTGGAAGCCAAATGAAGAAAGTCATTCAAGAAGAAAGGAGCCAGACCTAATAATGCTCCTGAGAAATCAAGTGAGGTGTGGACAGAGAGTTGACCCATGGATTAGGCAGGATACAGTCAAGGTGACCTTGAAAAAATGTTTTTTAGGGAAGTGTTAGGGATATAAGCCTGACTAGGTTGAAGAAAGAGTCAGAGACAAGGAAGTAAAAACAGAGGGCGATGACAGCTTTTTAAACGTGTTTTGCTATGACTAGAAACAAGGAAATGGAGTAGTCAAAGATTTTTTATTTTAATTTTTATAGTGATGAACATAATTAGTAGAAAGGGAAAATATGATAATGTTGGGGAGAAAATAAGATGCCACTAGTGCAAGGACCTAGAGAATGTAGGAAGGGTTGGGTACAAGTCCACACTGATTAGGTTAAAGCAGGTTGAAGCAGAACTTAGGTTGAAGCAAGACTGGCTATCCATTGGAACAGAAAAGAAGGAAGACTACTTGAGTATAATTGCAAAGCAGGCTAATAGATTTGGTGATATGAGGATGATGTTGTTTTCTTCTGATAGCCTCACTTTTCTTAGTGAAATAAGACATGAGATGGTCAGCGGAGAGTGAAGAACGGAGAGGGAAATATTGGAAACTGGAGAAGATTTGATAGAATAGCCAGACAGTCTTTATATTTTGCCACGACTACCTTGGATTCCTTAATGGTTTCATGAGAAAATAGATGCTAAGTCTAGATTTGGTAATTTACTCAGCATAAAGAGAGAGAGTTCTGAAAAAGGATAGGACTCCCTAAGTGGGTTCCAACTCTGTGAGCTAGTGGAAGTGATCTCTATGAAGAAAGGATAAAATGTTGGTGGCTGTGTCAGGTGAACCCCCTCTGAGGATTCCCCTGCACCAGTAGGGTGTGTGGAGGGTGAGGCTCTCAGAGCCTTTGCCTCTTTCCATGATTCCCCACTTGGATCAAGTCATAGTACTTGAGGCATATTTCTCAGCTGTCCAGGGCTGACTCAACTCATTTTGTCCCTCACTAAGGTACTTAAGAGACATTTACTGAACAAACTAATTAAATCATCATTCTACATCCACATTATGCTTCTTTCATATTTGTGAAAGAGCTCTTGAATCTCATATCTGCATATACTACAGACCCAACAGTGGGTGCTTAGGGAAGGAGAATATTGACTAGAGGACTTCCCAGCTAGTATTTATCTATTGTGCTTTCCAGAAGGTATTTGAATTCTGCTCAAATTCTTTGTGTATACAGCAGTTAATTAGATTTCTGATATTCTAAGATCCTTGCTTGTTGTTCTGCTCACTAGAAAGTAAAAAAGCTGGACTCGATTAAGAAGGAATAATGATTAAGATGATTAAGAAAAAATAGTGGAATTAAAGGAGATACCTCTTTCTCTTTTGAGGTCCCTGAAAGAATAGCAACCTGAGAATCAAGCAGAACTTCCCTCTTTAAGGTAATGCATTACCTTTTCATGGCCCCTTTGAGGACTTCTTCCCAGGAAACCTGCTGTGATGTATGCCATTCTTAGGGCACTGGTATTTTCTTTTGATATATATTTTTGTGTTTCTGTGAATAAATGAAGTAAATAGAAAAAAGTATGTACAAATAGTACTATGGTAATTAAATCAAACCAATTTCTTTGAAATGGGTTCTGTGTGCGTGTTCCCTCGTTACTGGCAAATCACCTAGTTACTTGCAACTGCTTACTGATTACCCTAGGTACATAGTATTTATCATCTTATTCAATCCTCAGAACTGCTCTCTCATTGCCATTTCACAAATGAGGACATGGAGGCCCAGAGAGGTTTAAATAGCCCAAAGCCACATATCCAGTCTGGGAGAGTCAAGAATTTAACTCTGGTCTCTCTGTTTCCAAAGCTGGACAGCTTTCCACTATACCACATTGCCTATCATGTAGTCGGTGATGATAATGTCTTGGTTATTTGTATCTGTAAAACATCTTTTATTGAAACTATCTAAATATTATTATCTTCTTTGTGATTTGGAGCAAGGAAGGAAAGAACCAACATTTCTTAGACACATGATATGTGTCAGATATAATTTTAGGCATGTTCACATAACAGAAAGTTTATATTGTCTTCATTATACACATGAGGAAATGAGACTTAACAGAGATTAAGTGAGTTGCCCAGTGCTGCAGCTCACAAAGGAATTAAGAGTCAATTCTGGTGCTTCCCTTAGCAAAATCTAAGCTCTATTGGAGCAGGGAGAGAGTCTTTTAAATCACTGTTATGTCCCTAGTGTCTGGAATAGGGTCTTTCTGTGGCACATAGTAGGGGCACAAGAGAAGTGTATTGCATGACTAATGATTGAACATGCTGTAAGCTGCAATTAAAATGCATCAAGCCTTGTGTTGTGCTTTCCAGGGTCTTCTAGTAGATGTTGGCCTGGTATAGTAGAAGGTTCTGAAAACGAATCCATGAATGCATGTATGTTTCTTATTGCAGAACCCCTGCTCTTCTCACAGCTGTGCAGTCTCAGTGATGGAACTGCTGGGAAATTTTCTCTTGTTGGGAAAACTGAAACACCAAAGTTACCTTGGCAAAGAGTTTTGCGAGTCAGTGGACAATTAGTGACACAACTGAAATCTTGAGATTCTCACCTTTATAGCCCTAACTACTTAACAACCCTGTAGTCCCAGTGGGGTTATAGCTTTCTATAAATCTGGTACTTAATCATTTAAAGAGATGGCAATTTATCTTAAATGCGTACCTTATTATGGATGTGACACACTTAGCACAGATGGTCTCAGAAGTTTTTCCTGGCTTCCCCTACCCTAACAGTATCTAGTATGTTAATGTCAATATTAGCTTTACTGTTTTAGGTAACTTTGGTATGCTTCTCATTAGCTGGAACCGTAAAGAGCTCAGTTTTACCTGCGTTAAGGGATCGCTAAATTCCTATTGGCATCTGACTGTGCAGTCCCATGTCGAAAGTGAGGTCATGTTTCTCCTGGATCGTGCCTGTATCTGATGAGCCTGGGCTGGCGTGAATCCGAGACAATGAAATAATCACAGCCATTAGCTCACCCGGGCCCTATTAAGATGTGGCCTGGCTTTCCACCCATTTCTCCTGCCTGGAAAAATTGACACAGTCATGGTTTGTAAAGGTTAGTAGAGAAGGAACTGCTTCCACAACGAGAACGGCACCACCCTATTTAGACCTGGAGCCGCTCTGTGGCTTGATCTTGGGCAATGGCAGTAAGGAGCCAGGGTGCAAGGGGTTTTCTTCATCTCTTTGTGTGTGATGGTAAAGCTGAATTTGCCTAATGCACTCTTTCTTCCATCCCAGCTTCTATGGCTAGTGGGTCACCCTGGAGCGATGGCTTCCAAACTTTTCACTGCTTACTCTATTTCTCTTTATAGACCCTGCATTTTGAAGGTTTGGGCCTAGTAAACAAACTATGAAGGTTAAATAAGGATTCCCTTTCTTTGTTGACACCTGGTGCTGGGACTTCTGCCTCTGATCTCCACCTATGGTGTTTTCTAAGGGATGCCCTTCCCTACCAGGTGACTGCACCAGACACACCTCCCAGAGGACCCTTGAACTCTGTGAGGACAGGGACCACACTTGTCTGGTTGGGACCATGCCTTTTACACGGCTATTTCCCTAGTGCCCAAGTCTTTGCTTGACATGCAGTAGGTACTTGGGAAACCTTTGTTGAATAAATTAATGAATTATCTGATTTGATTCCAGTGAAAAATAAAAGAAATTTCTTCCTTGCATTGGCTTGAGAAGGCTTATCCTGTATAAATCTGACAGGGTTTTTGAACTGTTGACAAGAGCTGGAATGAAAATCACCAAGTTTAGAATGAAGGTCAACTCTTATTGGGAGAAAAGATAATGCCAGTGGGGAAGGATTATATAAAAGGCTTTCAGAATATTGGTAACGTTCTGTTTCTTACGCTAGAGGATTCCTATGGATCCAGGGGCCCCACACTTACTAGAGGGGCATTGCCAGATACAACACCTGCTATTTATTCCATGCATGCCCAAGACAAAGGCCAAAGGACCAGCTAAGGACTTTATAAAAAGTGATGGTGTTATTAAAGTGGCCCTATTATGTTATAGCTCTTATGGCTATATGCCTAACTGCCTTGACAAATACCTATTTTTCCTTGTTCATGTCTTTGAAGACACACAGAGTCACTGCAAACAAGCTAGACTGCCTCTCCTTTTGTATCTACTACTTCTTGAACCCATCTCACTTTCCTAAACCACCTGTTGAAACTAATCCAAATTAAAAACAAAAACAACCAATCACTCAGCAATGACTAGTTGAACACCTACTGTGTGCTTTGTGTTAAAACCTATAATTAGAAGGTGTTGAGCTTCCTGGGGACTTCTAGTGGATATCTTCATGTAGGAAGGAGAAATTTATCAGAGAATGGCCTGATGTCAGGGCAAATTTTTAGTCTTTCCTCATGACCTGCTATGCTCCTGTGTGGATCACCGCCTTTGGAAGTATCAGGGATATCTTGGAATAGTCACAGTACCTGCCAACACAGTTGGGCAGGGACCCAAGTGGGATCATTTGTGTTGCATTGCTCCGTGGTGTTCGGAGACCACCTGATACCAAAGCTCGCTAAGCCCAGCTCCAGGGGATTGTCAATGGAGTGGGCCCAGTCAGCCCCCTCATCAGATTGCAATCAAAAGTTGCTTGATAAATCAGTAAAGCTGAAGATATTTTTGGCAGTGTCAATAGGCAGAGGTAAGTATGCTTTCTGTAGTTTCAATGAGTTCATTATCCAAAGGCCAGAAGTGACCAAAATCACTGATTGGCTAATTAGACATAACTCAAGGGCCATAAAGCTTCATAAAGGTCATTATGTGGGAATATTAATAAAGTACTTGAGTTCAGCTCTAATTAGGAGGGAGAACGTGTCCAGGGAAATTGGAGGGTAAAGTCTGAGAAGGTAGATAGTACAGATATTTCTGGTCCAAAATGGAAGGGTTTAATATGTTACTGAGCTCTAAGAACAGACTCCTGGAAAACAGATTCCCCAAGTCTTTCCCAGCTTTCAGATAGGATGTAAAACTAGAGGCTTTAACCTTTACTTGTGGTTGTCTAAAAATCTACCCTATTTTTCTGAGAAAGGGAGGCAGTTGCCTTAACACCTTGGCCAGATTCCCAACATGTACAGGGTGGCCCGTTTCAAAGAGGCCCATGGATGCTTCAGAGTGAGGAAAGGGTTTGTTGTAAAGCATCATGTGGATGTGGGTGTTTAATGAATATGAGCTGATTAAATTGGCCACCCTGAATTATAACCTCATGCCTTCTGCAGTTCCTCTCCAGTTTTTAGCCTGAGATGGTATTCTTCCTACTTTTCTGCCCAAACTTGTTAAGCAGAAATTCTACCACTATTCAGACTGCTTGAGCTTTCCACCCAGAGTTTCTTTGTTTCAATGGTGAGCAAAAGAATCTGGCCTTGG
This sequence comes from Mustela nivalis, assembly GCF_964662115.1. Lineage (NCBI taxonomy): Eukaryota > Metazoa > Chordata > Mammalia > Carnivora > Mustelidae > Mustela > Mustela nivalis. Next base: position 32,976,435 of record NC_139025.1, on the reverse strand, counting down.
AAATGGGTTTCTTAACAAACTGGCTCTCCGAGCAGCACTGCAGTGATGTCCTGCCTTGGCCACACCCACATCACCTCCCCTTCAAACCTCCTCGCCTCCATCTGCTTCTCTGTCTCTGGGCTAATACAATAGCAGTATCTGTCGGGGAGCCAGCTCGGCTGCAAACAGAAGAGGCCTTGTCGAAAGATGGAGAGTGCCCTGCTATAGAAAGTAGACGAGCTGGGCTAATGACTCACTTTTGCTAAGAGCCATGTGTGTGGCTTCGGAGAGTCACATTGTCTTCACAGGCCCCAAGTTCCTTCATCCATAAAAAAGAAAGGGTGAGACAGAAGTCAGTACTTCTCAGACTGGAGGCTGCGGGGATTTGGGGTCTGCCTATTCTTTGGGATTTTACATTCTTTCTGTGCTTGCTTGAAAGATATCATAAAGGCAATCCTTAGCAATTAAGACATTTTTCAAAAGTAAATCTTAAGTTTCTTTTTTTTTTTTTTTTTTAAAGATTTTATTTATTTATTTGACAGACAGAGATCACAAGCAGGCAGAGAGGCAGGCAGAGAGAGAGGAGGAAGCAGGCTTCCTGCTGAGCAGAGAGCCCGATGCGGGGCTCGATCCCAGGACTCTGAGATCATGACCTGAGCCGAAGGCAGCGGTTTACCCACTGAGCCACCCAGGCGCCACCCCAAATCTTAAGTTTCTTAAGTTGATTCCTGAAACCTGGTCTAAGGTTGCCTAGGTGCTAAGTTCTCCTGGAGGTTCTTAAATGTGTTTTGGATGTCTCGAATAATTTTTTCCCTTCCAAAGGAGTCCATATATCACTCCAGTTTGAGAAACACCCGACTGTTTCCGTAGGCTCATAAACTGGATATAGAAGTGGGACAAAATATTAGCTTTAACTCTCTTATCCTCATCCTACCAGACCTAATTAGTTGGGGACCACCCCACTATGTTGAAGTCTGTTAGCACATGGCTTCTTTTTGTTTTCATAACTGAAATATTCCCTGTTTTCACTCACTGGGTATTAATTTATACCGAGCATGTTTCTGCCAGTAGCTATTTCTCGTTCCCTTTAGGACTGATTTAGTTTACTGGTGACTGATCTCATTGAGCCCACCTCCCTCTAGAAGAGCTTCTGTGTTGGTTGAAGTGAAGAGTTGAGCTACTCTTGTTAGTGACCTCAAGACTGAGCAATCATGACAGTAGTTTATGTCTGCATTCCACTCTTACAGACATTATCTCTTTTGCTTCTCACTTGGCTTGTGGGATCAATGAAGCCAGTAGCTTGACGCTCATTTCACAGATGAGGATGCTCAGACTGAGAGGTGTCTTGTGGGATCTCAGTTTATGTGTTCTTGTCAACAATGCATCTTCATCCCATAATAGCAACAAAGATATATTGGGTAGCTGTTTGCCATATTGTGTTGTTCCGCTGTTATTTGTTCTAGGAAATCATTAAGTGGAGCTTCTCACTCAAGGATAGACTGACATTGCCGGGCTTACTCAGCCTGACAGAAGTCACATGCCATTATTTACCAAAGACCCATAGCCGGTCTCACCCAGCCCAGTTCCTGGTACATGAAAATTACTCAGTAAATATTTATTGGAAGATAACTGGCTGAATAAATACATCTTTAAAAAATTCTATCATCCTTCTGATAAAAATTCATACATCAGGGATGATTTTTGCTATACAGAGTTTTGCCAACATTTTTTCAAGCTCGAAGTCGACAGGATTTGTTCCCCGACTGCTAAGTGCTTTAAAAAGAAAAGAACAGGGAACTACTGAGAGAGAGGTATACTGGAAGACCGTCAGAGAAAATCCCCTTTCTGGGATTATCTCCTTTCCTGTCTCTGATCCATTTCCTAGGCCTCAGAGTGGATACGGGAAATGATGTCACCTGGTCTGCCCGGAGTTAACCGAAATACTCAGCCCTACCATAGGGAGAGATGGGAAGTGCTGGAGGAGTGGGAAGTTTAAGTAGCAAGGCAGATACATGGAAGCAAGTCGGAAGGTTAGAATGGAGAGCAGAAGAGTTGGTGGGAAGACGATTTCTGTGGTGAGGATCTGTCTGAATGGGAAGGGAAGAGATGTTTCGCCTGCTTCTCCTGTAGTGTGGTTTGGCTCCTTTCCTTTTACATCCCAAGAGAACTATCAGTGACCAGGGACATCAGATTTTGATCAAGGCAGCTCTTGCTGGGCTGGTTGGTGAGCTCGGCTCCCGTGGGTGTGGTGAAGCTGCCACAGGGAAGAGACAAGCTGCAGGTCACAAAGGGATCCACTCACCCTCTTCCACTGTTGGTCGCTGCTGTGGTATTTATAAACATAGCGTGTGCGCTCACATACTCATAAATGCTACTTATCGTCATCTGACTGCATTATCTGTGGCAGAGATGGCCTGGAAAAAGTGATCCCACATTATTTGTATATACTCATTGTCCCTGGAACCACTTCCTGAAGTTCCAGGCTTTTATTTTACTGTCATTCTCTTAAATTGCCTATTTCTCAAAGCCCCAGGGTTCTGGAGATGTTCTTGTGCTTCAGGTGGGCTTCTAAGCAGCTCCTGAAAACCATGTAGCATTTTCTGGCTCTAGTGGGCCAGGGAGGAGGCTTCTTTCCCTCCCAGCTATTCCTTTCTGACAGGGGTTTTTGGTCATCTCGAAAAGCTAAGACTGGGAGGTGACCAGAATGGAACTGCAGATCATATCCAGTCAGCCAAACTGAAACACACATGCTTAGCTGACCACACAAGTGGTCTCAGAATGACATCTTGCTTGGGGAGTAAAAGTCAAGGACTGTGGTTAGTGCCCCCACAAGCCCCAGATGGTTGGAGCTAATACACACCTGTGCTCTCTGCCAGGTAGTTTTCATCAGTTTCCTCAGGATGTCAGTGTGTGTGGATAATTAAGAGTATTTAATCATATTGTAATTCCCCACAGAGGGATGGGGCGGGGGATGGAGGAGGGATCATTGGCTTTTATAGTCTTGGTGGGAGTCATCAGTTGAAAAGGCCGCAGAGAAAAGCCAAGTCTCTTTGGCCGTGTCTGTGCCATAACTCAGTCAGGAGTCGACCTGGCACCCCCCTCCAGTGTCACTTCAGTGAAAATATTATCCCAAATCTTTTGTTGCGCTCTCAGGGTTCTCGGCATTAAGTCAGAATGCTTAAATTGCAGGAAGGAAACCATTCTAATTCTACCTCCATCAAGGCCGTGCTTTGTGTAGACCCACAGAAGTCAACCTCCCATTTGAAGGAGTCATGTCTCCAGGCTCGTAAAAATAAATGAGGTGGGGGGCCGCCTGGGTTGCTCAGTGGGTTAAAGCCTCTCCCTCGGCTCAGGTCATGATACCAGGGTCCTGGGATCGAGCCCCATGTCGGGCTTTCTGCTCAGCAGGGGGCCTGCTTCCTCCTCTCTCTCTGCCTGCCTCTCCGCCTACTTGTGATCTCTCTCTGTCAAGTGAATAAATAAAATCTTAGGAAATAAATAAATAAATGAGATGGGCACCTCAGTCACTTTAAGTTAGATCTCATCCGTAGGGTGAGTTTAATTGGCATATGTTGATAGGCTTCTAAATTAAAAGCAGGAAGTCTAAACCTTGAAATCTTTGTCTTGTTTATTCTGAATTCCTTACTTTTTCCAATTTCCCTATAAACTCTGTTTTCTTTGCCCTGTCAATTGCCAAATTTAGCTGCTGGAATCGATCTCTTATTTGGGTTCAGGAAACCAAGTCGCACTGACAGGAAGTGGCTTTTCAGAATCACACAGCTAGTTAGCAAGTTAGGATCTGGGTCACCAGAATTCTAGTCTTTCCACTTTACCCAGTGGTCACCTTTGGGAAATATATTTTTACCCGTTTCTTAGGAGAATATTACTAATTTTACTAATGTGAGCTTCATTTAAAGCAATACTGATTTCCTTCCTAAGTCCCCTAAATTGATCTGATATGTTTCTGTTTAAAAGCCATGCAGTAGAAGTTTCCTGTAATTAGGTTCTAAAACCATTTCTTCATTCATTCATTGACAGAATAGCTATGGCAGAGGGCACTATGTCAGGTACCTGCTAATTCTAGATAAAAACACAGAGTCTTCCCACAAAGATGCAGAACTTAACACTCTTCAAATTCTACTCAGTATAATCTATTTGCTCACCAAATGCTCATGAAATTAAGATTTTGAGGTTATATTCTCTCCTCTGGCTTTAACTTGGCCCAGCCATCTCACTGATTGGACCAGCACAAATATATCCTGGTTACTCTGAAAACCACTAGGTTTCCTCAAAAAATTAAAAATTGAAATACCATACAATCCAGCAATTCCACTCCTGGGCGTTTACCCAAAGAAAATGAAAATGCTAATTCAAAAGGATACATGCACCCCTATGTTTACTGCAGCATTATTTATAATAGCCGAGATATGTATGGAAGCAACCCAAGTGTCCATTGGTGGATGAATGGATAAAGAAGATGTGGTGTATACTTACAATGGAATATTATATAAAAGAATGAAAGCTTACCATCTGTGACAACGTGGACCTAGAGGGTACTATGCCAAGGGAAATAAGTCAGAGAAAGACAAATACCATATGATATCACTTATATGTAAAATCTAAACAAACAAACAAAAAACCACAAATGACCAAAAAAAGCAGACACACACTTAAAAATACAGAGAATAAACTGATAGTTGCTAGAGGACCGGGTGTTGGCAGGATAGGCAAAATGGGTGAAGAGGAGTGGGAGGCACAGGCTTCTAGTTATGGAATGAACAGGTCTCGGTGATGAAAGGTATAGCATAGGGGATATGGTATTATCATTGGTATCATAATAGCATAATATGGTGACAGATGGGAGCCATACTTGTAGTGAGCCGAACACAAAATGTAGGGTTGGCCTAGAGCTGTTGAATCCCAGTGTTGTACACCTGAAATTCACGCAGCATTGTGTGTCAAACACACTTTAATTAAAACACACACACACTTCAAAGACATGTTCTGCTCATGGTGTGCTGATAGCTTCCTGGGCTTAGGAAGGTGGCATGATTAAAGCTGAAAGGACTCCTGGGAACAAGTGGAAAAAAAAAATAAGCCTTCCCTAACATAGTGTCACGTGGCTCTTTTTGGCCCAACTGGGCCCAGCTCTCTTGGTCTTTAGATCACACCACTATACTTTCTGATACCAGATGGCTTTGTTTATAGTTATTATATTCTTTTAATTTACTCTGATTCTTCTTCTTAGATAAGAAACCACAACTGGAGAAAATCAATCAATTTTTAATTTGCTCTTAAGTTTCCCTTTTCTGGAAGCAACCAATGCCTCTTGTCATTTGGTACTAATTCCCCTTCCATATTTTTAATCTCTCTGGGTACTTGTGAGTTGGAGTCCTATTAAACAAGATAAAACCACATTTTACAAGCTAATTATTTATTTTTTCAAAGTATCAACCATAAGATTATACTGCTCTCAGTCAAGCTTTTTCAAGATTTTTAACCTAACCACGTATACTAATATACGAGTTGTTCACAACCCAGGGTGATATTGCCCCCCAGGGGACATCTGGCAACATCTGAAGTCATTTTGGCTGTCACAACTGAGAGGAATCCTACCGGGGTCTACCCGGGGATACTGCATAACATCCTACAGTGCACAAGACAATTCCCACAATCAAGACTTACCCGGCCCAAAATGTCAACAGTGCTGAGGCTGAGAAAACCCTCTAGTGTATGACATGGACATGCACAGAGCAAATGTAACTGAACTAGATGCTCATGGTTTATCACTTTCACTTCTTCAGGATATCCTCCACAGCCACGAGGCTGTGCCTAGTTACTTCCCATGGAAGACAGCGGATCCTCAGGGTAGGAAAATGTGTTCCACAATGAAGTTCCACTTCCGAGAAGGTTGTGTTTGGTTTCTTCAGAGTGTTACTCTCTGCACCCAACGCTCAAGGTCTCCACCAGCATATTTCGCTGCCCCTCGTTATCAGGCATATGATAAGAGGCAGAATATAAATATTTGCCCAGACATCATTTGGTCTTAAGTCGACCCTACCAGCTGCAGCTTCTTAAAACTGATCACTTGTACTCTGTAAGTCCCAAGGCCTCTTCTAAGAAGACAGAGGTGCGTAGGTAGCCCTTGAGAGGTTCGCTGAGTGGGACATTTGGGGTTGTGAGTACTTTCTGCTTACAAGCTTCTCCTTCAATATCCCTATTTAGGTATATGGTCTGTTGAATAATTCAGTGACCACTTAAATTTCTTCTCATGAGTCAGCTTTTCACTTTGAAAAAGCAACACCCATTTGTATCGATGAAGTTTCGCTTTTTTTTTTTTTTTAAGTTTCTTACCTTGTTGAATGGAGGAACTAAGAATAGGGAGGAAAGATTTTTACCAAAATGCATAAATTAAGGATTTTAAAAATTATTTTTCTTCCTTTAAGTCTTCGTTGTTTACATGGTAGAATTTTATTATTAAAGAAATTAGTAGGGGTGCCTGGGTGGCTCAATCAGTTGAGTGTCCGCCTTTGACTTAGGTCATGATCCCAGGGTCCTGGGATGGAGCCCAGCATTGGGCTCCCTGCTGAGCAGGGAGCCTGCTTCTCTCTCTCCCTCTCCTGCTTGTGCTCTCTCCCTCTCTCCCTCTGTCAAAAGAGATTAGTGGAGAAATGAACCAGTTCTCAAAAGTGTGAGGCAGGATTGCCCAATATGGCTCTCTCCTGCCTGGTCTTGGTACCAGGTGAGTCTCCAAGTAGCTGGCACACTAATGACACCTGGAAACAATAAGCACCAGGAAAGAAGTTGTTGGGGAGGGGGTAGGGGGTCTTAAAAGAGGAGAAGGGTGATAAATAACTTGTAAAGGAGTTGTTTGCCTCCCGGCATAGCCAGGTTGACATGACGGGTCTCAGTGTGTGCTAACATCATTTATCACTTGTGGTAAACTCCTGTGAAGGAAACCATTCCCCAGTCTACTGATTTGACTAAAAAAAAGTTGTTTGGGGGTCAGAATAAAAGTTCCCTTTTCTTGTTTTCATCCTTGGGTTGCAAATTTTACCCCCTTTTTAGCATTCTGATACGCAACTGGTCACCTTTTAAGCAATTGTTACGAGGAATTCTATCACAAGCCTCAAATAAGAATTCATTAAAAATAACTTCGCATTTCCTCTAGACCCAGAGGTCAGTAAGCTGTCTGAAAGAGCTCCTTTTCACCACTACACCCCAAGTGCAACAACCCCTCTTGACATGGGCTGATTTCCCCGTCACTGTGGCCTTCCAGGATGGACGGAGAAGATAGAGGAGAAGCGTGTGGGAGTGCGCTGCCAACAGAGATGGGCGACTTAAGTTACTACAATGGCCATCTGTCTCTGTTTTGCTAACTCATTAGCTCGGACACCACATTGTGTTAATCCTCACTTCCCCTGGCTATGAGCTGGCTCCAGATCTCCAGGGAACAGTGGGACTGCTCGGCCCGACTCTCCCGTCAGCTGGGCCACAGCCTCTCTGCATCGGGCAGCCTGCCAGGTCTGCCACCCCTCACTGCTGCATGACATTGAGCCGAGGCTTCCTGGTCCCTACGATAGAAACGTAAGCCTCCAGACTTAGCTCACTCTTCCAAAGACTCTGCTAGCCAACGTAATAGGCTTGGTTCTTTCACCCCTAGCACCCCCTCCCTCCTAGCACTCCCTCAAGGCAACTGGCAACTTGAGGCTGACCATCTTAGAAGCTGGATGGCACTGTACCACCAACCAAACGCTCTTCTCTGCTTTCTGGGTCTCACAGGAGAGCCCATTGGGCAGCTAGGAAAGCAAAGCCTAAGGTGTCCCCCAGAACTATAACCAAAAAGACATGTCTTTCTTCTAGTCCTAGTCTAGCATTAAGAGCATTCAACAGTGACACTCAGGGCACTTTCTGAGAATAGTTCAGAAATGTCATTGTCTCTGCTGCTGTGCTGGCTAAGATATGGAAATCATTTCTGTTGACTTATTTTGACTTCTCTGACCCTTGGTTTTCTCATCTGTGAAAGGGTGTTTTCTGAGAAGGACTAAGATATTTTATGAAATCTTTTCCAGCTATAAAAAGGAAGTATGCTGTGCTTATTAATAGCAAAATTTGCTAATATTTACATATATGCCAGACACAACTCTAGGCATTTCACATATTTGAAATCCTTTGAGTTTGTCTGCAGTAGGTATTATTATTAGCTCTGATTTATAGATGAGGAAACTGAGGCACTGAGAGGTTAAGCAGTGTGTCCCAAGGAAACAGCCGATAAGTTACAAAACCAGAACTGAAATCCAGAGGTTGGCTCCTTTAGCCACCTACAAACTTTAGAGTTTGTACCTTTAGCCACTTACTGTAGTCACTTAAGGTGGTCCTTTAAACACTCCATCTGCTCTTTTCCCTCAGCATGATTTCCAAAGTTTGCAGGTTATTTAGATGCAATCTCATCCATATTGAGGCCAACTTCTCCTTTGGAAGTAATTGCTGCCCCCTTTGTACAAATAGAAATTCTGAGGAAAAAAGCAGGGACTTATACATAAGGCCACACACAAGCTATTGGCAGGACCCAGGAATCCCGCTTTCCTGCTGGGGGCTCCATCTGTTAAGTGTCTCTCCCACTCGTAATTATGATGGGCAGAAAATGCAAATATTGGAGGTTAAATATTCTTTGACCTGCTTAACCCTTGCAACCAGAGCAAATCAGGAACAGCTCCATGGACAATTGAGTTAAGTTCCCAACTCAAACTTTGAAATGATCTATGCAGGATATAAAGCATTTACAAGCCTAGGACTCATACAAATGTTGCAATAATATACTGTTTCCTATTTCTCTCCTTGCTGTAAAACAGCCACTAAATATCTTACACCTCCCTGGATGGCAGGGGTCGCAGCTAATTCTGCAAATTTCCTCCCACATTCAGTCCAGGCAGGACTCATCCAGGGATTTTAATAGCAGGAGATGACGGAGAGCTTGTTTTTTGGGGTCCTTTCTGACTCTCTTTGCTGTGATGCTGCCTAGACCCCACTGACCCTTCCTATTTCCTCCCATCTCCCGGAATGGCATGTGCCATTAGCATTTTGGTTTTGAAAGCTGATCCAGAACTCCTCTTTACAGAATTCTCTCTCTTGTCTGTCTCCAGAGGGGTTTCTCATGGAGCAGCAGGAAGGGGATTGCTTCTGCCTCTCATTTACTGCTACCTTTCCAGCTCACTGGAAGACCGTTTATCATGTTATCCAGGGAACAGGGAGGGAAAGCATATACAACTTGGGTCAGCCGGAGTCTGCTTTACGACACAGGAAAATCTGAATCAAGCTGAACCTGTGTGTCCAGTCACCTCTCCCATGCAGGTCTGGACCTAACAGAGCAGAATGAAAAGCAATACTGAAATGCTGAACTTATTGATGGCCTTTCAGTAACAAAACCATCTGGTCCAATGTATCGGCAGCCATCGCTTGCTCCTTTTTTTCCTTAGCACAATTAAACCACGGACCCATTCCCCACAAAGGCCAGTTCCATGTTTAACTGAAGACGCACAGAAATAAATGCGTGTTGGCAGGAAGACAAGCCCTGAGATGAAGCAGGAGGTATGCTGGCTGATAGAAAGGCTGTCATTTTCATTTCTGCTCCATGGCAGCGGCCTCGGATGGATAGCGTCCAGGTAACTTGTAGTGCCTGCACCTTATTAAACTCCTGTTGGATTCACAATTTACAGCGAAAATGCACCTGGAATATTTCAAGTTGGAACTAGACTCTGGTTCATTTGCTCTCAAAAATGATATACAAATTGATTGTGCAACCTCCAGCAAGTAACGGGAAAGCCTTCAAAGTAGAATTTCTGTTAAGAACTTTATTTCTTGATTTATAAATTCCATAATGTCGACTACTGGACAGGCATCGTACCTCTAAAGCAGGACACACCTAGAGGGCTTGGTTTCTCTACAGTCATCTCTTTTAGGTAGGACTCTATTGCATGCAACAGAAAGCATCCTCAAAGTAAGCAAAAGTGCAAATTTTTGCAGGGATACAGGTGTACCTGCAGGAGCTAAGGGTTGGAACGCAGATGACTTCAGGAACAGATGAGACTGGTGTTAAGTACCATCAAGCTAGTCTCTCGCTCGTTCTCTCTCTCAAGCTCTCTTACACACCCTCATGCATGTGCACACACACATTCACAACCCGTTCATCTTTTCTGAAAGAACTGTCACTAGATGGATCTCCTAGATGATGAATAGCCACTAGATACACATGGCTGTTAAACACTGAAATGTGCCCTAAGTGAGCAGAGACTGGGTGGCACAGTGGGTTCAATGTCGGACTCTTTAATCTCAGCTCTGGTGCTGATCTCAGGTTTGTGAGATCGAGCCCTGTGTCAGGCTCCGTGCTGGGCATGAAACCTGCTTAAGATTCTCTCTCTTCCTCGCCCTCTGCCCCTCCCCTGCCAAAATACAGTATCTGGAAAAATAATGCAAAATATCTTGATTTTCATACTGATTACATGTTGAAGGATAATATTTTAGATATGTTGCACTGAAGACAATATATAATTAACATGTATTTCACCTTTTTCTTCTTTTGTTTCATGTGGCTACTAGAAAATTTTAAATTACATTTGTGGGCTGCATTATATTTCTAATGGACCATGCTGTTCTAAATGGTTTTACCAAATATCTAGAGCAACACAAATCTCTCCGTGCCTTACCCTGCGTTAGTGTGCTTGAGGGTCACTAAAAAAAGACATTCAGAGACATATGGGTATCTTCCACCTTTCGAAAGTTTGTTTTATGCCACTTTGTTTTTAGGAAAGAGCTACATCGATAGCTATTCTTATTAATGAGAGAAATCTAAAGGATTTTCATTTTTAGAGAAAGAGCAAAAAGAGGCTTCATGTAGCATTGGTTCTGCATTGAGACCTCATAGAGGCAGGACGGGGCCTGGCTCCTTCCCCTGGAGCTCTGTAGCATGTCAGGTTAAAGCCACCAGAGCTCTGGACTGTGTGAGCACTTGTGTTTTCTCTCCACTTCTTTTTTGCATCCATTAGCAAGATGTGTCCTAAGGTATCCATTAAGCCTGCAAGAGGTGATTTTTTTTGAATCTGGGAACACTCAGAATTCTTTATATAAATTCGTGGTGTTTGTTTCTTCACTTTATGCCATTTCAGTTTACAAAAGTTTCAGAGGCATGGTCTGCTTTTAGATAGCAGGGGGAAGCCCATACACCAGTCAAACACATCACCTTACTCCATCCTTTTCCCTTCCCTTTACCATTCGTGGTGACTCCTACTTAAGCTGTAACAGTTTCTTCCTTTTCATTTATATACTCACCTGAAAAGTACTTATCAAGCCCCTCTTCTGTGCTAGGTGTTGATTAGGCACTGGGGGAGAAAAGTTCTCAGCCTTCCCTGAGTATCTCTTCTACGGGTTTAGCCATGTTTTGTTTGCTTTTGTGACTGAAAGCTCAGTGCAGGAACGGACATCACAGTGTGGCTGCATCTGATGCGGCCCGATCAACACTGTGAGTGAGCCTGAGTGAGACGAGAACTTGGATTTCCAGAGTCACCATTAATGCAGTGTTGTCAAGGGAGAGGTGAAGGATGCTGACAGTAATGAGTCAGGATCTATCCATGACATGGGTCTGTGCTTCTTGTCCTGCTTTTGTTGAGCCAGGTTCCAGAGCCCCTTTCTCAGGGATGACACTAGGGAGATACAGTCATATTGTCTTTTTCATCACCACCACAAAAAAGAGAGAATTGTGCAATTGGAAGTGCAATTTGAGATATTTTTCCCCACCCAAAAGACAGTTGTTTCTCGACTTCCCAACAGAATGCGTATGGAAGCCTTGGGATTCAGGTTTTCTTTTGTTTTATTTTCATTTAAGTAGTTTTTAAAATCAGGTATAATATAGCAAAAAAACCCCAACAACCCTGGTACATCACAAGTGTGTAACACCATGAACTTTCTCAGTGAACATGCATGCATAATCAGCACCCAGATGAAGAAACAAAACATTAATGGTACCCAGGGGCTCCCTCTTCCTGTCACTACCCATATCTCCCAAAGGTAACCACCATCTGAATTTCTACAACCACAGATTAGCTTTGCTTATTTTTGAACTTTATGTAAATGGAATCATATAGTACATTTTCTTTGGTACCGTTTCTTTTGTTCAACATTATTTTTATAGAATTTATCCATGTTGTTACCTGTACCAACAGAAAGTATAGATAGCCAAAAAATAAAAGTTATAATCCTGCTATTGTAAGATAATATAAAATATCAGTGTTTATAATTCTAGGCACCTCTCTATGCAATACAAATACTTTCATAAATTTTTTTTCAAAAATTAGACCGTAGTACACATAATACTTTGTGATTTGCTCTTTTGTTTAATATATTAGGTCTGCGAAATTATCTTAAATGGTGGTCTCTCTTAAGGAAGTTGCAGTATGAATTGAGCTGAAAGATAACTTAAAAGGTGGAATTTAGGGTGCCTGGCTGGCTTAGTGGGTAGAGCATGCAACTCTTGATCTTGGGGTTGTAAGTTTGAGCCCCACGTTGGGTGTAGAGATTACTTAAAAATAAAATCTTTAAAAATAAAATAAAAAAACATTTTTTAAAAAGTAGAAAATTATTTTTTTTAATTAAGAATACATATTAGAATCTGTATTCATCATTTTGTTAGATCTAGATGTGGCCCACCTTGGCTGGGCTTCCAGGAGACTTCTGAATAATGTGGTAAGTAAATGGACCACTGAGTGGCCAGGTTGACCACTGAGATACTGGAGACTGAGTTGGGCCTCTTGTTTCCCAATGAATCTTCTGAATTTCTCCCTACTGTTTTAAATCCAGGTATTCTGATAATATGTAACATGTTAGGAATGTGGGTAATTTTCTGAGTGGCTTGTTGGAGTCTCTGTTCAAGTCCTAACTTATTCTTTAACTTGAGATAAGTCTGTAATATGTTCCTTATTTCTTAAATGGACAGTCTCATCACCACATCTGTTTGGGATCATAAGAAATAATACTTATGTAACATTTTGGAGTCTGTAAATGAAGTGTTCTGTTAAGTTGCTGACTGTTCTTAAAATTTCCTCAACTAAAATTGTGGAAATCCATTGTCATGCATATCATTGCTGAGCGGGGTCATAACTAGACTACAAGTCTTGAGTAGTGGAAACATGTAAACCTTGAGGTTCTAGTCATTTATTTAAAAAGCTACCTGTTTATTTCCTAGATTTTAATACTAAGAGGCTAGCCTGTTATAGTTTTGGTTTCCACACTAAATCTTCCCGCTTGGGTCTTTATCCTTCCCCATTTTGAATTGTATCTATTGGCATATGCCAATGGGTTTTCCTGAGTGAGGTCAGCTGGAACACTAGTATTCTGACATTAACTTTCCCCTGTAGGAGTAAAGAGAAGTAAGTATCCCTGTTAGCCAGTACAAATTCTTCACATGATACTCTTCAGACACTGTCAGGGACCCCTTGGGACCAGCACTGGATGAAGCTTAAAGAAAGTGTACTATGGTGGAGAAAATGCTGGAGCCAATGTATGCAGAGATACAATAGTAGTAGGGGGTCTTGGAGATGGGAGGGGTGTTAGAGGCCTCTAGTCCTGTTCCCTCATTTTTCAAATGGGGAAACTAAGGCTTAAGGAGTTCACAGAATGGACTTAGAAGTTTGATGTTCCATCACTCAGCCAGATGTCTGTACTCTTTAGGAGGCAATGTCTGAGGAGTGATTAGGGTGATCTAGACTGCATTAAACTAGTGCCGTCTCTGGTAACATCTAAAACCTTCCTCTTCTCCAGGTCACCCCCACATCTTTCCTCTTTCCTCATCTAGAGATGTGATGGTGAGAGGAACTTGGCATTCTATCTGATTGGCATTAGAAACTTGGCCTTCTGCTGGAGAATTCAAAAGTTTAGTTCAGGAGATGTTCAGAAGATACCTTTCTCCAGAATCAGGTGGTAGATGTCAACTGTTATTAAATTTATGAGGCTTTCTTCCTTCCTTCCTTTCCTTCCTTCTCTTTCCTTCCTTCCTTCCCTTTCTTTCCCTTTCCATTCTTCCTTCCCTTTCCTTCCTTCCTTTTCTGTGGTATTCTTTTTTAAACTTGTTTCTGATCCAGCCTCTTAATCCTCACTTTTCAAGTTCAATTACATTTCTGTTGTCATAGATGTTTCAGTTGTCGAGTCTTGAGTATGCAAAGATGCTGAGCTTGCCCTTCTGAAATTCTTCCGGGGTCAACTGGCCTTATTTGTCTGGGTCCAGGCAATGAGAATATTTCCAACTCCTTGGGGACTGTCTTGGCCTTGAGCAGAAGTGGGGTCTGAATCATTACCTAAGAGAGCTTTGTAGATTGTCACAGTTGGCAGCCTCAGGACTTGAGCTAATCCTGGAAATTCCTTAACTTCCCAGAAAGAAGGCTCCACAAGGTCAGGCTGAGGTCCTCAGAGAGAGCAGATGGAATAAAGCTTGCAACTAGTCACTTCTGCAGCTGGACCTGGAGATAAATAAAGTCATACCCATTTTTGTGGATCATCAAGCCTTTGCTTCTCAGGGGCTATCCGTTCTTGCTTCTTTTTCCCTGTGTGTGCGGGGAGGAGGCACTGCAGTCACCGAAAGAAAAGCAAGAAAATGTGTTGACTCAGTTCCCATGGTGAATGCAAGGAAAGCCAGGCCAATGGAAACAACTGAGAAATTACAAAAATGTGTTTCTTTCTGGCAGCGGCGCAGTCGGTCCTTCATATCCAGTCACTATAATCGACTCATCACCCAAACTCTTTCCAGGGTCATTATCCCAGTTGTGGGGGGCTGCTTCTCCTGCAAACAGATGTTGGTTTTACTAAGTGTCCTCTCTCCCCAACTTTCTCTGTGGCAAGTGAAGAGTATCAAAGCATCATTTAGGGAAAGAAAGTTTAAAAGATCAGAGAAAAAATCCTGCAGATCTTCTAAAGGCTCTGGCATAACTGGCTCAAGTCACATAAATTATAAACTATGAAGCCACCTATAAAATCCAGTTTTAATTAACTTGAAGGCATGTTGGTGTTTTTTGCTAAAATGAAATTGTATTGCAGTGGAAAACCACCAAGACAAGGTACTTTGGGGCATTGTTCACTGGGGCTTGGGTGTTGGCAAGCGAATCGTGTACTTAGAAAAAGCTAAGTAAACCTTGTTTCTCTGGGGCCTTCTTAGCTTTGGAGGACTTGTCCTATGTTCCCTGGAATGTCGGGAGTGCCCCCAGGTAGGACCCCGGTGCGACTCAAAAAGTATGCCGATTCTTATTTTTATTACCATTCTAGTCTTCCGTCATCCCGCTCCCTGCCTGTCCCCATCTCTCTTTAGCCCTTGGCCTTGACACCCTAGGACTGCCTCTTTCATTCCCCCCCTTGCACTGACTGATCTGATCCCCACTATCATTTGTGTGAACAGTGGATGACAGAGAGCACTCTATAAGGAGACAAGAATGCTATTTCAGGCTTACAAGACAAATGGAGCCCAGACACCACAAGGGGCTGGTGAAAACTTGAACCCCTCTTTTGAAACTCGTACTTCACTCGTTATCTGCGAGCTGAAAGGGACCTTCAAGATCCTCTAATGAAAGGCCCTCGTTTTCCTAAGGAGGACACTGAGCCTCAGAGGTGAAGTGACTTGCCCGAACTAGTGAAGACCATTCAAGGGGGGCTTCTCCATCTCATCTCCTGCCCTTTCCCCTCCAGCCAGTGCTGCAAGTTCTGCAACCCTGTTGATTCCAACACAGCCCCCAGCCTGGGAATCCTGCCTTGTCAGCAGAACGTCTCTGCAAGCTGACATAGGCCATGTGCGCGTTTGGTCAGGAGGGTGGCCGGGTTTCCCATTCCGGTTCTGCCTCTGCTTTGTTGGCTTAAACGAGTCACTTCTTCCTTTGTCTATTTGCCCGATTGCTAAGGAGAAGATAATGAACCTTTCCACCTATCGGGCTCACTTGAGTGTTATAAAGAATAATCAGGTGATATTTGTGAAGTGCTTTGAGCCTCTGGGAATGAGGAGGGGTGAGTTCAGTAGAGAGCATTATTAGCTGCAAGCACTTATCAATGGAGCTGTTTAACAATAGTGGAGAGTAAGGATACTCAGAAATGAATTCCAGGGACTAGCCCTGCTTTGAATTGAGGAGGAGGATTAGCAGGGACCTAATAGGTATTCCCCTTCTCCAGTTTCTTTAGTGTGCCGTCAGACTGGGAAAGGTAATGACATTCTTCTGTGTCGGATTCAGCCTGGAGTTTCAATTGGGATGTCAAAGTGTACTTGTCTTCTATTCTCATACCGAGGCTGTGTTATGATTGTTAAAGCCCTGGGCATCTTCTATCCCCTGGGGTAATTTCACTGAGAAGCTATACAAAGTAATTTCTATGCAGCGGCTGGGCTGCCGTTTATAAGGTTGATTAGTGGAGCTTCTAAATCTAAAAGTGCCCGGGGAGCAATGTGGGTGATGTGGAGAAATAAAAGGCAAGGTCTTCATCATGGTTGATCTTTTTTTACTATCCCGCTCTGTGGGGATTTTGTCGGGAACTCAAATGTACGGACGGCACAAAACACGGGGCCTAATGGCCACCGTGTCATTCTCTTGCGTGTGAAAACAGGGATGTAGCCCAAGTGAACGTGAACTTGCCAGGTCACTAAATACATTTAGAGCCACCTTTTAATGTTCCCTTCCCCACCAAGGGCTCGATAAGCGAGCGTTGTTTCTGGGCGCCTGAGACATGTGAGAATGTTTTCGAATGGTTATTCTGAGGAAGGAACTGTTGTTCCACACTCATACCCCACTGTTTGAAGACCCTCCATCCTGAGTTCAGGTCTCTCTCTCACTTTCAGGGTCAGGAAGACAGGAAAAGAAAATCAAAGCCGGAGACATGTTTTGAGTTCCTGTGGCTCTCTTCTTCTTCTTCTTTTTTTTTTTTTTTAAATATTTATTTATTTATTTGAGAGAGAGAAAGTGAGACAGAGCATGAGTGAGGAGAAGGTCAGAGAGAGAAGCAGACTCCCCGTGGAGCTGAGAGCCCGATGTGGGACTTGATCCTGGGACTCCCAGGATCATGACCTAAGCCGAAGGTAGTCGTCCAACCAACTGAGCCACCCAGGCGTCCCCCTGTGGCTCTCTTCTTAGTGGGTAGGAGTAGGGCCAGATTTGATCATCGTTTTCTGGAGGGTAGGGAGAGCACAAGATGTCATTTGGAACTGTAATTTTCCTGATCAAAGTTATATTAAGGAACATGCACCAATTGTGTCTTTGTCCCCTGAAGTCTGTGGGCCTCTCCCTAATGGCCGCTCCCACAACCCCCCCTCCCTCACACCCATTCTCCAGACCTCCTCCTGTAGGGGTTGCCTGTCCAGCTTTTCCCTCATGGGAGGCGAGAGGTGCCTGCACTCACGTCGCTCTTGGGGGGACCTGTGAGTTTCCAGTAACGTCCTCCGCTGTGGTACAACCACAGGCAACGGCCAGCAAGACATGCCCCCAGATCCCTGTCCCACTCACACACGTGAACACACGTGAACATGCCTGGCCGCAGGGGCTCCCTCTGCCTCTCCCGTCACCCCGCTGGGTCCTGTGACGCTCCACTGTGAGTCCTGCACCTCTTTGGGGGCCAACTCAGACCTCTAAACCGACGCCTGGATTCCTTCCGTCCTGGGTCAGCCACCAACTCACTTTCGTGTTTCCTCTCCAAATCCCTTCTCTGCCCTGAGACTCCATGAAATAATATGGGATTTACTTGGCAGGAATCTCTGACCTCCTTCAAAGACCCAAGTTTCTTGTTTATTGTAGTTTGAATGTCTCAATCCTCCAAAAGCATTTGGAATATTTTCTTCATTTCCCTCTCTCAAGGTATCTGTTTTGTCCCAGACATGCCTCCCCCAGTGTGTTTCAGGGAAGGACGCCGAGACTTTGGGCCCCAGCTGCTGCCCTTTCCTTCACCTCTGCCAGGGCCCAGACCAGCGCTGGGCTGACCTTCCCGGGCAGGCCAGAAGAGAAGGCTGTGGAAGCCCGCACGCCCCCCACTGTCCCTCCCTCTGTGGCCACAGCTGCTTGCCCTCCCCACACCCCTCCCCTGCTCTTTTTCTCAGTGAGCCTCAGCGCCAGTGCCCCAGTGAGCCGCTGGGAACAGAGGTCTGTCCCCTGCACTGGCCTCGGCTCCCCACCCTAGAACATTCAGGCGTCAATGGGAAACAGCAAGATCTGTCAGCATTGCCCCTTTCTTCTGGGCTTTGAGGGCCACATTCTCCACGGCCATCTGTTCCCTTTCACCTCTCTGGACAATGTTGCTTTTTAAAGGCAGCGATTCTTCCTCCTTTATCCCCTCCTCTCCCGCCTCCCCTTCTTCTCTGCTCCCACCCTTTCCCCTCTCTCTTTCCCAACCCTATGAAATTAGCCTCTCTTAAGAGGAAACTTGCCCTTCTTCCACACAAAGCTGTTTTGCAACCTCTGTGGGTTTTTTGATTTTTGATTTTTAAGTTTTTTTGAAGGGACACGTTGCTACTTTTAAAGTTTGTGATTGTCTTGGGGGAATTCTTTTGATAAGGATGGGAGGGAGGAGGATAGAAAAGCTTTTCAGTCATGCAAAAAGAAAATCCAGAATAATAATGAGTTTTCTGTTCCTGCTGGTGGTCACTTGCCTCTTAAAAGAAGGAACCCTCCCTTTTCTTCCCTAGATGATCAGTTTAAGGACATTTTTACACCCCAAAGGTCTTTCCACCATGTATTTTATTATAATTTTGTTGTTGCTACCATGTCATTGCTGTTGTGCTGTTTTTAATTTAGAGCTGGGGCTGCTGGGAAGTGGGTACATGACCGTTTTGGTCTTACGCAGAGCTGTACAGTTATGGAAGTGCCTGATCAGGCGGGGAGGCCATATCTTCTGAGTGAAGCAACACATCCTGACATCTGAGGAGTGTCCAGGAAGGGGCGTTTGTACCAGTACTGACCCCGTGACTCAATGTGTGACCTTAGGCATGTCACTTTCCCTAAAACAATGATGATAAAATCTGTTACTAAAAAAATGTTTAATACGTGATTTTTCTGCGTGTACCATTACTCTGTTTCATAAACAAGATGAGTCTGTGATAATGTCATGAAACCTTTATGGGCCATCCTTGGCTAAGGATGCTATAATAATCCGCTGCTGGGGTCAGACTCAGCTGCGGTTGCGGGAAGGCAGGGAGAACAAGGACTCCGAGCCCTCACTGCTTGTTGGAGTCATGGGCAAGGCTGAAACACAGGCTCAGGGGTCTGTCAGTGAATCCTCCGTCCACCACTTACTAGCTCCATAAATGTAGATAAATTTTTGTCATCTCTAAAATAAGGGTAATAATAGTATCCAACTTCATGGTGTTATTGGGACGACTAAAAGATCTGTATCACTTGGCACTGCTTTCTGGCCTATTATGGATGCATGTGAATGTTAACCATGATTATGGACCCCCTTCCTATCCCACCACCATATTACAGATGAGAATAAGGGCTAACTGGCTTCCTGTGGGGCTTTTCTGACTCTCTCACATTTACCTTCTGCTGCTTTATTTTTCATTGTAGAGTTAACATTGATAAAAGAAGTAATTATCAATGGGATTGCAATGATGATTGACATAGCAATTCCACTTAGAAATGTCATAAAATAGAAACATCCTAAGGTATAAAAAAATATATATAATCATATCCTTCTGGCAAAAGAGGTGAGCCAGATGTGGAGATTATATTCATGGAAGGAAAGCCAATCACGATTTTGGCAACTAAGGTTATTTTACATATTTTCAGTTGGAAATCTACAGAACCTGGAGACTTATTTTTCTTTGGTATCAGTTTCTAGAAAGGTATCGTATGACTAAGAGTTTCCCAACAATAGGGAAAGAACATTATTAAAATATGCTTTTCTAGACAGGCAGAGATGACTCTGCATAAGAAATTGAATATTACAACTTAATGAGGAAAGGAGCGTGAGTGTAGTATCTAGAAAATGGGGTGAGTCTTCTCTCCCAGAGAGAGAGAGAGAGAGAGATGAATGGTCATTCTTTAAATATTTTCTAAATAGCTGAAAGAAATAATGAAAGAAGTGACGAGTCGGACTGCTGGGTTCAAAGCCTTGCTGTGACATTTGCATGGTGACCTTGGGCAATAACTTACTCCCTCTGTAGCTTAACCTCTTTCCTTAGAAAACTGGTGTGATAATGGCCTCTCCTTCATCGAGATCATGTGTGTTAGGTATTGAGCCTAGGGTCTGGAACATACTAATTATTCCAAAACGTTACCTCATGATTCTTTACTGTAATGTCTTATACCAAGTGATGTCTGAGCTATGGGACAAGTTATACCAAGTGGGTGGTCTTGATCACTTTGTTGAATCTGGTCATTTTCAGGAAATCCATAGTTATGTCCTTTTTCTAGATAAACAGTGGCCTTTAGGGAAGAAGGAAATTGCTTTGCTCAAGAACTCATATTTCACAGATGTGTACTGACCGCCTGCTGTCACCAAAACCAGTTCTCCCCAATTAAAATAGCCCTGTGAGCATCAGCACATTTTGTTCATCAGTTCCCTCTCCTGCCATGAGGCGCCTGCCTAAAAATATTTGACTATACCGCCAGGGATCAGGGCAGTTTTGTGAGGGAACACTGGAGGAAGTTAAAGGAAGGTCATCTCCATTGCCCCAGATCCCCCACACCTGGGCAATGCTCACATGGCAACTTGTGATCCAGGGGCCACTGTGAAGTCTGGTCATGAATGGAGTTTCCCCCCTCTTCTGTAGCCCCAATTGGTTATAGCCTTATGTTGGCATGACAACCATGGGGGGGGGGCTGTATCCGGGTGCACACCCCAAAAAGGGAGAAGTGCAGCAGCTTCTCCTTGCCTTGACTCAGGAAGCCCAGCTCCAGATGTCAAGGGAACAAAAGCTGAACTTCAGGAACCCGGCAACCCAGCTGAGCTCCCCAGTGTGGGAAAAGATACCCCAAGTACCCTGGGGTTCTTGTCTAAAACTCAGGGTGTCGAGAACCCAGGGATCGCCTCACTGAACTATTCACTGTTCTGTTCCTTAACTCCCATCCTCCTTCTTGCAGCCTTCAGGGGCAACAACCACGTGTGATGCCAGCATTCCATTCCCTCCCATGCATGAAAATATCCTGATTCCTATCACGATCTTGCTGCTTCCCAAAGGGGTGCTTGAAATGGGGCGGGAAGAAAGCATAACAATAAATCTTTGCACACTCGGGGCAAGGTGATAATTAAAAGCATTCTCCACAGCGATGTGCTCTCTGAGGCCAAAAGGGAGGCAGCTGGTCAGCAGAAAGTGCTAGCGTGCCTGGGCCGGGGGCCCCAGCTCTGCCTCACACAAGGTGGGTTTCAGTCAAGTCGCTTCTTAGTCTGTGAAATGGGAATAATGATTATACTGATGGGCGGGACCAAGTGCCTTTAAGTTGAATTAATCAGATGCACTTGTGTTCTCTGGAATGTTCAGAACACCTCCGGGTTCTTAGCTCCTGCCCCACCTGATTCTCTTTCTCCCTCACTGGCGCCCTGTTGTTCTCACTGAAGAAACACAGGGAAGCCCAAGTTCTGAAAACAGCTGTGTTTGGTGTCCGGAAGAAAAGCAGGTCAAGGGGCCTGACTGACCAGGGCCCTTAATGAGGGTCTCTGCCTGAGGGGGGAACCTGGGCCTCTTTACCAGCCCCATCTTGTCCCATGCCTCGGGCCGTCAGCTGCCTCACCTCCACTCTCTGACTTAGGGTTTGGGGTTGCTCCTCTGACAACAACTCCAAGCAGATGAGTTATGGCGTTTCTAAACAATTTACATCGCTTCCCTATTCCTCTTGGGAAGTAGGGTGGGAGATAAAGTCAGCAGATAGGAGTCTTAAAAACTGGGCCAAAGGGCATTCACCAGCCTGGTGTCTCCCACTGATGAAAAGAATGCAAAGCTGCATGACAAGATAGGAGCTGGAGTTTTTTATTTAAACGCAAGTGCTTCCATAACAGTACTTGGGCTGTCCGTGAGGTCTGAGAAGTTTATAACTGCAAGTGCCTGGTACATGGTTTTTTCCAGACTTTAATGCATATAGGGAGAGGGGAGAGGCTTTTTTAATCATCTGGGAGAGGCTTTTGAAAATGTAGACTCCTGGGCATCACCCCTCAGAGATGCTGATACCTTCGGTTTGGGATGGGGACAAGCGGTCTACATTGTAAAAAGTGGTTTACCTGGTTTAGAGGATTCTGATGCATTAACGTGCAAATGAAACAATGCCCTAGTAATTTCTCCAGAGATCCAGTCTTATGTTCTGATTTTCTGGCAGTGACCCAAGTCAGCTCTTAGAGTAGGCCAACCTACTCTAGGTTGATTCTTTTTGTTTGTTTGTTTTAAGTAAAAGAATTCAAATCTACAGAAAATTTCCAGGGAAAGTACAATGCACTCCCACACATGCTTCACCTAGACTTCTAACATTTTGCCACATTTTTAAAATCTCCCTCATATTATTATCAACTTATTTTTTATAATACAAATTTATTATTTTTATCTTTATGAGACCATCTGAGGGTGTAAGCTATAGCTATCATGACCCTTCATCTCCAAATACTTCAGCATTTATCTCGGAAAAACAAGAACTTCTCTTACATAATAACCACGATACAATGATCTCATCCAGGAAATTAGCGCTGATATAATACTATTATCTAATATGCCAGTCAAAGTCAAACTTTGTCAGGTGTCCCAATTGTGTCCTTTATGGCAACTTCTCTTTTTTTCTGATTGAAGATCCACTCCAGGGTTAGACATTGTATGTAGTTGAAATGTCTTTTTGAGCGAATGATTTTTGTTCAAGAACACATTTCCTGATAAACGACAGCATTCCCCCACCCCCCCACCCCCATCCTTATTACCTGTGAAGAGCCAGGGATGCAGTGCCAGCCTGAGCAACAGCAGACTTAACCTGGGCCCAGTTCAGCCCCACCTGAGGCTTTGGGAAGGGACCCTCTCTCCCGGTCCTGGGTTTGCCTAGTGAGCTTGTTCGTCATCACTGTTAGTGTGTCCCTTTGCTCTGCAGTCAGGTAGGCTACCATTGTCCAGACAAGTTCCCTGGACATGTAAAGCTTCCAAACACAACTTCACTCTAGTTTAAATCTTCCCAGGAGCAGTAACTGATAAAGGATATGCCCTGTTTTCTCCTTCCTAGCTTTCTCTGGAGGCAGTTGGCTGAATGCATACTTCTGAGGGGGATTTTCTTTTTTCCCCCCACAGCAGCCAGGGCTATAGATAATCTGAAATCAGGTTAGGTGACTGTATTTCTTCTGCTTCAGCCAGAAAAAAATAGTCACCTGAAAAAAGTATCAGGCAGTCAAAAAATGAGATAACCACATATAATACCAGGATTTAGTAAAATCCAGCTGGTATCGTCCTGTTGCCTCAGATTCTACAATGAGAGCAGAAAAGCAAAGCTCATACCAAGATTGCTGATTGGCATGATTTGAGGAATTCACTTACTTCCGGTGAGCATCTAGAACACATTTCACATAAGCATCTTCCTGGCATATGTTGAATTAAGCCTAAATTCAGAAAGATAATGCCTCAGATTTCCTGAAATCTTTGGGCTTTTGTTTTCTTTGCTAGTATTCACTTAAGAATAGTATATGTTTTCTCTAATGAGTGAGTTTATTTTTAATTAAAGAGTTCTTTTCAAAGGGTTAGGAGACCTGGCCACAGGTCACCAGTCAGGACTTTCTCCCCCTCTTAAATAGAAGGTAGGTGGAGAAAGCCATATTGGAGAAAGGTTTCAGGTGCAAGGCCTCTTGGGGAAAGTAGGAAGTGGAGCTCGGTGGGAGAAGATTAATTCTCGCTCTTCAGACATGGAGTTCTATTCTTCCCATGCCTGTTACTGTTTTCATAGCTATTTTTGAGGACGTTCATGATTGTCACTGCAAACACCAGAGCAGTTCTGTGCGGTGTCCCCTATAGAACTTTTGATTGGTAAATTAAGATGCATTCTAGTTAAGCACCCTCTTCCTGTTCTAGAGACTTCCCACAGGCATTCTGGTTTGCCCAGAACAGTCCTGATTCATCTCTGTTATCCCAATATAGTTATTAAAATGTCCCCATTTTATTTTCAAAAGTGTCCTGTTTGGCTGAGGACTTACATAACCATACTAAGACTCCGGAAAACTCCAAGTATGTTCTCCCCACACAAAGCCAATGGAGCTGTTTGAGTGGTTTGTGCTAGCCCATACCAGTCTTCATCCTAGTGATTAGCTAACCCTGTTTCTTCCTTCTGCTGTAGAGGATTAACCCATCCCTAACTCTTGCATTCCAAAAGTTCTGATTGCCTCACCTTGTCTTGTCTTCTTCACGTTTCTAACCTTCCTCACTAACGAGTTTTGTTGGAATGTGGATCCTAGGTGTGTTGTGCAAGTCAAGGCTCTGGCCTGAATTTAGATCTTTCACCTCTAGCAGAGATGTTGGGATGAAATTTGCTGCTTTACCAAAGTGAAGCAGCCTTCACCTTTACTGGGCCAAATGCCTTCCTCGGGGACGCAGATGATATTGAGGCAGTTATTGAGTGGTTTTATGCCTCAGATCCTTTATTTGTAAATCTGAAAGAAGACTAATAGCTTTAAAGTATTTTGAGAATCTCAAAGCTCCGAAGATTATAAATAACAAAAGATATTTTTTTCTCATCTAAAATGGCAGTGCAGATACTGCGGTTACTTACTTAATAGATAGCGTGTGTTTCCTGGGCCATTTGCAGCTGATGGGTTTTTTCCAGTGCTCTATTTATAGAGCTAGGTCAGAAATATCACTTCCGTTGGAACTTGACCTACAGACCATTGTCAGTTTTAAAGGCCTGAGGAAGTAGAGTGCACACTGAAGACAGCTGGTTCACAGGTTCAGTTAATGAACCACAAACCCCCAAGGAAATTAATTTTGCTGGAGGATAGATGTGTGAGCCTGTCCAAACCTCTTTTTATGTGATACCTTTGCACCATGGCCTCATGGAGCTTGTAGGTCATCTTGAATTCCTTATTCTAGAAATAGCCAGTCCTAGGTAGTCCTCTTCCCTTTTACACCCCATTCATCCTCTTCAGCATTTCTTGCTGAAATTCTGGCCTCCTTGTTAAAAAAAAAAGCAAGATCTGATGATCTACTAACAGAGGTAGTTTGGGCTACTCTGAGAAACTCAGGGAAAAGCATATCTACATATTTCCCTACTTCATCTTTCGACTAGGGCTAACCAAGATTCTCTGTCACTTCCCCAGTTCAAATGAATGATCCAACAAAAATCTGTGCTGAGAAACTGAATTTAATGGATGGTAATCCCCTTCTGATTCTTACTCTCTCACTCAGACTCCCACCGTTAAGCTCTGTTGTTATGAAGCCGTATTTGCTGGGACTTGGCGACCGGCCATCACATGTTTACCCATCATAAGGTTTTTAGGTAGGAGAAGACTAAGAAAATTCCTAGTCTGGAGGGAAATCTACTCTTAGGAAAAGGACCACCTGTCTGCCCTCTCTTCAAACTTACATGGGTGGTAGGTAGGGTACAGCCATTCAAAGATAGCACACAAAGTAGAACTTTCTCAAACTTCTGGAAAAAGTGAGGCCCAGAATGAAGAGCTAATTTCTTGTCATCAAAATGCCATAGATTCAAAGTTTTTAGTAGAGGCAGGAACTTCTGAGGCCTTTTTCAACCAGCCCTTGTCATGGACGAGGAAACTGAGGCTCAAAGAGGCGAAGTAACTGGTCGTTAGCAAGGCCTGCCCTGATGTTCTCTGCTACATCTCTCTCCTCCCACCCGTTCTCGTTAAAAGCCCACAGCTAAGTCAGAAATAGAACTCCAGGGTCCTGTCGTGTAGCCAGCAGCTGACCGTATGCTGCCATGCATTACACAGAACATGCTTTAGAATGTGAGGACAAAGATAAGAAAGAGACTGTTCATTCCAATGGTAACATGCCATCTCCTTCCCGGACTTATTGCAGTCTTGAAAAGATTTATAGGTTATTTTTTTTCTCCCTCCCTTCTGTTCGTCCTCCCTTCCTTCCCTTCTTCTTTCCTTCCTTCCTTCCCCTCCCACCATCTCTCTCTCTTTCTTTCTTCGTTCTAATCTCAATAAGTTGCCTTTCATCTAAAGGGACAGGAGGGGCCGCTGTCCAGAATATCCAGCTCTCCTGGGCTGTGAATTTTTCCTTCCTCCCCTCCCCTCCCCTCTATCCTGGGAGTCAGTGCTTTGTTTATACTTGCCTTATTTTTAACATGGAAAAGTCTATCCTTTTAAAGTTGATCCTTGTGCTACAGGGCAGACACTTTTATATTGCGGACTAGAGATTCCGTTTAACCTCCCAGAAATGCTTAGCACAGGAGTCATAAATTGAAATGTTTTCAAAGAAGGAGCTTCCGCATTGAAGGCGCCCCAACAGGCCTCTTCTAGATACTGACACGAGTTGGTACCAGAAGCCCATTACCTTTTTGGAAATCAAGGCTACATAGCAACCTGATTATCCTCCTCCAGTCTGATTGCACAAGGACTACACCCTGCATGCAGAACAGGGAGCGAGCCCCTTGCCTTGTGAGCAATGTGTCTTCATAACCAACTCCCACTCCACAAGCATGGGGAATTGGATCCAAAAGATAGCGGTCATGAAAGCTATTCCAGAATCCAAGTCCTGTTGTTTTAACCACTTTATGACTGAGTTTTTCTAGCTTGCCTCATTATTAATAGAATAAAAAAAATGTAGAAGATGATAATTCAACTCTCTTTCTCCCTAGAATTTCATTTCAGTCTTTAATCAGCATTGTTTCTGTCATTTATACATATCAAATATCTTCATCTGTGAGTCACCACAAACCTTTGGTTGCCTAGAGGCAGGAATTATTATTCACATTTTACGCAGATGGGTAAGCAATCACAGAAGGAAAACATGCTCTGACTTACCTAAGAGAATCTCAGAGAGTGGAGAATGCATGTCCCCACCGTCTGTTTTAGAGAAACTTGACTTCAGTGTAAACAAATTAGATTTTCTCCATGTAGCTTACTCAAATACTTCCACAAGCTCAATCCTGTGGTGACGAAAAATCCCCAATAATGAAAATGTTTTCAAAACCGAGTTCACTTATTTGATTTTTCTATCTGTATTGAAATGAACCAAATTCCAGTAAAATGAAGTCATTCTGCCTTGGCAGGTCTAAATATCGGAGTCATCAAAAAAGAGAAAGGCAGAGAGTGCCCTAATTTTTAGAACTTCCGGTTAAAATGAGCGTAGAGAAGACTCACTTATCTCTTTCCTGACCAATTAGGTCATTGGGCAGGAAAACACCTTTTCTGAAAGGCCAGCAAGTAGATTCCTTCTACCTTTAATTTCCCATAAACAGCATTAATGATTATTTATGCCAGAAATGTTTGAAAGTCAAAAGACAGGAGACATATTTTCTAGCTGCAAATAAAGTTACAGGGGCACTGGGGTGGCTCAGTGGGTTAAGTGTCTGCCTTTAGCTCAGGTCATGATCTCAGGGATCATGCCCCATGTTGGGCTTCCTGCTCAGCAGGGAGTCTGCTTCTCCCTTTCCCTCTGCCATCCCCACAACACACACTTGTGTGCTCGTGCTCTCTCTCTCAAACAAATAAATAAAATCTTCTAAAAAGTTATTAAATTTATATTAACTGACAGTTTTCCCACCTTCTTCTCTCCCACTTCTCTCTCAAGTAATCCCACCACCTATAGCCACTCTTAGGGTCCTATCAAGTGAAATAACTTTTCAATTTTGGCCAGATTTTTAGGGCTTCCACCAGAGAGGGTCAGTTCCAGGCCACCTGATTTACACGAATCAGCTGCTGGGCCAGTTGAGCGAGGTTAAATAACTTGCCAAGCCAGGGCATGCACTGATCTTTCTGGAAACCCCTTGGCCCTGAGTTATCAGCGTATATCAGAACAGAGGAAGCTGGTTGTGGAGCCAGAGTGACACACAGATTCAGATGAGTGATGAGATGCTCGCACTGTGCCTCCATCAGTGTCGTCTCAGAGACGGGCCTTCAGGCTCTCTCTTCAGGCCCTTCCTGAAGCTCCCTGTCAACTGAGCTGACACGGCTGTGGGCTGTTTGACATAAGGAGCCTGGAGAAGGCTGACTGGAGTAGCGGTGAAGACAGTCGGCCCACTTTGAGTCCCGGCCCTGTCATTAACCAACCATGTGCCCATGGGAGAATGACCTTAATCCCTCACAGCTTTAGTTTGTCAATAAGGGTGAAGATATTCCCTACCTCTGTGAGGATCAAAAAAAGATATAACTAACAGATGAAGCTCAAACAAGACGTAAGCCCTCCTCATATAAAAGGCTCACCTAGGGCCTCCTTGGAGTACTTTAAAAATATTGTCTTTTCTTATCATTAGCTTTCAAGGTCCTCTGTTACTGCTCTTGTGGGGGCGTCATGTTTGTAAGCACTCCTCCACAAGCTGCTCACTCAGGGTTCCCATTAGAAGCTTTCCCATGGTCATTTGCATTCACTGGCCTTTCGTCAGGCCCTGAGCTTACCTGCCCGGAAAGCAGCCAGGTACATGGGTTCATTGTTATACTGTTTTCATTGCTTTAGGGACATGGCATTCTTTAAATAGTCACTACTGGCCATATGGCTTTGACTCCTGAAAACATCTTCCAGACCTGAGAAGTGCCTATAATTTTATTATTTCTAAAAATATGTATATTTTCTGAGTGCTTGACTAATTAACTCCTAATTAGTCTACATATCGTTTTTTGTGGCAAACTTGAAAGCTCAGCCTTACTTCATCCTATCACTTAGCAGGCACCTAAGAAAAAAGCTTCTAACAAGTTTGTTTGAAAATTGTGAACATGGGGGGGTGCCTGGGTGGCTCAGTGGGTTAACACCTCTGCCTTCAGCTCAGGTCATGATCCCAGGGTCCTGGGATTGAGCCCCGCATCGGGCTCTCTGCTCAGCAAGGAGCCTGCTTCCCCCTCTCTCTCTGCCTGCCTTTCTGCCTACTTGTGATCTCTGTCTGTCAAATAAATAAATAAAATCTTTTTAAAAAAATGTGAACATGGTGTTAATTTTAGATTAAACAAGATAGAATTAAGAATGTAAATCTGCTGCTAAAACAAATATATGTAACATAGTTCAAAGTTTAGTAGGAACAACTTAGTAACTATTTAATCAGGATTTATTAAGTATCTTCTGTGTGTCAGTGACACAGAATGATTGAGGCATAAATTAAGTGATTTGGCCTAGCATAAATCAGAGATGGATTTGACTCTCTTAAGATATGTATTAGGGGTGTTAAGAAAAGCACACACAGGGAATATACCACAGGAGAGAAAACGGTGTAACGTGAGAGAGGGAAATAAAGCATTATGGGAATTTAGAGGAGGAAGACAGTAAGTCTGTGAGGGCCAAGAAAGTGCCACAGAGGAGGTGGTATCGAAGATAATGTGTGGACCTAGAGGCATTTCAGGTGGGGAAGGGACATGGTGAAGAAGTGATTATGTTGGAGCAAAGTCTGTATGAAGTGGAATGGAGGGAGCTGAGTGGAAAGGCGGGTTGGGCACAGACTAGAAGAGCTCTGAATGCCAGTCTGAGGAATTTAGAGCTCTTTGGATGCACTTGGGAGTTGCTGAAAGTTTTCGAGCACACTTGGTCAGAAGTGACAGGGGAGTGTGCTTAAATGTGTGGTTGGGGAGGTTAATCAGGCAGAAGAGAGAATGGACTTTAGGAACTGACAGCAGCATGGACATCAGGTAGGAAGTTCTAGCAGCTTTCATCCCCAGGTGAAAGCTAATGAGGGTCTGATCTAAGGTTGGGGTAGGAGGAACAGAGGGTAGGGAAAAAGATATAGGTGAGATTTTGAGATTTTATACTTCAGTCAATAGAACGTCACAATATATTGGAACTGAGAAGCATGGGAGAAGGAGAAATTTAAAAGTGGAACTGAGGTTCTGAACCAGATTAACTAGAAGGCCAAAGAAAGGGACAAAGAAGGAAGAGTGAGTTATATGGGAAGACATAAGCTTGATTTGAAGATATTCAGGTTATGGTGCTGAAATTCATTAGGTCAGACTCGTAGTTCTTGTTCTTGAAAATGGAGGACAAGTGCTAAGGCGGGTTGTAGGTTGAGACAAGGCTTCAAAATCACCCATGTCAGGGTGTTGTCCTTGTCAACAGTGAGGACATGCCATATGGAGCAGACGTTGCAAGCTTTGTGGGAATGAGTGATAGACGGCTCCTAAGTATGTTCGTTTGTGCATTTTTAGAAATTGTTAAATTAAGTCAAGAGGATTGTACTCAAACATTGACTTCCTTCTGGCTTCTCTTTTTTCAAAGTCAAAAGATGTGGTTGACTCTGAACTCATTTTGTCACACGACAGCACTAGCCGGAGCAGCCAGGGTCTGCCCCTCGTGATCATGGATAGATGCGCTCATTCTCCGCAGTCTCCACTACTCTCCGTCCATCTCCTAACAGTTCATGTTAAACACAAAGTAGAGTAATGGTTGCCTAGGGCTGGGGGGCAGAGAGAGGGGCTTGAGGCTTATATGGCTAACACACATGGAGTTTCTTTTTGAGGCGATGAAGTGTTCTAAAGCCAGTTGTGGTAATGCTTGAACAACTCTGAATATAGTAAAAACCATTGGAGTGTACACTTTGGGTGGATTGTATGATGTGTGAATTATCTCAAAAAAGCTGTTTTATAAAAATACGAAAACGAAAAAAGAAGAAAAATCGGTTGCTATTGCCTTTCCAGGGTTGGTTTTCTTATAACAGAAAATATTTCTTTATTAATATGTCTCTATCAAAAAGGGGAAGATGGAAGACAAGAGGGGAGTGTATTTTAAGAAGAATGGAAGAAAGTATATCTCTTTGTAGCAATAAAGGATTCCTGCATTTTAAGATGCAAACACCTGGCCTCTTTACTAAATGCACATTACCTTCCTAGGCACTGAAGGCACTTGGGTGATAGGAGAAAAATCAGTCACTGTCAGCCCCCTACAGTCCACCCGTAACTAGGAAGAGAAGGAGAAGAAAAGCAGAGAAGGAAAAGAACACTCATCAAGATCCAGAAGAAGCAGAAAAAGCATATCTTAGATGCCAAAAGAGGGGGAAGCTTTATCAGCTGCTGCCAAGAGGTCAAGGAGAATGGGGACAGAGAAGTCAGGAGGTTACAGGAGACCATCCAGTGAGAAAGCTTAGAGCAGTGGGGCTGGAGAGAGACTGGGGAGCAGATGACAAAGTGCCCCAGATGCATTGTTCGGGAGTTAGTATTTGTCCTCCGCACGGAGGGCTGCTGGAGGAGTTTGAGCAAGGGAGTGGTGTGATCCTATGAGCATGGTCTAGATAATTTGTTTTCAGATTAATTTGTGTGTGTGTTGAGTGATGTGCATGATACACTACAGTCACCCTAAATTTTATTCTTTCCAATGCTAAATTCTTCTTCATTCAGAACTCCCCAGGCTTGTTGTGGTCCCAGTTGTTGATTCCCATCTAATTCATTCCTATACCTGCTTGAACTGGAGAAAATGTATGGTTGGTGTTGTCTAACCCAGGGGCATTCAACCTCAGCACTCTTGTGTTTGGGGCTGGATAATTCCTTGTTGAGAGCCTGTCCTGTGCCTGGGTGTTCAGCAGCATTTCCGTCCCCCACTCTCTAAATGCCAGTAGCCCTCCCACTTAGACATTGCCAACAAATCACCTTCAGCCTAGAACCGCTGACCCACATTCATCTGCTGTAATATTTGGGCCCAGGAGTGTACAGCCATGCAAAGGCCAGGCAGAGTTGGTAGACCACCCTGAAAGATGACAGGTCCAGAAAAGAAAAGAAGACCAATACTCTGGACTGAGGGGTGAGAATCAGAGGATGCAGTAAGCAGGCAATGAATGAGAAGCTCAAGGCCTCATTTTGTTTTATCTACTAATCTGGTGGGCTTCAGCCTCTCTGTATTTAGTCTTCTCGTTGCAAAGAGACAGCATCTTGAGGTGACAAAGCACAATGAATGTCCTACTGTGCTCCCTATAGGGCTAGGATTCCTCTCAGGGCCAAAGTAGGCACAGGAATTCAGAGGAGTCCTCAGAATGGGCCAGATATGAGGGGAGGGAGGGTGGACAGGCTTCTAAGTGGTGGGACTAGTGAGCCTGCCTCTAAGGAGGAAGAAGAGGAGGAGAGCAGGAATAGTTTCCTCATGGTGATGTCAAGAGGGATCAGCGAGGCTCTGGAGATGGAAGGTAGTAGATGAAGCACAACTTGGAGTAGACTGGAAATTCGGATGGATCCTTCAGATCCCTCCCCTTACAGGAAAGTCTTAGAAGGTGAAATAATGTTTCTCTGGGGATAAGGCTGTCCAATACAGATTAGATATGAAATGGTTAGATCTTTCATATTCCTCTTCTGGGTGTGTGTATGCAAGGATTGGAAGGGCAAAGGAATTTTATATATATACGCTACCTTTTCTATATTGATTAGGAAAATGGAGTTAAGACTCTTATCAAGCTAAACAAGCCTTACAACTCTATTAAACTAAGACTGTTTCGTAACTGGCTCTCATTCTGTGGAGTAGCATTATGCCTTTCCTCCGTGGATGTTGAGTGGCTCAATTTTTTATTAGCAATGGCTCTAAGCTGCCTTGCATGCAAGCTCTTATTGATATATAACTCTGTTATCTTTTAACCTAGTGGTGGTCCCTTGCACTGAGGCTGAAGGAAACTCATGCTGGCTTTTATTTTTAGTCTCATATTCTTAACCCCTGTCCTTCTTCTCTAATTTGTCAACTTTTGTGGTAATGAACTAAGTCCCCAGGAGTCTCTAAGCAATGAGCAGTGACTGGACTTTTGCTTATGGGAAACACCATTACAAGAAATGGGCATTCACAGTCATGGTTTTGCCCTGTTTCATTTCAGGCACTTCTGGATCCAGCTGTGTGACAGCTGCCCTAGGAAACACCTGGAGTCACAGTGTGAATACCCGTCTGATTCTCCAGTCCCTTGGTTCAGACAGAAGACAGGTGAGTTCTTTGACAATGTTTTCTGACTGTTGAGTTTAGAGAACAAGATGTACTTAGCAATCTGAGTGTTCATCTCCTGAAAGCACTGGCCATGTTTTCTGTCCTGGCCCAACACCATCGGGGCAGGTAAAGAAATGAGCATCCCTGCCTGCCCCAGTAGCAGTTATAATGAAGTGGGAAATCAGCCGCTCACAGGAAAAAATGTGTAAGAATAGAGCCCATAGAGTTAGCATGCCTCCTGATATTTGCCAATGGCTTGGAAATGACCAAGGTCCACCCTCGAGGGATCTCAAACTCTCCATCTCTAAAGGGCGAATGATCATTTCACTTAGCTGGTATTTGTTGAGGACTAGATAATTCGTGGACAAATTAAATAGTGACAATGCTTTTTCTTGAGGTTAATATGCTTTGAAAACCATAGGCCAGACAGATCCTGCCATGTGATAAACTATTCCCCAGACCATGGGTACTTGTGCACTAACTCATAAGCCAGTAGGTTCAAGTACTGGAGTTTGCTGGAGAGACCCCCAAAAGGATGACAGCTCTTTCAAGAGCTCCCTGTTGATGGTTTCTATCCTGGCCTCAAATGAGAACTGTATCCCCACCCCTCCACGTTCCATCCAGAAGGTTTAACTTTCTACAACCCTTTCTTTCATTCAAAGAAAGGAACACCACAGGCTGACACCTTTGGTAAAGTGTTTCATAATTAGGGAATTTATTTTCCCCAATGCCTAACCTTAACTTTATTCTGTTGTGTGGACCAGGTTCCGTCATAACCTCTCCCACAAGCAGGAGGAGGAAGATGATAGGGTGATTGTTCTGATTTGTTGGATGGGGCAGAATTCAGAATCCAGATTTGCCCATCTTGCTAAATGTGTTACAGTCTAGGTTATTCACTAAAGAGGCATGAAATATCATGCTGGTGGTCCTTTCTGGGGGAAGTGGCGGGGAGCTGTTGCCCTTCACCTGAATTAGGTAAATTGGCTGTCTTCCAAGGAGTCAGGAATCATCAGAAACAGACATGAGCCTTTGCCTGTTCCAGACATAACTTTCCGAGTGCCCTTGGTTACAGACCAGAGGATTCTTCTTGGTTTGCTTGGGACTGTGTAAATAACATTCCAGCTTGATGATTGAGTCAGCCATGTTCTGAGAAGATGGAGCTGCTTGTTTTCGTTTAGGGGAACATTCTTAAGTTTTCAGGCCCTGGCGTGCTCATTACCTCAGTGATACCTTTTCCCCGATGATTCAAGTATCCTGGGTTCTGAATCCATTACTTCTCTTTTCAGAGCCAGAGATGTTCCTGTAGAACCTAATGACCTTTGTTTTATACCTGAGGTTATAAATTATGTTAAATAAACCCAGTTTGCAGCGGTCAGGCACTACTACCTAAACTCTTATTTGAGGAAGCAAAATTCCTTGTGAATCAGTGTGGATCCATTCATTTTCATGGATCTTCAATCCCGTTCCTTGAAAATGGGTAGTTTATCTCTGTTTTAGGTTTCAGATGGTGCACACTGATTTTGTGATATAGACTGTTATATATGGTAGCATAGACTCCAGACTCCCAGATCCTTATTTTACCAATTCCAGCTAGCATTTGTTAGTATATAAAGAAGTTAGTGCCATATTTTTTTTTCCTTTTGTTTTAATAAATTAGCCGGTCATTTCCATTTTTTAGACATTCAGAGGACAAACGCTATTATTTTATGTCTCTTTGGTAACTGCAGGATTCTGGTGGCTCTTGGTTCTTGGCTCACAGGGTCAAACACAGGCCACTAGTCACAAGAGGAATGAGGAGCACAGCATGGATAGATCAGTGACAGTTTATCAACTCATATCCTATCAAATGAGTCAGTGATGTTATCTTAACCTACAAAGGACAACATGTTACTATCATTGCTAATCAATCAAGAGCAGAGTTAAATGCTTTTGAATCATGTTTTCAAACACTAATTAGTAAAATATGTAAATAAAATAGTAAAGTATAATAAAATGCTGTAGCAAAGTAAAATATGACCAGTGCTAAAATGGCCAACCCAAGCAGAAGAACTTACACTTAATTAATCTATAGAAGTGTCTGTGCCTTTTGGGACCAGTGTTTCAATTTGTGGCCTAATAACTAGGATGAAATTTGATGTAGAAAACATGTCGCTATCTGTTGAACTTATCTCGCTTTGGCAGAGGACATGCATCGTGATTCACTGAGCTTTTCCTGTGG
This sequence comes from Mustela nivalis, assembly GCF_964662115.1. Classification (NCBI taxonomy): domain Eukaryota; kingdom Metazoa; phylum Chordata; class Mammalia; order Carnivora; family Mustelidae; genus Mustela; species Mustela nivalis. The sequence continues at coordinate 32,941,240 of NC_139025.1, read as the reverse complement.
TCTTACTTCTTGACAAAGTAGAGAAGCCATATGAAGATAAACTTTTTCTAGGATATGTGCACAAAAAAGTACCTTAAACTAGTCTTTAAGGTAGTTGTTCCAAGCAATACTTCCTTATAGTACTACTTAGTAAGAAAACATGCCTATATCATTCTAGTATCACCAGATCTCTGGAACACCAACTGCCAGGAAAAGATATCAGGTATAGCTCTCCCCACCCCCACCAGTGCACAGAGGCCACTACACCAAGAGATCAAGGACATGGAATGAGGATTATGTTTTATCCCGTTTCTATGACATTGAGCTCTACGCCAGGGCTCTTGAATATGAGGCTTAGTCTGAGATCACAGGGCTGGAAGGAGGTCAGGTCAAGCTGAGCAGCTCTGCGAGCCGATTAAACCAAGAGCTGAATTGTATAGTCCAAGGGAAGGAGTCCTCGGTGGCTGATTATTTTCTTTACACCCTGGAAACTTTGTAAAATTATATAATCAGGAAAGAGATCTCCTTATCAGGGCACAAGCCAAGTTAATGCTCTTGTTTATTCTGCTTCAGTGTTTGCAAAAACCCTCTTAAGAAGCTGGGAAACATTTTCTTTTGGACTAATTTAGGTTTTTTTCCGTTTGACTTTTATTTACTCTTTCTCTAGTCTGCTTCAATCCTGCCCCACCCTTTGTGCAACATTTTTATTCTTACCAAAGATGTGTCCTTAAAGTGGAGTTAAAATGGCCTTTACTAGGGGTTTTTTTTTCCTCCTCTTTCAGCATTTTGGATTTTTTTTTTTTTTTTTTTTTTTGGTAATCAAAAACGTGTTTTTGGTCCACCCTGTACATGGCTTGGGAATGCAAAGTAGTAGAAGACAGAGTTCCTGCCTTCGAGGTTCTTCAGGTCGAGTGTGAGAGATGGTACATGTGTGTTTACACTCATAAATAATCAAAATGAAGTGCACAAGTAAAAGAACAAACTACTAGTCAAGTGCGGTGTTGGATTTGTTACCTAATAACTGGTTGAGACGGTACCTGCTTTGAAACCAGAGCAAGGTAAACTCACCAGAGGCCCATTAGCCTTTTTAAAAGACAAGGCTTGAGTTATCACTTTAAATCAGTGTCTCTCAAGCCTGGCTGCTTTTTAGACTCATCACAGGGGCATTTGCAAAATACCAACACCAGAGCCCCACCCCGCCCAATTAAATCAGAATGTGTGTTGGTGGGCTGGGCACCTGTGTTTATTTGTAAAGCTCCCCGCCGGGAGCCAAGGCGGAAAACCACTGCCCTACGTAGATAAATGTATATTACTGAGAGAGGAAAGGGAAAATTCTGGGTGAGGAGGAACGGGAAAAGAAGACAAATGGGAGGGCAGGTCCCACGTTCAGAAGACAGCTTGGTTCTGGCCTTGTCACCAGAGCAGAGGGTTTGCTCCCTCAGTCACTTGACAAGGCTTTATTTGCTCAGCTCTTCTCTGCTAGTCACCATGTAAGGTGCCAGGGATTAAAAATACGAGTAAGTCGATGCCCTGAAGATGTATGTTCACAATTGACCTGGGGAAAGAGGGGAATGTTTGGACTGTCCCTGCAGCACGTGAGTGGTGGGTCTAGTGAGAGTGGAGGGGAGGGTGGGCCCCACTGCAAAGGAAGGTTCTGGGGTGTTTGATGAGGCAGCAGCACATGTAATGGATTGGCTGAAGCCTTCCTTCAGGAGGCGGTGGCAGTGACCTGGTGCGCCATCCTGAGGGGCTGGATAAGGTGGAGTGAGGGTGGTTATACTTGAAAGAATGATGGAAAAACTTGATGAAATATTCATACTATTTCTCATCAAGTCATCGTGAAGTTCATTCCTATGAACCACATATGGGATTATATAAATTTTTCAGTACTCTGGAAGGAGTAATGAAGGAAATTAATCCCAACTAAGCTTCACACCCTCTTGATGAAATAAATATTATGACTCTCTCATTTCAACAAACTGGGAAGAGAGAACTTTTTCATATAGTAGGTTTATTTAAATGGATTTTATAATAATATTTTCATCTGCTATTTAGAAGTCACCCGGAAGTTAAAGAACACTTGAGGGAAAGAGCCTAAAGTACCCAGTAAATTGTTGACAAGACCCATAATGTTTCTCCAACTCCTGGTCCTTACTGGAATCCTTAGGCTTTTCTCAAGGTTGTTTGAGAAACAGGTTGTTTTGCATCTGGGAAGTATTTAGTGTCTCCTTTCTGGTGATATAATTCTTCTCTCAGTATGCATTTTGTGTTTTAAAAGACTTAAGGGGCACCTGGGTGGCTCAGTCGATAAGCGTCTGCCTTCAGTTCAGGTCATGATCTTAGGGTTTTGGAATCGAGCCCCATGTCAGGCTCCCTGCTCAGCGGGAAACCTGCTTTTCCCTCTCCCACTACCCCTGCTTGTGTTCCCTCTCTCTCTCTCTCTGTGTGTCTCTCTCTGTCAGATTAATAAATAAAATCTTTAAAAACTTAAAACACCGTCACTGTGGAGCCTTCCTGACACTGAGTTTAATCAGCCCTGTTTCCCTCAGTTTTGCCCACAGATGCACCTAGTACTTTCCTCAGTTCTTGCATGAGTGAAACCCGGATTGTGAGCCCCTTGAAGGCTGTGACTGAAACTTATTTGTATACCCTCAGAAGCAGAACAGTGCTTGACATTTACACATTCAGTACATATATTTTGAAAGAGAGAGAGAGAGAAACTCCTCATATCCTTATGTGAACCCAGTCCTGAGAAAGAAGGCCATACTGCTTATTTGGAATCACTCTTCCCCATAGGAATTGGGTTACACAGCTTAATAGTTCCTTTAAAGTATTAGTAATTGTCAGTTTAAAAGGTTGGCATCAGACCTTGACAATTACCAGCAGATCCTTATAATGAAGTGCTGTACGACTAACAAATACAGGAAATGTCTTTCTGCAGAACTAGCCTACTGGGGGCTATGGGAGAGTGAGAGTCAGGCTTTCCTTGAAATCGTAGTTGGAATTCCTCTGTGTAAGCAAACCAGAGCCCTAAACCCAAGCAAAGTGAGGGAGAGGGGTCCCACAGCTGCTTGCAAGGAAAGGGCAGCTTGTGGACTTTAGCTGAGGGGAAGGATAAGAAATCTTTGTTGCCATCTTCCAACAGTCATGAGTTCTGCTGTCGGTGCTTGGATAGGCTTAATGGAGGACTGACTAACTGAAGGAAAGATGAGAAATCTGTTCTCCCAGATAAGCTGAAGGGTAGATTTGGGGCAAGAATGTCAGGCACACAATCATATTCACCCAAAGAAAGACATTGAAGAGGATGTTTTACCTCATGGAAGTCATAGTTTTATGTCTGGCTGTTTGCAGAATCCCCCAGGGATGAACTCAGGGTTAGTGGCCCTCCCTCAAAAATGAACCCCTCTCCCTTTGTTAAATGGTTCCAGATCGTTGTGTTTATTCTGTGTCTTTCTACCTCAGCCCGTCTGCTGCTTTTAGGCAGGGAGACTGGTGTGTATGTGTGTGTATCCAGCCAGAGGAAAACTCTGGCTTCAGGGGTGGGAGAAATTTCTTTCTAAGCATAAATGTCTGCAGAAATAGCAAAGGGAACATAGAATCTCAGCCAAGCACATTGCCTTGGGTATAAATGTTCCATGCCTTTTCAGAGCTGCTCGAGTGTGAAATCTAACCCCCTGCCCACACTCTTCCCTCAGAAGTGCTCGAACAGGTATTGAGCTGATTGGGAAAATGTGTAAAAGAGGAGCCCGGAATGGTGACTTTCATTTTTTTTTTATAATTTTTTTTTAATAAACATAAATTGTATTATATAACCCCAGGGGTACACGTCTGTGAATCTCCAGGCTTACACACTTCACAGCACTCACCATAGCACATACCGTCCCCAATGTCCTTAACCCCACCACCCTCTCCTGACCCCCTCCCCCTGGCAATCCTCAGTTTGTTTTGTGAGATTAAGAGTCTCTTATGGTTTGTCTCCCTCCCGATCCCATCTGAATGGTGACTTTTAAAAGGACTCTCCCATACACACTTTTTTTTTAGGCCAGCAGGCAAATGTATTAAAATCTGAGGAAATCCTACCTGAAGTTGTGCAGTAACAGCAAAGGAATGCAGTGAGTTAAGACTCAGAGCTTAGAGACAGGCTCCATCCGAGAAAGGACAACATAGACACCCCCATGGGCACTCCCTGTTTCTGTCTCTGCATCTGAGATAGGAATAGCAATGCCTTCCACACTGCCTACCAAAAAAAAAAAATACAAAACGAAACAAAACCCCCAAACTCCATTGGAGTCCCTCTGGGGGGAAAAATCCCTAGTTCTTGATGGGGTCAAGTAAAGAAAACTTTCCCTAGAAGGGGTTCCATTGGAAATCCCTAGTTAAAAATTCATTAGTACAGTTGCCTCCATGCTTCTGATGGGGGGTCTTCTTTTCAGTGCCTTGGCCATGATAGACAATGTACCTTTGTTGAGGGGAAGCATCAGTCTTTCCTAGAAGATTTTGAGCCACAGGGAGTCAAGAAAAATTCAAATCAAAATCAAAACAAAATAAGGGTGGGGCAGGGGGTTAGAAACCATCACAGGGTTTTAAATGTCCTTAAAAAGTAGAGTTGTAAAAGTAAGTTTTAGCACCATTCCAAAGAGGAAAAAGTACTTGAACACCAAAAAATAGAGAAGACTTTATCTATGGATAAAGAATACCATTATAAGTCAAATACATTTGTTTTTATGAAAGACTTAGTACATGTCCGTGTTTCTGTCTTTGAAGATTATGATCTATGATATGAGAGGCTGAGTGACTGGTCCACTTACACAGTGTTTAGGTGACTTCCCAACTTTACTGAGCCATTCACCTTCCCAGTATTTTATCAGCTCTGTCATTCTCCACCAGCCCTGACTAGTTTTATTTTCACACGCTGTCTGGTACCAAATCCCCTTATGCAGTGACCTTCCCAGCTCTAACTTGCTAAGTAAACCAGGGCAAATATGTGAATGAGAGATTTCCAGAGAAATCTCAGCTGTTGCAGGAAATGGAAGAGACACAGGGCTTTGGAACCAAACTGAAGACCTTGTTGTCAGCTAGGGAAGAGAAGTGTTTTCAGTTGGGAAACAACATAGGAAACAGCTATGAGATCTCTTGGACAAGGCGGTGACCTGAGAGTCAAGGACACTTAAATGTATTTGGCTCATTTGAGAATGAAGGTTGGACAGGATGTTGTATTTTGGCTTTGGTTAGCTATGACTGAGAAGAAAATGGGGCAACGTCTTTGGTTAGGAAAAGCAATAGCTACATAAACTATGAACTGATTTACAAATGAACCAGTGCTCTTTCACTAGAACCTTTAAAGGCCTTTAGGATATGACAGTGTCCCATCTGAGATGCCTCCTAGAGATGATCTTATCCAGGGATTCTCTACTACAGGGACCTTAAGATTCACAGGTGTTTGTTAATGCTGACTCCTAGGCCCAGCCCCAGTGACCATTCAGTGAGAGCAAGCACTTCCGGTGATTCTCACCAGCATGGGCCTCAGAACCACACTGTATTCTAGCCATTTCATTTTACAGATAGGGGTAAGCAACTGAGGTTCAGTGACTTAGGTAGGGTCACACAACTAATAAGCAGCTGAAATGGAAGTGGAATTAAAGTCTGCTCATTTCTAATCTTTTGCTATTTTCACTCTACTATGCTGACTTTTAATAGGAAAACTCTGGGCAAAAAAGTGCCCTAGCCCAATCAGTTGACTGGGTTTGTAGGCAAAGTGATATTTATATCCTCTATGACTCTTAGTGGCTTGTAAAAAGTTTCTACAGAACTCTGTGAAAAAGTATATATTTTTTAAAAGTACCATCCCACCCCACATTGTGGTGAATAACCAGATGAAAGCATTTTAGGGGTACCTGGGTGACGCAGACGGTTAAGCCACTAACTCTTGGTTTTTGGCTCAAGTCGCGATATCAGAGTCATGAGATCGAGCCTCCCAAGGGGCTCCATGCTCTGTGGGGAATCTGCTTGAGAGTCTCTCTCTCCCTCTCTCTGCGCCTCTCCCGCTCATGCTCTCTCTCTTTCAAGTAAATAGATAAATCTTAAGAAAAAAAGAAAGGAAGAAAGTCAGCATTTTAAATTCTTGGTGAATACATAACTTTTTCTAAGTTGAACTTCACAGTGAGCATGGACCTCCCAACCAAATGACTCTCTTAATACACAACATCCTGCAAGCAAGGCTGTCTTCCCGGCCCCCTTCCACAAATGGTCACGTGTGCTCATGGAGAGCCACCCTTCATCTCGAGCTTCCCGTTGCCTAGCTTCATAGGCTAAAGGTATGGGATGGTTTGGGAACCTTGGAGTTTTCTGATCTTTTGTTTGTGTGGTCTTCTCAGAATGGGAGAAGCTTTGCCATTCTCATATTTTTGCGTCTTTGCATCTTTATTCGAGAAAGTCAGAGTGGAACAGGGGTAAGGAGGCCGCCTGCGTGGAGACTCATTTCCTGCTGTCTTGGGATCCTACAGTTTGGTAGTGAAACCTTGCTGGCTTCTGCTGCTCCAGGCAACACTAATTTCAAGTCCTCTTTATTGTGTCAGGAGGGAAGGGGGTTAATCTTCATTGAGTACTTTGGTTGCAGGCATCAGGTTTGATCCTTTCACATGCGTTATTTCCACTGACCCCCAGAACAAGCCTTCAAGGGAGAACTTTTCGTCTCCTTTTTACAGAGAAACTGAGCTAGAGAAACGAGTTAATAACTTGTATTCAGTAGTAGTTTGAGACCAAATTTGCCATGTCCTCTGAGATGTAGGTGCCCTTTTTTTTTTTTTTTTTAACTTTAGGAATCAAATGAGGTGTTGGAAAATGAGGCCTTGCCTTAGTGATGAGTCTTTTGGCTTGCAATGAATGGTCCTTATTATCTTTCTCTCTGATTTTTCCCCAAGGATGACTGGATCTAGAATGTCATTTAGCTTACCTCCAAAGCTTACTAAATTACATATTAGAACACCACCTCCCACTCTGGGGCCAGGGACTTTAAGAAGGAGATGATGAGCTGCTTCTTGCTTTTTTCCTCTTGCTCTTGCCGTTATTTGGCTGAGAACTACTCCTGGCATGTGACTGTGATTCAGTAATGCTCCTTGCCCTGTCTGTGTGTGTGATTTGAATAGCACAGCTTGTCACACATGTGGCTGAAGCGGAGCCAGCTTGGAGAATTCGTCATCTGGTTGCTGTTGCCAGGGGAGTATGCCTGCCCAAGTAGTGCATTGCCTGGGCCCATGGTCTCTGCTTCTCCCCGAGATCTACTGTAGCTGAGAGGGTCACAACATGGTACGATGCTGGTTTGTATTTCAACCTAATTGGAGCAGAGTGTGCAGTAGGGCTTCAGACCCTTCTAAAATCTTTACAGCTTATGAAATTAGGTGTAGGGGGTTGGGAAACAGAGAGAGGATTTACATGATGGAGATATAGGGAAAAACAAATCAAATATGTCTCTAGGATTCAGTTGGAATTAGGTAATATCTGATGCTATTCCCATAACAGTTTATGATATGCTAAACATTGTCTAATGCATGATTGGTTGTCAACTGCTTTATAAGTCATTGAGCTTTTCTAATTTCTGCTGCTCTAAATAATTTGGAATTTTCAGTTACCCGAGAGTTGACATATGCACTCTTTCCTTCCCTCAACCTTCCTCTTACTCTGTTGCCCCTCTCTGCACACTTTCTCCCTGCTCCTCCCACCCCCATAACCTCTCCTGGATTTTTAAATCAATGGCTCCTGGCAACTGCCTGAGAGTTCAAATGTTTGAAGCAGAGATTTTCCACAGAGGGTATCTTTCTGAAAGTTTCCCTTCTTGGTTTGGCAGAGCTTAAGAATTCTGGCATCTAGGACAAAGAGCATGTGTGCTTAAGTCTTGGACCCTTGTTTTATTGTTACCAAAGGGACTATGATTTTGAGAACACCTTTCGAGAGCCAAGCTACAGTGGCTATACCCCACTGCCTACTTTCTCAGTCCTCAACTCAGAATTGGCAATGAGAGATTGAGCTGGGATTGTGATCCAGGACTCTAAGTAACAAAATTCTGAGTGTCAAAACTTTGGAATGAGGTTCATTGTTATAAACCTTAAAAAGTTAGAACAGAGGCACCCAGTATATCCGGTAGGGATTGAGAACAAATCACCCAAAACCCCTCCAGCCCTCATTTTCAGACTTCTTTGCTCTGCCTACCCAACCATTTATTAAGAGTTTCTTTTATACCAATTACTCTGCTAAGTGCTCTGTGGGCCTTCTCTTGTTCAAACCTCACAACTACCCTATGAGATAGATATTACTGGGTAGACTTCCAGCCTTTACACTGAAGTACATTGAAGTTTATAGAACTTCTAAAAATTGCTCTAACTCCCATGACTTCTAAGGATCCCTCTTGCCCCACGCACATACATACAATCCCTCTCCTACATTCCTGGGGCCATTATCCTCTACTGACTCCCCTGTTAAAGTAAGATTATTCATGCCTGCTGCTTGGAATTGCTTGCAGGAAATCTCTCCATTCAACCACTGTGGTGTGGCCACCCTCAATGGTTGTATTAGGTAGAACACTCCCCTCGAAGAGTGGAATGAGTCATTACCTTGAGGGAGCTTTTTCTATCTCTGTTAAATAATCATCGGTTATTTCTTATAACAGTGTGGTTCTATGTGGCAACAGAATACTCTTGAGGAAGAATGAGCTCCATGGGACCTCTCCCCATTCAGTCACGGGAAGTCCTGGCTCTTCCTCTCTCAGATTCCAAGTTCTGGAACTTTTCTAGCCAGCATCTTTTCCATGTTTTGGGTTTGACTTCAATGTGTGATATTTACAATGTCAAAGCAGAAGGAGAAAGGTTCTGTAGCATCTTGCCCACAGTGGGGACAGACCTGTACTTACCCATTCCTGGTCTCCTCAAGTGAGAACCTGCAGGACCAAGGAGGTACCATGGTACACCCTGTGGAGAGAACCTCTTCCCCCATGGATGATACAGAATGACATATCAATGATATTCAGCCATTTATTCTGTCCTTGCAAAGTCACTATCCCCACAGAGTAATCGATTTCATGGTTTACCTTTAAATTTCCTCTGAGTAGTCTGTTCTTCTTTGAATCTATTATGCCAGCATCCTAATGGAGATTGAGTGAATGTCTACTGGAATGGGAAAACTCTGGTGTTCTGTGTTCTCTTACAGGTCCATCCTTAGAGTACAGAGGTTTAGGAGATCCAGTGAAGTTTCTAACCTTTCAATAACCTCCCTTATACCAGACTGGTGTCCCTGATTTGTAGCTATTTATGCAGCATTCTGTCCACACATACTCTCCTATACTGCCCATGCACAGGAACATTGGGCTCTTCTTTGTGACTGATCTCTGTTTGCTACCTGTGACTCCATTCTAGCACTAGCCTTACCTTTTTATGCCTCCCTCTTCCCTTTTCTGATTTAAACCTCACTTCAAGATCCCTATAATTGGCTCTGCTAAGAGTATATTAGCACTTCATCCCATTGACCTGAGAAGGCCAGTCTAAGAACCAGCCTATAATCTCAGTTCAAAGTGAACAGCAGGCATTTCTACCAAAGGCTTCATTTGTGTCTAGGACCCTAGTGCGTATGGGTCTCATGACATGTCGTGTAATGTCCAAAGGCTAAATATTTTCAAAGAAAACTCACTGAAACAAGTTGGCTAAGTGACTGCCACAGCATCTGTGAAGTCTTTTTTTCCATTTCTGAAAAATCCTAATATTTTTCCTCAATTAAGAAATGGTATATGTTACAACTTAAAATCTTTAGCAATAAATCTTCTAAAGACTGCAGTTGTAATAATAGTCCTTTGCATGTGCTCTAGCCATAGACGTGGATCCTCTTATAACTCTTGTATTTTTATCTAGACTAGACCATTAAGTTTTCGTTGTATTGGAAACTTCCTTTTCCTTCCATCCCTCCCTCCTCTTTTTCTACCTTCAGATCTTTTCTGGGTAGATATGTGTGTCAAATTTTGGGAATGTGAAGTCAAATAAAGTCTAATTTCCTGCCCTGAAGAACCATAGGGGAGGGAGAATACTTAGTTGAGAGAGATGGCCATGTAACTACATACAAGTAGGTATTGAGAGAACTGTGACAGAGTACAGTGTGGTGTCAATATTAGGATGGTCAGAACTCTCAGCATGGAAGACCTGATCAGGGAAGGATTCAGAGGAGGCTATGGTGTTTGAGAGAAGTCTTGAATGGTGTATCAGGGCTTGCCAGGTAGAGGTAGATGGGGAAGGAGGCTGAGGAAGCAAAATGAACAAAGGCTCTAGGGTGGGAACTGCAAAGAAGTGGCACTTCTTCAGTGCTGTGGGGGAGGGTAAGTGTGGGTCTGTGCAATGGGTGGGGGCAGGGAAAATGGAATCTGTATATAAAGGCAAAGCAAAGAAAGGCAGGGCAAATCAGACTTGACCCTGAAAGCTCTCAGAAGCCCCACTGAGAGCTCTCACCTGGGCTGTGACATCAGATTGGTACTTATAAGGTTCTCTCAGGCAGAAGTTTGCCATATGGGTTTGAAATAGGATGGAAAGAAATGAGGGCCAGAACCAAAGCAGTGGCCATTGAGATGGAGAAGAAGGAAGAGATATGAGATGGTCAGGAGGGAGGAGCAACAGCATTTAAGCACGCAGAGAGAGCATCTGGAAGGAGGGCTTGTTTCTGATGGAAGTGAGTCGATGAGGTCATCACTCATTGAATGGGCTAGTTCAGGAGGACAAGCAGGTCTGGGAGGGAAAGAAGAGCTGGCCCTGCTTTATGTGATGGTTTGGCTGCTTCCATTCTTCCTCCCAGACCTCAATGACTGCTTTCAGTGATTAGCTTGGAGATCAGAAGGGATTTCTTATCATTGTGCAGAATCTTGAGTCAAAAATTTCTCTTTCCCTGTATACACCGCACTGTTGCTTCCAGCCACCCATATTCTCTTTTCTACCCTTGGTACTGTTTCTTTCTTTTAGAACCCTGAGTTCTAAAAAGACAATGGTCATCACAATGTATGGAAAATGAAGTTTGGAAACACCTGCAAGGGAAAGGGAAAGGTGCAAACTATTTGCATGCAAGCCCCTGAGCTCAGAGAGGAGAGGGCCCTATGGATAACTGTGTCTTCCTCTCCAGTGAATTCTGGCACATTAAAGTCCAGGGATGTGGAATCATTACCTAATTTACTACTAGTTTAGGCTTCAAGGTTTTCTAAAAGATCCCCATTGACAAATTGGGAATCAAGAATCCATGCCTTAGAGGGTTATGCAAATTGATTGCTTCTTTGCTCAGATCCCCTCTGCCTTTACCCTGCTCTGCTTGGTAACACACAGAACTGATCCTACAATCTACATTTCTCAGGCTCCCTTTCCATGATTCTGCTTAGTTTGGAGTCCTGAAAGGAGGGTGAAGGGCAGAAGTATGGGAGAAGTCGTGTATTTCAGCCTCCCTCTTTCTGCTTCCAGTGGTGTCTCAGATGGTGGTAACGCTAGTCCTTCTCCATGACCTTTGTGTGGTCTCAGCTCCACAAAGAGCTAGAGTTGGGCAACTCCATTTTCTGGGTCTAGTAACAACCTCTTCCCTTGCTCCTCCAGCCCCAAGGATGGTGGTGGCTTCCTACTGCTGCTAGTGTCTGGGTTGCCTCACTGCCCCTGTTTTCCTTTCAGCTCTTCCAACACATTTTTAACTAGTTCCCAACATTAAATTCTCTACCTTAAATTATGTGGGGTGAGTCCTGTTTTCATGATGGACCTTGACAGACATACTCTATATAACTCTCTGATTGGCACTTGGTTAACCTAAGACCCCAAGTACTTTCCATTGCTCCAGTTCCCCCAAAGAACTCCTCTGCCTACTGTGATTCTCCAGCCCTAAGTGTCAGGTTCTTAGGTTGAGCTGTCTTGGAAGGCAAACATTTTGTTTAGTGCTTCCTGAATGGCATGAGAAAAGGAGCTCTCTTGGCCCACTCTCCTTCCTGTGGGATTTTCCAAAATTTTCCAGTTGTATCTAAGCTCAGGAAACATTTTAATGTCTGGAAATATGTGTTGGGGAGAAGGGGTTGATGGTTTGAAACCAACAGAACCTCTTCTATAAGAGGTGTGTTGAAATGTTCCAGGGTCTGTATACACGCAAGACCCTGGTCCTCCCTTGTTGAAAACATGGTAGACTCCCATCCTAATGGGTTCATGTTGTGGAAGAGAAGTTGGCAACTTCTGAATGCAATGATGACATGGAACAGAGTAGCTCTAAAGGCCTGAATTCTCTGCAGGAGGGAAAGGATAGTTAAGTGGTTAATATTTGGATTCTAATTCAGATTCCACTTCAGATTCTATAAGGAGAATTCCATATTCTCCTTCTTTGGCCAATAATCATTGTTAAGATTGTCTAAATCATAAAAAATCTTTTCTAAGGCCAGTATTACTAATTTAATGAACTGGAACATTATGAGATTCTTGTGAGGATAAGCATCATCAAACAGCAGAGTCCATTACTGGTTTCCTCAACCAGGCCATGGCTTTCACTTTGCTATATCACCCACATTTCAGAGCAACTTTCAGAAAGGTCTCTTGGGGGATGAAGATTATTATTGTCTTAATGCATTCATCAGAGAAAAGTAGAAGTTGAGGAGCTAGAATTATGTACTTTATCAGATCCTTCAGTATTGGACCAAACAGTAAAAAGTAACCATCATTGCTAGTCTGTGAGGGCAAAACCCCAGAAATTGCTAAGAGACTCTTATATCACTATATCATTACACAGAACAGCTGAAACTCCATCCTTTGAAGAATGACTCTGAACGTAATCACATATTGATTTATTTGGGATGTGAAGGAAGTTCCCCCAATTTTTTTTTTGGCATAGTACCTGCTAACTAGGATACTTGGGTGGTTATTTGATGATGCACAGAACTTTATAGAACTTGGGGTCAGGTATATATTTTATATTAGAAGGAGAAGGAATTTAATGAAAAGGAAGCAGGTGGTGTACACCAATGCAAGTAGTTCGGGTGTTCCTGAAATGCGCAGCATTGTATGGCATTGTTACTCTTCCTCCTAAATTTTTCCATTAGTCTAAAACAGAGCCAATGGAGTGAATTAGAGCCCCAGAAGTAATATGAGAGGATTTTTCCATCTGAACACCCCAAAAAGTGAGGATGATTTTGTTTATTATGTCAGAGATTAAAATTAATGCATGGATTCTGACATATATCATAATTACATAAGCCTAGTCTTCACCTCCAGGTAGCTAGAAAGAAGAGAATCTCCACTGTGAAAAAGATAGTGCTATTTTAGAATTAAATTCTAGCTTTGTCTCTAATTAGATACCTTATCTTGGGCAAACAACTGTGAGTCTTAGGTTCCTCTTCTATGAAACAGTTAATGATCCAGAAGAAGAAGCAATGTCATGCTATACCTCATTTATTATTTTGTACAATGTTCATGATAGGGCTTGCCACATCATTTGTTTGTGCTACACCATAGGATACAACTCTAGCATTCAGTTCAACTATTTATTTGGCCAATGGCTTCTTCCTGTAATGCTTCTTGACCAGAGATCAGAGGAAAGCCTCTTGGAATTCACTTGCAGAGCTTGTTAAAAATTCAGATTACTGGGCCTTCTCAGGCTAAATCATAGTGCCAGGGGTGGGCCTAGAAACCTGCATTTTTATACACTCTCCAGGTGACTCTTAGGCACACTAGAATCTGAGCTCCACTGCCAACCAATAGTACTTGCGTACTCTCTGATGGGATGTCCTATAGCTCCCTTTGCCCTCTGCGTCCAGTTTGCCGCCTGGGTCTTAGCTCTGAGCCTACTACTGGCTGATTTGGTCACACCTTTTATCTATCTAGGACTGTTTACTTATTTATAAAGTACAGGGGCTAGAATTCTTGGGTTCTAAAAGTCCATGAAAATAGTTCTGTAGTAACCTGTAAGAGTCATTGCACCTACCTTAACAAATACTGTTTCTTGAGTGACTGTTCTGTGCTGGGTCTTGTTTGACTTGTACATGTGCTTCATTTATTCTTTACAGTAACCTATGATAATCCATATGGTCATTCATGCTTGACACTTAAAGAGCTGAGGCTTGGAAAAGTCAAGTCACTTGTCTAAGACTACTTAGTTAATAAACGGAGCTGCAATACAGTGGGATTAAGCTGGGGCCATAAATACATGAAGAATTGCCTGGGTTCCTTTGCACCCCCCCAAGCTTCTAAAAGCCTGGGGCTTGTCCAGCATGCAGCTCATTCACTCTATGTTCCACTCTCCCAGCAGAGGAGCCTGGTTTTGGTTTCCTTAGATGTTTACTTGGCCTCTTGCTTAAGCATTTGCCTTTCCTATTCAATAACAGTGAAAGGACCAAAAAAAAAAAAAAAAAAAAAAAAAATCCCAGGGCTGGAAACATTTTGTTTCCTACAAAAAGAATATTTTGCAGCCAGCTCTGTGGTTGAAAGTATTTTTCCTGTGGTCTGGAGATGGGTTGGATCCCATCTCTTCTTGGCCGGTGTCTGAGAACTTAGCCTGTGGCTTCCCATCGAGTCAGTGCACAGTACACTGCATTTTTTAAGCGAGTGTCTAGTGATGTTGAGTGTGTGCACAAGTGGACTGATAGTCTGGGTGTATAAGAATGCGTACACGTACCTCTGGTGTTCTCAGAGCAGAGAACCTGGGAGTGGTTTTCCACATGCTGTACATATCAACATAGCTTTTAAATTTTCATCACTCACGCAACAACCAAACAAATTCAGATGCTGACAAAATGAGAGGAGAGTGATACGTGAGCCTTGTGTGGATTTGCAAGTAATCAGAAAGCCGAGGAATCTGAGATTTTGACCTGTCACATTTCTTTCCATCTTTAAATGTTCAAAACCAAGATGTGGGGTTGGTTTGATTAGATGGCGGGGTGGTCTGGGGGTGATGTAGGAAATGGGAATTCTGAGGTTGGCCTACAGCCTGGCCGCCGGCAGAGTGTAAGACACCAACTTTTGCCCAGCCTTGCACAAGTCTCTTCTTAAGAACGCATTTTCCTGTCTAAAAACATAAACTTGTTTAAAACAAAACAAAACAAAACAGCTGTGTGCTTCAAATAGTAAAAGCTCTTCTAGTAAAAGATGAATTTTGAGCATTCAAACAGAATTCACAGATAAGTATTGCTAGCCCTAGGTACCTTTCCTTTACTCATAATGTAGTATTTACTCATAATCTCATAATTGAGATGTTTCCAGTAAGACTTTGGAGTGTGTGGTAATGCCTAGAACTTTCCAGCCCGATTTCCTCTGTTTGTGTTTTACCTGCCTGGAACGTCCTTCACTTGAAAAAATTCTACTTTTTCTTTGTGGCCTGGCCTTGATGATATCTTTTTTTTTTTTTTTTTTTTTTTCAATATCCTTCTCAACCAGCATAAAGGAATGGCTCTCTTCATTTCCTTTGCACATGGTTGTAAATGCAATTACCTGCTACCATTTCCCTGCCACGTTAGGTGTTCAGCTAAATTGGAAGGCAGGGTTGACTCACTCTTCAAAGTCCCAGCAGAGAGCACATGCCCCACATGTATTTGTTGACTTAAAGGAAATAAACGTCTCCAAGACAAGCTACTATTTGTAACTTCAGAATTCTCTGGTCTAAGTCCTCTATGTAGCTTTCCATCTGGGGACATTTTTGGAACTCAAAGCATCATGGCATCCAGGGAGAGAAGCTGTAGTCACTGGATTTGGGGGGCACTATGTCAATAAATAGTAAATCCCAAGTGTGGAAGGACTTAAGACTTTTGTTTGTTTGTTTGTTTGTATGTTTTAGCTGAGGGCAGATGTTGGGGAAGATTTGAAAAGCTATTGGGATAGAAACTAAACCATCAAGGGTGCTTCATTTCAAGGGGGCCAGGATTGAGACAGGGTGGACCCCAGCCCAAACACTGGCTGCAGGGCTGTACCTACCCTGGGATGCGGCCACTGGGCCATCCAAGTCAGCTCGTGGGAAAGAATCACCACAAGGAGATCAGGGTTCACCAGTGGGGAGAAGCTGGCATTTGCTCCATTTCATCACACAGGGCAGTGGAGCTATTCTCACGGTAGGGTTTGGGGTGGGGTTGGGGTAGTGGTGGTGAATTTAGTAAACCAGTTTTCCGATGACGGGGATGTTTCTGTTTTTACCCCTTAACAAAGAGACAACAACCCAAATAACAGATCCCTCAGTACGTTGAATGCCAAGGCTAAATGAACTGGTGGAACTTTGTGGCTTTGGCTCTTGGCTTGCAGGCGTATCCATGCATTGGGGCCATGGCTTGGCAGTAGACAAAGCGGCTGTGTGGGTCCTCAGGGAGCTCTCTGGCTCTGTGGTTTTCTTTGATATGCAATTGAACTTTGGCAAATTTTTCTTCTCAAGTCTGTGTTTATGAGGTCCAGAGGTAGGCAGAGACCCTCATTATGGAGCCCAAAGCCAACAGCAAACTAGAACTACAGGATGTCCTCCCACATTCACACTTTGCTGGTAGGCTAAATAGCTGGCCCACAGGCTTACAAGAAAGGGGCAAGCTAGGAAAGAAGACCACTGGCTTCTCTTCCCAGCCTCACAGGGCTCTGAGCTTCACCCAGCACTGAGCACATCTACCAAGGGCTTAACCACTTACCATCATGCATGTAATTAGCTGTTTAATTACCACAGCTTTGTACCGTAGCTACTAATATCCCCATTTCACAGGTGAGGAAACTAAGGCACAGAGAGGTTAAGTCATTGTTAATTATTGTTGTTCTTAATTATCGTCCGCTAAATTAAGGTACAACTCTGCAGATATATCTTAAAATCAACTCGCTTTCCTGAATCCCTGCCTCCTCAGTCTGTCTCACAGGGCCACAGATTGAAACACTACTGGATGCAGTATACTTCTCATTCTTAAGTGTAGAATTAAATATAACTAGGCATTGGGCATTTTCAAGTTATATTGTTCTTATGCTGGTAAATCTATAATTAGGACTTTTCCAAAGTCATGAACAGGTATATATAGAAAGTGATCAATTCAAAGAACGAGTGAGATTGCCCATGCTACTAAATCTGTACAGGAGAGGGAAAGCAAAATGGTGTTGGGCTGAGAGGCGTGTAGGAAGTTGGAGGCAGAGATTCCACCAAGATCAAACCAATGGACTTCAGAGGGCCTGAAGATGAGGCTGAGCACTGTGGCTTGCATCTAGGCTATGCCTATGCACCTTCTTTCCTACCCATTTCTGTAGGAAAGAGTTTTTGTGCTTTCTACAGCCACCCCAGGCCATGCTGGTAATATTAACAGCTGCCATTTTTGTGACCAGCACATGAAAAGAGCTATACAAACATTTTCTTTACAGTATACTATGAGGTTGGTTTTTACAACAACACCATGAAGTGGGTATGATTACCCTGATCTTCCAAATAGGGAAATCAGCTCAGGGAAGTTAAAAAATGTCTTAAAGCTTGGGCGCCTGGGTGGCTCAGTGGGTTAAAGCCTCTGCCTTTGGCTTAGGCTCTGGTCCCAGGGTTCTGGGACCGAGCCCCACATTAGGCTCCCTGCCGAGCAGAGAGCCTTCGGCTCAGGTCGTGATCTCAGTGTCCTGGGATCGAGCCCCACATCATACTCTCTGCTCGGCAGGGAGCCTGCTTCCTCCTCTTTCTGCCTGCCTCTCTGCCTACTTGTAATCTCTGTCTGTCAAATAAATAAATGAAATCTATTTTTTAAAAAATGTTTTAAAGCTTAACAACATTCAGTAAACAGTAGAAAAAGGAGCCAAGCTCAGGTCTAACTCTAAAGTGATTTTAGCCACTAGATTGTTTTGCTTCCTAAAGGGCATGTACACATCTGGTGTTTTTGCTTTCCCTTGATCTCTTACCCCTTCTTTTCAATCCTGCACCCTGATTTTCTTATAAGGAAATGCCCCTCTTCAAGTTTCAGCCTGGATTATCTAGGTAGGGCTGATTGTACCCGCTGTCTAGAGGTCTGACGAAGGAAGAATCACATACCATTTTTATAGAGATTGGTTTGCAGTAATCAGTTAACCCAAGCTAAGCCGATTAGAGTAAACCCAGGACTTTGCTGGAACAATTGGAGTTGCTAAATTGGTAGAATGTAAGCCTGGAGCTCTCGGTGGCCATCTTGGACACTGTGTAGAGGGAACCCACTTGAGAATGACAATGAAGTCAACCTAAAGGGAAACAAAACCACGAGATTGAGAGAATGTTTCGTGGGGAAGAAGAAGTCCTGAGGTCATCATTTAAGGCCCTGGGTCCAACTGTGCCTCAGGTCAGTTACCCCCGAACATTCCAGTTACATAAGCCAGTAAGTTTCCTTTCTCGTTTAGTCTCAGTTGCATCTCTGTGATTATAACAGAAAGAGTACAGAATAATATACACACAGGCCGCTCATAGTTATGTACAAATGTGATGGCAGAAAAATTCTAAGGAGAAACTTTATTATTAAATTGGTGTTTATATCCTCCCGTTAGGTAAAGGCAAGTTATGATTACTCATGTTCACCTTCTACCTTTCTAGATGATTCCATTCCTCACTTTTTCTCTTCCTCCTTTTATGTTTGCTTTTTCCTTCCTTGATTTTCTTTTCTTATTTTCATTATTCACCTCCACAACTATAGAGAGAAAAAAGGATGAAATTTTTATGAAACAGCTTTCCTGGTTTATAAGGCTCTTTGAAAAGGTTCAGATAAAGAGTAAGTTAAAAATAATGACTTAAAAGCAATTAAAAAAATCACTTCAGGGTTTTAGTTAGCTGTGCCTTCTTTGCCACATATTAAGCTTTATGAAAGTCCTTGATGTCATTTCTTCCATGGCAAAAATACAACCTTTTCTGGTTTAGTCTCACTTAATCATTAGTGATGGGCTGTAAAATATTCTTTCCAGTTCAAAAGTGGCATCAAATAAGTAACTGAGATGACATTAGTAATAATTTGGGAAATGTGGTCATTTGGCAAGCTGGCATTTACTGAACATGTCCCATGTGCTGGACTAGGCTCTGGAAAAAGCCGGGAGAATAAAATACAGTTTCAAAATCTAGCTGGATTGGCAAGCCTAGGAACCACTGACCACAATGTAGTGTGATGAGCAGGATGATAGTAAAAACATTTCACAACTAGTTCTACACAAGAAAGGACCTGGGGGGTGCCTGGGTGGCTCAGTGGATTAAAGCCTCTGCCTTCGGCTCAGGTCGTGATCTCAGTGTCCTGGGATCGAGCCCCACATCATACTCTCTGCTCAGCGGGGAGCCTGCTTCCCTTCCTCTCTCTCTCTGCCTGCCTCTCTGCCTACTTGTGATCTCTATCAAGTAAATATAATCTTAAAAAAAAGAAAGAAAGAAAGAAAAGAAAAGAAATAAAGAAAAGGCCCCGGTGCAACGGATGCCAGGGTTTGGGAGAAGTGGGTTGTGGAGCCACCCCCACCCCCCACACTGTGCCTTAATTTCTGGGTCATGTAGGAGGGTCCTGGGCCAGTGAAGCAATGGGGTCCTTGAGGACTATATGAAAAGCAACATTCTGCCAAATGACACGGCATTATTTTAGTATTTTTGACAACGGGAATGGACTGAGTAAGCCTGGGAGTCATTTGATAATCGAGGCCTCATAATGGAGGCAAAGAGAGGGGTGACTTTACACAGAGGAGGTGACTTTTAGGTGGAGTTTTACCATAGTTCATTCAGGGGAGAGAGAACAGCCCCTGTAGAGTAAAGGTGTGCCTGACATGTTCAATCGGCAGAATCAGGTTGAGCGATCAGGAGGGAGAGAGAAGAGGAGAGACTGGAGCAATGAGTTGGCCCAGGTTGGGAAGGACTCACAGAAGAGTTTTGAAAAGAAGACACTAGGGAGCCAGGCATGGCTTTCAAGAGGCTATGAATGTGGTAGTCTGGGGGTAAGGACCGTTGGGTTATATGCAGGAGTCTCGCTTGTCTGATGGAGAGAGAAAACTCACATTAAGGTTGTGTAGCTGTATGAACCATATACTCTACCAGGAGACCTCTAATCTGGAAAAGCAAGAAGAACAGGCATTTAAGCCCCCAAAGCCTCAGACCGTTGTTCGTCCTGAAGCAAGGAGCTGGGAAGCGAGTATTTTTCAGCGTGTGTCATCTTCCGGATTCCTGAGGCCTTCTGGGTTACTTCAAAGCTGGCCATTTAGCTTCTTATGAGCAAGCACCTCACCATATCCATCTTTGTTTTCCCTAATGTCTAGCCCAGTACCTGGGACATAGGAGGTTCTCAGTAAATATTTGTTGAATTAGTATAACATTAAATAAGTCATTCAGCCCTAAGTAAACACTGCTTATACTTATTGTAAATATAATGGCCTTATATAATTACAAAGTGTGTCTGCCCTTTTTAGGTCCTGTATTTTCATTCTGGCATGATCTGCTTTCAGTAGCATTCAGCTAGAGCCTCTGCCTGCTCAAGAGAAAACTTCTGGTAGCAATGAATTGCACATCCTGGGTAGATTGCTGCCTGAGAACACACACCCTCTCTTTAACTTGACTTTTCCTACCTGTACAAGAGACAGGATGCTTCTGTTTATTTGTTCTGTGATGGGAAACATAAAAGTAATGCATACTTGTGGCAGAATAATCAACCAATGTAGAGTAATACAGAGTAGGAGGGAAAATCCCCCGAAAGTATATAATCTTCTAGACTTTTTCTATTTGTATATGAAAATATGTGTGTGCTCACGACATCTAATGTTCTGTAACCTGCTTTCTGAATCATCTTTACATTTTGGAGAATCTTGCCGTGTAAATATAGTTACTAATCTTTTTTTCATAGCAGCATAGTGTTCTGTGGTGTGGCTATAACAGAAATGTGGTCAAGAGGGTGATGACACGAAAATGAATGAAATATTGTGTTTCTTAAACTCAAAATACTTTAGGTATTTTTGGTTTTAATTAAAGAAACAAATAACTCTGAGCCACACTAGAGAAGCAACAGTCTTTAGTTTCACTTCAGAAATAGCTGATTTAAGTCTGTTATTCTAGTAGGGATGCTTTGCTTCATTGTTAACCTTATCTAACTAAGCCCTGCTACCTGGAAACCCCAAATTGCATAGCGAACATGATACAAATACTCCGTAAAAGTTGTTCTGTACTAGTTTGGATTAGTGGATCTTTAAATGTAGTTGTTTTTAAATGTCTTTTAATAAGGCCCACCTTAATTGGTGCCCTCTCTTGATCCTGATTTCAAAGGGGAAGATGGCTTAGAAAATGGCTCAGGTCTCACCAAATAATCCAAGCTTAGAACCATGAGATTCCTTTAGGCTCACCCCCTCTTTCATTCCTCCCCTTTCATCCCCCCCCCCCCCAAGATCATGCTCCCTCATCATGTGACTTCTGAGTCTGGGATTCTAGTGCCCACAGGACTGAGGTCTCCCTGCTTGACTCTTGAGTTGCTAAACCTGGCTTTTGTTTTTGTTTTTTGCTTCCATTTTCTTTTGTCACCTTTCTCCCTCTTTGGTATCTCAGTTTTTACAGAGTCATGGCTGGCTACCCAAGGGGTGAACCACTGCCTGCCTGGGTAGCCAGGGATCTAAGGCGTCATTAGGGCGGTTACCTCTAATTCATTCCTCCTTCTGGGTTAGAACTCTGCCTGAGCACTGAGAAAACTCTTCAGTGTGTGGGCTCTTGTCTCTGTGAAAAAAGCTTTTGTCCTGTAGTCATTAGGCAGAGCTCTAGTTTACTTCTAAAACATGATTAAATCCTTGGGAAGGAGGGGGGAAAGTGGAGGACTGTTATTTAAGATGGGTACCCTGAGGGAACAAAGGAGAGGCTTTTCACATTGTTGTGCCTCCTAATTGGGCCAAGCCAGGGTTCCTGTGTGTCATTCCAGAAAGCAGTTCCCTGCCTGGTGGGAGGACAGGAGCAGAGGGTGACAGATTGAAGCTGACATTGGAAGGCGTGGGACAGAGTTCAGGACTTTTTAAGGCCAGATCTTCTGGACTTGCCTTCTCTTCCTCCTCCAGAGGGCCCCAGGGGAGAGGAGAGAGCTTAGACCCCCACCCTGTGCTCTTTAGTTCCTGACATAAAGAGTTTCCCTCACCCAGAATTGCTGGAAAGGGGCCGGTTTGCTTTATTCTACATAACTCTATATTGCTTGAATTATTTATAGTGAACATGTGTTATTTATATAATCAGAAGAACATAAAACTATATTCATAGTGTGGGGATGGCTAAAAAAAGAGAAAGTCAATTGTTTAGTGGGACTGGCAAATGGTCCCATAGTGCACTCAGGTCAACATTAAGAATAAAAAGTGCTAGTGGGGTAATGATACTTTACAAGGCCCCTAAAATTTCCTAGCAGGGCTAATCCTTAGCATGGTGACAAAAAGGGAAGAATTTCATACCCCCACACCTCCTTCCTTTGGGGGTTCAGTGCCAAGCATGCTGTACCCCACAAAGGGCCCCATCCAGACTTCTCATCCCAGGGAACATCTTATGTTGGTCAGTTTTCTGACCTTTTTCATGGTCAGTATTTATCTGTATTCCCAGCTTCAGGGTACAGCCTTTCAGGTAAGATTACCTACTGACTCTTTTTTTTTTTTTTCTAAGATTTTATTTATTTATTTGACAGACAGAGATCACAAGTAGGCTGAGAAGCAGGCAGAGAGAGAGATGGGGAAGCAGGCTCCCTGCAGAGCAGAAAGCCCGATGTGGGTCTCAATCCCAGGACCCTGGGATGATGACCTGAGCCAAAGGCAGAGGCTTTAACCCACTGGGCCACCCAGGTGCCCCTACCTACTGATTCTTTCTGGAGAATATGCTCTGCCTGATGGTACATTTTGTGTTAACCACAGAGGCTGCCTGAAGACACAGATTTGGTTGAAATAATGGTTCTGCTGAGATTTTCAGACCAAAACAAGTCAATGAGAGGAGGAAGATTGTGACTAGGGACCTTCCGTCACCCCTCAAATCAGACCCCATAAGCCCCCTTGTTCTTGGGCTTCTATAAATAAAAGTTCTAGGCATGGGAAGCCAGACACTCCCCTATATTTATCAATAAACTTGCTTGACCTGTACCTCAGTTTCCTCATTGGTTAAATGGGAATAGTAATAGTATTTACCTCATAAGGTTGATAGGAGGATTGCATGTCTTACAACAGTGCCAGCACATTGTAAGAGCTTAATTAATAAATGTTAGCTCCTATCACTATTATTACCCCAAGTCCACCAAGAGTCCTGATGTTTGAAGTAACCCCCAAATGGAAACCTGGTGGGTTCCCATAGAAATAGGACAGCTTTTTACTCCACTTAACAATCTAGTTTCTATCAAGCTATTCTTACCAAGTTCTTTCTAAAGTCCTTCTCCTGCAGATCCCCATTTCTCGAATTTTTTCAGTCTATGAGCCTGTTTCTGTGGACTCAACATACCTTAATTCTTCAACAATACTTGAAAAATGAGTTACTGTATATTTATATCTAGTGTAAAATTTAGACACACTCACTGTAAAAATATTAAAAATACAATTATTAAACTGACAGGTCCCCAGTTACATGCTGACAACACCAAAGAGAGTTACTATAGAGTTCCAGCTCTCTTCCATCTTACTAAGCTTATTGCAAAGACTAGTTCAAACTAGATTTAGTTGAGGCCCTAAAGGAAAGGATGGGAATGATATTCTACTGTCTCTCTGTTACACTCTTAAACTCATTGGCAATCCTGTCTCGTGTTTCCTCCTTGTCTTCTGCCTTTTTTTTTTTTTTTTTGTAACTGGGAGAGAGCTTTAGGGAAATAGTAAGAATGCTGCATTAACAGAGGGAATTAATTTGACCATTCTCTGAAGAAAGAGTGTGCTGATTTCCCACTAGCAACAGTTTCTCCACCCATCAGAACAGAGCCAGGGATATGGTACATTACACAAACCAGTCCCACTTGACCAGCTGTTTTTGGATATGTCAAGCCCAGAGTTCAGCCTCTTTACATAGAAACATGTTGCCTTCCTTGAATCAATTCCTGCGAGACGAAAGAAAATCCCGTGTGGCCCAAGCATGATGTAACAGGGATGTGTGCTTCAGAATTCAAGACACACCCTCGGAGTTCCTGGCATCTTTTTACCATAATAATCACACACCCAGAACCTTATTTCTGTGACCTTTGTAGACCAGAGCTGCCTTACCTTGGCTGTCTTTCTGAGCAGGCCTGGACAAGAAGATCCTTCTCTGCTTCCTACAGGCCTGTGGATGGTGCTGGGAAGCCAGGCCTGCCTCACTGCATGTTCAGAGAGCTTAGTGTTTATATCAGGACAGCCCTCCCATGCGTCTTCCCCCCCACCCCCGGGCGTTTTTATACTCCTAATTTATGACAGAGAAAGGGAATAGGTCTTTGTCACTTGAAATTGTGTGTAACAGTGTTTGGTTGCTTTGGTCAGAGCTAGATTGAAATTTCCAAATTTAGGTAACAGTGAAACCAGCTCATACTTATTTGAAAGTTAAAATCAACAATACTTCCATTAGCTTGATTTTTTTAAGTTGAAAACAATGTTTAAGTATGATATTTGATGGCCATGAACTTACTAGGGATCCATCCAGTTCTTACTTCTTTCTGTAGCAACACTAAAAGGTAATATTAATAATTATTTGAATTTGAATCATTTGAAGTCTCAATTTACGGTGCTACGGCCTGTGGGTGAAATGATACATGAGCCTTAGACACACAAACACTCTCACGTGGACAGCAAAGACCAATAGATCATTGAGCTGACTGTCCTTCAAGAGAGGGCAAGTCACTAACTTTCCTGCATTCTTTTCCTGAGTTCTTCCTCCCACCCTACCATGGCCAAGAAAAGCTAGCATTTCTTGGGTACTTATGAAGTACCACATTTTTCATTCTTTTCCTTCACCTCATTAATCTCTGCAATAAGCTCATTGATGGTGGTTTTAGTGTGCTCAATTTAGAGATGAAGGAAGTGAAGCTTGGAGAAGTTGGGGTACCCAAAGTTATACAGCCAATATGTGAAGGCCTGACGGACTAAATTCAAAGCACTTTACATTTTGTAATGATGATCATACTTGGCCCCAACACATATTTTTTAGCCTCCCAGGAGTATGATTTGAGGATAGTTAAAAATTATATTGTGCACCCTTGAGAGGAGCTCTTTCATATATATTGTACTTATATGCATGGTGTGTATGTGTGCGTGTGTGTGCACGTGCGTGCGTGTTTTTAACTGACCCTCAAATCGAATATTATGATGATGCCACCAAATCACTACCTGATTGGAGATAGAACTAAAGCTTTCAAAGACAGCTTCCTCTTTAATGTGGAGGTTTAACCCCTTATGTTTATTTCTACTCTTTCTCATGATCCATCTGAAATTATTTCAGTTTAATAATAATAAAAGATATTAATCCAAAAGGGCAAAGACATTGAGAGTTATTTTGAGATATCAGCAGATTTCAAAGAAGTATTGGAAGACAGGAAGTGATAGAATATTGACAAGGTAAAACAGAGGAAACAGCAAATCAAAGTGCCTTCAATGTAGTGTAACAATCAAACACAAGAGGTTTTCTCAGGACTTGGAAGTACCAGGTATCACAGAAGTAGAGAAGATGACAACAGACTGGTTGGAAATTATATATAAAATAGTTGGACCCCCTTTGTCACCCTGGACAACCAGGTGATAAATCTCTCTGACCCATGTTGAAGGCCAAAATTTATCTTAAGAGAAAATGAATTTGAGAAATTTCAGGCTTGGGACTCCAAACTAAGCAGAGGATTTGGGGAGGCATGTGGCTAAAACAGGGGATTACACCTGCCAAATGGTGAATCTATCTCTGCCCTGCTTCTAGAATGTGGAAACTAGACAAGAGATTGGAGAATCTTTTTTAAAATACCAGTCCACCTCTGAGAGGGCATCTCTGTTTATTAACATTGATCACTCTACAGTGGATCCCACAAATGTCCATATACATAGTAGTTCTAGTTTTATTTTTAGAATAAAATGTATTTCATATATAATTTAAATATGAATGAACAACCTAGGATAATTTGGAAATGCCTCCTACATCAAAGAGAGAATAAAACAAACATAAAAAAAAGAAAAAAAAAATCCATGAGGAATTAGAGCGAATGCAAAATTTAGAAGAAAAAAAAACCCATAAACTACATATTTAATCTCAGAGAATTAAAGAATTAGCAAGATTAGGATGTGTTCAATTAGAAATAGAGGACAAGAAAGAAATCCTGGAAATTAAAAATATGATAGCCAACATAAATTCAGTTAAAGGGGTGGAAAATAATACCAAATGGTATTATTTGCTATTTCAAAGTGTGTATAAGCATTAAGTTCATTAAAAATAAAACAAGGGTGCTTGGGTGGCTTAGCCGTTTAAGCATCTGACTCTAGATTTCGGCCCAGGTCATGATCTCAGAGTCCTGGGATCTGTCCCTCATCTGGCTCAGTGCTCAGCAGGAAGTCTGCTTGAGGATTCTCTCTCTCCCTCTCCCTCCACGCCTACCCCACTCACATGCTCTCTCTCAATTAAAAACCAACCAGTCATCTAAAACTGTGAAAATATTTAAAACAGAAAAAGAATAGGGGATGATAACAGATGAATATGGAATCAGGATGTTTAAAAATTTGCCTTGAGAGAGTCAATGTATAGAATGGCAGAGTATGACACTCCAAATGTCTGCACATCCACAAAGCAAGAAGTACATTGACAAAAGCTGTCAAAATCAACTTTTTTAGAACTCTGGAAATTAACTGTATCTTACAACAATTTGAGGAATATTTGTTCAAGAAAAGCAGAAGAATCCTTATAAGAACAACAACATTTGTGTCATTTTAACTTTCCCTAATCCTATCCTCCTCCTCCCCAGTTCTACAGTAATCTTGAAAGCCAACCATCTTTCAACTATGATAACTTAGTGAGCCAGCAGCCTAACAGTCACTGGGAGAGGCAGAACAGGTTTCCAGCTCCCCAAAAGCCCTAGCCAAGAGATTTGTCACCATTTGACCTGATAGCTCATTGAAAGCTCCATTCTCAGGGCTTGACCTTTTTGACCTGCCTCAGAGCTTGGTCTGTGTGAACAGCTCTGCCCACAGGGAATTTGTTGAAAATGATCAGTGACAATTACTTACCATCATGACTGTTTAAGTTCCCATTACTAGGTAGGGCTAACAAGAGGCTAACAAGAAAAAGAAAAAAATTTAAGAAAATTTTTGGGGACTGAGATGTCCACAGGGGGCTTTGTAAATGTCCTACATACATCAGGGAACCTGGAAGACTACACAAATGCACAGGGCTTTGCTCATGCCCAGGAAGGACCTAAGAAGACCTTATGTTCTCACTTCTGGCTGAATTTAAGGCTCTGTATAAGCAAGAAGTAAAGGTTAAGGGTTTGAAACTGCTTGCTGGAGTGTTGAAGTCATACCTCAACAGACAAGAGAGACCCTTAGCAAAGGTGGAGAAACTTACTGGTCCAAGGCATTTAGGGAATCTTTTTAATCATTAGCTATTCAATTATTAGTCACTAGGTGATTTCACGTACCAAGGATCCTCAGTAAAATTAGTTGGCTGACTTCTTATCAGAAACCATAGAGGCCAGAAGGCAGTGGAATGACATTTAATTTGCTAAAGGAAAGGCTACCAACCAAGGATGGTATATCTAGCAAAACTATCCTTCAAAAATGAGGATAAAGTAAGATACTCTCAGAAGTACAAAATTTGAGAATTTGTCACTAGAATGCCTGACCTACAAGAAGTATTTAAAAGAGCTCTTTAGGCTGAAATGAAAAGATATGAGGTTAAGTCAGATCCACATGAAAAAACAAAGAGCTTCAGTAAAAGTAAATACATAGGTAAATCTAAGAGACAATATGAGTGTATTTTTTTGCGGTTCCTTTCTTTCCCTATCTGATTTGAAAGACAACTGCATAAAGCAATAAACACCAAACTATGTTGATAACATGCATTAAGATATAATTTGTATAACAATAGTACAAAGGAAAGGAGGATAATGGAGCTATATTGAAGCAAAGCTTTTGTAAATAATTGAAATTAAAGTGTTACCAAATCTGAACTAAATTGTTTAAAGTTAAAATTTTAATAGCAATTCCCAGAGCAACCGTTAAGAAAATAACTCAAAAGTATATGGTAAAAGAAATAAGAGAATTAAAATGGTATACTAGAAAAATATCTAACACAAAGAAGTCAGTAATGGAAGAATTTGAGGAACAAAAAACCATAAGATTTACAGAAAAATAGCAAAAGGGCAGACATATCCTACCTCATCAATAATTATATTAAAAGTAAATGAACTAAATATTCCAATCAAAAGCAGACAGTGATAAATACATATCTATACAATATATGTATGTGTATGTATATGATCCAACCAAATCCTGTCTAGAAGAGACACACTTTTGAGTCAAAGACACAAATTGGTTGGAAGGATGAACAAATACATACCATGCAAATGGCAATACTGTGATTTAGATGACCCAAATATATTTCTCCTTGCTCACAGATCCCAAAATTTTTGGCATTTCCTAAGGCATCAATAAGAGCAATGGAGCACCTTGTGTTATAATACTTAGTCTTTTGTCTTTAGTTCCTGAAAATGCTTCAGAGCCATAAAGGTGAAATAGTTGTCTTGTTATTCTTGACAATCCCTTCCACCACAAATGGGTTTATGTTAATGAAGGTGACTTTTGCAAACCACCTAAGGATGCTGTCTGGTTGCCTGGAAAGCCAACCATAAATAGGGGTTCTGAGCTTACACTTTCACATACTGATTACCAGAGAGGGGATAGGGGCTATAGGTTGAATCAATCACCAGTGGGCAGTAAGTTAATCATACCTACATAATGATGCTTCTACAAAATCCAAAGGGAGGTGGTTTAGACAGCTTCCACATTGGGGATCTAGAATGCTTTCACATGCCACCATGCCAGGCCCCAGAGGTCCTCTGTTCAGGACCTTACCCTATACATCTTTTCGTCTAGGTGTTAATTAGTATCCTTTAATATACTTTATAATCAGTGATTAGTAAGTAAATGTGTTTTTCTGATTTCTGTGAGTCATTCTAGCAAATTAATTGAATCCAAAGACAAAGTCATGGGAACCCCTGACTTGTAGCCAGTCAGTCAGAAGTATGGGTAATAACCTGAACTTGTGATTGGCATCCAAAGTTGGAGGGAGTCAATGGAACCTCTGAAATATGGCCAGTTTGTCAGAAGCACAGGTAACATGAGCTTGTGACTGGTATCTGAAGTGGAGGACAGTCTTTTAGGACTAAGTCCTTTACCTGTGGAATCTGATTCTGTCTCCAGGTAGATAGTGTCAGCATTGAGTTGAATTCTTGAATAGCCTATTGGTGTCTGAGAATAGCTTCTGGGTGTGGGGAAGTCTCAACATACATGTATATTGAAAATGGCTTCAGGAACTCTTTTACAAACAGTAACCAAAAGAGAGCTGGTTACCAACATCAGACAAAATAGACTTTAAGACAAAAACTATAACTGGAGGGGCATCTGGGTGACTCAGTCAGTTAAGAGTCTGCCTTCAGCTCAGGTTGTGATCTCAGGGTCTTGAGATCAAGCCCCACATCTGGGCTCCCTGCTAAGTGGAGAGTCTGCTTCTCTCCCTCTGCTGCTCTCTCTCTGCTCATGCTCTCTCTCTCTCAAATAAATAAATAAAATCTTTAAAAAAATTATTACTCAAAGCAAAAAAGGACTCTCTTTTTAAAAAAGATTTTTTGATTGATTGATTGATTGATTTAGAGAGTGCCGATGGGAGAGAGGCTGAGGGAAAGAGAGAATCTCCAGCAGACTCCATGTAAGAGTGGAGCCTGACACAGGGCTTAACCCCATGACCCTGAGATCATGACCTGAGCCAAAATCAAGAGTCAGACACTTAACCAACTGTGCCACCCAGGTGCCACAAAAAAAGGACATTTTAAAAGAATAAAAAAGTGAATAAATCAGGAAGACATAACAATAGTAAACATATATGCATCTAACAACTGAACACCAAAATACATGAAGTAAAAACTGACAGAATTGAAGGGGAGTAGTAGACAATTCAACAATAATACCTGGAGATTTATTACCCACTTTCAATAACAGAACTACACAGAAGGTCAATAAGGGAAAAGAAGATCTGAGCAACACTATAAACCACCTAGACCTGATAGACATTTGTAGAACATTCTACTCAATAATGGCAGATACACATTCTTCTCAAGTGTACATGGAACATTCTCCTTGATATACCATATATCACACCATAAACTGAGCCCAAAGGAAACCATGTAAATGTCTTTAGTCACAGTGGAATAAAATTAGTAATCAATAATAGAAGAAAGTGGGGAATTATCAAATGCGTGCAAGTTAAATGCATATTCACACATACTCTTAAAGAAGCAATAAGTCAAAGAAAACACAATAAGGGAAATTAGGAAATGCTTTGAGAAAGTGAACACAAAAATTCAACACACCAAAACTTATGTGATACAGCTAAATCAGTGCTTAAAGAGAAATTTATAGGGGCACCTGGGTGGCTCAGTGGGTTAAAGCCTCTGCCTTCGGCTCAGGTCAGGATCCCGGGGTCCTGGGATCAAGTCCCGCATCCGGCTCTCTGCTTGGCGAGGAGCCTGCTTCCCTCTCTCTTTCTCTGCCTGCCTCTCTGCCTACTTGTGATCTCTGTCTGTCAAATAAATAAACAAAAAAATTTCTAAAAATAAAATAAAATAAAGAGAAATTTATAGCTTAAGTATCTATATTAAAAAAGAATTTTAGTGCATATAAATAATACCTCAGTAAAATTGATATTTAATATAGAAATAATGAACCCATAATCTTTGATTATGAATGCTATCTATGTATGTGTAATCACTAAAATCTCTCTGATGTTAGTATAATTTGGGAAAAATCACTAACCCTTTCAAATCTTATGTGAAAGTCACTGGAAAAAAACGAACCTGACTTTAAAAATATATGAAAAAATATTAAGCTTATTGTTAACTATATGCATGCCAAAGTATTTAGGGGAAAGTGCACTGATATTTGTAATTGACTTTGAAATGCAACAACAACAAAAATAAAACATGGGCTGATAGATGGATGGATGGATAGATAAGTGCTAAAAACAAGTATAATAAAATTTTAATGGTAGAATCTACTTGATAGGTTTATGGATAGCCACTCTAAAATTCTTTCAACTTTTCTGTATGTTTGAAAATTTTCATAATAAAATGCTGGGAAAAAGTAATAAACTCAAAATGCCACTCTGACCCTGAAGAAATATTATCATAATTTACTAAGTTAATATCCTATTGGTCTGAGGAAATTAATGTTTTCTTTAGGGAGCTAGCTCTTTTAGTTTATATACGTTGGGGACCTGATGTATTATAGATAAACATTTTTAAATAATCGCCAGAGAGATGTTATGAAAGAGTATGGTAATACTCTATAGGGGAATAAGATCTCATAGCCTCAGGGCCAAAATTTCTAGGAGAATCTTCTGAGTCTAGAATTATATTTCATTAGCAATTCAGATCAACTTAATTTCTGTCCCTAATTTCTGTGGGGAAAGTAGTGAAACAGGCCACATGTAGATCAATTACAAAGTTCATGCCTGCTCAAATATGGTTCATTTTTCCATCCTGTCATTTTCCAGTACTATATTACTTCTACAGATCTTACGTCCCTATTTTGAGAAGGCATTTTAGATGCCATGAAACTTATTCTCTACTCTCCCCTCATAATCTTGCAAAGCTGTTGGTACTAACACTTAAGCGTTCCATGGAGAGTGATTTTCCAAGTGATGAAGCAGATTCTAATCAGTATACGATCCAGATGCGGACTGGGAGCTGGACCTCTGCCACCTTTCCCTTCAGCTCTCTTAACACAATGACTAGGGAATTCCTTTGAGGATCTCTGGGTATACTTCAAGCCCCCCTGGCCCTGTGGCCTTCTTCCAACCACAGAGATCTTCCTGTCTGGAGCATTTCCGGCCCTTCTGTCCCTAGGCTAGTTCAGCTCAACCTAGGGAAGAGACAGAAGACTTGAGGTTATCAAAAGCCTGCTGAATTATCTGAGGCAAGACTGACTGGCTTGTTTGCCTCCCTGGCTGTCTTCCTGGGCTTCAAAGCAGCTGAGAAAACAACCTTTTTCTAAGTCTTGGACAAGAAGGAAAATCCCTGGCATGAAGGATTTCTGTCGCAGACACTTGGCACAGCTAGAGGAAAGGTTTGTTTAGCTTAGCAATGGGTTTTATTAGCCCAGGCATCCAGTTGAAGTGAGATAATAGGGTCCCTGTTGAAGGACATTTCAGAGTCAGTAGGTTTCCTCCCTTGCTTCTCAGAAGGACCCTTGCATGCAGACAAAAGTATCAGATGCATTCAACAAGGACATCACTGCTGAATTCATCAACAACCACATCATCTTGCTGATCACAGAGGAGACTGAGGCAGGGTTAAATAAGTACCAAAATAGGAAATTGCGGATGGATGTAAAGTCATATTTCTCACCTATCTCAATTGCTTTTCAGCCCAGTTGTCTTGGCTCAACATATTACATTGTCTTTGGGCTCTAAATTTTATAGCAGAGAGCAGGGTTAGAAAGAAAACCAGACCTACCACCTGCTCCTACAGGAAGAATTTCTTCTGCTTATTCTTTTCCTCTGCCAGCTGGTTTTACTCTACCCTTCACCCCCAACCAGTATGAGACTTGGGGTAGTGTGTGGGAAGGGGAAGGAAATAGAAGAGAGGAAGGATTCATTAGCAGTGTTCAAGGAA
This sequence comes from Mustela nivalis, assembly GCF_964662115.1. NCBI lineage: Eukaryota > Metazoa > Chordata > Mammalia > Carnivora > Mustelidae > Mustela > Mustela nivalis. Next base: position 32,908,512 of record NC_139025.1, on the reverse strand, counting down.
GCCTGCCTGGCACAAGAATTAGAGAAGAGAAAGTGGAAGAATTGGTGCCAGATTATCCTCAGCACATGTCTGCTTATTCATGTCTACTTCCCTAGGCCATAAAGGCGAAACTCACTTTTTCCTAAAGTTGGGGCTGTATTGCAGGAACTCAGGTAAACTGCCAGCACCAGAACTCTATAAAAGCCAGCCTCCAGGATGGTCTATACCCAAGGTTTCTGTCATCTTTGTGCCATCTGCTCCACGCTAGCCTTCCTGACCACCCATGAAGGAGAAGGCCAGAACAGGGTTGCTCCAGATGCGGGGATGATCACACCTACACTTCAGAAAGACATAGGCACTATCCCTAGAAGGTGTCACCATACTGGGGGAGGCTTGAGGTTCCTATGGCCAGCACTTTCTGTTTTATGGCTCCTTTTCCACTTTCTGAGCCTCTTAGAAGTGGGATCAGGCCAGGAAAAACATGTGATGCTATAGCAAGCTGAAACCAAAGACTTGACTTTGGACCTGCCCAAGCTGAGAATCTTGGCAGCGATTGACTGGGCAAGCTGCTCTTTCTGTGGCATCTTCTAAGTCTCCCAATTCTGAAGAGAGGTGCCTGCTATGTTCTCAAAGTGTGTATGAGTCAGAGCTTCTGAGGGTCACCAGTTTGTGCATTTATTCACTCCTCCATTGTTGGGTTTTATAACTGAGCTTCTATTATGTATTTGGCACCATACTAGGGATTGGTGGGACTAGGAGAAGCAGCCATGATGTTGATGTTCTCTACCTTCAAATACATAGCATTGAGTCCAGGTGACATTAACTGTGAAACTGTGGAGAAGGCAGTAAGCACTATTAGAGAGGTGTAGATGAAGTGTGATGGGATTAGAGACAGATTACCTCAGGCTGGAGAAATTGGCATAAGCTTTCTGGGAGAGGTGGCATTTGTATGGGGTTCAAGGAATAGGTAGGATCTGGATATTCAGAAATGAAGGGCAGAAACAAGACTGCCAGTGTGGAAGCTTGCGAACATCCAAGGCAACTTGCATGGATGCCCTATCCAGTTCCCTTCTTTGTCTTCAATTGTAAAATATCCATGCTACAGGGGAACAGTGCCCTTATTTGCTGTTATATATTCTACCTCATCTGATGTATTATCCCAGAGAAGTAGATTGATCTATGCATGACAGATTATCATGGTAGTTAACTATCATGGTAGTTAAAAGTATGCACTATAGGGATACCTGGGTGGCTCAGTTGGTTGGACGACTGCCTTCAGCTCAGGTCATGATCCTGGATTCCCGGGATCGAGTCCCACATCGGGCTCCCAGCTCCATGGGGAGTCTGCTTCTCTCTCTGACCTTCTCCTCGCTCATGCTCTCTCTCACTGTCTCTCTCTCAAATAAATAAATAAAATATTTTTTTTTAAAAAAGTATGCATTATAGAACCAGCTGGCTTGGGCTGGAATCTTGACTTCAGCAGTTATAAGCCAACAACCTCAAAGGGTTGTTGTTTTCTTATCAACATCACCGTCACCTCATCACCAACATCATTCTGTGGGAACCCCGGAAGGCTCCCTCACCCACCCCAATCCTGTAGGATTTTCTACCACTTTAGATCCATTGAGTAATGGATCTTTCAGCTCCTTCAAGAGTCTTATATTAAGATGCAAACACCAGAAAGGGTAACACTGGAAGGTTTAAATCAGCTGTCACCTTAGAGCTAAAGAGAATCAGTTGACAATTTATTTGTTCAGAGCCAAATAGGCACCTGACAAGACATAAAAGAAGGAGAATAGAATCTATAAGGGAAAGCTAGTGAGCTCCAAGGGCTGACTTCCCCTTCCACGTTTTATTTGGAATATCTAGGTCTTTGTGTTTTCACTTGTAAATTGTAAATTTCACACATATAGCACACAGACAAAGAACTGTGAAGAAGATACCCATCAATCATTTGTCCATTTTGTACATAGCACTGGATTGGGCCCTATAAAAGGGATGACTGTGGGATCAAAGAACATGCTCCTGATCTTTGCAATTCCATCGAGAATTCAGAACATATACCTAAGAAATAAACTGAGGTCAAAATAGATAGCAGTCCTTTAAAAAATGAAAATGCACACATTGCAAATTAAATCTGCTTGGCCCAACAATAAATGTTTACTGATGAATAGAATGAATGAATGAATGAATGAATGAGTGCTCAGGAATGAGGAACTCATAGAAGAATATCAACAGGGAGAAAAAGCCCAAAGGCCTAAAGGCTTCTCTATATTGTCTATGTTCTGCCATCAGAATGTCAGCCCCATGAAAGCAAGGACCTTGTCTGTCCCAACCCCTGCTATATCCCCTGCCTCTAGAACAGTGCCTAGCACAAAGGAAAGTGCCCAGTAAATGTTTGTGGGTTGAATAAGTACATGTATAGATGGGTGGATGGTGTGAGTAATGGAAATTACATCCAGGGAGTAGTGGGACTTGGGACTTTGGAGGAACTTTAAATGTTCCTCTAAAGAATTTTAAAGTACTGATGAACACTTTCCTTGCAAGAATTGGTGAAGAGAGGAGAAAATATATTCATTAGAGTGTAAAGCCATACTAGTCTGATATGAAGGAAACATTCAAGAAAAAACAATCTGGCTATTTGCAGGGGGGATAATAGCTCACAGTATCACACACCTGCCTTGTTGGGGCCCTGGGCTTTCTGATCCCCAAGGTCTGTACTCATTCTTGCCCAACTACATATTTCTGTGACTCCTCAGAGGATTCTAAAACCAACTTCACACTTTGCATACAGGGTTGAGTATGATAAAAATTTTTCACTAGGGCGCTAGAGTTTTATGAAGCAGCCAGACCCTCCCCATAGGTCATTATTGAAGAAGGTGGGATGATACTTGACAACAGCACAAGTCAGACAATGATTAGAACATCCCAGATTTATGGGCTGACTGAACATCTGAAATAGAACAGGCCAAATTATCTACCATGGAGGGTAGTTTGCTTTAGAAAAGGATAATTTGTAGTTTGAAAAAGCAGAGAGGCACAAGGGCATGGGATATTCATTCAGGTCTTCAAAAGGGAAGACTCACTTTTGGCAAGCATCACTTTTTCTCTGAAATCTGTTAGGCTAGAAAGCGATTTACACTTCCCCTCTCTACTATGTAACACTACAGAATCTTCAGATCAGAAAACTCATATGAAAAAAAGAAAGAAAGCCCATAAATAAAAGCACACCTTCACTCCAGACCTCTTAACATCATATTTGCATTGAAGTATTTGTGGTCATGGCTTGCTTTGCGTGTTTAACCACTTGATAGTTCTCCTCCAGTTGTTCTCTTATTTGTTGGTTTCCCCTTTGGAATTTAGGCTCTAGTCCAAACATATTGCCTCCAGTATGGTTTGCTGAATGAGAAGAAAAGGACCACCACTTCTCTTGTTCCGGATGATACAACCTGAGACCGCACTAGATTTTTGTGAACCACATCCCACAACCAACTCACACTGAACTATAGTTAACTAGCATTCCTAATCCATTTTCTGAACGCTGAATCTCATGTCCCCCATTCTGCAACCAGTAGTGGGCCTTCTGTCCTCAAGGACAAGGCCTTACATATGTTTTGATAAAATTTCATTCTTAAATATTTGTTCCAACCTTTTAACTAAAGTGACATTTGTTCAAAACAAATCCAATATAACAACTTTTTTTTTTTTTACTTATTTTATTTACTTGAGAGAGAGAGAGAGCATACAAGCATGAGTGGGGGCAGTGGGTGAGGTGAGACAGAGGGAGAGGGAGAGCAGTCAATACACAGGCCTCTATCCCAGACACTAGAATCAGGACCTGAGCCAAAGGCAGATGCTTAACCCACTGGGCCACCCAGGCACCCCTAAACTTTCTGTCTTCTGTTACCGTATTCAGCATCCCATCAATGGGTTTAATTACATGATCTACAAGTCCAAATGCCATCTTTTTAAGTAAAGTCTTCTCTTAGTACTCTATTTAAAATTGACCCTTTTCTCTGACCTAATATACTTTCTATATTCTTTCTCTGCTTTTTTTTTTCCACGCCACAGCATGTATAATGATCTAATATGCCACATATTCTATCTATTCATTTTGTTTATTACCTTTTCCTTCCTTTAGGCTATAAGCTGCATTACGGTGGCTATTTTTGTCAGTTCTGTTCCCTGGTGGATCCCATGTTTGTTGTATGGATGTGGTTGAATACATTAGTATCCTTATTCGGGTCAGTAAGAATGTTGAACTTTGACAAGACCAAGGCTAGAATCCAGTACATTCTATGAGAGGTTGCTCTCGATCTTATTGTCACTTACAAATTCTCTTAATGATATTAGCATCCAGCCCAACCGTCTTCACTTTATCCAGAAGGATATTAAGAATTTGTTACATTTTTTTTTGCTGAAAATTAGGTACTACATGTTGGTGGTAGCTCTCTCCTCCATTAATCTGGAAGTTCTTTCCAAAGCAAGGAAGTGTGATTCATCTGACGTAACTGATCACTTCCTCTTTCTAATTGCATATAAATCATCCTTTTTTTTTTTAGATTTTTATTTATTTATTTGTCAGAGAGAGAGAGAATGAGCACAGGCAGACAGAGTGGCAGGCAGAGGCAGAGGGAGAAGCAGGCTCTCTGCCGAGCAAGGAGCCTGATGTGAGACTCGATCCCAGGACACCGGGATCATGACCCGAGCCGAAGGCAGCTGCTTAACCAACTGAGCCAACCAGGTGTCCCATAAATCATCCTTTTGATTATCCATTTTAAACCTTGCCCGGGATAAACAGGACATTAATCAATGACCTGCCCAAATCCTGTGATTCCCTGGAAGGGAGCTCCTTCCCTGTGTGAGGTCCCTCCAGGTGAGCATGTGCTCGCTGAGAGCAAAAGCATCCAAATGATGGAGGTAGCACCACCGAGCTGGAGGCTTAGGCTTAGATCCCGTTTGTTGTGTTGCACTGGAATATCACATCCTCTGTTTTCCTGAGTCCTGGATTTTGCAGTCTATCCAATAAAAATGGTAATATAATTTTCAAAAATATAGTATGCTACTTTATTGATTATGATATATTTATAGCCTTTTGGTTTCATGTCCAGTTGCTTCATGCAGACAGTAAAGATCTGAGGTTTTGGATATGTTTAGCTTATTTCTATTGCTCTTTGATCTAAAGGATTTATATTTCTTTTCTCCATTTCCTTTTTTCCCATTTTTTGTGACACAGCTGTGGTTGAGGCCCTTGTCATCTCATCCCTGAGTTATCACAGTAGCTTTCTAATTGGCTCCAGGACTCCTGTCTCTGGCTTCTTCATCTTAGATTCTTCAGTCAGGCTAATTTCCTGGAACCCAGCTGCTCAAAATGTGTCTATGGAGCACAACATCAGCATCTTCCAGGAGCTTGCTAGAAATGCAGCTTCTCAGGCACCACTCAAAACCTACTGAATGAGATACTGCATGTCAACAGGACCTGTAGGTGATTCACACTCACATTGAAGTTCAAGAAGCACTAGCCTCTCTTTCTCCTACCAAGGGGGCATCTGTAAACTTCACATTGAACCATCCCTAAACTATCTCTGTCAGAAAGGTTCCGTCTAATTTTCAGGGGAGATGTTTTTGACATGAAGATGCAAATGCACACCTATACCATCTACTCACTGGTTCTGAGGATGACGAGCAAGTTTATCTAGAGCACTTTGGAACAATAGTAAAAATTATTGAGATTTAACTTGAATTGAATCCTTCTGGTTAAAGTAGAGTATTTTTGTTTTTGTTGAGTGAAAATCAAGGGAAGCACTTGGGAAGCATCTGCAATGAGTTGTTTGGAAATGTTTTTGTTAGTTTGACCCCATGACAGGAGTTTTATGTATTTGATTTAATCCTCACCATAATCCCATTTAGGTAGGTGTTTTCATCCCCATTGTACATGAGAGAAAATGGAGAATCCAAAAGATTAGGTTGTGCAGAGCCACAGTATTGGTTAGAATTCAGGCTATGTATACCATAGTAGCAAAAACATTGGGAATTCAGCGATTCAGACAAGCGGCTCTATCTTGAGATGGGCAGGTGACCACAGGTGGGAAGCACAGATGCTTCTCCCATGTGGTTCATCATCTCCCAGGATGTCCACCTCCATGGGGTAGAAGCTAGTCCCTCCCTGCCCTTGGGAAGAGGGAAAGTGGAGAGCACATAATTATTTAATGAAAGCATAAGTTTTCAAAATATTGGAAGTGCTACCTGTCACTTATACTCATGGTCTGTTAGTTAAAGCGTGATCACATGGCCACACCCAGTTGCAAAAGAGGCAAAGAAATATTGAAACCTGGGGAGTTAATTAACTAAAAAGTAGAAAGGAGAGTGGCTATGAGGGCCTTGCCATAGGTACCGAGCTGATTAGTGGAAGAGCCAAGATTCAAACTCTATGACTACAACCCATGATCTTTTCACCACATTATACCACCATTTCTCATAGTTGATAGTCAGTAAATGTTTGTTGAACTGAGATAAATTGAGATATTACATGTAAGCCTTTTGGTTATTTGAAAGTACTTCTTCCTTCTCTCTTGCCCCCCGATTACCTAAGTGGCTGTGTGCTAAACTGTCACTATCTTTGATGATGTTACTTTGTAAAGCAGGAAACTGATTTTCCTCCTCCTTCAAGAGAACTGTTATAATAAAATAAGCCGCCAGTTCTGTGGTTCTGTGGAACCATATGAAGGATTGTAATAGTTGTTAATGGTAATCATTTTTTAATGACCAAATGACTATCCCCTTTCTTTTTTTTTTTTTTAAAGATTTTATTTATTTATGTGAGAGAGAGACAGTAAGAGAGAGCATGAGAGGAGAGAAGGTCAGAGGGAGAAGCAGACTCCCTGTGGAGCTGGGAGCCGCATGTGGGACTCGATCCCGGGATTCCGGGATCATGACCTGAGCCAAAGGCAGTTGCCCAACCAATTGAGCCACCCAGGTGCCCGACTATCCCTTTTAAAATAGGTATTTTGTTAGGAGAATGCCACTGCTCAAAATATTTTTTGATATTTTGTGTTGGCTGGTGTATCAGTCAACTATCCCTGCAATGATGGTTCATGACAACCACACCAAAGTCTCAGAGGCATACAGTAATAAACATTTAACTAATGGTTCCGTGGGTCTTCTGGAGGTCAGCTCTTTAGACTGGGGCTGGCTGGCCGGCATTGCTCCAGGTGTCTCTCAGCCTCCTTCTGAGAGAGCAGGTTAACGCGGATAGGCTTTTCTCTGGCAGCGGAAGCATATGAGCAAGTGAAGATATGGGAGGTTTCTTGAAGCCCACACAAAGAGCCTATTAGGAGAGCCAGTTACATGGCTAAAACCATGGTCCAGGACCATGGGAAACAGATACACCTTAAGTAAGAGGAAATGTGGTCATGTGGCAAACAGTATAAATACAGACTTGGTGAAGAGTTGGGGCCAACAAAGCAAATTATCATAGCTTTGCTTTTATGGAGTTGTTTTGAATATTTATAATGAGGGTTAATCTTTGAGGGTAGCTTTGAATTTCTTTTTAGCAAAATACCTAAATTTATAAATAAGATTAGCAAATCATCTTGGTTTATCTTTGGGCAGAAAGGTAGACGTTTAAGTATGTGACTTAAAAATAATGAGACATTTCCAGAAGAACCGGCTCAAGAATACGATGTTCAGTGGCAGAATAGTTGGGATCAATGTATAGCTTTCCAAAATGACGAACTAATTGAAGGAATAACACTCATTTGGTTCAATAATTCAAAAAATTATTTATTTTTTGAAATAAACTTTATGGCTTGTAGTCACATGTTCCCACCTAGTCTGAAGATGGGAAGGGGAGGGAATAGAGGTTTATCTCTGATATCCCCTTTGACTAACCCTGGGAAAATATGCTTTATGTGCAGATTCTCATCGCCAAGTCCCCTCTGGCTCCCTTCACCTCATTTGCCTACACCATCGAGAAGGAAGGCCTGGTTCTTCAAGGTAAGATCCTTGAATTAAGCCATTTCTTTAAGCTGATTATGCTCAGGACTGCCTATCGATGGTGATAATTACTATGCTCCTGATAGAAACTACTTCAGGACAGAATCAAAGGCCAAGATGAATTTGCCAATGATATTTATCCTAACGAGATAAAAGAGATTGGCAATTGTAGCAAGAACTTAACAGCGGGTGGAGGTAGGCCTGGGGGAGAACTGCAGAATTTCCTGACAGAGTGCGACAAAGAATGAGAGGGTTAAAGCACCCATCTAGGAGCTGCCAACCCCGAGACCTCTTCGCAGATCCTATGGCGTAAGGAAGCGGGTGGTAGTCCTCTCACACCAGTGTGGAGGACCTGCAAAACCATCGGGTCTGGCTGCCTGTGGGGCTCTTAGTCATGGCTCCATGAGCACTTCTTCCTCAGCCTCTTTCTCGTTACTCCATTTCTGGTCTCTTTAGCTAGTCCCAAGTAGGGGCCAGGCCCTGCTGACCTGCTCTGGTGGCTTGGGCCTGGGACTCAGAAGAAGTAGAGTTCTGACTCATGGCAGAGTGCCCCCCCAGCCACAACCTGGAACTCTCCGATCTATGGGGTGGTTCTCGATGCTGGATCTTCTGGCAATTGCAGAAAATAATGACATGACACCACCAAACTGAGCGCACAGGGCCAGATGTCCAAAGCTGCTTTCTAGGTTGAAAACAGTCCACACCAAAGGGCTCGGATGCACATCTGTCCCCCACTGTCAGGCAAGAGGCCCTCCCCACAGAATGCACCGTGAACATCTGGCCCGAACCCCAGGGGAGCATGCTGGCATTGCTGTCGATGGGAGGAATAGCTGCCCTTTAGGATTTTGTAAGTTGAGTACTTTCCCCAGGTTTTTGAAACAGGGCGAGTCCTTACAGTATTCCCAGGGAGACACATTGCACTGCAAAGATGTAGCAGGAATTTTGTGGGGCAGGCTAGAGGGTTCATGCTTTGGGCTGAGGAGCAGGCTGCAGCCTTCCCTTTCCTTCCCCTTCTAAAACCTCCGCTTCTTAATGAACCCGGAAAGCAGCTTGTTTGTTTGGTGCAGCTGAGCCCCACAGCAGGGACTCAGGTCCAGGGAAACTTGGGGTAAGAACTACTGACCTTTGGCTCTTAGCCTTTGACTTATGCTATCCAAGTTCCTTGGTAAATATTTTTTTTACAATTGCAAATATTGTTTTCTGACAAAGAAGCAGAGATTTTAAGACCAGATTAAGCAAAGCAAACAGCAGGCCCCTTTGTTACATACTCTCTAAGGGTGTATAACTAATAAGCCATCAGAAAGCTGAACTTTATTTACCCAGGACACACTGTGGCTTTTGGCTCTTCATTTTCAGAGGCTTTTCTAAAAGATTAGCAATCGACTAAGTAGCAAATTTAGATGGAGATTTTAAGAAATTCTACGGAAGATTACAAGGCAATTTCAGGAGGCAAAGAAGCAGTTCTGCCCAGATGGCTTGTACTGAGAGCCTTGATACACTGCCTCTATCTTGATCACTGGGCCTTTGGGTAAATAGCATTTCTAAGCCTGACCTAATCTGGATAACTTTTCGGATAGTATTTGTGAGCACAAATTTCACAGAGTTGCCTCTCTGACACTCATTGGTAAGATCGTGATTTGGACAGGAAATAGGAATTACGGTGAGAAAGTGGAGGCTAGAAATAAAATGAATTGGTAGAGGTTAAATACCTGCAAAGACTATCAGAAAAAGCCAGAAAACAAAGAAGGTGGATTACTAAAGGAGGCTGCCCTATAGCTGTGTGTCCAGGAACAAGAAATTCAGGAAATGTCTGATGATGCAGGAACCCCAAGCAGGATATAAAAAAATGTCTGGGAGGCCACAGTGCCTCACCTGGAAGCTTTTTCTCAACCGCACTGCTCCAGCTACCCTTCCCACGCTAAGGTTTTCTGAGGCAGCGGAACCTTTCAGTCCCTAGCAGGAATGCCACAAATACGGACCTCTGGGCTCTCCCTCCCCAATAGCCTTGTGCTCCCAAGATTCTGGGAAAACAAAAAGGACCTCTGAACCTGAGAGAAATGGAGATCCCTCCTTTAGTGGAGAGACCCTGTGGATTTCTGTTCCAAGCTCTGGTGTGATCTTGAGAAAAATCTCTGTCCCCCTAGTTTTGTCAGCATGAAAACAACAAGGTCAACCTTGATTCAGCACTTTGCAAACTGTGTTGCAACCCATTGGTGGGTCATGAAATGAAATTCATGAGTCACAACCAGAATTTTAAAAAATGAAATAGGAGACAATAGAAAATAACAGATGACGTCACACGTATTGCACTATTCCATGAAATGTCCCTTGTGTGACTGTGTGTGTGCATTATGAGTTTGTGTATATGCAGTGCAAAGTGTTCTTACTTGGACTGTAGGTGACCTCTAAAGGCGTTAACCCTTTAGCTTATCTGATTCTCCTAGGAGATGGCATACTTCTCATGGCTTAGCTCAGTAGAGTTGCACCTAGAGATCTCCACACACCAGAACATAAAAGCTTATTCCACCCCCGACTCCTACCAGATGACTAAGCTTAAAAAAAAAAAACAAAGCAAAACAAAACAAACAAACAAACAAACAAAAAACTCACCTGCACGAATTCCCCAGGTGTAATGCAAAGAAACCTTTGATTCCTGGGTGGTAACCTTGGAAAGATAACAAGCAGCCAAGGCCAAGAGGCTTTCCTTGTGTAAGGGGTTGCTCTGGCACCATAGCCCCAAGTTGGTATGGAGATTGGTTGGTACCTAGTGCTGGGGAATTGGGGGAGGGGGGCAGGCAATGCAATCCCTGTCTGAGGGGCAGAGAGACCGAGAGGAGAAGGGCTGGAAAGGTGAGGGCAGCTCCTTCGATACCAATAAAAAAAGAGACTGCCAGCCCAGCCCCTTGGGGCTGGACAGTCAGTCTTTGTAATGGAGCCAGCCTGGAGTGGTGGGAAGAAACAATTCCTACAGGCTTCCCTTTTTTCAGGGGGTTAGTGAATGTGGGAATGACCCCAAGGTGCCTTTTATCCCCTGAGCAAGTCCAAGACTCCTGTGGGCCTGCTGACCAGGAGGTTATAATACCTGAAGTGCTCCCGTGTGTATAAGCAAAGGGTGGGAATAAAAGGTGAGGCCAAAATTCGATTTCCTGGCTCCACAGGCCATTCCCCTCACCAGTTCTCAAGGATTAGGATGCTAAGAAGAGCCAGCAACTGGGGGCCTTAGACCCTTCCTGCCCCTTTGTTCCCTGGGATGGGAGGAACAATACATCGCAGGCCAGAGAGACGGAGGGGCCTGGTTAGAGATTTCTCAGGCTGGTTTTTGAAATACTTGAAGGAGCCGGTCCGTGCTATTGTTGTCGTAAAATAGAAAGCGGAACTATTCTCCCTTTGCTAAAAGAAAAAAAAAAAAAAAAAAAAGAAAAGAAAAGAAAGAGAAAGAAAGAAAAGAAAAAGTAAAAGAAAACCCACCCTCCCGGCATTTTCAGCAGCCGCCAGCTCAGGCCATTTCCATGGTAATGATGTACTCTTTGCGTCTTTGTCTGTCCTGCACTTGTTGAGGTCCTGGCTGGTGGTTGGACTCAACACCCTGGAAATATTTGGCCCCAAAGGAGTGGAAGCCACCAGCTTCCTGATGGTTCAGACTCTGAGAGGGGCCAGGTCTCGGCAGAGGGAGAGACAGCCCTTTTGTGCAACTGAGGTGGCAAATGTGAGGGTGTAGGGGTGCCTCTCATAAATCCTTTTCTCCTTTTGTCCCCAGAGTTCCCCCCATGAAAGACTCAGTACCCACGGGGTAGAAAAGCTGAGAGTTTGGCCGGCTCAGAGTGAGGCTAAGGGGTGCAGAAACCTAGGGGAGAGGGAAAAGCAGAGCTGGCTTTGGGAATCGGGTGGCCCGCAAAACCTCATGGCAGCAGAAAGGAAGGGAGCATTTATAGTGAACTCCAACTTGACCCACATTCTGCTCTGGTCGCGTTCTTTGTTTCCCCCAACAAGCCCCAAATGTTGTGCCCGGCAGAATACAGCTGGGACCTCTGGACCTCTGTGTCAGGCCAGAAATAAAGATTAAGATTGTGTAATTGAAAACAGCCAGGCCGTGTTGCTGATGCTGTCTGTGGGAGGCCTCCGGAAAACCCGAGGCCAGGCTCTCCCAGAGCAGGCCTAGCCTTCATCCTGGCCTCATGGCAGTGGAGGCCGGTTGACTTGGTGAGGAAGCCGCGCTGGCCAGGGAGAGTCAGCAGATGCTCCTCCTCAATCACCTTCCTTTCCCTACTCTCTGAATGGCTCTGGGTATCTAGGCAGCATTTGAAGAACAAAAGCCAGGTTGTTAAGGACAGAAGATAATGGCTTAGTTTTTTGGTAGGGTAGAGTGGTGGTTTTTAATGTCGTTTTTTAAAAAATTAGAATTAGGTATGACAGGATGCATTTGGATTTTGGTGCCTCTGCTAGTTCAAGGCTAAATGAGCAGCGTAAACCTTGGGACGGGGCTGGGGAAGCTCAGGGGAGCCCAGGGCACCCTGAGAAGTGTCCAGAGAAGGCCCTGCAAATGAAGCTAGTTTCCTGTTTTTTCAATCACCTAACATAGGGATTCGGAAGAAACCAGAAAACAAGGAAACAATGATTGTTCTTAAGAGCTGGAAAACTATCCACCTCATCTTTCTTGTAAAATCAAGAATGGTTGTTTGAGCACCTTTTGAAGCTCATTGGAAGAGGCATCAATCTCCTCTATTTGTTCTCTTGTCACAAAGTTGGGTTAAATTCTTCCATCCCATTTTCTGAGTCACTGAGCCAACTGGATGATTTATTGAAAAATTCTTTGCCCCCAAATGCCACCATCTAATTTCATCAGATTTCAGTTGGAATTAGTAACCCATCTAAATGTTTTCTGCCTGGTGGACTCAAAGTGACCCAGAAGGTTCTCGATCCATTTCCATCCAGGGATGGAGGTCTGCTTGATCAATACAACCCACACACCTGGCATAGCCTGACATTCCTGTGGGAGCCTGGGCAGAGAGCCCTGGGATTCAGTGGAGCACAGAAAGTGAGCTCCTCTCCCAGAGGTCACAGAGAAGAGGGCGGAGCAGGTCTGTCACGTTGTCCCTCGGCTGCCAGGTGCCCCTGCAGCCTCAGAAAGCTGGGGCAGGCCAAGGCATTGTCCTCTGTGGCTCTGCCTGCCTCTCAGGGAGGAGATTCCCAGGGAAGATGAGGAAGGATACCCCTCTGCCAGTTCTTTCCCCTTTTTGGACATTTACTTCACATTCCCTCTCTCCATGACATCTCCTCACACCAGCCCTCTACTTTGTTTACTTCTTTTACTCTGGCTATCAGTTTCAAAGAGAGATTTTGTTTTCAGTGTGGAAAAAAAAATTAAATACAGAACAGGACAGAAACTGATAAAACCCATGACTTGAACACCCAGAATTAGCAAATGTTCAAATTTTGTTACATTTGCTTCAGATTATTTTTTTTATTATAGGAATGAAATTTGACAAAACAAAAAACTCCCAGTCCATCCCTTCCCTGCCTTGCACTCTTCCACAAAAGTAAAAACTCTCCTGGATTTGATATACATCCTTCTCCTCATGCTGAAGAACTTTTCTACATGTATGTGAATCCACACATAATATAATGATTTGTTTTGAGTGCATTCCAAGTTTGCATAAATGGTGTATTGTACACATCATTCCACAACTCGCTTTTGTCACTTCACGTTGTGTTTTTGCAATTTATCCACTCTGATACACACAGATGATGGTTCTTTCACTTTAATGAGGCAACCATGTTCATTGTATGAATGTACCACATTATCCATTCCCCCATTGATGGAAATTTCAATTATTTGTTAACTTAAGTGAATTCTGTTGCACATGCCACTTGGTGGGCTGGTGTGAGTATTTTTCTGGTATATAGAAAAAGTGGAACGACTGGTCAGAGGGATGCATGTTCTAATCTTTCCATATATTCCCAAGTTGCTTTCCAAGGATGTTTACCAATTTAAACTTCCTCTGGTTGTAGTGGACCATTTCTACACAGCTGTGTGTAATTCTGAGTTTGTTGTCATGTTTCCATGGTCAGTCTTCTTTGTATTCTTTATGGATGACTCTTATCTCTGCCATAGGGGTGTAATCCTTCCATAGTCTCTAGAGGGATCTTCTGCACAACACATGTGCTTTATGCATATACTTAGATGATTGGTTGAGAAAAATTACCTTAATTCCTCCCAGAGTTAGCTATATACACTTCTAAGAATGAGAGATTTTAGTTTTTTCCATCACCCTTATTTTCAGGTCAGCAGTCTGAGTTCCAGAAAGGCAAAGTTGTGTTCACTGCCTCCAAATTATGTTTGTATCCCTTTTTAGGTACTTAGAACTCCCAAGATTTTACTAAAGCAGAAATGGGTTTGGGCCTCTCATCTTCCATCACAGAAGCCCCTCTGGTAACTTACCTCTCAGATTTGATGAGCCTCTGTTAGGAATATCCTAGTCCTGTCCTGGATCCTAAGCTAAGATGGATCAGTCACACTAATGTAAGCAGTCCCTTAAGGAAGTTCTTGAGTTGGGTTGTAAGTTCAGCTGGACGGAATCACAATCTGAGTTAACAGTGGAATACAGAGTAGAGATTTATTGCTTTCTCACGTAGCATTGCAGAGGAATACAGTCCAGAGTTAGAAATAGCAGCTCATCCCACATGTTTGTCTAAGGATGCAGGCTCTTAGCTTGTTGCCCCATCACACCTAGGATGTTGCCCTTGTTATCATGGTCCACAATGGCTCAGCATCATGACCTCCATCCAGAATATGTAGCAGAATTTATATGGAGTAGAGAATGATGGTGAGAGGAAAGGGCATCCTCCTTCTTTTAGGGATATTAATTGGAAGTTACACACATTATTTCTGCTTATATCATGTTGGCCAATCTATAGATGTTTGGGAAGAAAGACTGAGAAATGTAGTTGTTTATCTGGGTGTCCATATTCCCAGTTAAATTTGGGGAGTTCTTTTACCATGTGAGAGAAGGGGAGATGAACATTCAGGGATACATACTTTTCAGAGGAGCCCAGCTGCAGACAGTAGACCCCAGGGTGCAATAGTACAGACCCTAGGGTTGGGCTTATAGCATAATGTTGAAATGCACCATAAATATTGTGTTGTAAATATTGTATGTTAAAAATGCTATCAGGACCCTCTTTGGAGAATCCAGAGCAGAGAAGTAGGGTATCACAATCAGTAATGCCACCAGGGATCAACACCAAAAATCTTGGTCCCGCACCCATAACAGAATCTCTCACAAGCAGAAACTTTAGTATGTGTTTTGCTATTATATACTACACAAGAAAGATGCTTGAACAAGAGCTACTTGTGCTTATAGCACAAAGCAGGGTATGAATTTGGGTCCAAAGTCGTAGACTAAACACATTTTCCCCAAAAAATGTTTTTTCCTGTCTCCACATTTTTTTTACACATGGAACAAAATGTCAGTTGGAATAAGGTTATAGAAAAAAACTTTATTCCAAGGCCTGGACTATAGTTAGACTGGGTCCACACTCTTTTAGCACCTGGAAGCCATTTGGCTATCTTTGCAGAGCTAACAATTTGCATTTGTGAAAATGCCCAGGTAATAATACTAAAAGATGTTAAATCAATTCAGGTTGTTGATTTTCTTTGATAACTTCTTCCAAGAGGACTTGGTGTTCTTTCTGGAATATGACTTAAGCTCCATTTCAGTGAGTTCAGTTCAGTGGGTATTTGTTGAGGTATCTATTGTTTGTAAACCACAGTGCTCAAGGGATGTAAGCCTTGGGGGGAAAATGGTCCTTCTCTCTTAGTAACTCAAAATCTAGCTCAAAAACAAAATAAGTTTAATAAAAGGCAAACTGTAACACCTATTATTGAGATTCAAATAATGTTATATGGATAAAGGAAATAGAATCAATCCAAATGGATGACTGAGGAAGGTTCCTGAGAGTAGGGCGTGGGGGCAGGGGGATTGAATTGGACGTAAGCCCCTGAATACCGATGAAAATGGCATTCCATTGTCTCTTGATAGAGGCCAGTTTCTTTCCCTGCTTGAGGATAGATTTGGGAACCTTGAGGAAGGCTGATTAGTGCCATGTGACTAATGTTGAATCATGCTGACTAATGTGTTCTAATGGATTGATTCAATAATAAAGGGAATGTTGAGAGTCAAGAGTTCAGATCCTGAATTTCACCATGTGATGAAATGTAAATCCCTTAGCCTCAGTACTTCATATTTTGGTCAATTAAAATATGCTCTTGATGAGAATGTAACAAGTCACCTTGACTAGAAAGTGTTTTCCAAACCTCAGGGATAACAGAAATGCTTAACAACAACTCCCAGGATAGGCTTGTGCAACCGCGGGTTATTCATCGTGCACTGAGAATCGGAACATCCATCACGTGCTGCTCCCCAGCCATGCGAAACTTCTACTTCCTCGCACATGCCCCAAGAGCTGACAAACAGTACTCTGCCCTCACAAAAACTGACAAATAGAGGAGCTTTTGAAAAATCTTCCTATCTACCTACTGGGGTGGCTATGTTTTTCTCCCACAAATGTCACCACAGAACTGAGAGCTTGCAGTACACACACAGCTTTTTCTCTCTTTTGACATGTCCCCAGCTAGACTGCTTGAGAACCTGGCCTTCCGTGTCCAGATGTTTACTGAATTCTGAAGGCCCCCCAAAGGGCCCAAGTTCTTTTGTTGCCCTCCAAATCACTTCCCACAGAGACTGACCGATGTCCTGAAGGAGCCCTTCAATAGGGAGGATAAATGGAGGCAGATGAAGACATGACCCCCTGAGGCTCGCCCACGTCCATGCTAACAAAGGGTCTGAGGCACAACCTTGTAAGGAGCATTTTGGTCAGCAGCGTCCCTTCAAGAGGCCACGTCTCCCCCACAGGGCTGCTTTCAATGGCTACCATCACAGTGGAAGTACTGGGCATTTGTTAAGGGCCGAGGTTTGCTAGGTGCAGCACAAAACATCTAAATCATGCTCCCCTGTCTTTGTGAGGACTTCCTGGCTACAGATGGCAGCTGGCTTTCTCAGGGGAAACCTGGAGCTAGTGGAGGAAGCCAAAGAGGGGCTCCCACTTCTCTGGATGACCTCTTCCCACCCAGCCCGGAAAGGGCTTTTGTCTGCAGCTCTCAGCAGTCAAGCCATGACTGTGAGACTTACCCCACACCTATGCTGTGTTTCTGGGGGGGGTCTCTGCTTTCTGAGGCTGCTGACTCCCTAGGTAACAGGAAGATATGCATGTATGTTAGGGGTCTACAGCTGGAAGGAAAGTTTTATTTAGACTATTAGTGAGAAGTTAGTGTATTTCTTGGTAACACTTCTTTTTTCCAAACGTATTTTCTCCCCCCCCCCCTTTTTTTTTTTAACTCCTTTAGGCCAACAGAGGCCACAGGGACACACTATGACCGTTGTCTAGAGCTGCTGGGCACACGATTTGTGAAATGAAACAGGATGGTGCTGCTTGGAAGAAGGAAACGGAAGCCAACATAATGGGGATTAATTAGTTGATTGATGTTGAGATGGTAACAGATTTGCCTCCATACCATTGAGCCAGCCATCTCAGACCTAGCAGGGAAGGTGAGGATGAAGAAGCCTTTGTTCAGGTCTGTAGATGCGTGGGGCTGAAGGCTTTGCCGCCATGGGATGTCAACAGCCATAATAATAATAATTTGCACTTACATAGCACCTTTCAACCAGGCACCTCAAAGCAGTTCAGCCACGTTAATTAATTAAAGCCCACAATCCCCCTGGGGAGAGGAGGAGGATGACTAACAGGATTTGTAATTACAGGAGGGAACATTTCCGAATAAAGTATTGTCCACCATATAAAGAGAGTGGGTGTAAAGGAATTGGGGTCTCCAAAGAGTTACTGATTCAGAAATTAAATCATGGAAAGATGGGGAGGCTGGGGGCGGGCATGGGTGTGGGGGTCTGCTCTTGTGTCAGAGGGAGGTCGATGGGCTCAGAATTCACTGACAGGTTCGAATCCAACTGAGAAGCGGGACATGTCTGGTATTAGTGGCATTTGGAAGGTCATTAGTGGCATGACTATTGTGGTGTAAATTCAAGTTTCACTAGTATATTGTGTACAGCCCCTGCAGGACAAAGAGTGAGATTCATGCAGTATTTAATAAAGGATGAAATGATTTCTTTAGATTTAAAGCCCAAAGCTGGGCCAGTCAATTAGCAAATAAACCAACTGGTGACCCATAGGGTAATTTAGTTGTTTCCAGCAGAACACCCAGCCCACGCCCTCCGACTGCCATGAAGTTTCCAACCAAAGCCTCAAGACTGGGTTCAGTGCAAGGCCTGGAGGCTTCAGCTCCTTCAAAGTCAGGCATCAGATCTTCCCGGCCTTTGGTATGGGGGACCTCTCTAACCCAAGTTGTTAGTGTCCCCCAAGCTGTCCTCTCTAGAATCGCTTTGGAGCTGCTCCCCCTCCAGAGGTTTTTTAATGCTTGGGAGGCTACTGTCAGGTCTTACCCTAGCTCGTGTTTCCCGTCAGTGCCCCGCAGAACGCTGTGCACAAAGTAGGTACGGATTAGTGAAGAGTGAGTGAATGACTCAGTGTTTTAACAACTCAGTATTTATTGAGCCCTCACCAGACGCTGCGGTGCAGCTCGCAAGAATGGGATATGTGTCCCGTCCTCAAGAACTATATTGTGAGAAATGGAAAAGACCATATACCACTAACTATAATGTAAAACAGAGTAAAATAAAATGATATGATAGATGTGCATCCAAGCCGCACGCTGCAAGGGAAAGACCGGGAACATTTTATCCAGCTGGAGCGAATCAGGGAAGGTATTCCTGGAGAGCAAACCATGTGCTGGGCATTGGAAGGCAGGGAGGGTTTTGGTAGACCTGAAAAAGGTCGGGGAGGCAGACTTTCCAGACTGTGGTCATTTGTCTCCCTTGAAGCGAGATGCATTTTGGGAACTTGTGGTCTTCAATAGAACATTTGTGAAAACCAAGCCGAGTTTTTGCGGCTGATTAAATGTACATTTCCTATGAGTTTTTACTACATGAATTGACTAATTTCAAACATCAAGGGACTATTTGAGAAGTTGCGAAAGATGTTTTATTCTCTGTAACTCTTAATTCAGTCTCTCTCCGCTTTCGCTGCCCACCGGGAAAGAAAAGCTCAACGGTTCACACATTAAAACAGGGCCCCCAGCAGTGTCTGAGAGAGGTACAAGGAAGTCGTCTCCCCACAACTGGCAGGGATTAGATGTCTTCCTCCTTGAGCCTATTTTTTTGACCCCAGGAAACCCTAAGATGGTACTCTACACCCAATGACTGACGAATCAGCCCCACACTCTCCCGCTCCAAGTTTCAACAGGACTTTTCACCACACACCACGCTGCCAGGACAGGACCTACGTGCCGTTTTTGCATCTTGCCAGTATTTATTAAGTGTTGCTGCATGTCTGACATGCACTATATATGCATAAGCTTACCTGATCCTAACAGTCTCACAAAGTAGGACCTCACATCATTCTTCCTGCGCAGATGAGGAATGAGACAAAAGTTCACTCTCTTGCTAGAAAGTGACAGAAGGTGGATGCGAGCCCACTCAGTCATGCTTCTTCCTCTCTCACCCCTCACCCACGTAGTACTTCTGTTCACATCTGTGACAACTTCTTATCATCTTCAGTTCACTAAAGTACTCAGTGCCGTACTGTGCATGGAATAGGAACTCCGTGAGTATTTTCCGAAGAATCACCAACAGGAACACCAGTGGTTTGAACTTCCCCTGGGAGGAGAGGCTGCAGAAAGCCTGCTCAGCGTGCTGAGAATTTAGTAGAGACCCATTACTACCTCCTTCCCTTTCCACCATGATTAAAGATTAGGAGACGTGCTCAGGAAAGTTGCCCCAGGAAACGTTCACAAGAAAGAAGACACAGGTGGTTTTCATGAGCTGAGAAGCGGCCAATCTGGTACCTCCCATGAGAGGTAGTGAGGTATCTAGTGTTGACCTTGGATGCTACTCACGGATTTTTTTTTTTTCTATCTGTGTGTGTACGTATACATTTACATGTCAAAGTCCAACTTTGTTTCCCTAATTGTGCTGACATCTGAGCTACTCTATGTGCAACAATCCTAGTGAGGATTCAGAAGTGGTCCCTGTCAGCCCTCAGAGTAAACATTTCTGGACTAACCCAGAAGTGCTGACTCCTATGCATTGGGTCTTGTATGTTGTAAGCAAGGTTACTGCTCAGGGACAGGATTTAAAAGATGATCTGACAAAACTGGGAGAGCCAAGTGAGAACTCTGGAGATGGAGAATGAGGATTAGGTAAGGAAGAAATGGGGAATAAAGGGAAGAACAAGTACAAAATATCAGATTCTGACCTTAAAAGTGTGATTTTAGATCCCCTTGGGAGTGTCTTTTTTTTTTTTTTTTTGAGCTTTGGTTTCAATATTGTCACCATCACTTTTGTCCTATGGCTATGAACGTATTTTCTTTATTCTACTACAGAATTCATCAGAGGCCTCTTTTGCTCAAATGGAAGGAGTGAGCCCATCACAATCCTCAAAAAAATATCCTAATTGTGAGTGAAAGCACATTGTTGACCTCTCTGAATTCCAGTAACCACAGTGTTCAGATGGAGCCCAAATTCTCCAGAAACTACAAAGAGATCTGGGAAGAGACTAGACCAATCAATAGTGGGCATAAGTTAGGATGAACTTGGTTTTGCTGCCTAAACAAACAACCCCCAAAATCTTGGTGACTTAAAGTCTGTGTGTCTGAGAGACTCTCCGGGATGCTGTCCTCCATATGACAACTCAGTATTCCATTTCAGTATGATCATGTACTTCTACAATTGCCACAGTAGGGGAAGAGAGAGAAAGACTGTACACTGGCAATTAAGTGCTTTCCCCAAGAATTGACACATACATCTACACGTAGCTCCAAGGAGGTGGGAAACACAAACCTCCCCTGTATTTGTTTTTTTTTTTTTTAATTTTTATTTATTTATTTGACAGAGATCACAAGTAGGTAGAGAGGCAGGCACAGAGAGAGGAGGAAGCAGGCTCCCTGCTGAGCAGAGAGCCCAATGCAGGGCTCGATTCCAGAACCCTGAGATCGTGACCTGAGCAGAAGGCAGAGGCTTAACCCACTGAGCCACCCAGGTGCCCCAAACCTCCCCTGTATTTGGAAGGAAAGGAGAGCTAGATATTAGTGAGCACTTGTAACGTCTGCCACATAATAATGTAGCCAGTGAGCTGGCACATTATCTCCTTCTTTCACACTCATCCCTTGCACATACCTTTCCTTGGATCACCCAGTATACACCGAAGACTTATGTCTAGTGTTGGGGAAAGAAGACCAAATAGTTTTTTTTTTTTTTTTTTTGCCCATTTTTAGTCTATAGGCAACCATTTTGAAAGAGAGGAGTATCCACAGAAAACCAGTTAACTCTGGGTACTTTTCCCTTGGATCTATCAGACACTAGTAACCTTAGGAAAGGATAAGGGGTTAAAGGGAGCCATGGCCTGATTTCAGTAATACATCTAAGATGGAACAACTAATTTTGAGTTGCCCATAACCATCATGCTTTGTATGAAAGGGCTTCTGGAAACATGCCCTTTCTCCTCCATTCCTCCCTTTATTACCAGACATGATTCAAATTCCCTCTAAGCCCTGTGACTTTTCCAGAAAGCAGCTCTCCCAGCAGAGAGAGAGAGAGAGAGAGGAGAGGAGGGGGGGGAAAAAACTTTCCCTTATTATTCTTCCAATAATGAATTCCTGCTCTGAGTGGGCTGTTTCCATGTGTTTTCAGTCAAGTGCTGATGGCAGCCTTGCCGGGGGACATTTCCAACAGGCTGTGGACATAATAGATGAGGTCTCATATTGACAAGAGCTGCTCTCAGTTTTCCTTCCAGTTTAGCCCTCCTAAGCCCTGAAATTGGAGATGAGAAATGATTCACGAGATCCCACTGGTGAACCAACATGGCTGCCACACCTCTTTCTCCTTTTAACTAGGTAAAAAGTCATGGTTTCAAAGATTTCCTCTCAGAGATTTGTAGACCTGGATCTTAGTAACTTAAAAAGGACTTAGCTTTCTCAGACCAGCCCACTTTTTGTAGATGCCAAGACCTCCTTTCTTCAGGATTCAAACATAGTCTTGGCCTACCCTGATACCATAAGAACAAAGGGAGAATTTAGGACACACTATTTCCTGTCTAAAACCTGATCTCAAATACGCAAAATGCTTCCAAATAAGCAGTGGCAGTAGCCATGTTTGCTAAGGGAATCAGCCTGCTCATTCTCCCCAAAGCAAATGTCTTCAGATAATTCCATGTCAGCTTACCTTCACGGAACTGCTACAAATTATTAGTTATAGTTGGGCTCTCTTCATTGAGAAGAGTCTCAGTTACTTCAGGTAAAAAGGAACAGGTATTTTTAAGGATATAAGTAGCCTGGAATTGGAAAGCCTTTAGGAGAAGAGGCAGCCCTGGGGATTTATTACCTCGGAGGCTCTGAGTCTCTGCTTCCCTCTGCATTTCTACCTGAAGCACTCATGTCCCAGCAGACATGCCCTATAGACAGCAGATCCTGCCTACTCAAAACTTCAGCTTGCATGTGGCCCATCCTGGGGTCTTGAGCTCCTCCTTTTATACCTCAGCCTTTCAACTTCAGTTCCCATTGGCTTCTTTCCTCGGTATTCTTAGTTAAAATTCCTAAGAGACAATCTCATTGGCTCAGGCTCATCTTATTGTTCTGTCTCAGAGAACATCATTGGCCACTAGCCAGCCAGTCAGCTGTGGGCTGAGGGATGAGCTGCAAGCATGTCTGCCCAAGTTGCAGAAGGTGGGGCAAGGCAGCTTCCTTCAGAGGGTCTGTGAGGGGCTGAAGATGTGATGGGCCTTAGTGGGCTCTTTGAACCCTTAATGGGATCGCTGCAGATACTCATTCTCTCTTGCTTCTTCGTCCCCCCATCTCATCACTGTAGGCCTGCTCTCCAGGCACAGCCCGGGCTCCTATCACTGCTCACCCACCAACTCCTGATCCAGCATCCTTCCTCTCACCCTGTTGAAGTGTGCGATCACAGAGGTATAGGACTAGCAAGTGGGGAGGAAGAGCTCTTAAAATGTATTTGAGAATATAAGGAAGATTGGAGAAAGGCATGGAAGGAGGGATGGAAATAAAATCCTTTCTCAGCCAAAAAAATTCCCATTCCCACCATGGGACTCAGGTACCTTTCCTCTTTCTCTTGATCTTTGGAGTAGTTTCCCTTTCCCCAAAAATCAAACATCAGCAGAAGCATGAGAAACTTCCATCAAGGGACCCAGATGGAGCAGAGCAGGAAGATAGTCTGGCTCTGCTAATTCCCCAGAGCTGTTTCTGACCCCTGCAAGGATCCCTAGTTCCTGTCTAAGACTTCTGCATTTCCCCAGGCCCCCAACCTCAGGCCTCATGGAGCCCTGGTCCCAGAGTCTCGAATATCCAGTCCCAAGCAATTTACTTTCAAAATATGGTTTAGAACACAAGTGAAGGAGTCTGGGCAGATAAGGTCTTTGCCAGTCGTGTTCTCCCAGTATGCCCAAAGCTCTTCACTGGCAGTTTTCACAAATCTCCCTGATATTTTTAGAGGACTGGTTGTGCGTGGCATTGCCCTGTTTCATCTGAGTCAGAGAAATGATGCATTGTGTGAATTCACACATCAAGGAGAGGACTGGGAGAGAACTGAATTACGACACTGGGCTTAGCCTTTTACTCAGTAGAGACCATTGCCTTTATACCATATCAGTTGGTTAAAAGGCCAACCCCAGACACCTACATTCAAATGTCAGCATCTCTGTATTCTTTTCAGTGGCTGTGAGGCTAGAAGTGAATTAGAGGCAAGTCTAAACAGCCCTGGATTTCCCTGCCCTTTCCTGAGCTCTGGGTATGTCAGTGTTGATTAAATCATTCATCAAACCTTGTTCCAGCTTTTATCTACCGACCAAAAGTGCAGTTTCCCTAGGAGCCTATGATGGCGGGGAAGGTCACTCCAATGGTGTTTCTACACCTGCTGCTCTGGGATTCTAGAGCCAGTTCCTCTGGATGACATCCAGATCTCTGCTCATTCCATTTAGGATCTGAGGTTGAAATCTATTGCCATTGTCTGTCCCCTGGGATCTGAAAACCCATCTGGGGTTTGTCCAGCATCTCTCTCCAATACCACCGTCCAACTCCACAGTCATTACCACTCTAACAGCTTGAAAGCTGTTGGAGAGATGGAGCAGAAGCCAGTTTGGCTTTCTCCCAGTCCTCGGGGCCCTTCTGGGGTTAATCAGCAACCACCTATCTTTGTGTTAATAACCTAAGCCTCTCTAACGAGAACACCTGGAGGAAACCCATAGGAAGCCTTAGGATGAAGCCAATTTTGCAGTAATTATTCTGACCATCACTGTCTAAGCTGGACTCAGACTGTCCAGGAAAAAAACCAACTTGTTAAAACCAGCCAACTAGCTGGACAGACTTGTGCCTCTCAATGTTCCTTAAGGCATCCTAGGTTTTACTAATACTTTCCATGTCCACATCTCAGCTCCAGAGTCCCCTTGTGCTGTGCACTCGGGCAGCTTCTCCCTATTTCAGGTACACAGGATTTAGTGAAATGTCCTGAGTGCATCTCATGGACAGAATTCTTTAGTGACATCTTCCCACACTCTCCCCAGCCTCTCAGCCCATCCCAATGGTTGTGTTTACACCACTGGAGAAATAGCAGACCTTCTTAACTGGGATTGCTGACGACTTCTCTTAGTAACTAGTCCAAATGGCTTTGGGTGTCAGGTGATTAGTCTGTGCAGGGGAAAAGGACTAAGGGCTGAGGAGGTGGAAGGGAAGGTGGGGGACACATGAAAAATGGTTTCCTGCTCTATTAGTCTGCTAAGGCTGCCATTACAGAATACCACACAAAATAGCTTAAAGAACAGAAATTTATTTTATCACACTTCTGGAGACTGGAAGTCTAAGATCAAGGTGCCAGTGAGTTTGGTTTCTCCTGAGTCCTCTCTCCCCACAGTGTCCTCCCATGGTTCCTCACATGTGTGGGCTCTAAGTGTCTCTTCCTCTTCTTATGACACCAGTCTTCTTGGATTAAGATCCTGCTCTTATGACTTCATTTAATCTTAATTGTTTCCCTTTAAAGGCCCATCTCCAAGCACAGTCTATTGGGGGTTAAGACGTCAACATATGAATTTGGTGATGGTAGTGGGGGGTGACACTGTTCAGTCCATAAGAGCTGCCATAACTTTTCCTCAACACATCATCTCCCATCCTCTGACACTGCCCTTCTGGGCAGGAGAATAGTAGACACTGGTCAGGAAATGGCAGATGGGACTCTGTACAGTCAGTTTGAGAATGGCTGAGCTAGGTAGGGAGGGTAGCTGAGGTAGGCAGAGCGAAAAGATGGCGTTTGGATACATGAAGAGATGGTTGGATGGATAGACAGATGGATGAATCTATGAATTAGGCAGCGTGTTGTTGCCACCAGGATGGACATTACAGTCTACTTCTTTGGGGGTGTAGATTTTTACAGTGCAGGGATTGCAGCCTCAAATGCTCACATTAGGTAACGGAGTTGCAAGAAGTGGCCAGGTGCAATAATAGGTAATAGTGGGGAATGGGCAAATTGGAAAGAGCATGCCCTGCCTACAGAAGCCATGTATACTTAGTTCCAGCCAATTACCATGTTATGGGATGCCAGCCTAATGTTGTCAGTATGTCTGATTTTTCAAGAGAGCAAGAAATCTGGATTTTCTGATGAAATCTTTCTTTAAATACATTTTTAAATTATAGCAATTAATTCAAACATTGTAAAATACTCGATGGACCAAATCAGCACATTTCCAGTCTGAGTGAAGCCTGGAGGCTGTCAGATTTCCACCCTTGGACCACTAGAAAGACATCTGTCATGCCATCACGTGAGGATGGAGGCGTTTAAGAGTTCTAGCTCATGAGTACGCTGCCTGGGCTCGTATTCCAGCCCACTACTTAGTTTTGCAATCTTGAGCAGCTTACACATGGGACTCCGAGTTGTTGTAAAATTAGTTAATACCTGTGGATGCCTAGAATAGTGCCAGGTGCCTAGAACAGTGGCTGCTGCCCCAGTAAGAAAACAGCAACAGAGCCAGCATTTTTTTTTTTTTAATTTCTTTTCAGTGAAACAGTATTCGTTGTTTTTGCACCACACCCAGTGCTCCATGCAATACATGCCCTCCCTAATACCCACCACCTGTTTCCCCCAACCTCCCACCCTCTGCCCCTTCAAAACCCTCAGGTTGTTTTTCAGAGTCCATAGTCTCTCATGGTTCACCGCCCCCTCCAATTTCCCTCAACTCCCTTCTCCTCTCCATTTCTCCATGTCCTCCATGTTATTTGTTATGCTCCACAAATAAGTGAAACCATATGATAATTTACTCTCTCTGCTTGACTTATTTCACTCAGCATAGTCTCTAACAGTCCCATCCATGTTGCTACAAAAGTTGGGTATTCATCCTTTCTGATGGAGGCATAATGCTCCATAGTGTATATGGACCAAATCTTCCGTATCCATTTGTCCATTGAAAGGCATCTTGGTTCTTTCCACAGTTTGGCGACCGTGGCCATTGCTGCTATAAACATTGGGGTACAGATGGCCATTCTTTTCACTACATCTGTATTTTGGGGGTAAATACCCAGTAGTGCAATTGCAAAGGCAAAGGAAACAAAAGCGAAAATGAACTTTTGGGACTTCATCAAGATCAAAAGCTTCTGGGTGCCTGGGTGGCTCAGTGGGTTAAGCCGCTGCCTTTGGCTCAGGTCATGATCTCAGGGTCCTGGGATCGAGTCCCACATCGGGCTCTCTGCTCAGCAGGGAGCCTGCTTCCCTCTCTCTCTCTGCCTGCCTCTCCGTCTACTTGTGATTTCTCTCTGTCAAATAAATAAATAAAATCTTTAAAAAAAAAAAAAGATCAAAAGCTTCTGCACAGCAAAGGAAACAGTCAACAAAACAAAGAGGTGACCCTTGGAATGGGAGAAGATATTTGCAAATGACAGTACAGACAAAAGGTTGATATCCAGGATCTATAAAGAACTCCTCAAACTCAACACACACAAAACAGATAACCGTAACAAAAAATGGGCAGAAGATATGAACAGACACTTCTCCAATGAAGACAAACAAATGGCTATCAGACACATGAAAAAATGTTCATCGTCACTAGCCATCAGGGAGATTCAAATTAAAACCACATTGAGATACCACCTTACACCAGTTAGAATGGCCAAAATTAGCAAGACAGGAAACAACATGTGTTGGAGAAGATGTGGAGAAAGGGGAACCCTCTTACACTGTTAGTGGAAATGCAAGTTGGTGCAGCCACTTCAGAGAACAGTGTGGAGATTCCTCAAGAAATTAAAAATAGAGCTTCCCCATGACCCCACAATTGCAGAGCCAGTATTATTAGCTAGTGTCACCAAATCTTTTGTTTCCTCATCTGGAAAATGGGAACAACACTTGCCTTACCTATCCCCCAGAGAAAAAGAAGAAAATATATGAAAGGGCTTACAGATGTGGACGCATTGCCAAGAAGTACACCATGCACTTCTTCTGTTACTGTACCTGTAAGTAAGGCTCAGCCTTGCCCAGTGCTAGGCTAGGAATCCCTACGAAGAGGAGGATAGCATTAACCAGAACCAGTTTCTTTCTCTTCCAACAATGATTTGGCTGTTTTGCTATTAGCATTTGGTAAGTCTTTCTTTTATTATTATGAAAAGTTAAAGCATTCAGGAAAGTAGCGAAAATAGCATACTGAACACCCAAGTACCCTTATCTAGACTTAATCATGGTTGCCATTTGCCTTATTCATTTCATCTTGGTGAGTGTTCCTTTCGGGAGTATGGAAATGGGAATGGATCGAGGCATCAGTGGTACTGAATGGGGACATGGAAGAGCGTGGGGCTTTACCTACCTCATGCCTTATTTTTACAAGAAATCAAGACCCAGTCAGATGTAGGTGGTTCCCCTTTGGATGGGACCCCTGAAAAGGGATTTTTGTGCAGGATCATACATTGTTACCACCTTAAGGTAATATAAACTGGGACATGAAATCTTGTATGATTTATAAGGCTATCACTTATTGTTATTTCTAAGGTTTCAATTTTTTTCAAACAAGAACGTGTTCATGTATTGGTTATGAAGTTGAAAATTTAAAATGTTTAGAGGCCTTCCAGTGGAAATGTCTCTGTCATAAAGAATTCAGGAGTTGAAACTGTGGGAGATCTGAGAGAAGCCTAGTGAAATCAGTGATAAAAAGAAATGTTGCCTGCTAAAAATGAAAGGTTTTAGGAGCAGAAACACTCAGATTCAAAGAAAGTATATGCCAATTATAGGGGGCCCTTTCTGTTAAAGCATTTAAGAGTCTCTAAGACATATTGCCCCATTTCTCAGCATTAGCTTTTACTGCATTTGAATGAGAAGGCTTCTCCCTGTGGAAAGGATGTCTTACAAATGTGAAAGCAACTAAACTTTGCTTTAAAATTCTATTATTCAGACCCTTCATTAATTTAAGCTGACATTCCTTCTCAATCGGGGCTAATCATCAAAGCTTTATTGTATTGAGAACCTTGAATTCAGCAACAAAGAGTGTGGGTTTGGAAGGACACGCAGGGAGGGGGGAAGGGGGAGGGCGGAGAGCTCACAAGGCTCGAACGGAGGGGAGGGGAGGAGGGCAGCAGGAGGGAGGGTGACCGGGAAAGACTGGAGTCATGGGAGGGAGAGGGAGGGCAGAGGAGTTAGAAGAGCGGCAATGCACTGAGGGCGGGGTGAGGGGTGTAGACAGTGGACAGAAGGGGAGAGGGGCTTGGAGAGTCTATGCTGGGAAGCTGCCCCTTGAGCCTCTGCTTATCATCCTGCGACTTTGCCCTCACAAAGCTTCTCTAGAGTAAGGGTAAAAAGGGAGACAAGGAATAGAGAAAGAGAAAGGCTTTCCTTTTCTTCCTTCATCCAGGTGCCTCTTGAATCTTCTGTCATGGTACCCTGGCCAGCAACAGGGTGCCTGGCAGGAAGTCTGCCCCCGCCTCCCACCAAGGCCTGGGGTCACGGTCACGTCTGGCCCAGACCTCCAACAGGGCTCTCTCTTCCTTTCTGGCATGATTTACCGTGGGATACGTGTTGTGCGATGTACTAGGTGGAGTGTATTGGGTTCATTGTTAAAGCATAAGGCAGGGAAGGGGCTTTTGAAATGTAAGGACATCACAAACTCTTCTTGAGCATCTGTGATTTATAACTAGAGTAAAATGAGATTTGTAAAGGTGAACTTTAAACCCTAAGGGACAACTAAGTTTTTTAATGTGTACCTTTAGTAAATAAAATACGAATTTTGAAAAACCAAGTAAAACGTGGGTGGTCTTCTGTCTGCACTGAGGCAGTTCTCAAGGACACGAGAGACAGGAGGACAGTGGAATGACTGCAACCCATCCAAGACCAAGTCATGAGAGGCCGCAGGTCTTCAATCCCCAGCCCACCACATTCCAGCTGTGTGCCCTCAGAGGTCCCCCGTGACCCCCCTGAGTCATACTTTCACAATGTGTAAAATGGGCATAGATGTAATCTGCCCAGTCTTTGCTCCAAGGGGCCATAGGGATGACCATGTAGATAAATGGGTGGTTTTCCAACCTTCACTGGTGGCCTGAACCTGGGTTAATGCAGTGACCCATGCCGTAGTTGTAAGACTTAAATTAGATCATGCTATTCCTCTGCTCAAATCTCTGAAGTGGCTCCCTTTAACTCAGACTGAAAACAGAGTCTCTCCACTGTCCCTTAGAACCCAATGTGCCCACCAGCACCTGCCATCCCATCTCCTGTCACTCCCCCTTATTCACCAGCTATGGTCACCCGTTCTCTTTGCTTTTCCTCTCATCATCAAACAGGCTTCCCCTAATGGACTTTATACTTCAAACTCCTTGGGGGATCCTGTTCCCCCAAGACAGTCCCATAGCTGATGCCCTCACCTCCATTCCCAGATAGGAGCATGACTCCCTTACCTTTAACTTTTTGCCAAAATGTCACCTCTCCATGAGACCTCCCTTGTTTAAATTACAGCCTACACCCCTTACCCCATCTTGTTCTACGTTTCCTCTCCCAAAGCACGCATCACCATGCAACGTAATAAATAACCCAGTATGTTTACCCATCCCTGTGTGTCTTCCCTGCTACAGTATAAGCTCCGGAGGCCAGGCATCACGGACTTGCTCACTGAGTACCCTAAAGCAGCAGACCAGGGTCACGCACATCAAGGACACTCAGTAAATAGTTGGCTTTTTCTTAGGGGTCCAGGCTATAAAACCAATCAAAGAAGGACTGCTCTAGTCGTAGGGAATATGAATTCAAAATCTCTCCCACCATCCCTGCAGGATCTCCATGGAATAACTTGCTCCAAGGAAAAATTTGAAAACTTCTGACATTTGTTCTGACATGGAAAGCCAGTTTGAAGCTACAAAGTGCTGTGTCATGTCAGTCCCAAGGGCCTGGCAAAACCATTTGCACACAGCAGATGCCCAGATGGTAGATTGGAAAAGGTCTGGGGGGAGGGGGAGAAGATCCCAGGACTAGATCCTTGCTGTCATTCAAGTCTCAGCTCCACCATCACTACTCAGCAAAGTCTTGCCTGTCTGCCTTCTCTTCATACAAAATGACTGTAATCATCTTAGGCTGGAAAACACTGATAAAGACTTTGTTGATCAGCTACTATATGCTAGGCAGGGTCTGCACCCAGTTCACGACACAAGTGATCTCATGAATCTGTCAGCCCTTTCACCATGGTCTCTCCAGTATCTGACACCAGACCTGGCACATATAAGGTGCTCAATAAATACTCACTTATTTCCCTAACAGCCCTCTGAGGCAGGTACCATTAACCCCATCCTACAAGTGAGGGGCCAAAGTTCAGGTTAGGTAGCTTGTTTAATGTCAGTCAACTAGTGAGTGGCAGAGGAAGGATTTCAGTTCTACTCGAACAACCTCCAGTCCCTCTGGTTCTGAGTGAGAATTCGTGTTAGACCAGACCCCTGCACTTCCCTCAAGCAGATCTATCTCCTGGCCACGCCAGAAGATGAGAGAAAGGGTGTTTCTTTTCTTCCTGGCTTTCTCTTCTCCACCTGGGCTCACCTTCTGCCTTCGTTCAGTCACCACCCGGAGGGCTCTCCTGCCACCTTTTGATGAATGAACCTTGTCGTTCCCACCCTCTCCACCTGAGTAACCCCAGAGTTAACAGCAGTTCATCTTGAATCACAAATCAAGTTCTGAAAGACATTGCAATTTTGTGCTCGAGATCTCTCGAGAATTCAAATTCTTCGGGAAGGTCGTTTGCTGATGAGTGGAGTGATGGATTCCTCAAGTCTCTCCCTTTAAGAAATATCTGGATGTGTCTGCTGGTTTCCCCCTGCCCCCTCCCAAACAGGCCCTCCTTAGTTCATTTAATGTAGCTAGAATTCCCCCTGAGGAACCTCCCCCCCACACTCAGTTTTCACTCTGGCCACCTAACTAAGGAAAAGCTCTGATCATGTTGTCTCCACATAAACAGAAATCATTTCTAACCGGCATGTCCATTGTGCCTTCCATATACCCACTCCAAGCTGTGATTTTCTTTCTTAGCCCTTCTTGGCAAATGCCAACTATTTATACCACACAGGGCAAAGCAACTTAGTATATGGCCAGACCTATTTTATCTGAGAGGCAGTCTTTGAATCTCCAGGTCCCAGAACATCAGCCCCTCCATAAACTGATGCATCTCCATAAATCTGATGTTTTATGCCAGATTAAAATGTCTCTTGGAAACTTTTGAGTTTATTTCAGAGCTGCTTTAGAGACAACGATGAGCTATAGATGTTATGCAGGTTTTCATTTTCTGGAGGCTTTTTATTTCATCTAGAGCCAACAATGACCTTTAGAATCTGCTACTCCCTCTCAGATACTCTTTCTGTAAGGTTTATGTTCAAAGACTCTAGGTCGGACAGGCTCAGGGTTGAGTTGAGTGTTGGAAATAACCAATTCCACCAGTGTTGCTCTATTAGTAAAAGGCTGGCATAGTTCTCCAGTTGTGTGGGACCACCCTGTGTCCTGGAGGACATTTGTCCTTCCTGCCTCATCCACAGAATGTGACGTGTGTCCCCCAGGGCCTGGAAGAACCAGGAGTACCTGTAGCAATATTCCAACTACCCCTGAATGAAAGCGCTAGTGACCGTATCTTTGAAAGATGGTGAACTGAGGGCAGTAACATTAAGTTCCGCTGTTGGTCAGGGGAGTGAGCCTAACCCAGAAGCTTCTCCCCTTCCAGCATAAGTGGCTTCCTACTCTCGTTGCCTTCAATGACCTTTGTTTGCTTTCAAATCTGGTCTTGATACACATTATTTTATTTTTTAAAGATTTTATTTATTTGACAGAGAGAGCAGAAATAGGGGGAGTAGCAGAGGGAGAAGGAGAAGCAGACTCTCCACTGACTAGGGATCCTGATGCGGGGCTTAATCCCAGGCCCCTGGGATCATGACCTGAGCTGAAGGCAAAGGCTTAACCAGCTGAGCCACGCAGGTGCCCGATGAATATTATTTTAAACTCTGATTTATCCCATATAAAACTGGGCAGTAGGAGGGAGAAGAGGAACTACCCTCCTAAGAAGGGTTCTGTTCTCCAGGATGACTTTGGACTCTTTTGTCAAGTTCATGACTGAGAGAGTTCACCAGATATAAGTTCGCAAGTCCAGCAATCAGAGTCTGGGGTAAAAGAGACAGAAACAGGTAAAAGGACAGAGACACAGGGAATCACCAGGACCCAAATATGGGGCTGTGACTGATGTGTTTTCCCCCACAATTATACCCCCCATCAGTTCTGACTTGTTTGTAGATCCCTGAGTTTCACTTCTCTCCCACCCCACAATTTCTGGAAATGCTAACAGCTTCTGCCAGGTGTATGGTCCAAGTCAGGATTTTCCAGTAGGCAGGGACTCGGTAACTCCCCAGACCCTGTAAGAGCATGACTATCCCTAAGGAAACATTCTCCAGAGAGGCTGTCAGAGGGATCCGAGGGTCTGCTCCTCCTGTCTTGCTCCTTACTTCTCTCTCTCTGGGACATGATCAACTGCGCATGCCAAGTCCCCAGCTCCGGGGCTGTCGGGTCCAGCCCTGCCTCCCGCCTGGCCGGCCGGCGGTCTTGCTAAGGCCATGCTCTGTGCGGCTTCAGCATATCCTGTTTGTTCAGTCCCCTTTGTCTCCCGCTGGAGCAACAGGGAGAAAGGATTCCTCCGAGCCCCTTGGATCTGGGCTTTGAAATCAGATCCTGGCACACCTGATTACACTCAATAGCTGGAAATGGTAAGGATGTCCGATGGGCAGAGGGCTCTTGTTCTAAGCTCTGCACACCAGGAAGGCAGGGGCTGGGTCTCCTCCTCGGGACCACTCCGGAGGGGGCAGGATGCGCTGGCAGGAAAAGCAAACAGTGTAGCTGAAGGGAAATTCACTTGAAAAAGAACTTGGGGCAGTGTCCATCGAGGGGCATATAAGCTGTCCCTGAGGACACAAAATGGGGCTTAGACTTGTTCCTCTCTCTTCCCACTTCCCTAAATGGGAAACAGTCAGTTCCAGGAACTGCACGCCCCAGGGCTGGGAGGGTCAAGCTCTCTGTCCTGCTTTTTTCTGTGGAGGTGTTGCCTGGGAGACAAACCTTGGCAAAGGGAGTAACAAAATAGCAGCTTTCGTGCCCCCGCAGTGGGAAGCTCTGAAGCTCAAAGCTTGCAAGGGCTCCTGAGCTGCAGCGGGTCACGGGCTTTCCCACAGAGATCGAAAGTCGAGACAATTTCATCCGTACAAAAAGGCATAAGGAGTTTCCCTGAACCAACACCCAACTTAAGAAATGAAAGGTCCCCAATCCAGTTAAAGCCTCCGGGGTCCTCCCAGAACCCACCCTCTTCCCCACCTCTCCAACGACAACCTCTCAGTCACTCCCAGCCTTTCCTATATGTTCCAGAGATGCGTGCGGCCCTCTTCCTGGGAATCACACACCCACTTCCCCAGATACGCCAAGCACCTGCTGTACTTCCTTGCCTGTAAGGCGGGTCCCCTGTCTCAATCTTCCTACGATTCTGGGCTCAGATGTTACTAACCCCGGGGGGCGTTCCCTGTCACCTTGGGCACTGATTCCGGGGGCTCAGGACTGAGCATGCGCATTGTGGCCACATACCCACAGTGCGGGCGCCCCACTTCCACACGGGGCTGCCGATGCTGTGAGGACAGGCACTGGGCGCCTCTGACTACTCCAGCCAGTGGCCCAGATGAATGACAGCTCAGTTATCAGACTTCCAACGTTCTATCCCTTCATATGGGGAAGTCCCCATGGCCCCAGTTCCTTTGATAGGCGTTTTTCTCCTTAAAGTCCCAAATCTTCTCTGTTCTGGAAACACGAAATGAAAAGGTCCTTTCATGAGGTTGGAACAAATACAATGGGAGCATGAACTTTCTTCCCCCATAACTTCAACAAACAATAGTTTCGAAGAGAACCCTGGATGCGCTTCAGGCAGGCCTTGACTCTCTTTTTCTAGGTATCTTGTCGCTTGGGTTCTTCGCCTTCCTAGCCTGTAGAAATTCTTAAAGACAGGGAAATATACAAACCTCTTACTCTTGCTTAGAAAATCCACGTTGCCACCACAGAAACAAAATATTGGGAAATAGCAGTTTGGCGATTAAGGTGTTCTCACCCACACCCATTGTTCTCTGCTCAGACATTTGGTTGCTGCTGTGTAGACTCAGCTCTAGCCATAGAATTTCAGAGGATGTGCCTCAGAAGGAGGATCGAACTTGACAGCAATCTGCACCAGAAGCCTATCTGGTGTTCCGGCGCTGAGAACGGGCCCACAGGTGTGCCCAGGAAGGGAGGACATGTGAAGTGAGTGTGAGACCAGGGGCTGCTGTTGTGTGCGTAGAGCACAAAAGTCGGATTTTTCTTTTACTCGGCTTTTTTTTTTTTTTTTTTTTTAACATTTGAACTCTTTATCAAGGTGAAATTCACCTAACACAAAACATGTTCAAGTATAAACAATTCAGGGTCAAGTAGTACCTTCACAATGTTAAGCAATCACCACCAGTATCTAACATTTTATCACCCCGAAAGGAAACCCCATGGGCATCAATCAGTGCTCCCCAATCACCACCCCCTGCACCTCCTCTCAACTCCTAGAAACTACCAATTACCACTCTGTCTCTATGGATTTACCTATTCTGGAGAGTTCTAGTAAATAAAAACATACAGTATGTGACCTTTTGGGTCTGGCTTCTTTCACTCGAATATTTCTGAGGTTCGTCCATTTTGTAGCATAGTTCAGTACTACACTTCTTTCTTGACTGACTAATATTCCACTGTATGGACATAACCACATTTTGCTCATCCATTCATCCACTTGTGGATATTTGGGCTGTTTGCTCCTTTTGGCTATCTGATAGTGCTGCTATGAGCTTGCATGCACGTGTATCTATTTGAGGAACTCTTTTCAATTCTTTGGGGATATACGCAAGAGTAGACTGGCAGGGTCATAGAATAAATCTATATTTAACTCTTTGAAGAGCTGTCATACTATTTTCCTCAATGGCTGAACGATTTTACATGCCACCAGCAATGTAGAAGCACAGGTCAGATTTTGTCCTTATGGGAGTCACAACTGCCCCACTCTCAAAAGACTGTTGGATCATAATGACTCTCCACCTTGAGCTTAAATTCTGTTAGTACGTGATCCAGTGTTTGGAGCTTCCATATTTATGAAGGCTGAACCCTACACATGCACCCATTACCATCAGTGAGTCAGAAAGAGGAGGAACACCTTTACAGAGAAAGCAACAAAAGCAAAGTTATTCATAGTAACTGTGGAGGAGAAAGGCCAGGCCATCCACAGACCCTCACTGAACTGGACTGGTAGAAGAAACAGGCATAGAGATGGTTTCTTTCCTGAAACCACTTGGAAGGAGTCAAGGCCTGTGTTAAATCTATATATAAATATCATTTGATTGGAAGAATAAAAAATACTGCTGTATGATAATCTTTCTTCTCTCACAGTCTGATAGCTGAAGCATTAGCAATTTGGAAAGAAGGACCTTCCTGAGAGAGAGGCTTGGAAGCCCTGGGACAGTGTCCTTTCTGTTAGACATGGATCTTTATGGCCAAACATGGGCTAAAGAAGGAAATAGAGCAGGGGGCAGCTCTCAGAGCATGGCCCTGAGAAGGGAGGATGGCCAGAGGAGGGTTTTAAGAAAAGAGAGGGGTAGGGTCTCCTGGGTGTGTTCTCTGAGTATAAGGCCTCAGGAGAAGGGAAGAAGGGGAAAGATATGAGCACTGGGAGAATTAATGCTTCCAGTGGGCTTGGCAGGAAGGAAACTCAACACACACTGTTCAAAGTAGGTCTTCACAGCTCCCTCATAAGCCTTTAGAGGCATAGCAGACTTTGCAACCCCACTGTATCTGGCTAAGAGCAAGAAGCCCCGCTGCACAGTTCTGATTTAAATGCTGCCCTAGAACACAGATACTTCTCAATTTTTCACAGGCCAAGAGGAACTTGTCTTCACTCCCCTCCAGGAAACAAAGAACCAACAGCCAGATTACCTTTCGAAGATGGACCACACCTCTTTCTTGGGACCAAGTGGAGAGCCATTCATGTCAACATGGACATGAGTGAGCCTTGTCACCAGCTACAAGTGAAAGCTTTTGTCTTGACCCTTGAGTCATAATCCGATGGGACATTTTGCAGAGCAGATGGATGTGGTGGGCTAAATGGCAGCCCCAGAAGACATGTCTACATCCCAACCCTTGAAACTTGTGAATTTGACTGTCTTTGGACTAGGGTCTTTACAGATATAATTAAGTTAAAGATCTTGAGGTAAGATCATGCTGGATTACCCAGGTGGGCTCTAACTCCAATGACAAGTGTCCTTATAAGAGACACGCAAAGGGAGAGACACAGGAAAAAGAGGCCATTTGAGCACAGAGGTGGAGACTGGAATCATGCAGCCCCAAGCTGAGGAATGGTTGGAGCCACCAGACAGAAGAAGCAGGGACATGTTCTCCTCGAGAGCCTTTGAGGGGAGCATGGCCCTGCCGACATCTTGGTTTTGGACTTCTGGCTTCCAAAGCTGTGGTGGAATAAATTTCTGTTGTTTTCCAACACCGGGTTGGTGACAATTTGTTGCGGCCACTTTAGGAAACTAATACGATGGGACTTCAGGAAGAGATGATGTGACAGGAAAGAGAGAGAATCTAGAAAACCATGCCCAGTGCCCAGATTTGCTGCTGGAGTCTGAGGAAAACTTTGTCAGCTCTGGGCTACAGGTCTGTTTCCTCCTGAGATCCTTGTGGATTCACATGGTTCATGGCTGAGAGCAAGGCCCACGGCTCACTTGAGGATGCTACTCAGGATCTGAGGAGGTCAGGTGAGAGCCTCACACTATTTGAAATGGTGGTTAATAGTAGTGACCATATTCTATAGAACCTTTAATACCGACTATGTGATTTACATACATTATTATCTCATTTGATTCTCAAAACAATTCGACGAGTTTGGTATTCTCATCTGCATCTTACAGATGAGTAATATGAGGCTCTGAGAGGTCACGTAGCCTATTCAAGGTCATCCGGGGAACGATGGCGATACCAGACCTGTGCTGAATCCACAGCATTACAGAAGATTCCAGACTCACGAAGACGGTTGTTCGGGTGCCCCTCCGTGCCCAGCTGGCTAATGAGAACGGTTTGTTTATTTTCTAAATATTAGCGCCATTGACAGTACAGTTTGGGTGAGGATCTGGTTAGATCCTGCTAATAGCAGATGGACAGCAAAACATTCACATTCCGGGAAAATCTAGTCCCAACTGATACTGATCAAGATCCTCTCAGCCCCCAGGCTCCCAGCCTTTCTCCCACCTCGGCCATGGGCCCGGGGTAAGGGGCGGCAGAATGAAACCCCTACTCAATGGGCCTCTCCCGTGTGACCCGTGTGAGACGCTGGACAGTCCACAAACAGCCCATCCAGCTAACTCCCCCGCCCACCACCACCACCAGAAGAAGAGAGAGGAAGCTGGTTGGAGAGCAAGGCTCTGCTCGAACCCATCTGTCTGCCCAGGACGGACACTGTCTGGGGCCCCGTCTCCGGCAGGATGGGCTCGGGCAGGCCTGACACCTGGAGTCTTGTGCCTTTCCCGGAGTCCTGGAGTTTGGGAGAGATCTGCACTGATCTCCCTGTGCCTGCTGCTTCGGCTGGGGCGGGGCTAGCGGGACAGCTTCTTCCCGGGCCTTCCAGCGTCCTGAGTTGGAGGCAGTGCAGGAGCAGGGAGGTGACCGAGGGGCCTGCCAGATTTCCTCCCACGCAGACCTCAGTGCAAGATAAAGTCAGGCGAGGCTGTGCCACAGGACAACAGCATAATAAATCCCCTCCGGCCTCCTCCCGGCCTCATTGTTCTAGGGCCGCAGTTGTTTTGAGTATGATCAAAAGGAAGGAAGAGCACTGTGCTATCAGGCTGGGGAAGAAGGATGCTCTCCTGACCGCTCCTGTTGCCCTTGGCCGCCCTCATTTTAAATATGAGGAAACCGAAGGGCAGCATGCAGCCTAACCCCTCACACAGGGAGGCTCAGCGCGCCGCTCTGAGGCCCCCTGGACCTCTGGTGAGGTGGCAATCCTGCCCAGACTCTCTGACAGCCACCTGGGTCCCCCATGCCTTGTCCTTTCACCCTGGGCAGGGGGCTGGGAGGCCCAGGCTCAGGGTCAGCGGCAGGGGTGGGAAGCGTGCTGGAAGTGGGCCCCGGAGTGGCCGCTCAGCTGTTGTTTACCCCTTGGACTGAGAACCAAGGCCAGAAGGCCACAGCCATTGGAAATAATAGGCCCTAAAAGGAACTTCCCGAATTTGGCTGGCCTGGTGCCTGCGGCTCAAGACAGCGAATAGCTCGGGTTCTTGGGAAGCTGGCGTCTGCGGGCCTCGAGGCCTCTCCGACACGGAGCCAGATCCAGACATGGGCGCAGGTGGCGCACATCTCAGTCCCCACAGCTGGATTCCTGCAGGGAGCTGGGGCAGAAAGCTACAGGGGCCTAGGGGCGGGAAGGGCGGAGCTGAGCGTTCCTCCCGAACTGTGCGGGCTGAGGGAGTCCTTTGCCTCTCTCCAACGGCTGCCCTGCCCGACGCCCAGAGTCTGATTCACCGGGTGCCCAGCTGCGGTGGCCCGGTCACCTTTGTCTGGGCTGGAGGCCACGTCTGAGCCATCAAAGGCGCCTCAATGGGGGAGGATGTCAATGTGCTTCCTCAACCAGAAAGGTGGTTTGAGTTCGGCCAAAGCAGCCCAAGCAAACAAGCAGAAGCCTGTCAATGGAAGGATGGGGGCTGCTGGGAGATCACAGGACAGCAAACTGAGAACCATTATCAGTCTCGTCCCAGCCTGAAGGAGGGAGAGCCTTTGAAGACACAGACAGGCTGAACAGAACTTTCCACCTGAGAGGCACTGGAGATGGGAGGTCAGGCTGTACACAGCCCCCAGGAGAACTGATCAAAGCCTGCTGCAGGCGGTGGGCGGGGGGGGGGGGCACACAGCTGCAGCCCTCCTCCCCCCCCCCCACGGGTCGCCCAGGGCTTTCTGGAGGCAAGCA
This sequence comes from Mustela nivalis, assembly GCF_964662115.1. Classification (NCBI taxonomy): domain Eukaryota; kingdom Metazoa; phylum Chordata; class Mammalia; order Carnivora; family Mustelidae; genus Mustela; species Mustela nivalis. The sequence goes on along the minus strand of NC_139025.1, from coordinate 32,868,876 downwards.
GGCTGCCCTTGCGGGGGCCTGTGGGAAAACCCAGCACGGGGGCACAGTGCGGCCAGCCCCCCAGTGCTGCTGGGCCGGGGAAACTAACCCCCCCAGTCTTCCTGAAAAGAACAGGGAGGGAATCAAAGCCCAGGGCAAATGCTAGGACCACCCACCTGATGAGTGCCTACCTTTCGGGGAAACAATAACTCCTGGCTTCCCTAGCACACTTCTGAAAGAGCAAACAGACTAAACAGGCCACCTCCAAGCTCTGTGCTCCCTGCAGTCTGGGGGATGCCCAGCCCCTCGGAAGCTGAAGTTCCTACGTGTTGGCCTCTCAGTGCCTATTTGGGGCTTCCTTGTGTCTACTCTCCTCCCTGGCAACCTGAGAAACAGTGAGAAGCCTCATTAGGGCACGACAGGGTCCCGTGTGGACAGCTTAGTGCACTTCTCTCAGACTGTACGGTGGTATCTGCCAGGGAACATTCTAGGGTCATCCTCCATGCTGTTTCCGGGGAGTGAAGGAATCTGTGAAAAGGCCCTGCCTTGAGTGCTGTGTTGGTGCTGCCTGGACTGGACAACCTCAGCCCACCCTGATGGCCTCATGCCCCTCCCGTGCCTGCAGCTCACCTTCCCAGGAGACCGTGATGTGGGTGCAGCAGAGCAAAGCCATTTCCACTGTGCTCTCCTTCTCAAAGGGATGGGAAAGTTCTTTTCTTCTCCTTCCTGGGAATGGGTTTGAAGGGAGGGTGGAGGGGGATACTAATGTGGAGGCCTGGGAGGTATTTAGGTAGAGGGAAAATGTGTCCCATTTCTAGAGGGCTGGGGAGAACTGAGATGAGAACTTTCCAGAACTGCTGGTTTAACCAGCTGGCATTCTTTCCAAAATGGATGAACAGGGACTAGACGGAGGGCCTCAGGGTAGACTAGACAGAAATGTAGGTAGAGGCATTTCCTCTCCCACTTCTTCAGAGACCTAGAGAGGGTAGGCGGCTGGAAATTACTGACCTGCCACCCACTACTCGCTGTGAGATTTAGATCTTTTTATTACTTTGCCCAAAGAGATGGATGGGATTATCTCCATTTTACAGGTGATGAAACAAGAGATTCCAAGAAGTGACCAAGGCTCTCCAAGGACCACACAGAGCTGCCAAGCTGGAGCTCAGTCCTCAGGAGGCCTGGCTCCAAAGTTCACAACCTTCCCCCTCTTCCCAGGCCTGCCCTGCCTCTCGGGGCTCGGCATATGTTAGTAGATGCTTCGTAAATATTTGTTAAATTGAACTGAACTGAGCAGCTGAATACACGCAGGCCGCTTTCACCCTGACTGAGAGGAATCCTTTGAGGGTCCGGGTTATGGAAAGAAATTCTCTGAGGCACCAAATAAAATCCTTCTCTGAGGTGCAAGGAGGTCTTTTTTGAAATTAATACCTAATAAAGTTTACACAGACCCCCAAAAGGAAAAACAGAAGGGAACTGGAACAATAAAAAAGCAGAGTAGGTAGATAATAAAACTTAAGAGTGTTGTCTTTCATCCAGGAAGCACAAAGCATTCACAGGCTCTAATTACATCTTCATCCCCACGGCCCTCTCTGAAGTCGGTAGGCGCATGCTCACAGGGCCCCTCATTTTAGGCACGGATGGATTGGGGGACTGAAAGCTCTTGCAGTTCTCCGCAAGGTAAAGGGAACGTGACCTCATTCCCCAAACCTGTATTGGGTGCCACCTCCAGCTGCGTTTCCCGGCTGGGCAAATAAAACCAAGTTCTCTGAGGGGTTCGGGGGGTTGGGGGTGGGAGTGAGAAGATTCAGGAATGAGGGAGGCAAAACTGAGGGCTTCTACCTCACCTCGGCCTGCACACAGTATAAATCCCCCTCTGTTTACCGGCATGCACGTTCCTTCGTTCAGGCTCGTGTTCACTTGTATGTCAGTGAGCGCTAATGTGCCAGACAGCCCCTCTGATGATGGAGACAGGGAGGTGATGTCGGAACTGACACGCACCCAGAAGCTCTGGGGGGAAAATTGCTCCTGGTGGGTACAGTGGATGTTGAGGCTCAGACAACTGGAGGTGGGTAAGGGGACTTAATTGCAAAGGAGTAATTTTTTTTTTCTGGTTCATGTCCAATCATGTCATTTCTGGGCTTTAATAATATAATAATAATAATTGCACATGGCTCTTTAATGGCTCTCCACTGCCGAATAGCATCAGGCACAAAATCCTTCACTAGACCCTGAAGCCCTTTCATAGTATGACTCCATCTGGGACCGGGGTCTTACTTCTTGCCATTCTTCTAGCTTCTGTGCAGTGATTCCCAATTTGTGAGCTGCAGACCTGTGCTCAGGGGTGTAGAGTTTTAGCAAGGGGTCTGTAACTCTGTACACCGCACCAAGTATGGGCCACAACCCAAATCAACAGCATGTAAAAGGCTAACTTGAAAGGTTTGTCAAATGCCTAGCTGCTCCTTCTCATTGTGTGTGTCCTTGGGTACTAAAGTTCAACAACTCTCACAGGAAAGGGTGTGCTTTATGGTAATGGTTTTCAAACTGGGGCCCACGGAACCCCCCTCCCCCAGAGTTCCTGAAGTAGAGCTGGGGGAAGGATCAGGATGGAGCCAGGGTAGATGGGACCACCCTCCAGCCCCACCACGTCGTGCACACACACACACAACAAACTCATCCCCTCCCCTTATAACCATAGCATCTGCTTTTTTCACTTCTGCACACCGGGACTTCTGGTAAGTTACAGGCAGTGGCCAAGGACAAAGTACACAGACTTCTAGACAGCAGAGAGGAGGAGTGTGAAAGCGGTCGCAGCCCTGCACGTGCCTACCAACAAGTGAACGGCGGTGTCTAAAGGGTGCGAGGGACGGCATGCCCCCTGTGCCAACCCGCCGAGACAGCTCCAGGCTGGTTCGCTTCTTAGATGCGTGATGTCCATCTGGCTCTAGGACGGACAAGATGAAGTCGTGCAGTAGCCGTTCCTGTTGTCGATGCAGACAGTGTCCCCTCTGTCCATGCAGTGCGACACTTCCCACTGTCCAGGGAGGGGACGGGAGTCCTCTACATACCAGCTCTTCTTATTCCTCAGAGTTTCCACAGGGGAGTGGTCCCTCGGGGCCTCTTTTCATCTCCTTGAACTTCTACCCAGATTAGTGTTCGCTCATGTGGCCACAGCCTCCCACCCAGGCCTTGTGCTCAGGTGGCTTGGGTGGGCCTAGGACACCGGGAGCTGTAAGAGGAGGAAAGCAGGGCCCTGAGAGAGGACTTGCTGATGGAATAGCAAATAAAGAAATGCCCTACACAACCCAGAACAGTGCTCATTAGTGTGTGAGACCAAGGCAGGAGACCCAGGGGGATGCCTCTATACCTGCTTTTCACTCCGCCATCCACACATACTTTTAAAAGCCACCTTCCTGGGGCACCTGGATGGCTCAGTGGGTGAAGCCTCTGCCATCAGCCCAGGTCATGATCCCAGGGTCCTGGAATCGAGCCCCACATCAGGCTCTCTGCTTGGCAGGGAGCCTGCTTCCTCCTTTCTCTCTGCCTGCTTCTCTGCCTACTTGTGATCTCTCTGTCTCTCTGTCAAATAAATAAATAAAATCTTAAAAAAAAAAAAAAAGAAAAGAAAAGAAAAGCTGCCTTCCCAACACTCCGACTTGGGGCAAATGCTAAAGAGGTTCATCTCTTTGACACGAATGCCCCGTTAGAGGCAATGGAAAAACAATAGCAAAACAGACCCAGACCTGTCACAGCTATGACTGAACCAGTTGGAATGTGGTTCTGTGTGTGTGTGTGAGTGCGTGTGTGTGTGTGTACACGCATGCACGTGTGCGCCCTTCAGGCTGTAACACTGGCTCCGAATTCCTGTGTGCTGGGCGTAGGCTGAGGGGGCAAAAAGCCTGGATACTTGAATTTATACGTGAAGGTAGTGGGGACCTATGGGAAGTTTAGAGAACGGGAGTGTGTGTATATGCGCATAGACCTCTGTCCGTGTGTGTTGGAGGCAACAGGGGAAATTCTGTGTCTGGGTAGTTGCACACATATGACGGGTGTGCACACGTTCAAGTGTGCGAAGGGGAAGCTGAAAGAAAGTTTCAAGAGTCTATGAAAAATCTTCAGAAGAATAACTTGGCAACTCCCCATGCCACAGGTTGGTGCACATTCGATGCTTGTGAAGTTCATTTCCTGTACTAATTACCAGCCCCTGTTTATACAGGACACAAAATATAATTTTGCAAAAACTCCAGGCATCAGAGGTGAGTTGAGGGACAGAGTACTTTGAGAGGGTGGGGGAGCAGATGCAGGGGAGCCACTGCCCTGTGTCTTTTAAAGGACCAGAGAAGGTAGAGATCTAATTGCAAAATTCCATCCTTCATCACTCCAAAGCCACTTTAGTGCACGATCTGCTCCTCCAATAGCAGCTGGACATTCCTGTACGTGTATGTGTTTTTAAGCTTGTTGTTCCACTCGGAGCTTTCATTCGTAAGCCGGGGCCCAGGAAGTGTTTATGAGCTTTTTCACTCCGCTTTCTTCTGACTCACTTTTGTGTGGTGGCACGGAAGGGGAGAGCTTGACTTAAGCACTCTGCTCTTGTATGAGAGCAGCGCCAGTGACGTTGGGGACTTTGACCCAATGCCACCATGATGTGCCTGTGAGCAGACATTCCTGAACACTTCAGTATGGGGAGAAACCACACTATAAACAACCTCCTTGGCATGCGACCTCCTCAGCATCTATCTCACCATTATATTCATCCATGTGATTCCCAGATCATAATAAATGCTGAGCAGCTGCTAATTAACCACGTCGTATTCTCTTCCAATCGAATCAGAATCAACGGAGCCACTGTTGTTCTTCAACATGGTATAATACCTCGCTAGATCAGTTGCCCTGAACACACATGGGTTCCTGGTGCACCTGTGTGAGGGTCATGCGCCTTTGTTCTTCCTGTAGTCTACACTCAAGGAAGGAATAGCACAATCTCCTGGCTGTCAGGTTCCATGAAAGAGAGCCCAAACCTATCAGGAAACCAAGTCTAGACACAACACAGCTCTGAGGATCACACCCACAACCTTTGGTGCTGGTGGAAGGAAAGAGTACCAGTCAGAGAGTGTGTTAGGAGGCTCCCTGGGAGGTAGAAGCGAGAGGAGCCATACCTTATCCTCTAACGCGCCAAGGTCTAAGCCCTGCTTCAGGCTATTTCTGAGCGTGGGGCTCCTATGGTGGTGGGACCCAAAGATGCCAGTGGGATCACTTCCCAGGCTTTTGCTTTGTGGAGTTTGTTTTGTATTTCGTCCCTGCTCGGTGAGCCTTCCTCCATCGCCCTTAAGCAATTCACACAAAATCTCATTACTAGAAAGACTGGGACCCAGGACTCCTCAGTGAATTCTGAAACTCCTTTGAAACAATGCCTAAAGTTAAGGAAGAAGCTTGCCAAGGAAAAAAGACCTTGAGACAGCAGTGGAATAGGAGACAATGAGGTATAGATCGTTATCTTTCGTAGGACCTCTTAGCTCCTGTTTGCTGGGGACCCTGACATAGAGTTAACCTTCTATGCAGGCTAGTGTAGACCTCTGTTGACCTGTGATTCTGTTCAAGCGCCAACAGAGCCACCTCCCAGAGTGCTCCAGGCAACTGTGATCACAGCCTGGGACTTGTCCTTCCTTGGCTGGAAGGGTCTTCCCCTGGAGCCAGGCCTAGCCCTGGAGGAAATGGGCTCCTATAGGAAGAGACTTGCACTTGCCCCTCCTGCTCCAAGGCGGCAGCTTCCTGGGCAACATCCATTTGCTGCCAAGACTAGGCCCTGGGAGGATGCTGATTTTTTAGGCTTCCCAGCCTGGCCCCACAATAACCCCAACAATTGCTTTGCCCCAACATCCTTGGAAGGGGGCCTGGTTGCATTTCCAGCCAGTAACTTTGGCATCAGGTTTCCTTATAGAGGGATTTGCTTTCAGGGAAGGGTGGGGTTCCTCTCCTCTATCCTCCCCAAGAATCCCATGTACCCTCCATCACTGTACGTGTCATGGAATCATAATACACCCCTTCCTTGCATCTTCCTCTGCTAGCCTGGAGGTCTCTGAAGGCCAAGGGCCATCTTATAGGCACACCGGAGCATGTGGGGCAGCCTGGGGTCCTGACTGGGTGAAAGTCATCAAGGGCCTACACTGAGTATCCCCAACACTCACCAGCCACTGGGCCTTGGATAAAGGCACTTTTCAAGGGGTCTGGCCCGATTCTTATCCCCATCCACTGAGATTCAGTGCTACACACCGTTACCTAAAAAATGGAGGGATATTTTTCTGACCCTCTCACTGGATTATTTATAGACCCATACATGAAAACTTTGCAAATGGCCAGTACAACACATGTAAGAAGTAGTCTCATGTTAAAGCCCCCCAGCTCCTTTCATCACCATCATCTGACGGACGGAGGCCTGGCTCTTCCTAACGGTGCTGTTTCCCATGGGACCTTCGGCGAGTTGCTTTATTTTAGCAACTCTGTTCCTTCATCTGTGAAGCGGAAGGGTAGGGCTGTTTGGGGCGAGTACTTTAAACCCTTAACTGAGTGGCATAACTGTTGACATCGTTTTTTACTGCCATCGGTTAAATGACATGAAGACACTGAAGAATGATGTTTAGAAGGAACTAGATCTTGGTACGATGTGGGAACCAAGTGGGTCCTACGTCTGTCCTTTATCGTCACAGAAGTGCAACAGCTATCGGGTGCTTCTCCTGCTGAGGGTCAACAAACATTTGGGGCACGTAGTAAATATTTTCAGCTCTGTGGGCCATCAGGTCTCTGCCACAGTACTAAAGCAGCCATAGACAATCCATAACAAATGGGCATGGCTGTGTTGCGACAAAACTTTTATTTATAAAATCAGGCTGTGTGCTCGATTTGGCCCACAGGCCATGGTTTACAGAGCCCTGTTCTAGCTCAGCATAGGTGCTCAGGAAACACTTGGGAAATGGATGTGTTGAAGATAGGTGAGTGGAGACCTCTCCGCTCCTCCAGACCCTTGATTTTAATTCTGCTCACAAGGACTGGGTTCTGTGTTCCTACCATGGGGTCACTGCCGCAAGACCCTCGCCTCCACTTCAGTCCCCTCCCCCGGCTTTGAGAGATCACAGACTCATTCAAACCCACCCACTTAATGGAGAGCAGAGTTTTTGTGACTTCCAGGATCTGTCCCCTTCCCCCGCCCTCCCCAGGACCTTTCCCCTCCATCCCGTTTGTGGGACACACAATTTGTAATCTCCTTAAAACCAAAGAAGCGAGGTCTCTGATTCATGTAGATTAAAATCAGCTGCAACCTATTAATGGCCCAGAGCCCAAGACAGATTTTAGGAAACAAAAACACTGGACCAAATTAGACTGAACTGGCCTCTGTCTCCAGGGGAGGGAGGTGGGGTAGGAGCCTGGGGATGAGGGGAGGGGCCATGTGGTTTTAATTAATTTGGATTCTCTTCCTGAAGCTAATTCACCCAACACAAAGCATGTGTAGCGTCATGGAAGCAGCCGGCCCCGGAGCTGGGCTCTCCCTGGTGAAAGCCCCGGGTCCTGTTGGGGGGGCTGGGGCTGGTTGTGTGTCTGTAATTAACAGGTTTCAAAGTGGTTATTTTGGAAAAGAGAATTTCAGTGGCGCGTTAAAATCCTTTCATCAACCATCAGCCGGTGTCCCAGGGCCTTCAGCAAGGTCCTGACCACTTAGGGCTTCAGAGAGCGTGGAATTCCCAGGGTCTTATTTGAGAACGGGGAGGCTTTTGCCATGGGTTTTATGAGGCCGATGGTTGCCATGATTTTCATTATGTTGTTGGTTACTGGGATCATAAAAATGTTTCTCTCTTCCTAGAGTACCTAAAAACATTAAAAAGAAAAGAAAAAGAGGAGTCCCGCCTTGATGGAAGTTACATAACATGCCCCCTGTGACTCCCTCATGGGAAGGGGCTGGCGCTGCCTCTGGGCTGGGAGTAGGGGGCAGGGTGGATCCCGAGGCTGGAAGAGGCAGGGCAACCCGCCAGCACTCCGTTCTGACCTCACATCTGAGGAAACTGAGGCCGAGGGTGATTCCCCAGCAGAAGCCGGTCCCGTCTCTTTTCTCAGACTCTCGACCAGGGGTGTCCTTTCTCTTCCTGGTGCATCAACGCAGTGAACAGAGTCAGAAAGGTAGAGAAGGAGTCTGAATTCTACTGGACCCATGCTTTAGGACACTTCTAAGAGTAGAGGGAAGTGACAGGCTTCCATGTAGCTTAAAATAAAAGGCTGCAGTGGACAGGGGAGCTGCCTGAGCCAGCACTGGGCGTCCTGGCCATGCCAGTGGGGCAAGTTCTCCTCAAACACTAGACCAGCTGCACCGAGGCCCTGAGAGAAGAGTCGCTGGAGCCTATCTTGGCACCCAGAGCCCCGAGCTGTGGAAAGAAGGGAAATAGGTACTAAATCCCACAAGCCGCAGAGATGATTTCTTACCGCTCTGAATATAAAACCTCTGAAATCTGGTCAAGCTCCCAGAATCACCATATGGGGTGACAGGAACTTCAAATCTGTGTTATCTGCTAAATGGAACACCAGCCTGGCTTTACTTCCTATTTTGATGATGGCTACCTTCCAGAACGTTCTTTCATGAAGGACATGAAAAATATTTTGGGAGAGTTGCTATTTAATAACCTCTGGTGCTTAAAAACAATGGACGGTCTCCAGAGCAGCAAGGCTTGCTGTCAGTAGGACACCAGCTAGATAGACCTAATTCACAATAAAGCCATAATACAATTTTTCAGAAGTTGAGAGAGTGTCAGAACTGGGAGGGAAATTCAAGTCTAGCTCATCCAGGCCAGTGTTACAGATAGGGAAACTGAGGCCTTGGAGCTGGAGTAGAGGTTCCAGCCCATGGTTCCCAGCGATCAGGGTTTGCTAAACTCTATCATTCTTCACTTTGCCTTGACGTTGTCATTCACTCATTCAGTACTTACTGATTACCTCCTGTGCGTCAGACACTTCTAGACACTGCTTATTTTGTTTCTTTGAAGTTTTGAGATGAAATGAAAGAGATACAATTCTGTGGAATACCTTAAAGAAGGTATTAGGAAAACTTCATGAGCCTGGGCATTCTGGAGAAACACCTGCTGTCCTGGGTGTACCTTTCAGATGGCCGAATGATATCATTGTCACAAAGAGATGGGACTTACTCCCTGGTGTCTGCTTATAATCCCCACCTTGCTCCCAACAGCCCTTACCTGGGTGGCCTGGCCCAAATGACCCTGGGACTGAAAATTGTTAAGGGTTCTCTGGATCTAAGGTTGAGTGGGTGCTGGTGGGAACCCAGGCCTGTTGAAGGCACGCAGGTTCCTCAATCTGTTTCCCATCATTCTCCTCCCACAGTTCACTTGTCAGTCCTTTGCTCTTGTTTACCTCTGTGTGAAGAATTCCTTGATTATAAATAAAGAACTTGGCACTGAGTTTTGAATTATCTGTAATCTTTAACTTTCTCAGGGCAAAAGAAATTAAACCAACAGATCTCTTAGTTTCTCATGGTTCAGTATCCAAGCCATGGAAGCCCTGATCTGTGTAGAGTGAGCCAAGCCTGAGCCTCCCCACCCCTCTGCAACCCCTTACGCTCAGAGTAAGAAGTCACACGTGCATTCATTTATTCATTGATTCCTTCAACAAATATTCAGTGAGCACCTACATGCCAGACTCTATTCTAGACACTGGAGATATGGAGTGAAAAAAGGCAATGTCTGTCCCTACCCTGTTTACATCTTAGTGGGGGTGACAGACAGGAGGCAAACCAATCAACCAGCACCAACAACAAATATGCATATGTGTATGTAGATATATACATGTATCAACTAGTGATAGGTACCTGGGAAAAAAATACAGCGGGGTAGAGAGGGCAGGGTTGGGGTGCACTCTGTTGCACACAGTGGAGTTAGGAAGGCCTTTCTGAAGAGGTGACATTTGGGTAGAGGCTGAATGAAGAGAAAGTGAGCCACACTCAAGTCTGAGAAAGAACATTCCAGGCCTGGGACGAGGACAAGGGTGACAAGTGTTGAAGAACGGCTTGGAGATCTGGGACTGGGAGGCACGACCTGGGACAGGAGGTCAGAGAAGTGGGTGGGGCCAGCTCAGGGAAGGAAGGCTTTGGCGTTTGTTCTGGGCAACCTGGGGTGTCTCTGGAGGCTTTGGAGCAGGGGAGTGACATGTCAGGGATGCATACCGGGAGGCTGGAGGGAAGCTGACGACAGCATGATGGGCCGGCTCAGGTTAAACGTTTGCACTCAGACACATGGTGGATGGTAGCTCTACCTTTGAGGGCTCCGTGTTTCGGTAGGGTGGGGCTGGGCCTGGGAACTCACCACCTCTATACCAATTAGTCTTAAGCCCCAAAAAAGGAAATGCTGATGTTTAAATAGCAGGGTTGGGACCCATGAGTCATAGAACCTTCCATTAACTGGGCCACTATTGGTAAGCTCTGGAAAGCGGCTGGTGCAGGGTCTCGATCATAGCTGGGGTGTTGGGCCACTTGTTGGCACCTCTGTGGGGGCCTCTAGACACAGTCAGAAAAATCAGACTCAAGTACAGACCTGGCCTTTAGGGGGCCTGGCTGTATTTTTGGCTGACTGTATACTGTCTCAGCAGTTTCCTTCCCAGGGCCTCTCATTTTGCAAAATGCAGGCTACCTCACTGGGGAGTAGAAGGGAGAAGAAAAAGTCATGGGCTCTGGGTTCTGTCAGCCTGGGATGCAACCTTTGCCTTTCTACTTACCAAGTTTTTGAAAGCTTTTTATTTTATTTTTTTATTTTAAGATATTATTTGTTACTTGAGAGAGAGAAAGAGTGAACATGAATGGGGCGGGGGGGGAGGCAGAGGGAAAAATGGACTGCCCGCTGAGCAGGGAGCCTGATGCAGGGCCCAATCCTGGGACCCTGGGATCGTGACCTCAGCCAAAGATAGAAGCCACCCAGGCGACCCCTTTTCGCAAGCTTTTTTAGAAAGCTACTGAACTGGGGTGCCCAGTGGGTTAAAGCCTCTGTCTTCGGCTCAGGTCATGATCCCAGGGTCCTGGGATGGAGCCCTGCATTGGGCTCTCTGCTCAGCAAGGAACCTGCCTCCTCCTCTCTCTCTCTGCCTGCCTCTCTGCCTACTTGTGAACTGTCAAATAAATAAATAAAATCTTTAAAAAAAAAAAAAAAAAGCTATTCTGAACCTCCTAGAGCTACATTGTTCAATGCAGTAGTCACCAGCCGTGTGCTATCTAAATTTAAATCAATTAAAATGAAATAAAATAAAAATTAAGTTCCTTAGTCCCACTTGGCACACTTCAAGTGCTCAATAGTCATACGGGGCTGGTGACTCTGATGGGACCGGACAGTACACATACAGAGCATTTCCAACATAGCAGGAAGTTCAATTAGACAGTTTCACTTCTTTAGAAAGGAAGTAACCCCGGAGAAATGAAAAAGTTAACATGCACAGAGCACAAGGTATTTCGCCTCTCTCATCAAATGTCCTAAGCAGATGACAGTTGTTGCGATTTATCCCACGAGTCTCTCTCCCCGCTCTGCTGCTGACTAGCTCGTGGGGCTGCTCGACTTCTCCCAGCCTCAGTCTTCTGTTTTGTAAAGTGGGAATAAAAAGTGATGCTGCGTGAATTCCTCGGAGCATAACTTGATGCTTCTTTTTCGAGGTTCTCCCCGGACCTATAAGACGACCTCCTCGCCAACCCTCAGTGGACTTATCTGGACCTGAGTTTGGGATTTTCCAGTCCTGGCATCCTTAGCAAGAGGCATGACTCGTATCAGGGCTCAGTACCAGATCCTGGAGATTTCAGGCAACTTGAAGGCTTTGAACGTGGTTCGTGGTATCAAGGGGGCAGGTCTGATCAAGAAAAACAGTCATTTTAAGTCAAGTCAGCTATTTACCTGGCTCTGATGTTCTGAAAACAGTCATGTCTTGGGTACACCCCACTCCCCACTCCCCACCAACACACACACACACCCCCAGCCCAGGCCCTGCTTCCTTGCTTGAAATTTCCTTCTCTGGTTGCAGTTCCCAAGGAAGGTTCTCAAGCGGTCCTTCTGGTATCTTGGCCTTCCATCAGTCTTCCTTTTTCCACTTCAGGGTTTTGTTGCTGTTTAACATTTATTAACTGCAGGCATTTAGTGGGTGGGAGTTGGGATTTGCCTGCGGCTGGAAGGAAGTCATTTGCCAGGCCAGGATAAGGTGTGGTTTAAGAGTTGAAGCGGAATCCCCTTCACCTGCTTAATTCATTTCAAGGGAGATTTGTTTTCAACTCGCAAATTACCTGCTAGGATTTCTTGACCTGAGATCCTATCTCCCCTGGCTGTTTTCTTTCATTTCCGATAAGAAACACAAAGGGGGAAAAAAAACCAGACTGAGAGGCTCAAGAACATTCTGGCACTCTTTTAAATAAAATTGCACACAGTGCATGGTTCTCTTTACTGTCTTCTACAACACAGGTAGGAGAAGGTCTGTACAAGGATTCAGAACCTCTGCTCCTACGGAGGCTTGCCTGACACCCCCAGGGAGTGAGTGCCACAAGGGTTTACAGAAAACTCCAAGAACAGCAGAGATGAGGGCAGGATCCTGTTCCAGTTTCGCTCACAGCTCTCTCCACTGCCTTTAGGCCGTTTGTGCAGAGCTGGTCATCTTTGCCCACTAGTGACGCAAGTTTGCCGGCTGGTGACCCCCTCTTGGAGGCAGCGACTGTTCATGGAGCCTGATCAGAGGGTGAATAGAACTGAAGCAGTCCCAAGCATTGCCAAGCAAAAAACCAACGAACTAGGGTTACAGGGAGTCCCCAATAAATTGCAATTCAGAAGAAACAAAGCTAGAAGGCAGTGTCCTCCAAGTTCATGGAACAAGAAACTAAGTGCTGGTATAACTATAGCAACAAGAGAAAAAAACTAGAAGGAAAAGAAGGGAGGAAAAGAGGCAAAGACCCTTTCAAGATACGAATCAACTCCTTTAGGCTAGCAGCTCTCAAATGTTCTGGTCTTAAGGACTCCCTTACACCAAAATGTGTTGAAAACCCCAAAAAGCCTTTGTTTCTGTGGGCAGTATCTACTGACGAATTCTGGGGGTATCCCCAGTGATCCGCATCTCCTAGCATTCCTGCCCTGGGTATTCCCTTCCCACCATGAATCAGGTCTGGTCTAAGTGACCAGTAGGGAGTGGCAGAGACAGGGCGTGTGCCTTCAGAGGCTAGATCCCAAGAGAGACTCAGCGTTTCTGCCTGGTCTCTTCTGTTGGCTCTGGAGAAAGCCCACCGCCATGTTTTGCATATCCTGGGAGAGACCTTCATGAGGCAGAACCAAGGCCCCCCTCTCAAGAGCCAGCAGCAAATGGCCAAGTTTGTGAGTAAGAGGCTTTGAGAGCTCATCCTCCAGCCCAGTCAAGCCTTTAGATGACTATCACATTCAGCCACTTCTGAATTCCAAATCCACCGCAACCATGAGGGTAACAAATGATGATAGTGGTTTTAAGCCACTTGGTTGTGGAGTATTTTGCTATAATTAATTAGGTGATAATTAAATCACCTACCATATTAAGAATTAAAACAGAAGAATATTTAAAAGAATATTTAATATTTATTTGTTAAACCATCTAATATTCATTTATAGGAATAGTCGTATCTATTACTTCATTTAAATTCATAATTTTTTATTTGTTAAAAAGTTAAAAGTAACACAAGCGTCTTGTAAAAGTAATTGTGTTTTCCACAACAAAAAGAATAAAATTTAGTGAGGAGAGTGACAGTGTTTTACATTTTTGCAAATCTCTTTCATGTCCAGCCTAATAGAAGACAGCTGGATTCTCATATCTACTTCTGCATTCAATCAGCTGTGAATGTTGAATGTTGTTTTGATTGAAGTATCTGAAGGAAACCCAGCCTCACATAGATAGGTAGCTGGAAAAGGGAGGGCTATTTTAACAGCTTTTTCAGATAATTGTGGTTACAGGTACCCCCACTTTTCAAAAGTCTGTTTTATACCATTTTGCTTCTATGAAAGACCCACATGAGTGCCTGTTTTCATTAACCAAAAGAAATCCTAAGAGCATTTCTCGCTTTTATGAAAAAGGCAAAAACAAAAACAAAAACAAAAAACCCGAAAATACTGTTTACCCAGCATTTGTTTTGTGGGGAGCCCTGATAGAGGCGGCGCGTACCCGGGCCAGTGAGAGCAGCCCCGCCCAGCCCCTTCCCTGGGAACCACACTCCGCATCCCAGCGTCCAGCCACTAGACCTTTGAACTGTGTCTCTGAGGTGCATTCGTTAGCAAGATGTGTCCTAAGGTATAAAAAAAGCCTATGAGAAGCATTTTGGAGTTTGAGGACCCTCAAAAGATTTTTTTCCACAGAAATTAAAGGTGAGATTGCCTCTTTAATGCCTTTTCAGCTTACAAAAGATTTCATAGGAGTGCTCTACTTTTGGGTAGTGGGGGTGGTCTATAATTCTTCTGTGATGCTCTAACAAAACTCAACAAGTGGTAGTTCATGAAATGTTAGTTGCAATTTAACACCTGAAATGGTACCAAAATGAACTTTTCATGCTCAGTTACATTAGAATCCATTTGGTCTGTCTCGCGCTCTGCATGGCTTTTCTGCCCTCATGTGATCCCATGATGCTCTGTATGGGTCATTTGGAAAACACTGCTTTACTAAGTTATGCAGATTTTCCAAATTGTATCTATTTCATGATGAAAACTAGAAATTCACATTTGCTAAGACAGCACTGGTCTCATCAGAAACTTGCTCGCGTATTGGGAAGGTGTTAAGCTGCAGATCCAAGTTTTCCAAAATTCTAATTTTTGCTTGAAAGCTTTTGTTTTGATAGCAGCTACTGTCAGTTATCTTTCTTGAAGTGACAAGCTCTGTTTGTTCATTTGAGAGAAAGTGTCTGTCCAGGAACTAAGTCTGAATAGCCAAGGTTATTGGGTCCTTTTGTGCAAACATGGTGTTTCATGGAAGGGCTAGTTCAGCTCATAACTTCCTCCTCTCACGAATGGCTTTCCTGAAAACCACCTTTGTGCTTCAGAATGCTTACTTTCCAGTTCGCCACACAGAATAGTCAAAAGACTTGCACTTGGGGCAAGATTTCAGAACATTAATTTTGACTGCTTCATCGAAGACGCTCAAGTCAAAACTGGTTTCCTTTTTTTTTTTTTTTTTTTTGGTCCTGTGAAATTTTGGCATTGAAGACACCATGGCCCCAGTTCAATGTCTGAGACCAGCATTTCACCCAAATGTCAACACCGTGAAGAAGGCAAATGATAACTTTGTATTACAATAAAAATGATTTTGAACTTGCAGACACAGTCATAGGGTCTCAGGGAACCCCAGGGTTCCACAGATCTTATTTTGAGAATAATTGCTTTAGAAAGAAGGGTGCCCTTCTATCACTCACAGCATTTATGGGTGAATGTACTATATCCTGAGACATACATGTACCGGGTCTTTGTGTCCAATTGGAATGGCCATCCTTTGTTGCATAAGCTAGAAAATGTATCATTAGGCATCAGCTTATTCTCGAGGATGGACTTGATGTGAGACAAGCTCCTTATTAAAGGGAAGTTAGTATGTTTTCATGCTTCTGTTTGTCCCACTCATAAAAGGTATGTGCATGGCAAGAGGAAACTAAGCAGCAAGAAATTTCTCAGACCATCTGTGTTGAATAATTAAGGTAAATGGGAGGCTGATACCTTCACCCTTTCCTTTGTTATCTTTTCTTCTCTCCTTTCCATCCAATGCTCAGTGAAAACTCAGTGGACTGCAAAAGACATCCCGATTAGAGGAGCAGTGTCCTTCAAACTCCAGGCTTAACATGGGCAGGGATCCTTACTCTCATCCACGAGATAAACAGCAGACCCAAAGGTGGTGTGTGCTCAAGCAGTTATGGCATCCATGAGGATTTTTTCACCGTGGAAGAGCTAAAGACACGATCTCTCCCAGAGTCCTCAGCCTTCCTATGAAGCCGACTTAGAGACCTCTTAGAGAACACAGGGAGAGGCATGGTTCTTTTTCACTCCCGTCCAGTTTTGCTCACACGGTTTTCTTGCTGCAGAAATGCAGAGTAGGTTGGAACCTCGCACCTGACTGGGCTCAGCTCTTTGGTGAGTGATTGTGTAGCTGTTCTGTCTGTGATCACAGGCCCCGTCTGCAAGCAGGGAAACAACAAGTGGTTGTGTCCCGATCCCTGGGAACCGGAGACCTTTCCACATCTGTTGGCCTGGTCGGGGGCGGGAGGAAATCACCAGAACCTTCCAACACGGGGCCAGAGCAGGGAGACAAAGGGGAAGCCTTAAGCCGCTGTCGACCCCGGGTCATATGACCACCCCGTGGTCCTCCCCCATCCCCTTTCATCCCCTCAGGTCCCCAACACTCAGCCTTTTCATCATTCTCCAGGTCAGCAGGATCAGGTTTATGGGAGTTGACCAGAAAGCTTATCAAATGAAGGCAGAAGCAGGTGTTTGCATCCTCCCTGTTGAAAGCTGGGTCGAACAAGGTTGACAGTGTGGCTGAGGCCAGCATCCCACGCTAATTGCCTTTTCTTTCCTGGAACTCTTTCTCTCTTTCCTCTTTCTGGTTTGGAACCCCTAGAGGTCTCTGGGAACCAGTCACCAAAACAAACCCTTCAAAGAGCTAAGGACTGAGGGGAAAAAAATACTCAGGGATGTGACATCGTGGGCTGAACAGTGGCCCTTCTATGCCAAAGCCCAGGAAACACCATTTGGAGGCGTCTAGAGGTTTCTACCCAGTGGCGTGCTGGAACCAGTTCCTATGAGCTTGTAAGGATTGATTGCACACTCCTCTTCCCGACTTCAAAATCATGATGTCATGTTGGTAGCTGGAACGGACCATGGTGGGAACATTTACATCCCGGAAACCAGCAAGCTGCAAACCAGGCTTTCTCCACTCCCAAACTAGTTAAACGTTTACCAGCATGCCACTCACTGCCTTCACTATAGAGATTTTTCATTCAAAGGATGATTCTCAGATCAGTGACATTTGAATTTCCTCGGGAAAAGAAAAGATGAGGCTGGTAGTGTTATTGTTTAAAATATAGATTTCTGGGCCAACCTGAGCTAACTGGATCTGACTCTTTGGAGAGGGAGCCCGAGGAAATGCATTTTTAGCATGTTGAGAAGATTATTAATAAATTCAGTAAAGTTTAAGACTTCAGGCTCAAGGAGTGGGAGAGAAGAGTGGGTGTACATCTGGCTCTTGGCATCTGGAAGCAACAGCTGGCTTCAGTCCCAGTTGGCCTGAGAATGGACAGCTGTTTTCCCTCGAGATATAAACTTCATGGCAGGAAAAGGAGGTGGGAACTCTGGGGTTCTAACCGACACCCCCCCCAACAGAAAATTGGATCAGCCTTGGCTCTTAGGATGTCTCTACTTTCTAAGGACCCAAGATGACATGGGCAAATGCCCAGACGAATGCACCATCACTTGTATTGTTGAGAGGGCTGGTGGAGCCCAGGGAGGACCCGCGGCCCGTTTTTCATGTTAGATTGCTCAAGACAGCATTTTTCTTTCAGATTTGTACAGACATTAGAAGAAGCTTTCACAACCAAATGTGATTTGCAAAGCAAGGATCCTATTTACTTTAGCCCACCAAGCCTGGCAGAGACAGCCCTTTGAGGCAGAAAGAAAAAGAAAAGAAAAGATGAAAAGAGGTATCTTTATTTCCTCAGCTAGGAAACGGAGAGTTTGGATGTCCCATCCCCACTTTTGATTTGTTTTGCACTGCCAGAGCGAGTGGTTCCCATTCATTTTTCCTGAAAAATTTCATTGCAGTCCTGGGAGGTAGGCATTGATGAGAAAAAGAAAGACCCAGCCAGGTAACATGTAAACAGAGCAGGTAAGTGCCACAGCTGGAGTTTGGACCCCGATTCTTATGACCAAAACCAGAAAGAAAAACAAAAGAAACAAACAAAAGAAACCGAATGTGCTTTCCTCCCAAACACAATGCAGTATTTTCTCCACATGGGGTTGGAGCCCAGAGAAGTCCCTAATAGGCGACTGGGGATGGTGACCTTGAACATCTGAGCTCCGAGTATTGTGAATTCCTAAACCATCAGAACTCGTATGTACTGATGCAAATTCACAAAAGCCACATGTAAAACTTTCAAGATTATAAGCTATTGAATTACAAACTATTAGATTACTGGCTATTAGATTATCCACTGGAATGGATAATTGAGAGCCAGCCATGTTTATGAATTAATTTAGGCATTCCGCATATCGGTCATTTAGTCTTGCTGCCGTTCCTCAAATTCGTCATCAAGCCCTATGTGTTTGCTCCAACTGTTCAGGGCTTTTATTAAACATGAAACTTCACCAAATGGGAGGAGAAGTGGCCAAATGGGCCATTTTGGGAAAATGAGATGTGATCTCAAGTACTTTTTGCCAGGTTTCATAGCCTTTTTTTGTACATAGAAGCTCTCTTCCTATTCCAGGGACCCGCGTCCGCTTTGAAATCATTCATTCATTCAGCAAATATATAGTGAGGACTTTAGTCTATGTCAGACACTGGTCTAGGTGTCAGGAAGAACAGGCGGCAGATAGACCTCATCTTGTCCTCATGAAGCTTAGGGTCTACTGGGAGACAGATGTTACACAAATAAATATGAAAGTAAATATGTGATTATACATTGCCGTACGTGCTGTGAGAGATGAGCACGCGGTACAAAGAGGAAAGTCAACAGATTTGCAAGATCATCTGCAATGACGACATTTACATGAGACCTTGGTAATGCGCTGTTTCGTTTTTATCATTTTTGGTGGCATCAGGGGTTGTGCCAGAGTTTGGGACACAAAAGGGAGAGGTCCAGTAGCAACTAAATATCCACATCAAGAGAGAAGTTGGGTTGGGAGTGAGCAACACAGAGACAGGCTCGAGCCTCCTAAGATAGAATTTAGGGGTGATGTGCAGAAGGAGAAGCAAGGTCTGAGCCCCGTGCCCTGGGCTTCCATATGTGACCTCTCTCTGGCAGAGAAGGAGGTGCTTGCAGAGAGGAGACAGTTCTGGAAGCCATTGGAAGAGGCTGTTTAAGGGATGTCCATATGCGAGTACAAAACAATGAAAAAAGCAATTCAGGGCCCCCAACATACATCTGACTCCCAGCTCCTCTTGTCTCATGAGCCAGACAGGCTGTCTGTGGGCCAGTGAGTGAACTGAACTGGAGCTCTAGGAATTTGGACTGGCCTTGTCCCAGGCAGTGCTTTATGACACTGACTTAGTACTATCTCTTCCTTCCCCAGTCCCAAGCTCCTTAACCCCCAAGCTGTAGGTATTAGAAAGAAACCAAATAAACCAGTTTACACTGATGGGCGAATGCTGTTTAACCATCTAGTTCTCATTGAGATATATTGTTGAAGAAAGGCAGAACTAAATCTCTCATCTGTGGAATATCGGACCACCTAATGTGTTTAAGGTGATGCCCTAGAGAGGGAAGACACTTTGAGGTGGGGGCTATCCCAACGCTTCCCCTTCCTTCCTTCCTGCTATTGTTCCTGCAGCCACTTTTCTTCCACTATTTCTGAATCTCTAGAGTCTTAAAAACCTCCACCATTTTCAGGGTGGTCCCTTTGGCCCTTATGGCTGTACCTGTGACAATTATTGTTTATTAATAATAGCCGTCATTGGGTATGCACCATATGCACATACTAGGCCAAACATTCGACACAGGTTGACCTCACTGAGATGTCAGAGCAACCTGTGAGGCTGGGCCAATCACCATTCTCGTTCTGAAGGTGAGGAGGCCGTGGAGGAGTAGTAATGTGAATCAGCTGCCTATGGACACACCGCTAGCAGACTGAGATTTGAAACAGCATCTTGCTTCGCAGTCCACACTCTGGGTGGTGTGTGTGCGCCGGAAGCCAGAGACTGCCCATGTTTGTGATTGCTGTCCTGAGAATCCGGAAGTGAATCCCTGATGTGGTTCTCAGAGGTGGCTCTTACCATGCCTGACTCAGTTTGCCCCCTTCGGAGGTTTCACAGGTGGACAGCCCAGGCCAAGCCCACAGAGGCAGATTACAAGCAAGATGGGAGTTATGTGGAGTGTCCGCTTCTGTCTCTTGAAAGATAGGACCAAAGAAAAGCCTCCTCATTCTAGAAAAGTTGGGGTTGAGGACACAATTTTTTCGGACCAAATCTCTTGGGCAGAGCTTCAGGCGACCACAGAAGAATATGGACGCTTCCCTCACAGTTTCCGAATTTTTCTTTCTCTGAAACAGAGCCTTTGGAAGCTTCCATAATCCTCCCTCTCCTGGCTCAGAGGCCCAGCTACACTATAAAACAACCCAGAGCCATCTGATTTGAAGCATGTACCGGCTCGTGTGTGCAAGACAGTAATTACCTCCAATTCCAGTTAGGAAAGCTGAAACCTGCCTTTTTCATGCCTCCAACAATTATGGAAACGCCTTTTGAAGGTCTGGATAGAATAGAAAAGCAAAACAAACCAGAGCCAATTAGAGCCTGGGATTTGAGCATGGCTTAGTTTTGTGCAGCAGGACTCGGGAGGAACTGTGGGAGAGGGTCAGGGGTCACTTCGAACCTCCAGCTGCCAACCAGGTTTGCCTGTGCCAAAAGAACCATCATTTTGTATTTAAAATCAAGGCCTCTCTCCTGGCCCAGGAACCGCCTCTGCATCAGCTGTGAAGAAGACTCCCTGATTAGATAAGGCCTGGAATGCATTTGATGTTGAGCAAAAACAGTTCTCTGACAGCTTTCCTTACATGCCATTAGAATGTTTTTCCCTCAGCTGAAACTTGGTGAGATAAACTGAATCCCCGGGGACTCTTGTTTTGGGGTGCATATTTGAGGAATTTATGTGGCCTGCGTGCTATCTGAAGTTAAGGTTCTCCGGCCCAGAAAGTCCTCTGGGCTTAGTTGGTGGAATCTGACCATTTGGAGTCAGCCTGGGTAACCGCTGCTGTAAGAGCCGGAAGCAGAATATGGACTAAGAGGTCAAAGGTTAGCTAGCGGCCCTGGGGTGGAGCAGAAACCTTAGGGCTGGTGCTTCTCTGCAGGGCAGTTCTGTGACATTCAGCACTGTGCCCCAAAGTACAGAGATGGAAGTGGAGCTGGGCTATGGAGGTTGAAGCCACACTAGAATTGTCTTGGCCAAGGGATCTTCATGGTGGCCTTTTGAATTCATAGGACTGGATTGACTATTAGGGCAATGTCACACTGTCTGAGGAGGAGGCTGCTCCCTTTTGAGTTTGGATTAGGGTAAAATGTGGCATCAAAGAGCCCCAAGAGAACCCACTCTGCTAGATTCCCCTACCCCAAGCTGAGAGGAGGAGCTTTCTTTTGGCCAAGGCACAAGTACTCAGCCTTCCATCTGACTGACTCCACAGACTTGACAGTGGGTCAAGTGGGTCTTGATGTCTTGCCTTAACTATAAGCAACAGTCTTTATGGGAATAGTATTCCTATAGAGCAAAGCAATAAAGGCACTTTGATTGGGAATGTATTTGCTGCCCTCAAGATGGCGTGAATGTCAATGTCTGGAGACAACAAAATGGCAGATTCTGTGACTGTAAGAGAAAAGGTTCATGTGCTATTAGGTCTTTTAAATAATTATAAGAGCCAAGATGTAGCACAGCTTCATCAAGTACCATGTACTGTTCTAAAGGCTTTGCATGGTTCACTCATTTACTCCTGACTCCAGCCCTGTAGGGGAGGTACTATTATTATCCTCATGTTGCATATAAGGAAAGTGAGAGAAGGAGAGGTCACATGACCTGCCCAAGAATGTAACCAGAATCAGCACTGCTCATAATGGACCAACAGAGAGAGCTCCTGTCATGATCCCAGAGTGGTTTAGAAGCACTGAAAAGTTTGAAACATATATAATAAGACGCTTAAAATGTAAAAATCCAACCTTTTTAATCTGGACAGACTAAAAATGTATAGACATAGATAGTGTGTGGATACTCTGAGTGGGTAACCGACTAGAGTGTTGGCATGAGAAACACTCCAGAAGGAGGTGTTTTGAGATCAAGAAATATAAGCACATTACAAGTACTATGCTTAACTTCCTGAGTAGACAGATAGGCTAAGTATGTCTATAGGCTCAAACTGGTTTTATGTAAAGTGTGCCTAACAGATCTAGAACACATGATTTTAAAATGTTCTGGAGACATGCTTTTCAGGTTTTAGGGATAAGTTAACTGTGGGAGAAGGCTCACATTCTCCTATAAACTGTCCCTTGCAGTCATTACAGAGGATTCCCAGCTGCCTCTGTCATTGATTTGACCCCATGGGATGGATTCTTTATCTAGGTTCTGATGCCGAGCAAAAGCATTGAAACTCGAGATTTTTTTTTGTGTGGAGAATGTGGATGCATCTGTAGCTTTTTGAACACCATATATGGACTGCCTAGCCTTTTCGCTGAAGCAGGTCCCCCATGATTCTTCTCTAGCATGCAGCAGATACTACCAGCTGCTAAGCAGGCTCTCAACTGGGCTATAAACATCCATGATAGGGAGGCTCAGATTTTACATTTAGGGCCTGTGATCAGCAGAATAATGGCCTCCCAAAGATGTCTGTGTCCTAATCTCTAGAACCTGTGAAGGTGTTGTATTTTTATGAAAAGGAAGCAGTAAGGTAATAGATGGAATAAAAGTTGCTGATCAGTTGACTTGAAAATAAGAATATTATCCTGGCTTGCACAGGTAAGCCCAATGCAATCACAGGGTCTTGGGATGGGGAAGAGGGCGGCAGAAGAGTCAGCACCAGAGTGATCCAATGTGGCCCAAGGCTGGCTTTGAAGATGTAAAGGGGCCAGGAGCCAAGAAATGTGGGCAGCCTCCAGGAACTGGAAAAACAAGAAAATGTACTTTCCCCCTAGAGTCTCTAGAAAGGAACACAGCCCATTCAACACCTTGACTTTACCATAGTGAGACCTGTGTTAGAATTTGGATTTCCCAAATTCTAAGATAAGACACTTCTATTTGCTCTAAAACATTGTATCTGTGGTAATTTAATAGCAACAATAGGAAATAAATTCAGGGCCTGGTAGACAACTGCAGTGCAAAAGACAACAACATCCCCACGTCCCACGATCTGGGGGTGGAAAATCACAATGGTCACCTTGGCATTTTCCCAAGGACCATCTAAAAACTCCCTGCCCTCCTGGCCAAGCACTGTCTGCGTGTGCACACTCTAGCCATCAGAGTTCTCCAAGGATGGGGCCTCTTCTCAGCTAGGGATGTTTCACTTCTGGGCACTATTGCTGGTGTGGTCCAGCAATCATACCAATGAAAATGGCCAGATCCTTTCAGCCAGCATAAGGTTTGGGAGATTTTCCTCCTCTTCCAGATAGCCAGGCATGACTTCTGTGATCTCTGAATATGGAATCAGCATGACAGAACCACAAGGGGACAACCTGAGCCACCCTTGGGTTTAAAAAGTTGTGTATTGGAAAATGTGATTTTCTCCAATCTTCTGCCGTTCCCCTCACATGAACATCCAAGCCAAACTCTTGAGCTGGGTTGAGAAACTAGCGTTCCCGGGGTTCAGGCTCAGTCTCTTACTAGCTGTGTGGCATCAGGCAAGTTATTTAAATTTGTTGTGTTTCAGTGTTATCTGTAAACAGGGGGAAATACAACATAAAGGACCTCAAGAACCTCTTGGCACGTGTTCAGTGCTGTGTAAGCGTTAGTTGTTGTTAGTACTGCTATTGTTCTGATGTTATTATAATTACATGGGTCCTAAATCTCAGGGGCAAGTCACTTGGCACATCAGAAAAATCAGCTTCTTCACGGTCTGCTGTGTATTATGCTTCCGGCAATGGACATGAACTACCACTGCACGGTGTTGAAGCTCAGGTGTGCGACATCCTCTTTTAAAGCCCCCCCCCGCCCCACCAAACATCTCCTTTGGGAAACAGGCCCTGCTGTGCCAGGGTCAGATGAGTGATTGTAGGGGAAGACCAAGGCCTGTGCTTAGAGCCACGCAAGTGTAGTGGAGAGAGAACATCGCAGTGGCTGACTCACTCCCACTGGCAGCCCAGCCCGCACCCAGTGTTCAGAGCTCTGTTCTCAGTTAACTCAGCTCACTGTGTGGCCAACCAGGAGTCCTGACATTTAGGCCTCTTGGTTCTTCGAGACTTAGCTCATAGGTCCCCAGAAGTGGTGACAGAGATGGGGGAAGACTGGCCAGTTTTCAGGCAGGAGGCACCCCTAGAGTCCAGGACACTGCTTGTGTTGGCCAGAGGCCACTCACAAAAGGCTGCCTTTCTGGGTGTGGCAGCCAGCCTATGCTGGCAACCACGTGACCTGGTCCATGCTGAGGGAGCAGGCTCTTACTGGCTACTTGGAGGCTGCTGCAGGACCCTCTGATCTATGACTTGCTCGTCAAAGAAATTTCTGGGCAGATACAGGGGCTCAGGAGAGAAGAAAATCACATCTGCACAAAGCTTCAATTACAAACCATAGTAATAACAATGACAAACAAAAATTCTCCACGCTCTTCAGTATCATTAGGACTGAAAAGAACAGAATTGACATTCTCAGCTTTCTCTTAACTTTATTTCTGTAAAAGAGGTTTGTATTTGAAAATTTTATAGAAGCCAAAACCATCATAACAGCTGCCTGGGCTAACTGGGAACCTAAGCAATTTAGCCTCTTGACTTCTAGCATATAGGGGAAGGGGAGGAAAGAGGAGAGAGGGTAGGGAAAGAATGAGCTTCTTCTGCTTTTTGTGCTGGCTGTTTGGGGCCCATGAGTCAGCCAAGAGGATGTCAGACCCAGGCACCCCCCACTCCCAGGAGTCCCAGGTAAGCAGCAGGTTCCAGGAAGAGGCCTATGTCACAGGGAAGCAGCACCTGGTAGAAGAAGGAGAATAAGCTGCACCATCAAATACTCCAGAATCTGTGTTTTTGCTCTCCTTTCCCTGTATGATATAGACAAGTTACATAACTTCTCTGCAAATTAGAAAAACTGCCTTGTATCTGTTGGTATTAGAAGGACTGGAAATACCAGTACAGGGGTCTGGAGCACATTAAACATTCAATAGACAAGCAGTAGCTATTTTTACTATTAAATATACACCAATTGGTCCAAAGGCCATCTAATTTAGAGAGTCATCTAACCAGAAGAAAACTGCAAGAAGTCAGCTAATATAAGCACACATAGAAAAAAGTTTGGAAGGAAATTCATTAGTTTTAATAATGATTGTTTCTAAGTGGTAGGATTATTAAGGTATTTTTGTTTCTTTATACTCTTATATTTCCAAATCTTAGATAATAAATATGTATTTTTATTATCTGAAATTTCAAAAATATTATTGTTTAAAAAGTCATCAATCTCAGTTTCCTGGCTCTGGTAAGATTTGCTCTAAAGCCATCCAAAGCCAAAGTCATCCAATCTGTTGCTAAAGCCATAGGGATAGACTCTACCATCCCCTGTAAAGAACACTTTCTTCTCCACATCATGCAGCCCCAATGGAGCTTAACTCCCAAATGGTTGCTACACCACCATAACCTTGCTAAACTCCTTAAGAGAAAAACTTTAGCCACTGAGAATTATTTCACCCATCACATTTCCTCTTTTTTGCTTTTAGCTGCCAAGAAGCCTTGAACAAATTTAATGCTCAATTACAGTAACGGTTAGATCAGGTTTTTTGGCATAATTATTTTCTCTTCCTCCTCTATGGTTTAAATTTATCTTTCTCATATATTCATCCAACTTATTGTACACAATTCTTTTCTTATAAACTATCTTAAGAATACTTTAGAAGTTGGATATAAATCATAAAGTATTAAAAAATGAAATTTTACCTATTCTCTTGTAATAACCCATGATTAGTCCATTAAAATTCATATTTTTTTAAAGATTATTTATTTATTTGACAGACAGAAATCACAAGTAGGCAGAGAGGCAGGCAGAGAGAGAGGAGGAAGCAGGCTCCCCGCTGAACAGAGAGCCCGATGTGGGACTTGATCCCATGACCCTGAGATCATGACCTGAGCTGAAGGCAGAGGCTTAACCCACTGAGCCACCCAGGTGCCCCTAAAATTCATATTTCTAAACATCTTGACCAATAAGTTCCAGGAAGGAGGTATGAAGAGAATGAAGGAGAAAGTCTCTGAGTCAAAGGCCCATATTTAGTAAGAAAAAAATTCTGACTGCAAATATGGATTTGTTTGAAACAAAATATTTACCTTTTAAAATGATTGCTTAATAATTATTCTAATATGTGCTGTGAACACCTGCTGGGTGCTAGACACTGTTTTAAACTTCACTGTGTGAAGGTCTTATCATTTCTAATTGGCCAATGAGAAAACTGAGGCTCAAACAAGTTAGATAAATTCCCCCCAACCTCCCAGCTAGTAAGTGATGAGTCTGTGGTTGACACCCTGTTCTGTTCAAGTCTACATAATTCCCAACCCATTATGCTTCAGGAAATGCAGTTGCTGTTCTTTTTTGGGGTGGATTAATGTTGAGACAGTGAACAGGCTGAAACCACAGTTGGCTGAGTTCCAAATCCAAGAGCTGGACAAGAGAGTCCCTTGGAGTAACAGGGACTAAATTGCCCCAAGCATTGTGGACGACTAAAGTTAGACTCACTGTTAGAAATGAAACACTGAGGTGGAACTTTCTCACTTGGGAAAGGAGGTTGAAAAAGATGCTGATGTCACTATCTAGGACTGCTTCTGTGAAACTGTAGGCCTTTGGAGGCAGGAGGAAGTAGTCATAGCCCAGGAACAGAAACCAGGAT
Organism: Mustela nivalis; assembly: GCF_964662115.1. NCBI lineage: Eukaryota > Metazoa > Chordata > Mammalia > Carnivora > Mustelidae > Mustela > Mustela nivalis. The sequence goes on along the minus strand of NC_139025.1, from coordinate 32,842,150 downwards.
GCTTCAACTACTAGGGGAATCATCATTACTACCATGGCTATGTAAGATCTCAAACCATCACTTGGTTCTGAGCCAGAGATCTCTATAAAATTTCTAGGATAGATTAGGTTAAAAGAAAAAAAAGAAAAGAAAAGAAAAAGGACCACCCACTCCCAAAACACACACTCCAACTGGAATCCAAATAAAGATATCCACTAAGAGAAACTGTCAACAAAATTAACATCTGTTAGATGAATTTCATCCAAAAGAAATTAAGAGAATAATCTGGCAAAGCTTTTAAATTAAGTGTGTTTAAATAAAGAGAAATAATACTGATTCTTAAAAGGAAATTGGGACAAAATGGGATCAGGAGGGAGACAGACCATAATAGAATCTTAATCTCACAAGACAAACTGAGGGTTGCTGAGTGGTGGGGGAGTAGGGAGAGGGTGGTTGGATTATGGACATTGGGGAGGATATGTGCTATGGTGAGTGCTGTGAAATGTGTAAGTCTGATGATTCACAGACCTGTACCCCTGGGGCAAATGATACATTATATGTTAATAAAAATAATTTTTAAAAAATAAATTAAATAAGAAGCAGATTAAATAGAGTTTTAAAAAAAGGAAATTGTGAAACAAAGCATGCATAAGTAAAATAAGAATTAGTAAATATGAAAAAGAACCAATTAAAAAGATAAAATCTGTAGATAAGATAAACTTTAGACAAGACACTGATGAACAGGGGATCAGCGAATGGGAAGGTAGTTAGGAAGAAATCACTCAAAATGCATCCCAGAGTCAAAGTTATGAGCATAGAAGGTAGATTAAAAAGCTCCAATTTATGTCTAGTAGCAGTTCTGGAAGAAAAGCATTGAGGAGATACTGAAGTAACAACATTTGTAAAACTATTAACTGAAATAGCACTTTGAATACTGAGGAGGATAAAAAAAATAAATCCACATTTAAATATTTTGTAGTGAAACTATAGACCTTCAAGGATTTAAAAAAAAAAGGGGGGGGGAGGGGGCAATATTGAAAATTATCAGAAAGGCAAGAGAGGTTACTTATATAGGAATAACAATTGCATTGATAATAGACATGTCAATAGCAACAAGAGATTCCAGAAAATAATGGAGTGGTATCTTCAAAGATCTGAGGGGAAAAAACTGTTAATCCAAAGTTTTATATCTAGCTAAAGTGGCACTTAAAAGAGAGTTAAAATAAAGAAAATTTTAGAAGTAAAACTAATGAAGTTTGTTAGTCTTGAATCATCACTACAAGTTCCCTTAGAGGATGTATTATAAAGAGAAAAAGACTAAGTCTTGGGTAAAGTATCTGAATCACAAAATATAGTGGGTAAAGAAGTAAATTGATTAAAATGCACTTCAACTGATTATAAAAATAAGTGAATCTGGAGTTTAAAATAAAGGTTAAATCAAAATATTAATTAAGACAACCTGATGGGAGAGGGACAGTTATTAGACAGTTAAAATGTGCTAAGACTCCTTCCAAGTCAAGAGAATAGATACTAAAAGTCTTTATACCTTGAAACATTTACAATTAAATGTGTGTGATAAAACTTTAGAGTAATCATGAGCTGAGATGAACTTCAATCTGTAGCTTCCAACCCAACAAAGAGAAAAATAGAGAACACAGAACACCTTATCAACTTAATGGTAGGCAAAATGGAAGGAAAAAAATGAAGAAACTAAGAAAGAAGATAAATAGCAAACTCTAAGTAAAATGGAAGAATTAAGTAAAATATAATAGTAAGCACAGTAAGTATAAGTGGATCAAATATACCTACTAGAAACCAGAGATGATCAGATTAGAAATTTTTTTAAAGTATCCAGCTATAGGCTGTTTTCAAAACACAGACCTAGGCCAACCCACACTGAACCTTAAGAATAAAGAGATGGTAAGCCATACTAGGAAATACCCAAAGAATGATGGTGTCAGAGTATAAATAACAGACAAATAGAATTTAGAGCAATTTATATTAATAGGGATAAAGAGAATCACATAATAATAGAAGGAACTCTCCATCAAGAAGACATAAAAATCATGAATCTATATGCCTCTAAAAACACAAACTTGAAACCTCAATATATAAAATAAAAACTGAGGAAATTACAAATATACAATCATAGTAGGAGATTGAAACTTGTTTTTACAAAAACACTTTTTAAGAACTTAAAAGATAAAACCACAAATTGCTACACACTTTACTCAAAATCCAACAATAAGGGACACATATTCTTTCCTAAGAACACATTGAACATTTATATGAATTGACATAACTGTCTACAAAAGGGGTCTCAACAAATTTTTAAGATTTGATGCCATATTCTCTGACCACAATGAAATTAAATAAGAAAAACTAATCTCATAAGTAACTTGTGTTAAAAAAGGAAAAATGCTGTTATACATGAAAGCTTGAAGACATAACCAAAGTACTTAAGAGAGAAACTCATAAACTTGAAATTTGCTGATAAAAAAATAAATATAAGAAGTTAAAAATTTCAGTCTAGAAGCAAGGAAAAAAACAGATTAAGTCCAAAGAGAACGATAACAAAATAATAAAGATTGGAACTTAATGGAAAAGAAAAACAACAACAACAAAACATGGAATCAACAAATCTAGAAGTTAAAGTTATTGTTGAAAATGATTGGTAAAATACATGAAGCTCTAAAGACTGCTCAAGAAACAGGAAAAAAAACAGTAAATAATATTAAGAATAAAAAAGAAACCATGACTCATAACTACAGATACACTAGGGATAAAAAAAAAAAACACAATAAAGTGGGATTAGCAATTTTGTGAACAATTCTATGAATGACTTAATGGCAATAGATTAAATTGATAATTTTTAGAAAAATTAATTTTCAAAATTGAATCAAGGTACTTTAAATCAACCAATAACCCATGAAGGAGCTGAATCACTGTTCAAAATCTTTCATTCAAATGACGTTGAACCTAGTTGTTTTTGCAGGAATGTCTTACCAACCCATCAGGAACAGCCAACCTCTATGTTATACAGACTGTCCTAGAGTATAGAAAAAGAAGGACAATTTCCCGATTTATGAGGCTTGTATAAACTTGATATAAAACCCAAGACTATACAATTGTAGACTGGTTGTTACAATCATAGATGAAAAATTCCTAAATAAAATATTACCAGAGATGATGATGATAGGGTGTATGCTTGTATTTTTTTAAAAAATCTCCTAGTGGAAATTATCTAAGAAATGCAAGGATGACCCAGCATCAGAAGCTGCTAATGTAAGACACCACTTGTAACTGATGAAAAGAGATAAGGTCCATGATTATCTTATAGATGCAGAAAAGTCATTTGATGGAATCCGTAGTTTCTCCACTATAGAAACAGCAAACTAAGAATAGGAGGGAATATCTTTAACTTGGTAAAGAGCATATAACAAATACCTTTGTAAACATCACTCAGTGGTAAAACCTCAGCTATATTCTTGTAAAAATCAGGGGGAAAAGGAGATGATACCGATTATCTGTGCTGCCAAAGCAATGAGGAAAGAAAGTGAAATCAGATATAAGAATTGGAAAGAGAAAAGACAAGTGATATTCCTTTAAAGATAATAAGATAATCCATACTATAGGAAAAGCATTATAAATACAAAGGGAGTGAGACGGTTCCCCGAAGATAACATTAGTATAGAAATTACGAAAGGATGGGGGCAGGGAGGAAGGATGGATAGGCAGAGCACAGAGAATATCCATACATGTCATTATATATTTATCCAAACCCATAGAATGCACAGGACTAAGAGCAAACTACAGTGCAAACTATGGACTTTGGTAATGCGTCAATGCAGGTTCATCAATTATAACAATGAATCACTCTGGTGGGAGCTGTTGATAATGGGAGAAGCTGTTGGGTGGGGCAGGGGACTGACTATAACTTCTGGTCAATTCTGCTGTGAACTTAAAACTACTCTTAAAAAAATAAAGTCTTCTTTAAAATAGTCAACAGCATTCCCTATATACTGCATAAAACTAATTTGAAGGGAGACAGAGAATAGGATGGTAGCTGGAGAAGAATGTGGTATGAAGGAGGGTTTTTAAAGATAAGAGATAGCTGGGCATTCTGTTGCTGATGCTGTTAGAGTAACTGGTAAAGTAGAAGGGGCTGGTTGTGCAGAAGGGAGATGGGGCTGATGTTAGAAACGAAGTCCTTGAGACATCCAGGGAAGATGGGGCCCAAAACACAAGTAGAAGGGTTTGGCTTTAACAAGAAGAGGGACACAGATACTATGCCAGTACTACAAGGAAATGAGAGTTTCAGTCTGATTATTTCTGAGATGTGAGTTGAAATCATCAGCTGAGAGGGGGTGATGATTAGAGGTTTGACGGGGAAAAGAGATACAGATAGTAATCTTGTAAAAATTAGAATGAACTTGCTAGAGAAATAATGCAAAATTTCTGGGAAGTATTGAGTACTCATTTGAGAACTATAGTAGCCCTGGACTTAACGCGGGATCAGTCAACTCAGGGTGCCATTTTCCCCATTCATCTTACACTGCCTCACTGACATTTCAGCCTAAGCCAGTAGTTGGGTTTGACCAGCCTGGGTGTGTTCTAGGCAAGTTTGACCTAGATAGAACAAAATGGAGCTAAATAAAACAAAATGCACATAAAAAAGCAGGTGAGCTTATATGATGGGAGTAGGAACACTAGAGAAAGTGGCTGGAAAGATGAAACTGGTGGTTGGATCATATGACAAAACAATTAAAATCTAGACTTGGAAGGGGTGCTGACCAGGTCGAGGCTATGACCATTTTAAAGTAGCTGAGCAAGGTGGAAGAACAGATCAGTGGAAGTGAGGAGGTCAAGGAACTCAGAGACCAGGGATGTTCAAGTCACCAAGAATGATGACAAATAGGGGTGAGTGGGAGGAGGGTGAGCTGGGTTCTCCAGTATTGAATAAACAGATGACTAATGGAGACATGGTTGATGGCAGCAAAAAAATGGAGAGGGGTTAGATGGTCTGAAGAAATGACCATCCAAAGAGCTCTGGTTTTTATAGGATAAGTTGGAGGAAAGGCATGGAAGGAGCAGTGGAAAGCAAAGGAAGCCAACTTTCTTTGGGATACATGGACAATAAGAGGAAAAACAGACCCTATTTCTGAGTGCAATGGGGAAAACCATATATACTCGGGCCAACCAGGTCTCAGTGAAGGCGCCAAGATGAACAGAATGTTTAAAGAAAAGGATAAGGACTTAAAGGAGTTCCAGAAAGTTTGGGGGAGAAGGTCAGATAATAATTGGGTCAGATATTATTAACAGCACCAGCATTATTTATTGTCTCTCCCCCACTAGCATATAAACTTTGCGAGGGTAGCAATCTTTGTCTATTTTGTTGACTGATGTATCTCAAGGACTAGAAGAGTGCCTGGAGATCCTAGATACTCAGTAAATATCTGTTGAATATATAACGGTAGCTACTATTTACTGTGCCAGGGGTACAGCTAAGTGTTTTTACATGTAGTATTGCCCCATTTTATAGATAAGAGCATTGAGGCACAAAGAGGCTAAACAACTCACCTAAGGCTGTGGAGCTAGCAAGTGGTAAAGCTGAAGTCCAAACACACTCTAGTTGGAGTTTGGCTCTGGAGCCCTTATATTCTGAACCTCCAAATTACCCCATCTCCCTATGGTTGGAGACCATACAGAGCAATAACAAGCTAAGAGCCCAGATGATGGTAAATGACCAAAGAGCAAAGAGGTTAAAAATAAAACAACAAATATTACTGCTGATTTCAAAAGCTAGGCTCAAAGCTAGTGAAGGGCATTTGCTGCCCCAGATGTCATATACTCTTGTTCGTCTCTCACTATGAACCCGGCACTTTCTGCTGTCAGTTTCCAGTTCTTTCTTCCATATCTTTACCCGCCACACTATCTCCCTTCTTTGTTATTTTTAGTTTCACCTGGCAAACCCTCAGCCTTTTCCACTAATTCTTTTCAAGGACAGTCAGGCACATTGGAAGCTAGGCTCTGAGCATGTGATATTGACACATCGATCTCCCCACAGGCCTGAGGATCACCAGGCTGACTCACTGTCATCCCGATTCCAACTACGTACTCATTCTGGAAGCTCCCTTTGAAGTGCTAAGATTCTGCAGGCCATTTTATGAACAGCCCACACTCTGAAGGGAAAAACTAAATGAACCTTCCAACATTTCAGGAAAACCAAGAAAGAAAACGGTCATGTGTAACTGGGTAGAGGAAATTTGTTTGTGCGTTAGGCCTCTGGCTCATGCCCCGCGGTGAGACATATGCTCCCTGAGGTCAGGACACTCCTAAGGTCTCCAGAAGCACTTGGTAAATGGGACTGAGGGTCATTTCCCACAGTGCACTGGGGCTATTGTATCCATTAAAGTTCTTTGGTCTCATGCAACAGAAGCACCTCTGGCTGATATAAACCAAAAGGAGTTTAAAAGGAGGATATAGGGGGCCTACAGGATTAAGGAAAGAGTGGAGAACCAGTCTCAGAAAAGGGCAAGAGGCAATCAAGCTTCAGAAACTAGGAGGTAAGAACCTCAACAAGGGTCCGCAAAGTCTGGTCAGGATACTAGATCTGGATGCAATGACTTTCCTAAAGTTTCCATTCTCTTTGTCCCTCTGCTCAAAACTCACATTCCACAGGGGAGCAACTGATTGGCCTAACTGGATAGGAGGTCCCAAACCTCCTATCCAGTTCTACCCACAGACTCATCCTAAGGGAAAGAGATTACCTCCCAAAAGGAAAACAGGGTGGTGTTAAGAAGAGGAAATGAGTGCTAGGCATTCTAACAAAACAAATGCTCACAATTCCCAGTTCCTCCCTGGATATTTGAGAAGTCACAAAACCCCTTAGCGCTTCTCTGGCTGTACTTTCGGGGTCAGTCCTGACTTGGTCTGAGGAGAAAGATCTCTTTTAGGACCAAACCACACATGCTTTGACTTGATTATCAACATCAGACAGTATTTCTTTGGAAGGAACTCTTCAGTTTACTGTCACATGGATGTTTCCAGGTATACCAAGTTACCTAGGTACAATTTGGCTCCCTCTGTGGTTTGAAGTTATTTTTTCTTGTCTTTAAAAATAAAAGTCTTACCTGTTCGTGATTTAGATCATTACAGAGATTTTTCGTCTTTTTTTCCTCTTTTCCCTTTGCCACTTTTCCCATGGGTTTTCTTTCATTAAGAAATGGGACCTGAGGGGCACCTGGGTGGCTCAGTGGGTTAAACCCTCTGCCTTTGGCTCTGGCCATGATTCCAGGGTCCTGGGATCAAGCCCCACATTGAGCTCTCTGCTCAGCAGGAGCCTGCTCCCTACCCCCTCTCTCTCTCTCTGCCTGCCTCTCTGCCTACTTGTGATCTGTATCTGTCAAATAAATAAATCTTTATTAAAAAAAAAAAAAAAAAAGAAAGAAATGGGACCTGACATTTCTGGAATTGCTAGCACAGTAACAGCACATGTGTTCCTAAAGAGAAATCCTACTCTACTGTGGATTAAAAGGGGCTGCTCTGTTTTTGGAAAGGAGTCATGAATCACTGCAAATTTATTTTGTTTTTGCTTTGCTTTGTTTACCTCAGCAACATCCTTTATGATCAGTGTGATAGGAGACCCATTTTGAGGGATTGTTGGAAAAGAGAAAAGACTCTCAATGAAAAGTACTATCATTTCAATTCTTCTAGACTCAGACCATATCTTGGGATAAAATAGATTTTTAATGATACTGTTTGAGTGAGACCTTCAGATATATGTTCTTTTTGATAAAACTTGCATATATGGCATTATTATTTTCTTGATCTTCTAAAAAATTTCTCTAGTTACTACCTTTAAAGTCTTTTCACTAAATAATCTCATTTTATTTCTCAAGTGAGTTGGTTTTGTCCCCATTTGATTCATGTAGAAACTGATTCATCAGAAGATTGAGATCTACCCAAGTCACATAGCTAGTTAGTGATAAAATCAGGCCCCAAATCAGCATGTCTTCATTTCTGGGCATGTGATTATTTAAGCCAGGGATCTAAACTTGACATGGGGCCTTACGTGTCACTCTTTAAAGGGCCTCACACTGGCCGTTGTCTAATCGCATGGACCAAAGAGGTGTGACCTCTCAGAGATGATGCTCCTACCCCTGGACCACATCCTGAATCTCCAAATCCTGCAGTTCACCATCAAATGTCTCCAAGTTCATTTGGGTCTGCCTTCCCAAGGGTAGACTTTACAGTGGATGGAGGCACCACGAGGCCTGAGTAGCATCCAGGGCGTGACCATGTGAGGTGTAAGGGGCTAGCCAGAGCTCGGTCTTGTGGCCTGGAGTGTCCACATGAGTACACAAGACCCCTGGTAATGCAGGATGGAGTGGGGGGTGGGAAAAGAAGAACTTGGGGCCAGGAGCCAGCTCCCCCCCGCCTGCTGCCTCACTTCCATCCCAAGAATTCTGAACTCACACCTGGCTACCACGTCGTTAGAAAAGCCTATTTTCTTCACTGTAGGCAGACAGAGCATATTTTGTTTAACAGTTAGTGAGCTTGATTTATACCTTCTCAATATTTAGACATATGAGACGTGGCCTCCATTTCTCCTCTTGCCCCAGGCCCCACAAATGTGAGCCATGGGCTTGATGTGTGCCAACATATTTAGTTTGGCTGGCATGCTGGGTTTTCTTTTCTTTTTTTTTTCTTTTAACATCTTGAATTAGTTTCCAGCATTAACGATTAGGAGATTTCATATAAGGATAGAGATGTTTGGTTTCTCTTTTAAACAAAACAGGGACAATCCTGTCATTCCAGGCCCACCTGCCTATATGGCAGAAAGGAGCCCAAGCCGTGTAGCAATGGTGTTCTCTAGGTGAGGCAGCCTTTCCAGTGTGCCTTGGTCCCCGCCTGCCTCTCTTCCGTCATCCTGGTGTCCTCTCTGGCCCCTGGGGGCATTTGAGTTGTCCCCTCTGATTTAAGTCTTCATTAGGTATGTCTTTTCTCTATAAAGCCGCCATGCTGACACATTTAATACCTTTTTGCCTCTTCTCTCCAACTTCCTCAGAGAAAACGGGGTTGTTGTTGTTGTTTTCATTAGCTAAGCGTAATTCCGTACATTTCCATATAGATACATGCACGTCACTTTGGCATCCTATTCCCTAACTTCTGAATCTTAAGGAGTCATTAAACCAACAGCTAGGCATGTCAAGAGAGCAATCTCTCGGCAGGGACCCCCCTCTCACTGCACCCTGCGAACTGGAAACCAAACAGAATGGATTTTCTCACTTTGGCCCTGGAGAGGGAGGGAGATTTTTTTGATAACCGACAAAGAGCTTTTGTTCAGGTTTGCATCGGATAAATCAGCTCGCCCCACGGCCTGGCCCCTTACTTTTTCCAGGCTCATCCTCCCTCCCTGCCGGCGAGGAGCCTGCGCCTTTCCTCTCCCAGGCCTTCGGGCCACGGACCTCCCCGCCTTGGGGTCTCCGGGGCTCAGCCTCTCCTCCACCCCGCCTCTCAGTCTGGAAAACAGCTTTGCAAGTTAACCTCCAGGGGCATTCACTGGTTTTCCAGCGGGGTCCCCAGCCCCACAGGCTGCCAAAATAGGCTCTTTACACTCCATAGATGGGAGAGAGAAATCTGCTTGTTCCGTTGCAACTGTCAAGCGAAGGACATGCTGAGCTCAGATAGAAATAGCAGCAGGGTCAGGGCAGGGCAAGGCCCCAGCATTTCATTAGCTCAGCCCGCTCGGGGTGATTAAATGCACACAGTGGCCCATGAATGGGGCCATGGAGGGCAGCCACACAGCGCAGCACAGAAAAATCATTCTTTGGCTGCTGTCAGCTGGCTGAATGGGACTTAATTATTGGGATAACGAGAACTGATTTTCATTGTTTTAATTTTGGGGAAGGGGTGAGAAAAGAAAGGACTTTTTCCCTCATCTGGGTGAAAGGATGCTAAAGTGTGGCCTCTAGCAGGGCCCCACGTCCTCCAGGCTGCTGTCCGCTAAGCCCTCCTGCGTTTGCTGTCTTTGACGGATGCAATAGGAAAGAGTGTGAGGCTCGTGTTCTGTGGCGGTATTTCCTTTAGGCCCTGTGATCCTGGCAGGCTGTGGCCTCCGAAGAGCTTGTCTGTGCTGGCATCCGTCCCCAGCAGCTGGGCCGAGCTCACAAGGACAGAGAGAATCCCCTGGACAGATCTGCCTGTTCTCGGCCCCTTCCAAGTGCTTCCAGGTCATGAGTGAATCCCATCTTGTTCCTTCTTTTGTTTGGTTTTAAACATAAGAGCTAGTGAATTAAAACAATCTGTTCAGGTCAAACATGGGCAAAGAATTCTCCGTTCCCAGCATTGGTTTTGAAGCTCAAGATCGAGCAGGTCCTGTGGAAACAATGTAATGACACCCCACCCCCCGAAAGTCAGCTGGGGAGACCTAAAACGATTGGGGAAACCCCAAGGGGGCCCTAATTGAATTCGAAACTGGCTACCAGGAAAAGAAGGAGAGGGTGGGTTTTGGAGCAACGAGGGAAGATAGATGAAGCCGATGGAGGCTTACAAGGGCTCCAAGCTTGAGTAGAATTTCAACCAGAAGCAAAGGGTGGAATTGGACGGTGTGTTGGAGAAAAGGAAACATTGCTGGAAAGAAGAATCCACCTGAAGAGTAGGGCCAGATGTCACAGAGGCGTGAAAGCCGGAGCGGGCTTTTTGTTTCCTTTTCTAAGTCCAGCTTGGTCCATAAAAAGTGGTTGCTGTTGCTTTCATTTGGTTTTTATTTTTATCCCTACCCCCCAGCCCAGCACTTTAAAGAGAAGGCAAGGAAGAGGGCATGGCCTCCTTCATGGAGCACAGAGAAGGAACCTCCCTTTGATGTTTCAGGGCTTTTGGTTTAGGTTCAAAGGAACCCATGCTGGTTCCTTCCCAGGGACTGCCCCGGCCGTATCTTCCAGGGAATGCCACAGGCCCTCACCCCAACGAAGTCCTTCTAGCTTCCTGTGTTCTTGAAGACTTGGAAAGTTAAAAAGTTAAGTGTTTCAAATCTGGCAACTAGGTGCATTGTAGCAAGCAATAGATGCCTGGGGAGAACTGGTTGGAATAGGTTAATAGCCTCTCTGGCCCGTTTCCCGGGAGAAATGCCACAGTCCTTCCCAGAAGCCACATCCTCCAGGCACAGTCTTGATAGAATGTATCTGCCCACTGGAATCAATTCATCATGCCAGCCAGCACCGGCAATGGCCTCTCTGGCTGAAACAGTGGCTACATCCCTCAGGATTGAAGAATCCTTTGTCTTGGAAACCCGTGTAGGTCAGAGGTGAAAGCTGGGTCTGGGTGGCATGCCATATTCCTGGGGTATATTTTCTTATCTCTGGAACCTACTCCTGTGCTTTTATGTCACCCAACTCACTTTGCTCGTCATGGAACTATTTTGTCAGCACAAACCTCTGTGTGCTTGGGCCTAACACCATTCATTTTAGAAAGGAGAACTGGCAGAGCAGAACTTGTAATAACAGGTCTTAGTATTTACGCCTTTTGTTTGAGACCATTGTTTTTGATAGAACCCTCTAAAATTAAATAATTTTTGAATATGTACTCCCATTATATATATAAATATATTTTTACATTATACACGTGTATTTCTTTACTAACACATGATGTCTGTACACTAGAAAGCATACACAAGATTAAAGTTTTTAGAAAGCTGAATCAAGTTGACCTAAGCGATAGCTTAAAATATCTTACTAATCACGATGGCTTCACTGTGCCATTACCTGCTATCACAAAGCACAATAAATGCCTCAGACTGAGCTCATCATAAGTGAGAGAGGATGTGAATCCCTATGTCTGAGGGTTCTCTTGGAATTTTCTAATTGTGGTTGGCTCTCCTTCTTGTCACATCTGAAAATTTGGTACGTCCTTTTAGCTAGAATACGACTGAAGAGAAATCATTCCAAGAGAAGTATAAATGCTCGTCTTCTTATTTACCTATGCTTATACTACTGATACAGTCTTTGATTCATGGTTTCTCTGCAGGAATAACTTTAGTCCCCTGGTCCATTTTGTATATGTGAGGTTGAACTAGATAATATCCATAACGCAGCAAACCAAAAACACGTAAACTATAGGGACTTATCTTTGGTTCAAAGCCTGGTAAAGAGTGAGGCCCGTGCAGAGCCAAATCTTGCCACAGGATGCTTTATCTCAGGAATGGTCTGTGACCCATGGCCACAGCCATGAATGGAGTGTCAATGTGTATATTAAATTTTATAATGCCCAATTTCTTATTTCTTAGATAAAAATGAAGTTAAAATTCTAATAATTTCTGCCTGAATCCTGATGGATCCTTTTATGGAACTCTGGGATGTCCATCCCATTTGGAAATCAAAGGCCTACAGGATTAATTTCAAACACATTAGCATTGACCTAAAGGGTCCTTCTGTCTAACCTCAGTCCACCTTGCCAGCCTCATCTCCCACTGTTCTCTGTCACATACCACTGAGACTTCTCACTGCTTCTTAAACTGGAAATACCCTTTAACAACTCCATTTCTTTGTACTCACTGTTGGACGGAAGCAGAATGCCTTTCTCCTGTTCTCCACTTGGCTAACTCTTCCTCAACTTTGAGGACCCAGGTTAAGTCTTTAAAAGACCTGATTCCGTTAGACCAGAAGTCAGCAAGCTTTCTCTATAATGGGCCAAATAGTAAATATTTCAAGTGTTGCAGGCTATACTGTTTCTGTCACAACTCCTCAATTCTGCTATTGTAGTGTCAAAGCAGTCATAAATAATATGCATGGAAACAAAAGAGCATGGCTGTGTTCCAACCAAGCTGTCATTATAAAAATAGGTGGTGGGCCAGATTTGGCCCTAGGGTTCTAGTTTGCCAACCCCTGGTGTAGACAGCTTGTCCCCTTTCTAGCTTTTTCTCCTTGACTATCTGTTCTAGAGGTCTGTTGGCCTCTTCCTCAAAGGACTAAATCCCTTGAAGTCAAAGACTTATTCCTATTCCCTAGAAGATAGAAGTCTGGGACCTATAACCCATTCAGTAAAGGCATATTATTGATTATCAAGCATTGTGAAGATATTCTTGGTGAAAAAAATGGAGGAAAATTCTTCCACTGAGTACAAGATTAAATGGCTTACTTCTAAGACTTCTCTTAAGCAAAAGATCATATAAAAAATCTTAATGAATGAGATTAGAGGAATTGGCTTGAGTTAAAACTAGGCTTTTTTTCAGGGCAATCAGTTGTCCTGCTCACCTGACCATCCACATTCATGCTCTCATTGCATTGCTTTGGCCTTCAGCTGCAGTAGCATCGGGAGAATCACTTCATTTTCAACCACACAGCCACCGCTAAGGCCAAAACTCTCCTATGTTTATATGTTGCTTTATGGTTTGCAAAACAAGTAGCACAATTCCCATTTTATAGATGAGGCAACTGAGGTGTGTTAAATACCTTGCACAAAGAATGAGAGAGCTGGGACTTTGACTCTAGTATTCTGATTCCAACCTAGGCTCTTTCACTAGACCACGAAGCCTCTCAAGCGGTTAGAATAAAAGGACACGGTGCAAAATTAGCTCAAAGAAGAAACTGATACCATGTGAAATTCCAAAGAGATCTTGGGACCACATATGTGAAAATTTCAAGGGTAGTTTTTCAGAGTTGGCCCAATAGAAATATAGATACCTTGCCAAACTTACACAAGATACGTAAATCTCACAATCAATTTAACTAACTTTCATTTCTCTTGGAAACACAAAAATTTAGACTAGAAATTGGCTTAAATGAAGAGATTCATGCCAACCCTGCAACCCTGCTACTCCTGTGAAATATTTCACGAACCCCAGTATTGAAGACCTTACTATTTTGTTTGACTGTGAAGGTAGTCTATGCATACTTGCAGCCAGTGGAAGGTTAATAGTGACTCAGAAGCAAGAGGACCACTGACTGAATCACCACCACTTACTATAGCCCTCTGCTCTGTATTCCTTGGAAACCTCTTGCCTCAGTTTGGGCTCTGACCCAACCCACTCAGAAAGAGAGAGAGCAATTTTATAGCCCCGCATAGAGTGACTCCAAGCAAATCGTATCTATTTCCAAATGATCTGACGCAGCAAGTGGGTCATATTTCCTTTGGAGGCTTGGCTGAGGACAGTTCGGTTGGTGACATCGAGCCAGAAAGAATAAAATAAGGCTGTCAAGAAAAATCTGAAATGGTCTCCAAGGAGATAGGAGTAATGAAATGCTCAGGTCAGGAGCGGGGTGCTTTCTGGAGAGATTCAAAAAAGAAAGGAGGACAAGGTGACCATGTGTGAAATTCAAACGAATCAACAGTGATTTGAGAAAGCCAGGCAGATTGGCACCTGCCCAGTACTTTCTGAGAGAAGGCACTAAGCCTAAAATAATTCACAAAATCTACCTCTCATTTTTATTCTTACCTTTAATCAGATTTTTTTATTGAAAATTTGTTATGGTTGGTTCCCTGTCCACTTTCCCCCCTCCCTGCCAAGTGTATTTGCCAAAGACCAACAGACCCCTGTGTTCAATTATTCTGGCCTCAGGGAATAATGATTAAGGAGTTCCAAGAACGGGATGTGGGAATAGCAGAGAAGTTAGGTTTCATTTAAGGTCCTTGGAAAGAAGAAAGTACCCTAGGCTGCTCAGATGGGAAAGGAGCCGGTTCTTCATAGATCCTGTGAAAGGATACGCTGAGCCCTAGAACAAACTCCCAACCCAGGGGAGTTCCCGTTCTCATGGATACAGGCAGACCTTTGAGTACCAGTTTCCAGGGGCATGTATTTGCTTCACTGTTCCCTGCTTTGATTGTGCAAAAATATTTTCAAAGTAAAGGCATGGTGACAAAGTTGGGCTCTTTGAGGCTGTTCCTGGAGCGAGAGGAGGTGTGTGCCTCTGGCTGTCCACTTGGCAATGAGTCTTCACACTGCTTCTTTCCACCCAACCATTTTGGCCACTGGAGTTGTTTTAACACAACACAGTCTAAAAAGAATACCAATCACTTCCCTTTGCTTCATGCTCTTCCCATCAACTCAACTGGCATGTTTCAGGCGCCTGCTCTGTGCCAGGCATTTTCTTCAGAATGGAACAAGACTGTCCTTGCCCTAGCAGCCTACCAGGAGAGACAGTCAGGTACTGTTAGTACCTGGGGCAGAAATAGTGGGAGAAGCACTATGGAGACTCAGTGGAAGGAGCTTCCAGCAGAAAGCAGACATGAAAAAGGGGAAAGGGCCTGACTCTAAAGGGAACTCTGTCCATCACTCATTCTTCCACATATTGATCACCCAAACATTTATTACCTGCTTGTAGTTTTCCAGGAAACATGGGTCTGGGAATTCAAAGAAGAATGGGATGTGGAGCACAGGGTTAGGAGGGAGGGGGAGGGGAGGAGGTGGTGAAAGAGGAGCTGAGAAACAGATCGGGCCAGACTGGCAAGGGCCTTGCCTGCCAAGCTGAGTCTGAACCTTGTTCTGGGCATAATGAGGAGACTTTGGAGGTCTTTATGTGGGTGGTAGTGCAGGTTTCCACCCCACCCCATTATTTCCGACCTTAGCCCCTGATTTGTTTCTTTCCTAGAACTTACTACAGCATGGAAGTATTTTATTCACTTGTCTGCTCTGTGCTTGTTTCCTGTCTGAATCCTCAGCTGGGATGCAAGACCCATAGGGACAGGGACCGCACCTGGTCCGACTCACTGTTGTATGCCCAGTCCTGGGCAGAAGGTGGGCCCTTAGCAATATTTACCAAACCAGATCTGTGTTCAGAGAATTGTCTCCTGTTTGTAGAGTGGAGGGTATCTGAGGGCATGAGGGTGGGTGATCCCATAAGAAGGACTATAGTAGCCGAGAGATGCTGGGAGCCTAATCTGGGCAATGGTGGCACAGGAGGAGGGGGACATATTTAAAGGACTCATCCAAGGTAACGCTGACAGACCTTGATGAGGGAGAGGGAGGGGTCAGAGGTGACTCTAAGGTTTCCATTGGGATGTCTGAGTGGCTGGTGATACCACTGAGAGAGAAAGGAGAGGGGAGGAACCCGAGGAGGGACTTGTCGTGGGAAGCAGGAGAGCGTAGATAATGAGATCAGTTTTGGACATGTGTGATTTGAGACAACTGTAGAATGCCCGACTGGAGATGTTCAGCAGACAGTTGGAAATATATGTGGCAATCCAGGGGATGGCTGGGACTGCGGTCACAGATTTTTGGTGATAAATGAAGCCAACAGAGAGTATGGCTGCTCAAGGAGAATAGAGTTTGAAGAAACAACAGAAGCCTGAACCTGGGAGATACAAAGTTTAATGAGAGAGTAGGAAAGAGGAGCAATGGAAAGACAGAAGGGGCAATCCAAGAAGTAGGAGGAGAAGAGATGGGACTCCTGGCCACCATTGAGAAATCTGAGCCCCACCTAGGACAGAGCAGTGAGAACAGAAGCTGCCATCTTGGCTGACTGATACTGCCCTTTGCTTACCCTGTTAGTGGTAAAGGGAGGCTCTTAGCAATTCTGGGTCACAGAGAAGAACAGAAACACAGCTGTTTTATTTATCAGGACTCTCCCCTTCTAACAGACCCAGGGGGTGGGGCCAGATTTAGTCTTGGGCTGAAGGGTACATATTTGTGGGGGTTCTCAGCTTGGAAACATTTTTTGAGTGGGCAGCTACAACACAAACACCAGCAAATCCTGCCTCTTATCACCTCCTACCAAAAATGGCTCATGTGGATTAAGCAGTTGCTTGACCAGTGGCCCCCACTTTGGGGTCTGGGTTCAGGTGCCAGCAGGGTTATTGCAAATGGCGGCTGTTTCCATTTCTATCAAGGAAGAGGTTTTTCTCGGGGAGCTGGTTCATGAGGTAGTGCCCATCTTCACCTTCCCTCAATACTAACCTCTTTTCCTCAGCATTCCCTGCCCCAATCAACCCTGGTTCTGCCTTCCTTCTTGGCACTCGTGTACTACTTTCCTGCCCTCAAGAACAAACCAGTGCCTTATTTTAGGAACTGAATACTGCAGGAATGAAATGAGAACTTAAAGAGAAGTCCAGGACCCAAAAGAAACCAAAGAGGAGATGCTCTAGCTAAAGGGAGGAACAGACCGGTCTAGCACTCCTGTCCCTCAGAGTCCTAGCACTCCAGGGGGTCTGCTGTGAGCCTCTGGGCCAGGACACCCTGCACTGGCCTCAGAGTCTACGGGCCTAGTCTTTAGCCCCCATCCCTTCCCCCAGTCTCTGTCGTATTGAGGTCGTTCCTGGCTCTGAACTTCTCTGAGAGAGTGTCTGCTGGTCATGAGTCACGCTTTTCCTGGGCCTTTTCCCTCCCAGAGAAAGAAGAATCCAGGCTGATGCAGAGAGGTGAATACCCCGACCCAGAATGTGCTCTCCACACCCCCCCACCCCCATCCCCTGCTGCCACCATCCCCGCCTTGGTCTCTACCAGAGCTGCCCGGCTCAGGCTCAGCGATCCTGCCTCCGGGGCCTCAGTGGTTCTCTGGAGCAGGGAGGCAGAGGGAGGACATCTCGGTCTCCCACCTCCCTTTGGGCTCGGTGCTGGGTGAACCGTGTCAGCCCCCCTGCCCGGGGCCGCCGGGCTCTCTGGCGTGGGGCGCACACGCTGGGGCCCAGCCCGGCCCAGCCCTGCCGCATTCTTCTGCCCGGCTTGTGCGTCACCGCTATTCATCTTGCTTGGTGCCGGGCTTGGCAGCAGATGCTGTAAATATGGTAATTTTAGACTCCCTGATTGGAGAGGGCTTGGGGGAGCGGAGGAGAACAGTCTGGTTTACTCTCCGGGAGCTGGGCCCAGCTGGCGCAGCCATCCTCCGTGCGCCCTCTTCACCAAGCGGTGGCCCCATCAGAGCCCCCCCCCACCCCTTTTTGTGTTCAGGCCTGACTTCTTGGAACCTGGGGAGGAATGAGAAGGACAGATCGGATGTGTCTGGGCCCTTGGCCTGGAGAATTGCCGGTTCGCCTGGAGAGCACGGAGGCAGACCGGCTGGAGTACATCCAGTACCACATGGGGTGGGGGGATTAAGACCCCCACCCAGGGCTGTATTCAGGGCATACTAGGGATGAAGTAGGGGCTGCCAGAGGCCTCTGACCCCTCCTGAGCTCTCTCCCTTTTCTGTTCTTTCTCTCCTGACCTCCCCCTGTGGGGGGCTGTCACTCCCAAGGGCCAGAGGCGGCAGCTCCCAGGGTTGTCAGCTAATCGCTCCTCCCACCCCTTTGGTGCTTAGAGGCGTAATTTGCATTTGATTACAGGACCCCTGAGCAGGGGAGATTCAAATCACCCCTGGGAGAGACTTCTGGGCTGGTGTTTTCAGGCACAGGGAATCAGAGTAGGAGCTGAGAGTTTTGAGCCCAGGGCCACGTCAGGTCCTTCAGAAGCCACCAGATAGACTTTCAGCTGTCTGTCCGGGCTCCTGAGCAAGACAATCCCAATTCCAAGGCTCTGAGCTGGACTTGGAAAGGTCTTCCTTTTTGAGCCTCTGTCTGTAAGTCATAGAATGCTTGAGTCCAACCCGAAGAGAAGTGACTTGAGCCCAATCATGGGGCCAGATAACCACTGGGTTGTTTGCCCATGTCTGATGCTCAGTCCCTGCCCTGGACACATTTTTATACAAGGCTCTAGAACAAAGAAAAAAGGTCTGATAGGTGTTTCTTTGTTGCCAATTCCTGGGGGAAGCCACGGCAGGATCCTAGTGCTAGCACATGATGTCTAGACCCCTCTGGTGACAGGAAACTTGCCGTCTGTAAGGCAGCCTATGAAAACCCTGGTCCACTCTGACTCAGGTAAGAGTTCTGGACAGCTGCGAGCTGTTCATGCTGAAGAGGCCTTACAGGGAAGCTGCATGGATCAGGACTGACTCAGGTTTGAGTCTAGAGAAGCTCAGGCATCAAACGTCCCCAGCAAAATGGTCTTATTGCTGCCCATCCTATAGTCCTATAGAATAAGTCAGAATCCCAGCTAACCACAGTCTTCCCTAGGAGAGGTGTGGCCTGGTCTACTTGGAGAAAAAGATGGGCCTCCTGTGTAAACAGCATTTTGCAAACAGCATTTGCAAGCATGCAAATGGGTCAGAGTACTTGGAAACACTTTGTTCTTCCAGTGGATTAACAATTTTCCCCTGGAAAACAAAACAAAACAAAACAAAAACAAAAACAAAAACAACAAAAAAATGTTCCACAGAACTCGAGAAGCACACTCTTCCTTCACGCACAGTATGGGGTTTTACGTCAGCGAGCTCTGATGGGCCAGGAGTCTGGAAACTGTGCTGTACCCAGTCCGTCCATCCCCACAGCGCTCTGTGTTCTAGAGGGAGGGAGGTGTACAGGCCTTCTGGAGAGATTTGAAAAAAACAGTCGATGAGTGAGAGAAAGGGTTGCTTCCAAAATGTTCAAAAATAGTTAAGGGACTGATAACCATGAGGCCTGGTCAGTGGAGAACAGGGACATGCAAGCGGAGGGTGAGGAAAGAGAGGCAGGAGAGCAGGGAGGTGGTGCAAGACAGGAGTTTAACATTGTTTTCCCTCTGTAAAATTCTGTCGTCCCCTAGGTAATCAGTTTTGACAGCACCCCCCACCCCCCACCCCAAACTGAGTCTGTACAAAGACCTGGTAAAGAAAACCCTCTGCGGGGCTCCCCACCCCCTATCCCCTGGCCTCTGCACAAGTCCCCTGCCTAGTCCCCAGGCCTCCGCAGTGGCCCTGTCCTGTGTCCCACCCCAGAGTACTGCTCCTGCATCTCACTTCCTTGCTTCCACTCCCCTGCCCGCCGACTAGCCCACCATGCTCTGGCCTGGCAGTCGGCAGCCCCATGCCCCGGCTGCAGGGGACCTTTCCTGACTCGTGCCTTATCCCTCCCCTGGATGAGGTCGCCTATTTGCCACCCCGTGGAGTGCCCGGAGAGTGCCCGGCATGTGGTAAGCGTTCAGTTGTTACTCTGATTTTATAATCTTGTCCTTGGCTTAGGCCACTCCTTCTGTCCTTCTCTCTCCAGCTAAATGCCCCGACCCCTGCCTCCACCACCTTCATGAGAGGTACCGGCCTCTGGTCTCCTGAAACTGTCTGATGTCAGTCTCATTGGTATATTGACCGGCTAACAATATTTATGTCTGGAGCTTATCTCCCTTTCCAGAATGAAAACACCTCCGGGTCAGGGTTTTCTCTTACACTTAGGTATAAGCTCTCAGCCCCGAGCACAGTGGACTGTCTGCAGAAAAGACTGCTTCTAGACTGCGATTTACTTCATGAAGCCCTTCCCACGCACACCTCACTGGGGACTTACCCACCTGGATTCATCTATGTAATAGAACCAGTGAGTGTTCCCACTAATTCCATTTTAGGGAGGAGGAAAGGGAGGATCAGGGGGTGTTCCCTTGCTTGCAATCGTAGGTAGTGAATGTCAGAGCTGGGATTTGAACCGAGGTTGGTCCAGTCTAGAACCTGAACTCGAACACCTCAGGCTCCGCCATACTCCTCTCATGAAGACAGGGACGCTGTCTTTCCCTAGGACAGGGTTGCCGATTGGCCACCGGAGAGCCAAATCTGACCCACAGATGTGTTTTGTTTGACTCAGGCAGTATTTTTTAAAAATCGGGGAATTTTACATCATCTACATTTCTGGCTCCCTGGCAAATGGGGGAGATCCGGTGACCCTCAATCCTAGCATAAGGCTGAGAAGCCGCCGTGCCCTCCTTTCTCTCTGGCCCTTGCAGACCTTGTTTGCCGCCACGGTCCAGTTGACAGTTTCTCCCTCAGGGTGGTGGCCTGAGAGGGACCTCAATTCTTTGGTTACGCAGGACTGTCCCCGATAGTGTAGAATGCTTAGCAACCCTGGCCCTCACCCACTAAATCGGTGGCACTTTCCTTCAGTCGAATGGACAATCAGAATCATCCCCAAACATTTCCAAAGCCCCTGGGAAGAAACACCAGCAGCAGGTCACCAGCACACAGCAGGCCTCAGGTAAAAAGGTCAAACGGGCTTAGAACAAAGTATCCGCCCTAAACACTTCCCCATAGTAAAGGTTCTCATGTAAACAGAGGCAGCAAATGAAATAACCATAGTATTCAAAAAATAAATTATCTGAAGCAGATTTACCACATTCTTCTAAACACCTGTCCCACGATGGGGAAAAAGAAAAAATTAGTCATAACATGTTGCCATGGAGGCGTTTCCAATCTGCATGCCTCAGCTCCCGCGGTAATGTTACTTGGGTATGGTTTTCTTCTGGGCCTTCCACGTAATGAGAGCTACTGTCCAGCCGTCCCCCAGACCCCACCGGGGAAAGGCTGCATTGAAAGGGACAAAAAGAACTAGAAGAGCATGCAGCTTTTACAGAGAAGTGTTAGTCATATTTTTGCTGTTTATTCTAATCATAAAAAATACTGCCTGCTTACAGGAGACATTTCAGAATATAGCTAACACCAAAAGTAAAAATCATGCATAATCTCATCGCCTGGAGATAATCGTGGTGGATATCTTTGTATGTTTCCTTCCAGTCTTTCTCCCCCCCATATGCATATGTTGGCATGTGCTGTTGCCAATTTTATTGGCTTTTAGCAAGATTGGGACATGCTGTTTATAAAGTTTGCCTAGACCTCTCATGGCTACACCCATCATCTGTTTAATCAATCCCCTTTCATTGGACATAGAGCTGCTTCTCAGTTTTTAATATAAACAATGTAACAATCAGCTTCCTTATTCCTAGGTTCTGTGGGATCACTCTGGTTACTTCTATAGGAAGTGTGGTATTGGCCATCGGCACAGGAAGAGATCATACCCTCTGAAGGGAGATGGTATTGGCTCTGGATCTAGAGCAGAAGGGTGGAGTAAAGGGGAGACTGAGGTCTGGTAAGGAATGTCCAGGCAGGGAGGAGCCCATGTGGTTGAACTTGTACTTCCTAGTGCAGCTGCAGCCCGGCCATGTGCCCAGAGTGAGGGGAAGGGCTGTGGGGCTGGAGACTAGGATGCCGAGTTCCCACCACAAGAAGAAAACAAGGACTTAACCAAAGGATGAAAATTGTTTGGCACTGCTGAGAACCCAGTTGCGGTCACCCTGTGGGACTTAGTGATAGACACTGTTGGTACTGACACCCAAGTCACTCTGCAAAGCTGGGAGGCAGAAGCTGAGATGGGGTGAGGGTAAGGGTGGGGAGGGGATTAACTCGGGTTTGGGAAATGGTCGGACCGATCCAACCAAGGTTCAGAGGGGCTGGTGAGAGCCTCACGAAATATTTTCCCACCCCAAATAGGAAGGTGACTGTCACACCTAAGTAAAAATAGTTTTGCAACCTAGCAAGGAGAACTAAGTAGTTCTCTTTGCCGCTGAAAATGGCTTTACAGACCCAACCTGAGTTGGACGTAGACCCTGAGTTGCTCTTGTGCTCTAATAATAACCACAATGAACAATTTCTACAGCACATCACCATTTACAAAGTGCTTTATGCAATATATTAGCTTCATCTCTTGGGATAGGTGTTATTCAATGTTATCCCCCATTTCACAGAAGAGAAAACAGGCTCAGGTAGCATGACCTCTCAGTGCAAACAGCAGCGAAATTGGGCTCCAGACCAGCAAGAAGGGCAGAGTCAGAATAATGAACACGTTCTCTTGTGACCAAGTCCTCTGTCCTTGCAAGGTAACTTTTGTTGGAAAATTAGTATATCCTCTGCCTGCGACCTTGACCTCCTTAGCAAGATGACTTAACCTGGTGAGCTACCAGGAAGAGCCAGTTCTTTCCATATTTAGAGAGTGGGCTTAGTGTTTTACCTACCAGACTGGTCTTGCTGTGCCTGAAACAGACCACAGGACCATTCCCTATGCAGGTGCTTCCTATACCTACAATCTTCTCCAGATGTGGCCACAGCTCACGCCCCACCCTCTTGGAGTCTTTGCTTAAATGTCCTTCTCGGTGGTGACTTCCCGGACCACCTTACTTTAATTGCACCCCTTCCACCACCCACACCCATGGCTAGTACTTCCTGTCTTCCTACCCTGCTTTATTTTTCTCCACAGCACCGACCACTTTCTAATAGGCTACGCATTCTATTCATTTTCTTGTTTCTCTGCTAGAATGTGTGATGAGGACAGGATTTCTGTCTGTTTTGTTCCCTGCTCTATTCCCATGCCTAAAATAAGCGCGGACCATTAGGCGTTCAGAAAGTAATTGTTGAATGACTAGTAGCCGAGGTATTAAAATAAATGAAAAATCCTTAAAAACATTAGCACGGTGACTAGCTCATGATTCAGAATCCACACATAGTTGTTCCCTTTCCCTCCTCCCCTTCTCCTGTGGTTAAGTGCTACCTGCTCAGCATGGACATCTTTTACGATCACAATATTTCTGGAAGGGATAACACATTAAGACTTGACATTGATCCACGAAGCAGATACTGCAGGGAAAAACTCTACATCAAGGGAAGTGGACTCTACATCAGGTCACACCCTGGACCAGCCAGGATCTCATGGTCCATCTGGTGGGAGGGAGACTCGAGGTGTCTGCAGGCAGGTCCCATACCGTCCGTGATTCCAGCCATGTGTGAATGAGACAGGCAAGTGGGACCTTGGTGGAGGGAGGCTCCCTCTCTCTTACCTGTTGGAATTGCCACCTTCTCGGACAGCTGGGCAGGTGAATCCTGGCACATCTGTTCCTTGACCTGTATACAGAAGGAAAAAGTTTTCCTTGCCCCTCTTGGGGTCCCTGGCTGGATCTGAGAATTAAACTGACAGAGAGAGTGTAGCAGGAGGAAAGCGTCCTTATTTGTGTGGTGTACGGGACCCTCCACAAGGAAACGGAGCCTGAAGGAACAGCTGGATCTGAGTATTGTGATGCAAGGTTTGCTGAGGGGAGGGCAGTAGTGGAGGAATGCGCTGAGTACGGGGACCGGAGAGGAGAGGGACCGGAGACAAGCGTAGTCCACTGGGGGAAGCTTAGCAAAGTCTGTCTGCTAGGACTCCTCTCGTTGTCTCTTTTCCTTTGGGGATAAGAGATACCTCCGGGTATGGGAAGGGCACCCCTCACGCGAGGGTTTTGTGACCTGTTTCAGGGGAGCAGTGTTGGCGAGCAGCAGGGTGGGGAAGTGGGAGGGCAGAGTGACACTCCTGCTCCTGCCATTTTCTCAGACTCCTTCAGCTGAAAATACCAGATACGCCAAGGTGCCGTGTTTTGGGGTAGTGTGTTCTGAACCGCATCACCTGCCACAGGGTTGGGGCACTGCTGGGTTACTCACTGAGTCGCCCACATTCATTTATTCAGTACGTATGTACCGAACTTTCACCAAAGAAGCTGAGTAAACAGAACAGACTCAGGCGCATGGCTCCCACGTCTGTAAGGGGGACAGACTTCAAACTTGAAAGTCTGTCCAGACCCAGGGCCACCTTTTGGTCAGATGTTCCTATCTCCCTTTGGGGTCTTTTCTTCTCAGTGCCCTGCTCGGGCCCCGCCCCCAGGAAGCAGGGGCCTCCTCCCTGCTCTCCTGTCTGCACCCTCCCTCCTTGCAGTGCAGGCCTGCTTTCCCACCACTCCCCAGATTGTTCCAGAAGCCACAGCCAGATAGAAGATTGTAGTCCCAGGCTCGCCAGAGGGCTAGTCACGGGGGGAAAAGTGGGCACAGCAGAAGATGCCTCTAATTCCCAAAGGAGAGGCTCACCTGTCCTGAATGGCAGATGCCAGAGTTGAGGGGGGGATGGCAGGTCAGAAGAGGAGGAGCCCACAGTGGTGGGGGACCCCCAGGGTGGATGGTGGTGGAGCAGGCAAAGGGGAGGTGGCTAGAGAGAGAGAGAAAAGAAGAGATTGAGGGGTAATCTGAGTGGGGGGACCTAGAGGGGAAATATCACTGGAGGTTTGGGGAGGGTGTGGTGTGTATGTACTGTGTGGGGACCCCTTGCATGGCTTCTGGAGAAGATGGCCACCTTGCATGCCTGGTGGAGATTCCATTAAATCTGAAGCCTTAGGAGTTTCTGTGTTTCTCTGACTGCGAGTCAGTCACAAGCACAGTTCCAGTCCCGCTCTCTCCAGGTTCTCAATCCTCAGCCGGGCTCTCAAGGCCTCTCGGAGAAGCACCTCTGCTTACCTTTCCAGCCTTGTTCCCTGCCACCCCACCTGAGCTTTTCCACGCGCCATGGGGTTCCACTCTCCCTGGGTAAGCCATGCTTTTCAGTCTCTCTCACTCCCATTCCAGGCTGTTCTCAGGAATCCCCAGACTCTCCAACAGTCTCATCCCTTCTTCCTATGTTCCCAAGCCTTGCGAGTCTTCACACCTCCGCCCAGAACTTTCTTCACCTCTTCCAAGAAATCTTTGCTGGCTACCAGAAAGCATCCTTTGTTCCTCTCCACACACCCTCAACCTCTCCTTGGACATCCTCCATCAATTTCCTTGTAGGCGGTCGTTATCTTCTCGGACACGGGTTAGCCGTTGTACCATCGAGATGGCAAACTCTTTGGCCCACCTTCCCAGGGAAAGTCCTGGCAAGTTTGCCCGTGGTAAGTGCTGGTAGTGAAGGCCATCAACATCCCAAATGTGCCTTTCCCCTTGGGTCTAGTCCCTGGAAACAACTCCAATGGCCTTGAAGAATTAATATTGCTGTCAGAGGGGCTGCCCTCCCAAAGGTCCCAATAGCTCTTGTTATATGCAAAGTGGAAAAGGTAAAGGACTGTTCTCGGCATTTCCTGCCTTTCAATTGAGTGAGGACAGACGGATGATTTATTGGGCATTTCCTAGCCTCTCCTTCACCATAGGAAACCAGCCTGAAAAAAAGGTGCAAATTTTAAAAAGATGTGAGGCTGTTTTGAGGGGGCGTGGGGAGAATTCCTGTGCACCATTAAAGTGAAAAAAGAGAACCTCTCCCAGCAGGAACCCTGATCCAGAGGCAGACTACCATAAATTCCCACCACCTTCTGAGGGCTCAAAGCCACTGGTGCTGATGCCGGGAGAGTCAGGCTGTGAAGTGTCTTCCTCGCTCCCCATTTCCAGATGATCCAGCTTGGGCTGAGGGGGGTAGAGGTGTGGCCTGAGCCATCAGCCATCACCACAGAGGAGCTGGGGCTGCGGGGGCCTTCACAACCTTTCAAGTGTTGGTTTCAGTTGGAAACACTTAAATATCTCCACCCCACCCCTTCCCCAGGGGAGAGAGCGCCAGGGAAAGCAGCCAAGACGGGGTGTGGGGGGTGTGGGGGGGTGATGGTGGCGACAGGGAGGGCTCAGCAGATGCGAAAGCCTGACCAGTGCTTCCCCACCACTCTGCTGTGGGAGCCATGCTGGTTTCCTGGGGCAGCTCCAACAAGGTACCACACTCCGGTGCTTAACTGGGTGGCTTAAAGTGACAGCCACGTGCTCTCTCACAGCCCGGGAGGCTGGAAGTCTGCATAGAGTTATCAGCAGGGCCCCGCTCCCAGAAGGCCCTAGGGGAGTCTCCTTCCTTGCCTCTTCCAGCTTCCGGTGGTTCCGGGCAGCCATGCTGATCTTTGGGGCTTGTAAACGTATCACGCCCATTTCCGCCTCCATCTTCCTGCGGCGGTCATCCCCCTGGGTCTGCAGCATCTCCCTGTGGATGTCTAAGTCTGTGGCCCTTCCTATAACGACACGAGTCATTGGCACAAGGGCCCACTCTACTCTGGCATGACCTTCTCTCAATTTCCAATTTAGTGTTCTGCAAAGACCCTAGTTCCAAATAAGGTCATAGTCACAGATAAGGATTTCAATATGCCTTCTTGGGATGCAATTCAACCCACAACAGGAGTCAAAAGTTTATTGCCTCACTGAGAAGCCAGTGTGTGTATCTGTGATTAGTATTTATATAATGTCATATATATATATATAGTTACCTATATATAACTATCATATAATGGGTTATTTGTAATATGTATACAAATATTTATAATGTATCATATATACATGATCATATATATTATGATACCATATATATGATACTATATAAATACATATGACACTGCATATGACATTATATAAACACAGACGGCAGGTATATGTGATTTGTATATGTGATGTATGACATAATAGAATATATGACACTAATAAATACATATATGACATTATATAAATACCAATCATAGGAGCAATTCTGAGTAATGCCCTAATTTTGTTAATCTAAAGACCACAGAGCCGCTCTTCATCTGTTTCCTGTGGTTTTCCCACCAGCGAGATGATGGGAAAGGTCTGTCTTCGCCCGGCCTGGACTCTGATGAGGATAGGAGCATGCTGGCTAGACAGAGGCACCGTGTGGCCGCCCAGGTGTCCAGGGCCACAGGGCAGGAGCTCTGCCAGCCAAGCAACATTCTCCCCTACCTTGTTTCAGAGGAGAAGACCCACACCCGGACACGTGACATGGCTTGCCCAGTTCCACGGGGGCACAAATCGGTGGACACTAGAAGTCGTGTCTGCACACACGCAGAGGCTCCCCGACTCACTCCACTTCCTTCTCCATCTCCTCTGTGCCCTGCTTTCCCAACTAATAGATTTTTCACTTGCATTACTTCCACAGAGCATGCCCAGATGTTATAGGTAGTCACAAAAAGAGCACTGTTTTCCCTGCAAATGAGCTGGGAAATTATTTTCATGGAGGTCTTATTACACGCCAAGTTTCAAGTCCTTTGTGTTCAGTTGTTCTGAGGTTGTTGGTGAGGTGGGGGAGGGAAACTCGTTCCTTTTTCAATTTT
The DNA here is from genome assembly GCF_964662115.1 of Mustela nivalis. Lineage (NCBI taxonomy): Eukaryota > Metazoa > Chordata > Mammalia > Carnivora > Mustelidae > Mustela > Mustela nivalis. The sequence continues at coordinate 32,814,501 of NC_139025.1, read as the reverse complement.
TTGAAGGACTTTAAAAAGAACTTTTTTTCTTTTCTTTTTTTTTTTTTTATTCTTTTTTCCCCAAACTCCAAACTGACTTGACTAAAAGCCTCATCTCATTTTCTGGACACAGTTGCCTGCCGGGGATGCCACTAACGAGCCTGGGGCTCAGGGTCCCTTGGGAGCTACCTCTCTCCTAGGCCTCTCTCAAAGTGGCCTTCAGAAGTCTTGAAATGGCTCTTAACCCTCCCACACTCCCCTGCCTCCCCTGTACTGGGTGGTCTACCTAGGGCTCCACCCTGCTTTCTCCTCTTTGCAAGGCTGCCTAACGTCCTTCTGAAAGCCCGAGGGTCTGATTCCCGCCATCCTGCCTGCTGGGATCCTCCAGCAGGAAACGGGCCAGATTCAGGAATGCCTTTCTAAATGGGGTTTCGGAGGCATTCTGCTTGGAACTTTGGCTGGAGACTTTTTGCTGGGGCCTTTGCCCATCTAGGACTTCTAAATAGACTGGCAGAGACGGCGCACAGCCTCCTACACCTTCCTCTGCCACTCCCCACTTCCTTTCACCCCAGTCTCCCCATCTGAGGACACCCATGCCTGTACCCAAGCACACTGTGAGCTCCTCACGTGGTGCCCACCCCAGAGCCTCGGAAGGACGAGAGGCAGAGTGCAGCACAGCACTTCCCACTTTCTGCTTGGCCACATCTGGCTCATGTTCAACACAACCCAATTCAGAGAAAGCCTCTGTGGTGGGCCTTAGACTTCGGGGAGCACCAGAAGCCCTTGGGGAGCTTGTGAAGGATGCCGATTTCCAGTCCCGATGCTGAAAATCTTACTGAGGTCTCCAGCAGAGCCAGAGAATGTGTGTCCTTGAAGCGCCTGGGAGACTCTGGTGCTGGTGGCAAGGGGCCACCCTTGGAGAAACGTGGATTAGTGCTTGGCCAGGCACCCTCACAGGGGCCTCAGCACCCCAAAGCATGCTCAGGACACTCAGCAGGGGTGACTAGGAAGAAGTAAAGACAGAAATGCAAGAGCACGACTGAAGTATAAACCGGGGAAGCGTAGGCTGGCACCTGGGGAGCTGGGTAGCGGCGGTGCAGTCCCAAGTGTGACCAGCTCAGGGACCAGCACGATAGGGTTCCACGGGGAAACACTGCTAGCCCCATGAGAGAAGAGACATTCCAATCTTCGGCCACCGGGGTCGGTGCTGGTAGAAACTTCTCCTGGATCTGGGGGTGCCATCAGCAAGCCAGACAAAGGAACAGCTCCTGAACACCGTAATTCTGAGGAGGCAGCACAGCACGGTGAGAGAAAATCCTGGCTTTGGAACCCTGCCTGGGTGATTGTCACCTGTCTGCTGTCTCAGGGTGAACTCGAGCGATCTGCGTCCTCTCTTTGTACCTTCTCCGGGAGAGGAGGACAACACTTCCCACCTCAGGGGGTTAGTGGAGAGTAGATGAGGTCACACGGGCCAAGCACTCAGCGGTCCTGGGAGCAGCCAAGGCTGGAGGAAGGCAGGTTGCTGTTTCTATTCTCGGTGAGTGTCCTTGTCTTTCTGTGCCCAGAAAGCTTTGAGGTCTCCCTTTTCCTCCTGCTAAAAGCCCCTGGCGCCCTGCAAGTCGTCTTTTGGAACAGGTGGCGGTGGTGTCTCCCTTCCTATCCCAGTGGCCGCATCTTGAGGGACATTAGCAGCCCCTTCCAGTCCTCCTGAAGGAACCGCTCCACAGATGGGGGCCAGACCTTTGCAACCAAAACCTCTGGTCTTGAATTCCAAACCTCTGCCTGACAAAGGCTGTGTGATCTACAAAGTGAGATAGGGAGTTCAAGGTTGGAATCAAAGGGTCCTAAACAGATGGAGAAAGGAAATGCACATATGCAGAAGCCCGCATAGCACCCAATTAATCCCCCTGTGCCTTCGCCCTGCTGCCTGGGGGGGCTTTTGTGCTGGTCTCAGCCTCTGAGCGCTCCCTACCTCGGTTTCCCCCTGCAGGTTGGAGCCAACACCCACAGGTGTGTTGTAAACACAGCCTAGCAAGCTAACTCCTTCTACGTGCTGTGCAATATTCAGAGCAATGCCAGTGTTGGCTCTCTGTTCTAATGACTCGCTGTGAAGACCTAAGCGATAATTGTTGCTATAGTTTATGAATAAAAAACATGAATTTAGCGGAGTAACTCATCATTCCTCACAAACTAGTCATTCCCTTGAACCCTCATCACCCGTGCATATCTAAAAGGTATCATGTTGGTGAAACCGGTGTGGTTTTGTACACGCATCGGGTGTATGGCACAGACAGCCCAAGGCGAGTGCTCCTCGTCCAAAGAAGTGAAGAAGGACCAAGCAAAACCTCTGCAAGACAGAGACTCAAGAACCTTCAGGCATCTTCCAGACAGAGAATGTTGCCTACACATGCAAACACTGGCCACGGCTCTCCACAAAGAAAGGCCCTACTCCTGCTAGTCCACGGAATGACTTGGGTCCTGCCAAGGTTCACAGTGGGGCACAGTGAGGGGGCCGGGAGAGCGACCTCCCTCACCCTGGCAGCAACCTGGCCGGTGGGAAGGCAGAGGCTGGGAGCAGAGCCACGGTGGGCCTTGTTGACTCTGTCAAGTTCAGAGAGGGCTTTCCATTTGACTTGGCAAAGGAGAAAAGTTCTTTATTTCCCCCAGCCACGGGCCTGCCGGCTCCAAGGCTGCGGGAGCAGGTTTGCCCTCCCTTCTCTGACTCCCACACCATGACTTGCAGAGGTCAGTGAAAAGCCCCATCCAGAACGGGCCAGGCTGGGTTCGCAATGCACCCCTTTCATGCCCAGAGCGTGCTTCTTCTTCCTTTCCAGCTCAGCTGGGCGAGCCTTCCCGGTGATACTCCCGAGCTGGCTGGCTGGCTGGCTGGCTGGCTTTTTTTCCCCCCTAAGTCCAGAGCCCAGTTATTTACCCAAAGAAAACAGGGAAGTGACAAGGTAACAGAGTACACATGTTGTGAAAATATGCAGGCTGAGGCTGAAGGAAAGAAAACATTCTTCCATAAGTAGCTGCCTTGTTAATTCATTTTCTTCTCCAGATTAGAACCAGCCATTTCTTGTGCCCTTGCACAAGCAAAAGCACCTTCTGTGGTTTCCTGACAGCTGCCTGCAAGGGGGGAGATTTGGCTCGAAAAAGAGGCCATCGGTCATGCTTCGGGGGAGGGCCGAGCCCAACATTCCCAGATTGCTCAAGTTCACTGCTCTCTTTCTAGATGGGAACGAAGAAGGGAGAGGTGGTGGGGAGAGGATTGTATCAATGCTGAGGTGTCACCTGATTTTCCATCAGAAATGACAGCTTGGTCATGAATAGTCCTTGGGACGTGCTCTCTTAGCTCCTCTGAAATGAGTTCCCAATCCCTGGCCAGCCTTGAGCAACAGCCACGGGCCGATTCTCGGCAATTAAAAATATTATTGGCCCTGATAGAGAGTTCTTGGGTACCCGCCCCCCCACACACACACACATACACACCCTTTTCATTATGTGCCAAAGATCACTTTCCCAAACCTGTTTCAGAACAGCTGCCCGTGTTCGAGAAGCAGGCTCTGGCCCTGCATACCCTGAGAGGACTGGGAAGGGGCTGGGGTTATTCATAGTATTTGTTCCACCGGGTGTTGGGGGAAAAAAATGGGATGATCTACATTTTGGGGGGAATTTGGGTCCTAATCAGTTTGGGGCTTGATTTTTCTCCACTGTGTCCTTGAAACCTCAGGGCCGGCAGAGAATGGTGGGAAAAGCCTGCAGAGAGGCGTGCTGGGGCCGGCATCCGTCTGGTGCAAATCTTCATGCTTCTCATTTTTTCCCCTCCTTAATGTACCCCGTCTCCCTTTCAGCCTGTGGGTGTTGGCCCATGGCTTGTCTGGGCTCCTTTCAGGAGCGGTCACGCCGCAGAGGTCTGGACGGCCCCTGTTAGCACTGTTGCGGCCCTGTCTGATAAGAGGAGACCTCTGGAACTTGGGGATCTATCCCAGCGTGGGAGAAAGAATGTGGCATGGTCAAGGAGGCCAGTCCAGGCCTGAGTGGGGGAGCTCTGGTTGGAGGAGCTTCCCACCCTTTATTTCCAGCCACAGAGTTCGTCAGCTTCCCACTGCCAGCACCCAGCAACCTTAACCTCAGGATGGGTGGAAATCCGACTGTCTCCCCACATGCCTCACCACCACCGCGTGGCACCTTCCCAAGAGCCCAGGAGGGGGCCGAACTTCAGGCTTGAAATGGTCTTGATTTTCAAACCAGGTTGAGGGGGAAGTGGGAAACGTTGAGATTGCAATGGATTATGGGACTTAGGATGGGGTTTTCCTCCAGGTGGTTGTCTCCTGTTGAGAGAGCCCGTGGCCTCGCCGGAAGGGACTCACAGAGCACTCGTGTTTAGGGCAGAGACTAGGAAAGCCCAGCCGTGCCCCCTAGTGAGTGTCCTTAACACAGGCCACCAGGTTCCCACTGGGAGGACACAGCCTCTCCCCACACTGGGCCAGGCTCCAGCCTGTGGCCATAGGTGAAAGACTATTTCCGATGATTGTTTTCAGATAGTCTACGTCCAGTGCCTGAAAACACAATAATGACAGGAAAAATCTACTCCCCCTCTCAACACAGGCAACACAAAGGTGGTCCCATCCTTCTCTATGGGAAGGTCAGAGGACCCTTTTCTCATTCCAGTCCTTGATGTGAGTCCAAGGGAAGCAGTGCCTTTGAACTCTGCCGCATCCACAGCGGGCCCAGCTGGGAAGGTGTGGATAGGGAGCCAGACAGGACATGCTGCCTTATCGGGGGTCCATTTCAGGTCCTCCCATGAGAACGAGGCTTCCTCCCGCCAAAGGTGATTTAGAGCCGTCTGTTGAACCATTCCAAAGAGACCAAGGAGGGCCCAGGGCAGAGGAGAACTGACTCTGTCAGAGCCAGCATGCCTGAGAGCAACCTCACTGTGTTCTAGTCCTAGAGTAGTCTCCCCTTTGAACGACGCCCTTCACCTTCTCACGTCTCCATTTCGGCCATCTTAAAAATGTCTCCAAGCATCAAGTAATGACGCAGGAATGACTGCCAAGCCCTCGGTGACAAAGAGCTGGTATGGAATGGATTCTGTTGGCATTCAGTTTTAAGAACCAGTTTCAGGGGCCCCTATGATTGTTGCTGGAAGGTTTTTCTCCGGGTTCTGGGTAAGACTCGCCCTCAAATTCAGCCTACTCTTCAGGCCTCTACCATCTGTTAGCAGAATCTGTGATTTGAACCATTAGAGGCTTTGCTTGGTCATCCCAACACAGGGTGCTCTGACAGATGGCCATCATGGGGTTTGAATTCTTCCAGGATGGGACCCACACAACTTTGGGAAAGACATCTCAGCCACTGTTGGAAAGTTTCCATCCTCAGGAAGTTCTTTCTTATATTAGATGGAATCTACCACCCTGTGACTTTGATCCATTGCCCAGTTTTACAATAATTCTCCAGAGCCGGCCAGCAGCTTCACCAGATTCCCATATCCAGACATATAAAGAAGGCTCACCTCTTCTACCCTTGACCCCCACTTCTCTCTACATCTCATGCCTGATCATTAGTATCTGGACAACATACTGGACAGACTGACTCTTGCTTTCTCCCCAGCGTGTTTTCGTGATGGGCTTAACATCTTCCTATCAGTAACATCTTCTAAGACATTGCTAAAAGGATGCTTTTTTAGGAGAATGTGTGGAAAGGAAGCAACTGCTCCCCTGTGTGCTTCCATCAGGTTATCCCCACACAGCTAAGGAGTGTAACCGCGATCTCTTCTTTCTCAGGGTGTTTGCTACTCCCATCCTTCCCCAGTACCACTTTGGCCATAAGTCACTCTTGTTGAGGGAGGCTATACCTACTTGCCTCCCTTGGGTATGCTGGCTAGAAAATTTAAGGACCACTTTTCTAGAACAAAGTAAGCTTACTCTCTTTTCTTGGTGCCAACCCCTACCTCCCATATTTCTCTGGGTTTTGTCACCCTTCTCTCCTGGCTGCTGCAGACTGCACATTTCCAGGACTCCCCTGACCCTCCAACTGATGAGAAACTAAGTTACATGCTTCTTATGAGAATAATTTAGCCCTGGAAAGGCAGGGGATTTTGTCTCTTTCTTTTGCCATTCTGTCCTCAGAGTTGATAGCTCTTTGTTGAATGACTGTCTGGTTCTTAAGATACAGAAAACCACATTTTCATCTCTTACATTCTGTACTAAAAATCCAAAGCATAAAAAAGGTGAACAATAAACAAGAAAGCCCATTGTCCACAGAACTGTCTTATTTATCATTCTTATTAGATATTAGGAAAACAACATGAAAGTCAGATTTTGAACAGCAGCAAAGTAAATAAGCAGCAAAGCCAGGCCAGCCCCTCAAGCTTGAGCATTCCTTGTCTCACATGCTGTCATGCCAGCTCCACTCATCATTGACCTTGATCCATTTGTAGAAAGGTCATGCTCATGGAGCACTGGAGGATCTTCCTCACGGCTGTCAGATCAACTGCCCTCTTCTGCAGCTCTGTCCGTGGACAGTCATGAGATCACAGCATACACCTCCAGAGCTTGGAGAAACTCCTGGCGCCTTGATAACTAGGAGAATGTTCTAGTCTCTCTTTGCTCTAAACACTCCTCAAACTCCACTTCTGTATCTACTATTTTCGTTCTATCACTTCCCGGAAACCTATAAGGTCAATGTTCTCCAAAATCAAGTCCCAACTTCTCTGCTTGGTTTTCAAGACTTCATTGTCTGCCCCACCCTATGGCTCCAGCCTAATTTCTCATTACTCTTCAATCCATACTCCCTCCCACCACCTATGGTCAGGCCATGTTGTTTGTTATCTTCCAATGGGCTTTGCTTAATCTTTTTCAATATACTTGTTCTTTGTTAATATCCCAAATAGACTCATTCTTTTCAGATTACTAAACAGACATTATTTTTTAGAGAAGATTTATGTTCACAGCATAACTGACAGAAAATAAAGAGATTTCCTATATACCCCCTGTCCCTACTACACAGGCACAGTCTCCTCCACTATCTACAGCCCCTGCCAAAGTGGTGCATTTCTTAGTCAATGAACCTACAGTGGCACATCATTAGCACCCAAAGTCCACAGCTTACCTTAGGATTCAGTCTTGTACATGCTATGAGTTGGGACAGATGTTCGATGACATGTATCTACCATTATAATATCATAGAAAAATAGTTTCACTGCCCTAAAAATACTCTGTGCTTTGCATGCTTTTTTTTTTTTATCATTATATTTTCTACCACATTCACCATGGACAGTGCAATTTCTTCACAAAGCCTTTCCCAATGAATATCATCCACACTGACCTCTCCTTTCCCAGGTCTCCAGCTGCACCCATAGACGGGGCCACTCTGGACTATGTCTTTATTGCATCTTTCCATATTCGCTCTGTCTCTATAACTAGAGTGTAGGTTGTTACTTCCATTCCCCCCTTAGCCTGGCCTATGGTGGGAGTGTCATAAGCAAAGCCACCGTATTTCATAGACTCGGGGGCCCTATTCACATTATATTCTATGTGAATGGGATCCCTGGGGTTATGCAATGCCAGAGCCCTGTTCACAAGTCCTTGGTGATTGGATAAAACCCAATCTAGAAACTGAACAAGAAACAATGATCCTTATCATGATTTAGTTCCCTTCTTTAGGTTATGGAGTAGCTACTATGCACTAACCACCGATACTGAAATGGAAAAAACAAACAAGCAGTGATACTGCACTCAGAGGAATGATAGTCTTAGGACAGAGTAAGTAAAGAGATCCCAATGTGAACATTGCTAAGAAATGAATGTATGTAAAGAACACAGCCCTCGATAACGTAGTTTGAAGACTGCAGGAATTTTCCAGGTAGGGGAGTGCAAGGACAGCACTCAGCATGAAGGAACAGTATTGGAAAAATCAAAGTCCAAGGCATATTTAAAGACTTGCAAGTGGTACGGTGCATTTCTTGATGATAAACTCAGAAGCCTGGTGGTGAGATGGCTACCTGTGGTCCCCAGGTAAACCCAAAGAGATTATTGGCAAAGCACGTCTGCATGCTCACTCTCAGTCACTGCTTCTGGAAACAGGAGTAAAAGAACAAAGCCCTATCCTGCTTAGCCATCTCTTGATCTTCTAAGGACTGGATAGGATAAGCCCAAAAGCCCCAGTGCATTTTTTCACTTACACTAGCCTGTGTTGCTTGGGACACAATGGGGTCTACCATTCAAACCATGGAGTTGGATCCTCCTGAGCCCTCACTGGACAGCCTCAGGAATGGGCAGCAGATCTCTACAGGCTTCCTTGGAAAGCCTTTCTTCTTTCTTCTTTCTCCTCCTCCTCCTTGTCCTCAGCCTTGTCCTTGTCCCAGTCCTCCTCCTCCTCTTCCTCCTTCTTCCTTCTCCTTTCTCTGCCTCTTCTTTCTCCTTTTCTGATATTTTGCATGTTAGAAGTTTGGTTGATCAGCTAAAAGCCAGTGTGGGCAGAAATAGAGCCGTTTCCACCATCTGTCTGGCTTCTCTCCCCAGCCGTGTTCCCAGGTGGTTGCCGTTAGCCGCCATGTTGGAGTGTGGACACGACTGGACTTCCACAATGCACGGCCCAGTCCCGGAGTGTGAAAAGGGGGTTGAGGTCTGGCTGGATGAAAGGGCTGAGGCCCAGTGTTGTGATTCTGGGCACCTCTGATTTCCCCTTTCTCTGTTTCTGCTCTGCATCCTCAGCAGCAATTTCTGAAGGCTTCTTGAGGTTGTCTTTGTTTCACCTGGGAAAGTCCCTGCAGGGAGAGCTAAGATCTCCCCAAGGAATGGGCTGGAGCCCTGACCTCTGTCACCTGAATTGTTTGGGCCAAGAAGCCCCCATAGGGGTTAGGAGGATGATCAATCGGCAACTTAAGGAGTGAAGACCTCTCTCTCCCTCTCCTCCCTCGGCTTATTGTGCTCAGAAGGGCAGTGGGGTCAGCGGCAGCAAACTGAAGGGCCAGACGAGCTGTGCCTTGAAAGGGGCTCGTTTTGTGTTTCAGTAATGAGCACTCTCTTTCTCCCCTTGGATGCACTCAGATTTCACGAGTTACAGGGAACCTGTCAACTGCTGTTTTCATTGTATGGGGTTCACAGGGAACTTGGGTATAGGGCAAGCTTGTTTCAAAGGAAGCAGGGAAAGAAAGTCCTGAATAGATGCATATGCAGATCAGAGCTCCAGTTGCTAGGGGACACCCCTGCCCGCCCAGAGGGCAAGACGCTGAACGCTGTGTTGATGTGGCTGCCTCCTTGGAGATGGAAATGCCACTAGAGAAAGGGCACAGCCAGCAGCAGACACTGCCGTGGGCTCTCAGGTTTGCCCCAGAGCCTGGCAGGACAGCAGCCTGAATCCCAGCAGCCTCTGCGACCCATGGGCTGTTCATTTGGGAGCCTCTCCCCCAGGAGCTGGGGCAATAGGCCAGGGAAGCCTGGAAAAGGAAAGAGGGCAGGTAGACAAGGGCTCTCTTTTAAAGGCCCCCAGACCTCTGTGCACAGAAGGCCACCAGGGGCCACAGTCAGGAACTGGAGCCTGATGTTAAAGACAGGTTTTCACCTTCTTTGTTTGTAATGGCCTCTGAGAACACTTGGCAATAACAGTCCTTTCCTGATGGGTTCATTTTGTAGCTGACAGACATTGTTTTTTTTCCCCCGTTTACCTAAAGTGGCCCAGAGTAACAGGACAAGCTGTGCCAGAGAGCGGGAAGAGTGAGCTTGCCCTGGTGGCCCCTGAGTCCCCATACCCAGGTTCCTCTGCCTTGTGGCTCCTTGTTTTGCATCCATTCTCCCACCCTGCGGAAACAGGGAGTAGCCAGAGGGCTGTCCTGCCTGGAGCAGAGCCCAGGGCAGGACCCGTGAGGGAGCTTGAGATTAGGAGAGGGCCCAGAATCAAGACTCTCTTCATGGGGCTCTGTGACTGTATGTAAGAAGATCCGGGATCAGGGGCACCTGGGCGGCACGGTCAATTCAGTGTCCGAGTCTTGGTTTCAGCTCAGGTCATGATTTCAGGGTCATCAGATCAAGCCCTGAGCTGGGGCTCTGCACTCAGCATGGGGTCTGCTCAGCATGGGGTCTGCTTGAAATTCTCTCTGCCTCTCCCTGTCCCTCCCCACAACCCCTCCTCCCTGGGTGTGTCCTCTCTTTCTCTTTCTCTCTCTCTCTCTTGCAAATTAATTAATTAATTAAAAAAAAAAAAGGAGAAGGTCTGGGATCAGGCAAGGGCCAGAGACATCTGGAAGAATTCATGGTAGGACCTAAAAGAAACCAAGGCAGGGTATTGAGAGAAAGCATGGACCTGTCATCAGGGAGTCTGAGTCTGGGGTCTGTGCCTAAGCAGGGAGGTGGGCCAGTGCCCCTGGCAACCTCCTGTGATCTTTTGACTCTTGTTTTCACCCCCATGGCCATTTGTACCACAGCTAAGCTTCTCCCTATGAAGGTTGCCAAGATCAATATGTAAGTCCTGAGCCCTGCCCTCAAAAAAGCTTCAGACCTAGTGAGAGGGTAACTTTTGTCTACAGGGAACTCTCATTCAAGACACTGTGGCCAGTGCCCCAAGGGAAGAAGCCCTGTGGGCTTTCAGAAGCCTTGCTCCAAATGCCTGGAGAGTCACACACACAAAATCTCTCACGACTTTTTGCTTGTGTTTGCTTTCCAGTTTGCAAAGCACTCACGTGTATGTTGTTTTTTCTCAACTTCACACCAACCACCGAAAGTACTTTGTAAGCCTGAAAGCTCTGTGCAAATAGAAGACATAAGAACGCTTTCAGGAGGAGCCTTGTGGGTGCCTGGGTGGCTCAGACAGTTAAGTGTCTACCTCCAGTTCAGGTCATGATCGCAGAGTCCTGGGATCAAGCCCCATGTCCTGCTCCCCACGCAGCAAGGAGCCTGCTTCTCCCTCTGCCCCTCCCACCACCTGTGCGTTCTCTCTTTCTCTCACTCTCAAAGAAATAAATAAAATCTTTTGAAAAAACTTTTAAAAATTAAGAAAAGAGGAGGAATCTTGAACACTGGCAGAGGCAAGAGGTAGGGAGAGTCAAGGAATGGTAAGCACAAGACAGGTAACATCATGCCCTAAGGCTAGAGAACCAGGCTGAGGGCCTGAGTCGACAGAGAGTTTGTGTGGTCACTGGGCTCCCTCCCTATTGCTGCTGGAACACATTGCCACAGACTTAATGGCTTAAATAACACAAATTCGTTACCTTACTGTGCCAGAGGTCAGGAGTGTGATATGGTGTCACCGGGCTGAGATTAGGGCACTGGCAGGGTGGCATTCCTCTCTGGAGGCCCTAGGGGAGAACCCACTTCCCTTGCCTTTTCTTCCTTTTAGAGGTCGCCCACATTCCTTGGCTCATGGCCCCTTCCTCCATCCGCAAAACCAGCAGTCCTGGGTTGAGTCCTCCGCACCTGTCATCACCCTGATTTCCTCTTCTGTTTCCCTCTATTTTTAAGGACCCTTGTGATTACATTGGACCCTCACAGACAATCCAGGACAATATGGCTTATTTTAAAGCCAGCCAATTAGCAACGTCAATTTGTCTTTGCCTCATAAGGTAACATACACAGGGTTTCCAGGAATTAGGACATGGGCATCCTGAAGGGGCCATTGTTCTGCCTACCGGGTTTGGTTAGTAGGTTCATTGTTGGTCAGTTAATAATTGTTTTTTTGGTTGGTTATTGGCTCACTGGTTTTGAAAGACAGCCCAGCTCAGGTCCTCAGTCAAGAGCCAGGTAATCAAGACTGTTAGAAGAAGAGCAAAATAAGAGTGAACAGTCCCTAATGGGAAGACGGGGCTGCTGGAGGCTGACACAGGAAGTGAACACTGATTTTATCTCACTGCCTAGCAGAATAAACCTATAAAGCACAATCCCAAGAACTAGAAAATAAGACATTCTGGAGTAGTTTGTTGGCCCACATAGCCTCTCAGACCCCAGTTCATAGCTAGTTTAAAGTCTGTACAGAAACATGGCCTCAAGACCTTGGTTTTTGTCCCATGTCCTGTGTCTAAGCTTTTGGCTGAGAATCAGGGATGTTTGTAGTCCATTTTTAAATGTCTGGTCAAACTTTCGAGATATTATCTCTAACCCAAATATACTAGTGGGTTCTGCGAAACGTCTGGTAGTCCCCTGGAGTCTCCCAATCCTATAATGGGTTTAATTTCCTCTCCCACATATCAGTACCAACCTGCCCCATGGAACCTGCCCAACTATCTCTCCGCTTCTCATCTTGTGAGCTAGACGGGGTCAGCAGCTGCCTTGCTTTCTATCTTGTTAGAAGCTACAGCTCGCTCTTCCCGAAGTCCATGAGGACTCTTGAAATAAGATGTAGGCATTGGTCCCTGGCTCCTGAGCTGTCCCTGCAACTGGGCAGTCCTTCAGTTGGACCTTTGGAGAGTCCCTTCTTTACGCTCTGTCTGAGACCCAGCTCCTTGTTTCCTGGTTTCTTGACCTGTGCTCCTGATTCCAGTTAGCCACTAAGATAACTCCTGGGGTACCCCTCCCCCCAACTGCCCAGCTACAGACTAGCACCGGGACTCTCGAGCTGGGCTGTCCACCCATTCTTGACTGCTGCTTCTCCTGACCTCCCAGTGAGTCCTGGGTTCCATGACTGACTTTCCTCCTGTTGGTGACTTCAATCTCAATACCCCTTTGCCCCTGTAGAACCTGCCTTCCTATGTCCAAACTGCTCATGTTCCACCAACAGCATCAGCAGCAGTGTAATAATGTCTAATGTTTGAGCTCTTACTACATGTCAGGCACTGTGTATGCATTATTTCATTTCACCCTTATAGCAACCCTAGGAAGGACCCTATGAAGAATGAGTACTACTAGTCCATTCTACAGGTGAAGAGACAGAAGCACAGAGATTAAGTAGCTCATTCACTTATAGGTCATATGTGGAGTCAGGATTCAAATCTATCTATGGGGTACCAGCAGCTAGGGTAATCCGAGGACATCAGCTCATGTCCCCCTCTGCTCAGAATCCTCCAGTGGCTCCCATCTTATTTAGTAAAAGACAGAGGCTCCCAGTGGCCTAGAGGCCCACATGACTGAGCCCTGTCCCTTCTCAGCCCTTACCTCCTCTGTCTCTCCATCTTTCTCTCCTCCTCTCCAGCCACACTGGACTCCTTGATGTTCCTCAGGAAAGTCAGGTTCCTGCCTGACTCAAGTGCCTGTGTACCTGCTAGTCCTTCTCCCTGATTGCACCCCCCCAACCCTGAATCTTGGCTTATTCCCTTCTCAAGGAGGTCTTTACTGACATTCTACATAAAGACACAAAACACCCTAACTTTGCTGGAACTTCTACCTAAAGATTCCCTATCCCCCTTACCTGACTGATTTTTCTCCATAAAATTATCACCAAATAATCCATGAGCTGTGTCTCTGTTGTTTATTACCTGTCATTATTACCTGTCATTCCCCCTGGGACCAAAGCTGCAGCATGTACTCGTTGAATGGATATATGAATCCCCCAAACTCCCCTCAGAAACCTGATTTTTTTTTTTTAAGATTTTATTCACTTATTTGACAAAGAGAGATGGAGAGAGAAAGAGCACACAAGCAGGAGGAGCAGCAGAGGAAGAGGGAGAAGCAGGCTCTCTGCTGGGCAGGGAGCTCAACGCAGGGCTCTATCGCAGGACCCTGGGATCATGACCTGAGCCGAAAGCAGACACAACCGACTGAGCCATGCAGGGGCCCCAGAAACCTAATGTTCTAAGGAGCCTCCAGACACTGTCCAGATCCCAGGTCTCAACCTATGCCTGTTCTGGGGCCACCAGGTGGAAGACCTTGCATTCAGCTGGCCGATGAAGACAGCTTTGCCCCGGTGCCCAGTTCCTTCCATGTATCCTGGCAAACAAGAACATGCAGCACATATTTCAGGGATCTATCTTTCGACCATCTATCTAGCTATCTCTCTATTTATTTATTTATGCTCACTTACCTGTTGAAGGGAATCCAAATCTTTTCTCTCCACTCTCCCCCTGACTCTAGCAAGCCAGGGATGGCCAGCAACTACCTCTTCACTAACAACACTAACAACACTGCTGGCCACCTGGGTTGAATGCTTGGCCCTCAAAACCATGTCTGACATACTGAACATTATTTAAAGTGATAGAACTGAGAAACCATTGTTGATTTCTCCTAAAAGATGGCTCCTATCCTCCCATCCAGTACTTCAGCAGCATGTGGAGATATGCTCTGAGGGCTTCCAGAGTGAGACAGGAGCACCCGGTCCCCCATGTCGAAACCACCAGACCTGCCTAATGGTCAGTGGACCTTGGACTGGTGAAACAGAAATGTGTTACTGAAACAGTGCTGTGGTTTGAGATCCCCACAGTACCAGGTTCTGGACATAGTTCTCCTATTACTGTTCTCCAACAGACAGTTATTTATTTATTTATTTATTTATCTATTTATTTATTTATTTTTCACGGCTAAGGGCAAGGCTGCACCTATGGTGACCTCGTTAGTCAATTCCAGAGGTCCTCAAAGAGGGGTGAAAGCCTGACATTTTAGCCAGGGTTTTCATCTTAAGCTGCCGAGTATGAGGGAACTGGGAAAATAGGCCAAGGGGTTAAAGGGACCTTAGGGTGAGGGAAGTCTTATTCAAACCCACTCTGAGGTTAGATAACAGGAATATGTGTCTTTGATTGATTTTCTCATTGTCTTAATAAGCTGTTAACTAAAGGCACTTGGGTGGCTCAGTCAGTTAAGTGTCTAACTCTTGATTTCAGCTCAGGTCTCAATCTCAGGATCATGAGTTCAAATCCCACGTTGGGCTCCACACTGGGCATAGAGACTATTTAAAAAAAAAAAGTCTTTAACTAAAAAGACCTTAGCTTCCAAGAAGCTTCTCAAGAATGACTATTTCCTTAATAGGAGACCATGAGAATGGGCTTAGAGAACAAGTGATACCATTTATTGAGCATCTCCTTTGAGCCAGAAATTGGGGCACACTCTTCCAATGTCTTGCCTTACTGCTTAGCCAGGAATAGTCTATCAAAATTACTGAATCAGGAACTCTATGAGGGTGTGTTCATTTGTCCCCAATTGGAAAATTAAGGAATTGAGACTCTGAGAAGTCACTTGACTTGCCCAAGTTCATATAGCTTCTAAATAATGAGGCCAGAATCCGAACTTAGGTCTGTCTGACTCCAAAACTTATACAATGAGCTCTCTCTGATGTCTCTCTGGAGGTCCCTGGACTGCATTTTTCCCCCAGACTGAAAATCTACAAAGGTTTGGGGTCCAGCAGATTTGGAATGAAATGAACTCAGTGGGTGCTTCTTTGTGTTTGGGACCACACTTAGTAAGTTGAAATTGAACACCGAATCTTGCCTACTCGATTCCAGAACACATTATGTCCCTTTTCCTATGACCTCCCCCACTACACACATACACACACCCTTGTTGAGCTGGGACTATCCCAAAGAGGAAGGCTACGCAACTGCCAGAGCCCTCTGCCCTGTTCATTCTAGAAACAACCAGCCACCCTACAACTGGGTTGTTTGCCCACCAGGCAGCAAATTTCATCTCTTGTGGGTCTCTAGGCTTTGGAGAATGAGATATCAGGAACTTTGCAGGAAGGCTGAGGATGCATGAAGCTTAAAGCCCTTGTTCTTTTGGCATCATTTCCATGGTGTCAGGCAATGAGGAATGAGTCTTACTTTCTAGATAGAGACACTAAAGCAGCGAGCATGACTAGTGCTGAGAGATGCAGGGGACATTCTTGGAGAAGGGATTGGGCCTCAGTACTTTAGAGCTTCTGGGTAGGAGCTTCTCATTGCCTCTTAACAATTAGATCAGTATTACTCCCCTCAACTCTGTTGTTGGATTGACTGTGTTGGAGGTGAGATCAGGACCTTGCTTTGAGGCATGGGCATGATGGAAGGCTGGTAAGGGTCAGAGGTGGGCCGGGGCTGGGTTAGCTAACTCTTGACTCAGAATCCACGCTCTTTGCTAAGCCGACCACTGCCTTGGTTCAACAGATCTCAGCGTGTGTATATTTCAAAAGCAAGAGAAAGCATTTAATTTTCTTTCTTTCTTTTTTTAAGATTTTATTTATTTATTTGACAGACAGAGATCACAAGTAGGCAGAGAGGCAGGCAGAGAGAGAGGAGGAAGCAGGCTCCCTGCTGAGCAGAGAGCCCGATGCGGGGCTCGATCCCAGGACCCTTGAGATTATGACCTGAGCTGAAGGCAGAGGCTTTAACCCACTGAGCCACCCAGGCATCCCCTTAATTTTCTTTTATTTAGAAAAAGTTCAGATAAAGGAGGAGTAAACAGGACCATTCTGTTTGTGGTTTGCTGAGATTTAGTGGAAAGCAAGCTTAGAGAACAACACCTATATCAGAACGCAAGAGACCAATGCCCTCTCCAAAAACTTGTATAACCAGAAGGAGCTTAAAAGTTGACAGGGAGTTCTGGAAAGGGAAGCTGATTTTCCAGTTTGCTTCCAAGTCTTCTCAGGCCTTGACCTTTTGCTTAAAACCCAGAGAACTGACCTGATCTCCATGATGACCGTAACTCAAGAGGAGGCACCACAGGGCAGGGAGAGAGGGGGACAATGCCAGGTTTGTATGGTCTGAGCTCATGGGAACAGAAGGAAATAGCTGCCCCTCCACAGGATCACTAGAGCCAAGCCACTGGGCCTTTCTTGTCCTATGGCCTTGTGCATGTTTTTTTTTTTCTTTTTCAAGATTTTATTTAAATTCCGGTTAGTTAACATACAGTGTAATGTCAGCTTCAGGTATAGAATTCAATAACTCATCACTCATACCCAACACCCAGGGCTCATCACAGCAAGTGCCCTCCTTAATCCCATTCACCCATGATTTTAATCATTTTAAAAACGAAGGCCCAGCCTCAAAAAGGGATAACCAAGAACAAATCTTCACTCTTTTTTATCTAGAGGCTTCCACAGCGAAATGTAGAAGTATTATTCTAATGACTGTACTCCTTGTTCCTCTGGGTTTTACTGAAAATGAAAAAACAATCTAATCCTGGGCTGGTCATTGCCATGGGGTTCTGCATCCCAGACCATAAGCCAGGATTCCTACCTTTTACCCTCACACCTTCCTCACGCCTCACCCGGATCCCACTCTGCAGGCTCTGCCTTCCCAGACCTGGTCTTAGCCTTCCAGCCACCAGCCAGTCAACCTGTGGTGATTCTGCTCTAAGCCTCCGTTTCTTCTCAAAATGAAAGAGTGAGGCTGGTCCCAGGGTGTCTTTCCAGTCCTCTCCCTAAAAAGAATGGGTTGGATGGTACCTCCCTAGTGTCTCACAGCTGAGGTCAGCCTATTTGCTACTACAGTGACCAGGGCAGTCCATCCGCCCCACCTTCCCGGGACTGGGCTTTGAACTCTGCTGCTTTGCCTTCCTCCCTTTCTTGTCACACTTGGGGATAAGAATGTGTTCTTACTGAAAGTCACGTTCTTCCAAGGTATGTTTCTCTCAGTAAGGGAGTTGCTCCCCACGTCATAAAAATAAATGTCCTACCTTGAAGGTAAAACTTCAGTAGAGGTCTTTCTAAAAACTGGATTCATGTCTTAGAGGGTCAGTGTGCTGTCTCTGCTTTTTGTGAAATGTATCCTCCCGTCTCTGTCTGAATAGGCCTGGATATAGACACAGTGTCCTAAAATCACGAGTGAGCGTTAAAATACTAACAGCTACGTTTCTAGATCACTGGGCATTGATTGAGCTCCATATTGATAGTGTGCTCAGCTCCTTGTTTTTTTCCAAGGCTTTATTTATTTGTTTGTGATAGAGAAAGCACAAGAAGGGGAGCAGCAGGCAGAGGCAGAGGGAGAAGCAGACTCCCCACTGAGCAAGGGGCCCCATGTGGGACTTGATCCTAGGACCCTGGGATTGTGACCTGAGCTGAAGGCAGATGCTTAACCGACTGAGCCACCCAGGTGTCCCACTCAATTCCTTACGGATAGCATGGTTTAGTAGCTTGCCCAAGTTGAGCCCACATCAGCCTGTCTGCAGAGCCCACTCTCTGAGGCACTGCTCTGAGAGGTTCTTGTCTGCCTTCTCCCATCTCATCTACCTAGACCCTTCCCTGTAGCACCCACCTGCCCAAGTATAGCCAGCCTCTTGGAACCCACTTTATGGGGCACTGTCTGGCCCACCGCTCTGGTTCACAGAGCCCCAGCACACCACCGTCTCCAACCAAAATCTCCCATCTATGTAGCCCGGCTTCCATGCTCTCATAGCGGCTCCCACTGTGCGTGTCTCTAGTCTCCTGGCCTGCTTCGCTAGGTAGAAACTTGGTTATAGGGGAACCGAGTTCTGCCCGTCTCCCTGAATACCTCTTCTGGGTCCAACAGAACAGGCCTGCAACCCACCTTATAACCATCACTCACTCCTAAGCCTATTCTTGAGTTGGAAAACCTGAACCCAGAAAAGAACCAGCCATTGCCGTGGGTGACCTGATTGGCCACAGAACGCTGAGCATGGCTCTTCAGCATTGCTGGTAAATTGCAGAGAAGGAGCTCAGGGCTCCACCTTCAGTCCTCTCCCCCTTTCTGTCTTCATTCGCTCCTCATGATTTCATCCTCTCACAGCTTGATATGACATCTACCTGCTGACAGCTTGCAAACTGAATCTCTGGCCTGCACCTCTCCCCTAAATTCCAGCAGCAGAGTCAAATGCCCACTTGACACCACCACTGGGATAGCTACTGGGCATGTTCAGACGAGCGGATCCAGAATCAAACTCCTGATTCACTTCCCCCAACAAGCCCCTCTCTCAACCTCCCCATATCTGTAAAGGGTAATTCCATCCTTCCACTGCTCAGGCCAAAAGTCTCAAAATCATCCTTGCCTTCTCTGGGGATTTCACACCCCACACCGAACCCATTAACAAATCCTGTTGGCAGTTTCTTCTAAATAAGTCCAGAAGCCAACAACCTCTTACCACCTTGACTGCTGCTTCATTGGTCAAAGTTACCATCATCTCTTCCCTGGATTATTGTAACTCAGAGGGAAGGTTGGGTGTGCCTGCTGCTTTGTAGGACTTCAAGCTGGCTCATTTCCATCAGGCAAACTCCTGAAAAACACACTGACCTTCCTGATTCTGTGATGTGTGTTTGGCATCAAACATGTTGCTGCCCACAGGGCAGAATGTGGCTATAGCTGTTAGATCTCATTGTTAATTGTGGTGAAAGCAACTTAAGCAAAAAATGAGTAAAGTAATTTCCCTCCGCAGATGGTGTGACATGGCAGCCTTCACAGAGATTTTCGTAACCTACTGGCTCACCTCATGCAAGACGTGCTACACAGTTTGTTAAAAATAAACAAACAGAGCTTCATATTCAAGTCCCAGGTCCTGAATGTTTTTTGATAATCTCTTTCCTCAAAAAAATATATTACTTCGTAGGGAAAAGACCTTGAAGTGTCTTCTTCCAAGACCAAGTTGGGAAGAGTAGGTCACAGGATTGTGAAAACCAAA
The DNA here is from genome assembly GCF_964662115.1 of Mustela nivalis. Lineage (NCBI taxonomy): Eukaryota > Metazoa > Chordata > Mammalia > Carnivora > Mustelidae > Mustela > Mustela nivalis. Next base: position 32,795,062 of record NC_139025.1, on the reverse strand, counting down.
ATTCACAAAGTCGTTCAGGAAAGTGGTCTGGATTTGCGCACTGTGTCACAATCCATGTGCCGTCCCAGATTCAGGGGTGACAAGAGACAGGAGGAGAGGAGCGTGTACTTGAGGGATATCTAATGGGTTTGTGTTCGGTCCTCCCTAGCTTTTGGACGTAGTGAGGTATTCAGTGATCTGGGTCGTAGGCTTGGTTTCCCTCCGGCGAGACCACCACCAATTTCCCCTTGCATGAGTAGCCTTCCTCAACCTTGAGAATTCAAGTCTAAGATCAAGTCACTTCAGAGCCTCCCATGTGAGGAACGAGCCCCGGCCTTCTGTTTCAAGACCTTTGTCCAGCTGCTTCCAAATCACCAAGCTCCCCTCTTTGCCCCTCTGTGGTTACCACCCACGGAGATGTAGGCAGAGGGGGCTGGGGGAGGGACCTCTTAACTTAGCACTTGAGCTTCTCAGACAAAGAACCAAGGCAGCTCAGAGATTTCTTTTATTCCTGGAGTACAAGGACTTAAGCAGGTCCACTAGATCAAAGGCATAGCACTGCCCGGCCTTCTCTTTGACAGAGTCCTGGGAGCCAGACTATAGCTTTGTGTTTGAGGGTAGCATTGCCGGATTTTGCAAATAAAAATAGAGAACATCGTTTCAGTTTGAATTTCAGATAAACAGTGATATGTGTGTGTGTGTGTGTGTGTGTGTGTGTGTATACATATACTAAATACATGTATATATTTAGTGTAAATATGGCCCATAAAATATTTGGGACATACTTATGCTCAGAAATTATTCCTTGTTTGTCCGAAATCCCAATTGCACTGGGTTTTCTGTATCTTATCTAGCAATCTATTTGCATGATATCTCAACACACCAGTAACTCCCAAATCAGCCTAGATAGAACTGGGCTTGCTGTGTGTCACACAACTTCTGACCCCGACTTCTGGTCCCCGCAGACATCCTTTCTGATCGGGCTGGCCAAACAGGAGAGAAAATGCAAGGGAGCAAATGCTCCTGGCTGCTAAATGTGGCCCATGCCCCCACTGGCAAGGGCCCAGGGATCCACAAAGGGCCTTTTCCAGACCATCTCCCCAGGAAGAGGAGGTGGAAGAGAACTGGGAGTGGGTGGCGGCAGGGACTGGAGACTGGGGAGAGGGAAAGTGTTCAACAGGGCAAGCGTGGAGCCTTGAGGGGAAGCTTTTGAAAGAAAGGTGCCATCTCAGGAGGCACTGATTTCCTGTAGAGCAGTCATTTGAGCTACCCTTTCAGAGGCCTCTGCTCGCTACCTCTATCCCAGGACACGGTGGGGCCCGGTCTCCAGGATCCTCTCATTTCATTTCCCTTTTCAATTTACCTCCTCTTCTTCCTTAGTCTCAGTCTTCTGGAAGATGGTGGACATGGACACTTTATGGGCAATTCTGGACATGGCAGAAGCTATGTCAGGGAGGCCCCACCACTTGGCACCACATCTTCACATCCTGCTCATAGACCAGCTATGATCTGGGTAGAGTGTACTGACCTACACTACATTTGTCTCAGAGGCTTCCAACCCCATCTCTGCCTTGTTCTATCCATGTGACCTTGGAATACTTAGCACTCTGCCCCGCAGTTCGCTCATCTGCAGATGAGAATTCTTGTCAGGATGCAGTGAGTTGATGTGTGGGAAGCACTTAGAACCGTGACCAGTGTAGAGAAGACACTATTACCAATGTGGGTGGTTTTCTGCCCCTGTAGCTCCACTGAACAACTCCCTCAATCACCCCAGGGACTTTGTTCTTAGTTCTCATCCTCTTGAGCCCTCTGCTGTCCCTGACACACACCTTCCACCGTCTTCTGTCATGGCATCTGTGAAGCCGTGCCTTCCCTCACGGTTTCCACGATGCTTTGCTCTTCCACCTTCCTTCCCTCCCTCTTTGACATCTCTGCTTCCATCTCATCGTCATTTGTCTCTCTTGATCCCTTCCAATCAGGCCCATTTCCTCAAGGTTCTTTCTGGGCATGACTCTGTTCTCATCTCCATATCATTTCCCTTGGAGATCTCAAGTCACGGATGGGAATGCCAAGAAGATCTAGCCTTGGGTATGCTCAGACTATTCCTACAAGGGAAACAAGTAACTGTGTCTCCGTGGTCATCTCTGGAAAAGGGCAACTGGGCCCAGAAGCTTCTACCCTTCTGGAAGATGTGTGATCTTTGCCATGAGCATAAATTACTTCTAGATGAGTAGTTGCAATGACAGTGTGGTTTTGAAGGAGAAGGGATGGGTCACTTCTGACCAGGACCTTCTTTGTCAAGCAGTCTGCCTCTAGGATGGGGTGGGGAAGGTTTTCAGAGTATAAGAGTTGGGGCAAAGGCATGGAATTGAGACCTGGAAGTGACTGAAAGGCTTTGGCACTTATAAAGAAACTTTAGGCTTCACTGGTAGAGGCAGAGGAAGTGGGTTGAGAGCAGGTATTTTGGCAAGCCAAGGAGATCTTGCAGATTCCCTCAGAATCACACAGGACCCCACCCTGCCTTCCTGTGAGCAAGCCCTGCCTGCCCACACTGGACCCCGAGTTTCATGGGCTGATCAAAGCCAAAGAAACACATTTGGGAGCGTATAGGGCCCTCTGCAGGCCTCGACTCTGGGCCGCCATGTTGCTGGAACCAGTTGCAGGGTGGGGTGATTTGCCAAGGTCTTGGGTCCACTGGGTTTGCCCATCATGTGTGCCTGAGGCACCTGTAGGCTTATCAGAAGGGCATGAGCTCTTCAGAGACCAGGTGACCATTAGCATCATATAAGTCAGAGGACAGGCTGTAAAATGGGTTAGGTTAGGAAATGTAGACTCCCCTCACTTTGGAGGTCCAGGTAAGAATACAGTGGAAGCCAGCTTCTGTATGTCTAAGTATATGAAAGTTGTAAATAAAGCTAATAAACTATTAAATAGAATATGTTGCCTTCTCATAAGTTGACAAGTATACCTTCATGGCATTCTGAAGGTGAAATTTGAATTTAGTTGGTGGATTCCTTGGAGTTTCATACTGGAGTATAGTGGCCTAAGGAGAACCAGCCCTGGGCTGGCTTCATTCCTTGACTCCACTGGCGCTAGGATGCACCTTGAGCATACACACATGACACCCAGCCCATCTATCCCAGCTCCACATCCACATCCACCCCAAAGCCACCCCTTAGTCATCCCGCTGAGGTCCACAGGTGTGCACACCAGTGGCGGTCCGCTCTGGCTGGTAGAACAGACTTAGATTTGAGTCCCACCCTGGCATTAGGATTAAGCTTGGGGAACAGGGAAGGGGACATGAGCATCGCCGTACCTGAAGCAAGGTCCAGCAGCAGAACATGGGTGACTCTTGGGAAAATGGCCCTCGAACCCATGAACATGTGTGAACACCTGGCCCATGGCTGCTGGGCCATAGCTGGAGGAGGGCCAGAGCCACTCCCTGATGTGTGGGCCACTCTTATCACTAGGCTGAGGCCAGGGCCTAGTGGGAGTGAGAGAAGCCAGTGAATACTAGAAGGAAGAGCCCCATAGGTTTCCTAGAAGAGTCCTCAGGATGCCCAGCATCTCCCTGTCCCAGGCTGGGCCTCTTGCCCAACACCTCGTGCCTCGGGGTCATTCAGGTATCATGGTCTCACACTCCTGACACAGTAGGGAGTTTGTTTCCCTCCTCTCACACTCGCTGACTTTAATCCCTGCCCGCCTATGCCACTTGGCTGGCCTCCTCGGCAGAAAGGTGACAAAAAAACTCTCTCTGAGGAGTCAGATCCCTCAGCCAGACCCTGAAGCCTCCTTGAGGCCACAGGAGCCAGTGGCCTAGGGCTCTGACCTCTACTTACCAACCTGGTTTCCTCTTACCTCTCCCTGCTGCATGTTGATGGGAGTCACTCAAGGCAGGTCCACTGATCTCCAGAGAACCAGGAGAGCCTCTGTCTCTCCTACACTCACAGTCCTCCCCCATGGCGAGGGCCAGTCCTCTTACTGACCTTACCTTCCCGTGTTTCCCAGCACCTACCTTGACTCCACCTACCGCACCTCCTCCCCCAAGCTCCTCCCCCTGCTCCCAAAATCTGCTCAACTTGCTCCTTATTTCTGTCCCAATCCCTTTCATCCTTCAAGAGACACTTGAAGCTCCCCCCCCCGCATGAAAGGTTCCCAGTACCTTCCATTAATCCTTCCCCCAGCTTTCTCACCTGTATTATTTACCACCTGGACCCCACGCTTAGTCACATGAATTATGTTCATGGTAGTCTTTGATAACATATGACATTTTTTTTTCTTTTCAAAGTTTTTTTTTTTTTTTAAGATTTTATTTATTTATTTGACAGACAGAGATCACAAGCAGGCAGAGAGGCAGGCAGAGAGAGAGGGAAGCAGGCTCCCTGCTGAGCAGAGAGCCCAATGCTGGGCTCTATCCCAGAACCTTGGGATCATGACCTGGGCCGAAAGCAGAGGCTTTAACCCACTGAGCCACCCAGGCGCCCCAACATACGACATTATTATTCTTTGCTTGTTATATAAAGATCACGGGACTGGAAGAGGTCTTAAAGACCACCCAGTCCAAGCCTCTTTTTTTTTAAAGGTAAAACCAAGAGAGAGAAAGGTTTTATAACATAGCCAGGCTGAACCTGCAAGAATCACATTCAGCCCTCTTGACCCAATCTGGCACTTCCCCACGAACCCCCGCTGCCTCTCCACACGGAAGTCTCTGTCACTCAAAGGATGGGATAGTCATGAAAGACGATCACGTGATACACTCATGGAATGGGAAACGGTGCCTCCCTGTTGACTGGCAGGACAGAGTCAGAGCTGCAGCCCACTTCTGTATACCTTCTGTTTTTCAAGTTCTTTGCTCTCCGCTTTAATAACCACCCAGAAAGGAGTGATTATCAGAGATCACCCAGATTTTCTCAGGCCAGCCCAAATTCCCTCCTGTCTCCCTTTTTCTCCAGAGAGAACAAGACCAATTCCTGCTCTGCCATGGCCAGGGGGCTGGCTCCTCCTGCTACCAATCCCCATAATCCCTTGCATTTTCACTTTGGAAGCCCTGATTCTCATCTTAACAAGTGTCGCTTCTGACATTCCCAGGGACTGACAAGAAGCCGGTAGGCCACAGCAGGAAGGGGCTGAGTAAGCAGCCAAGCAGTAACAAAGTGGAGGGTCTCGGCTGGAGCATGCAAGAAACAGACTGGGGACAGAAGAGCAGGTAGTGGCCCAGGGACCTGCCCAAAATAAGGCCCCTAAACTCCAAGTAAATTCCCCAACTCAAAAACCAGCCAGAATAGGGCAGAGCAAACATTTTTTTCTTTTCCCCCTCCTGCTCTGGCTACCCTGCTCCCTGCAAGGAAGAAAACTAGAATAATGAGGCACGTTGGAGACTGTCACCCGAGCAGCTCCGGAAGGACGTGGGCAGACGCCTGGCTGGGCGGCTGACTTTCTCTGTTTCTGGTTGAGATTTTATAAATATTCGGGGAGTTTGATCTGAGGCCGGTGGTGGGGAGGCGAGGGGAGCGGCAGAGGGGAAGATAACTCAGCCCATGGGGGTTCTGGGACCTCGCCCAGGCCTGCTTTTCATTAGCGTCACCAAGGCAACCGCTCATCCGCAGCAGACCCCATCCCGCCACGTTAGGCTTTTCCTTTAAGAGTGAATCTGCTGCAATCAGTCCCCCTCCAAACCCCCACCCCTGCACCCCATCACCTCCTAGCCTGGGGAATGGCAGATCATTAAGGAGGAAAAAAGCTGCGATCCGGACTCTCTAAGGCTGGTGAGGAGGGATAGAGCCACCGTTGTCCCATTCCAAAGGCTGCCATTGGCGCAGACTGTTGGGGTTTTGGTGCTAAGAAACCCCTGGTAACCAGACCGTAGCAGCATCCGCTTCCAGCCCTTCCTCTGTTTCCCTGGCTGACCTGACCTTTCCCCTCCACATACACCTTTATTCTTGACCAAGGCAAACATTTGCAGAGTTTCCAAGGAACGACCTCACCAGTCGTCATGCTGATACGTTCCAGATGCCCACCGGTGCATAAGCCCGTGTGGGTCTTTGGTCCCCCCCCACAACCCCACGCCCACATGTACAGTGGATCCTGAAAGGGCGGTGTCAGGGGAGGAGGCAGCTGACCAGAGGAGACGGGGAGACCCATGTCTGTGAGGCATGATTGGGCCACCAGGGAGGGGCTATGGGCCCAGAGCTGGTAACCATCCCCCCACCCCACACGCTTGCAATGCAGACACTCCCCCTTCTTGGCACAGACTCCATGGAACTCCAGAGATCTGTTTAAAAATCCAATCCCCTGACTCCGATCTCCACGGGGCCACAGCCAGGGAATCCCGGCCTCCGCTGCGAGCAAAGCTAGCTGGGCACCTGTGCTAGGAGGCCCTCAGTGGGCTCTGCTGAAAGACAGGAAAGGAGTGCTGTCAGGGGGCTGGCTGCGGGGGCCGGGTTCCTGGGTTGTCTTTCTAGCCTGTATTTGTGCTCCTGGGCAAACCTGAGCCAGAGCCTCTCCGGGCCCCTCCTTTCTGTGGAATGCAGGTCACTCCAGCCTTCCTGAGAGATTCGTGCTCAGAGCCCTGGAGCCAGCCCCAAGGGCTGCAACTGAGAAGCCACAGAAGACCCCTCCCCCAGCTGCCAATGGAGCAGAACGGGGACCCCAAGGCATCTGGGCTCAGGAAAAAAGCAGCTTCTGCCTTCTTGTTCTTTTGTGCCTTTTCCCACCAAGATCAGCCCTGGAGAAGCAAACCCGAGTTCCTCTGCTGGTTTGAACAGGAAATTCCTGTCAGCTCGTGGGAGAGGCCAACTGGGGGAGATTTCATCACATAGTTTCCCCCCCTCCCCGAGATACAGAATCATATCAAAGTCTTATCCCAGCCCCTGGTGGGGGTGGAGGGGCAGCCCTGACATCCGCTTCTGGGCCTGCCAGTCTCTCCTACCTAAAGCTGGGTGGGGTTTTTCTACTCTGCTTGCTTTGGAGGGGGGGGGGGGTGGCGAGGGCAAGAAACACCAAGCAGTAACCAGGGCATCGCCGTCGCTGACTGGGCTGCATGGGTGGTTTTTCCGTCTGCTCTGGTGGCAGAGCTACCGGGGAGTCAGAGAAGTGCCAGCCCCCACAGCACAGATAGCGTGGCTGGAGAAAGCCCTCGGGGTGTGCATCCTCGCTTCTCAAAGTCTGGTCCCGGACCCGAGCGGGGCCATCGCCTTGCAGATGCAGGTCTAAGATGGCTCCTTAATCAGGAAATAATGTTTTAACCAGACAGCTGGGTGTTTGGAGGCACGTTGGAGTTTTCTGGAGCACAAGAGAGAACATACAAATGCTTCCATCTCTGACTGCATGGATTTTAATCCCAGCTCTGTCACTCGGTAACAGGGTGACATTAGGCACAGAAACATCCTCTTTGAGCTCTGGCTTCCTCACCTGGAAAGCAGAGGTGATATTACCTATCCTAAAGGGGTGACACAAGGCATAGGCCTGGCACCAGGAGGCTCCGACCGAGTAAAGGTTAGCAGCAAGGAGTTGGTGGCTCAGGGAATGGTATTATCACTGGCTTCTTCCGCTGGCCAAGTCTTGCTGTCTCACTTCTGTATTTTCTGAAAGGATTCATAGCCCCCTGACCATGAACCCCCAAGCCAACAGTTGTAGCCTTTCCTATCCAGTTCCCCCCGTTCCCCCATGTGAGGCGAGGGTGGAGAGGTGCCCTTGCGGTAGGATGGAGGTAGGAGAAGGAGATGACTGAACCGACAGGCAAGGCCAGGTCGTGAGGAGGGACTTCTAGGAAGAGGAGATGCACACAGCATCTGACTTTGGGAATGGAGCCTTCCAAATGGCACTTTGACCATTTCCCACAAGCTAGTAATATAGACTCTGGATTTCGTTTCTTTTACCGTCTCTGCATTTCCTTGAGAGACGATAGCGTTCCATCCCTGGGGGTTGGGGGGAGCACTGACCGACTTCCCTTTGTTCTGTGATGGCCTGTTCTTCCAGCCATAGCTCCCTCTTCTTGCCCGGGCTGAGGTGACAGAGCACAGTGACACACAAGCCGCAGAGGCCCGCTGGGGCCGTGAGCACATGGCTGCTGGGCTCATTTTCCCAGCTGCTTTCCCACCAGTGGCCCTTGGCTGACGCTGCTTTTCTAATTCATTCTGGGAGACAGAGAGAGGGACAGCTCCCGGGTGTGCCTTGAAGTGTGCTGGCTGGTTCCCGGGCCAGCCGGGGCGACTCGTCTAACCTGGCTAAGCCTCAGTTTCCTCCTAGGAGGGCAATTCGGAAGAGGCCATGCAAGTCTCTACCCATTGTGGGGACCCGGAGACCACAGGGAGCTGGAAGATTAAATGAGGGGATGCCTGGAAGGAGCACAGCCCGGAGAGTGCAGTGTGGTCACTCCGCATTAGCTGAGGTCCGTGTAGCTATTCGAAGACCAGAGCCTTCAGCCGTTGGCTGAGGTGGAAAATCGGAAACAAGAAAGTGGCGTCCCCATTTGCAAATAGCATTCACAGCCTCCCCACTCCTGCAGGTCAGCAACCAACCCTCTCCTCCCCCCTCCTTCATTTTTTTTCTTTCTTTAGCGGCAGGGGTTGACACATGTGGCTCCCCAGGCTGTCCCAGTGAATTTAAAGCTTGAAATAAATACATGCTCCAAACGGCTCCTGACCTGGGAACGCCTCCCCCCCCCCCCTCCTCTCCCGCTGGAAGCCCGGGCCCAGGCAGAGCCCCGGAGAAGGTATCTGCTCTGCACGTATGCCGGTCCCAGGGGCCCTGCACGGGGCGGACGAGGATCGCCCTGAGCCAGCACACACTCTCCTCTTCCTGGGTTTGTTAGAAGCCTGACCAGGCCCGAGTCTTATGACTTCAACAGATGTTTCTGCTTAAGCAGCCCTGGCATCTTTATGGCCTGTTTTTTCCATTCTTGCTTCTCTTCCTCTGTCCCAACAGCCCTGAACGCAATTTGGACTTCATTTTCTTTCTAATGGTTACAGGGAAAGAAAGGACTTTTATTTATTTTTTTTCTTTTTCATTTCTTCCCCCTTTTTCCTTAGCTCTTCAAATCTCTCTCTCTCTCTCTCTCTCTCTCTTTCTTCTCTCTCTCTCTCTCTCTCTCTCTCTCTCTCTTCTCTCTCTCTCTCTCTCTCTCTCACACACACACACACACACACTCCAGACGCATTCAGATCTGGGTTCGTGGTGTGTATCTGTTAATGGCACTGACATTTCACGTAAGACTTAGCCCCATTCGAAGCCTCTGTCCCTGTCTCTGCCTCCACCCTCACCTCTACATTCATCCCCTGCCTGTCCCCACACAGGTCACCCCGGGACAGCCGATCGGTGTGTCCTCCCAGATGCTGATTCCGAAAGTTCCTGCTGGCCTCAGTCTCTGGCCCGTTACCTGAGGAGCCTCGCTGTGTGTCAGGCTCTGTGTGTCGGGGAAGGTTTGGGCTGAGGGATGGGAGTGAGAGGGGAGGCTCCTAAGGCTCTGTATCTCTCCAAACTCCCCCGGCCGGCCAGTCCACAGAGGCTCAGGTGGGGCCAAGTTGACAGTTGTTACAAGATGAAACCAGTCTTTGGTGGGGAGGTCACGAGTTTGAAACCAGTCTGGGCACTCGTCACATCAACACCTACAATCCCACCCAGCTTGCCTGCATCTCGGCGTATTCACGCTCGCCTGCCCTGCAGGGTTTGGGGTCACCTGTCTCAGAGTCTGGTTCCCACAGCAAAGAAAGCCCAGAGAACTCAAGTCGTCATCTGAGGGCCTGTCCCTGTCAAAGGCACCTGGGACTCAGGCCAGTCTCTTCAATAAATAGTGTTGGGAAACAAATAGCGTTGGGATAGCTATATGCAAATGAATGAAACAGGGGCGCCTGGGTGGCTCAGTGGGTTAAAGCTTCTACCTTCGGTTCAGATCATGATCCCGGAGTCCTGGGATCGAGTCCCACGTCTGGCTCTCTGCTCGGCAGGGAGCCCACTTCCTCCTCTCTCTGCCTACCTCTGTCTCCCTGTGTCTCTGTCTGTCAAATAAATGAATAAAATCTTAAAAAAAAAAAAAAAAGAATGAAACAGAACCACATTTTTACCCCATACACAAAATGTATTCAAAATACTCTTCAAAATTCATTAAAGACCTAAATGTGAGACCTGAAATTTAAACAAAAAAAACAAAAAACAAAAAACACACAAAAAAACCTCCTGAAAGAAAGCACAGGCAGTAATGTCTCTGACTTCAACTGTAGCAACTTCTTTGTAGATACAAAGTCTCCTGAGGCAAGGGGAAGAAAAGCAAAACACCTATTGGGACTACATCATAATAAAAAGCTTCTGCACAGTGAAAGAAATAATGAACAAAATTAAATGCAAATCAAAACTACAATGTGGCATCACATCACACCTGTCAGAATGACTAAAATTAAAAAAAAAAAAAGAGAGACAAGTGTTGGTGAAAATATGGAGAAAAAGGAACCCTCATGCGCTGGTGGTGGGAATGCTAACTGGGACAACCCCTATTGAAAACAGTATGGAGGCGTCTCAAAAAATTAAAAACAGAACTATCGTATGATCCTGTAATTCCACTATTGGATATTTACCCAAAGAACATGAAAACATTAATTTTAAAAGACACATCTCCCCTTCTGTTTACTGCAGCATTATTTATAATAGCCAAACTGTGGAAGCAGCCCAAGTGTCCACCAACAAATGAATGGATAACAAAGATGTGGTCTATATACACACCGGAATATTACTCTGACATAAAAAAGAATGAGATCTTGCTGTTTGCAGCCAGCTGGGTGGAGCTAGAGGGTATAATGCTAAGTGAAATAAGTCAGTCAAAAACAAATACTGTGGGATTTCCCCATATGTGGAACTTAAGAAACAAAACATGTGAAAAAAGAGAGAGAGAGAGAGACAAAAAATTGACTCATAACCACAGAGAACAAAATGGTGGTTACCAGAGAGGAGGTAGATGGGGGAATGGGTGAGATGGGTGAAGAGAATTGAGAATACACTTGTCCTGACGAGCACTGAGTGATGTATAGAATTGTGGAATCATTATATTAAAAAAAAAAAAAAAAAAAAAGGTAGGAATCTGTCATGAGGAGAAGACTGAGTGACCCCAAAATGCTTTGAATATATGTATCTCAGTTGTAAAATACTCACAATAGTATAAGTAAACATTTTTGGCTATCATGTAGTGATATCCTTCTCTGTGCCAGGCACTTAGTAAATATTATCTCACTTAATTCTCAAAAAACCCTGGGAGGTACAAGTATTGTTATGCAATTTTTAAACGGGCTAACAAGTATGGAAACATTTACGTCAAATGCTGAAGATCGTAACTCTGAGAAGTGGCAGAGATAGGATTCGAATCCCGGCTTCTGACCCAGAGCCCAAAACCTTCACCAGAATGACCTTCCACCTGTATATACAAAAAAAAAAAAAAAAAAAATAGCACTGCCTAGTCTTATAGAGTACTTGTCACATGCCAGACACTGTTCCAAGAGCTTTGCATAGATTCACTTAATTCATTCTCACAAAACTCTATGATGCTCTAATTGAACAGATGAGGAAACTGAGGCACCGATCATTTGACGCTGATTTCCCTCAGCAAATATAAATGGAACACCTCTTGTGGGTTAGGCACTGTGCTAAGAGCTCTGTGTGGGACCCACAGTTAAGAAAGACTTCAATCTTGTTGTCTGCGATCTGTCAGCAAGGTCATCAGCATGGGCTTAGGGTGGGATTTCAGAACTTGAAATGAGGGACAGTAAAAATAGGGTATCCTAAGATATCCTATAGAGATGAGCATACCAGGAAGTCGCTAAAGTAAGAGCCCAAGCACAGGAGGAAGAGAGAACCCTATTGTCAGACCAGGGCCCAAGGTCAGATCTGGGACAGCAGTAGGACAGGTAGAAACAGTGCTAATTTATTTCCATCTGCAATATGGCCTTAAGAGCAGGACTCCAGAGCCAAGCTGCCAGGTTCAAATCCTCACTCTGCCACTCACGATGTGTGTGACCTCAGGAAAAGTAATGAACCTTTCTGGGCTAAGTATCATCACCTCGAAAAAGGGGATAACAGTGTCCATCCCACAGAACTGTTTCGACATGCCCTTAGAGTTGGGCCTCCCCATGGCGAGCTCTCTGGGTTGACTTTTAAGCTCTCATCAGCCTATGATCACATGAGATCCTTGAGGCTGCAGGTAGGGGCCAAGTTGTCCCATTGGTAGGGAGAAGAAAACTGTGGAAGGAACCAGTGAGGACCTGTCCCCGTAGGCTTCCAGGAGAGAGAGAGATGAAATCTGATGGGACAGAGAGGGAATTCACATGCTCTGTTAAAAGGTTGGCAAGTGAGCATGGGGATGTTTCTTCTTAATGAACAGAGGCCAAGATTCAGGTTGGAGGTAGGGAATTCTCTGGGCTGGCATTTATGTGGCACCATGATGTTCAGTCGTGGGCATGAAGAGAGGCTCCTGTTGCCTTTGCCCAGCTCCTTGGTCACCCAGGGCAGGAATATGTATCTATTCCCATCATCCTCTGCATAAACTTCCCGCACATCCATCTCCAGCCTAAAAGAAAGACCAGGCTAGCTGAGGGAGGTGGTAGAAGGTGGCTATGTTCTGTTGTAGTAAATCTTTCCTAGAAGCTCGGCCTACTTTCCTAGAAGAGGAGAGGACTGAGTTCATCAGCCAGGTCTGGAGCAGCGCGGAAAGGAATGGCTCACTTGGGTGCTGTGTGTGGCCATGGGACTGTCAGACTGGGCAAGGGTGTCTGGTGACATATCAGAGCAGCTGAGAAGGGAGGACAGACAAACGTGTTTGCCTGACAGGAATCTTGGGATCCCCCATCTCCCCACCCTCACTCTCTTTTGAGAGCTCACTCCAGGGCTTTTTATAGACATTGAAGATCACAATTTCCCCTCCCAGAAACCCCATTCAACTGTGAGTGAGTGAGTGGGTGAGTGGATGTGAGCACTTGTGCCGCCGCCATTCAACCCCTGCCAATTTTTATTTTCTCACACTTTGCGTATTTCAGCCATCATGTGTGTTCCTATGCCATCCCCCCTTGAATTCCTTCTCTCCCTCTACCAGTCTTCTGGAAACCTCAGTCCTCAGAGATGGCAAGAGGGTCTAGACTTTGCCTTAAAGTAAGAATGTTTACCTTAGCGATCCTGTCCTCCAATGACTGTTGAAGATGTGTATGGGGCCACTGGGATGAGAAGGGGTGATGGCATAGGGGTGACTCTGCTGATCTTCCCCACCCAGACCAAGCTCCCAGGCATGAAGCACCTGCCCCTTCAGCTGGCAGCCTGTTTCCTCTGGGCCTTCCTGCGAGTCTAAAGTGCCAGCCATATGGAAACAGGAGGCACGTAAGGCACTCCCCCAGGGGGCTACTTGAGTTTCTCAAACCAGGAACCAGTGGCCTAGATTCTGCCCCAAATACTCAGCTGGGAGTTTGCTCAGTGGCCAAGACTTCTTAACCCTTTGGCTTGCTGGGAGCCTTGAGCCTTTCTGTTATTCCCCTCTCGACCTTTTTCTCCAACCAAGCAGAACAGTGACACCGGAAGTACTAAACACAGAGTACGAATTAGAATGGTGTGTGATTCACCCCAGAATGCATGTTTCCAGGTGCCTCTCCTGCTTTACCTTCTTCATTACAAGCTTCTGCTGCTATTACAATAAGCTCACTTTCCCTATCAAAAGGCAACCAGAGTCAAAGGGAAACCAAACAAGGGAATGTGTTTTGTCTGAAATAGTGCATTTATGAATAAATGAGTTAAACACAACTATCATTTTACATTGGTGGGTGTTCCTGTGCAATAAAGAGAACCTGCAAGTCTTAATCTGTTTGAGTAGATCAAATTTGTCCTTGTGTTCTGAGAAAGCATTATGAAATCACCTGTGATGTAGTTTCTCTGGCCTATAGAATGACCAATGGCTCTTGAGGAAGGACTACGTGACTTGTGATCAGGATAATGAAACAGCCTGAGTTAATGTCCCAGCATGTACATTATGTTACTTAAAATAGCAAAAAATAGACACAACCTAAATGTCACCTATAGGGTATTAGTTACACAAATATTTGTATAATGGAATAGTGGGCCATTATTAAAAGTATGTGCTAGAAGAAGGCTTAATCTCATGGGAAAACATTCACAACATATCATCAAAAGGAAAAAGCAAATTATAAGCAGTTTGGACAAAACATAGCACTCTTGTAAGAAAAAAGTTTTGTCTATATTTTTTAACTGGAAAAATATGTATAAAGTTGTTAACTGTGCTATCTCTTGAGTAATAAGATTTGGCTTGACTTTTTCTAAAAAATAGAGTATTTTTTGTTTTTTGCAGGGAGGGAAGGGCCAAGAGAGAATCTCAAGCAGGCTCCACACCCATCAAGGAGCTTGACTCGGAGCCTGATCTCATCACCCTGAGATCATGACCTCAACTGAAATCAAGAGTCGGAGGCCCAGCCAACTGAGCTACCCAGGCGACCTGGTCTCTAGTTTTTCAAACTTTCTTCCATAAACGTATATTATTTCAAAAACTGGGGGGAAAATTATTTAAAAAAAAAAAAAAAAAAGGGACACCTGGGTGACTCAGTCTTTAAGTGTCTGCCTTCGCTTCAGGTCATCCTGAGGTCCTGGGATACCATCCCAGCGTCCTGGGATCGAGCCCCACTTTGGGCTCCCTGTTCAGTGGGAGTCTGCTTCTCCCTCTCCCCCTGCTTGTGTTCTCGCACTGTGTCTCTCTGTTAAGTAAATAAATAAAATCTTTTTTTTTTAATTGTCTTAAAGGCCAGAAAATGGGTTTCCTGTTTCTTATTCCATGTCTATTCTCCATTTTATTTTGGAAATTCAAATTTCTCAGCCCTTCCCACAACAGATACTTAAGAAGCAAGAGGCACAGAGCAGCTGATGTCCTAAGCAACATCACCAAGGTGAATTAGTCACTGGGAGTAACAGCTTTGGAAAGGTTTCCTTCCCACCTGACACTGGGAATCAATGGTACCAAAACCAATTTTTCTTCTAACCAGAAACAAACTTCACCACGGATCTTAAATGAGTAGATAGGAGCTCACAGAGGACAATCATAAACCCCAACAGCTGCTCCGTGGGTTTTCAAACATGAGGGTGATTCATCCCTTCTCCTGAGCCTTTTTGTTGCGCCTTATCCCTTAGAGTTGTGAAAATCTGCTGTCGCAGCGAGCAGGGGTAGGACTAGGAGACCCGTGGAAGGACAAGGAAGGGAACTGGTAAAAACACAGCTAAGGATCTGACACATTTGGGTTTTGTTTGCCTGGTTCACAGACAGCGTCCCACATAGAGGGGGACCTGAGAGTGGACAAAGGGAGTGAGAACTGATTTCATGGAAGGAAACCACTGTAAAATCTGCTGCTGAATAGAGACAGGCCTTGGAGCACATCATTTCTGTCTCAGATTTCTAAAAACCCATCTAGTTTCAGCTCTTACTTTCAGCACCTCCTTCCAAAGCAGAATGGTCAAGATCGTCCCCTTCTCCTCACTGGAAATGGTATTACGGGTGTGCCAGCTGTCCCAAAGTCACCATTCCCATCAGTGGCAGATCTTAGCGATACACCTAGAAGGTAGCTGGGAGCGACACTGTCCTCCCGGTCCGCCATTCCAGCTGGTCATCTCTGCCATCCCAGGGGGCCGCGTTACCTAATTCTGGTACATGGTCAGATGGTGGCTTTTCTCAGTCAGCCTGTCCTTGGAAAACTCATTCCTCTCTTGTACTGGAAAATTCCTCTGGTGCCTGTCATTGCACATATCAGGAGACCAAGGTTTCCATTTTCGCAGAAGGAATTAACCAGCTCCTTTCTGAGACCAAGCTTGTTCCTGGAATTTTTTAATTCATCCATTTAAAGCCATAATCCAGCCTCAGAAGATGAGGCCTCAAGCAGGTCCCAGCAGTCTCCCAAGGCAGACAAAGAATCGGAGGCTGGTCCACCCCAGCAGCTATGATGGCCCCAGCCCTACTGCTGATGTCATTTCGTGCCCTCTACTCCTGATCGCCTGGGGATGGGGAAATAAAGAATGGGTGAGGAAGGGCCAGCTGAGAAGCACTTACCCTAAGAATAAGCCTCCCACCATTCTGGCCCTTGATAAAACTCTTCACAAGAGAAAAAGAGAGAGAGGGAGGGAGGAAGAAAGGAAAAAAAGAATAAGGGAGGGAGGGAGAGAGGGAGACAGAGGAGAGGGAAGGAGGGGAGAGAGAGCGAGGGAGGGAAGAAGGAAGGAAGGAAGGAAGGAACAAATAGACTGACCCTGCTGGAAAGAAGTCTACCCTACTCTATCCTTGCCCTATCACAAGCTGGGGAGATGTTCACTTTTCAGGTGAGAACACAGAAATGAAGAATTGTATTTTTTTTTTAAAGATTTTATTTATTTATCAGAGAGAGAGAGGGAGCGAGCGAGCACAGGCAGACAGAATAGCAGGCAGAGGCAGAGGGAGAAGCAGGCTCCCTGCCGAGCAAGGCGCCCGATGTAGGACTCGATCCCAGGACGCTGGGATCATGACCTGAGCCGAAGGCAGCTGCTCAACCAACTGAGCCACCCAGGCATCCCAAAGAATTGTATTTTATGGGATGAAAACTCAACAGATTAAACTAAAGATCCTCACTCCTTCAGTTCCCAGGATTAGCTATAGTAGGGAAGTCAGATTGGAAAAACAGACTAGGGTTCCCTTGGTCCTAGAACCCCACGGTGGGGAGGGGGCTCACTCTGATTTTAAATCTAAATTCTCAAGTGAAAATACCTTTGGGGTGAGCGATCTACCTATGTACAAAGTGATGCTTTCAGTAGGAAATCCTTGGGCCCTATTGTTTTATTATGAGTGATGATGAAGGTGAAACTTTCTGTTGGTATCATTGTCAGACTGCGCAAAACACACCAACTCAAACCTCATCCGTTCATTCACGTATCCATTTAACAAACATCAACTAAACACCTTGTACGTACATGAACCGAAGACTCTGCCTTACCAACCATCCTCTCTAGGAGTTCACAACCCAGAAGAAGGGCACTAAGGGAAACTGAGAGATTTTAATAGGTTATGGTTAAAGCCTAAAGCAAGGTAAAAAGAAAAAGCCACAGGTGCACAAAGAAGAATGTTGTTAATTCTACCCACAGCTTCTAGAAGCTCTTCACAGTAAAAAGGACTTGTAAGTCGGGGTGAAAAATGAGTAGGAGTTTTCCAGGCAATTAGACTGATATTCTCACTGGGAACATGAGCGTACTGCTCTATGCATCTGAGCTCCACAAAGTCAGGACACAGTGGCTGACAGCCTCCCATAGAACATGTATCCCTTCACCCCTCGGGAGCCATGGCTGTACTCTTTAGCAATGAACCTGGGGGCTAGTGGCCCCACACAGGCCTTAATGGTTGATGCAGCCCGAAGACACCTTAGACCTGAGTCCCGAGAATGTTCATCCAGAGACGGTAACTTCTTAGGAAATTGAGGGTCCAGCTCTACTCAAGCATTTAGGCAAAAATGCCTGGACAGGGATTGGAGGGGGTTTGCACAGGGTGGGCCCAACCTGCCATGGGTTTCGGTCCTTTGGTTATGCCCCCTTGCTCCTTCTCCCTGCCATATCTGCCCCATGTCTCCCAGACCCTCTGAAGAATATCTACTCATGGTTCAAGACTTAGCTCAAATGCCATCTTCTCTACGAAGACTTTCCCAATCTTTCTGGATCGAGAGGTCATCCTCTTTCTCACCCCACCTCGACAGATGTTGCATCTCTCGTGTATCAGAAGTCACCATATTCACTTACTTACGTGTCTAACTACCTGAGAGCAGGAAGCGGGTCTTTCTCATCTCTGTGATCCCAATGCCCAAGTGCCTGGTGAACTTTTATGGAATAGACGCAGGCCACACTCATATGTCACCTAACAGAGCAGAAGATATTCTACCGCAAATTCCTCCCTGATAGAATCAAGTGTCTAATAACTCTGTTTCACATATAAATAATGTGTGAAAAGAGGCAAGTCCAGAATTTACTCAAATCCAGGACTGTAAATCTCAACCAGGACTGTGTGGAGACCAAAATTCCTTGCAGCCCTCCAGGGCCACCCCAAATCAGATGCAATTCTAAAACAGCCAGAGCCTTGCCAAACGGTTCCACAGTGCTGGGCTCTGGTGTGTTCTGGAAGGTTCTTCAGAACTGTGCCTCCATAAGGTAGGGGCAGGGAGCAGCCCCAAAGGCCCAGTGCAGTGTCAGGTTCCCCCTTTTCTGTCAGCAGGCATGGAAGAGCCTTTAAGAAAATGGAGTATTATTATTTGTTTGTTTTTACAGTGACTCATCTGTCGTAACTGGGTTAAAGTCCACTTAGAGAAAAGGAGAACAAAAGACCTCCTGTTAGTGCTGGAAGTTTGCCTCTTAAGATATCACTGAGAGGAACTGGGAAGGAAAAAAAAAAAAAAAAAAAACTCAGCAGGGCAGAGGAAGCTGCAGGCCTTCGGGAACACAGCGGCACTTTGGAAAGGCAAACACCGTGGCTTTCATCTCCCGCGCCCTATCTGAGCAGGCCGCTCCCTTTGCTGCTGCTTTGTGACCCACTGCAGTGCAAGCCATCAGACACAGGCCAGTGCCCCGTTCCCACACTCTCTGCACCCAGGGAGGCTGCCAGGAGC
Source organism: Mustela nivalis (assembly GCF_964662115.1). NCBI lineage: Eukaryota > Metazoa > Chordata > Mammalia > Carnivora > Mustelidae > Mustela > Mustela nivalis. The sequence continues at coordinate 32,776,451 of NC_139025.1, read as the reverse complement.
TATGGCTGTATGGGCAAATCTCCATATTCAACCAGCTCGAGGCTCAGGAGGAGGAAGATGGTGGTACCAACGTAAAACACTTACTAAGCGCCAGATGCCATCCTAACATTACAGATCACAACTCATTTCAGAACTATCCAGGAGGCTAGCGAGCGTGCTACCTCCCCAGCGGCTGCGGAAGGGAGATGCCAAGGGGCAGAAATCCGGCCCCGCCCTCCCTGGGAGATCCATTGGCTTCCTGTAGGTATAGGAAGTGTGGCGCTGGTGGGCTCCCAAGTGGGGTGGGGCCAGGTTTCCTGGTGGCATTTTCCAGAGTGGAAACTGAGACCACCTGACCCCAAGACCCTTACAGTCTTCAAATGAAAGGATAAATAAGCTAGAGAAAGAGGATACGCTCCAGTTCTCTTCCCACACTCTTCCTTCTGACCAGCCCCACCTGCGGTTCACTCACAGCCACGTCCTTCATCCATCGGAGCTTTGAAAATATTCTCACCTTTGGCCACCCAGACATGAGGTGGGTCTGCCCCACGACTGCCCATCCCGGCATTGGTCCTCTTCCCCTTAATTGTAAAAGGCTGGGATTTCTCTGCTCCAAAACAATGAAAGAGGGATGGGGACAGGAAAGACAAGATAAAAATCCCCTGAAAGTCCCAGGTTCCTCCCCCCATTAGAAGGACTTCCTTCCACTCTCTTCCTTCCCAGGAGTCTGCTGGTCCCCCAGAGATTAGGTCTCAGCTTTGGATCCCAGACCTCCGCCCTGCAGGGAGGTAGGACCTTCTGGGCCTTCTAATTCAAATAGTCATCCCTAATCATTCTAGTTCCTGAACAAGATTTATGTTTGGTGATTTATGATCAAACACCAAGAATCCTTCAACAGAAACCCCCCGGAGGAAAGTGTTACCGCGCTCATCTATCCTCTCTTTGCTCACGGATATCCACGTCCCACCAAAGGCAGCAGACAGGTGTGGGAAACAACTTGCTTGTGGTGGGAGAGACGCCATAATTAGGCTGCTCGGGCGCAGGGCTGGTCCTCGGGTTTTCTGCACGCTGCTCTGTGACTTTGAGGGGATTATTTGCACTAACAAGCAAGGCCTCCGCAAACAATGGGTTGAGGGGAAGACTCAAAAGAAGCCGAACCAGTGCTCCCTGGGATGCTTCTCCCTCTGGCTGGCCTCACGAGGATCAGGCCCCTGGTGGAATCACTGAAGATTTAGGGCTTAATTAAACCCTGGCTGTGGGCCAACATGCCGGTGGCCCCTTGATTTTCCCAGGTCCACCCAAGTGGCATAAACACCGGACTAGGAATGTGAACCACTTAGCTGATCCCGTAAGAGCCAGGGCTCATTAGCTAGGGCTCCTAGTATCGCCGGCTCACACAGCTCAACAGGTGTCGGCAGGCCCAGTACTGGAAGGACAGCCTGACTTTAGGTTTCAGTTGTCCCTCTACCTGCCATGGCTGGGGGGCTTCGCAGACCAACTTCACCGTTGGGATCTTGGGGATCCCCTTCACTTGCTGGCCCGATAAAGCCCAAGCTCACTGCCAGAGACGACTCAATCATCTTAGTGGGCTGTCCTTGATTATTATTGGCCTTTAGAGATCATCTGGTTGGTCTTGCACGGCACAAAGTATAAAGACTGGGGGCATTTCGCTACTAGAAGGCACTGGAGAATTTCCCACATGAGGGTGCCCAGGAAACACAAACAGAACCACCGTGTACCTCCTTGAGTTTGACAATGTTGTGGTTGCTTAGACCGAGCATTTGTCTGTGACCCTTAAGGACCCAGCAGACAGAGTAAGCTGCTCAGGCCCCCATATGGCCCAGGACGGAGCAGACAATAGCTTCATTCCCGGAGCCCTGGGATTACCCTGAGTCTACCCTCTAAAGCTTGAACCCCATAGTTGATCTGTCTCATAGCCAAGTCTCGGCACTGACGTAGGGGTCCTGGAAAGATGTGGGTGACTTAGGAATGGCTAAGAGCAGAAGGGGGAGAGCCAGGCATGACGCCTCCCACTTGACCAGTTGCGTGGACTTGCTTCTCATCTCTGCCACAGTATCCGTGCCCATAAACATAAGGATGATACCTGCCACCACCTTTTTCCTAAAGGAGGCTACAAGAGTGAATTAATTAATGTTATTGAGCACCTGGAGTTCTTTGGAGCAAGGCCTTTATAAATATAAGGCATGATTAAAGGATATCGGTTTGCTAACTCTCAGAGGAAGTACTTAATGGGATCAGGGCTAAATATCTTGATGATTGAGTTTCATTCCTAATTCAAATATGCATGGGGCTCCCATCACTCAACTCTGCTGTCCACTCGTGTTATTATCCTGTTTTCCATTCTCATTTCCATATATCATAGTACAACAGCTGCTCCCCTACCACGCTTACCCACTGGCTCCCTTCCTTCCCACCAGCTTTTGTCACTTCCACTGAGGTGACCAAGGCCACCTAATTGTTAAGCTCAAAGGCTCTTCCTATTGCTCGTTCTCCTCGTCCTTTCTGGAGCATAACACTGGTCACTACCCCTTCCTCACCCTTGAAAGAATAAGTTCTGTGACTTCCTGCAGCCCAACAGTTTCAAACTGAAGTCGCCAGTGTCCTCAAATCAATTCCCTGCCCTAACCTGGAGACCTTGCTCCCGTAGACAACCCCCAGTGCTCACCCCTAGTGTCCTAACCCGCTCAGTCCTGGCAAAATCCCATCCCTGGGCAGTGATCTAAGGCGGCGTTGACACATGTGTGTCCCTGATCTATCTCCAAGGCCTCTGTACCACTTTGGCCTCTGGCTGTCCTTTTCCCAAACCCACCTGAGTCTCCTGCTCCTTTCCTGTGGGCTGTTCCCATTCCAGACACCACAGGACCTGCTTTCCCACTTGGCCCCCTTCCTGCCTGCTTCCCAGACCAGTGTGCCCTGCCACCCCCAGCAAGCTGTCTGAACTGACTGAAAATCTATCAACCAAAGTCCTCTTCTAGGGGCTCTGTGACCGACTCATCCTGCCTACAGCCCCCAGTGGACCCACACAAATAGACACACGTGAACACTCGCGTAGACACGAGCACGCACTGATGTATACAGATGTGCAAATAGATACGTGAAAATAGATACAGGTACATACACACACACACACACACATACAGATTTGACAAATTGGCTCATGCGATTGGCTGGCAAGTCTGAAACTGCAGCTTGAGTCCACAGGCAGTCTGGCCACAAAATTCTGTTTTCCTCAGGGGACTCCAATCTTTTCTCTCAAGGTCTTCATCGGAATGGATACGGGCCACCCACATCCCAGCACATCAGCCGCTCTACGCAAAACCTGCTGATTTAAAAGTTACTCTTATCTGAAAGAAAGCTTCAGAGCAACATCTAGCTTGTTTCACCAAGGATCTGGGCACCGTGGCCTAGCGGCGTGGACGCAGAAAGTTAACCACCGGCCCAGCAGCCGGCGAGCCAGTGCTCACGTCATTCTCATAAAACACGGCCCTTATCACAACGGTTCCCTGCGCCAAACCCTGAGCATCCTCCCCCCCCCCCGCCCCCAAACCCCAGACTCAGAGTAGGCACGAGATCAATATTCGTTCGGTCAATGAACAAGCCGAACACAGTGCCCAGCCTTTGTGCTGGGCTCCATGCCGCGCACTGCAGAAAACCATGCTGAGGGCACAGCCGTGAGCTCGGCCAGGAGGGAGGAAGAAAATGTCAAAAGCCACTTTCCACGTGGCTTGTCCTCGTGGCTTGTCCTCTCCTTCTGCCTTCTCGGGGGCCAGGAGCCTTGCTGCGGGCACCTCTAATCTGCCCCACAGGGCATCACGGAGTCCTTTAGACAAAGCAGGCCCTGGCCTACCTAGGGATTAATTCTTTTGACACTTTTTTACTGATCCCTATATCAGATTTACCTGAAATAGGACACATTTTAGAGCCTCATTGATGAAAGCATGAATTGTAGCACCCCAGCCTGTTTCTACCTTTCTTCAAAAGGGGCAGATGTTCAGAGATTATGTTCATACTCAGGAGGAAGGGTATATACACCCCAGACCACTGACAGTAGTCTCTAGGGGTGGGATTGTGGGTGGCTTCTATTTGACATTTTTTACACTTTTCTGTGTCTTCCAAACTGTCCTCTGTGACCATGTGTTACTTTTATGACCATAAAAACAAAGTACCTGTTTTTTTTCTTTCATCTTTTCATTTATGAGTATGAGGAGTTTCAGGGTTCCGCTCTGTGCCCTTTCTTGGGGCCCTTGGCATACCTCTTGGCTTTCCTTTGAAAAGAAGGCGTTCTGGGACATCCTTGTAAAAATCTGCGAGGTCATAAAAGGTAAAGTTAACTGCAAACGGTTGTTCTGTTTTAATTATGTTCAAGTGTTGGGTAACATGGAACTTTTAATAAAAGCATTCAGGGAGCTAATGATGACGGCTGTAGTTAAACTGGTGGGAAGCCCGAGCCGGGAAGCTGGGTACACGGCGTTTTGCCTTGGGCCACTTCTCCAGTCCCCCCGGTCCGGTGGCCTCCTGTCCAAGGGCTGGCAGGCCGCATCTGACCCAGACGCCCAGCACCCCAGCCACGCTGGAAGCGACTGTTCCTTGAACTTTGCTTCAGACCCCGCCTGCTGGGGTCTCCGGAGGCTAGTGTTCACCTCTGGCCCCGATGAAATGGAGCTTCAGAAAAACCACAGCAGAGGCCACAGCGACCTCGGGCCCTGAACTCTGGAGTTCTTAGACTGCCAGAATCCCCAGCTGTTGAGTGCCACGGGCCTCCCAGAGCTGGGAAGGGGAAGCCAAAGAGCCAGAGGAGCACAGACAAGCTTGTGGCTAGAGGGTGGGTCTCGAGAGCCACCTGGGCATGTGGGCTGGGAAGGGGCTGGAGCCCTGGGGACCCAGGCAGGGTGAACCAGAGCAGGGAGATCGGGCCCACTCCAAGGGTGAAATTCCAAGAAACTCACCCTGCACCGGGCCAGATTTGTGAAATCCCCCTTGTTCTGGAAAGGATCCTACACACATTTCTGGGGTTTCCAGTGTGATATTTGATAAGTGCAAATGGGCTGAAAATATTCTCTAGATGTTTCAGTTTTGTACAATTAGTGGTGTCTGCTGAGGCCTGTCTCACCGCCTCCAGTGTCCCGCCAGTGGTTGCAATGGGCAGGCCAGGCCCGGCTTTTGTTCCTGACCACCGTGGCCCTCCAGTTAGGCATGCTTCCCCATCTGTGCCTACAGAGGAAAGCAGGGATCCAGCTCCATGTCTTCACAGGCACGTGTCCCCTGCAGGCAGAGAGATAGCCATGGCCCCCCAAAATGCCCAGGTGGCAGCCCAATCTCACCAGGCTGCCCCTGTAGCTCCCTTTTCAGCCACCAGTTGTCAGAACTGGAAGAAATCTTAATATTCATTGACCCAGTCTCCTCGCCGAGGAGCTATAGACACCCCTCAGCTGCAGGGCAGGTCAGGGCTGGCTCTGGTCTCTGTATCTTTGTGTTTCCCGAGCCTGGCACATAGTAGGGCTCCCCAAGTGGGAGGTGAATGAGTGCGGGAATGCATGAACCAACTGAGCCCGTTGTTCTCGTCTTACCTGCACAGATGCACATTTTGGACAGATCACACTTTACTCTGTGCCCTCAGCTGTTCAGTGGAATGAACCCACTGCTGTTCCCTTCCCAGCTCCCAGAATCCTCAGCCCCAAGCCTGCCACAGCCCCCGTGTGAGTGCCCCAGGAGGAGGACTAACGTCAGCCTCTATTCATTTCCCAGGGCTGCTGTAACAGAGGACCACAACCTTGGTAAAGCTGGGCTTACAACAGAAATTCCCCCATCGTTCTGGAGGCTAGAAGTCTGAAATCAAGGTGTGCACAAGGTTGGCTCCTGCTGAGGGCCTCAGAAAACATCTGTTCCAGGCCTCTCTCCAGCTTCTGATGGTTGCCCACTCTCCTGGGCGTTCCCTGACATGTGGGTGCGCCGTAGCCCATTCCCTGTCTCCATCTTGACGTGCGTTTTCTCTGCATGTCTCTCCTCTTCTTGTAAGGAAATGTATCCCAGGACCTGCCTTTAACCACTGCATTGATCTACGCCAACTGCCTATTTGCTGTGTGAACTTGGGTAGGTGTCTTTACCTCTCTGTGTCATTCTCCTGCTTAAACTTCACAAGGAATTAAGGGCTTACCCTATTCCACCTCACCTTAGTGAATCACGTCCGCCATGACCCTATTTTAATAAGAAATAAGAACACATTCTGAGAGTCCTGGAGGGACATGAATTTTAGGGGGAAACTAGCGAACCTAGAACAGCCTTCCTGCCTCCACTCCCACAAACTTCTCCACCTCTTCCTCTTGTTGGGGGCGCAGTCTTCTGGAATTCGGTCTCATCTGCACACCAGTCTGAGCAGTAGTTGAGAGGTGGAGGGTAGGGAGCTGTCTGTCTGTCATTGCTTCTCTCCGTGGGCATGAACCTCTGGGGCTTCCTGAGCTGCCGACTCGGAACTGTGAATCAGCGTACCCAGCCCACGCTGCATACAAGGCTCACCCGGGCAGCTCTTCAAACACGCAGAGCCCTAACCACTTTCCCAGGATGCTGCTTTGCTTGCTCAGAGAGGGACCTGACGAGGGTATCTGTCAGAAGCTCATCAGGTGATTCCAATGTGAAGCCCGGAAATACCCAAGTATAGCAATGAAGCTCAAGAAAGAAGTGCCATGTTTAAAGTGTGGCTTTGTATATTCTTCGACACACCGTTCAGTTCCTCAGAGGTTAATAAGCCCAGGCACAGAGCAGCCTGCGCTTATTGGGGGGGGGGGGGGGGGTAGCCAATCTGCTTAAACTTCGGAGTGAGTCGCTTCTTATAGAGGAAAGCCTGCACCCAGAGAGATTAAATAACTCACCCAAGGTCACACAGTTCATCTTCAGCTGACTGTATTTCAAGACCCGACTTTTCCACTGCACAGACCGAGGTCAACTGCTGATAAGCTGTGTGACCTTGGATCGGTGTTTTTCCCTCTCTGTGTCAGTTTTCCTACCTGTAAAACATGGCCGGTATCTGTTCCACACAGAGGATCTGTGCAGCACTTCAAAATTCTATGTAAAGACAAAATGTTGTAACTGTGGTAGTTGCCTCTAGGCGAGGCATGGCGATTCCCACCTGAGTGACCCCTCCAAGGTCATGCTGAGCAGGCCACTGTCTGTCTGAGGGGAGACCAATGTGATGAGCTCCGCCTCTTGGAGCCAGTGGAGAGGTCTAAGTGAACTCCCTACTGTTCCAGTCTGGGGAAGACTGAGGCCTTGGGAGCTCATGCCCATCACTTGGGTTTGTGCTCTACAGCTCCAAGCTTTTTTCCACCGACCCTCGCCACAGTCACAGGCTGAGAAGGCATTTCCGCCCAACAGCCTTCTCAGCCCAATCCTGAGAGTGTCATTTCAAAAGGGTAAGTCATGGAAAAACGAGAGGCAAATAGCCACAGGACCAGCATCTTCTTTCTCTATTCACGAGGCTGCAGAGACCTCTCCACCAGTCCCTTCCAGAGGAAGTGGGCGGCCGCCAGCCTGCTCCAGACCCCTCCCTGGCTGTCCCAGGCCAGAGCGAGGCTCTTTGGCCCACGTCCTCCCTTTTCTGTTTACACTGGGAGATGAGCTTCTGCTGAGCTTAAGTGCAGTTCTGGCCCTTTTGTTTGTTTTTAAGTCAAGTTACAACTTTGCTCCTAGATTTATTGCAAATTCCATTTATCTTCCTCTGTCCAGGGTCTCTGCACAAATCCTTCAGAGCTTCCCTCCTCCAATGTGGACAAATCACCAGGGGCATGGGGCAGGGACAAGGAACACAGGGATGGGTGGATAGAACGAGGGGACGGATAGATGTGGAGGAGCAACGCCAGGAAGGGCTGGAGGCTGTGTCCCCCACCCCCCACCCATCCCCCTCCCGCTGTTGTGCAGGGGACAGAGGGGGTCTGGCAATGCGGGAGCAGCCATAGATCACCGGGGAGGACAAGGCCGTAGAAAGGCCAGACGCCCCACCTCCTGCGTCCTTCTTGCAAAGTGAGGAAGAGTCGGGGGCTGAAAGGCAAAGAAACCCCCAGGTCTTTGCAGAGGGAAGAAAGAAAGGAAGTTCTGATTTGGAGGGAAGGAGCCCACGCGGTTTCTGGCAGGCATTGGTCCATGTCCCAAGGGGCCTAAAAAGTACACCATGAGGGGCTCTGACAAGAGCTGAGGGTCTGGCCCAGGGAGGCCCGCCCCAGGCCTGGGGAGACCTACTGGGAAGGCCCAGGACACGGCATCTGAGAACTCCCATCCCTCCTCTTTCCTCCCCAGATGCCACAGTTTCCATAAACTGCTGATGAACCGCAAACAGCTCCACGCTGAAGCTCGCCAGGGGGAGAAAGAGAATCAAACTGAGCAAACAAGCTGAGAGTGGGGTGTCCAGCCGGGGGGTTGGCTTGTCGTCCCAGGGCAGGAAGTGACGGTGGCCTGTCCTCCGTCCCCAGCAGAGCTCCCCCTACTCAGGGCTATGCCAGGAGCGCTCACCGGCTTCCAGACATGGCCTTGTGGGAGAGGTGAGGGGGGTTCCCAGGGGCTGGGAAAGGGAAACTGCTTGACCTCAGAGTGGGGTTGCCACCTTCCCTGGCCCGGGGTAGCAGCTGCAGGTCGCTGGGGTGACCACGGTGTGTCCTCGAGCAGGTGCCCATGAGTCCTCACAGAGTGAGTCACTTTTCACAGCCTCCCTCCGCATCCTGGTCCAAAGGCAAGAGACTCAACCCTCTGCACCCCGCCCCCCACAGCCACGCTCAAGGAGCCTCGGGAAGCGGGGGTTGAGTGACCAAGAACAGGGCAGGCCCCCTCTGCCACGATGGCTCCCAAACAGGAGCTGTGGCTAACAAGTGGAAGGATCTTCCACAGCCTCCCTCTCTTCATGCCTCAGCCCCTGGCCTGTACAGCCTCCGGCCTGCTGCGTCTCAGCTGCTTGTCCCCCGAGCCACCTCCAATGCTCCCCCCCAAACCTCAGCCCTAAGGGCTCCGGAACATCGGCTTCCCCTCTCACCGCTTCCTTTCTCCTCCTTTCTCTCCCACCTCTCTTGTGCTCACCGCCCTCACCCCATGTCCCATCGGGAGCTTTTTCTTCCTCCAAGCTCTCATGTGCCCCCTCGGGCTGAGGAACCCTCGCAGGTCGACCACCCTTTCCCTCTGTGGCCACACGAGCCACACAACTTACCCAAGGCCCCGCTCTCCTGTCTGGCCGGCAAGTCAGCCAGACCATGGTCCCTGAGGCTTCCACCCTCCTGGGTCACCCCCACCAAGAGCCCACCTCCACCTTCCATCTGCAGGACCCCGAGGGTCCAGGTGTCTCTGGAGGGGCTTCCCCATGCCTCTTTCCCCACCCCACGGCTCCTTCACCACACACGTCCATCTTCCCCTTCTCGGTCTGAGGGCACGTGACCACCCTCCCCACCAACCGCCATGTTCTCCAAATCAAACTTACTCACCCGGCCCAAGGTGGGACATCATCGGCTCCTTTCCCTTTGTGCTATGTCGTCCCCCGCCCTCATTCCCAGATCAGAAGCTGCATTTAATGGGATTCCCTGTGGTGCAAACACGCATTCACATTTGAGAAGTCGGGGGCCGAAGAGCGGCCGCGTCTTCCTTACCCTCAAATGGCCTCCCTTGGCCCCGCTTCCTTTCAACTCGCCATTGTTTTGCTCTCGTTGCATTTATCGCAAAGTTCTTTTTAGGGGTCCTTACACCTTCTGCTTCTATTTCCTCTCTTCAGGTTTTGGCAGCTGGCTGCTGCTTGGGGCCATTTTCAGAGGCCTTCCTCCCACAGTGGCCCAGGAGCCACCTCCAGGACCTCCTTCTCGCATGGCTCAGGCTCCACTGGCCACCAGATTTCCTCCTCGGGCTCTCCGGGCACCCTCCTCCCAGGCTTCCATTCTCCTCTCCATGCAGGTGCTCTTTCCCTGCCCCTTTGCCCAGCCTGTCCATCTTACCTACACCCACATCTTCAACCCTTCCTGCCATGAAACATCCCAATGGCCTTCTCGATACACACCCCATGTAGACACCCCAGAGACTCTCCTATTACCCTGATCACCTCCCCCTCTTGACCCACCGCTCTTCTTGAGCTTGCCTGTCTCTGTTCATGAATCTCCACCCCTCCCATTGCCCAGGCTCAAAATCCTCAGAACTGTCTTCCTCTGCTCCTTCCTCTCCTTGCATATCTGGTCAGCCTCCAGAAGCCTGCAGAACCTTCTTTGGTATATCCTTCCCCATCCTGATGTTGTTATCTAAATTCAAACTCTTGTCATCTCTCCCTTGGACCTTTCCCCTCTGCCACTGGGTCTCCCCTTCTGTGTCCATCTGCCCTTGGGCACCCATGCCCATCAGAGTGGCTGGTCTCCTTCTCAGAAATCCATGTGGACTTGGTGCTGCTCCTGGGTCCCCAGCCAAGGAGACACCCTCCTGACCTTCCAGCCCGGTCCTTGTCACGGCCATCATCACTCGAAGATACTGACTGAGGACCCGCCATGTGAGGTGTTCCCAGATCATAACCCCCAATTTTCCCCTCCAGAACTTGCTATCTTGCACTCACCCAGTTTTCTGGCTCTTCTCTTTGTTCACTTGTCTTATCAGTCAGAGACACCTCCTCTTCTTTGCTCCCATGCCTGTCAGCACCTCGTCCAACCATACTGAAGGCCTCATCCATAACCCACTGCTCCAAGAGACCCGTAAGATCCCAAAGGTAGAATCCATCTCTCCAGTTCCCCATTTGCCCTTAAAGTAGTATTTGTTTCCTATTACAACTGCATCCCAGTGTGTGTGTGTGTGTGTGTGTGTGTGTGTGTGTGTGTGTGTGTGTTGTCCCCCTGGCTGTGTGGTCCTTCAGGCCAACCTGAAACTGCACATCCTTTCCCTTCATCTCACAGACGATAAAACTGCGGTCAGAGTGGCCCCAGGTCTTTGGTGCCAGTTGATGGCAGCATCACATCCCAGCACTGGCCTCCTGGTTCCTAGTGCCGTTCTAGAGAGACAAGGTGCCCATCATCCGATGGCCCATGCCCTCCAACTGTCCTCAACTCTTCTCTTCCTCCCACACACTGGGTGGAATGGAATCAGAACAGAGAGACCTTGGATAAGGAGCCAGGGGTCACCCGGCCCCTTTTTCCGCCACCACCCCCAAGCCTACACTGAACAGCCAACAGGGAGTACAGCCCTATTTTCTGAACCTCTAGGGAAATTACTTGCTCACCTTTTTTAGCAAAGGATGCCATCATCCCCAGCATCTCCAAGGAAAAAATCTCCCTCTTTGTTCTCCTCTAAATCTCCCACCCCTCTAACCCTCAACACCCACGATAAAGCTTTCCCCCAGCTAGGTCTTCTGCAGGGGTGGGCAGAGCATTTCCTGCACTCCCCACGGCACCGTCTTCATAGCAGGAAGATTTCTGAAGCTTGTTAAGGCTTGAAGCTCCTCTAAGGACATGCACTGTATAAAAATAAACAAATAAGTGTGTTTTTCTAAAAGTCAAATAGGACACCACCCCTCTGCACGACCGTCCACACCAGGTAGTCACATAGGTCACTTTGTGGGAATTTGGAGACAGCCAAGCTTTTTCATTCAGCAAGGGCTTGTGTGGGTCTTTGTGCTGGGGCCTCCACCACACAGAACACCCTTAGCTCCACCACCGGATTCGGCCTGGGGCATCCCAGCGCCTGTTAGACTCATTTCCAGTTCTCCTTGCTGCCAGTCTAGCGGTGGCCTTACCTCAAAGCCAGCGAAGGATACTGTTTTTCAGTTTCAGAAGGAATGGGTTCGTTTACCTTCACAAAAGCCAGTGGAAGGATCATGCCTGAGACTCAAATCCTTTTGGTCAATTTCAAAGACCTGGCCTGCCACCCTGGGGATGGCGCGGATGGTGCCATCGCTGCTGGGAGTGGCAAGGGACCTTTCGAGAGTCCTCTATACCACATTCCATACAACCTGGAGCAGAAAAACAGTTCTCAGGAGGCGTTCATGCTCCCTTTCAAGGATAAGCAGGAGCAAGCTGACCCAGGAAAGGACTCCCACAGTCGAATGTTTTTGCTTTGCGTGGGAAGTACAGCGGTCTCGCGGAGGCCCAGGAGACAGACTGACGAGGGGAGAATGCCTGTGTTTGGGACTGGGTTTGAAAAGTCTCCGGTTTGTCACACTCCGCTTGCAGCAGAGCAGAAAGAATTTCCAGCTGTCGTCGGGGTGGGAGAGCCCCCCCTGATGCTGACCAGGGCTGTTCCTGTGCTCTCCGGGCTCTGCTGTCCCTCTTCCTGGGCTGGTCACGCCATCAGACACCCGGTCCCAGGGGCCAGCTCTGGAATCAGGTGATGCTTTGCCATCGAGAAATACAAGTGGCAGAAGGTGACACAGTATAGGATTCTGCTTATAGGAGTGGTCAAATCACAGACACAGAAAGTAGAGTAGAGAGTAGAGCGTGGTTGCCAGGGATGGGGAGGAGGGGAGAACAGGGAGTTTGTGTTTAACGGATACGGCGTTTCAATTTGGGAAGATGAAAGAGTTCTGGAGACAAATGGGGAACAATGTCACAGAACTGTACACTTGAAACTGATTAAAATGGTACTTTTTGTGTTATGTGTGTTTTACCATAATAAAAAAGGGGGAAAAAACATACAAGAGGGGACTCAGCCCAGATCACTGTACTCCTAGGAGAAGGCAGCCAGGTGACTCAGTTCTCAGCCCTAAAGAGAGGTCTGTGTGCATGTGTGTGTGTGTGTGCGCACACACGTGCACACAGTGCAGGTACCCAAGTGTGCTGGAGGTGGGGGGGGTGTCTGTGATGCTGCAGGAGGGAAAATGGGTCCCTAAACGGCACGGTGAAGGAGGTGAGCATACTGGAGGAAGCCATTCAATCTCTGCAAGTTTCCCAAGACTGATTTGGGGGTCATTCTGTATAATGCAAACCAGTGGACGATTCTCAGCGGAAGCTGTTGTTTAAATGCCAAAGAGCCTGTGTAATATCCTTGGAGGGCTGAACGGGAGGCCTTTTCTCCATGACCTGTTCACAAACGCATTTGGCTTGTTCTAAGAAAGACTAAGATTTTTGGAGTCAGAAACCGGGGCTAGAGTTCAGGGCCTACCGCTGTGGGGCCAGTCATAATGCGCGTTTACATTTAAATGTCTAACATCAAAAGAGTGGTGAATCTGAAAAAACTTTCTGCAAACTGTAAAGGGCCTCACTCTCATCTTTCATCCTTCCAACTGAACCTGACTATGGGAACAAGATAACAACGGGTTTTAAAGAATTCATATGGCAGGAAAGTTAGCATAGATCCTAAAATAACAAATTCAAACTTCATGACCTGTTATAGGATTCTTCAGGCTTTGGAGGCAGCCCAGTAGCAATCACAGCTGAGAATAAAATCACAAGTCCTAGGAGCCGGACTTTCTGAGAAAATAAATTCTGTAGACTTTGGCAGGAGGGGTTGGCCCAGGTTAAAACAAAAAGAGTGGCACATTAAGCCTTTATCAGTTATCAATACTGAGGAATAAAGTCATTTCTATCAGATTCTTATTTTTAAAGATTTATTTATTTATTGGGGGGTGGGGCAGTGAGGGACAGAGAGAGAATCCCAAGCCAGACTCCCCACTGGGTGTGAAGCCCCACACAGGGCTCGATCTCATGACCCTGAGATCATGACCTGAGCCAAAACCAAGTGTTGGATGCTTAGCCGACTGAGCCACCTAGGTGCCCCAGCTCCTTTTTTTTGTTTTGTTTTGTTTTAATTCATATACCATAAAATTCACATTTAAAGCTCCTGATTCAGGGGTTTGGTTTTTTGTTTTGGAGGAGTTTTGTTTGTTTGTTTGTTTGTTTTTAGTATATTCACAAGATCGTGTAACCATCAATTACAATCTAATTCAGAATATTTTCATCACCCCAGAAAGAAATCCCGTTAACAGTCACTCCTCATTCCTCTCATCTCCCAGCCCCAAGCCAACTAATCTATTGTCTGTCTCTATGGATTTGCATATTTTGGCCATTTTGTATCAATGGAATTATTCAGTGTGTGACCTTTTGTGTCTAGCTTCTTTCACGTAGCATCTTTCCAAGATTCATCCATGTTGTCGCATGAATTGGAATTTCTTTTTTTATCATTGAATAATATTCCATAACACATATATGCCACTGTTTATTTTTGCATTCATTGGTTGCTCATTTTGATTGTTTCTACTTTTTGTTTAGTGCGAATAATGCTTATAAGAATAGTAAATATGTATTTTCCATTCTCTTGGGTACATATCCAAGAGTGGACTTGCTGAGTCATATGGTAACTCTATGTCTAACTTGTTGAGGAACTGTCCAATTGTTTTCCCAAGCAGCTGTACCATTTTACTTTCCCACCAGTGATATAGGAGGGTTTCAATCTCTTCACATTCTTACAACACTTGTTATTATCTCTTTTTTATTACAACCATACGAGTGGGTATGAAGTTGCATCTCACTGAGATTTTGATTTGCATTTTCCTAATGACTAAAAATACTGTGCATCTCTTCTTGTGCATATGGGCCGTTTGTATATCTTCTTTGGAGATATGTCTATTCAAATCCTTGGCCTCTTTTTAAAATTTCGAATGTTTGTCTTTTTATTGTTGCATTGTAAGAGTTTTTAATATATTCTAGATACAAATTTCTTATCATATATGTGATTTGTAAGTATTCTTCCCATTCCATGGGTTGTCTTTTCACTTTCTTGATAAGATCTTTTTGTACAAATGTTTTTCATTTTTATGAAATCCAGTTTACTTTTTTTTGTTTCTCATGTTTTTCATGTCACAGACAAGAAATCATTTCCTAATCCAAGGTCACAAAGATTCATGTTATTCTTTCTTTCAAGAATTTTATATATTTAGCTCTTTGCTCCTTTGAGTTAATTTTTATATCGGTGTGACGTAGGGATACAACTTTCTATTTTTGCATACAAATATCCATTTGTCTCAGCACTTTAAACTAAAAAGACTATTCCTATTGAACTGTCTTGATAACTATGTCAAAGTGGATCTTTCTTTTTTTCTAATATAAGCATTTAAAGCTTTAAAATTCCATCCAAATGCTAAGTGAAAGGAACCAGACACAAAAGGCCACATAGTGTAAGAGTCACTTATATAAAATATCCAGAATCGGGGCGCCTAGGCGGCTCAGTTGGTTAAGCAGCTGCCTTCGGCTCAGGTCATGATCCTGGAGTCATAGGATCGAGGCCCACATCAGGCTCCCTGATCGGCAGGGAGTCTGCTTCTCCCGCTGACCTCTCTCCTCTCATGCTCTCTTTCTTTCTCAAATAAATAAATAAAATCTTTTTTTAAAATAAATAAACAAATAAGTAAGTAAATAAGTAAAATATCCAGAATAGGCATATCCATAGAAACAGAATGTTGGACACCCGGGTGGCTCAGTTGGTTAAACCACTGCCTTCAGCTCAGGTCATGATCTCAGGATCCTGGGATCGAGTCCCACATCAGGCTCTCTGCTCAGCAGGAAGCCTGCTTCCCTCTCTCTCTCTCTCTGCCTGCCTCTCTGCCTACTTGTGATCTCTGTCAAATAAATAAATAAAATCTTAAAAAAAAAATAAAGAACAGAATGTTGATTAATGACTTCCAAGGAAGGAGGTTAGAACTGACTGCTAATAGGTATGAGGTTTCTTTTTGGGGTGATAGGAATATTCTGAAATAAGATAATGATTATTGTTAATGTAATACATAGTGAATATAGTAAAAAAAAAAAAAAAACCCACTGAATTGCACACTTTAAAATGATGAATTTGTGTTATCTGAATTGTATCTCAATTTTAAAATGTTAAGCTGGCTGCACGGGTAAAAAGAAAAGTTAACAACTATTACCTTATTTCAATTGCAATTTAACAGCAGTTTTTGTTTTTGTTTTTGTTTTTGTTTTTGTTTTTTACAGACAGAGATCACAAGCAGGCAGAGAAGCAGGCAGAGAGAGAGGAAGGGAAGCAGGCTCCTGGCTGAGCAGAGAGCCCGATGCGGGGCTCGATCCCAGGACCCTGAGATCATGACCTGAGCCGAAGGCAGAGGCTTTAACCCACTGAACCACCCAGGCGCCCCTTAACAGTAGTTTTTGAGGGACCAGAAGAAGATAATCCAAATTATAGTAATGGTTGCATGACCCTGTAAATTCACTTAAAATCATTGAGTTGTACTCTTAAAACAGGTGAATTTTATGCTATGGAAATTGCATTTTAATAAATGAATTTTTTTTTTAATAAATGAGTTTTTAATAATTTTTTTTAAACTTCATTCAAACTCTGCTTTAGCTGAATCCTATAAATTTTGGTATGTTATGCCTTTGTTTTTACTCAATTTAAAATCGTTTTAAATTATCCTTGGTTTGCCTTCTTTGACCCATGGGCTATTTTTTTTTTTTAAGATTTTATTTATTTGACAGAGAGAGAGAAATCACAAGTAGGCAGAGAGGCAGGCAGAGAGAGAGAGGGGAGAAAGCAGGTTCCCTGAGGAGCAGAGAGCCCGACGCGGGGCTCGATCCCAGAACCCTGGGATTATGACCTGAGCCGAAGGCAGAGGCCTTAACCCACTGAGCCACCCAGGCGCCCCCATGGGCTATTTAAAATGTGATATTTAACTTCTAAATATGTGAGCATTTTCCAAACATCTTCCTGGTTTTCCTTCTAATTTCATTATTTTATAATAAATTTTTACATTTTAAAAATTAGTTTAGGCATGTGTGTGTGTGTGTGTGTGTGTGTGTGTCCCCAACTGTAGTCTCTCTTTATGAGTATTCCATGGGACTTGCAAAGAAATATGTATTCTGCTGTTGTTGAGTGGAGCAGCATGTTCTAAAACTGTCCGTTCGGGATGGTGAATTGTAGTGTTCAAATCTTCTCTTTTTTCTGCCTATTTGTTCCATCAGTTCCTGAAAGAGGAGTGATGAAATATCAGAGTATAATTGTGGACTTGTCTATTTCTCCTGTCAGTCTGGTCAGTTTTTGTTTCATATATTATGAAACTCTGTTGTGGGTGAACACATATTTAGGATTGTTACATCTTCTTAAAAAAAAAAACTTTCCTTTTTATCATTATGAACTTACCCATCTTCATCTCTGATAGTATTCCTTGTCCTCAAGTCTTCTTTCTCTGTTGATAGAGTTCATCCTCATGATAAGGGTTGCAGGGTGTATCTTTTCTCATTCTTTTTCTTTTAAACTATTTATGTTTTCACAGTCAAAACAGATCTCATTTAAAATGTTTTTTTATCCGGCTTAATGATCTCTGACTTTTAATTTGGGCCATTTGCATTTAATTACAAGTATGTACAATGTACTTATGATCTGTTTGGTGTAGATAAAGAAAAAAAAATCTGTTCTGTGTAGGTACTATTTGTTTTCTATTTGTTCCATCTGTTCTTTGTTCTCTTTTTCATCTTTCACTGTCTTCTTTTGGATTGAGGGTTCTTTATGATTTCATTTCATCTATATTGACTTATTAACTATATTCTCACATCCTATATGCTATTGTTGTTAAACATTTTATTTCTACATGTTATAAATCCCATAGTACTTTGTTATCAATTTTGCTTTAATAATCTTTAAAAGATTTTATTTCTTTATTTGATAGAGAGAGAGAGAGAGAGAGAAAGACAGCAAGAGAAGGAACACAAGCAGGGGGAGTGGGAGAGGGAGAAGCAGTCTCCCCACAGATCAGGGAGCCCAATGCAGGGCTCGATCCCAGGAACCCAGGATCATGACCTGAGCCGAAGGCAGATGCTTAACAACTGAGCCACCCAGAGGAGTGGAGCCCCTGCTTTAATATTTTAAATTTTTTAAATGGAAAACAAGTGTTTTATATTTACTCTCTTATTTACCATTTCTGGCATTCTTCATTCTTTTATGTTAATCCAAGTATTATTTTCCTTCTGCCTAAAGAACTTCCTTTAATATTTCTCTAAGATTTTTTGTATCTCAAAAAGTATTTTGCCTTCATTTTTAAAGGATATTTTTGCTGGAAACAGAATTCCAGGTTGATCAGTTTTTCTTTGAGCACATTAAAGATATCACCCCATTGCCTTCTGGCTTGCATAGCTTGGATCAGAAGTCTGCAGTTATCTTTGTGCCTCCATAAAATATATCTACATCAGGCTGCTTTAAAGATTTGCTCTCCTTGAATGAAACAAGATGGGATTGAGAGGGAGACAAACCATTTGTGACTCTTAATCTCACAAAACAAACTGAGGGTTGCTGGGGGGAGGGGGCTTGGGAGAGGAAGGTGGGGTTATGGACATTAGGGAGGATATGTGCTATGGTGAGTGCTGTGAAGTGTGTAAACCTGGCGATTCACAGACCTGTACCCCTGGGGATAAAAATATATTATATGTTTATAAAAAATAAAAAAAAAATTTTTTAAGATTTTCTCTCCTTTTTTAAAAAAAGATATTATTTATTTATTTATTTGACAGAGACAGTGAGAGAGGGAACGCAGACAGGGGGAGTGGGAGAGGGAGAAGCAGGCAAGCACTGAGCAGGGTGCCCAAAACGGGGCTCAATCCCAGGATCCTGGGATCATGACCTGAGGCAAAAACCCTTAACGACTGAGCCACCCAGGTGCCCCAAGATTTTCTCTTTATCACTGATTTTTTAGCAATTTGATTTTCTTTGTTTATCCTGCTTGGGCTTCATTGTGATTCCTGGGTCTCTAAGTGCTTATAGTTTTTTTTATCAAATTTGAAAGATTTTTGGTGATTGTTTTATCAAAAATTTCTCTCACTTTTCTCTTTTGAATTACTTGTGTTAGACCACAAGATATTGACCCAAAGGTTACTGAGACTCATCTTTTTTTTCTGTTTTGTTTTGTCTCGTTTTTCCTCTCTGCACCTCATTCTGGATAGTTTCTATTGCTTTGTTTTCATTTCATTTATTTTTCTTCTGTAGTGTCCAGTTAGCTTTGAATTCTATCCACTGACTTTTCATTTCAGTATCTGAATAGATAGATAGGTAGATCTTTCATTCTTTCTTCATTCTATTCATGATTTTAAATCCTTAAGCATATTTTGCATATTAATTATAGCTGTTTTAATGTTCTTGTCTGCTCATTCTACCAATTCTGTCATTTTAAAGTCTGTTTCTGTTAACTGATTTTTTTTCTTAGTTATGGGTCACATTTTCCTGTTACCTGATGACTCTAGTGACTTTTGATTGGATGTTATATACTTTAAGTTATATTATTGATTGTCTTGTTTTGTTATCTTTCTTTTAAAAAGGTTGAGCTTTTATCTGGAAGGCAGTTAGGTTATTTATGGATAAGCTCATTCCTTTAGAGAAATGTTTTAAGGTTTTTAGGGTGGGTCTAAAGTTTCTCTAGGAACAGTTTAAATTTACTAGTTGGCATGATCCTTACAGGGTCTCTATTAAATGCCCTGAGAGATCCAGCTGGTTGATATTTGAACATTTATCAATCCCATGTGAACTCTGAATTATTCAGCTGATAGTTCCTGATCATTCTTTCCCCAGCCTTATGGAGTTTCACTCCGTATACATCTTCATATTAAGCAAATACTCAAGAGGACCTTATACAGATTTCTGAGGCTTTTTCTATATAGGCCTCTGCTTTTCTAGAACTCTGTCCCACAAATTCCATCCAAAGTTTCATTGGCCTTCAAGTTCTGTCTTTTAACTCAGCAAGACCACCAGACAGCTTGGGATTCCTTCTCTTTCTCTATACCCAAATGTGTCTCCAATCAGAAACTGAGGTGATCATTGGAATCATCTCATTTATTTCCTTTATCTCAGGTGTCACAGTCTCGTACTGCCTGTTGTGCAGTATCAAATGCCATCAGTGTATCTACTTTGTTTAATTTACTAGTTGTTCATGGTGGGAAAGTGAATCTAGATCCTGTTGCTCTGTCATGGCCAGAAGCAGAAATCTTAAGAAATGATTCTGATAAAGAAATAATGGTAAGGGAAGACATGCCCAAAAGTTAGATAGCAATGACTTACTGGGGATCCCAAGGTGTACAGAGGCAGTAGGAAGACCCTAGCATCTACAGGCTAGTAGGAACAAGTAGGACAATGGAGAAAAGAAAAAAATATGGAGGCTATAAAAACAAATCTCACTTGTATTCCCAAGTGGCTCGATAGCTTCCATTTGCTTCTCCAGATCTACTCTCCACCCTTCACCCTGCCCTGTACCTTAGAGGATTAATCTGTCTACACTGCATCAATAGGGCTCCTTTGATTTCTGGTTTCTAGTTGTGCTCAGGCAAAGAGAGGTACAAGAAGGAAACTGGAAGGCAGAAAGATCATTTATTCCCCTAATTCCTTCTCTGCCAAATCATTATGGATTTGGCAGAGGTCATAAGTCACAGGCCTGTCAAGATCTCTCTTTGGGTTCTAGTAAATCTTCCTTTCTCATGACCCTTTGGACTTAGGGATGGTAATGCCTTCTCGGTGTTATTAAACCTTGAGTATCACACCACTTTTGTTAGTCCCCTTAAATCCTGATCAAACCTTGCTAAATAATCCTTTCATTAAATTCTTCTCTATCTTCTTCCCAGTGGAACCCTGATACTGTAGAATTATTGATGTTGTCTCTAACTGAACAATGTACTGCCCACTAATTGTATGACCTTAAGCAGATCACTTTCTGACTCTCTTCTTAGTTTGCCCTTAGCCTAGCCTTGACTGTTTAGGGCCTTATAAATCCCAAACTCCATTCCATCAGACTACCCCACAGCAGCAGCCCTAGGGCAGTTAGGGCTCCCTACCCACACCTTACCTTTTCTTTATTGTCTCCTACTCCCACACTGGAATTCCTGGTTTAGCTGCTCTGCTTCATAGAATAATCCAAGTCCTTCCATCCAGATCTCAGCAACAGATAAAACTTGCTGAAGCCTAAGAAAACATCAGACCAAATGAAAATCACTTACATGGGGATGGACATCATTTTAGGATCAAGGTCATGTTCATAAAAGTTACTCAGTATTTGGCCCTGGCCAATAGGGTTCAACACCTGAGGAAGAAATTTTCCCCTCCTGATATATGCACCTTGGAGAAGGCATTTTTATTTTTCAACTAGAAAGACACAAATAAAGAAAAATGTTTTTAAAAATCAGGAATTTAAATATTAGAAAGGGAAAAAACATGAGTTCTAAAAAGTTAGTTTTATACAAAAGTATTCCTGAGGTCAAGAAAGCAAGTTAGACAGGGCTGGGCACTACAACCTCCCCCAGGCTAAAGTATATTTAGAAACAGGAGCCAGAGGAATAGTGGAAGGAATCCATAAGCAAAAAGAACCAAAGAGTTAGTGGCTGTCTATTCGGATAGACACTAGACCACAGTGAAGACCATAAAAGTGAACACATAACCTTTGGGTCCAGCATCCTCATCTCCCTGTCCTGAGAGAGGGAAGATGAAATGGTCTTCTACCCTTCTGTGAAAACCCATTAAACCTACTTGCTTTCCTGGGGAGGTTATTTCTGCATAGTGCACCTTTTGTGTCTTCCCCTTGATCAAAGGAACACTTAAGTTCCCTTAGAGGTTTCTAACATGACAAGCCTATTCACTCTCCAGGACTGATGTTTTTCCTAGAGTTTCACTTGACCCTTGCCCTTAATATAATGTACCCTTCCCCTGCCCACGTTGGAACTCAATGCCAAAGTCTCCCAGGCCACTACTCCTGAGTCAGCCCCTCTATTTTCCTCTCTCTCTAGAGGGCTACTTCCAAGATTTCAGTTAAGGTTTACACCTCTCTGGGAACCAGACCTTCTCATTCTTCAACTCTTACAGAGGTTGGAACATGACATTGCATCTTATTTAGAGAAAAGGCCAGTGTTGACCTATTATTTTGTTAATATTGAAGGCAACCCAGACCTACCTGAGAATGCACCCAGGCAGTTTGTTGGACTAGATCTACCCAGGAGCTCAGGGATTCCCAAGTAAGTCAGCAGAGCCCTCCAGTAGCAGGGCCCAAAGAATGGCACACTTACCCTACAGCCTCTACTTGATGCCTCTTCAGATCTGCTCCTACCACCACTAGCTGTTAAAACTTCACTCACAGTATCCTTCTATGCAGTCTGATTTCTGGTAGGGACCTTCCTGAAAGAAGCTTTGCTCACCTCTCTGCCAGCCACCCACATTATTGGTTCCAAGCTTAGAGAACAGGACGCTTTAACCCCTAACCCTTGACCCTGACCCTAATTCCCACTGGGCCTTCCCTAGGAATAGGTCTTTACTTAATATTTTTTACTGAAGGAAGAAAAGAGACAATCTACTCAATGATTTGCTACTGTTAGAGTAATTAATACTCTAAATCCCTGAGTAGGAGCGACTGACAGTTTTGAGGCTCTTTTACTCTTCCTAACCTCAAACTAATCTGAAGCTTATCTTCCTCACCAACTCTAACTGTGTGTCAGGCCCTTGCCTATCTATCCAAGCTAAATTCACTTGGTCTTGGAAGGGATTTAGTTAAAGTAGACACAATGCCTTGACCAGTGACAGTTCTGGGGTTCCTGTAAAGGAGGACCTAGAGATGGAAAATTGGGTAATACAAAGGCTAGGGGATTTTTGTTCAGACTATTTGTATAGTAAACACTATTTTTCTCTTAGGTCATATGTTTACTTAAGACAACGATGGGGCAGAGAGAGGCTCCCCCACCCAGCCAGTGCTTGGCACCAATATCATACTTGGTAGTCCCTCTATAAAATGGTTCACCCCATCACTGGATTTTCTCAGTTTTCACTCTGTTTCTTCCCCTTTCACTCATTCAATCCCTGGCAAATCCTATCCCACGGGTCTTTGTCCATGGGATCCATGGGATCCATCCATCCACCCAAACATCCACCCATCCGTCTGCTCATCCATGAGGCAGCACCTTCCCAATGGGAAGCAAAAGCCTCATCCAGAGAGAATCCCTATTTTTTTTTCATCCAGGCCTGTGTGGTCACCCCACTTTGGCTTCAAATTCCAAGTGATGCCAGAGGCTGCTGTTGGGGTTCCACACTTCTCCAGAAAACTTTCGCCTCTTCTCATTCCCTCCTCATCTCTTTCTCTTCTTCTCTTAAATTTCTTTTCTGTTTTTCCTCTTTTTTTTCCTCTCCTTCTCCTTCCTCTACTCCTATGCTTTAAGCATACCCAAGGCAGCCACCATGGATATTTTGTAGCCATTAAAACTGAATAGGGACAACTGAGCCCAATCTTAGAAGAACCAGTAACTCCCCACTCACAGGTCCCCCTTCATCCTCCACTCCCAGTGTGCCTGGGCAGAGTCAACCTGTCCTTTTCCTCCCCAGCCACCAGGGTGTGGATTTTAAGGCCTGGATGGGGAGCCCAGGGCACCCAGCCTGCATGCAAGTGCCCTGGGCCGGTTATAGCTCATCTAACAGGAGAGAAAAATAAGCTTGCATCATGGAGAAAACTGCCTTGCCTCCTGTTGCTATTGACAACAGAACAACAAAACCAGGATTTAATGGCCAGGGAAGACTAAAACAGTGCTGCCAACAACCAGGGCCCAGCTAATCTCCTTCCAGGAGTGACCTCGGCTCTGTGCACAGTGACAATGAGTGTAACCAGACACGGAGCTCTCAGGTGTAGGAGGCAGGCCAACAGCCACAAAACCACTCCCCTCTCTCCTCTTGCCTCTGGAAGACCCATTGGAGGTCAGTCTCCCCCAGCTGAAGCACAGGTGCTAGGAGTGGAGAATGGTCAGCATCAAGCCCACAGGCGGCTACTCTTCAGAGCTGCATTCCCAGTTCACATCTTTATTTCTTTCCTAAAGAAGGGACTAGGTCTGGAGTCTAGGCACATGGAATATTCCTGCAAGCATGCCTCTCACCTGGCCCACACCCCCATTCTCTGGTTCCCTGCTTACTGTGCAGACCTCTGGAGCTCCATCTGTCCTAGAACTGTGGGCTTTGAGCTGGAGGGTCCTTGGCAATCATCTAGATTGGTCCTGACCCTCTAGGGAACAGATGAATCCCTGCCTGAGATTCAATCCTCCACAGGAGCCGGACGCCCTATCCACAGGAGTATCACAGGAGGACTCTGATCTGGTATATGAGATGGGGAACAAATGGATTCATTCAATCCATATTTGGGGGGGCACATGGCTCCAGAATTTAGTGCCAACCTGATGTGGTCACTCTTGAAGCTGTCTAGTGGTAAAAATAGAAATGGATCAAGTAATTAAAGTACAGGTCTGTTTACCAAAAGAGAATATACACAGGGGTCCCAAGCCTTGAGAGGGTATAGTCAAGGAAGCCTTCCCAAAGAAATGGCATTTAAACAGAAAGCAAGAGAGTATTTTTCTCATTTGCCTTTTCACCCAGAGCCTTGTACAGAGCTGGCACATGGAGGTATGCAGTAAAAGTTTGCTGAACGAATAAACTAGGAAAAGAACAAATATCTCCACATGTCCTGAGAGCCCTTGCTTACTAGCAGGTTTTGGTGCTGGGTTTGTTAATGTACCTACTTACCAAAAAATCTAACTAAACTTGAAGTCCTAAGTCCTCATGAACCTATTCATGGCGTGGATGGGCTGTGTACTGTTCATTCCATTTTAGAGGTGAGTTTGCTGGGTCACAACTAGGGAAGATGATACCCCTGAGATCCCACAGGGAGTCTTCCGGGCCCCCCTCCCCCTACAGATCGCACCATGGAGAACTCCATAAATGGACTCATTAAAGCAGGGAAGGCTAGCCTCTTGACAGGTGATTGGATTTAGATATGAAAGCAGAGATGGGTTAAACTCCTGTGCCCAGATGTCCGACCACAGACCAAAGCTCAAAAGAAGACAAGGGGAGACTAATGCATGAGCCTACCCTCTCTTTCTCAGAAGAGGGTAAAGCGTTCTTGGAAATTACCATAAAGCATCCAAATGAGCAAATCCAGGGTCGTTTGCTGTCAGGTTTCCCAGCAGGATTGTGGGCAGACTGACCAGCTGTTCTATCCCCCAGAATTGTCTTAACTTCAAAGACCGGGTTCTCTGTCCCTGAAAAAGTGCCCCTCCTACAAATGCCTTGAAAGTCTCCCAGACCTCAAAATATAGCCCCATTAAGGTGTTGCTCTTGGGCCTCAGGAAACCCGTCTCTAACATATAGCAGTGAGTAACCCCTCCCAAACCCCTCCAGCAGATACATCTCCAAGAAGAGAAACTGCAGCTAGTGACCCTGCTGATATGGGTAGAGACAGGGCCACCATGTGGAGCCATGTAGGCTGTTCACGGCACAAGAGAGTGAGTGGGGACTGAAATGCAGCCCTCACTCTGCTTGCCACACTGCCCCCCCCCAACCCCTGCCGTGGCTGCATCCACAGGGAGGAAGGGGTAACTTTTCCTTATTTGCACATAGATGCCATGTGAGCTAGCAGTGACCCTGGGTGGAGAGCCCAAAGAATTACATCTGGAGAGGAAAATAAGCCAATCCTTCCCTTGCCACCACCCAAATAGTCCAGCCAGGTGTTCCTCAAGTGATCAGATATGCTAATTGGACAGACTTCTTAGAAGGTAATAGAATATGATGGATAAACCAGGAGGCCCAGTAAGGCTTCACGTTTTACTTTTCTATGTCCTGAGTTCAGATGACAGTGAAAATTGAACTATTGAGATGTACTAAGGAAGGATCAAATCCCTTATTTCTGTTAAACTACTTTAAGGAGAGTAAAGATTTACAGTAAGTATAATCCCCTCTGTGTTGGAAACACCAGGGCTTTGGAATCTTTCCCAGACACTGGGCTCTAGCTTCACTTACTTGGAGCCTGTTGGTCAGGAAGTAGGGCCCGAAAGATGAAGTAAAGTGGGCATTTTCTCAGAAAAACGACCCTCCCCATGGAAGGCCCGGCTTCTCACCAGAGAACGTATTCCACACTCGGAATGATTAGCTGACAACACTGTCTGAATGGTGGCAGAACACAGGTGTGCTGCTTGGGAAAAGGACTGGGGTTCAAGCAAATACTTGGTTGGTACAGGAGAATGGGCTGCGGTCCCTCACTGATTTCTTCACATCACAGGGACGTGTCACAACAGTAACTCATACTTGTGGGCAGAGGCAGCTGCTGTGTCTCAGAAATGCTTCCCCAGAATGATATCGTGTGACATCTGCCCATCTTCTCAGTCTTCCCGAAGATCAGAAAAGAAGCTATGGGCCTGGAGCTAAGTGCTTGCTTTGCCAGCAGGGTCTCATCAAATCCCCATTCAATCCTGAGATGAAGCACTTATTTTTACTCCTGATGGGGCAGGGGTTCAGAGAGGTTAAGCAACTTTCCCAAGGTCACACAGCCAGCGAGTCCTGGTGAAGGTAGGACTTGAACCCAGATCATGTGGCTTTAGTGCCCACACCCATTACCATTTTCACAGCACGGGTATTTCCCGGTCTTTAAATGAAGTCAGAAGGCTAAGCTGTAATGAGAAGGGAAGACACATTTCCCATGATCTTCACTGGCAGCCAAGCTCTGCTGACACAGGTGATGTGCATCTGAGCTGCATCTCCCCCCAGAAGATTTTTTACCTGGAAGTGGGGACTGCCTTCCCCTGCATGCCCAGTGCCTGGAGCCAAGCTTGGCTCACAGGTGAATGTTTATTAAAGGGATAAAGAAACTTCTCCTGAGCTGCCCTTGCCCTGCCTTTCTCCTCCCTCTCTCACAAGCTGGGAGAGTGTACTGGGTTTAGCAGGGCCTCTGAATAGGCACCGGGTTCTACACACGCGGACCTGCATCTCTGCCACTGACCCTGGAGTGGCTTAAACACACACGTCCAGTGATGGACAGCTGGGGGAGGCCTTGAACATGTGAAAATGTCCTTCACACCAGGGGCTCTCAGCTGTTCCCGGGGGTGCCAATAATGAGTCCTGGGGGCTTGCACTCTTGTGGGGTCTCCTCCCATCCACACAGTTACAAACCCCCTCTGCTTCCCAGAGCTGTCATGTCCATCCTCTCTCTGGTTCGAAAGCCTCCAGAGGGGACAAATCCAATCAGGAGATTTGCAACTGCCTCCTTGGCCCTGATCTCGTTACCTTAAGTGGCCAGAGTATTGGTGGGGTTCAGACTCCCCCATGGTGGGGTTCAGACTCCCCCTAGGTGGGCCCAGCAGCAGGGACATAAGACTTCAGGTATTCAGTATCAAAGATCAGAATCCAAGCCACTTCAGCACCTTGAGAGATGCTGTTCCAGCCCTTAGTCTCCACATTAGAAGCCCCTAGAGCAGTCTGACCAATCAGTACCATGGAGGGTAGGAATCACATAAGACAGGGCCCTACCTTCAGGGTGTCCGCCACCCCACGGAGGGGAGTACACGCGTGACAGTCCTCAGCAGGACAAGATTTTTGTGCTGTGGGTCAGGCACGGCTCAGAAAGAACAGGGGGTGTTGGCGGTGCCAAGGGGGACAGAAAGAGAAATAGAGCCCCTCAAAGACTGTGCTGTCAGGAGTTCCTCTCCTCTCTTTTCACTCCCACCCAGCACTGCATTCCTGTTCAATTACCTGTTGCTACGTAACAGACGCCCTAAAACATAGTGCCTTAAAACAACTCGCTATTCTCTCTCACACCTGTACCGACCCGGCCCAGGGAGATGGATCTCAGTTGGGATCTCTTGCAGTTACAGTCACATGGTTGCCAGGGCTGGAGTCCCCCCAGGATTCTACTGAGCTGCACAGGCAAGTAGATGCCATTCATTCACAAGACTGGCAGTGATGTGATTCTTGGCTGAGAGCTCAGCTGGGGTTCTTTTTTTTTTTAAAGAATGGCAAACTTTTTCCATTTTCTTTTTTAAGATTTTATTTATTTATTTGACAGAGAGACACAGCAAGAGAGGGAACACAAGAAGGGGGAGTGGGAGAGGAAGAAGCAGGCTCCCTGCTGAGCAGGGAGCCCAATGTGGGGCTCGATCCCAGGACCCCAGGATCATGACCTGAACCGAAGGCAGATGCTTAACGATTGAGCCACCCAGGTGCTCCCCAGTTGGGGTTCTTGATGACAGCCTTTCTGTGTAGCTTGGACTTCTTACTGGATGGTAGCTGGGTTTTAGAGCAATTATCCCAGGACTAAAGCTTCTAAAAGACCCAGATAGATCACAAAGCTTCTTATAACCAAGCCTTGGAAGTTCCAGAATGTACCCTACTGTATTCTGTTGGTCAAGCCAGTCACTACGGCTCTCCCAGATTGGAGAGGTGAGAAGCAGCA
The DNA here is from genome assembly GCF_964662115.1 of Mustela nivalis. Classification (NCBI taxonomy): domain Eukaryota; kingdom Metazoa; phylum Chordata; class Mammalia; order Carnivora; family Mustelidae; genus Mustela; species Mustela nivalis. The sequence continues at coordinate 32,748,301 of NC_139025.1, read as the reverse complement.
TCCAAACATCAGGAGGGAAAGACTGGGGACTACCAATTTGGAGACGGTCTACCACAACTTCCTTTACTGAGGTTGGAGAGGGAGAGGAAATGAGCTATGGGCTGGGGAAGCCAAAAGGAAAACTACTTTGTCCTTCTGTCTAGAAAAAGGTACTTTAAAAAAAAATTTTTTTTTAATTTAAATTCAATTAGCTAACATACAGTACAGCATTAGTTTCAGATTAGAAGTACTTCTTTCTCCAAGTCCTTCCTATTCTCTTAACTCACATCCCAAAGGACATTCTTAGACTATGTCCTAGGCCCAGAATTCTGGCCCAGAATGTGGAAGTGAGTGGAAAAAAAAACACATATATCATTCTCATTTGAGAATGAATTTGCTACATGACAGTTGCCAAAAAACTGCTTATCTGCCCAGTGTGGACTTTAAGGGAAACGCTCTGGTGCCCATGACACCCCAACAGTGGTTGTCCTGGAGACCTGGAAGTCAAGGATGGTAAGGGAGCTTCTTGCCAAGATGACCTCACATCAAAATCTCTGCTTTCTTAGGACCACCTGGTTATGAAGCTCTGTAGCAAAGAGAAAGAGCCATAAATTCCTCTGGTGTATGGACACAGGCAGAGCAGAGTAAGCTGATACAGAGTCCTAGCATACATGTCATGTGATGTCCCTTTGATTCCTTCCACTCCCCATGACTTGCTTTGTTGGGGCTGTCCATCCAACCTTGCAGGCTTGGGCCCAGGAGCTTTGTTTGGAAGGCTGAGAATCACCTGGAGGTTTGAGACTGCCTTTCCCATTCATCTGGATAATTCAAGCATAATAACTCACTTTCAAATCTGCAGTTAACTTCTCTAGCCTCTGCCTGTCACTCCTCATTACACACCAGGGGAGGTGATCATTGCCAGTAAAAAGCAGGATGGAGTACTTTGGACATCCTAGTCTCTGCTACTAGAGAGACCTCTTCAATCTCCTCCCCCAACACAACAAAATGTGCTTAATAACTCCCTCTCCCTTCCCTCCCTCCTTCCTTCTCTCTTTCCTCTTTCCCTCCCTCCCTCTGTCTTTCTCAAGAAACTCCAGCACATAGATGAGATTAATTATATTCCTTAGTTCATGACCCAACCTCATCTTTGTACCATGCACACTCTACCTCTACTTAGTTATTTTTTAAAAAATAAATAAACACCATCCAGGCCACCACCCGAAACAAAAAAGTCAGAACCTTGACAATAACCAACAGATCTAACTCCCAAGTGACTGGAAACAGGAAAACGAAGCAGCCAGTCACCCAGCATACCCAAGACAGAAGAAGCTAGCTAGTACTTGAAAAGATTTCACTGGCGTCCGAAGAAGCCGTCTTTTCGAAATGCCTTGATTTTCACACGGCCCAAGTGTCCCATTAAATCCTGCTCATTTGAAATCTGGGTTCCCAATTGGTATATCATTTTATTTTAATGATCTGTGCTTCCTATAGAAACACGGAAAATGACTATTTCTTTTTTTCAATTAAACATGTCACGGCCCGCAGATGAAAGGCAGTGTCTCCGTCTGCCTGCCCTCCGGGGAGCGGCCGGCAAGGGGTTAACGCAGGCCCGGCGGACCCGGTTGGAAAACTCTGGGTAACCCGAGCAAGGCCGGCCCGCGCGCATGCGCTGAGCACCCCTCGCGCTGCCGGCCCGCTCCCCGCTCCCGGCTGCTACGGTGCACAAAGGCCTGCTTTGTTCCCTGGCTCTGTTTTAAATATCTGACGACTGTTTCCCCCCCCCGCACCCCACCCCATCCCTGCGCCAAATCCCCGGGCCTGGCTGCAGGCGCTGCACAAGGGCGCATTGTGGGGCCGAACGAGGGGCGAAGGGGGCTGGGGGCAGCCAGCCCATTGGGGACGCTCTTGTTTCACCAAGTTGACTCAGCCATTTCAGTTGCCCGGGCTGCGTCTTGGGGGTGCATGCAGAGGCGGGGGGGGGGGGTCCCCAACAGTAAGAATCAGAAAATGGGGACCCTGAGGGTGAACAGAAGCATTTCCAAAGCCCGCCTGGAAGGAGGTACTGAGGCTTCAGCGGAGCACCAGTCCCCGGAACGCCCCGGGGGTGCGAACGCGGGAAGTCAGACGCTTGGTTTCAGTCCCTTGCTGTGCATTTAGAAAGTACCTATCCCTCGGTCACCTTGAAAAGTGTGGCACCCCAGCGCAAACCTACCCGAACGGAGGGAGGTGGGGGTGGGGTGTGGAATCTTTCCTTCCACAAGTTTGGGGCCCCAAGGGGCCCTGCAAAAAGGACATCTCCCCGGGCTTTCTGCACCCACAGCTTTCTGGCCCTCTTGTTGCCAGGTTTTAGGAATGCGCCCTCGGGGAAGTCACACCTTCCCTGGTTGGTTCCTCCCTCTCAAGAGTAGGTAGGTGAGGACTGGGATGAAGTTCAAACAAAAGTAGGCTTTCAGCTCGCTGGAGCGCTGGCTCTGCCCGCACACCCTCCCTCCCCTGTCCTGCGAGCTCCCTGCAGACTCCCAGGTAGTTTTCCTTCCCAGCTCAGGTGTTTGTTTACCTGCCCTGCAAGGAGGAGGAGGCGGAGAGGAGGAGGTGGTGTTCTTGTGCTGGGAAGGTTTGCAGCCTAAAAGTCACAAACCCCACCTCTCTGTCCCCTTTTCTTCTTTAAGGGTAAGGGAACACTGCCTTTCAGACAAGGTCTCGGAAACTTCAAGCAAAACACAAAATGTGGGCCTTAGCCACTCTGGGAAGTGTTTGGGCCTCAGTTTAATCAAAAGGAGGTTTTCTTCTTTTTGCCTGACCAAAGCCTCCATACCCCTCAGAATCTTGAAGGGAAATTGTAAACCTTCTACCCAGGGCAGGTGAAGGAGGAGGAACTGGCTTGGGAGGATTTGGTTCAGAAGCAAAGGACTTGGTCATTTTGTTGTGGTTGTTCTAGGCCTGATGGGGAGCCCCCAGAATACTCCTTCATGGTTTGTTATAAATCAGGGTTGACTTACATTGCCTTGGTCACATTTCTATTTGCAAAGGCCGTAAGTGAATCCTGAGATGTATTTTTTTTAAATCACACTTTGATCCACATTTCACGTGTTGTCTCAGCTCACCAAGACTGTGAGTATTCAAGCTGAGAGAGCTCAAACAGACCAACCTCTTTCTTCTGCAAATGAGGGAACCTATCCAGAACCCCTCAGAAAGACGGGGCTGAGGGGGACCTGGAGGCCAGATCTCCTATGTCCATGATTGGATTCTTTCCCTTCTAATGGGCTAGTTAGGCATGGAATAAAGACCAGGTTTTCACTTACCGCTTCCTTACAAATCCTTCCCACATAAAGGATTCTGATTCAAGAGTCAGAAGCTTTGAGGAAAGGTTCCTGGTATTCACACAGCTCTGCGGAGAGATGAAAAATCTCTTCTCGGCCTATCCCTCAGAACTGCTGAGTGTGCTAGGACCACACTCACTACAAGCTTAGAGACCTAAGTTACGTTCGGCTGCTGGGGTTGCTAAGTGGCAGGGAAATTCTGGCTGCGTGTTTCCAGGCACCCTTCGGTCTTCTTAGGAATTTCTTCAAGCAACACTAAGTGTCCTTTCACCACTCTGTTGGCCAGTAAGCCCCCTATCTCTGGGGATGATAACAGCTCCCAGCCCCTCTGCCTGCAGATCAGCTCACAGCTGAGTTGCTGGGGAAAGTGTTACCTAGAATTGGCTTCTCTCTGCGATGAGTGTGCAAAATAGGAAAATAGGTTTGTGGTCCCTCGTGCACATACCTGCAGACTCAGAGATGTTGGAAGGTGTCCTAGGGCACCTTCAGTACAGTCAGTCTGCTTGGGGAAGATACAGTACAGTCTGCTTGGAGAAGAGCCGTCATCAACAGCCCCGTTGCATGACGGTACCTGTGTATCCGGGCAGGAGGTGGCATGATTTCTACCCCACTGAGCCGCAGAGGGTGGGATCCCTATAGATGACCTTGCGCTCGCACTTTTCACTCTGGCTGACCCTTCCTTTTCATATATTCTACATTGACCTACACCATCGCCCCGGTGCCCTGTGCCAGCAACCACTGATCTGAAGCTCTCCCGAGTTGGCAGACAAACTCACGTTTCGAGCCATCACGTGGGAACGCTGCCTTGTGGCCAAGCGTTTGGTTTCAGCGGCATCACCTTTTGACTGTTCTGCGGTGTGTGTGCAAGTATCTGAATATGTTCTTGCATTTTGACCTTGTTATTTTTTAAGAATGAGTGGAAAGTGGAAAAATGAAGTGCTGATGCTAGTGATAAGAAGGGCAGGTCTCCTAAACTTCATATAATTGAGACAAAGATGGAAATCATTAGGCGTGCAGCCAGTGGGGGAATGCGCGGCCTCCATCAGATGCTCCCTGGATTTCGGCCAGTCTCCTGTGTGCTCAGTTGCAAAGGAGAAGAATAAATTCGAGAGCGTATAGGACATTCTGGACCTAACACGGACAAAGATTGTATCGAAAGGTGTGATTGGGGTTTTCCCATGTTCCCTCCGTCCTAAAGCTGCATTGATTTCAAGACAGTTTTTCAGAGCAAGGGTGAGGGTGTTGCTGGGAGACTGGAAATCAAGAAATGAAGACAAGACAAGAAATCAAGAACATACAGTAGTAATGTTCAGCCCCCTGGGAACCGAAGCCTCCCTTACAGCTTTCAAGCGGGCTCTTTGCCTCTTGCCTCCACGTCGGCCAGTGAATTTTCAGGAAAGCCTTATAGGTAGGAAAGGTGAGAGTGTCCTATGGGCACGTTCTCTGTGGGGGCCCCCCAGCACCAGAGCCAGGGATCGGGCCTTTAATCAATGCGCCAGACGGGATGGAACTCAACACTTCCTCGTGCCAGGAAGTGTTCACAGCCCGCCTGTGCCCGGCTGACAGAAAACCATGAGGGTCAAAGCAAAGAATGCGGGGCTGGCCTTTCTGTTCTTTGGGGGCCCGCTCCCGTCAGAGCCATCACTCCAGCTGTCTCGAGAGGTGGGGAGGAGGCATGGTCTCCCCCTCGGCCATTGCACAGTCTGTTCCCTCTGCCTGGATCAGCTGCCCTTCCTCTCGGGCTGTGCGGCCAACTCCTGGCTGGTTGTTGAGGACTCAGCTCCGGGGTCTCCATCCCCTGCCTCATGCTTCCGCGCTGTCCCCGAGCACCCTCTGCCCACCTCCGCTTGGTGGAACCATGCCTGCTGGCCTGCAGGAGCTTTGAGGCCAAGGAGGTTTCCTGTGCGTTTTCACATCCTCAGCACGCGTGCTCGGCAGCCCTCGGGAAGCATCTGCTATGTGACCAAGCGACCTAGGGCGCGGGAGGCCCTCTGGAAGAGCTCTGTAGCACAAGACTATCTGTCAGGGCTTGCGGGTGTGACCTGGCACGGCCATTTTGAACCTCTTAGGCACTAAAGAAAAGCCCTTTCTTCATTCTCCAGAAGCCAAGCCGTTCGTCTCTAGGTTGCTCTCGGTCTGCTCCCAAGGTGCCCCCATCTGGAGGCTGTCTTGCCCACACCGGTGTCTTCAGTCCTGGGACTGCTGTGCCACCCTGTTCACCTCCTGGACGGTTCTCTGTGAAAACTTTTGCTAAGTAAACCCACTGACTTTTCCTCCAGCCATGGGATTCTTGCTGAATTCTTACCACTTTCCTCAGGCAGAAACAACCCAGAAGTGCTGTCTGATCCAAAGCATTTCCCAGGGAGGGCAGCCAAGTGAGTGCAAGAACCTCTCGGCCATCTGGGACTGTGATGTGATGTCTGAACAGGCTCTTTAGAAACACTCCAGCCTTTTCCAGGGATGCCATCCAGGCGGGGACACTCCACGTCAGCCCCTCTCAGTTGTCTGGGGGTAGATGCAGGAGTACTGGGTCGGAGGATTTACCTGACGGGGCCTCGGGCAGGCATCCCTGGGTCAGCTGTGAACAAGAAGGGGGTCCAAGCTCCGGTTTGCACCCCTCCACCCACAGAATGTTTCTGTGCCTAACACCCTTCCTGGCTGCCCTTGACTGTGACCATGGGAAGCCATGGTCTAAACAGCCTGAGGGGACTCAGTTCAGAGAAACCCACCCCTGGCCTGCCTCCCACCCCACCCAGCACGATGCCCCACGGGCCCCTTTCTGAGGCACCCCCACCGTCGCGGGCCAGCCAGCCTGCTCCCAGAGGTAGTGCCCTCCACGTACTCTCCAGGTCCTTGGAAGCTGGAGCTGCCTCTGGGGCAATGCCCAGAGTCCACTTGATAGAAAACCACTTGATAGAAAGCTGATTCTTTTCCTGTGGGGCAAACAGCTCTGATCAGAACACGTCTGTCAGGGGAGGACTTGGCAGAGCTGCAATGCCAGGCTCGGATGCATCTTTTCTATGTGATTTCCCAAAATTCAGGCAGGAAAACATGCCTTCCCCCTGAGCAGCCGGCTGCCCTGCCGGCGCTCGCATCCCCCAACAATATATAAAAGGAGCCAGTGGCCGGCCCCCAGCGAGGACAAGGCTGTGATTCAAGGAGGCTCCAGTGACATCCCCAGCGTGAGAGTGCAGCTGGGATGGTTTATGAACAGTGCTGAGTCCCAGGGGGAAGTCAGCCCTGTCCTCTAACCCACAAACGTCTATTGTTGGCTTTCTTGTTTTGCTCCAAATGTTTAGATGAGCTGAGAGCACAGAAAAGCCCCCAAATCAGGCCACTGGCCAGGGCCAGCCTGAAGCAAGGAAGCCTAGGGCTGGAACTCTATGGGACCCCCGCTGCCCCCGTTGTTCCCACCTCTCCCTAAGATGTGACCATGCCCAGGGGAGGAGGTGACAGGGTGACCCCTTCCTGGCCAGGGCTATTTGGACAACAGTGGACTTGGGTTCCCTCCCACAGGCAAGGTGTGACCACCCAGACTCAGTTGGTGGGCACACAGACACCACCAGCCTTGTTCGTTACCTTGTGGCTGTCCACAACCCAAGCAGGCAGTTGTCTCCCAAATGCTCCTCCCAGATGCGGTCTGATGGGAATAATTGAGCGCTAGGCCACCGTCTACATCAAGAACTTGGGCCCTACGGTCCAGCCTCTTGGGTTTGATTCCCCGCCCTAGTTCTACATAGCTGTGCAACCTTGACCAAGTGACTCAGCCTCTCTGAGCATCAGTTTCCTTCTCGGTAAAATGACACCTACCTTGTCAAGCCATTGTGAATTTAACAAGGGAACCCAAGTAGACACTGGCACAAAATGAGCCCTCAGTAAATACGGGTCATTTCTTACATTATTCTTACTCACCAGGGACCTCTATCATACCTTCCTGAAGCCACCCTCTCTGCCATGAGTACCCACTTTTGTACCTAAACCAAATACCTCTGACAGTCTCTAGTTGTGGGTCTGAGAACAGCTGTGTAAGACAAGCAGTGCCAGAGGAATGAAGGATGAAGTGCCTCATGACATAGGGGAGGAGAGAACGTGCTCAAAAGCCCGTAGCCTCCAGCTCCCCCTCCCCGCAGCCCCAGATCCCTCTCTCCAGGGCTCATGTTACCTGCCCTCCCCCACAGCTGGCGGTCCTCTGCCCCACCGTGTGGCCCGAGTCCCAGCAACCCCCAGCCCTGCCCAGAGAGCCCCTCTCCCTGTGCATGCACCTTGACACGCACCAATAGCCCGCATATGTGACTGGAAGCTAGAGGGACAGAGATAAAATTTCTGGAAATTTTGCTGGACAAGCAGAGGTAGGAATCCAGATCCCAAAAGCCAGCCTCCGGAGGTCTGAGTCCTAAATGCAGTTTAGAAAGGCTTTGTTGTGAAGGGGGCACAGAGACTACAGAGGGGCAGAGAAGCCAGGGAAGGCAAGAAAGAGTCCTGAGTTCCAGTCCTTCTTCTCCAGACAGTGCACATCCCTATTTGGAGATTTGGGATTTCTTCCTCCTGAAAAAACAGCACCAAGATGACCCCCCCCCCCACCTTTGGATTCATTAATCCTTTTAAGAATAAGGGCCTGGGAGCCTCCTGACAGGGCCATATGGTTTCCTTATCTTCCTAATCTCCCAGCACTCACCTTCCATTTGGAATGTTTATCCCAAGATAACGATCAGATTCCACTTAGGGTGATTGAATGGGGGCCCCCTTCTCCAAGCAGTCCCCCCACACCCCATTTCAAATGAATGGATGACCCAATCCAATAATAAATGAGCCAGGCCGGGTTCTGAGAATGGATAGGGCTCCTACCCCAGTCTCAGCCACCCCCACTCCCTGACACCCCAACCTCCTCTCCCTACAAATACCCACCTCTTTCACCAGAGCAGCCCCACTGTCAGTTGCTTTCCACAGTGGAATTCTGCATACGATTGTTGTTGACCAAACCGTAACTGCCCTAAGCGGTGTTCTAGAAGGCAAAGGTCTGACCCGCATATGTGACTGGAAGCTAGAGGGACAGAGATAAAAGGTATTATTACAAAAGGTAATGCAGCCACAAAGACAACCCCATATGCAATTTTATATTTTGTAATAGCCACATTAATAAGGTAAAAATGGGGGTGCCTAGCTGGCTCCGTCAGGGGAGCATACGGTACGGCTCTTCATCTTGGGGCTGGAGGTGTGAGGCCCATGCGGGGTGTAGAGACGACTTCAAAATACAATCCTGGAAAAAGAAAAAGTAAAAATGAACAGATGAAATTAATTTTAAAAATACATTTCATTTATAAGTATTATTACATATACAATGTTTATCTACTATCATACAACGATACCTTTTATTGAGCCCAAAAATATCATTTCAACGTGTAATCAATATAAAAATAATCTGTGAGGTGTTTCGTGTTTTCTTTTTTGTACTTGGCCTTCAAAATCTGGTGGATGTATTATACTTGCAACGTGCATGGATTCAGACGGCCACATCCTGGTTGCGGGTAGCCTGCGGAGGCTGGTGGCTGACGAATGATGGGGGGAGGATCCAGCTAGACTGTGTTAGGAGACCTGAGCCAAGGACAATTGTTATGGGCAACATGGCTATCCCTAGTGAGCTGGCTGCCCGAGAGCCTCTGTGAAAAGATGAGCAATCCATAACTTTGGTCCCAATCTAAACGGAAAGCCAGACCTCATCTTCCTACTCCTCCTAGACTTTCCCCTCCCAGGAAGGAAATCAGCCAGAGATGACAATTTTGTTAAAAACCGGGTTGTAATTGTGATTGATATTAATTTAATGTTTGTCATTTCACTTGCTAATAAAATTGTTCATTGACGCTTCTCCTCTAGGCTGTTCAAAGCTGAAGATGGGGCGCCTGGGGGGGCTCAGTGGGTTAAGCCTCTGCCTTTGGCTCAGGTCATGATCTCAAGGTCCTAGGATCGAGCCCCGCATTGGGCTCTCTGCTCAGCAGGGAGCCTGCTTCCCCTTCTCTCTCTCTCTCTGCCTGCCTCTCTGCCTACTTGTGATCTGTCAAGTAAATAAATAAAATCATTAAAAAAAAAAAAGTTGAAGATGGCACCACTGGGCATCAAGCAGCCATGCAGTGGGCTCTATGGTCTTTGGAACACGGGGAGGCCTGGCCCAAGCAGATAGAGTCAGATCACCAATGCCAATGGATGCTCCCTGATTCCAGGAAAGGGGAGACACAATTCGGACATTGAGGGGGCACTCAAGCAGAGCTCCCACGCACCATTCAGATGTTCTGGGCAAGGCAACACAAGAGGCCTGGGCCTGTGTTTGGGGAGTCATGTGTGCACGCTTGGTTCCTTCTGCCCAGTGAATCTTCCATGAACCAATAATGCACAGGTCTCCTGCTATACCCAGTGCCTTCCCTGATCTCAAGGTCAAGGTCAACATGATCCAAACAAAGAGATGGGTGGGAGGGGAGGCCTCTGGCAAAGCAGGAGCATGTTAGGCCAGTCCTGAGCCCCGCATGGAAGAAAGGTGGGGAGCAGATTCCTGGTGTCCTGGGGGAGGACCTCCCCACCACCCTGTACCAGACAGAGCTGCTCTCTGGCTCTCTCTGCTTTCATTTCCTTCGTGGTACTTACAGTCCTCGACAGGCCATTCTGTTTTTCTTTGCTGACCGCTGTCCTCAGTTTTGTATCTTGCTTCACTCCAGTGCCTAGAAGAGTGCCTGTCACTCTCCATAAACATTGGCTGACAGAGCACACAGTGCAGGGAGCTCGTGCCAGGAAACCGGCACAGGCCCGCCTGAGCCAGGAGCCCAGGAGTAGCCAGAGGAGGGAAAGGAGCCCATAGAAGAAACAGAGAGAGGACCGGGAGCGGGAGCCGAGGGGGAAACGGAGACGCAGAGAGAGGCGGTGGTCCGTGTGCGCGATTCGTCCAGGGATGGGAGACGGAGAAAACTTTGGAAAAGTGGAGGAATGTGACTGCAGCACAAAGGCAGCGAGATTATTTTGTCAGCAACATTTGGATCCCATTGGTGATGAGAGACATGTGGGCCCGGCAAGGAGACAATTGTGGTAGTCAAGACAGGATGTGAATAAGACATAAAGAAGCGTTTCATCAGTGGGGATGGAAACGAACCAGGGCTGCAGTCGCCAAGTCAAGGAGTAGGAAGGTCGGCCCCAGTGTTCCCGTGCGCGGCCTCTCGTGCGCCCTCGGTGCGCTCCACACGCGTGTGCACACCCGCAGACACGCACAAGCGGCTCACGAGGCGTGTTCATGCGCGGGCCCTTCCTCCCACGTTCTAGCTGACTGCCAACCCTGCTTTCTGCTTCAGTGTCTGGTCTTTGTCTTCTGCCTGCTTCTCCCCCATGACCGCCAGGGCAGCCGCCCTGTGGGCAAGGAGAAAGACAGGACCGAGAAGCTCTGGAGGAGGCCATGTCTTCCCCATCAACTGGCTAATTTGCTGCTGGCTAATCTGGGAGGGAAGAGGGCTTGAAGAAGGTCACAAGATCCTCAGGACAGAAGGGAGAGAAAAGTCCCCGCGAAGGAAGGCCTGAAGAGGAGAGAGACCCTCCTTTGAACGTGGCCGGGGAGGGCGAGCGTTCACGGACATCTACCACACGCTCACACATGTGTGGGCCACGTGAAGGTCGGAAATGGAGCCTGCGACCCGGAGGAGGCGATCGGCCTCTCGTTAGGAGTGGGTGGGGACGTGCTGGGGGATCCAGCTGAAACAAGGCTTGGATTGATGGCTCTGCTAGCCTAAATATAACTGCGCAGACAACTTCTTCCCAGCCCGGCCAGGCCTCAGAGCGAGCTCCAAGACCCCGTGTTGGAAAAGAAAAAAAAGAGAGAGAACGTGAGGGGAATCCACAGATGCAAAAGGTCACCCAGCCAGCCCTGTGAGTGTGTTGGGAGGAGGAAGATGGATGAGCTGGTTGTGTATACTCCACAATCCCCGGCCTCACCCTCGAGAAAGAAAGATGGAGCCTTGCCGTGGACGGCCCGGGGGGAGGCAGGGAGGGGGCTCTGGCTGGCCCAGGGGTGACGGTGGGGGCCTGGGCGTGTGCTCGGGGCGCCAACAGTCCAGTAGGAGTGAGCACACACACCTGCAGGGTGGGACAGACAGGGAGGGCCCTGGGTGACACACAGGCAGAGGACGGTAGGCGCTCCTCAGTTGGTACGGCCGGATGACCCGAAAAGTCAGAGAAGGAGGGATTCTAAATGAGGGATTTTGATGAAGACAGAAAACATGAGCACGGGCAGGATACATTTGGGCAACTCTGAGTATTCTGATTTCACATGAGAAAAAGCCAGGGGCTTGAGGTCTCCATGCCTCTTCCAGAAGCTTGTCCTTGTGTCTGTAGATGAGAAGGAGGTCGCTGAAGACTCGGAGGCAAGACAGGGACACGCCCCAGATGGACTGAAGGAAGACTGGGTTAGCAATGGGATATAGGGGGGAGGGGAATGGGGTGGGGAGAGCTCAGGAACACAAAGGTCAGTTAGGGATCTTAGTGGAGGCCTCCTGGCTACTGCAACAGCCTCCCCAGCCTGAGATACACACCAGAAGTTCATTTCTTGCTCACAGAACGCCAACCTGTGGGGCTCTGCTCCTGCGGTCATGCAAGGATCCTGACTGAGGGAAGCTGTGAAGCTCACCCTTCAGTAGACAACCATCTGCCACAGAACATGGAGGATCTCAGAGGTGGTTTTCCGGAGCCAGACATTGCATCGGCCGGACCTCAGCCTCTTGACCCCACCCACATGCAGGGGACCTGGACGGGGAGTCCCCCACTGGCCATACGTCTCTGCAGGGGGGCATGGCAATCTGGTGGTCATCTCTGCCACAGAACAGGGACAGGGACTGAGGTCAGAAGGAGGGTGTAGGCAGCAGAGATGCAAACGGGGAAGCAGGGAGAGTGTCCACATTTTGTAGGTGGGGGAGGAGCCAAAGAAGGAAAGCAGAAGGAGGCAGCTTGGAAAATAGACTCCATCACTACTGCAGACTTTAAGGAAGGGGGACTGAAAAAGAGCCCTTCGGTTGGAGTCCCACAGCCCCACAGCGGTGGGGCTGAGCCAGCTCTCAAGGCTTTGGAAAGCAGCCAACAGTGATTCCCAAGCACCTTCCGTAAGCACGTCCCATGAGCCCCTGGGAAGGCTTTATTTTTGCTTAACAACACGCTGTGGGGCAGCGGCAGGAATATGGGTTAGGAGTCAGAAGATCTGGGTTCGAATCCAGACGTAGCCACCTTAACCTTGCCCATCAGTGAAATGGGCATACTGGTACTTACTCTCCAAGTTTGTCGTAAGGGTCAGCAGTAACCTGTTCTGTAAAGACTTTCACTTGGTGTCGATACTCAGTAAGTCATGCAGCAAACATTTACTGTGCACCCACTGAGGGCCAGGGACTTCACTGGGTTTTGAATATCTAAAGGATCCAAACAAAATTCCTACCCCCAAGAAGCTTCGTCTCTGACAGGTGACAGACATACCAGCAGGTCCTAAACTACAGTGTGGCAAATGCAGGGACCGAGGTACTCCTAAGAGCAGAGGAGCCGTGAGGAGCAGCAGCACCGTGTGTGTGTTGGAGCTGGTGCTGGGACGCAGATGAGGCAGGAGTCTCAGAGTTTAGTGTCTCTGACCATGAAATTGAAGCAGAACGGGTGGACGAAAAGACGGGAGGTGTCTGCAGGACCCTGAGCGTGGGGACTAGCCCGTGTGGCAGCAGACCACAGAGCTTTAAGCAGGAGACTGATAATGGTCTTCTGTGTACACTGCTGAGCTCATCCTGGTTGCTACTTGGGAGGGAGGCTTCAAGAGAGGAGGCTAGAGGCAAGCAAGCCCAAGACCCAGCTCAGACACAAGACGATCAACGTCTGTAGAGGACAGTGTTAGTAGTAATGACATCTCTTACCACACAGGTGCCCTATGTGCCGGCCACTTGCTAAGGGCTTTACAAAGGGCTTTGTCTTTATTCTTTATACCCATTTAATAAATGCAAGAACCGAGACTAAGAAAGGTGAGGAAACAGCCACAAGGCCACACACCTAGTGAGAGGCAGAGCCAGGACTTTAACACAAAGCCAGAGGCCCTGACCATTTTGCCAATTCAGAAATATCGAGAGGACGGTGATTCCTGTCTCCCTCATCTGGGAAGGGGGTGCCTCCTCCAGCCACTGAGGCCAGAGCAGTGCCGGTCTGGGGGGAAGACAAGGAGTTCTGTTCGGGAAATGGTGGGTCTGAGGCTCCTGGAAGGGCACCTGATAGAAGCGTCCGGAAGAAGTCGGCGGGATCTATGTGGCCACCACAGCTATGAACATCATTGTCAACTCTGCTTTGGGTGCTACAAGGAGAAGGGGAGCCCAGAGGAGCATGGCAGCAGCAAAGGAATAAAGATTAAACCAGATGCCTATAAAATAAGTAAGTACTTTAGTTGGGCCGTCCTATTTCCTCATTGGAAGAGGGAAGTGAAGAAGTGGTCACAGGTGGACAGTAGAATCTCTCTCCTTCCCTGCCCTTCACAGGCACACCTCGGAGAAGCCGCCAGTTCGGTCCCAGGTCACTGAAATAAAACCTGCCAGATGTTTTGGTTTCCCAGAGCATATAGAAGTTATGTTTATACTCTCCTGTAGTCTCTTAGATGTGCAGTAGTATCACGTCTTGAAAACAAATGCATATACCTTAATTTAAAAATACTTCGTGGCTGGGACACTTGGGTGGCTCAGTCGGCTAAGTGTCTGATCAGGTCATGATCCCAGGGTCCTGGGATTGAAACCTACATTGGGCTCCCTGCTGAGTGGGGAGCCTGCTTCTCCCTCTCCCTCTGCCTGCTGTTCCCCCTGCTTGTGCTCTCTGTCAAATACATAAATAAAATCTTTAAAAAAAAAAAAATATGGGGCACCTGGGTGGCTCAGTGGGTTAAGCCTCTGCCTTCCACTCAGGTCATGATCCCAGGGTCCTGGGATTGAATCCCACATGGAGCTCCCTGCTCAGTGGAGAGCCTGCTTCCCCCCCTCTCTCTGCCTGCTTCTCTGCCTACTTGTGATCTCTCTCTCTCTCTCTCTCTCTGTCAAATAAATAAAAATAAAATCTTAAAAAAAAAAAAAAAACTTCATAGCTAAAAAGTGCTAACCATCAACTGAGCTTTCAGTGAGTCGTAATCGTTTTGCCCATGGAAAGTCTCCCCTTGATGTCAATGGCTGCTGGCTGTTAGGTGGTTGTGACAGTTTCTTAAAATAAGACAGCAACAGAGCTCACGATGTCAGCTGACTCTTCCTCCTGCGAACGATTTCTCTGTAGCATGCCACGCTGTTCGAGGGCACTTGACTTCTTCCAAAATTGGAGTCCATCCTCTCAAACCCTGAGGCTGCTTTATCAAATGCATTTATGTCATATTCTAAATCCTTCGTGGTTGGGCACCTGGGTGGCTCAGTTGGTTAAGCAACTGCCTTCGGCTCGGGTCATGATCCCAGACTTCCAGGATCAAGTCCTGCATCTGGCTCCCAGCTCCAGGGGGGGGTCTGCGTCTCCCTCCAACCTTCTCCCTTCTCATGCTCTCTCTCTCTCTGTCTCTCTCTCAAATAAATAAATTTTTTAAAAAATTAATTAATTAACTAATTAAATAAATCCTTGGTGGTCAGTTCAATAGTCTTGGCAGCACCATCCCCAGAAGACCATCCCACCTCAAGAAACCACTTTCCTGGCTCATCCTCAGGAAGCCACTCCGTCCCCCCGCCATCTGTCCAAGTTTGATCACGAGATCGCCACAATTCCGTCCCATCTCCAGGCTCTACTTCTCATTCTAAGCTCTCCGGCTATTTCCACCACATCTGCAGTTACTTCCTCCATGGCAGTCTTGAAACTTCAGTCTGTAAAAATCACAGTATCTGCAAAGCACAATAAAGTGAAATGCACTAGGATGAGGTCTGCCTGTATCACTTCCTTTTATCCTGGTCCTCTGCAGAAGAGGCACACGTGTTCAGAACACATAACTCACGGAAAATACCATTGACGCTAAACACGTGCCAGGAAAGAAACCAGCCCAGTCCTCCATCTTCCCTTCTCTGGAAGGTCTGGGAGGGTCACCCACCCCTCCTCGAAGGCCACGCCTCAAGCCCAACAGCATCGGGTCCCAGCCGTCCCACTCCCTGCAGAGACACAGGTTCCCAGGGTAGAAAAACTGAGATGGGAAGGGGGACAGGGCCTCTCTGCATGAGAGAAGGTTCTAGAATCAGAAAGTCGCCATCTCTCAGCTTCCGTTTTTGGACTTGGACTCTCCCAGGGTGGGTCGCCAGCCTTTCGCCAGAGCTGCCTATTCTTTTTTATGGGGGCACTCTGCCACTGTCTGCCTCCGTCTGTTCCCTCCTCTTCTGTCCCAAGACTTCCCCTTCTCCCTTCCTCTTCCTGGGCCTTGTTTTAGGCTTACCCTGGTCATTATGGCATCCTCATTCATGCAATAAGCATTTACTTATTCATCGTAAGTCATGCAGTGAGCACCTACTGGATACTCAGACTTGAAGTCTGTCCCTACGGTCTTTGGGGGTGGGGGAGGGCCATGCAGGGTCATGTGTCTGCTCCCCCCTGCCAGTGCCTGACCATGGCCCAGGACCCCTGCTGTAGGGCCTGATCCGGGTCACGTGGCTATAGGACCTACCTCTTTCTGCCACTTCTCTTCCCATACCTCCCACCCCACCGCCGGCCCCATTAAAACCACGCCTGGGAACCCTTCTCTGTGAGACCATCTAAGGGCCATGGGCAGCAAACCTCTGAGGCATGGAGGCCCTCCTGGGGCCCCATCTGGAAACAGGTTTCCCTACTACCTTCTGAAGCCCACAGACCACCCTAAGGGTTGTCCTCCTTCCAGAATCACACCCTGAAGAGGAGAGAAAGCTTGAAGTATTGCCTCCAGGACATTTCCCGGCTCCCCTTGGGGATCGGCCCTTCCCACCCTCCTAGCTGTGGCATCAAACTTGGCAACGCAGGTTTCCATCAGACCCTGAGTCAGTTTTGTTTTATTTTCTTTTTCTTAATTGGTTTTACTGACCACCCCCTCCACCCCCAAAAAAGGTTTTGTGTGCTCATGCTGGAGAATTAGTCAAAACAGAACTGTACCAAGAAGAGAATAAAAATAACCCCTCGTGTCACTGCTTCAGGAGGGCCCTTGTTGACATTTTGTGTTTCTCTCCTGAGTGTATTGTTTTATGCACTCGGGCTCATAGCTCTGGCCCCCCTCTTCTGTTTTTAAAAAAAATTTTTTACTGTGGTAAAATATGCTAAAAGTTACCATCTAAACCATTTTTAAGTATGCAGTTGGGGGACACTAAGTGCATGCACAGTGTCCTGCGACCATCACTGCTGTCCATCTCCAGAACTCTTTATCATCTGGCAGAACTGAAACTGTCCCCTTCGAACGCCAGTTCCCCATTCCTCCTCCCCGACTCCTGGCAGCGCCCTTCTACCGTCTGTCTCTAGGATTCTGACTACTCCCAGCATCTCCTGAACGTGGAACCATACAGTACCTGTGTTTTTGTGACAGACTTGGGTCACCCAGCGTCGTGTCCTCAAGGGTCATCCGTGTTGTAGCCCATCTCAGCACTGCCTTCCTTTTTACATCGGAACAGCGTTCCACTGCAGGCAGATGCCATATTCTGCTTATCCATGCCCCCGCCAATAAGCACGTGGGCTGTCTTCCTGCTTTAGCTCTTGTGAGTAATACTGCTATAAACACGGGTGGGCACATCAACTCCTGGAGACCTTGCTTTCACTTCTTTTGGGGATATACCCAGAAGTGAAATCGCAGGATCACATGATACTTCTATTTTTAATGTTTTATACCTTCTCATACATGGGCTGTACAGATTGGCATTCCCACCAGCCACACCCACGGTTCTAATTTCTTCTCCACGTCCTTCCCAATGCTTGTTCTTTTCTGGGGTTTTTTGATAGTCGCATCCTAATGGGTGTGGGGCCCCTGCTGGGTTTTAAAGTTTACTTTCTTTTGTAAGTATTGGCATTAAAAACTTTGGACACAGGGGCACCTGGGTGGCTCAGTGGGTGAAGCCTCTTCCTTAAGCTCAGGTCATGATCTCAGGGTCCTGGGATCAAGTCCCACGTCGGGCTCTCTGCTCAGCAGGGAGCCTGCTTCCTCCCCTCTCTCTCTCTCTCTCTGCTGCCTCTTTGTGATCTCTCAAATAAATAAATAAATTAAATCTTAAAAACAAATAAATATTTTTTTAAGAAACCAACTTCGGACACAGACCCCTCTCTCATTCTCCTATTGCTGGAAGTTTAGGAATTTTTTTCTCTGAGTATTTTTGCTGTTATAAATAAAATTGCAAACACAATCTTTGTGCATAAATCTTTGCTGCAGTTTAGATTATTTCCATAAGCAGGGATCGACAGGCGAAGTGCAGGATCCCCAGTTAAATTTGAATTTCAGATTAACAATGGGTAATTTTATAGTGTAAGTTGCCCAAACTATTGTCAGAAACAAACTTATCCTTAAAGAGTACTCATTATATGCCTGAAATTCAAATTTAACTGATTATCCTATATATTTTTATTTGCTAAATCTAGCAAATTTACCAAAGGTAGAATTCCCAGGAGTGGGATTAATGGAACAAAATTGATGAGTGTTTTCAAGGCTCTGGATGCCTATGGCCAAAGGTCTTTTCAGTAAAACAAGGCCAGCTTCCTCTCCCCCAAGAGTGAATGAAAATGCCTGTTTCTTTACAAAGGTGACAGCTTTGAGTTATTTCAACAATGTGGATGGAACTAGAGGGTATT
This sequence comes from Mustela nivalis, assembly GCF_964662115.1. Taxonomy (NCBI): domain Eukaryota; kingdom Metazoa; phylum Chordata; class Mammalia; order Carnivora; family Mustelidae; genus Mustela; species Mustela nivalis. Next base: position 32,730,224 of record NC_139025.1, on the reverse strand, counting down.
AGGCTAAGCGAAATAAGTCAGTCAGAGAAAGGCAAATATCATATGATTTTGGTCATATGTAGAATTTAAGAAACCAAATAGATGAACATAGGGGAAGGAAAGGAAAAATAAAATAAAATAAAAACAGAGGGGGGATACCATAAGAGACTCTTAACTATAGAGAACAAACTGAGGGTTGCTGGAGGGAAGGTGAGTGGGGGGATGGGGTAACTGGGTGATGGGCATTAAGGAGGGCACGCGATACGATGAGCATTCGGTATTATATCACTAAATTCTACTCCTGAAACCAATACTGCACTATATGTTAACTAACTTGAATTTAAGTTTAAAAATTAAATAATATTTAATAAAGTAAATTTTTTTGATAAAAAAATAAAGAAACAAAATTTTGCTTCTCTGATAAAAAATGATCATTCAAAAAGTTTTGATTGTCAGTAAAACTGACCCTTCGTTTCCCAAGGCTGGTCTTTTTATGTTAACTCCATGCTCCTAACTTGGCTTATATGTTTGTTTTTCTTGTCAATCTACAGGGACTCTTCCAAGATAATACCTTATGTGTTTCCCATTTTGCTACAAATATTTCTCCCAGTTCGTTGTTTGCTTTTTTAATTGTCTACTATTTTCCAAAGTAAACACATGTAAAACATTACACCTAATCAGATTTCCAGTTCTTTCATGAATCTTTCTTGCCATGGCCTATAGTCCCTCCTCATCTAGAGATTAAATGTATCTATACACCTATATTTCCTTCTAGATAGCTGTACAGATTCTTTTGATTGTTTTTTTGCATTTAACTCTCTAAACCATATGGAGTTTATTTGGAAACAATGTGCAATGAGCTTCTAAATCCATTTTTCTTAAAGTGACCTTATTTATGTCATTTAATCGTTCATGCATTCAACAAGTATTTATTGTGCATCTTCTGTAGGTCAGATGTATTTTGAAGATTTCTTCCAACATTAACATTCTAAATATAAAGGAACTTCTATCTGTGTATTCTCAGATCATTGGAGAATGTTGACATGATTTGTTTTTCTTGTTGGTAGTTACTCTTGTAGCTTACATTAATCAGTTTTACTGTAGCTTAATTTTGTTTCTCTCCTTTCCAAGAGTTTTACCTCCTATTGCCATATTGTATGTTACTACATGGAAGGAAACTTCAAAATTATTGTTACAGAATAAAACTGCATAGTAAAGTAGTAGCTAGCATCCTTCTTTATCCTTGCATTTAACAAGAATTCATCTAATGTTGTGCCATTAAATATAGCTTTGGCTTTCTATTTAAGATACAAAAAAGTATTTTCATGGTAACAAAGTAGTTGTCTCTTCTTATTTTCCTTAGAAGTTTAAAAAAAAAAAAGGAAAAAGTTAAGAGTACCAAATTAATTTTTATTGAAAGTATTTTGTAGGGGTGCCTGGCTTTCTTGAGCTCAGGGTTGTAGGTTTGAGCCCCACACTGAGTGTGGAGATGACTTAAAAAAAAAATAAAATCTTTAGGAAAAAAATGAATATTGTATCATTTTCTTCTTGTTGAGTTTCCAGTTGTGAAGTACAAATACTCCTTCTCTTCCAGTGGGATTGCATAAAGCAGAGTTAGGGTGAATTTACACAATCTCCCTCATGTTTAATAGTCTTTTTGTGAATAGCAACTGTGACCTTGAACTGTGTGTTAAGGTCGATTGCACATGCTTATTACAAAAAAATTGTAGACTTGGAAATATATATGTGTATGTTGTGTTTATACTGTATGTATTATAGTAAAAAAATTTTTTTAATAGACATCCTAATCTTTTTCACTTACCCCAATAAATGAGCTTGCACATATCCTACTTCAGAGATCAGCCATATAAAAGATGGGTATTGGTAGGATATTTGTGGGTTCATTTTACCGTAGGCATTTACAGGGTTCTGCGGAACATCTTCACATTCATCTCGATCAGTCACCAAGGATTACAAATAATGTATTTGAATTTGAATATGCACACTTCAAAATGCCCTCTGAAGCTTGAAGAATTTTTAAACTATTGAGATGAAGCTCAAAGTTGGCCAAAACTCTCATGTGCGGCGCGCACGTACACAGTGAGAGAATTCAAGTTATTCAACTTTGCCTGACCTTGGGCAAGTTATGTAGTCTCTGTGGGACTCAGTTTCCTCATTACTAAAATGACAGGGTTGGTCTAGATGACTGCTAAGTCCCTTCCTGCCCTGACATCTTGTAACAGCGATGACCCTGGGGAAGGTACTGGGGGAGGGAGAAGCAGAGCTGCGAGTCAGCCCAGAGGACAACTCTGTCATTAGGAAATCAAGCAGAGAGCAGTTCTAGGACAGATGGCCAGGAGCACAATGTGCATGGAAACAAATACTGGCCATCCCCAGGGGCAACCATTATACTAGTCAAAGCAGTGGAACATGAAGGATTTGGAAATCTTTAGGAGGGATGAGAAAAAGACAACTTAAGGACTAAAGCCTTGGAAAATGGGTCCTCTGGGGAAAAGTCAGACATGGAAGTCCTCAGGTTTGAGAAGCACACATTAAGATGGGTCCAGCCTCAATCTCCGGGCATGCAAAAAAGTGTTTTAAAGAGATAGCAGGAGTCTTAGACGAAGCCCTTTTTGTTGCAGAGGCCGTAGCTCTTAGAAATCCCCAGACAGAAACACAAGCTTAAGCAGACTCATGAGAACAGCTGGGCTGTGAGGAACCTACACACCTCTCTCTCCCTGGTTTTGCATTCTTCTTGTTCTCAGGAAACACGCCCTCTTTCCCCTTCACCAAAGTATGGTCAGCTTCCAGACAAACATCAGGGTCCCCACTCCACAGCTACATTTTCACCCCAGTGTCCATTGCCAGTTGGCCTGGTCTTTCCATTTTTGATCCTAGATTCCTCTGAAAGGATTTCTTTACCTCAGCTCATCTTTGTGAGCCAGGCCACCCCAGTCACTGGTCATCATTGGTGAGTCACCAATTAGTGGTCATCCTTGGCTCAGATGCCTACCCCTGGTCCAATCACATTAAGAGGGAAGATGAGGCATGGGCTGTAGAACATGGCTGCTGAGGACAGATTTCCTCAGATCTGCATGTGGGAAAGACTGCCCATGAGGAACACCTTCAGCAAAAAGACCAACTGTCTTTTAATCTGATCCCGATATGAGAGCAGAATAAGCCTGACCCCGAGCTCCCATGCAGGAGTCAGGAAGAACACTTCTCAGGACACTGCTGAAAGAATGTGAGATTTGCTGACAGGGCTGCCTTGAGGGGACAGCCTGGCTGCAGGGCCTCTGAGAGTCACCTCTTGGCCTATTGGCCTATGAGAATATAAAGTCACTTTCCTTCATGGAGCCTAATGTCTCTCAGGAATGTCTAGTCTTTGCTGATGGGAAATCAGCTGTTTGAGGACTTTACAAAGCATCAAATCTAATTAACCACAGAAAGAGTTTCACTGCTTAATCAGAAGATGCCAAAAACAACTCAAGGACCTTTGGGCCCTCCCAGGCTGGCTTGGCCTGTTTTCAGCCATTTTGAATATCCAGTTTCTTCTTGCTTCCCTGAACAATATAACCCAATACCTTGGAGTCACTATCCTCCCACTCTTTCCCCCCCACCCTAAGATTTTATTTATTTATTTATTTATTTATTTATTTATTTGAGAGAAAGAGAGTGCATGTGAGCAGAGAGTTGGGGGAGCAGAGAGAAAGAAGGAGAGAATCTTGAGCAGACTCAAAGCCTGACCAGGAGCTCAGTCTCATAACCCTGAGATCATGACCTAAGCTGAAATCAAGAATTGGAGACTTAACCTACTCAGGTGCCCTTATCCTCCTGTACTTTTTTTTTTTTTTTCATTCTTTTTACTTATCTGAGAAAGAGAGACAGAGCCTGGGAGTGGTGAGTGTCAGAGGGAGAAGCAGACTCTCTGCCGAGCAGGGAGATGGATTCGGGGCTTGATCCCTGCACTCCAGGATCATGACCTGACCTGAAGGCAGATGCCCAACTGACTGAGCCACCCAGGCACCCTCCTTCTGTACTTTAATGTGCCCCTTTTGCTCAGCATCCTGCTCAGAAGTCCCCATCAACTTCCAGGAGATAGAAAATGAGCCATTGATGAACAAGTGGCCAGGGTGATGGTTTACAATCTCTTTCTTACACTGGGTTTAATCACTCTACCAACCTCAAATATAGGTAAGCAAAAAACCCACTTACCTCAAATGCAAGGGCCTTGGGAATGTAGACTGCAAACGGGGTAAGACTTCATCTACCCAGAACACAATTCCCCAAACACCTCACTCTCTAAAATCAGCCCAGAACCTGGAGAGAAGCCAAGTGACGTCTAAGCAGCCAAAATTATCTTCATGGGCTCATATTGGTTTATTTAAAGTAGCATATAATTCAAAGCAACTGTCCCCAGGGAGCTAGATGAACTATTACCCTCTACGAAAGACTGGATGAATCCAAGTGGAAGAGAAAAGGCTAAGTTCTTCACTCATAATCTACTTACTTTTTCTTTGCATAGAATTTTAACGAGTTTGCCTATCTGGTTTCTCAACCCAGAGCAAACTAAAAGAAGCTGGGTCATGAGGTCACCAAAGGCATGAAATGGCATGTTCCATGATAAAAAAGTAGACCGAGGAACCCCAAAAGAATGCAACATGAACCCACTTGAACTAGAAACAAATGACCACACGTATCTCAAAGATTTGGACCCTGCTGGAATAACAGCATAGTGACAAAAGCTGATCAAAATGATCCTGGGAAGAACAAAAATGTTAAATTAAAATCCATAGATCCTATCTTAAAAACTGGGAAGTACGTGACTTCTCTTAAAGAAAGATTTCCACCCAGAATGATTGCATTTTTTAAAATGTGATGTTTCAAAAGGCAAAAGTATAGGGTGCTAGCAATGACAATGACAGTTTTCTCTTTGGTTAACAGAGGTTTCATGACAGATCTGCTGGAACCCTCCAGACTTTCCCTGAAAAGACACTGGGGCACTTAGTCAGCCCAGGAAATGCTGTTACTTTGACTTCGATGCTATTTGGAATAAACCAATAGGGGCTTATGGAGGTTTTACTGTATTTGGTTTGCAGGCTTTGCTTGGCACCATCTCTTTAAAAGGCTGTCTGCCTTTGAACTAATCCTCTATTTATAATCCAGCTGGAGAAAGGCCTCAGCAATATATACAAATTCCTAGGATTTACAGAGTGCTGCTCACATATTCCTGAGGCCCCTTGCAGAGCCTCTGCCTTGGCCCTTCCTTCTCCAGAAAGCACCCTGCATCATCACGGACACATCTTGGTGCTGTGGCCAGACACCTGGGACACCCAGGAATGCCAGGGAAGTCTCGGCTGGGGACAGAGACATGAGCTGAGCGAGTCTCGGCAAACACCATCGCTCACCCTTGATAGCCTGCACTTTTCAGACGCCCTTTCCTAAGGGCCAAGGGCTGAGCCTCTCCCCTATCAAGCCATCCTTTTCTTATAACTCATTCCTCCCCAAAACGACGCCAACTTCACATTTTCCTTCCCCCCCCCCTCACACAAATTATTGCAAGTCATGGCAGTCTAAATATAGACCCCGGTCTGTTTTCCAGATGCGGAGGCCTCGACATTTTCCCGATGTCTCTCCATCTGCCTCTTTGCTCTTGCTTTCTTTCCTTTCTCCTGCTTTCTCACCTTTTTTTTTCCCCTCCCCAAGATTCCTCCTTCTGCCTCCCAGGCTCCTCTTGTCTTTCCCGCCTTCCCAGTTCAAAGGAAAATTCTAGAAGCAAGATCCAAAGCCTGGGCAGCCCTCTCCCCAGCTCTCCGTCAGTACTGGTGGTGGAATAAGGATAGCATCTAGGGAACAAATAAGAAACACAGAGTCCTCCAGGACTCTCCGCGATGAGACTCCACGAATTCTTGCTATCCCTTCTTTGTCCAGGAGCCACTGAATCTCCCTCCCACTCCCATCCACCTCCCACTGGCTTCTTCTCCTTGTGCCCTGGGTGCCCAAGAGTTGGGGGGGGGGTCCACTCTCTCCATTTAGCAACCTCCTGCGTTATTGGAAAATACCTACTCCCTTAGCCATCACTTTTTTGAGGTTAAATAATATCGATTTCTTTGGCCTTTCTTCTTCAAGCCTAGGTGTCCAGAACTTTCATCCTTTTCATGGATTTTTTTCTGTACTGTCTCCAAGTTGGCCATAACCCATGTACGATGTGGAGCCGGGTCTTGAGTTCTCTGCCTCAATAAGGTTTAACGCCTGCCGGGTGAGCGTATTGGAGGAATTCGCCTAACCCTTCTCAATCCCAGGCTCCTGGCTCATGAAAACCACAGCACTGCAGCGAAGACACACATCCTGACCTAACTTGAGATCCACTCCGACGGATCCCATCAGTCCTTTTCTGCACTGGAAGCAAATTTTTATTCAAGTACATGTTACTCCATCCTTTTCTATATGCTCACTCACGATTAGTCAGCTTTCTTGAGTTCTAAGTTAGTGGTTCTAAAGTGAGTCTCATGCTACTGATAGAGAGTATATGAAATAATCGGTCAGTCTGTTTGCTTATTTATTCTCAAAACAGTCATTGGACACCTTTTTAGGCCAAGCACTGGAGACTAAAAGATACAAGTAAGAAGTCACCACCAGAGACACACATTCTAGTGCACAATGTTGCAACCTATTAACATTTGGGGCAGGCAAGACTTGGTTGTGGGGACTGTTTTGTGCATTGCAGAATGCTTAGCAGTGCCCCTGGCCTCTACCCATTAGATACCAATAGCACTCCTCTCCGAAGCTGTGACAACGAATATGTCTTCAGACATGACCAGGTGTTCCCTGGAGGCAAAGTGACCCCAAGGTTGAGAACCACTGGTCTAATGGGTTAGACAAATAGATAAATGATAATTACGGTTCAAAGAAGGCCTGTAACACAGGTGTGAATGCAGGGCTGTGCCTGGAGTTAGAGGGCATTTGAGCTGTACTCTGAGGATGGACACAAGTTTTCTGGGCAGATGCTAGAGAAAGAATACTGTAGGTGAATGGAAGAGCTTGTGCAAAGGTACAGGGGCACCACTGAGCAGTTCAATGTGCCTGACATGGCGGGTGGCTGGGGAGGAAAAACAAAAGATGAGGACAAACTGGGGCTGACCCCTATTTATAAAGGGCCTTGTGTGACAGATGCTGGCACTTGGTGCTGAGGAAAAGGGAAAACATGGAGATTCTTAAGCTGGGGAGCATGATAACAGATGCATAATGGGATGATGAGGGGAGAAGCTACAAGGGGAACTCAGGAGGAGGTGAGGTGAGCTTGGGTTAAAGCCATGGTGACTGGGAAGGGAAGGAAGAGCAGATCTGAGAACTCGTTCTGATACAAAAAGTGCGGGGCTCAGACGCAGTGGCTAAGGAACAGAGAAGGACGAGAATGGGAGGTGACCCCAATGCTCCAGAGTGGAGGGAACCTTTCGGTATCCATCGTGGAGCTGAGGCCTCTTTCTGTCCTGGAATCACTCCCAGCACACGTGTACTGCGCCTGCCTCTCACAGGAAGATAGGGCTTTGGGGGTACATTTACACTGGGGAGTGCGGATATCAGTCCTTGTTCCTCACCCACCTTTACACTAGACTTGTGGGAGGCGTCCGGAGGCAAGAATCCAACCACTAGGGATTGGGTCAAGGAACGGAGCATCTAATTTTGTCACCACCAGGCTGGCAGTGAGGTGGCCCTGAGCCTCAGTTTGTCCGTTTGTGACCAGAGAACACCCCCACCTCTCCAGGATGTGGTGAGTATGAATAGCGCAGTTTCTGTGGGTGGTTCAGACCCCCGTGGGTACTTGGCACTTCATGCCTGCAGTTGGCCAGGACCATGAGTGGTTGTAATCAGGCCTGATGGAGAGGCCCCCTGACTCCACCGCGGCCTTGAGCGGCTGCCAACTCTCTGACCGGGTTTTGAGACTTGCTTGCAAATTCTTTTTTTCAGGGTGTCTGGTTTCTGCAAAGACGCTTCCCCAAAACTTCTCGAGTTCCAAGAAGCCCCTTTGGCTTGTGAATCCCACTGTCCTCCGTGCTTCCCCAACTCAGTGGAAGACCTTGAGATAATCCTGCTTGATTTTGTGCAAACCCTCCCCTCCAGGTCCCCACCCTGCTTTCCCAATTACATTAGAGGGAAAGGAAAGAGCAGGAGGCTGAGTTAGAAGCAGTGCAGACGGAAGTTAGCCCAGCTGGCCGCTCACGATGGTCTCCCGCCTGCTATGGACCCTCTCCCCAGCCTTTCTTTGGGGGCCAAGGTGGGGTGGATGGTGTCCAGAGGTAAATGGTGGGTGTGAGAGTGTGTGTGTGTGTGTGTGTGAGCTCACCGCCCCTCGCTCCCAGGAGCCCCGGCGCTGATGGTGATCTCTCTCCACGCAGGAACAAGGGGCTGCATTGTTAGCCGGCCTGTCTCCCGGTTTCTGATTCACCCCGGGCCACTGCAGCCTGAGCAGGTTCGCAGCTGCTCAGGGATATACTTTCCAGCACATTTAGGACTTGGAACAGCCCCAGGTTTCAGGAACACATGGTGAGGGGGGAGGAAAGGGGCTCAAATAGACTCAGAACGGGGGGTGTGGGGGGAGAGCGAGCTACTTCTTTCTTTCTTCAAGATGAATCTCCATTTTCATCATCTGATAGCAGGAACAGCATCTGAGGACGGCGGATGAATTGCAGACCTGGGCAGGTCGGGGGAGAGGGCAGGCGAGTTGGGGGAGATGGGCAGATTGATTTCATCCTGGCTGAGGCTTCCTGGTGCAGCCTGGGCCCCTCTGCCACGCGGCTCCTGCTTGCTTACACTCTCCGCCCAGCCCGGCCTGGCAGGGAGCGAGCAGGAAAGCCCTGGGGTGAGCTTCAGGCTTCCAACACTCAGGGCCAAGGGGCAGGAGAGGAACTAGAGGCTATGCCTAGGATTTGGGGTCTGGGGGAGCACCAAATGTTCCAGAAGGCCTGGCTTCGAAAATTCCTGGTGTCTCTTCTCTCTGTCCTGGTGTCTTGTTAAGGACGTAATAGAGAGGACATTTCCAGGCTCTGGCTCCCACTTTTTCTCGGAGGCAGGTAACCATCTCCCAGCAGATGTGAGCCAGAGGACCGCTGCTGGCCTGCTCACTCACTTGCATTCAGCCCCAGCCATTTCCGCCTGATGTCTCTTCAGGGTCTTCTGAGGGTCTGGCACGGTCCAGGCACTGGCTCTTAGCAAGGACCAGAACAAGGGCCCTGCCTTCTGGGAGCCCCCAGCTAATGGAGAAGCCAAACGGATTGACCCATTTATATACAGCACAAGTGAAATGGGCTCAAGCCAATCCAGATCTGATCCCCCCCCCTCCCTGTTTCTCAGAGAGACCCGGGGACTGACTCGCTTGGCTCCAGGCACCTCCTCCTGGGCCACCATCTAGCTGGGTGACCTGGGTTGGGTTTTCCTGTGTGCCTCAGTCATCTCAATATGCCAAAGGGAAGGATGGAAGGGGCCCCACCTACCTCCCAGAGCTGCTGGGGCCTCCAGTGAGACCATGCCCAAATCCTTTGGCAGGGGATAGAAGCTTTGCCTGATTCGAACATTCTTTCAGCCCCTTCTCCCCATAGGGTGACTGAGGATTTGGTCCAGCACACACAGCCAGTATGGGAACAGGGAGGCTCGCACGTGATGCTGGAGGTCTCCGCCTGTCCCAGGCTGGACCTCTCGGGGTGGCCCTGCACAGGGCTGGCCTCTGTGCGGGGCTCCAAACAGCTACCAGACAGAGCCCCTTTCTCCTGTGTTCGCACAAAGCTCACTCACAGGGTCCCATTCAGAGGGCTGGGTGATTGAAAGGGCGACGGCATGCCGGCAGTGTGACCTTTGGGACTGCCCCAGTGGGTGAAGAAGTCAGGCCTCGCGGCCCCCCAGCCCAAAGAGGACCAGCCGCAGGCCCTGGCTCTGCACAGACACAGCAAGGATGGTTCAGAGTGGCAGAGAGGACAGAGCCGAGTGCCTGGCCCTTGCCCCCGCGGAGCCTCTCTGCTCTGTCGTGCTCCCAGTCACCCCCAGAGGGGAATGTAATTACCCACTCCTTGGGGGCAGACTCAGGAGGGGAAGGGGGCATAGGTGTCACGAGAATAGAGGAATTTATATCCGAATTAAATAGTTTAAACTGTGTGGCTGAAAAAAGGATAGAAAATCAGTTCACTCTAGTCACCATGGTAAGAGAACTGACTTCAAAGATGGAAATTTCCATATCTGCACTGTCCACATGACAGTCACTAGCTACGGGGGGCTCGCAAGCACTGAACTGTAGCTGGTGTGACCAAGAAACTGCACTTTTCACTTCAGAATGTGCCTTAAAGCACCTGTAGATGCTAGCTGATATTCCAGTAGCATACTGCTGGTCGACCAGAGAGGGGCGATGATCCAGGCTCCCATGTTGGCTGTGACATACACTTAACCATGGTGTGATGCTGGGTGGCTTGACTTCTCAGAACTCAGTTTCCCCATTTTTTTTTTTTAAGATTTTATTCATTTATTTTAGAAAGAGAGAGCATGCGTGCATATGAGAGAGAGTGGGACGGGCAGAGGGAGAGGGAGAGACCCTGTCGCAAGCAGACTGCCCGCTGAGCATGAAGCCGGACACGAGGCTCGATCTCACCACCCAAGATCATGACCTGAGCCAAAATCAAGAGTCGGATGTTTAACCGACTGAGCCATCCAGGCGCCCCGCCCTCAGTTTACCCATTTTTAAAGACATGGCTGATTAACATTACTAAGTGAGACCAATGGAAGCCAGGCTCTTTATCCCTGGTCGCAAGGGCTAGGCATCCAGCTCCTAGGAGCAGACATGAGCTAGTGGCCAAGGTGCATCCCCTCACCTCCTCCCAGCAGAGACCAAACCAGGGGTTCCCTGCTTCTGACTTTGACAGAAGAGGCAGACCCAGACTTCCCATTCCTAGGTGTTCACTTCTCCACAGAGGGAGGCCTGGGCACAGGAAAAGGTTACGTCTCCATGGAAGTTACAGAGACTTATGAAGACATGGAAGACATGCCCGGGAGCCTCAGGACAGGTCTCCAAGACTTGGGCCTTCTGCCCTGTGTCCACTGGCTTCATCCTCCATGAACAAATGTCCCTGAATTCCACTGGGGACCCTATTAGATCCAAGCTGGACAATGCTGTGGCCAGGAAAAAGTTCCCTGCCCTTGTCCTCAAACACCAGCTGCTTTCTTCCTAAGCCAGGCCCCCGTGGCAAATTTTCTTCCTCCTATACCTATGTCAAATCTTACCTGCTCCATGTCCCATTCTGGTAAGAACTTGCTCATCATTCTCCCCAGTGACAACTGCCTTGCCATGCTGATGTCCTCCGAAGCTCTGGCCCTGCCCTTCCCAAGAACCTGGCAGTCACTGCAGGACTCCAAGAGGAGCCACGCAGGAAAGAGGCAGGTGAGATGGGGTGGGACAAGCTCCCCCGAGCACTCTCTGGAAGCTGCCACATCCTTTGCTTTTTGCTGTGGGATCCCCTAATCCATCCTGGAAACTCTGGGGCCACCGAACCATGACATAGGGACTGCCAGAACAGAGAATCGCGGGCCCCAGCCAGCTGCAACAGGCCTGTTGGGGTTCATCCCGATGACAGAGACCACTGACCTCCCCCTGACTTGTGACAGTGACAAGGCAGGAGAGCTGACGAAGAAACTGAGCATCAGAGACGTTGCCAACTTCTCCAAAACCAATTCCTTTGAGGTGAGAGAGAGGACACGATACCCAGGCGGTCCCTCCCTGCAAAACAGCTCAGCCACTCGGGAGAAGAGCAGGGGGGCAGGGGTCACTGGGGAGCGGGGGGCGGTCTCTCCTTCGCAGCCTGCCCAGGTGCCAGGAACGAGGGGCCTGCTGCAGGCCGAGGCAGGTGGCCGTGTGGCCTGGACTACAGGCAGAGAAGGCAGAGCCGGTGGGGCAAACAGGGCCAAGCCAGCTGTAGAAGATGAAGCCCAAGCATCTTCTTCCCCTCCGCCCTCCGTAGCCTTTTCCTCCGGGCCAGCCTGTTCTACTGGAAAAACAATCTCCCCTGCCTGGGGACTTGGGGCCGGCTGGGCCACCTTCTGGTCTGTCTTCATTCAGATCCCATTTCTCTCCTCTCCGGGAGGTGGGGGAGGGAGTCGCGCTGAGGAAGGGGAGGGTGAGGCTGAAGTCTTCATCTGTCCCCTTTAAGCCAAGCAAAGAAAAATAGCCCTCTGCCAAGATCTTTCGTCTCAGCCATTTACTCTCACAGATGTTTTCTGCAATATAAACAAGAAGCAAAAGAATGTTGGGGAGAAGAGAGTGGGAGGCAGGCAGGAGGAGAAGGAAGAGTAAATGGCCAGCTTTGAAATCTGGGCCTGCAGAGGGCAGGAAACGAGACCTCAGCAGGGTCCCTCCTGCCCCGAGAGTGTGGGCAACCTCAGGTCACTGCACCGGGCCAAGCGGAGGGTCACTTCCAGGCGTGTCTTTGAAAGGAGGTTCTAGAGAGGTGGCCCAGCCTTTGAGTGGGTGGTCTCCCCAAACGGCCTTCCTCTGCCTGGGAACTGACACATGGACAGCAGCTGCTGGGGCCCTCTGGGCTCCACCTGGAGCCGTGCCCTGCTGGGGCACACACCTGCCCACCTAGCACTCCCCAAAAGCTCTGCAGCATCCTGGGCCAGCAGAGCTGACAACAAGAGCAACGGGAGGTGTCGGCAACCACAAGAGGATTAGGATTTGGTTGCATCAGGGGAGAAAGAATCTTGACCTGGATTGGGCTGGAGGAGCACATCCTACAGTGGGTCAGGAAATAAACCCAGGATGTCAGATGTTGCTAAGCTCGACATTTCGTAGGATTCCTCTTGATGTCAGTAGCTCTCAAACTAAACTCAGATGCCTGTGGGGACTGGCAGTAAGCCAGAGGAGCAAAGCTGGCTGGGGACTGCCATGACCCAGAGATGGCCGATCTCCAGGGGAAAGCCACCACTCAGTCTCAGCTGAATATATGAAAGAGCCTAAAAACTGAAGTTCTGTATCAGATCTCCAGGGTTTGGTTTGGTTTGAACATTGACAGTAATTTAAAAACAAACAGGGGCGCCTGGGTGGTTCAGTCATCAAGCCTCTGCCTTCAGCTTGGGTCATGATTCCAGGGTCCAGGGATCGAGCCCTGCATCAGGCTCCCTGCTCAGCGGGAAGCCTGCTTCTCCCTCTCCCACTCCCCCTGGCTTGTTTTCCCTCTCTTGTTGTCTCTCTCTGTCAAATAAGCAAATAAAATCTTTTTAAAAAATTAAAAAACAATAATAATTTCAAAACAAACAAACAAACAATGTCTGCTGCCTGTGGGCAGGTTTTAGTTTGTGACTCATGGGTTTGAGACCTTTGTAAAATGTTGGTTGGATAAGTGAATGTTAACTTACTGTTTACTCCTCCTGCTCTCAACTTAACAAAGGGATCTGTGAGAGGAAGGTTGAAAAAGAATCAAACAGCAGGATTTATCGGGAGCCCAGATGTCTTCATGGAGCTAAACGTCGTAATGGGTTCAGAAAATCAGAACACCTAGTCCCAGCCCTTGAAGGTTCACACTGTGGCTGGGAGACAGTGACCAGTCCTTGACAGTGCATGGTTATGGGGTAGAAAATATTTGGGGATGGGGAGAAACCAACCAATGCTTCTCAGAGGAAGTAGTGTTTGCGCCAAACCTTGAAAAAATGGATGGAACCCTGACTTGTTTAGGCCGAGGGAGACTCCTGACCCTGGAAGCATCTTGTCCCATCCAGGACACTAAGAACACTGCTGTCGGGACCCAGGACCATGGGACCAGGCAGCCTCCACCTGCTAAGAAAGGGTAACCACCCTAAATGGCCACCAATCTCTCCACTCTGCCTGTTCCCTCCACACACACACTGCCCCCAAATTGTGGGTAGGATCTCCAAGGACAAGTTGGGGGGTGGGGGAGCATGAATGGAGTACGGCTGCTGGAGGAAGGGCCTCCGTGGGGGAGTGAGCTATGTGGGCAGTCCTGAAACTCAGCAACCTTCGGAAAGACAGAGGGGGACAGATCTCATACAAGTGCCCACGAGCATTTCTGGGCACCCACAATTTCCTGCCAATGTCCACAGCTTTGAGTTACTTGCAAGGGAGTGAATGAAAGGAAACCAATTCTGGTTGAGCCCAGGCTCCTTGCACGTTTTTTTCCCCTCCCTCACCATACGCCAGAAAGCAGCAGTAATCTGTCCCATTTTGCAGTGGCAGTGACAGACACAGGGCAGCAAGCTCCCCAGGATAGGCATGTCATCCGTTTGCTGCTCCCCACACAGGGCCAGCACCTGGACGCTCAGGGTGCTGCACACGGAGGGACTTATCCGAAGTCTCATAGCCAGAAGTGGCCAAGACGAGACTCAAACCCAGGTCTGCCCAACACCAAAGCCCAGGGCTTCTCCATTACACTGGAAGGAAACCTACCTTCACAAATATTCTCAAATAGTTATAGGGCGTGCTTATCAACGGTCACCACGGCTGATGGATGGAAGTGAAGGAAGTGCAGTGTGCAAACATAACTCATGTGACCAGGCATTCAGAGTCAGCAGAGTCAGCAGAGCTCCTTTGAAACAATCCTTTTCATGCAGTGCCTGGGTGTGATCTCCCTCAGCCCTCGGCCAGAACACCTCTAGGGGGAGCAGACTCACGACCTCAGACCCCACTCTGACTGGTAGCAGCTAGAGCTTCGATCCGCTTCCTTTAGTCTTCACGCACTGGCCATGGTGCTTGCTTTCTGCATGACACGGACACCGCTCTCCGGCCTGACCACCTTGAAGACCTCTCTCTAGTCAGCCCTTCCTCTTATTTGTCTCCTCTGCTTTTCTGCCACGTGGTCCCCCTGCAACACGCGGTCAGGGCCCCTCCCCCTTCCCCATGCCTCTCCCCAAATGCAGTACAGTTTCCTTGGGCTTCTCCTTTAAAAGTGAGCCCTGCTGTGGCATTCCAGATGGGGTGGACAGTAAGGAGTCCACAGGAGAAAGGCTTCCTCAATCCTCAAAGCCCTTCTTCACTTAATGTCACCTAAGATCACACCAGTATTCTTGGGAATCGTGCATGTTGACTCAAGTCAAGTTTACCATCAACACCAACCCCCTCCGTTTTTCACATCTCCCCCATCCTGGATGTGTACAGTTCCTTTCGTCTCCCCCACCAAGATCCCAGAGGTACACTTAGCCCTACTATATTTCATCTGTTACATGTCACCAGAATTAATCCAAACTATTGTCATCTTTGGGGATTCTGATTCTCTTACCCAAGGTATGAGCTACTCCTTCCAGCTGTGAGTGGGTGAGCTTGCCCTCTGAAAAGTCTTCCAGTGGCGCCTGGTGGCTCAGTAATTAAGCAGCTGCCTTTGGCTCAGGTCATGATCCCAGGGTCCTGGGATTGAGTCCTGCATCGGGCTCCCTGTATAGCGGGACGCCTGCTTCTCCCTCTCCCACTCTCCCTCGCTTGTATTCCCTCTCCTGTTGTCTCTCTTTGTCAAATAAATAAAATTGAAGAAGGAGGAGGACAAGGAGGAAGAGGAAGAGGAGAAGGAGAAGAAGAGGGAGGAGGAGGAGGAGAAGAAGGAGAAAGTTCTTCTTAGTCTCTAGTGAGACCGACCGTTGAAGTGCAAGGGCTTGAGGGGGAGGGGCGGTGCATTTGTCTGCTTATCATTCCATCAGCACATCCCCAGCCACTATGTATACACTGTCTTCCAGCCCTCACTGTCCTCAAGAGCGCCATAAGTTTCCTGCTCTGCTGCCTACTGCAATGCCATGAGCAAACTTAGGAATCCCATGCCCCCCCCACAACAGTAAAAGTACAACTGGTAGACAGACCATTTCTTTTCTTGGTGAATCCATTCTGATTCCTAATGGTCAGTATTTTCTTTCTGAAGTCTTCAGAAGCCTTCCCTTTGCCTCTACATGAAAGAGATGATCCCTGAACGCCAAAGCAGAAGTTTCCCTCAAACAGCCCCACTTCTTGACTCATTATGCTGAGCATATCCATTTACTCCTCCAGGACCCCTCTCCATCCAGATCCCCCTGCTCTGTGCTCCAGGAGGCTGATCTTGAGGACCACCACTATGACAAATTGAGAGCACTTAAGAAAGGAGAGTTACCACAGATTGTTATTAAGAGAAAATCTCACCTCTGAGGGTATTGCTAGGCTAAGCTAGCAATGTGCTGCAAGATTTTACTCTTTATGGCTACCGGGGAACTTGAACTTCGGTAATCTGCCCACATACTACAGGAGAAAGAAAATGAAAGCACCATTGTTGTTGTTGTTGTGTTAGTAGCTAGAGAAGCTTCCAGTCCTACTACTTATTTTCAAGAGAAATTTTAAACAAAGAATCATCTAGGAGGCTACTTTTTACATTCTATCTGATACTCCTTTCTTGACCCTTTTTGGCATGACCTTAAAGTTCCCCAATCATAAAGTATGATTCCTACGTGTTTAAGCGAAAGAAATGAGGTGCCCTTTAGCCCCTTACAGAGCTTCTTCCCAACCCATCCGCCCCCAAATGATGTTCTTACCAAAATAAGACTCAGAAGAAGAGTCTCTTAACTCTGTCCAAAAGCTAAACCCAAAAGAGGTCAAAGGTTCTCTGGTCAGTCACATTTCACCCCACTATTTTTAGCTGGTAAAGGGAGAAACAAGGTTCCCCCAAGATCTGGGCTCTGTGAAAGTTGGAGATTCTGCCAAGATGGAGGAACACAGCTCTCCCCATTAGGAGAGCACAATGCCCTCTTTTATTGCCCCAAGATATCTACTCAGTGCCACTAAATCTTCTACCTACCGTGTCCTCCTTAAATTTGATCACCTTGAATTGGTCTGCTTTTTGCCATTCCAACCCAATCTTTACTACTGAACCATTCCTATCGAGCTATCAACATGCCCACTCATTCTGTGGGCCATCTCATGTCATGTTATCCTCTAAGTCAGAAGCTTTGAGGTTTTCTGGATGTCTGTCCTAATGGAAATACCTGATGAAGTATCCTGGATTCTCAGCCTAGACATGTTTCTTTTCCCTGCCAATGCCCCTCAACTCCTGATTTCTCTTTCCTGAGAGGCCCAAGCCATGCTCCTTCTGTGCTTTCATCCCCTTTCTCCCTTACTCACACAGATGCTCCAAGGGCAAGCATCTTTCTGCCCAGAGATATCTGCCCTTCCACATATTCCCATGTGACCTTCCACTCTCTGACCTCTGTTGCTGGAATCCCTTGAGTTTGAAAACTAGAGATGTTTCCATGACTTTTAAGGCTTGTATTGGCAAGGCCGCAGGAGAAGGGAGTGAGGGGCCAAGCTCAGAGTTTCTGCCTGACCCCAAATCACTGCTGAGGGATGCCATGGGAAGGTGACCTCCCCACAGGCCTGGGGCTCTGTCCCAATGGGATGACACCATTAGACACTCAAGGTCAGTTCTTCTGTTGCTTCACCGCTCAAGCAGGACCCTCAGCAGATAGAAACGGAGTTTAAGTTAAGGGATGTGGCTAGAGCCTCATTCGGTGATTTATGGTCTAGGCCACGGTTTCCAAAACTGCAAAAGACCTATTCCTGGCCAAGTTCCTTATTAGTCATATGTGTGAAATGGAAACATTGCTTTGTCAGAAATATAGTCCCCCTACCTCCTCCCCAACTGAGTCTGTATCAGGTTCTGGAAATAAAGAAGGGTTGTTGGGAAAGGGACTTAAGGGAAGAACATGTTCCTGCTGGAACTTACATCACCCTGGCAGTCACAATTGCACAGCACATATGGAAAGGGATCCAGGGGACATCAGAAAAAAAAGAAAAAAAAAAAGTGAACCAATTTCACATAGACCCTGCCCCCAGAGCTGCTTTTCTATAAATAAAAAGATTAAGAATATTTAAGCATTCTCATTTGCCCTTTTATCTATCCAGCATTCATCCACTCTCTTCTGGTACTCATGCTCCACTTCCTTCCTGGCGAATCCTACCCTGTCCTCTCTCCTTCCTTCATGAAAGTCCCAGCTCAGCCAACACCACTGCTGGCTCAGGAGGAAGTCCTTGGCCCAGGTTTCAGCCAATCAATGCAGCCCGTCCTCCTGGGCACAGTGATTGGTGTAGGAAGAGGCATCCGATCAATCAGAGCCAATAAAATGTCTCGAGGTTCTCCTTGGGGCATCTGGGAAAAAGACACCCTCTTTTCCCTTGAACCTCAAATTTGAGAGGTACAGGCCTGGGAACTGCTGCTGCCTCTGGTCATGTGAGGACTGAGCTTTAAACTAACACAGCGGAGAACTGAACTGAGCGATGAAGGGTGATCAAGTCCTAAGAGCATATTATTTTAATCCTGAATCCAGTTGTGTCTGATGCTGACCCTAATTCTGGACCTTTTAGTTACATGGACCATTAGATTTCTCTGTGGCTAAAGCACTTCAAGACAAATTCTCTGGCAACCAAAGAGCTCTAGTTGCCAGTTGTTTCAAAGTACATACGTAGCTGAATGGAAAGAAAAGAAAGGAGGCAGGGCCAGCCACAGGCACGGGATTTGCAAGCGCAGGCTGTGGCTCAGGTGCACACACTCAGGCTTCTGATGTGAGGAGAGAAGCACCCGGAGGGGAAGGAAGAGGTTGAGCTCCAGACAAGAAGTTACCCCAGCAAACACCACCTCCTTGGAATTGAAATTACTAAAACACCAAAGCCATTTCCATCGAGTTTAGCCTTTGTTACATCCCATGTTGTACATTTAATATAATAGCAATTATTACTGCTATAGCGAAACCTCTTATTTATACATCATAACTTGTAGTTCTCTTTAGTTCACTCCCTTTCCCTATGAATTAATATAAATGTCTGCTAAACATGAAATGACTTCTAATTTAATCGGCTTTCCTCCTAGTTGTACAGAGTTAGAGTCCTCTAGAAAAAACAGAACCAATAGGAGATATATAGATAGATATGATACAGATACAGATATAGATATAGATATAGATATAGATATAGATATAGATATAGATATAGATAGAATGAGACAGATTGAGAGAGAGTTAAAGGAATTGTCTTTGGGTTCTTGCAGGGGAACAGGTAGGTTGGATTCGGGTCACAGATGATGTTTCGATCTTGAGTCTGAAGGCTGGAAACTCAGATAGATTTTCTGCGCTGCCATCTGGAGGCAGAATTCCTTTGGGAATTCTCCGCCTTCGCAATTCAGTCCTTCAACTGATTGAATGAGGCCCACCAACATTGTGGAAGATCATTTGCTTTACTTAAAGTAATTGTAGATGTGATTCACATCTAAAATATACCTTCACAGAAACATCTGGGCTAGTGTTTGAACAGACCACTGGCACCACAGCCTAGCTAAGTCGACACATAAAATGAACTGTCGCACCCAGTGTGAACCAATATGCCCACCTGCTTGTCCACATATTAGTGAGGGTTCAGCTTTAAATTCTCAAGACAAGGCCAAGATGGACACTACAAAGAGAATCCCTTTGACAAAGGATTTCTTCTCAGCAGAGAAGAAAATCCATGATAATCATTTAATTCCGTTGGGAGGAAATGCTTTATTAATTCTGTTGATGTTAAAATATGTGAATCAGCCCTTATTTATTAAATCTCCGTTGGTTGACTTTTCACTATTTGCAGAATTTCTCTCCCAACACCATCCCAGAAAAGCCCTTAGCCCTGTCCCAAGGTCCCCAGTGACTAAAGACATATGCCCCAGTGTCCTAGCTGAGAGCAGACCACCCTTGGGTGCCTGCTAAGGCACACAGGAGGGAGTGCCCACCCCCAGGTGCTTCCTGTAGGAGAACCTCATTGAAAGCACACATGAAGACCTTTCACCTGGTGCGTCTGCTAGGAAACCTGACTTGTGGCCCCAATAAGGACAAGTTATTACAGACCCCTGTGTTGCCAACCAAAGGGTCTCACCCTGCCTTCTGATGGTCACAAATAACTCAGGTGCTTCATCTTAGTCACCCCAGTTACCTACGACTTGCTTCATCTTGGCATCCAGCCTGGGGCTAGGTTCCAGGATGCCTCCCTAAGGCAGCCACACTCCTGCAGACATCTAGGCCAAGAGGAAACAGTTGGGGGGTGGGTGGAGGGGAGACAGGCCCCATCAGCTCATAGTACTGCTCTGCCAGCAGCCTTGAGAGATTTCTCTGATGCTGCTCCTTAAGCTTCAGTGCCCTTATGGCTAGTGATGGCTGGCCAAAGCCTCCAATGATGCCTGCTCACCCAAATCCCACGTTTCCCAGCCTCCCTTGCATGTGACTAGCTTTTGCCCAAAGGAATGTGGATAAAAGTGACGTCAGACACTTAAAGGGCTGGCCCTTAAAAGCATCTCAGCAAGCATCCATCCTGTCCCCCATGACTACAGCAGTCCAACATCATAGTCCCCGGTGGTGTAACCAATGACACATGGGGCTTTTTGTTATGGCAGCAGAGTGCTCCCATTCTGACTAATGCAGCACATGAAAGGGAGCATTCCTCCAACCTGTGGCCCTCCTTGGCCTGAGGAGCCAGCTCCCAGATGGTAGCTGTTCCTCCCCAGACCTGCTGAAGACAGTGACAAGGCTCCCGGCCTCCCAGAGCACAGAGCACAGTGAGAGGTTGGGGGCAGTGTCCTTGTATCTGAAGCTGCCCAGGATGTGCTCTGTGGCTGAATCCCTAAGGAGAGGCTAAAACCGGTGAAGTAATTGAACCAAGGTGGGCTTTTCAGACAAGGCGTTCAGAGCTTTGAGCTCATTTAGAAGGAAAAGAGAGGATTTCAGACCCGAAGCGGTGTGGAATCCCTTCCATTTTAGTTGAAAATATCCTTGCTGGGGTCAAAAAACAGAGTCTTATCTGTTGAGAACTCATGCAACTTAAAGTTCCTTCATTACAGAAAGCCCACCAGGCCTGCCATGCGGTGTGACCCATGAACATGGGTGGGACCACTTGGTATTTTCATGCTGTTGGAAACAGTGGCCTTGTTGATCTCAGAGAGTCCCAGATTAAGCTGATTTCGCTATTTTTAATCTCTCCGGAAATAAGCAAAGAAGAGAGGCCTAATTGCAAACAGACTGAACTTTACATAGGAAATATGTAGGTCCCCCGAGGCACCTAGAAAGTGTCTGAAACCCTAACAGCCTGCCTGCCTCCCCGGACCCCCACTCCCCTCTCCAGAACACATCAGCCTGCACCCAGAGAGGCCTGGGGCAGCCGGAGGGATTGGAGTCGGGAGTTCAGCCTTGACCTTGGACTGGCCAAACCAGCCCATCCAGCCCCTTGGGCCCAGCGGCAGGGGCTTTGCATGAGAAACAGGAAGACATTTTGCCCACAGCTTGAACCATGGCTTTGGGAAGGCTCTTTGTTCTCTTTCATCCCCACTATTTTGGGTTTTCTGATCCTTCTCTAGACTGTGCTTGTCAAATTCCAGGAATGGGGATGATTTCAAACACCACCATCAACCCTGAGAGGCAGACACACACACACACACACACACACACACACACACTGTAGTCTCATTTACCTCCAGGGCTCTGGGATTTGTACTGAGTATGGCCCAGTAAGAGCTTTACAGCAGTTCACATGGCCCTCAGCCTTCTCTACAAACCCCGGCGTGACAGTCCCAGCCAGAACCCTGGGCCTTCCTGGCAGCTGTGTTCCTGGGTCACCGTGGGAGACAAGACAAGGTCCTGGAGCCTGCTGTGCCTCAGTTTCCCTGCCTGTCAGTTTGGACAACCATGACCACAACTAATTCTGAATTGTCTGCCTGCTGGTGGGACCAGGCACTGGAGGGGGCCCAGATTTATGGCACGGAAGTCCCAGAATGAGTCAAAGAAGAGAAAGACCAAAATAGATCAGGAGCCGCCGGCTAGAAAGGCAGCCAGAGAAGATTAGACACGCTGCCTAGAGAACCAACCGATGACTTTATTGAAGGCTCTTGCTCATAAACAGCTAGTGTGTTATTTTAACTTCCACAGACCAGGCCGACCCTCGCCTGTGATGGGAAGTTGGGGATTGGAGCCGTCCATGGGCCCTGCTGTTGCTGCGGCCACTCCAGGAGCTGGGGCTCTTCCAAAGGAAATCAGCATGGGGCTCTGGGGCTTGGCGGGATGGATGGACAGATGGACAGGCGTTGAGTGAGAAAGTCCTCATTCTGAGGCAGGGAGGAGTGGCAAGTGTGCCCCCCTCCCCTCCTCCAGCTCTGCTGGTGGCAATCAGTCTTTGTTTATGGGGCATTTCTGCTCAGAAGCCCTTATTCCCTTACTTTCGCTTCTTGGTCTCGTGAATCCATGAAGAAGGTGGTCATGGAAAGTGTCCAAGAACCGCTAGCATAGCTCCTACCTCTGGGAGTGGCCCATCCCCAGCAATCCCCAGCAACAGCTTTCCTTCTCCCATCCAGAGCCCTCACATCTTCTGTCTCATTACATGTCCACCTCGCCTTCCTAGCCATTGGGTCTTTTAGTCTTCCCCTTTGCCCGCATTGCTGCCCTGGCAGGTCCATTCCACGCTCATCTCCCACTGGAGTCCTTCAGGCCATAGTGACCCCTGAGTCATACCTGCCAGCAACGTGGTCCAAGGCCAGCACTTGTCTGCTTGCAGCTAGGGGCTCACAATGATCTCATTTCAACTCCGAAGACCCTTTCCTCCTCTCACCACCCATCTCTTTCCTGCTCTTCTCTCCCGGAAATGCTCCCAGCCAAGGTGAGCCAAGCCAAGCCAGTGTCTGTGGGCTCATCTACCCTCTGAGGATGGGGGTCTTTTCAGTGGTTACCAGATTGTTCTCTGATGCCAGCCAGCTCCTGGCGTCTGCCACCGGCCCTCCCAACATGGTAGCCTGTAGAGACACAGCTCAAACCCTTGATCCAGGCTCTTCCCAGTCCAGCTCCCTTGGCAGAATGAAGCTCCCCGCAGAGGGAAAGCTGCCTGGACTGTCCATGAAGCACCCATGATAACTGGGCAAACCACCTGTCTGGGGTTGGTCCATGCTTGGGGGCTTACTAGTGGGTACAAGGGAGGAGACAGAAAGAAGAGGTCTGGAGCAAATGTCAGGTTTTTGGATGTTTTTGCTGGCAATGTGCCTTTATTTGGAAAAGAGCACACCAGAACTTACAGTGAAAAAAAACGTTGCAAGACCTCCATGATGGAGCCCCATGCTGCCGCCACTCCACTCTGCTCTACCATGCCTTCCCTGATGAACTCCACCTGGGACTGACCTACAAACCCGCCCCCTATCCTGCTCCTTCCGCTCCCTTGGCTTACAATATCTAT
Source organism: Mustela nivalis (assembly GCF_964662115.1). Lineage (NCBI taxonomy): Eukaryota > Metazoa > Chordata > Mammalia > Carnivora > Mustelidae > Mustela > Mustela nivalis. The sequence continues at coordinate 32,707,024 of NC_139025.1, read as the reverse complement.
CTAGGCTCTGCCCATCTTCTGCAGTCCAGCTCCAGCCTTGCCCTCTGCTCTCTCCCCCAACCCTCAGCCACACTTCTGGGTAGCTTGGAACCCCCAAGTCCTCTCTTTCTTAACTCATGTCTCTTTTTGTCTGCTGCACACACAAATAAAGTTGACCTCCTTCCTGAAGACTATTGCACATGTTCTCTATTTCAGACAGAGACCACTCTGTCTCCCTGAGTCTGTGTGTCCCCCAACCTTATCCCAGAACATGTGCCCCAAGAATGCTTCCTCAAAGCTCTCAGCACTGTGGGGGCCTTAGGCAATATTTACAGATGTGATTGCTTTTCCAAAAAGATAATGAAGTGATCAGAAAGTGGTATAACCTGGAAGAACTACAGAAAAGTTTCACGAGCTGTGAGTATGGGCCCAGGTGGTCCCTTCTTGGGAGCAGTGGTATAACGAATTTCCCTTCCTAGGCAGTCCCTGGTGGTCCTGGAATCCCAGAGAGGCCCGTGGAAGGCGGTGGTTGGGTGAACAGTGTCCTGCAGTCAAACAAGACCGTGCATGCAAAGCCAGGGAGCAAAACAATGTTAGCTTTACAACCTCAGGTGAGGCGAACAGTATTTACAGACTTGGTGACATGTTTGGAGCTGTGAGTTTCAGAGGCTAATATTTTAAGCTGGACATCCCGAGACCGTGATGTTCTGTTTTTATTCTCCTCCCCATCCTTCCCTCCCATTGCCCCTGGAACTTTCCATGCAATTTGGACAAGAGCATGAAACCTCTATTGTTTCTCAATCCTTATTAGTGCTAGGGAAGGATTTAAAAACTACTTTGTGGAAGGTTGATTGGTGAAGAGTGGAAAACATTCTGAGGCCTCCAAAGTACATTTGCCATTACACCAAGCTTCCATCAGAGAATTTCAAAATTCTAGGCAGAGAGGAAGCTCCCTCAGAGAACTCCAAGGACAACGGGGCTGGGAGGAGATACACTAAGTCCTTGTTTGCAGATGGACCCATCCGGGCCCAGAAGTTCCAGACAGTCTAGATCTACCTATCTCAGTCAGACCGCTCGTTCTCTGGAGCTCATTTACATATTAGGTAAAAGTTCCTGGGGCCACTCCCTACCCAGAGGGTGGGACCCTAAAACTTCGCTATTTACGCACCCCAGAATACAAATGGAGAAATCAGGGTTTTCTCTTCCAGCAATCTAGAAAGCTCTAGCCAAAGGACAAATTGCAAACAGCTACACAGGCATCAGGGAATTCCCATAGGTCATCAGGGATGGAAAATAACCATGAGATGGTCATGGTGCTCTCCCCAGGGGCCTGGACAGCCACCCTGCAGTCTCGCCATCCCGCTTGAGACTGTCTTCCACCTTTCGCTTGCTTTGGCCTGTGAATGATGTTTCTGATTAATCTCCCGTCCAGTCCCTCCAGACAGGCCACACCTACAAAACAGAGCTCCTCGTGCATGGAAATTAAGTCCAGAACATTCTCTACCAGGTGGGTTTTTTGCTGTTTGTAAGCAAATCTAGATGCTAACCCACAGTCCACCTGACCATGCGGACCAGTTCCGTGACCAAGCCATGTCTGTCCAAATGGAAACGTCAAATCCTGTGGTAACTTCAGGGGCTGAGCCGGACTTTTAGAAGCTGCCGAACAGGGGAAAAGTTGTGCCTGTTTTCATGCTGAGAAAAGCAGATAGCCCTACCAGCACACACAGAAATAATGATCTGAAAGTAATTTGACAATTTCTATTTTCACCAAAGTGAAACACACACACACACACACACACACACACATTCTTTTTCATTCAGATTACAAAAGTAATCAATGCTTCGTGCAAAAAATAAATAAATGATAATAATAATTTTAAGTTTTTTTTTTAATTAGGAAATACTGGAAAACTATTGAAAGTTTTTGCTGTATTTCCTTCCAGTATTTCACTATGCATAGTTACCTATAAACCAATGGATAAAATATATCATATTGTATATTATATGTACTATATGTTACATAATATTTCATTATATAAATCAAGTGGTATATAGAATTCTTTACATATAAAGCATTCATTCATTTACAGATACTCATATTTATTTATGAAATATATATATTTGTGTTTCATAGAAAATTTCACATCAAATGTCAGAAATCATCCATTTTGTCTTTTAATTTTTACTCTAAGGTAACCTGCAAATTGTAGAAAATATGCTTGAGCCAAAAGAAAGAGGTGAAAATCATGTCGATTGCCACCATGCGGGGAAGACCATAAGCCCCTCCCCTTTATTTTAAATATTTGTTTTAAATATTTTAAATACTTTAAATTCCTATTTATTTTGTAAGCACAAAATGATACGTCAAATTGTATGGAAATAGCATCATGATACGTTTTCTTTCCTCAATGTGCTGGGATAATACCAGTGAACACCTTCCACCACTGTATTTTCCTCTCCTTTGTGAATCATCTCTCACGATGGCTTCTTCTTGCCAAGGGCATGCTATCTGGGATGACGGGCAACTGCTCAGCCTGGAAGGTCCAAGCCGACTTTTCTTGAGTTGCTAGAGGCTTTCTGGAAAGAGATTTCCTCAATTCTAAAATCTCCCTTTTAAATAACAAGCACAAAGTCAGGAAATCCCATAATGGGACTTTATCATAGTGCAGAAAAGACAGCAGGTAACCCAAGGAAGTTTCCCCTAGGTGGGAAGAAACATAGAAAGCTCTTCCTGGCCAGGAGGAAAAGCAGAGGAGAGAGAGGAAGAGAAGCAGCAGATAAACAAGGCAGGACTCTCCTGCCCCCTTCCTTAAGATCCTATCTTCAGTACTGGGGTATTATCAACATCTAGAGGGAGCTTGAGGGGGATCTAAAAACATCTGAGTTGGGGCCCTGCTTTTCTGAGATACAGTTTGAGGAAATTTAAGTCTTTGCGGGTTTATCTGGCACAAACCTAACATGGTGCCATGGGATGCATTACAAATGATGGGGTGGGGGGGTCGGTGTGCCCAGGGAGTGCAGTCAATTAAGCTTCCGGTTCTTGGTTTCAGCTCAGATCATGATCTCAGGGTCATGGGATGAAGCCCCACATGGGGCTTTGCACTCAGTGTGGAGTCTGCTGGAAGATTTTCTCTTCCTCTCCCTCTGCCCCTCCCCCCAAAATAAATAAACAAATCAGGAAGGAACGAAGGAAGGAAGGACAGAGGGAAGAAACACAGAGCCTAGGTAAGTGGGCATGAGACAGCACCCCATTCTCCCAGCTTGCTCGGGTATCTAGGGAATTCCTGATTCCCTACCGGGCCAGCTCAGTAACAGAAGTCCTAAGAAAAGGCCTGGGGTTGGGACCCGGAAGCCACAGGTACTACATTAATTTTCACATGTGGTTCAAAGGAAGAGTTCCCACCCCATGCAAGGAACACAAAGATGAAGCTTCACTCACCTGAAATGTAGGTGCTGGGGCACCCCAGCTGCGAGGACACTTCCACGGACGCTCTTCCACTGCCTCGCGCTATCAGGCCTCTGAGAGCTTAGCCGGGGCATTATTCCCTCGTGCTGTTTTCTAGGCCTTTCTCCTGTCCTTGGCCCTCTCTTGAGCACAGCGCATTCTCTTCTCAGTCCTTAGCCCATCCTGCTGTATGCGACTTCTCTTCCACCCACTGCTCCCACAAGTCTCAGGTAGTAGCAAGTCTTGGTAGTAGCAAGCCAAGGGTAAATAAGGCCAGGCCCTTAGGCTATCGTGAGCAAGTCGGGAAAATGGGACCAGAATTATAACTGGGGTGGAAAATGGAGACCGGTAATTGTTCTTATCGGGTATCACTTATATAATTAGGCTTACTAATGCCAGGCGCTGGTTTAAGCACCTCACATTTACAGTGTGAACTCATACATTTGTGTTAACTCCTGCATTAACTCATAACTCCAATGGATGAGCTCATGCTACAGCTGTAACGGCCTCTGAGGCAAATGCCACCGTGATTCTTCCTCGTAGAGATGAGAGAACCAGCACGAGAAGGTTAAAGTGATTTCCCCGGGTCACCCAGCTAGTAAGGAGAACCTAAAGTCCCACCTCAGCAAGCTGGCTTTAGACCCTCATCGCCGGGGACACCAAAGGCCCTGAACTTGAACCTGGGAAGTGGCCGCATCTGGCATGGGAACACAGGCTGGCCCATAGAGGTTTCAGAGAATCTAAAACTTCCATAATAGCGGTGCCTGGGTGGCTTAGTGGGCTAAAGCCTCTGCCTTCGGCTCAGGTCATGATCCCAGGGTCCTGGGAATGAGCCCCGCATCGGGCTCTCTGCTCAGTGGGGAGCCCACTTCCTCCTCTCTCTCTGCCTGCCTTTCTGCCTACTTGTGATCGCTATCAAATAAATAAAATCTTTTAAAAAAATAAATAAATAATAAAACTTCCATTATCGCTTCTGGAAGGTTTGTCAGCGGGCAGGAGGTTTAGAGTATCTCTGGCTCCTAGTCTGTAGCTCTGGAAACTGAGACCCCGGGAGATTAGGGGAAGGTGGTATCCCCACAGTTGCAGAGGTAGGGGCCAGGGAGAGGAATGCGCACCTGCTTCGCACACTGTCGGGGGTAGAGCCAGCGTCCAGGAGACTGTACACGTCTACACCTGCACAGGCACTTATAGGGTGGGGCAGGTGCAGGGGGACCTTCACTGAAGAATGTTGAGAGGGAGAGCATCCTTTGTCTCACTCTGGTGGCTTTCCAACAAAGAGCCCAGAGGGCTCTGCGCTCGTCCCTTCATGTGCTTAGTGCCTGAGCAGCACTGACTGATGGACAAGCCCCTCCACACAGCCTCCAGGGACATTTTCTCCCCTTGCAGGCAGGCCAGTGGAAGGTCAGAACCAACCATGGCCGTTCTGCACTTTTCATGGGACCCCATCAGCTTGCTGAAGGGTATGGTCTGGGGGGCACCCGGCACCAAAGACCCCAGGGGTTCCTAACAGACAGGCCTGGGAGACGGACTGTGTACTCTCAGTGCTCCAGTGCCTGGTGAGGACCAGGTGGAGAAGCCAGGGATGGTCCTCCTTGTGTCCCAGATGAGGAAGCAGAGGCTCAAGGTCGAAGCTAGAAAAGGACATTTCGTTTTCTAGTCCCCAGAAGAGGGACTTTCAGGCCTCAGTCAGGCTGGCCCCAGGGAGTCCATTGGGCGACAGACTGTTTGCCAAACGACGGGCGTATCCGGGCCTGCCTAGATGCTGCATAGACTTCGAGCTCGCCCTGCTCCCCGCTGCCCAGTCCTGTTCACATGAACTTGACCCCTTCATAGATGTCACTTCCTTGTCCTTGATGTGTCTTCTCCTGCCCTTTCACCAAGCCCCCTGCCCTAATGCCCCCTTTCGGAATGAAACCACTGACTGCCTCGTACAAGAAAAATGAGGCTGCCCTCCTCCATTTACCCTAGCTCTTCTCCTTACTGCTCTGAACCCCGTTGTCCTCAACTCTGTGCTTTGCATGAATCCCTGTGTCCTGTGTTCATACGCATGTCTTCAGCCTTGGTGTCTGCCCCCGCTGCCCCGTTATATACTCTCCCATGGTCTGAGGTGCATTTGTGCTTATTTTGCCCAAGAAGAGAAAGCTCTGTTAGACGACATACATACACAAAGTCACTCGGGTCATGCCTGCAGCCTCTGGGTCCAGCTAGCTGTGATCGTGACAGCTCCACAGCCTCAGCCAGGTCCTCCTGGGTCCGTGTCATTGTTCCAAAGCCCCTTTGCAGGGCCCCATGCCAGGCTGGTTGGGCTTGGGCTGTGTCTGCAGAAGCTGAGGCTTTGAGCATGTCTGGTTTCTTCCAGCACCCCCGCCCAGACGTGCTCATCTACCGTGCACAAACCCCCTCTTCCACCTCCTTTGCAACATGAGGGATATCAGCCCCCTTTCTCCATGCCTGGCTCTGTGCTAAGCACTCACCATGTTTTGTCTCATGAATCCAAGTCATAACCTTATGGATATTTTTATCCATATTTTACAGATAAGAAAAATGAGACTCAAAGAGAGAAAATAACTTGCCCCAGAGTACATAGCTAACAAGTGGTAGTGGCCAGATTTTAACCAACAGGCTCTTAACCACAGAGCTTCATTGCCTCATTCAGTCCCGGTGGGACAGTCAGCAGAGCATCCCCAGTGCTGCCCATCTCTTCCTGATGTTCCGTCTCAGATCTCTGACCCCACCCTCCACCACCACTACATATGCTCATGAGGCCTGAGCCAAATCTGAGTCCACTGAACTCCGTCAAAGAATGGACTGTTGTTTGAAATAGAAAAAAACTGGGGAGTGGGGTGATGACCCATTTTACTATTTTCTTTGGGTAACTATTTAAGCAAGAGCTTTCCATGTTCCCTGTTCCTGTTCTAGGTCCCAAATGAAATCAACAGAAAGTCCCGTCCTCACGAAGTATACAGTTTTATAAATTACATAGCATGGCATAGAGAGACAAGTCCTAAAAGAAAGATAGATTTGGGCAGAAAGGGCAGGAGTCCTGGTGGGTGTGCAGGCTGCCTTTCCGCCCAGATGAGAAATTGCCTGAGGCCTCTGTTTCCTGATCAGTTGGTCTTGCCCCAGGACAAAGCATGGTGGTGAGGCTGTGAGTGTTTCAGAGGACAGAGGGGACTAAGAGGCTAGGCCCTCCCACTTCTGCCAGTGGTGACACAGAAGCCTAGGTCCAGGAAAAGGCAGGCCATCTGGAGCTCTAGGTCCTGGTGTACAGAAAGGCCTTGCTGGGGGCACCTGGGTGGCTCAGTGGGTTATAGCCTCTGCCTTCAGCTCAGGTCATGATCTCAGGGTCCTGGGATTGAGCCCTGCATCGGGCTCTCTGCTCTAAATAAGTAAAATCTTTAAAAAAAAAAAAAAAAAAAAAAGGCCTTGCTGAACATGACAGTGTGGTTGAATTCTCTCCCATGAACCGTGAGTGAAGACGCCCTTTATGAACTCTGAACCCTGGGCTAGCTCTCTCCAGAACTGCCCCCCTCTCCTCCCTGCCTCCGCCCCCTCCTCCTCTATTTAGTTTCCGCCAAAACTACTCAGAATAATTTTACTAAAACCTAAAGATTTCAATTAGAAAAATAAATATGTTAGTCAAAAGAGTCATATACTGCATTTCAAAATCAAATATAAATACTTTTAAAACATCGTGGTAAGAGGGAAGAGGAAATGAACCGGTCGTTATTGATAGCATCCTAAGTCCCCCTACACCTACTATCTCATTTAAACCAAACTTCCCTGCAAACGTGTGACAGCTAGGCATTGTTGTCCCCATTTTGTCAGCTTAAAAAAAATTTTTAAGGGAAAGTAACTTTATCAAAGTTACATAAATGACAAGGTTGGCTTTTTAACCCAGATATGTCGGACCCAGAGTCTGTGCCATATCTGTTTCTCCATCAACCACCAGCTTAGCGGATAAACTACTTAGCCACCCATTGCCTCTATTTCCCATCTGTAAAATGGGTATGAGGCTGATAGCTAACTTACCCATCTACCTCATGGTTCTGTTCCAGTGATCGCAAGAGCTCATGAATAAAAAGTCTTGAGAACTTTTTTTTTAAGATTTTATTTATTTAATTGATAAGCAGATCACAAGTAGGCAGAGAGGCAGGCAGAGAGAGAGAAGAAAGCAGTCTCCCTGCTGAGCAGAGAGCCCAATGCGAGGCTTCATCTATGACCCTGGGATCATGACCTAAAGCCGAAGGCAGAGGCTTTAACCCACTCAGCCACCCACTCCGCCCGGTCTCGAAAACTTTAAAGCACTGTGGTTATACAGCGTTAACCCTCACCTTGAACGTAGAAGTCATTATGGCTCTTCTCCTATCTAACCTTATCCGGTAGTATATTACAACTTAGCCAGTCTAGTACATGTTCCCTCTTCCTGTTCTGATCGGTTCTTCTGTGACTGCTGGCTCTTCCCCTGGATCCCCTGTGTTGGTCTCTTCCCAGAGTAAGTTCTTCCTCATCCACAGCTGTTCCTCAGCCATGTTCCTTCCTGCAGCAGTGGTCCCCCCTCTGGGACCCCAAGAGAGCAGTCCACGGACTCACCTTTCCAGGAGGGCGTGGTAATGTATAACAATCAGCTTTCCAAGAGTACGACTCACATCATAAATCAAGCCCCGATTTGTAGTTTGCCCATTTCCGTGGCTTAACTATTCTCCCCATAAGTGACTTCAAACCACCCCATGGGAGATTACTGAACATGGCGCTGGGAAGAGACGAAAAGCCACACACAAGTATGATATCCCCACCATAGGGACATAAGAGAGGTGTAACAAAAGCATACAGAATAGTAAATTGAAGCCAAATAATGAGGATGTAATCTGTTTTTAGTATTTATTACTGTTGTTTTTAATATAATGTATCCAACTGTAGGTTTATATAATTTCATTTTCATGATGGCTATGTTGAACTGGCTCACAAAATTCCTGAAAATTTAAAAATCAGCCAATGCAAGGCGGCCCCAGTACACCGCTGTCCCTTCCGCCCTTCCTAGCAGCCCCCACAGGCCTCGTGCCACGGGCTGGCCCCACCCTTTGCTGAATAACCCCAGCTCGTCCAGGTCCACCTAAATCAAGAGAACATTATTCAACATTCAGCTTCTCCAAATAAGCAATGTCGACGGCTTCAGTCCAGTGGAGTGACTTAATGATCTGTTTCCTTCAATAAACTGTGATTTCTGAATTTAATTCAGATACCTGAGTGTCGTTGTAAGCTGAGAGTGAGGCCCAAAGGCGTCCGTGATGTAATACACTAGGTTTATACTTGGCAAGCAGACGGCTTTGTGAGAAATGGATTTTCTTAGGCCGATTTTAGGAAGTTTGGGGTGTTTTTTTAAGAGTTAAGCCAAGGCAAAAAATAACCCTTGCAACATATCACTTCACAGCTGGTCAGCCTGGGAGAAACTATTCTGGGATATCCAAACTAAGGTGCCTCTTTAAACTCTAGGCAAACTGGAATCAGGATGTGGGGTTTCTATTCCTGTCTGTGTCAGGGACTTGGTATGTGATCCCTGGCCAGCTGGTTCCCTCGCTGGTGCCTCAGTTTACCCTATGGTGCAATCAAGTCAACTGTCTTCGCTAAGGACATTAGACTTGAGCTCTAGAAAGTAAGAAAGATAGTTGTTAGGGTTTGCTGGAGAGTTTGGGGTATCCCCTCCAGGAGCCTTTAATTGGTGTAGACTCTGGGAAAAGCTAAGTTTTAGGTGACCTTACCTATAAGAAATGACAAATGAGCAAGGTTTACCAGAAAGCAGCAGGAAGAGGACTAGAAGGAAGGGTCCCCCAAGCAACTCATGGGGGGAAGTGTTAGGTCGGGGGTTAGAGTAAATTGCGTTCAGTGTTCACATCTCTGGGGCAGCGCGTGGGCAAAGGATAAGCTAGTCAGAGGAAAGGTAGGTGGAGAAAAGGAGAGGGGGTTAGTGGTGCTTTTGTCCGGTTTTGATGAGAGTTTCCTGAGTAGGAAAGTAACGGGATCAAAGTTAGGATTCTGATGTGGGACGTTAGGATACCCACATGGAAGAGGACTAGGCACTTGGCAAACGTGGAGGCAATACCAGCCTCAGAAACACCCCCATAGGTTGCATCCCGGGGCCGCTGTATAAATAGCCTCTGTTCCGTTCGTCGTGAGTTCTTGTGGAACAAACCTCTCTCCCCTGCTTAAAGCCGGAGCAGCCATTTGGATGACGCATCACTGAATTCTTCTTTATGGTTCCTTCTGGCACCTTGGAGTCTGTCACCTCACTTTTCCTGCCAGCCACCTAGGCAGAGGGGATACTATCCTAATTTTCATGGGAGAGCAAAAGAGACCTAGAGATGTTAAATGACCTACTCCAGATCCCAGCTGAGGTTCGAACCCATCCTGTGGCCACAAGTCATGGACCTCTCCTACCCCAGCCCATCTCTATCAAACTTGACCAGCTAGTTCATTTCTCCCATCCACAAGCCAGACGCTTTTTGCAATACAAAGCTATTTGATCTCGAGAAAAATTAAAAGGCCAGTTCCAGTTGTCGAACACTGTACGTTGGATGGAGAGTTTCTTCCAAACATTCTATGAGAAGCCAGAGGATTCTCAATTCCAAAGCCAGACGAAATTTGGATTTCCTCTAAAAAGAGACAGTCTCTCCCTGTTTAGAACATACCCCCTTCCTCATTAGGCTAGTTCTGTGTTTTGTAATAACTTTTGCTTACACCACAAAATTGTCATAGATTATGGAAACACACAGGCCTTGGGGAAAAAAAAAAAAAAGAAAGCAAGAAAAAGGTCCCGAGGCCCCTGGAAGTCATTATTCCTTCCTTTAGCAATTGCTGAGTTAAGCACCAAAAATATGGTTCCCATCTTGCTCCCCCCTCCAACAAACATACACACACACTCACACACACGATCTGCTGGACATATGTTCAGAAGAAAGCAGGGACATGGGCGTGGGAGAAGAAGATTCACATGTCGTGAGTCAAGAGCTTAAGCATTTGAAAAGAAAAAGTGGGAGAGGGTGGGGAGTTTGCAGCCCTAGAAATGGAATATCCAAAGGATTTATTGCCTTTGAGTATCTCACAAGGCATTTTTTTTACATAAAATCTGTAGCTTATGGCTTTTTTTTTTTTTTTTTCAGTATAGAGCAGTAAACAAGAGCTCTGAAAGGGGAAGGAAGCCAGGAGAAAGCCAGCTCCATTAGTCACGCAGCTGCATATCCTGTCACAAAGGACCCCAGTTGAGTAATCGCCCAAAATATGCCTGTTATTTTTTTTTTCTGTCAGAAAAAAATGGGGCTTGCCAAAATGTACTGTAAAAAAGAAAAAAATCTGGTCTGTCAGCCCCAGAGGGGGAAAGGAAAAGAAAGAAGAAACAGGCGTAACTTCTCAGCACTCTCTGACCCTCTCCCGACTTATCCTTCAAAGAAAACGCCTTCAGACTCCTCACAGCAATGGACTCCGGCTTGAGAAAAGCTGGCTGTGCGAGGTGTCCCAGGTGTCAGGGTCCCTGTGGGCCATGGTGCCGAGAGGGGGCGAGGGCTGGGAGCACGGCAACGGGAGAGGGAGATGACAACAGGGCAAATGAGCAGAAAGGGGACCAGAATTTGACCCAGTCCTTTGATGGACTTTAAGTGGGTGAGCTGATTGTCCCATAGGGAGCCTGCGGCAGCCACACCAATTCTGTGAGGTGACATGGGCCCGGCCAGCGACTGAGCATTCTTATGGCCTCAGCAAAACCACCGTTGTCTCAGGCCTCGGGCTGTTTGGGCCACAGACTGAACAACAAGAGTTTATGTGGAAGAACATCTGACCCTGGGGAAGTCCAAAGAACGGGAGCTAAAAGAAGGAGCAGAGCAGCCTATGGTCTCAGGAGTGGTCTTGGCTGGTTTTCCAGAAGTGAGGCCCAGCACACAAAGCGTCACTCAGCTTCCGCCTCTGGCCTCTGCTCTCAGCCCCAGGACACAAAGATGGTCAATTCAAGCACAGAACACTCTTGGAAAGACAATTTCCCTCTTGCTCACACTCTGGTCTAGTCAGAGTTGTACATGGGGAAGGAGACTTCTCCTGAGAAACAGAACAGAACCCTAAGGGGAGGAACAAGGCCGAAGCACTATCCTTTTCGCTCTGGGCTCTCCGGAGCCTGTTGTAGAGGAGAGGGCCCAGGTCCAAGGACCAGGCTGCGAGAAGACCCTTTCCAGGATCACCTTCAGTGATCAAGGTCTAACATTCGGCTATGTGGCAAGTCCAGGCTAAGTGCCTGGCTATTCTAGGCAATTCTAGGCCAAGGAAACTCCAGTCCAAGGACCAAGCCAATCTCCTTGCTGACTACCACAGGATGGGCCTTCAAGACCCTTGAACCCCACCCATCCTGTCAGAGGCACAGTCCTGGGCTTCAAGACTCAGCCCTGTCCACTGCTTCCCCCGGGAGAGCTACTTGACACCTAAAGCCATCCCCAGGACGCTTATAAAGTGACGGGCATGGCTTCCTGCCGAGAACAGGAAGTTGGAAGAGGAGACTCTCCTCCTGGTTTTGCTGCTGATGTGCTGTGGAATATCAGGCAACTCAAGTGAACTGTCTCCTGTCTATAAGATTTATGAGCTATGAATCAGAACCTCTATTTCCCCGCAGTGTGCAAGGTCCTGGGAAGCCAGCGGTGAATAACACAGATATAATCCTTTTCTTTATGTGAGATCCAGCAGCCTTTCCCAAACCTTCCAACAGCACATGACTGTGATTCCTGAAACCAGCTCCTCGGGTAGGCAGTCTGGGGGCGGGAGGGTGTGATAGGAATATATACAACAAATAAACACACACACTGTGACTTTAAAGAAAGAGACAAAAACAATCAAACGTGAGTACTAGCGTTTCCAAAATGCTTGTAGAAGACAGCCCTTGAGCCACCTGAATATAAAGAAAATTCTATCAGAGCATCTGGAATTCCCTCTGTTCCACGTTCCAGCTTACTGGGAAGCGTAAAGGACCAAGACCAGCTTATGACGCACAGACCCCATGAATATCAGTGCCCATCGTCGCGTTCGTATGAGACTCCAGGCACCGGACTGACCCCGGGGACTCTCCTTCCTTATCTCCACTCTAGCTGAAGGACCTATGAGGGCTACTGTCTTCCTTGGGGCTCAGCCTCTTCTTAAGGCCAGGCCCTTCATATAAACCATGAGCTGAAATCAGAAACATCAGCCCCAACCCAAGCCCACTGACAATGTTCCAAGGCAGACAGGCCTGGCACAGGAGCACAAGGGGTGATGTTATGATCCCCTGAATTGCAGACGAATGAGGTTTCTGGAAGTGCCCTCGCCCACATGGATTTTCCTTTGTGGTAGCAGTGACATCTGAGCCACCAAGGGTGGCTCCTGTGCCCTGTGAAGGGGGTTGGGGGTGGGTCCTCACAACAGAGAAGGCCCTACTTCCTCCAAGCTCCTGACATTTCTCAGCTGTGTCAGGCCTTGCAAGCCTGCCGTCAACAGGCACCCAGAGGTGGTGTCTTTCTCAGCCCCTGTTCTTCCCTCATTTAGCATTCAGTGTTCTCTACGTTGACGAGGTCCACATCTTCCAGGCCATGGAGAACACGCCAACCAAGTACACCTTCCAGTCGGCTCATTAAGGGACCAGGCAGTCTCTGGTCAGAGGAGAGTCTAAGGGACTTACTGAAATGAGTCACTAGTTCTGCCCCTGTCCTTTGGGGGGTGAGAGTTGGGGGGGTTCCACCCTGTCAGCAAAAGGCCTTCAACAGAAGGGTGAAGAGGTGAGAGCCGAGAGAGAGAAAAGCTCTAGAACCCCACAAACTGCATCACAAATGAGGTGACAGATGGGTGGGCTCCTTCCACCCATCATGCTGGTGAGATGCAAGCTCCAGGAGAGAGTCTCACAAGGCCCTCAAAGTCCACCCACAAGCCTGTTATTGGTGCCCTTGGCTCAGACACGGGTTGGGGGGGTGTGTGTAACCAGAGCCTCTGAGTGTGTGAAGAGTCAGTGGCCTGACAAAGCACTTACTGACCAAGAAAAAATTAACTTCAGGTGCAGCAGGAAAGGTCTAGTACCAAGAATGTCTGGGGTTTTGAGACACTGGAAAAGATTGCCTAATAATGTAATGGGCTCCCTTCCCTGGAAATATCTGAAAATAGGATAAGTACTCTCCCATCCCGGATAGGTCAGCATTGCCTTGAAGTAAGGGGATGGTAACGTCGACCTATGGAGAGACCTTGCAAAAAACTCTGAGTCTATGAAGTAGTACGATTTTTTCATGGTGGTAAAATCTGCGTAACGTGAAATTTACCGTCCTCCATGTTTAAGTGGCAGGTCCATGGCATGAAGTACAGGCAAAGAAGCCATCATCACCGTCTATCTGCGCAACTTTCGTCTTCTGAAACAGAAGCTCTGCCTTAAACGCCAACCCTCCCATTCTCTCTCTCCCCAACTTCTGGCAGCCCCCATTCCACTTCCTGTCTCTGTCAATTTGACTGGACTATGTACCTCATATTAGTAGAATCACCCAATATTTGTCTTTTTGGGGCGGCTGGCTTATTTCACTGAGCGTAATACCTTCGAGGTTCATCCAAGTTGCTGCCTGTGTCCTAATTTCATTCCTTTAAGGGTTCCTGTGCTAGATATATACATTGTATGTATATATCCATCCACAGGAGATACATTCTAAGACCCCCGGTGGATGCATGAAACCACGGATAGTACCGAGCTCTATATATAGTATGTTCTTCCCTATACTTACATGCCTGTGATAAAGTTTAATTTATAAATTAGGGATAGTAAAAAGTCCATTAACAACAGCTAAAATTAAAATAGAACAATTACAATAATATACCATAATAAAACTTATGTGACTCTGTTCTCTTTCTCAAAAGATCTCACTCCACTCTATTCACCCTTCCTGTGATGATGTGAGATGATAAAATGCCTATGGGATGAGATGAAGTGAGGGGAATGACACAGGCTCTGTGATGTAGTGCTGGGCTCCTACTGACCTTCTGAAGCTCCCTCGGGAGGGTCAGGTGTTGCCGGACAATGGACCACAGATGACTGGAGCTGGGGAAAACAAAACAGCAGGTAACAGAGACTACTGTACCGCCTTTGATCTGTTCCCCTGTCATGGACATTTGGGTTGTTTCTACTTTCTGGCTATTGTGGATAATGCTACTCTGAACATGGAAATACAAATGTCTGCTCAAGTCCCTGCTTTCAGTTCTCCTGGGCATATGCCCAGGAGTGGAATTGCACAGAGAAAATGTTTAAAAAGACAAAAGCAGGGGCGCCCGGGTGGCTCAGTCGGTTAAGTGTCTACCTTCAGCTCAGATCACGATCCCAGGGGCCTGGGCTAGAGCCCCACATTGGGCTCCCAGCTAAGTGGAGAGCCTGCTTTTCCCTCTCTCTCTGCTGCTCCCCACCCCAACCCTGTTTGTGCCCTGTCTCTCTCTATCTCAAATAAATAAGATCTTTTTAAAAAGGACAAAAGCGTTGTGCCTCAAGAGAGATGTCAATGTGCTCATATTGCAATCCTGTATGGAGAACAGACACTTTAATAAATTGGGGGCATCTGGGTGGCTCAGTCGGTTGACCCTCTGCCTTCAGCTCAGTTCATGGTCTCCGGGTCCTAGAATGGAGCCCTGCTTCAGGCTCTCTGCCCAGCAGGGAGCCTGCTTACCCCCCTCTCTCTCTGCCTGCCTCTCTGCCTACTTGTGACTTCTCTATCAAATAAATTTTAAAAAAATCTTAAAAAAAAAAAAAATTGAGCTACCCTAAGTCTTAAGTAAGAGGGCTAAAGAAGCAGGCTCCTGGACCAATCAGGGAAGGCTTCACAGAGGAGATGAAATTTGAGCTGGATTCTGATAGGTGGTTAGGAGTTTGGCTGATAGAAAAAAATGGAGAAGGATAAGGGGGAAAACACAACTCTTTTTTTAAAAAGAGTAGATAAGGGTGCCTGAGTGGCTCAGTGGGTTAAGCCTCGCCTTCAGCTCAGGTCATGATCTCAGGGTCCTGGGATTGAGGACACATGGGGCTCTCTGCTCAGCAGGGAGCCTGCTTCCCCTCTCCATCTCTGTCTGCCTACTTGTGACCTCTCTCTCTGTCAAAAAAATAAATAAAATCTTTTAAAAAAATAAAAGATTTTAAAAAATTTTAAAAACAGTAGACAAATGCTAAATGAACATGTACTTTGATCCAGCAACTTCACTCCTCGGAATTTCCTGGCAGATATCTTCGTACATGTCCACCCAAGGAAGATATCCAAAGACCCTCGCTACGGCAGTGTTTGTAAGATTCTAAACTGGAAGCAGCCCCGAGCCCATTATGAGGAGCTGGTTAAATAAACCGTGGTTCAGCCATACCACAAATGAATATGCAACGATTAAAAAGACCGAAGGGGGTCTCCCTGTGCTGATACTGCAAGAACTCCAGACTTACTTTTAATTAAAAAAAAAAAAAAAAAAAAGATGTCAGTGTATACCCAAATTCTTTCCCTGGAAGGAGACACAAACTGTTAAGAATTATTACCTTCGGGAGGAACAACTGCGGTTTGAGGGAAGAAAAACTGAAGTTTCATGTGATACCATCCCTGCTTTTTTTTTTTTAAAGTCATATGCACGTATTGCATTAAAAGAAATGTTAACACGACTCTCAGGGTGATAGGATTATGGGGTGTTTTTCCTCTTTATGCTTTCCTTATTTAAAATATTTTAAAGAGGAAAGCAGTTATTTTTCTGTAATGGTTTCGTCCCAATGGCTCCTGGAGGCAAGAGGACGGAGTAGATACTTAAAGGGCCAGGCTCCTTAAGGAGTTTGTCTTAGAAGTTTGCCAGGATTCCTTTCAAGACAAAATGGTGTTCTCACATTCTGGAGAGAGAAACTGAGGAGCAGTGATAAGAGAAAAGGATCAAAAATCCAGGGCAAGGAAAGCGTAGAGCCAGGGCAGGACCCCAGAGCTCCTGCCTCGTCGAGGTAGGGCATCTCCAGCTCCTTGGCAGGGTCTGCACCCCTCAGGGGACCCAGGGTTCCGGGACAGAGACCCAGCCACACAGGGTTAACGCGGGTGCCGCGCTTCGTTGAGCATGGTGGAGAATGAGAGCAGGGGCCGAGCGCGGAGGGGCCCGGCCCAGCCCGGCTCCAGGCAGCATTAATAAAATGCAGGTGTTTTCACAGTGGCCGTACAGAGCAGGGAAGGGTATCCACGGCAGCGAGCATGTAGAAATACAGAAACAAGAGCCGAGTGTGGTGGAGAAAAATGTGCCTGCGAATAATGAGAAAGCATTTTGGAAAGGGGGCTGACTTTGGGGTTAGGTGGAATGCAGCAGTTTCTGGCACAGGCCTACCCAATAGCTCTGTGTGTGTGTGTGTGTGTGTGTGTGTAAGTACACAGGCTCCTGCCTCCTGCACACACAAAGGCAGGCACACTCATCCACCCACCATCACCGGGGCCACCACAGATCTTTCTCCCAGCAACACCTCAGACAACACAAATTTGGCCTTTGACCAGGGAATCGTTCCTACATTTCCCCCAGCCCCTGTGGTCAGCCTTTTCCCGCCTGCCCTCCTCTCTTCGGACCCACCTACCCCCTCTTTTTCCCTCATCTTTCCCTTTGTCTGTGGGGTCTTCAGTGGACTGTATCTCCAGTTGGCCTGCCCGAATTTCTTAATCCCCCTTCCAGGCAGGCATTTCGTGAGCCCGACTCCCCACCCCCGCCCCCTTTCCCAAGCCCCTCCTTCCCTGCGGCTGGGAAGGAGGCAAGAACAACACAGTGCCTCCGCCCTGGGCTTCTAGAAGACCATGGAAGCTCGGGTATTCCGGCTCCTGCTGCTTCAGCCCTGCTGAAATGCTCCAGTCATTTCATTTCTTTTAATCCGGAGACTAAAGGTGATTACTGCAGAGAGAGGCATGACAAAGCAGCACAGGGAAGACTCCCTCCTCTTGGCCACCCGCAAGGGCAGGACAGGAACTTGGAGGTGGGCAGAAGCTCCCTGGGAGCTGGGCCTGGTCCTTCGCCCCTCCTCCCTCCTCTCTCTCAGGGGTAGGGAGTGGCAGAGAGAAAAATCCCCGCTTTGCTCCTGCCTTCCAGGGGCTTTCAGCTTGCCCTGAGTTCAAAGAGCTTAAAGTGAGTCATTTCTGTGATTTATTTCGTTGACTCCTTGTCTGAGACCTAGCGTAGATCTGCAATTGTAAGCATGTTGTTCTAACACAGGGAAAGGCTTTGGGAGATCCTGGCCACCCTCGGAGGCCCTGCATGGCCCCAGGTGGGCTGGCGCCTGATTGGGAGGTGAGATTCCTCCAAATGGACATGGGTTCTCCATTCCCGTGATGAGGGAGGGACTGGGTTGAGGTGGGCTGAGGGCTCCAAAAAGGCCTCTGTCACTGGCTGCTAAACTCACCCTGAGCATCTCTGCAGGCAAACCCCCCGCCCAGCCCACTGAGGCAGGATCTGCGTGGGGCAATGGTCCGTCCAGCTGCACGATGAATGCGCTCCCCAGAATTCAGCACCCCAAGGTCAGAGGGGGAAAGAGGGTGACAAGAGCCTGTCAGCTGTTGTCCATCCTGGCCTGTCTGAAATGGGGGCACCAAGCTCTAAAGGGTCAGGTTCTTAATTTCTCGGCTCCCATCCTCCACCAACCGCCTACCTCCCGGTGCCAAAACAACACGCAAGAGAAAACAGAGCGGGAGGAGCAGGGCTGGGAAGGCAGCAACCAAGCAGTCTCCTGCGCGTCCCCACCCACAGCCCAGGGCCAGCGGCCCCTTGGAGGAGGCAGGACTGGCCATCGGCTGTGGGTGCTAGGCTCCAGAAGTGCTTGGGAATCCCACTGTAGAGTTAGCCGGTGGCTTGTCCCAGCTTCAGATCGGAGCCTTCTGCCTGACCTATCAGACCAAGACACAGACTTGTCACCTGTGGGGAGAGCCGTGGGAACCATCCTGAAATCCAGGACTCAGGGTCACCTCAGCGGCACCGAGTGACCTCAGGGCCTTGTGTCACCGTACTCAGCCTTTCCTCCCTTCTGGAATGGGATGGTGGAAGGTGCATATCGCCAGAGCCCCACCCCCTGCCTGAAAATTGCACGGAGCCCTCAGCCCGCCCTGTGACACCGAGGGCCATGAAGAGCAGATGTTTCTAATGAAAGGCCCAGACCAGGGCCCCGGAGGCCACCGCAGGCAAGCCACCCCACGGGCTCCCATGGAAGGGCTGCAGCCCCAGCCCTCTGAGAGCAGGAGCTACCCAGGGAGGGAGACCCACGGTCTCTTGAATTCTCAGCTTCTTTCAGGAAATTGCGTGGTTGGCCCTTGGCTTTCTCCTCTGTGGCGCCCCACTCCGTTGCCACAGCAACCGCCTCCCCATCCTCAAGAGCCTCTCCCCGGCCACTCCCTCCCCCCCACCAACCCCGCTCCACCGCCCCCCACGCCCCGCGTCTCATCTGTCTGGGTGGGAACCGGGATTAGAGTTGGTCGGGGACAGGGATGCTTTTCCCAGGGCCGCCATGCCTTCGTGATCTCTTAGCGGCCGCTCGGCCCCGGCCCCAGGCCTTTCAAGTGCCCCAGACTTAATGAGTGGCCCTGGGTTTCCTCCTCTTTCCTTTCTCGGCCTCCAATAAAGCCGGACGGAGAATTAACCCAGGTTTTAAGTGCCCCGTTTCCAAGCTGCATATCAAAGCGGGCTTCCCCACGCTACTTCTGCATTTCAAAGGGGCTGATTTATCGCTTTCACTTAAATCGGCACATTTTGGGGGAAGAGTTTTACCCAGAGGTCAAACTCTGGAAAAACAAATGGATCCCCATTCACCCCCTCCTGGGGTGCCGTGGGCTATTAGTGTCCAAACTGCCAGGGGCGGGGGTGCAGGCTGGTGGGGGAAAGTGTCTAGTTGTGTGGGACCAGGGTCCCTCAGAGACCTAGCCTGGGCCCCAGATCCCTCGGGTTCCCCAAAGGCTGATTGTGAGGAAGAGAAGGAATGTACAGAACCATTCCTGGCGTGGGCCCTGTCCTAAAGTCCATTTCCTGCTTCTCCGCCTGTGTTCCCAGCAACCTCCAGGCCAGTTAGCCCTTCCAAGCTGCTCTGCCCTCCACCAAGATCCTGGCCCCTGCTCTTCCTGATTCATCTTCTTTCCCCAGCTCTCCTTGCAAATCCTTGCACGGACTGAAGATTCAGCTGCGGCTGAGCTGGGCCTCTGAGCCCTCCACATTCCCGTTCCCCTCTTTCCTCCCAGTGAAACCTCACCCACCCCTTCCCCTCCCACCACCAACCCCCATACATTCGCCCCCTCCCTCCCCATCCCTGCCTCGGGGACCCCAAGCCCCCCTCTTGCTCAAGCTCAACTCAACCAATTGTTCCTGTGATTTCCCTGCCCCAAAAAGGAATCCTCCCTAAACCTGGTGGGGGGGGGGGGGCCTCACCTTCCCGTCAGTTCTTGCTGCAGCCCTTGGGCATTCTCTCTAGTCTCTCTGCCCAGAGTAAGTACTTCCTCTGATTTAACCCACACCAGATCCCTGGGCTTTCTCGGGCAATGAGTCCCCAACACATGTGCAAGACCTGCACTTGGATGGACCAGAAAAGCCACAAGAGAGCATCGAGGAAGAAATCGCCCAGGAGGCCAGGCAGGTCGTCCAGCCTCTGGAGGAACTCTTGGCCCTGAGGGCAGGAGAGGGAGAAGCAGCACCTGAAGCTGACTTCAGGAGAGGACACCCCAAATAAGGTGTCAGAGGCTGGTTTCCCCATGAAGGATGCATCTCCCTTTCCTTTTCTCAAGCAGCCGCTTGCGCGTGCTTTCATTTATTCACTCACATGACCGTTTATTGAGTGCGTACTACTGCGGGGTGCCGCGGGAGCCCCTGAGGGGGTCACTTGGGCAGGGGAATCAGATAGGAGGGCCAAGGATTAATTACAGTACACCAAGGTCAACCCTCCCTGAGTGAGACTGGCAACTCTCCCTGACACGGCCCTAGTCTCTGTTGGGGACCCAGGGAAGCTTCCAGGCAGGGAGATTTTGATTTGGGTTTGAAAGATGAGGATCTTCGCAGGAATCAAGCGTGTTTTAGGCCTAGGGAACAGCAGGTGCAAAGGCCCAGAAGCCCCCATGTTCAGTGGATGAGTGTGGCCAGCATGTGAGACGTGAGAATGGGGAGGGAAATGGGGGGGAGGGGGCTGGGAGGTCACGGGGCGAGGTTGTGAATGCCACATTTGCCAAGGAGCCCACGAGTTCATGGCTGAGTTTCAGAGGACGCGTGGCAAGGGGGGCTGAGGAAGGTAGGGAAGAAGACAGGGAAAGTGAGTAGAACGCTGTGTTCCAGCCCACGGCTTCCTGTTAACCCTCACCACGAGCTTCTTTGTATGGCACCTCGTGCTCAGACCGTGCCTTTGTTCACCCCACTTGCCGGAAGCACTGGGTCATATAGGCTTTTCTCCCAGAAGCCTCGCTCAGAGCCTGCCCATGGCTCCAAACCCCTTGGATTAGCTCAGCATCGTGAGCAACCCAGGCATGGAACCGTCTCTCTCCCAGGAGAGAGGTGAGGGACACAGTCAAGTCTGGGACAGAGTACACAGGGCCTGGCAACGTACGCAGACAGGGGTGGGCAGGAGTGGGAACAGCATGAGTGACCATGCTATCTGTGCCCACACAGAGCAAGCAACCTTTGGAATCTTCTAGGAAGAACTCCCAGGAAGGACGGGGTGGGACTAGGGTCTCTGAGCCCCTTGCAGAGCTCACATCTGGTGGCGCCTGGGCTGGTGCCCCAAAGCAAGGAAGCCCACCCTGCCCGTGTTTCAGCTTTCTCTTGTAGAGGCTTATAGACCTGCAAGCCCCGGGCCTCGCCTGCCCAGCAAACCCTAATCAGCACATCCCCTATTTCTGCCGCCCATGTCATCATCTAGAAGGAGTCCGGGCTATCTGTGAAGCAAACTGGCCTGGGCACGGGGCTTCTGAGGTCACAGAAGAGAAGGGTAACAAATCAAAGACCCAGGAGTTCAAGAACCTGCCATTCGCACATTCCCCATGAAAACAAAAGGCTTCGTGCAATGGATATTTTCCCCCAAATCTGTCTGGGGGCTAAAATGGTGCAATTCAAGTAATAATTTTAGATGTCTCAGGAGGGGAATCGATCTGTGTACTGTGTTTTTCACGCGACGAAGATAATTTGGATAATTGCCATGTATCTTGGGTCTGCCGAAAGCCAGGCACCATTCCGAACCAGAAGGCGGGCCCTGACTCAGTGTGGCCCGGGCACCTCCCACTTGGACCTGAACAGTTTGTCAAATGTCCCTGTTGGCCTGCCCCCTCTCTTGGATCCACGGGCACTGCCCACGGTGACTGCCCCAGAATCACCTCCCAGTATCTTCCTGCACACCCTCTTTGGGCCTCTTTTCCTTGATGAGCTTTTGCTCACCTTGTCCAAAGTTCTGGATGCACCCATGGTAAGGAGGGAGGGAGGAGGAGGGAGAAAGAGGGGGGAAGGGGGCAGGGCACTGAGAAGAGAAGACTCCACCCTGCCTTCAGGGAGCTACCCCAGGAGGAGGGTCTCCCTGCTTTACTCCTCTGGGGGTGTCCGGAAGCCTTGGGGCCATGGGAGACCCTGCTTGCTGGTTGCCTGATGGCCCCACACAGGCAGTCCAAGCTCTAGCCTCTCCCTCAGGGATATTTTCGAGACAGCTGCAATACAGGCACCAAGCCATGGCCGTTCCAAAGCCTGCTTTTATCAGCAGACTCTTCCTAGTTCTGCCTCTCCTCTCTCCAGCTCTCAAGACAGGGTAGAGAGGGAGAGAAAAGAAGGTCTAATCTTTCTCAAGGATCAGACTTTGTCTCTTTTCCCTGCAAGCTTTCTCGGCTTCAAGGAAAATACTGCACTCCCCTCTCTCTGTGGTCTTAATATCACCTCTCCTCGACCAAGCCCCCTGTTCCCGCTTTGTCCCACAGCCCTTCTGTAAAGCCTAGAACATCACCCGCTCCTGGAAGCCTCTTTCTCTAAGGGGCTACAGCCTGCATTAAGGCCTACCGGAGCCCGTATCTCTGATTCAGGGACTGAGGCAGGTAGGTGATTAGGGGAGCCTGGGTTAGGTCCACTGGAAGCCAAAGGAAATAACAATGGTCTGATTCAAGGCCTCCAGAAATGAGTCACACACCCCCACCACCAGCCCATCCACCAGCCCTGTTCCACAATATCACGCCCACATAATTCATGAATGATCGTCTTTGCTTTACTAGACAGCAGAGCCCAACCGGGACTCTGACTTACTGGTCTGCCGTGGACTCAACATTAAGTGTGTGCCTTCCTTCTGTCCAAAATACAGAGCGTGAGGGCATGGAGTCAGGGAGGCTCATCCTCGGGGTACCTTCCCGAAGCCTCTGGGCCCCCTGAGCAGGCGGTCCGTTGTTTCACAACTTGGAAAATATCCCCGGTGAATGCAGTGAGTGGGAAGGGTCCTGCAGGGAAGGTGCTGCATCCCTGCCCAGCCCCCTTTGCCCAGTCTTAGACAGGCATCTCCAGTTCCAGCCCGCATCCCGTGGGAGACACCAGTGTCCTCTCTGCTTCTCAATCCTTCTACGGCAGATAAACTTGAAGACCTGCCAGGTTGGAGCTGGAATTGGATGGCGGCTTTCCTCCACGTGGGGCAGAAGGTGGGATGATGCTGTGGTCATAAACATGACTTTGGCCATCCGGAAGCCTGGACTCGGTCCCAGCCCTGCCCTGTACCAACTCAGCAAGCCTCGCTCAGTGCCCTCACTTAGAAGATGGGAATAATAGGGGTGCCTGGGTAGCTCAGTTGGTTAAGTGTCTGCCTTAGGCTCAGGTCATGATCTCAGGTCCTGGGATCGATTCCCACATCGGGCTTCTTGCTCAGCAGGGAGCCTGCTTCTCTCTCTGCCTGCTGCTCCCCCTGCTTGTACTCTCTCTCTGACAAATAAATACATAAAAATCCTTAAAAATCTCCCTGGGGATAAAAATATATGTTTATAAAAAATAAAAAAATTTTTTTAAATGTAAAAAAAAACAAAAATAAAAAAAATAAAAATACCAAAAAAAAAAAGTCTGTCTGGGCAACCCATAATTGGGATTGGATAATTGGGGGGCGGAGGAGGAAGGTGCTGGGGAAGGAAGCCCAAACAGGGGCTATGGTTGCCCGGTGGGGAAAGAGGATATTACATACTAAGCCAAAGCAATGAGGGGGCTCGCCGTCCATGTTGCTCCTAATCCCACGCCCCCTAACACACTCACAGTGCACTGGTACAGCCCAGTACCCCCCAACCAAACTGAAGGCATACCTCGCGCACGGACCCCCACCCTTCTCCAGCCTCACAGAAACGGTTTCCCTTCCCTGCCTTCCATCCCCCTCTCTCATTCTGCCAGAGCCTCCCTCAACTTAAGTGACTCGCCCTCCCAGGGGCACTTGCATTTAATAAAAACAGGGACCACAACACCCCAGAGGAGGGGCTCATTAATGGTTCCCCTTCCAGTCTCCTGGCATCACAAAGAGCAAGGCTTCCGTTGGTGGGTGGGTGGGGTCCCCAGGGGCAGAATGGCCATCAAGAACTAGAGAAGAAGTGAGTCTTCCCAACTTCCAGGCCTAGAGTCTAGTTACAACATGAGGTTGTATAACCTAGCGCACTGTGTTTTTTTAAAGTCAAGTTTATTGAGATATAATTTACATATGGTAAAATTCATCCATTTTAAAATCCAATTCTTGGAATTTTGACAAATGCGTGCAGTCATGTAACCATTGCGATGAAGGTATGAAATAGTTTCTATTACCCGCTATACTCTCCAGTGTTCCCGCTCCACCCCTGCCCCTGGCCCTAGCCGGGAAAACTACTAGGTTTTTTTGTTCCTGTAGTTTTGCCTTTTCCAAAATGTCGTGTACAAGCATACCTCCTTTACTGCCCTTCACGTTACTGAACTTCTTAGATCTTGTGTTTCTTTTTTCCACAACTTGGAGGTTTGTGGCCACTGTACATGGGAAGGTCCTTCGGCTCCGCTTTCCCGACAGTGTGTCTGGATCACATTTTGGTAATCCTCACTGCATTTCAAACCTTTTTTTTTTTTTTTTTAAGATTTTATTTATTTATTTGAGAGACGGAGATCACAAGTAGGCAGAGAAGAGAGCCTGATGCGGGGCTCGATCCCAGGACCCTGAGACCATGACCTGAGCCTAAGGCAGAGGCTTTAACCCACTGAGCCACCCAGGCACCCCTGCATTTCAAACATTTTTATTACTGTTGTATTTGGTACGGTGATCCGTGATCTGAGATTACAACTCACTGAAAGCTCAGATGATGGTCGCATGTTTAATGAAGGGCTATATTGGTTTTGTAGACATAATGCTATTGCACACGTAATAGCCTACTGTACCACGCAAACGTAACTTTGTATGCACTGGGAAACCAAAAAATTCACCTGACTCCCTTTACGGAGATAGTCACATTCTTGCAGGGGTCCGGACCCAAACCCGAGATAGCTCCAAGGTGTGTCTGCTGATGGAATCCTGCGGTACAAAGCCACAGGGTTTGTACACAGGGTTTGTATGCAGAGTTTGTACACAGGGTTTGCACACAGAGTCCAGCTCCTCCCATGTAGCCCGGTGCACTTGAGATTCGTATGTGGTATGACTTGAATCAGCAGTTTGTTTTCACATCTGAGCCGTGTCCCATTCAGTGGATGGCATAACAGTGTGTCTATCCATTCAATGCACGTATGCAAGGGAAGGATGTATGCAAGGTATACAATGGAAGGATATATTTTTTTAATTTTTTATTAACATATAATGTATTATTAGCCCCAGGGGTACAGGTCTGTGAATCGCCAGATTTACACACTTCACAGCACTTACCATAGCACATACCTTCCTCAATGTCCAGAACCCTACCCCCACTTCTCGCAACCCCCCTCCCCCCAACAACCCTCAGTTTGTTTTGTGAGATTAAGAGTCTCTTATGGGGGCGCCTGGGTGGCTCGGTGGGTTGGAGCCTCTGCTTTCGGCTCGGGTCGTGGTCCCAGGGTCCTGGGATCGAGCCCCGCATCGGGCTCTCTGCTCAGCGGGGAGCCTGCTTCCTCTTCTCTCTCTGCCTGCCTCTCTGCCTGCTTGTGGTCTCTGTCTATCAGATAAATAAATTAAAAAAAAAAAAAAAAAAAGAGTCTCTTATGGTTTATCTCCCTCCTGTTCCCATCTTGTTTCATTTTTTCCTTAATGGAAGGGTATTTCTGTTGCACTGGTTGTACCTTGTTTCCAGCCACCGTGAAAGATGACATTATAAATATTTGCATACATGTTTTTGTGGATGTAAGTTTTCATCTTTCTTGGTAAGTACCTAATGGTGGGATTAGGGGGTCATAGGGTGAGCGGATGCTGAACTGTACCCTAAACCGCTAGACCATCTTCCACAGGGACTGCGCCATTTTGCATTCCCACCAGCAGCAAAGGAGACTCTCATTTTCTCCTCCTCCTCCCCAGTACTTGGTATGGTCGGCTTTGGAGGGTTACAATTTTTTTTTTTTTTTAAATCTTAACTACTTTTAGATAGAGTGGATTCTCATTATGATTTTTAATTTAGTAATTAATGATGTTGAACGTCTTTTCATGGGTTTATTTGCCATCTGTCTCTCTTCTGCTATGAAGTGTGTGTTCAAATATTTTGCCCATTTTAAAAACCAAATTGTTTGTTTTCTTATTACTGACTTTAGGGAATTTTTAAATATAGTCTAAATTTAAGTCCTCTAGGTCAGATACAGATTCTACAAACATTTTCTTCCCTAGCCTGTGGTTTTTCTTTTCATTTTCTTAGGTGTGTTTTGAAAACCGGAAGTTTTTAATTTTGATCCGTCCACCTTGTCCATTTTTCCTCCATGGATCACGCTTCTGGTATCTTAATAAGACACTTGGCCTACTCAAGTCACAGAGCTCTTCTCCCGTGTTTTCTTCTTTCATACTTTTAGGGTTTTTTTCTTTTCATTCCTTCTCTTGTGTTTTTGTCTTTGATATTATTTGAGTTAGAAGCCAAGGCTTTTTTTTTTTTTTTTTTCATTATGGGTGTCCAAATTTTTCAGCACCATTTCTTGTTTAAAAAGATTATTTTTCCCCCATTGAATTCCCTTTGCATTTTTCAAAATGCACTTGCGCATGAGGGGTGAGGGGCGGATCTCGCGCACTGTTTACCATGTCCATGATCATAAACATCCATCCTTCTGTCCCTCTACTGTCTCTGTCATTGTAGCGTCATCACAACTCTTGAAGCAGGGTGCGGGGGGGGGGTCCCACCTCTTGCGTTGTCCTCCCCCAAGGCCCTTCCCTCTGCAGAGGGTCTTTCAGGCCAGGACAAGGAGGCTGAGAAAGCTCCAGGGCCCTGACCACGACATAGCCTCCTTGGCCCTGTGATGCCAACCCTGCCAGGTCCTCTCTGGCCTGCGGCCTCTAGCAATGCTGAGGTGCTTCTGTGCTCTGCTTTCACTAGCACGGCAGGCCTCCAAGCCTTTGCCTACACTGTCCCCTCTGCTCCCTCTGCTCCCCATGCCCACCCCTTTTCTTCCTCCTGGTTGAGTGGGATCCTCCTTCAAGGCTCAGCCAATCCCGCTCACCTTCAGGACACCTCCTCTGACTTCCCAGGCTCTGCTGAGTACCAAGTCCCTGCTTCCGCGCTCCCCACCCACACACTCCCCTCGGAGCATCCACCACGCTGAATCAAAAGATGCACAAAAATACTCCTCTGTTTCCACCAACACCCCAGGGCACACGGGACGGGTCTGCTCTAGCTGGCTCCTCCCAGCGCCCAGCCCAGGGACTGGCACAAAGTTGGTGCCAACCCACGGCTCTTGAATGAACAGAATTGATGGCAGAATTTCCCCAGGGCCCCATAACAGTGGCACAGTGAAGATGTCATGCCCGTGGCCCAGCCTGGAGAACTGACAAGTCCTCCAGTTGTTTTCTCCTCCTCTTTTCGGGCATTCTCAATCAGAGACCCCGAGAGCCTCGGATATATTGGTGTATGCCCAGGAAATTCTGGCTCCTCAGAGACAAGGAAATTTTCCTACAGAACAGGGATCTTACGAGAGACCTCGAGGAGAACAAATGGGGCCTCCTCAAAGGCTCCCACCCAGGCAAACCTGCCAGAGTGTGGGCCAGAGCCAGCCTCCTGGGGCTGAAGTCAGAATACCTGACCCACCACTGCAGGTCAGTTCCCTTCTCTAGGCCTCATCTGGAAAATGGGAATAATCCGAGTACCTCTTCTTTGGGTTGCTGTGCACCAATATGCATGTAAATCCATACATGCACATACTTAAATATATACTTACTATAAACAAACAGAACATAATACCCAATCAACTTGGTTGTTGTCATTCTTTGGGGGCTGAGATACCCTTTATGTCCACTGCTATCGGGAAAACACTTGAGCACAGCTTCTCCCCCTACTCAGGGGCTAAGGCCTTCAACTCCCCCTTGCAAGACTGCCGCACCCAGGAGCCATGTGCTGGGGAACAAGAAACAACCAGCACCAGAAACAGGCGATGCCTGCCTCAGTGTCCCCGTGGGCCCCTTAGGCACCCAGAGAATCGTGCCTGCTGAGGCCTGGGCTGGGTATTCATACCTGACTGCCCCAGAGTCCCCAGACAGTAATGTGTCAGTGACATTGCAAGACCGGAGCTATGGGACCCTTTGCTCAGCAGAGAAGCAGCCTACTTGCAAGAGGACCCTGGGAAGCAGAGCCCTGCTTGCCCACGAGGGTGGGTCCCCTGAGAATGGGGTCAGGAGAGCACCCAGAGCACCACTAATTTTACTCCGGGGTAGAGCGAAGAAAATTCTCTGCACAGGAGAGGCACCAAGGAGCAGAGGTACATCAGCAGAAGGGCAGGGAGGCAAAAGGGGGGGTGGTTCGAGCCCCAGCGCCCTTTCCTCGTGTGAGCCACGCCACTTCCCTAACCTCGGGCTCCTCATCTCACCTTATAAGAGAGTGCCACCCCTCTGCCGGGACACCTGCTGCTGTGAGGAGCAAAGGGGAGAGCAGGGGAGACCCCTGCGGCTTCCGGCCTTTTCTGTCCAGATCCCAGGCCACTGTTCCAGCCCTGGGCTTAGCCCAGAGTAGGAGCCTCAGTCAACACAAAGGGCCCAATAGGGAACAAAGAGCCAGGAGGAGGAAAACAACCTCTGGGGCCTGGAGAGGCTGCTCACACCCCGCCCCCCAACCCCTCACTCCTGGGCCACTGGAGATGGGCCTGGCTCACAGCCCTGGAGGGAAGGAACCCCCTCCTTCTTGCCCCATCTCTCCTGGCTGGGCTTCCTGGTACTCTGGGCCCTCTCCTCCCGGCACCTCCCAGCCCCAGCAGAACGAGGAGGGCAGCAGGGGGTCAGCCGGCTGCTGGGCTGGGTGCCTCTCAGTGCAGGGCAGGGAGGGGTGGGTGGACAGCCCTTGGCCAAAGCCTCGGGGAGGAGGGCAGAACATTCTTTTGAGTCCATTCAGCCGCTTAGCTATTTCCTGCCCTGCTCCAGCACCCGGCATGCCCCACCTGCTCTTACTTAACCATTTCCTGTTTACTGCCTGCCTCCTGCAGCCTCGAAGCTCCAGAGGCCCTCTGCAGCCCAGCAAGAGCTCCCCGGATGGACGGATGGACAGATGGACGCCTGAACAGAAAACAGCCAGACCATGCTCTCTGGGAGGGGCACCTGGTCCTTCCTTCCAGGCACCTGATCACCCCCAGGGCTGGGGAACATGGGGCCTGGAGGAGGAAGAGGACCTTTCCGGGGCCCAGGCTGACTCATGGCAGCATTAGTCACCCTTGCCGGGAATCAGTCACGTCCACGGGCAGCCTTCTCTTGCCTTGTGGCCCGAAGCCTCTCTCCTGGTCCCCCCTTGCTCATACCCATATGGTTCTGGAAGACATGAGAGCCCCTGTGGTCCTTTTCACTTAGAAAGTTCTTCTATTGGTTTTGTAGAGTGTTTAAAAGAAAAGAGAGAAAGAAAGAAAAGTGTCTCTATGAAACTGACTTCCTACAGGAGAAATCTCTGGGGGGGTTCCATTCACCGGTTGGGAGGAAGGGCTTGGTGCCAATCTCAGCAACACCCCTTCTACCTCTGTGATTTGGTCAAGTTCCACAACTAGTGTGGACCTCAGCTGGGGTTTTTTTCAAGGAATAACGGTAGCTATTTCAGAGTGTTGTTGTTGTGATAAAGATATCACATCGCGCGTGTGTGAAAGTTCCAGGTACAAAGCAAGCAATCAGTGCATGGTGGTGAATAATATTATCATATAGGGGATGAAAGAAAAAAAAAAATGTTCCTTCATATACAGCGTTTTCGGAAAAATGGGAAGAAAGTCCTTGCTTCCTTGCCCTTCTTAAACCATGGTCTGATACGGAGCAAAATAAAGGAAGGTAAGAGGTTTTCTCCACATCTAATGCTTGCTGGCTGCAGAAATGGGCACCTCCTCCCCGACCTGAATTGTGGGGTGGGGATGGGGGAGGGCAGTGAGGAGCAGGGCGAGTGCAGGGAGATGCTGGTGGCTCCCTGTGGGGACCCAAGGGGCAGTCCCCAGACAAATGAAAACCTGCTCCAGCCCTCCCCTAAGACGTGAGGCCCCTATCCCAGCCAGCCCCAGCCTCTTTTCTCTAAAGGAAGGTTTTCAACTTTGGCACTGTGGACACTGTGGGTCAAGTAAGACTTTGTCGTGGGGCTGTCCTGCGCATTGCGGAATACTTAGCAGCATCCCAAACCTCTACATACTGAATGCCAGCAGCTCTCCCCTCCCCCTTCCAGTTGTGACAACCAAAAACACCTCCAGACGTTGCCAAATGCCCCAGGCAGGTGAGGGTTGGAAAAGGGAATCACCCTGCCTCTTTGAGAACCACTGCTGTAAAGAAAGACTGTGAACAGTAGAAGGGGGACCTGTGGTCTCCCCCAGGCCCACTCCCCATCTCCCTACATTCTCTTGGGTCTTTCTCCCCAGCTCACCCCACACCGGGCATGGCTAGGATAGCTCCCCCAACATTCTCCAGAGGAAGCAGTGCCAATTTCCCCAGCACGAGAGCTACCCAGGGTCGGCCTCCCTGCACAGGCAGCCCGCTGCATCTCGGGAAGGCAGCCTGGCCAGCTGGTGGCAATTAGCGGACGGCTGACTCAGCAAGAAAGGCCAGGGAGCGGTCAGTGGAGGAGTCTGGGGGATAGAGGAGGAACCCGGTGCCTCAGAGATGAGCCAGAGAAGGCGGGTGTGAGGCTGAGACAAGCCACAGGTGGTGTGCATGGACACTGACCTGGGGACTTTCCTGCTGGGTCAGCAGCCCACCTCTAGGGAGGCCATTGGAAGTGGAAAGGGAAGTCAAAGCCTAGGTTGTAGGCATCATCTCCCAGAGAACCTCCAAGTCCAGCCAGGCTAGACCCCAAACATTAAGTGGACCCAGGCTGGGTCAAGAAGCAATCATGGAGACTTGCAAAGGGCTGAAAGCTGGGGACACAAAGCCTCCAGAGCAAGAGTTTTTCTAAGTGTGGTCTCCAGCAAAGGGACAGAAGAGAGCCCTAAGAAGAAGGCGTCAAAGGAGAAAACTGGCAGGCTTCATGGGAGAGATGACTTTGGGGCAAGTTTTGTCCCCTAAGGAGTTCCCCAAGCAGAGAAGTTGATGGGAGAAGGACACTCAGGGAAAAGGTACACAGTCCATGCATAGTCCAGGGCTGCTGAAAGAACAGGAAGGGCTGCAGGTCTGTGGGGCTGGGGTAGGACCCCTAATGGGCTGCATGGTTTAGCTTTTGGGCAATGGTGTGTGCAGCTAAGGTGAGCCTGTGAGTCTTCCCCATGGGAAAGTGGCTGGCATGGTGAGGATGAATGGGCAGTTTGCACATTGCCTCCCCCCACCCCATTCTCACCCCTGAAGTTTGGGTCACCTTGATGCCAAGGCCAAGCTGTCCTTGCATGAGTAAGCTAGCCGTGTTCCTGCAAGAGACATAAGCCCAAGCACACCTTGGCTTTGGTCAGTTACACAGGGAAGACACCAAGACAGACACACACCCACTCTGCTCAGTGGGAGGAAAAAGTAGCAGTCACCCAGCCTAAGACCTGCCAGCAGCAGGCAGGAAATGAGGTGTTTGAGTTAGGGTTTGAACACCTTTCGTTCACTGAATGCTGATCACATGCTGGGGGGCTGGGGGTGTTAATGTTCTCCCTCTTCACTGGGGCCACACCTGTCCTCCAGGCCATTCTGGAAAGTCACGGGTGCTGTAAGCCCAGCCCACAATCACCCCAGGGTAGGGAGAAGATCAGATAGAGCCAGGGTACCCAGGGCTCTGCCCCTGCTGGAGCAGCCTCCTCCCTCCTGCCCTGCCCCTGTGGATCTGCCCTGTCCCACCCAGTCCCGGGAAAGGGCTGGAACAGTTGCCATCTCCAACATGTCTGGGCCTCTCCTTTCTTGCCCAGGTAGCTCTTCTGGGAAAACCTAGAACAGCTGAGTGGGCTTTTCAGGATTGGCATTCTGCCAGGGCCAGAGCAAGGGATGAGCTGGCCGTGTAGCAGTAATCCTATGTGCCGCCGAAGTACTTTTCCTTAGAGCATCTCAAAACCCTTGACAAGCAATAGGGGTTGTCTTAGCTGCAGGAGGACCCACAGAAGAAGGGTCAGCTTTGGCAGGGGAATAGATCTTTGAAAGACTGGCTCCAAGGGAGGCAAAACAATAGAATGCAAGGCTGAAATTGCATCCCGAATAAATATTATCTGAGATTAGAAAGGAGTTCGCTTTCTGTGGAAACCTAATAAACTGAATAAGCAACAGTAGGGTGTGTGTGCACAAGCGCGCTTGTTTGTGTGTGTGTGTGTGTGTGTGTGTGTGTGTGTGTGTGTGTGTGTGGTAGGGAGAGTGGGTAAAAGAGAACAAGATATAACACTCACTCTGCCTTCATCTTCTGTGGTGAGAGACTTCAGAGGGTGCCAAGGACATGAGTATCTTCCCTATGAGATTCTGCAACCATGGCTGCTTTCTCCTCCTCTGTACCCAGCAGGGCCCAGATCTCCCACTTGATAGAAGACAGTCACATTGGGCTACCGATCTTCCTGATGGGCACCTGGATATTGTACCTGTAAGTTGAGGCCATTGCTTTGGAGTATCCTTTTGGTCACCTTCTCTCACAGACCCTCACCACCTCGTGCTCAGCTCCCAGTCCCACTCACCATTCCCACCAGTCCTCTGTGCCATCACCAGATTAACCTTCCTAACCTAAAATCCTACTTCAACTAGCCACCCATCCTTCTCCAAAATACATTGTCCAGAATCCCTAGCAGGACACTCAAGATCCTCCACAAACCCATCATTCACTTCTGGTCCTCCCCAACACAAAGCCCCTTTAGACATTTCCTTGTCCCTACATTGTCTTGGAGGCTTCCCTCCTCTCTACCCCTCTGGATCCTTCCCTCCTATCCTTAGGAACCAGCTCTGCCAAGCACCCTTCCCATCACAAAGCTCCTTCCACTGAGTCTGTTACCCAGAGACCGTGTTACCTCCTTGGATTTATATCCAGAACTCTCCCTTCTCCAAAGGCCCCATTATCTGTACCTCTTGCTCTGTCTTTATTAACACACTGCCTGAGCTGTGAGCTATCTCCCCAAAGACATTGGGTTGCCAGATTTAGCAAATAGAAATACAAAATTCCCAGTGAAGTTTGAATTTTAAATAAACAACAAATTTTGCTAGTATAAGTATATCCCCTGTAGTATTTGGAACATACTTACACTAAAAATTTATTTGTTGTGTATCTGAAATCCAAATTTAACTGGACATCTTGTGTGTTCTCAAGCAATCCAACAAAAACAAGCTTAAGTCAGTTGGTTTGCATCTCCCCTGGGATATGACACTCAGAGGAGTTCCTCAGGACCTGTATTGCTGATTGATTCCTTTTATATTGAATAAGGAGTCACCCAGCTTTCATCTGCTGTTGGTCCCAAGAACCAGAGTCCATTTGGCCCAGTCTGAAAATCTGTAGCAAGCTCACAGCAGGCCAGCTATGAGAATACGTCTTCCTTCACTTCCTAATTTTCTCTTTAAATATCTGTCCTCAAGACTACACTGGCAGCAGATAGATGGGTTTCGGGTGATAAAACTGAGAGTTTCTCTCTAAACAAAGGAGGCAGAAGCTCTGGAGCCGGCCTACCTGGTGTCAAAGTTCAGGTCAACTGCACAGGGGCTATGAGGCCTGGAGCAATGAGTTGGCATCTCTAGGTCTCAGTGTAGTGAGGTTTAAGTGAGACCATGCATGGAAGCTTGCAAGACACTGACTCGAATATGGAAAACACTCAGTAGATGTGACCTGAGGTTGTCAGGGATTATCTAAGACTCTCTGTGAGCATTGGCACCAACACAGTCTCCTTCTGAGGGCTCTTTCAGTAGCTGCCAAACTGTCAGGGTGAAGCCCAAAATGGCGGTCATGTGCGAATTTGCGTAAGCAACAGAGCTATGGCAGAGTCACAGAGGAAGGTCACACAGGGGAGAAAGGAGATTTCGTTGGGGAAGTACCCCCTTAGGTAAGGAGTGTAAGACATACGGTGGCTCCCTCTAACAATGCAGTCCGTCCCCACTTCTCCAGGTCTGTTGCAAACCATTACCTCCCTTTTCCAAACTCCATAGAATGGGTCTTAACATCTCTAACTGGTAAAGGCTGCTTTCTCCCCTGTGATGAAACAGTTGGCAGGCTCTAGCCCCCACTGGATGTGGAAAGAGGAATAGCCACCACTGGCCTCCTCGGGATTCTCAGGGTGAGTATCGGAACCTCTTCTTAGGAGACACCTCCCACACCCAGATCCTTACTCAGCCTGCTGACCTGACCTTAGTCCCCTGGACCTTCACTTGCTCCTGAACCTCAGCGTAGCCCAGAGTCCCTTGGGCTTTTTGAGAGGACTCTAGGTCAATTCAACAAAAGTTGAATCCCTCAAAGGATCAGTTTGTTGAACGACAACTCTGAATTCACTAAATTTACTAATTTCACAAAAACTTCTTGAATATTCTCAACGAATCCTTTTTCTTAACAGCGATTGAAGGAATTTTCCACTTGTCAAAAACTCAGAAACATAGAATGACTTTATTTTCATATAAGTATATACTTATGAATATATTTTCTTTTAAGTATGTTATTTAATGAAAATATTTTGCAAGAAATATATTCCTGAGGAATATATTGAATCATATAGGAACATATTCTTAATGGATAGTTACCAACATATTCAGGCAGAATGCAATCAGATGTTCGTGGAGAATATATTCATTGAATATATTTTGGAAGATTATTGTTTAACACAAGTTTAAGATAAGTTTGCTAAATTGAAATCTTTGGTAAATTCAAAGATTGATGAACTGATTCCTGAACATACTAGTTTTCAGAGAATCGGTCTGCTTCTCAGGAGAGAAAGTCAATTTCTCCCTCTTGTCATTTGCTTACAGTTTGATTCTGAGAACTTCTGAAACAGTGGTTCTCAATCATGAATGTGTGTTAGAATAATTTCACAGCCTGGCTGAACTTCTGATTCTTGGATTACTGTCATAGGAGGTTCTGGTCCCAGGTGAGGCAGGACTAAATCAGCATGTTGAATATAATGTCAAGGTCACCCTACGACGCCTCACTTTGAGAATCAAGTTCAGGGTCATAGGGAAAACAGCTAATCATGAAGGGTTTCTATGATATTTTAAAGTAGCTTTTCTTCTTCTTTTTAGAGTGCTTTTAAATTATATTTAACATTAACACTAATTTTGTAAAATAATAAAATGCCCAGCATTCCACCATTCTAATACAATGATCTATTGTGCAAACAGCCTTAAAATCAATGCATACCTTACAGGTTGCCAAAATATATATACTTGTTTGTATTCTACCTTTTCCATTTGCTGCCAAATAAGAAATATATTCCACCATTCTGCAAAGGCATTATTATTCCCATTTCTAGTGGTTGTATAAGATACCATGTACAAATTTGCTATCATCTTCTCAACTAGCTTTCTAACATTTCGTATCTCCTCCGTGCTAAGTTGTTTCCCATTTTTAACAGCAGCAAGCATCTTGGAACACGCAGTTTTTTGCTTCTGTTGAGTAATTTCCTTAGCACTCATTTCCAGGACTGGAATCAGTGCTGTGGTGGGCACTGACAATGAGAACAGAGTAGAACAAGGTCCAAAGACCATTCCCAGGATGGCATGAAACATGAATATTGTAATCATCCATGAATTCGCTCTCTTAGAGCCCTAGAAGTAAGAGTTAGTTTTACGGATCAGTTTAAGATCAGGTCATTGAAGAAGCTGGACAAGTAGGGATTCCGAGCTTCTTACAGAATCATGATGCTCTGTATCGGGAAGGCCTGGGACACTGTAAGCATTTAATGTCTTCCAGTATTTGATGCATAATGAAGATACAGCACTTAGCTCATTAACAGCCTGGCGTAATTGAATTGCATCATTAACACTCCTTGCCACATCACCCAACATGTCTAGGGAATAGCCAGAGACGTCCCACTGAGTCCCAAGAGCTTGGGAAAGGTGGAACCACCTCCCCCAATTCCCATGCTGCCTCTCTCCAGCTGCCCTGCCAGTAGAAGTAGGAAGGGAGGTCTGGACGTAATGAAGACCATTAGCCAGTCTCACTTCCTCTTTTGAGCTGATGTTGTAACAGTGTGCTGAGGAACCAAGGAAAACCAGGAGGAAAACTCTGGTTGTTCTCCAGATGTGTAATATAAGGAGGTTGTTCTGATTTCACTTCCACGAAAAAATGAGTTGCCCAACAAATAGTTGGTTGAGTAAAAGAATTGATGGCTTTTGCCCTGCCTGATAAACTCTCCAGCTTCCTGTTCCCCAGGCTGCCTCTCCTTGATGTGCTCTGTAGGGGGCGCTCTCACTGCAGCCTTCAGGGCACCAAACACCTGGGATGCAGGCTGCTGGGTCTTCCTCCCTGGCAGTGCTGACCTTGGCTTTATATATCTCCTGGATCTGACCTCTTGGAAGCTGTCAACAATGCTCACCCTCAGCAGGTTTTCTGAGCCTGACGAAAGGCAGATGGGTGGGCGCATCAAAGCACAAACTGTGTGTGCTGCCTTTCGTAGCTGGTTGACTACTCCAGCAGCTCTGAGTCCCCCTTTCATGAGGCATCATGAGAGCACCCACGGCCTGGATGCTGGAGCCCCAGACTCCCTCCTCGGCCGTCTTCTCTGCCTCTCTCCAGGCTGCTGGGGTTTTCTTCTCTGACTGCCCTGCATCTCCCTGAGACCCAGCTGTCCCCGCTGCGAAACCAGCTTGGACACGCAGAACCAAGGTCATTCTTCCTTTCCCTGTTCTCTTGCCTCCCCCCAGGCCTAGGATTTCTTGGAGTCTCCTGCGGGACACTCGAAGCCCCCACTCTTGTCTGACCACAATCAGGAATCCGTTAAAGGCAGAGTTTGGGTCCCACCAACTGCAAGAGCAGGGACGACAGTGGGTGGAGGAGCCACCTGACTTCCCCTTTCTGTTCCCCTCTCCTGGGATTCTGAGTCTGGGATACACAGTGAAGAGGAGTGTTTCCTGTCCAGGACCAGCAGCCTCCAGCCAGTTGGCCCAGGTGGAGGCACAGACAGTCAGGCACCTCCTAGTTCCCACGCTCAGGCAGCAGGCCTCAAGCAGAACTGGTTTCATAATCTCACCTCTGCCAGTGCTCTTTGCATAATGATCTGCCATTTAGTTCCCACATCACAATCATAGTATTTATCTATGCAAAGCAGCACCTCATTAAAAAAAAAAGAAAGAAACACACCACCATTGGCCCAACCCCTCATTAGAGTATAATGCACAGGCTCTGGGCACACCCAGGGTGGAACCAGCCCCAGACTGGTGGCGTTTGGGGCTTCTAGGCCTCCTTGGCGTGCCTCAGACTGGCTCTGTCTCTTCCCTCGCCTCATTCCCCGAGTTTGCTGTGCTGCTCCCCAAATCTGCAGTGGGAAATGACAGAGGAAACATTTGGGACCAAGAGATGAGTCCACTGGAGTCTCCTCCCTTCCAAGGGACCTTCTCTCTTGGGATGTTAGCTCTACTTACACCCCTTCTTGGGAGCCTGGGTGGCTCAGTGGGTTAAGCCGCTGCCTTCAGCTCGGGTCATGATCCCAGCGTCCTGGACTCAAGCCCCACATCGGGCTCCTTGCTCAGCGGGGAGCCTGCTTCTCCCTCTGCCTCTCCCTGCCACTTCCCCTGCTTGTGCTCTCTCTCTCTCTCTCTGACAAATAAATAAATAAAATCTTAAAAACAAATAAACAAACAAAAAACACCCTTCTTACTGCCGTCAGTCCAGTTTGTACAATGATTTTGCTGACTACTGGCCTATGTTTACCTTTGTTTCTCATTAGAACGAAAACTCCAGAACAGGAGTGTGTTTATTTTTTAGGGCCTAATCCAGTGCTTGACACATATAGACCCCCATTAACTATCTGCAGAATGCCTGATATAATTTTTGATTTTATAATAACGAATTCCATGATTGTTTCTCTGCCCAAGCGCTTTCCTCCATCCTCACGGGAAGTGCTCCCCTTTCTGGCTCTTTAAACAGTCCTCCAGTCCTTAATGCCCCAGGTATTAGAAATAATAGTTTAAACTCCTTCATTTTCAATAATCCTCAATAATCTTGAGCTCTGGAGATTGAGTGATTTGAGTTTAGTGTGCAATATTTACGATATACAGTAAGGAAATCAAGAAAAATAGAACATTCACGCACTCACCAAGCCAAAAAAAAAAAAAAAACCCAAACCAGAAGGCCTTGCTATTACACCTGAAGCCACTCACCTTCCCCCTTCTTCCCCATCTGAGGAATCTACATCCCAAATTTGCACTCTGTCTCGGAATTACCATCGGAATTTTTTTTTACAATCGACATATATTATGTTGACCATCAGAGAAATGACTAACACTATTTTCCTTCTGAAGCCATTTTTTCCTTCCGTTTGGGTTTAGGTGTGAATGTCGACAGGACAGGATGCAGTATGACCTGCCCACTGGGGTCAGACGCGCGTTCTCAGCCTCACTCCATTCACGCGCCAGGCCTGCTCTGCGCCCCAGTTTCCCCATCTGCGAGACGGCGGTAATAGTACCACTTCTCAGAGCGTGCAGATGGATGAAACAGAGGCACAATGCTTGCAGCATCGGCAAGAGAGGCGCTAGGTAGCTCCACGGGTGCAGGTTGTCCACGCGGCAGGCACCCAAAGCAGATTTCTCTCGACCGAAAAGGACAGGCTGAGCACATCCACTCTCTGATGCCCCCAGTGCTGATACCGTCACACCACCCGACAGCTAAACCACAGCTCCATGGGAAGGCCTCCCATCGGTGCTTGTAGAATCCTAGAGCTATGTCCCTAGACAGCGTCACCTTTGGGCCACAGGGGACCCATTTCATAGCAGAAGCAGTGATCTCTCACCCTCACTGTACCTGGACCTTTCCTCTCTCCCTTCCTGTGAACCAAAGCCCTGGGGCCCCCACAGCAAGCTCCTATGGGACCGCACGGACCAGGCCACCTGTGCTGGGGGTGAAATGGGCAGGCGGAGAGGTCCATCTGCAGCAGTCTTCAGCAGCAGCATCCCAGCGGCAGCAGTGTCTGTGAGGTCCTCGGGAATGTTCCCAGGAAAAAGGCCATGGGAATCTACAAAGCTTAAGCCTCCCTGCTCCCAGGACCCTGAGAGAGAGAAGATCTAAAAACCCAAGAAGTGCTAAGCTGACATCAAAATACAAGCATAAAAAGTAGATCATCCCCACCTACGGCCATCTACCCACATTTGTACCAGAAGGCTGCAAGCGTGGGGACCCCACAGGGAGAGGAGAGTGCAATTTCCGGCTGGCCCCCCAGACTCCCGAAGGTAAAAGATGCGAGAGGCGGGATGGTCAGCGGACAATGGCCGCAGACAGCCTTGTCCAAGACGGCGACCCCTGACCAAAGCACGGGAGGCCCCGGAGGTGTGTGAGCGTGTGGTGGAAGAAAGTGGCAAGCTTGGTAGGTAAAAGAGTTTACTAACACAGATGTTATCTCTGGCGGAGAAGAAGTTACTGTCATCGGAAAATATTCCCACATGTGCTAAGTGCACTCGGCACTCAAGCGAGAAAGGGGATTCAGAAGAGCGGGTGCTGCGGACAAGAGCAAGGATGGCGGCCGCTGTGGCTCCCCTGCTTGGACGCTCCAGGACGCCGCGCGAGTTCCAGGCATCTATCCTGCGGCCAGTGCCCACGACAGCACTCGCGGCAGGCAGGGCTCCAGGAGAAATCCCAGAGAGGCACTCTGCCGGGAGAAACTCCAAGGTGGGATGTCAGGAGTGGCCGATGAGAACAGGGAGGGCTGGGATTATAAACCCAGACCACTGTTGGGAGCCTTCCCGGTGCTGCAGCGGGGAGGGCAGCTGTGGTGGCTGGGAGCTGAGCTCCAGACCTCAGTCAGCCACCTCCCCTCTGTGCAGCCGTGGGTAAGTCCTCTCATCTCTCTGGGCCTCAGTTTCCTCATATGTAACACAAAGGGATTGGGCTAGGTTGCCTCTAGGGTCCCATGGCATTAACATCCTATGGACAGTATCAAGGGACAAGGAAGAGACAGACACTGGGGTATCCACAAATGGAACTCTCAGGGCTACCTGAACTGAATACAGCGCAGAATTAGAACCCTTATTTCAAGACTATAGGAACAAGCAGAAAGGCTGTCCTGCCACCATCGGCCCCGCCCACCACCATCGGCCCCGCCTCCCACAGCCTGACACAGCATCCTGACCTCAGGGCCCTGAAGGTCAGAATGTGAGCCAATGGGCTCCAGGTTGGGCAACCCAATCCTGGATCAGGCGCCTCTGCCGGCTGTGTGACTGCAGGCAAAGCACTTATTTTCTTGCCGTGCATGCTTCATCTCTAATAATCTCCACCCCTCCTGCCACCTGAGGAGGCTGTGAGAATTCACTGAGTAATGCCCGGAAAGCACTTAGCTTGCACAGGGAGAAGAGTCCCACATAAGTAGGAGATGGTGGTGATTGTTGTGACAGCTGCTGGGCTCCCTGACCTCGTCCCCAGCCCTTCTTTTGCTGCTGACGGAAACTAACCTGTTTTGAGTCACCGCTGTCTTGTTCTCAAGGTTGGTTCACAGAATTCCCCTTGAGCATCATGTTCATGTCTAGCCCCATGGCCAAGTGACAAGATATCGAAGAACAAGGCTGAGAAGACGTGACGCCACGATTTCCCTGACACCTGATTCCTTTTTACCCACTAGAATAAATGTTTCATCAGGGCTGAGATATCTGGGTCACTGTGTTGCAGAAGCACAGGGGGCATCGTTTGTTAGCTTCTACTTGGCACTCCATAAAATTTGTTGAACGGGGGTGCTGACTGGCTCAGTTGATAGAGCGTGTGACTCTTGATTTCAGGGTTGTGAGTTGGCGCCTCATGTTGGGTGTGGAGCCTACGTATTATTATTAATTTTTATTTATTATTATTATTTATTTTTAAATAAATAAGATTTTGTTGAATGAATGAATGAATGAATGGCACAAACTTCCTTTGAGTGAAAGGAAGGAAATTAATATTTTTAAATGCCCACCCTGTGCCAGGAGCATTTTATATTTTTATTTCACTTACTCCTCTCAGCATTGCTTCTCAGCCTTTTGGCAAAGATCAAGTGCACTTATTCCTCTCAGCAACCCTATGGAGTCAAAATGATTCTCCCATTTTATGGCTGGGCTAACTGAGGCTCATGTATTATGTAGCTTGCCAAGGTCTCCTGCCATGTCAGTGATAGATGTAGAATGTAAAGTCCCCAGGACTATCGAGCTGGGTTCCACTGGGAACCACAATAACTTAAATATGGGCATGAGAAGTTGGCAACCGCCTTGAGCCAAGATAAACTGAGATACCTTCTTCAACAGGTATTTCAACCAGACCAGCCAAGCAAACAAGTTCATATGGCCCAGACGAGCTTGGGCTGCCTTAAATCCTATAGGACTTGGCTTGGTCTGCCATGGACCAATAGCATAATAGCGTGGGAACGGTGTTGCCTATGAGCATTAACAAGGTTCTAAGGCAGACCCCAAGGTTGCCCACTGTTGGTTAAAAAACAGCCCAAGTTTTCGGAGGTTCTCAAACCTTTCCGGGGAGCCAGTGGAACTTGACCTGTCCCTCCTCCCCCTTTTTCTGCCTATTTTTATCCCGGCCTTCCCACTATATCCCTACCCCAAATCACCGCTACAAGGTCCCCCTCCCCAAATACGCAGACACATAGTGTCTAATCTGTCCTTTACCAGTAAAACTCCTGGACTCCTAGAGGCCCAGTGACACTGACACAAGCCAGACATGGGCACCATGAATTCTACCAAGAACAATGGGTGGCGCTTTGCTTCGACTTCACCAAAACTCAAGAGTACAGGAAGTAACCTTTATTCTCCACTCCCTGCTGGGACATCTTCCTATGCTGGCATACCTCCTCAGCCTTGTGGATGGACCCAGACTCAGCCCCGCCATTCCTGAACTTTGTTAACCTTCGTTGGTCCTTTAATATAGGAACAATAATCTCTGGTCTGCTATCAGAAGGAACATGGGTTTTTTAAAAACGTGCAATGGACTGTTTGAGTGAGCAGTCTTTAAAAAAAGCTCATGAGAAGTACATATTTACTCAGGCCCGTGGCACTTGTAAAGGAATTATTGGCAGTTGAGAGGCACTGCCAGCTGAATGTCTCTCCCCAAGTATGGTGACTCCCCCTCACCTAGGGCTCCATAACTGCCAGGTGTCCTGTCAGTCAGCCAACTGCTCAGGGCTTCCCTATCTGTAGGGTGCTGGGACTGGGTGAGTTCATTGAATTCCTCTTGTTCTTCCCAGAGACCCACCTTGGTCAGCTCTTCCAACCAAGAGATGGGCTTTTTTAATTTTTAAATAAAGTAGGCTCTACGCCCAGCATTCAGCCCAACGTGGGGCTTGAACTCACAACCCTGAGATCAAGAGTCAGATGCTTAACCAACTGAGGCACCTAGGCTCAGTGAGAATTCCAGGAGGGGGTTCTGGGCTCCAGGTAGACACAGCTTCGGGGATGTCTTTATTAGGAAGATTTCCCCAGAGTTTTGCTCACTAAGACAAGACCTACAGGACAACTTACCTAATGGACCAAGACTTGTTTTTAACCTCTTTTTTTTTTTTTAAGATTTTATTTATTTATTTGACAGACAGAGATCGTAAGTAGGCAGAGAGGCGGGCAGAGAGAGAGGAAGGGAAGCAGGCTCCCTGTTGAGCAGAGAGCCCGATGTCGATGTCGACGTCGGCTTGATCCCAGACCTGTGCCAGCCGAAGGCAGAGGCTTAACCCACTGAGCCATCAAGGCGCCCCTTGTTTTTAACCTCTTGAGATTACATCTCAGCTCTGTCGATTCCTACTGTATTCATTGGCTAGAGCTGCCATAAAATCTCACAGAATTAAACACATTTACATATTTACTCAAGCCTGTGGCACTTCTAAAAAAATTATTGGCAGTTGACAATGATGTGAGTGGCTTAAACAATGGAAATCTATTGTCTCACAGTTTGGGAGCTAGAAGTCCAAGGTCAAGGTGTGGTAGGTTTTATCTCTTCGGAGCACTGTCTCTTTGGCTTGCAAATGGTCATCTTCTCACTCTGTCCTCACAAGCCCTTTTCTCTATACCTGTCCCCCACCTCCACGCCCTGGGTCTGTGGGTCCAAATTTCCTCTTCCTATAAAGACACCAGTCAGATTGGATTAGGGCCCTCCCTAATGGCCTCGTTTTAACTTAATTACATTTTTCAAGGCCCTGTCTCCAAATACAGTCACATTCTGAGGTACGAAGAGATTAAGACTTCTACATACAAAATATGGATATAATTCAGCCCCCTAATACCCACCTTAGCCAAATCCTGTTCCCAACCTGTGCCTTAATTTTCCTCACCCGGAAT
The DNA here is from genome assembly GCF_964662115.1 of Mustela nivalis. Classification (NCBI taxonomy): domain Eukaryota; kingdom Metazoa; phylum Chordata; class Mammalia; order Carnivora; family Mustelidae; genus Mustela; species Mustela nivalis. The sequence continues at coordinate 32,663,723 of NC_139025.1, read as the reverse complement.
CCATTTCCAGGCCAGTGGGCTTTCTGAGGCAAGCAGCGTAGTTGTCTGCCTTCAAGATCTGTGTCATGAATGTCAGAGTGGAAAGGAGGAAAGAGCCCCTCGAAGAGCTGTGCCTGAAAGGCCAGCAGCATGGGCAGAAGAACATACCCAGCCAGGGAACACTCTCTCACAGGAATTTCTCCTTACTTTGTTTGTAGATTTTGATTTAGACACTTTCAGGTGAACTCAAGCTTCTGTCATTTAAATAAAGGAGACAAATTTCTGTCTCCATAAAATATCTGATGCTGCTGAAAAAGAAAAAAAAAAAGAATTCAGAGGCCTCAGGGGATAAAGAATGGACTTAATCATGCTGTTCTGCTCATGGCGACACCATGCCCACTGCATTGCCTCACCCCAGAGGTCACTACACAAATATGTTTCTAGATGGTCTTTGTTATGTATATATCCTCATTAAATATATAGTTTTATTTTGTGGGAAGTTGTGTTTTTAATTTATGAACAGTATGTGCTAAAGATCTTCGGTTGCCTGCTTTTTTTTTTTCCCCCCCAGCTGTAAGAAAATTTGTCATATTCTGGAATGTGCCTGTAGTTCCCTGCTTCTAAGAGCTGGAAATAGTCCATAGTATTTGTCCATTCCCTTGGGGATGGACGACTAACTTGTCACAAACAAGGTAGAAGCAAATGGTCAGATTCCCTGTGCCAGAAATGCTCTGAGTGAGAATCCCAGGAGGGTGTTCTAGGCTCCAGGCAGACACATCTTCGCTGCACTGAGCCCTTCCAGAGTGCTCTCTGAGATGACTGGACCAAACAGAGCTAATTAATGAGGGGCTTAGTATAGTGCTACTAATTTTATTGACTATTAACGAAAGAATCCTACATGGGTACCTCAGGGTGTAACTCAGTCTGGTGTGTGATCTCGTACAAGCCACATCATGTGCCTAATCTCAGGGTCCTCTTTGGCCACGTGAGTATTCCAGACAAAATCAGCTCCCAGGCCAACGCTAGTCCTTGGAGGGAGGCACCTGAGGGGCAGAGGAGGGGAAGAGAAACAGCCATGGACCCCAACTCCTGGCTTTGGAAACCTTAGCAAGTTACTGAAGAAGACAATTCCTCACCTTTCATGTGGAAACGCCTGTGTAACAGGACTCCTGTGACAACTAAATGAAATGCCATTTTTAAAGTACTTGACACTTTGGGGAGATGTTCAAGCAAATCAGTCTCTTCTCTCTTTCCTTAACTCACATTTCTTTCCCTGTGGTGGTTGTTTTCAGTTGAAGAATTCATCTTCACTCTTCTCTCTCTCTCTCCCAAGTGTAAATACACACAAAGCACACTAAACATTTTTTAAAAAACAGCTTTATTGGGGCTCCTGGGTGGCTCAGTGGGTTAAAGCCTCTGCCTTCAGCTCGGGTCCTGAGAGCCAGGGTCCTGGGATCGAGCCCCACATGAGGCGCTCTGCTCAGCAGAGTCTGCTTCCCCTCTCTCTGCCTGCCTCTCTGCCTACTTGTGATCTCTCTCTCTCTGTCAAATAAATATATAAAATCTTAAAAAAAGGAAACAGATTTATTGACGTGTAATTCACATACCATCAAATTCACCCTTTTCTTCAAGGATTTATTTATTCATTTGAGAATGAGAGAGTGTGAGCGAGCAGGGGGAGGGGCATATGGAGAGGGTGAGAGAGAGAACCTTCAGCAGGCTCCCCACTGAGTGCAGAGCCTGATAGCCTGACACAGGCTCCATCTCAGGACCCCTAGATCATGACCAGAGGTGAAACCAAGAATCAGATGCCCAACCGACTGGCCACCCTTCTAATGTGTTCGGTTCAGTGGTCTCTACCATATTCATAGAACTGTGCAACCATCCACTAATTAAGCACATTTTCATTCCCCCAGAAAGAACCCCTGGACCCATTAGCAGTCCCTCCTTGCATCCTCTCCCAGTGCCTAGCAACCATTAACCTTCCTCCTGTCTACCGGCTCGGGGATCTCACGGGAACGGAATCATTCAACATACATGGTCCTTGGTGACCAGCCTCTTGCCTGTCGCACGTTTCCAGGGTTCATCCATGTTGGAGCAGGTCTCAGTACTTCATTCCTCTTCATTGCTGGAGAATATTTCACTGTGCCAGAAATGCTCTGAGAATGAGATTTTCTCATTCTCATTTTATTTATCCATTCATCCGTCAACAAAACACTTGTTACTATCTTTTTGTTCTCCTCGTGGTAGTGCATGAAGTGGTATCTCTTGAACTGCACTCATCTTAAATTATCAGCCTGATGGATTTTTGCAAACACATACGCCTATGAAACCACCACCCAAACTGAGCTCCAAAACATCTCCTTCGTCCCATCTCCCCTTTCCCACCCACTGCCACAGTCCTCAGAGTTCTGCATCATCATAGAATCGTTTTCCTATTCTTGAACTTTCTTGACATGAAATACCCTGCAGTCTGGTTTCTTTCATTCAAAAGATGTTGTGGTATCAGTCATTTCAGTTTGCTTTTATTTCAGTGTTGGATTCCACGGCAATCTCTTTCTCCACTCTCCTGTTGGTGGACATTTGTGGTGGGTTCCATTTTGGGGGGGTGGCTAGGAATATAACTGCAAAAGCAGGCTTGTACACACTTCTTTTGGAAAACACATGAACTCCTTTCTCTTAGGTGTATACCTAGTAGTGGGATTGCTGGACCCTGGGCACTCTAGCTTTACCAGATACGGCCAAGCAGTCTCCCAACAGGTCGTACCAATTTACACTCTCACCAGCAGTGCGTGAGAGTTTGCAAGTTGCCCCACGTCTTCCCCAGCACTTGAATATCTCATTCTTTGTAAGTTTTAGCCATTCTGATAGATGCGTAATGGTATCTCAGGGTCTCTTAAATTCATACCCCTCTTGTGACTAATTGAACCCCTTCTAACAGCCTTGAACACCTTTGTTCATGGCCTTTAGTCTGAAATTTAGCTAAAGGAATCTGAAAGCTAATGCTTACCTCTTTTTGCTGATTGCTGGAATTGCTGAACATTGGGTCCCCCAGTGATTCCATCCAGGGTGAGGTCTTCATATCTCAGATCCTTGACACACTCTACTATTTGAAGTGAACACTGATATAAAATCAGTTAGTATGTGTTTATTCATTTTCGAATTATCAGATTTTACTTTCAACTCCTAGAACTCTCCTTGCAACATAAACTTAACCCAAGAGAGAGAGAAAAAGACCACTTTCAGTTCTTAAAGTAACTGAAAGAAAAAAAAAAATCAACCAATCTTTGCTTCAAGGCAAGGATTTAACGTTGTTTAAACAAAAGAACATTCTACTTAAAAGTTAAAGTTATAATCTAGTCTTTAATGGGTGTTTAGGCTAGTGTTTCTCTTTGGTTTTTGGTTTTGTTTTTTTAATAGAAGGCTTGTATTCTGTCCAATAGCTCAATGGAGGGAGCACTTGAAAGAGAGTTAGTTTTCAAGGTACGTTCACTCTGTCTTAGCTTAGAGTTTCTGAGGATTCCTGAGAATATCTGTATTATACAGAGTCCATGAGAAGGATATGGAATTGTGGGGGGGATTGGAAGAATGCTGGAGGAACTCCCGGGGTAGTAGGTATAAGGAGCAGTCAGGCTCCAGACCACTTCTGCTGTGTCCACCACCCAAGACTGAGGTAAGATCTCTTTTGGGTGGAAGAATTTCAGAGACTAGGTAGGAGGCAAGATACAGAGTTCCCAACTTCTCCACTCCAGGTCCCATGTAACCAGCACATTCCTACCAAGCAGTCAGTAAACTCCCATCTCCTCTGTCCAACAAAGAGCACTGATGTTTTTGTGTTGTGATGTTGTTTTGCGATGTGATGTGTTAAGCCATGGGGCAAAGGGGTAAGCCACATGTTAGAGCCAAGAGAGCCAAAGTCATCCTACAACCTTTATCAAATATTAAAACAAAGTTGAATGTGGAAAATTTCTTCTTAATAGGGAAATGGAAAATTACAGATATAGAATCATATAATCTTAGAGCTGGCAGAAACGTTGGAGGTCATCAGTTGAACTTGAGTACTTCTGGAATTCACATTACAACATCCCTGCTGTCCTCTGCATGCAGGGTCCTGAGACTGGGCCCTTTCTCTGCACCTTCAAGGAAGCTTTCCATTTCTTGCTGGATAACTGTTAGACAATTGTTCTTACACAGAACCAAACTACTCCTTCCAGAAACTTCCACCCTTCCACCCTTAAATAAGTCTATTTTAAAGCTATAAGCCTCATCTCCTTTGAGAGTACTTCCCACCTCCAGGCTAAGCATCCTCTGTTCCTCCAAATAATGCATTCTAAAACATAGCCATGGACAGGCATCAAATCCACTGGAGTGGGGCTTTCCTAATGTTTCTTTCTCTCATCTTGAAGACCACCAGATCCATGTCAAGAAATGGGGCAAGGAACCCACTTTTGGGGATTTACCCAAAGGTACAGGGAGGATTCTGAGAGCTGTGAGACTTACATTGTGGTATAGTAATTTTTTTTTTTTAGTTTTTAGCAAGTTGGGCTATTTTTAGGAAATGTGTGACACTATTGACCCATTCTGGAACAAGCTCAAGCAGTTTTCCCAAGAGAGGCGTGGATTCGTACTAGTCCAGTCTCATACTCAAACTCGCTATCCTCCAGACATCAAAGAGGATACCAGAGGAGCCCTTTCAGGAAACTACTGGAGCTGGAATTTCCTTAGTCCTTTGTTTCATCCACCTGAGCAAAGTGACCTAGACCAGTGCAGGTGAGGAAAAGGATGTGGACACTTTGGAGCAAGAGTTGGATACAAACAATGTTCCATGTTCAACTGGCTGCTTCACCATCCCATCCCCCACAACCAGAACCCCAGTTGGTGATATGTTTGTGAGCATGTGTGCAAGTGTGTTATAGACACCTACATCCACAAGTGCACACACACACACACACACACACATCTTCAAGGCCTTTCCTTTCAGCACGTGCCTCCCTTGATTCAGCGGCCCATCAGGGACAGGAAATAAAAACCAGGTCATAACAGAAGAATCCTGGCCTCTCCTTGGAGGCTGAAGGATTTTATGGTACAGGCAATTTTGCCAGCCAGCAAAACAAAACAAAGGTCTTACTTGGTTTATCAAACCCAGGTTACACCCATTGTTCAGTGGGCCAAGCAGTGTTAATCAGTACCTAGACCTTTGAATAGAATCTTTACCAAATAAATCTGTGCAGATATTCTTGCTACATAATGATAAAAGTGCTATTCTGGGAGGAAGCAAAATCACTAAGATTTTAGGCAATAATCTCTCCTTGCCTGTATAAAATGGGAAGTAATACCTGCCACGGAAATATAAAGGCAGGGAAACCCATAACTGAATGATAAAATCCTTTACCAAAATAGTGCCAAATGGGGCTTTCTGGAAAGAAAGCACTGTAATTGAAAGTCCTAGGAGAATCCTGTCTCCTGAGCTCCTTTTTGCATGCCCATACAAGCACTCAAGGGGAAAACTGTGGTTTTGAAACCAAAGTATCCCATACAAAAACAATCATATGTCAAAATTCGAGAATGCAAAAGAATTCTAATTACAACACCATGAGGAAGAGTTATGAAATACCAATAATGGTTGATAAATGCTCAACCTATTCAGGGAAACCAAACAAACCTTTGGCCAGAATCATGGACATGAACAAGGTCACCATCAGGGTGATAAAGGCTCAGAACACCCTCTGGGGGGTGGGTAATTAGAGAACCAGGAGTCTCCCCTTTGATAAACGCTGTTCTCTGAGAAGCCCAGCTTGACAGGGAGCTGGAAATAATCAGCCAGTGTTTTGGAAAGGGCTCTCCTAGATCCTCTTGGGTCCTCAGCAGCCCATTCTACCCGCCTCCCATCTTCCCTCCTGGTTGTCAAAACAAGTCAGTGGGAGAGGCGTTCTCAGGAATGCCTGATGCTTTGTTTAATATGGAAGATGAGCCTCCCCACGGCCTGGGAAGAAATGAAGACACAGATTTACTCCGCAACCCTTACAACACAAACTCCAAGGGAAGGGACCGTTTAACAGGGCGCATCAGAGTTGTGGCTCCTTCAGCAAGTGAGTGCCTGAACTTAACTCACAGGCATCCAAAGGGTTAAGTCGCCTGGGTGAACTGTGATTCCGTCTGAGCTGTTCTCTCTCATTCTCTTCCTCTAAGGATCTTATTAAGATGGGAACTGTATACCCACCGCTTAGAGAAGGAGGGTGGGAACTGATTCATACAGTTACTACCCTCCCTAGGGGTGATGGAATTTTTAAAGGATTAGCATGTAGTGAAATCCTACTGCACCTAACCAGGCTCTTCACTCTGAATCTCAGCCTCTAGAATGACTGCTGTCGGATCTTACTCTCTGAAAGTCCATTTCCTCACCTATAAAATGGGGCTAGACTGACCTCCGAATGATGGCAAGGATTAAATCAGTGAAATTAAAATGTCATCGCAGCACCTGGTACCTGGCATCCAGGAAACAGGAGTCATTATTATTATAATTGCCTTTTCATGGCTGACTCATTCATAAGCCCTATGAATTTTGTGCAGGAGAATCAATAATGAAAATCAATTATTGTATAGGGAGGCTGTGTAAGCTTTCAGGTGATAGAAAAATAGTTTAGTAATAAAGTGAGGAAATCCATCTGATTTTTACCCCTAAGATTAATTTTTTTTTTTTTTTTTTAGCTATGTCTATTTTATCAGCGATTTACCCCTGAGATTCTGAACAGACATTCTCCTGCAAGGTCCAGCTAGTACGTTTCTACTACAAAACAACAGAAAGGCCTTGGTTTTCAGCCAGGCAGACCCAAGTCTGCAGTTACAGCAGCACTGCTCTGTCATCTTGGGATCATGCAAAAGTTACTCAGAAAATGATATGTAAAGTTGATAACGCATTTACATGTTTTGACAGTTTTATAATGCCATGTTTTCTTTTGATAGTCAATGGTATTTTAAAGATTTTATTTATTTACTTGACAGACAGAGATCACAAGTAAGTAGAGAGGCAGGCAGAGAAGGAGAGAGGAGGAAGCAGGCTACCCATGGAGCAGAGGGCCCGATGCGGTGCTCGATCCCAGGACCCTGGGATCATGACCCAAGCCAAAGGCAGAGGTCTTAACCCAGTGAGCCACCCAGGCACCTCTAGTCAATGGTATTTTAATAGCAAAACCTTGCGCTTAAAAAAAAATAGATAACAGAAGCAGTTTCAAATTTGGGGTTTTATTTTTATTTTTTAAAAGACTTTATTTTTCTAAATACTCTCTACACCCAACATGGGGCCTGAACTCACAACCCTGAGATCAAAAGTCGCATGCTCCGCTAACTGAGCCGTCCAGGTGTCCAGTTTTGTTTTTTTTTAATTAGAGAACTATAGGGGCTGGTTGATTCAGTCAGTAGGGCACATGGTTCTTGATCTCAGGTTGGTGAGTTCAAGCCCCATGTTGGGTGTGGAAATTACTTAAAAATAAAATCTTATTTATGTATTTATTTACTTAAGTATCTGAGAGAGGGGGAGAATGTGAGCAGGAAGTGGGGAGGGGCAGAAGGAGAGGGAATGAGAGAATCTGAAGCCGACTCCCGGATGAGTGCAGAGCCCAACATGGGGCTCAATTCCCCCAACCCTGAGATCATGGCTTGAGCTGAATCCAAGAGTCAGCTCTCAACCAAATGAGCCACCCAGGAGCCCCAAAAATAAAATCTTAAAAAAACAAAAATTAGAGAACTATATTGCATGGTTTGGAAAGCAGAAGAGAGAGAAGAAGATTCATAATTTAAGCCTCTGAACACCGTCACCATCTCTATTGTGGAGTCTCTTGTGTTGAAAGCACTGTCGGGACCACAGTATCAGCTTTCTTACCTCTATTTCCTTCTCCACACTCTCTGCTGTTTTACTGGGTTGTAATCAGACTCATACGCACACACAATACACAGACACATATAACACATACAACATACACAGCAGAAAAAGGCAAAATGTATAGACTTCAAGGATTCTATCAAATGAACCTACACTGCTTTAGAGCCCTTATCAACCTTCAATGTGCTCAAGGAACATCTGGTTTTTGGCGAATGTTGTGGACATTATCAGGAAGGAACCTGGAGAGACTTCAGAGAATCTTAACTCTCTCCCTGCTGATATTTAACCCCCTTGGGTCTTCACATCTGGATTCATGGTACCATTAAATGTTATCCATTCATTCTCTACCAAACACCCAAGGAAAGGTGACCCCCCCAAATGGGAGGAATATATAAGTCGGTCATGGGAAAACATCGGATGTGCCTAGTACTTTCCTATTTGGAAAGCCAAATATGAACGTGGACCCTGACAGAATTAAAGGAAAATAAACTCCATAGAAATACACCATTTTTCTGAAATATCAGGGAAGAGGATAGTTAGTGAAAAAAGGTGACGACCTCTCCTGACACTGCTTCACACAGAAGATAACAAACCTGGAAACTCTTTGCCCTGAGATGGGCTAAATGCTGACAGGTGATAAAAATCCAAATATAAATCCAAAGAGGTTCAAGCATGGAAGGCCAGTGGCGGTGTCATCTGATAAAATACAAGCCACCTAAGTTAGATTTTAATGTCAGATAAACCACGAATAGTTATTTAGTGTAGGTATATCCCATGCATTCTTAGGGACATACTTAGACTAAAAATGTATTTGTGGCTTATCTGAAACCACAACTTAACTCGGTGTCCTATATTTGATTTGCTAATTCCAGCAGTCCTATTTGAAAAGGGAAAGCTAGGCAGAAGGAAAAAGAGGCAGAGGTTCTGAGCAATAAAAGTAAGTAAAGTGATAGCAAAATGTGAAAGATTTAAAAAAAAAAAAAAGTTTGAGTCTCCGTTATGAATAGCGGAGCTATCAATGTTTACCAAAAGAATGTGAAGGGTGTCCCAATTGAGCCTCTAAAATTTAGACTATTTCCTGTCATGAAGGGCAGTTGTGTCTCCCCATCAGAGTCTCCCAGAGGACTTTTCAGCAAGAAAACCCAGGCCTCGCAGATGGAGGTGGAGGTCAGCATTGGAACACTGGTGTTCATGTTCCTCCCCGCCCCCTACCTGTCTCTACCTTCTCAGAGGTCAACCCCTAATTCTGAGGGAGCCTGTACAACCTGGTCCTGCCCTCAATTCACAAGATCCTACTAAGCACGGGGTACGAGGTAAACATGAGCAGGACCAGGACCCAGGGAAAGCACTGGATATATGTAAGCTGTTGAATGAGTACCTAAATCAACTCATTCTCTTCAAAGGCCCATTCTCCCCTCCACCCTCATTGCTTTAGGTCTCTGTCTTCCTTGTAAAATCACCTTCACTTCCCTCTACCTCATGCTCTAATTAGACCTGCACCTTGACCCAGATAAATGAATAAATGTTGGGCCACGGGGACAGGATGAAATTTTGTTCACAGGCCGACCTAAAACTGTATACTCTTCAAAAGCAACAACCATGAACTGCTTGCCTTTAAGAGCTTCTGATCTCTCGTGACGTATTGTGGTGACTTCAGTCACTTGGGGAGAGGGGTTTTCCCCGTGGTAGTCACATGGAAGAAATCATCTTTAAAAAGGAATCCTGGGCCGATGGATGAGTAGAGAACATGTCCAGAATACAGCCTGACTCAGGTCGATTGTCTGTCCAGGAGGGAGCTGGCCTGTGAAACTGGATGGGGGAGGAAATTTGTCCCTGGGAGGGACCCCTCACCACGGCATGCAGGGACCCAGGGAGACAGGAATGCTCCTGAGGCTGGGGGACCTGTGCAAACGTGGGGCCCCCAGGAGACTTGGCCACAATTCATTTCCCTCTACCTCCACTCTGTGTCACCGTGAGTCCGGCCAAAGCTTGCTGAATAACTGTTCCATTTGAAGGAGCAAGGTGTCCCCAATTGTTTGTGATTCAGGAATTCCTACTGTTTTTGTTCTCCCATTGTAAATTTATCAGCTTATTGAATGAGACAAACCAGTTAGTTCATTGATGTGGGAAGATTTCCACTGACAGCCACAACTACAGACATAGGACGGCAAGGTCACAGAATCCGTTTACTCCCAGGGAGTTTTTAAAAATCTAATTCGTTCTCTGCTCCCTTCGATGCCTTGTCTGTGACAGGTGCTTAGCAGATACTAGCTGAACGACTGCATGAATCAATGAACAAGCAAATAGCAGACGTTGAAATCTTCTTAGACGCATGAAGAATGGAACTTGAGACCAGGCCACATGCCGCCGTGGGAAAAGCCCCAGAGCAGTCACAGCTTTACCACATACTGGTCTTGTGATTAGGTCAAGTCACTTAAACTCCATGACCTTCAGCTTCTGAGGCTATAAACAGAAATAATCTCCCGCCTTAATAAGAGGTTTCAAGAATCAAGTGAGATTTCGTATCTGAAAGTGGCTGTTATGTGGATCTAAGATCTTCAGATAGGATTCAAAACCCAGTTCTCTCTACCTGCAGCTAGGGATCTTGCTCAAGTGAATGAACCTACCCAGGCCTCAGACTTCTCTTCTGCAAAATGGGAATAATAATCACACCAACTTCACTGAATTGTCCTTAAGCTGAAATGACGATACGTACCCAAACGACCCCACAGATGGGGTGAGCTCATGCTAGTTTGTCTTCTTTGGATTCCCATTCTCTGCATATTTTCTAAATGGGTTATTATTCTGCATTGCTCAGACTTATTCTCTTCCAAGCCACCAGCTGGTAAGTAAATTAATTAGGTGATAAGTGATTCCCTTTTTATTATTATTATCATTTTGATGATGATGATTAAAGCAGGCAGCTGTCTGCAGGTCCTGCAAGCAAAGCAGTCACAGTGATATCTCAGGGTTGTTTCCTTATCAAGAACCTGCCACCCAGGTGTTTCCTCATCTCAGGACCCACCCTCTAGATTTCCTTAAATTGTGTCTTTCTTAGAAGACCCACCCATCAGAGCTGAGCTTTGAAGGAACTGACAGTGCGTGAGGAAGTACTTCACCGATGATGGCCTTGGCCACTTTGTGGGAAACTCGGTCACCTCTCCCCTGACTCCTCCTCACCCCCAAATCCTCAGGCAGCAGCTAAAGAATTCAGCAAGAAGTCTACTAGAAGCAACCATTAACCTAGTTTTCATTGTCTCTAAGACCTGCCTGGCTACACCAGATAGGAATCTGGGTGGGATTTTTTGTTGTTGTTGTTTTATTTTTCATTTTTTAAAAGAAAATCATTTTAAAAGAGTGCTGAAGAGTGTGCTGATCTACACTGGTCATCTCTCTTCTTAAGCCACCATATCAACTTGCCAATTCTCTTGTTCTGATTGCTTTACGCACCACCCCCCTTTGAAAGGCATCACAAAAGGTGCTTTCTCTGTCAATGCCAGGTTTGAAGCCCTCACCATCTAAAACCCCCCAGAGTCCCTTACACCTCTGTGCTAGTGACAACACGCTGGGACCTCTAATCCCAAAACCCTGGGTCAAGGTCTCCGGTCCCTTATCACTTGTTTTCATGGACGCTAAACACATCTGTTTGGTATGTGAAGAGATTTTTTAACTCCTTTCACAAAGTCTAGTGCTTGAGACAAAGTCAGCCCAGGCTCTGCACTTTGTCATTATTTCAGCAACTCTCTTGCTTGATATTAAAAATAGCTTTGTCTGGTCCATCAAGATCAGACCCAGGAGACAGGCGCCTGCTATTCTAATCTCGGCTTCACAAATAGCTCTCTATGGGCTCAAGCATCTATCAACACTTCCAGGGGTCTCCAGTCATAAAACAGGGCCAGGCCTTGGTACCTATAAAGGTAGGCTCTGCTTGACTCTCCTGAGCCATCCAGGAAGTCAACGTGAGGCCTACACAGTCCTGTTCCCACCACGGACCACCAACTGTGGCTTGAAACTGGGAAGCAGTAAAGAGCATCCCCCACACTTAGGGTTTCCCGCATTTCCCAGGCCAGAACCTACAAAAGCCTCCCTCAAACAACGTTAGTAAACAGGCTGCCCATCCCCCCCTTCCCCTCACCTCCTCCCAGGCTGCCACCCCAACCCCCTCCCCCAAGCCCATCTTGTACTCTGTGAAAGACCAAAGACCCTGCCGTTGCCAAGGGAACCAAGCCTTTTATTCCATCCCAGTGACTGGCTGGTTGAGGCTGAGGAGTGAGGTAACAACTGGTGCCCAGGTCTTTGGAAGCCCCCCAGTGGACCCCTTTTTTTCTCAAGGGAGGAGGGGTGGACTGCACCCCCAGTGCCTTTTCACCCAACCCCAGCTGGGTGGGACAGAGCCCTTGGGCTCTCAGGAGCTTCCTGGCTGCGAGCTCGGGGGAGATCAGTGCTCCCAAGGCCCTCCTCTGGCCCTGGCCCTTTCCAGAGGACAATAGCCTCCATGCAAGGGAAAATTCCATCGCCCAGGGTTCAAGTCTCCAAGGAGTTGCTGGGGCCTCTGTTTAGCCTGGAGTGGGCTCTGAGGAGCCGCTGCAGCTGCCCGGCTTGTTTTCCCCCTTGCTGTGTTTTATTTTTAACCCCTGAGCTGCCAAGGATTGTTTTTCCCCAGTCAGCGCCTGGGAACTGAGAGAGGAAAGAAATAAGGCTTTGTTCCCTTTGGGGAACTAATTGGGAGAGACAGGCATTATGGCCAGCTCAGCCCCATTAGGGTGTGAGGCTCCCACCCCTGCACGCACATGGTCCCCCCAGCCCATGCCCTGGAGGCTGGGAGAGGGGGTGCCGCGACCCAGGCCTAGGGGCTAGGGCAGAAGCAAGCCCCACTTCAAGGCCTTGGAAGGAGCCAAGAGCCTTGTTTTTGAACACAGAAGACGTTCAGGATAGAGGGGTATTGGGAACTGAAAATGTCTACTCATTCCCATTTCAAACCCCCAAACCAACTCCCACTTTTCTCTCTGATGTCTCTCCCCAGATTGGCATAAGAAACTTCAGAAAGGAAAGTGAGAGACCCCGGAGAAAGCAGAAAAAAAAGGAAAATCAGGACACGATGCTTTTAAATGCTAGGTTCATCAATGGGGAACACCTAGCAGTCCCACTTTGAAGTTTACCAAAAATTCTTTTCACTCAGGAATTTAGTTTCATGGCAAATCCAAATCAATGAAGATTTGGCCCATTGTCATTTTCTGTTAATATGGAATGGATCCCAAGGAGGGATCCATAAAAAAAATGTAAGGCTTATTTTGATTCCCTTGAGAAATAGAGCACTTTCTTTTTTCTTTTTCTTGGGGGCGGGGTCATAATTGTTTGTATTTGTTGAACACCAGCTTTGTGCCACAGGAGGTGGGGGCCATTTTATTGAGATATAACTGACATCAGAACAAATTTCTAAGAAACCCTCCACCCCCTCTACTCACAGCAAGCCAACTATGACCCATCCCCATACATTCCAGCAGGCCCAGCTCCTCCAACCACCGAAAGTAGCTGAGAAAAGAAAATGCTGTGGTTGCAAGCCCAACACAAGCCAGGCCTAAGTGTTGGCCAGACGCAGTGGAGAGGCCAGCGAAGAGTGTCCCTGTACCTGAGCAAACCTGCTTCACTCCCCGGCAGAGCGACCCTGACCCCTCTGTGTCTGCAGCCAGGGAAGCGGATGGAGCTGATGTGGGAGGAATGCAGATCAGTGCCTCATGCACAGACACATACCCCAGAAATAACAATTTTATGAAAACTTGGGTCTCGTTAACTTCACACATGGCAGCTGTGGCTCTGGCTTCCCCCGTTCAGTCCTGCTGACTCAGGGTCCCACACTGTGGACCCTCCGGTGTAGCAAGACCACATTTTAGGAACGCAGAATGAAGCAACTCCCAGCTCAGGAAGAGAGTGTCGTGCCTGATAGAGGTGGGGCTTAACCATCCCCCAGGAAGTTCCCAGCATCCAGACAAAGGCCTTGGGAGTGAGAGCAGCAGTTGAAGGGATGAGTCAAGCGGAGACCCTGTGCCCCTAAGCCTGGCTGAGACTCCCCTCACATCCTTCCATAGTCCCTGTCTTCGTCAGGCTCACTTACACAGAGCCCGAGCCCCGGAGATTCTGCACCTTCATCTGTATTCTCCATAACAATATCCATAGCCACAGAGCCCACTACACCCCTCACTCAATGTTTCTGAGGGGCGGGCACTGCTCATAAGCCTGAACAAGACCATCTCAGACAGCCTGTCTGGAAAGGCCCCCTAGACCCCAGCAGTACTGACTATGCATTTGGACCATCTATATATATATTTTTTCATCTATTCTTAAGACAAACTTCTGGCTGGGGCACCTGGGTGGCTCGGTTGTTGGGCATCTGTCTCTGGCTCAGATCATGATCCCAGGGTCCTGGGATCTAGCCCCGCATAGGGCTTCCCACTCCCCCTGCTTGTGTTCCCTCTCTTGCTGTGTTTCTTTCTGTCAAATGAATAAATAAAATCTTTAAGAAAAAAAAAAAAACAGGCAAACTACTGGCCATTGAGGGGCTGACCAAGGATAAAACCTCAATGCCGCCATTTTCGCAACAAAACCCATGGTTGGTGCCAAATTCCCGAATTGAATAGAAAGGAGGAAAGCTAACCAACTCATCAGAATAATCATAACTAACATGTACAGAGGGGTGGCACACCAAGACTGTCCTGGATGCTTTCTGTGTTTTAACTGATTTTCATCTCTATAACCCTATATTATAACCTATATTATTGTTTTCCTATTGTGCGACTGAGGAGAGCAAAGCAAGTTTGTAAAGCAGGTGATCCCAAGTATAGCCGCTACTGCCTCCTCAAGAAAGCCCCACCAGGAAGCCTGAGCTATGTGCCCAGGTCCCTCTCAGCAAGCCTGTGTCTCTGCTGCACCTGTCACCAGGCTTCTCTACAGGAAGAAAGATGCATGGGGCCCCTCCAGAAGCTGAAGGAGATGGGTGTGTGGTTTAACCAGACAAATGTGGCTGGGGAGCCAGGAGACCTGGGGTCCCATCCGCCTCAGCCTTTATCCATAGGAGTACCCCCCTCCCTTCTAGCTCTTAAGCTGCACACCCGTCCTCCCAGCCCTCCGAGGCTCCTACCTGCCCTCAGACGCTAGGAAGAACAGTGACAGGCAGCACGTGTCGGTGCAAGGATGGCCCCAGACAGCAGCAACCTGACAAAGAACTACCCGCCTCACACGTGAGCCTTACAGTGCACTTTTCAGTGTTTTGGGAACTATGTGTTCTTTTGAACCGTGTCTGTTTGGGCCGTGAGTAAGTACTGGGGGAGAGGGGACGGGTGCCTTTTTCCAGTTAATGAAGAGGGTTTCATGGAAGAAGATTTTCTTAGTCACACTTCCTGTTTCACAGCGACCTTTTAAAAGGAAACCCACAAATAAAGCCATGCCAAGGCCTGCTTATAAGATCTACCCACAGGTATAATAGAGATGATCTAAATAAAGACCACAGTGGGCCAAGCTTACCCTGAATTAGTGGAAATAGTAAGACAGTAAGGAGACCTGATAGACTGAGGTGGAGGGGCTAGCAGTGCTCCATAAACTGCAAAAAATAACATCTAAGAGACTTGCCTGAGTGTCCAACAGGGACCCGAGCAAGGAGGCAGAAAAGCCACATGGCGCTCTTCTCACTGTTCTCCGCGTACTTAGGGCTTAGCCTCCTGTTATATAACAGAGGCTCAAGAAACTGAGAGATGCTCAGAGTGATTTCAAAAGAAGCGTGACGACTGGGTGGTAAGATTAGTTATGGGGATCGAGCTTATTTAGCCTGGCAAGGAAAGAACCAAGAGATTACTGGAGAAGTATAACGTTGGCCAGCCCAAGTCGTCTGACAGGCAATGGCAGAGGTGCATTCCTGAGCGCAGGTGCACGGGCCCAGACAGGAATGTTCAAGAACATACTGGAGATGACTGGAGTGTGGGGCAGGTTACCAAGGCCAGGGACCGCCTCACCTTCTCCTGGAGAGTTGACTGCCTCACCTTCTCCTGGAGAGTTGACTGCCTCACCTTCTCTGGAGAGTCAGACAATCGGATTTCAGAGGCTGAGTCTTGATGGGTTGAAGGGGACCAACTACCATCAATGTTTACATCTAGTCAAGGACAACCCTACAGAGATATTAGGCTTGGAAAGCTTTGCTCTACTTTAAAGCAGGAGGCCTGGAATTGCACTCAGATTAAAAAATCAGGGAAAGGAGGCAGTGAGAACTTTACAAAACTGGAGCTGGAGGAGGTGGAGGAGATGGCAGGCAACAACCCAGAGAGCACCTAAGAGTTACGGGTTTGTTTGGTGGTTGATTTGGGGGTTTGGGTTGGTCAGAGTTTTTTGGTTTTTTGGGGTTTTTTGTTTTGTTTTGTTTTGTTTTGTTGGTTTTTTGGCCAAAATTTTAAAAGGACATTTTATTTTATTTTCCAGATAGGTAATATAATCACATGGTCAGAAATAAAAACATAGGGACACCTGGGTGACTCAGTGGACTCAGTGGGTTAAAGCTTCTGCCTTCAGCTTAGGTCAGGATCCCAGGGTCCTGGGATCAAGCCCCGTGTCAGGCTCCCTGCTAAGCAGGGAGCCTGCTTCCCCATCTCTCTCTGCCTACTTGTGATCTCTCTCTCTGTCAAATAAATAAATAAAATAATTTTAAAAAAAGAAAAGAAAAGAAATAAAAACATAGAGGGTCACCTGGGTGTCTCAGTCGATTAAGCTCCTGGCTCCTGATTTTGGCTCAGGTCATGATCTCAGGGTCATGAGATGGAGCCTCACAGCAGGCTCTGCATTGGGTGTGGTGCCTGCTTGAGATTCTCTCTCTCCCTCTCCCTCTGCCCTTTCTCCCCCACTCTCCCTCCCTCTCTAGAAAAAGAAAAGAAAAGAAAAAAAGAAGTGAAAGCACAGAAGGTGATAGGTCAGGCCTCATTCCTATCTTGTTGCCCATCTGTCTAGTTCTTAAGCCCATATCCCCATCTTTATTCATTTCTTACATATTTCACTTGTGTAGTTACAAGCAAATATGATTACAGATCATTGCCCTTTACATTCTTTTTTTTCCCCCATTCAGGTAGCGTAACAGCATAACATAACATATATACACGATATTGTGCCCCAGGCTTTTACACCCAACAAAGTATTCCAGAATTCTTACCCTGTCAGTAGGTAGAGAGTTTTCTGATGCCTTTCTGCACAGGGAGAGAGAGCGAGAGCCCTGAGGTGCTTCTGACTGGAATGCCTCAGAGTTTCTTCCCAGCCAGCTTCCATGTTTCTCTCCCATCCAAGTCCATACCTAGAATTTTCACCCAAATCCAGAGTTATTTCGAAATCCTCCGCCTGCCTCAAGTGTCCCTCAACCCATCTGTCCACCCCCAGAGTTTTGCACTCAGGCACCATATCCAGCAAGCTTCCTATAAAACTTGAAAGTCTGTTTGACAGAGAAGAAAATGATGTTGCGAAGAGAGAACTGTCAGGCCTCCATGTCCCAGAGAACCCTGGGACCTTGGCCACCAGGATGGCACCTTCCTCGGCCAGACGCAAGTTTCAGGCGGCCCCTCACTGTGGGCCTCTGTCCCACAAAAGCCGGTGCCCAGGGCCACGCTTATCATGAGGAAACCCCCCAGGCTGTCCCTCTACCTCAGTGTTTCCTCAGGGCCCACCTCAGTCCTGTCAGACCCGACTGTCCTCTTCCCATGCCTGACATCCCAGACCAAGAGCCTGCCCTCCTCCAGGCCTGGCCAGCCTGGA
The DNA here is from genome assembly GCF_964662115.1 of Mustela nivalis. Lineage (NCBI taxonomy): Eukaryota > Metazoa > Chordata > Mammalia > Carnivora > Mustelidae > Mustela > Mustela nivalis. Next base: position 32,646,088 of record NC_139025.1, on the reverse strand, counting down.
AGCTGAGCCCAGAGGATACAGTCTCAGGGATCCGGAGGCACCTCTCTGCCCAGTCCCATTCAGGTGAGGCCTGAGAGCTGGTCAGATGGTGTCCACAGAGCCTGTGCCCCTCAGTAGGGTCAGGGTGGGAAGTAGGAAAGGCAAGGGAGAACTCTGCTGGGCCATCATGCAGCAGCTCATGTCTCCCATGTGGTTATTCCCAGGCCCATACTCCTCAGGACCACCTCTCAACTGCTTCCTGTTCCCAGGGGGTCTCCACCTGCTGGTCCATGACTCTCCTTGAAACAACATTTTGAAAGGTGACCTTTCAAAGGTGGCTATGAGCCCTGGGTTCAGGGTCAGGTGGACGTGGCCATGAGTTTGCATCCTGGCTCCACCCCTAATGAACAATATGTCCTGCCCGTTAACCTCTTAGGGTTTGAGCTTCCTTATCTATAAAATGGGAATAATACCTGTTTCAAAGGATCACTGAATTAAACAAGGGAGAACTAAACAAGGGTGGTTCTATGAAGTCAGTCTGCCACATTCACCTGCTCAGAGAGCGGTCACAGTCACCTCTCTTCTGCCTGCTCTGCAGAGCCCAGCCCCCAAACACTGGTGAGAGGAAAGCCCCCGGCCGTGGGCACAGGCTGGCTTTGAAGAACCTCACACGGTGACAGCTGCAGGTGAAGGAGAGCATCAGGTGGCCATGCAAGCTGGCCATCTCAGGATGGGCCTCTCCATCCTAAATTTCAAGGAACAGGAAAAGCCCTTCTGCTCCTTGCTGGGAGTCTCCAAAGGCATGTTCACTGTCCAAACCCACAAGAATCGGAAGGCAGTTTGGGGGGGCCTCTCCTTCCATACACGGCCACCTAGTTTTTTCCACAGCCCTGACACGCAGGCCTGACTATGATATGGCCTCTTAATAAACGGGGAGCCAGAGGCCATGCCCCACCGGCCCCCTTGCCATCCCTCCTCCACTGAACCACCCAGAGCTCATATGCTGGCAGGGTCCTCACCCTGCCCAGCCCTGCACCCAGACCAGGGTCTGCATAAAAAGATGTGCCACGGGGCTCATAACCCACCACGCTTAGACACAGTGGTCCCAGGAATTCATCCCCTTCTGGGGTCTACCCTACCCCAACCTTTCCAGCAACATCTGGAAGTGAGATGGGGACCCACCACAAACCACTGGATGAGCATTGCCAGGGCTTGCCAAGGGAAGGAGTCAGGAGGACCCCCGATCTAGCCGTCTCCCAACGGGGTTATGCCAGCATGCTATGTGTCCAGTGCTGTGAGTGGACTGGATGGTCGGGGGGACCCCAGAGAATCAAACAGAATAAATTCTTGTAAAGCCCAGCCCTTTCTGTCCTTGGGTTCCTGCTTGTATATTTAAAAGTTAGCTTAACCAATCGTGTACCATTTTAGGATCTGAAAGGAAGATTGGCAATGCCAGGGAGTAACTCGTCAGATCCATTAGATGCCTGAGCTCCCAAGGGCAAAGATGCAGGGTAAACCCACCCCGGGGTCCAGCACCTTTCATAGCTTTCCTACCAGGGCCCTTGAGACCTTCTCTGACATGACCCTACATGCTTACCAGTGTCATCTCGAGTCACTCCTTCCTGTGCTCTACCCACAGGCCCCGCTCAGCTGCTCCAGGGGTCCATCTTACCCGGGATCATCAACCCTCCCTTCACGTGGCTAACCCCTAATCCACGCTGTACAAATACATCTGGATTTTAAAACCTAAGTGCAGGGTTCAGGTTCATTATAGCCAGTGGAGATCTTTCAGGATGCAGACCCCAGCCCACAGAGTCCTGCCTAAATACCACAATGCGTGATGCCCACAAGTTTCAAATGATCCTTCCATTGTTTTTACCACGGATGCTGTGGGGACTCCCTATAAGTCATCATTAAAGAGATTGGATAGGAAGGGGTTCTGCAGCCCGCTGCTAGAGACTTCCCTCTTAGAAGCTGACAGTGATCTGCTCATCTTCATGTTAAGGGCAGAGGGACATGGAGGTTTTCCTGTTTGCTATGGAGCAAACCACCTCAAACTCGGTGATATAAAACACCATCTGTTTTATCAGGCTCACAAATCCTGTGAGTCAGGACTTTGGACAGAACGTATCAGAGATGGCTTTTTTTTTTTTTTAAGATTTTATTTGTTTGACCGACAGAGATCACAAGTTGGCAGAGAGGCAGGCAGAGAGAGAGAGAAAGGGAAGCAGGCTCCCTGCCGAGCAGAGAGCCCGATGTGGGGCTCGATCCCAGGACCCTGGGATGATGACCTGAGCCGAAGGCAGAGGCTTTAACCCACTGAGCCAACCAGGCGCCCCCCAGAGATGGCTTTTCTCTGCTCCATGTTGAGGGCTCCAGCTGGAAAACTCGGCTACAGGGGGAGGCAGAAGGACCCGAAGAGTCGAGGCTGGAGTTATCTAAAGGCTTCTTTGGGAGAGTAGGGGGGTAAGTGGAATAGGTGAAAGGAATTAAAAGGTATAAACTAGTTATAAAACAAGTAAGTCACATGAAAGAAAGTACAGCATAGAGAATATAGTCAGTAATATCATAACTTTGTATGGTAGCTACACTTATCATGGCGAGCATTTCATAATGTATCTAATGGTCAAATCACTATATTGTACACCTGAAACTGATATATCATATGTCAATGATACTTAGATTAAATTTTTTAATGTTTGGGGTGGCTCAGCTGGTTGAGCGGCTGCCTTCGGCTCAGGTCATGATTCCGGGGCCCTGGGATGGAGCCCCACTTCGGGCTCCCTGCTCAGCGGAGAGCCTGCTTCTCTCTCTCCCTCTGCCTACCACTCTGCTTTCTTGTGCTCTCTATCTCTGTCAATTAAATAAATGAAATCTTTTTTAAAAATTAATATAAAAAATTTTTAATGTTTTTAATAAATTACAATAAACAGAGTATCAGTAAAAAAATCAAAGTGATCTGTATACCAAGGAACAAAGGCAGGTGTCTTGTGTCTTGTACCAGTGTTGGGATGACCCACAGGCTCGGCTCATGTAGACCTCCATGTGGCTTCTCCATGTGGCTGGGGTGTCTCATAGCATGGCAGCTGATCTCCAAGAACAAGTATTCTAAGAGAAGCTGAAGCTGTAGGACCTTTTATGAACTAGCCTTGGAAGTCACAGAGTATCACTTTCTCCATACTCTACTGATCAAAGCCCTCACAAGACTATCAGATTCAAGGGGAGGAACACAGATCCCACCTCTGGATGGAAGCAATGTCAAAGAACTTTAGCACAGACATTGCAGTACTGGAAGTCTACACCCAGCTGCAGAAGTACTTAGAGTCAGTACTCTCTCGCCAAGTCAGGGCCCACATTCTAGCCAGCAGGCTACTCAATGGTGATAAGTGATCCAGGAAAAGCAATATTCTAAGACCTCTGACATTCCTGCCGAGAGGAACATAGGCAAGACTAGCATGATAAGAACCCTATAATAAAGCAGAGATCCAAGATGGATACTGAGTCTCCTGGAAAAGGGAGAATCCCAGTTATCACAGCTGGGACGTGCACAGAGTCAGACCAACAGCATGTGACATGATGCTATCACATGGGTTCAGCTGAGCACCTTCAGTTCCTCTCCTGAGAGTGCATGGGAGTTTATGGCCTGCCTGTGCTGAAACTTAAAAATATATCTATGGCCCATTCCTGATCTTTGTTCAATCCAGACATTGCATGAAAGAAAGGAAGGGAGCCGAAGTTTGTTCCTGGTCAACCCATGCAGGATCCTAGTGATTACCATGCCTTTTAAAGATTTTTTAAAAACTAATCTCTGCACCCAGTGTGGGGCTCGAATTCACAACCCCAAGATCAAGAGTCACAATCTTCACAGACTGAGTCAGCCAGGGGCCCCCTCACCACGCCCTTTAAATGCACATAGACCATTTTTAATCACCTCTGCTAAGAACAGTTCAGATCCCACCAGACTGGGAGGGAAGAGGAGTGGGAAGGACACAGACCAAGAGAGAAATAGGAGGAAGCAAATGGAGGAGGTCTTTAGAGTTATGGCTAAGTTCCTCTAGAGACCTTGGAGAGAAAGTGGATTCCAGGGCCCGGGGCTTCCAGAGGGTCCTGACCAGCCAGCAGCCTGGCAGTCAGCTCTTCATCAATGTCCTGCTTCAAGGCGGGTCCCCATTTTTCAGAAAGCAAAATGCATGCCCTGGTGTGGAGCCACTTGGAGGCCTTCTTACCGCACAGGCTGGAGAACCTGGGGCTGCATGGAGGCGCAGCAGAGATGGGTCTGGGAGACAGTGAGGAAAGCAAAATCGACTTTTTGGAGGGTGCTCTATAGTTCTTCTGGTGGAAGCTCGTGTGCAGTAGCCTGGGACACCAACACTCACCATAGGTCATCAACTTCTAGGGGTCTGGCTCCCATAATCCCAGAAGGCCAGAGCTGGGTGATGGCTGCTCTGAAGTCCTGTGGTCCAAGCCTCCCACTTGAATGCTGAGGAAACCATGACAAAGCCCATTTGCGTTCACTGACTATCCATGTGCTCCCCTGCAGTTCTGTCTTCCTCGCAGGAAGGTAGGCATCGTGTGATTCATTATAGCCAACAGTCTATATGTGACATGTGTCCCTTCTGAATCCAAACAGTTAAGAGATGATGTTCTCCCCCATCCTTCTCTCTCCCTGCTATTGTGAACTTACAGCCCATAGGCTCTGCCAGCATGGGGACAAGATGGAAGAGGTCCTACTCATGCTCATCCAAGCAAGAAATAAAGTTGGATTGTGGTAAGACATTGAAACGTGGATGTTTCTTTATCACGGCCGCATGGCCTGGCTTACCCTAATATGGAAATTGAGGACTAGAGAAAGGAAGTATGGATTGAATAACTCCAAATGATACCTATCAGATCCCTCCTCCATCAGGAAAGGAGAATCAGTACAGGTAAGATGGTAGGATTTTCTGCTCTGGGGGATAACCCAGCGGCATTCATCTCTCGCCTTTGTGTAATGCCTTATAATTTACAAAGGACATTCATGAACCCCATCTCAATCCTCCCAGCAACTTTGGCAGGACCATCTTTAGCCCAACCTCATTAGGACTTTAAGAGACATGGCCAAAGTCATACAGTGAGGAAATTGTTGGAGCCATTTTTTCAAACAAATGATAGTTTTGGCGTGCCTGGGTGGCTCAGTCTGTGAAGCATCCGACTCTTTGTTTCGGCTCAGGTCATGATCTCAGGGTTGCAAGATGGAGACCTGCCTCAGGCTCTGAGCCCATCACAGAGTCTGCACGAGATTCTTTCCCCTCCTCCTCTGCTCCTCCCTCCCTGCACCTGTGAGCTCTCTCACTCCCTCTCTTTCAAACACATAAATAAATAAAATTTTTTTAAAAAGAAAAAGAAGAAGAATGGATGAATGACCGCTTTTAGAATACTGGCATCTTCTTTTTTTTTTTTTTTTCTTTAAAGTAGGCTCCATGCCCATTGTGGGGCTCAAACTCACAACTCTGAGATCAAGAGTTGCATGCTCCACCGACTGAGCCAGCCAGGCATCCCTGGAATACTGGCATCTTTTAAAAAATATTACAAGTCTCTCTCCCCTTTCCTCTTCAAGGAAATACTGGTTGGAATAGGCTTATTTCTTATCATAGGTCTATTTATTTCAATATTTAGTTTTGACTTAAGAATCTTCCAGTAGCCCCAGAGATAACTAGAGGCATCCCAAGGAGTCACAGAGCCAGGGCTGGGAAACTCCACCCTCAGGGGTCCCTGGCTGAGAGAGTCCCCTTGGCCAGTCCCTGAGGAGGCACAGCTACCACGGTCCTTGTTGGGACAGCAAATGAAGAAGTTGGATTGGTCCACATTAAAGCAAGATTTCTTCAAAAAATCCAAATCAGATCCAGGTTCCTCTTCTTCACACCACTGAGAGTGGGTAAAGGGGATCTTCTAGGGCTGCTTCCTCTTTCAACAGAAAGTGGAATGGCTGCAGGCCTAAGGGGGGTCCTTTATGTCTGGGAGTTAAAGCCAAGGTTGGGGACCCAGGCTTTCTGGGGTCCTGTGCTTTCCAAATGGCAGCCTTAGCCACAGGGAGCCCAGACTCCCCTAAGAGGTCCAGCTATTCTAACACCCCAAACCCTGCCCTACCTGATCTGGGGGTCACTTCAGACCCTCACCTGTACTCCCCTCCTTATCACACCCAGATGGATAGCCCAGATCTGGGGTTCCCTTTCCCCTCCAGCTTTTTCCTCCTTGGGCCTCCGTAATCTGGTCCATCTTCCCTTTGACTCTGAAACTCTTCCCACCAAGGCCATACTGAGAGGCTACTGGAAACTAACAATCTTCGCTTCCAACCAGGACCCATCACTTACAAATCTGTGACCTTGAGCAAGCTATTTACTTTCTCTGGTTTCAGTTTTCTCATCTGCAAAATGGCAATAGTAATAGGACCTATCTCGTAAGGCTGCTATAAGGATGAAGTGAGGGAATGTGGGAAAAGCATTTGGCAAACCGCCTGGGTCACATGATCTGACCTGGGATGAATGTAGGTTATCAATCCATCATCCAAACTCTTGGTCCAAAGATTTTTTGTTGTTGTTGTTAAAATATAATTGACATATAACATAGTATTAGTTTCAGGTATACAATTTCATCATTTGATAGATGTATATATTGTGAAATGAACGCTACAGTAAAGTTCAGTGAACATCCATCTCCACACATAATTACAACTTTTTTTTCTTGTGTTGAGAGCTTTTAAGATCTGCTCTCTTGGCAACTTTTATTTATTTATTTATTTATTTTTGACAGAGATCACAAGTAGGCAGAGAGGCAAGGAGAGGGAGAGGGGAAAGCAGGCTCCCCACTGAGCAAAAAGCCTGATGCAGGGGCGCCTAGGTGGCTCAGTGGGTTAAAGCCTCTGCCTTCAGCTCAGGTCATGATCCCAGGGTCCTGGGATCCAGCCCCGCATCCGGCTCTCTGCTCAGCAGGGAGCCTGCTTCCCCTCCTTCTCTCTCTGCCTGCTTCTCTGCCTACTTGTGATCTGTCTGTCAAATAAATTAATTAATTAAAAAAAAAAAAAAAAGCCTGATGCAGGGCTCCATTCCAGGACCCTGAGGTCATGACCTGAGCAGAAGACAGAGGCTTAACCCTCTTAGCCACCCAGGTGCCCCTTGGCAACATTCGAATGTTATCGTTAACTATAGTTGCCTTGCTGTGCCTTATAGCCCCAGGATTTGTTTATCTTATAACTGGAAGTTTGTATCTTTTGACCACCTTCCCCCATTCTGCCTGAGCCCTTACCTCTGGCAACCACAAGTCTCCTCTCTGTATCTATGAATTTAGTTGGTTTTTCTGTGTTTGGTTTTTTAGATTCCACGTGTAAGTAAGATCATACAGTATTTGTCTTTCCTTGTCTCACTTAGCTCACTTTTTTTAAAAAAAGATTTTGTTTATTTATTTGACAGAGAGAGAGAGACAGTGAGAGAGGGAACACAAGCAGGGGTAGTGGGAGAGGGAGAAGCAGGCTTCCTGCCAAGCAAAGAGCCCAATGCGGGGCTCCGTCCCAGGACACTGGGATTATGACCTGAGCCAATGACTGAGCTACCCAGGTGCCCCTCACTTATTTTTTTATTATTTTAGGAAGTCATGATCCATAACCATCTTTAGCATACCACCCTCCGTGGGCCCTGGGGCAGTGCCCCACCATCAGGACGCACTCAGTATTCTGCAGTGAACCCACCAATATTCACTTGGAGGGGCTTAAGTAAGAACAGTAAAGAGCCTCTCCAGTTCAGGCCAAGTTCTGCTGCCAGATAAGATTTGGCCCAAAATAATAACAGCAAAAATCAAAGTAAAACTTTTGGGGGTGGGGGTGGCTGGGTGGCTCAGTCCATTAAGCATCTGCCTTTGGCTCACATCATGATTCAGTCAGTGGTCCTGGATTGGAGCCCGGCTCGCAGGGGAGTCTGCTTCTCCCTCTCCCTCTGCCCCTCCCCCAACCCGAGCTTGCGTGAGCCTCACGTGTGCGCCTTCTCTCTCAAATAAATAAATAAAATCTTCAAAAAAAAAAAACCAACTTTTTTCTTTGAGATCTTTGAATCTCAGCCTTGCAGTTTAGGGATTGTGACTTTATACAAATATTGTTTATATTTACACGTTTGGGTTTTTCTGTCATAATGTAATATGTGCGGACGACTCTTTCCCAGGAAACCCTGGCTCCAGAAGTCTTTCACTATCTCACCCCGACCCTGAGTTGCTCCCTCTGTATCTCATAGCCCACGGGGTTGGCCCTGTCCAGTCCGAGATCCTTTGAGATCAATATCTGCTGCATAGTCCCACATAACTAAGTCATCTCTTTGAGGGCAGGAATAGTGTTTCTACTTATCTGATCTTCTTAGTAATGAGTACAGAGTTGAGTATACAGCTGGTGCTTAATACATGTACCTGCATGAACTCTGCTGATTACTCGGATTCTCCTTCTGGTCTTGTCTTGGCACCAGAAGAGAGGATGTGGTGTAAGGATATCAAGATCTGCTCAAATCCCCATTTCAAGTCTTCGGGGTACAGACCCAGGGGTGGAATTGATGGACCATATGTTTAATTTTTTTTGAAGAACCACCACTCTGTTTTCTACAGTGGCTTCAAGACATTTAGTTATTATATTTCTTCATCCATTCATTCATCAGACACACAACGGAAGAGTGTCATTTAGGTGCAGGCACCATGCTAGGTTCCAGCAATACACAGGGAGGCCACAGTCAGGCAGCACATAGTAAGTCCCCAGGGACTGGCAACAGTTACAAAGGCACATGTTGCCACCCAGCCTATACCTGCATTTAATTCTCCTCACCTGGTAACCCCTTCTGGTCCCCTCTTCGGCTCTCCACCAACTGGATGACCCTTCCCCAGCACGGGTCCCCCTTGCCCATCATCTCTGAAACAGAGTTCAAAGCTCCTTCTCAGACCTCCCCTGCTCCCCCATCCTATCTGCCTCAAGACCTCTTTGAATCAAATCACTTTCCCTGAAGCTCTTGGAAGCTCACAGCTGTTATTAAACTTCAGCTCACCAATCATAGATTTCCAGCCTCTCTTTACAGTCTGCCCCGCTAAGCACACCCAGGCACCCTCACACTCCCCTCGTTGGCCCTCCATGCCTCCACCCCTGGGGTCTCCCCAGCTGCCTTGGAGTGTCCCTGTGGGGCCCAGCCTGCCCTCAAAGTATAGCAAACGTTGGATTTTCCATCCAGAAATGAGAAACCCAAGTCATGTGCTTTTGTGACTTCTTTCCAGATGGATTCCACTCTGGAGTGACACGGACTTCCTATTTTACCAAATCAACTTGAATTTAACCAATTTCTATACATGAATCCTCCCTTGCCACCCATTTCCATTATAAAGTAGAAGACTAATTTGAGAAAACATGGGCTCACGATCACTCCAGTGTACACCTGAAACTCACAGAACCCTGGATGTTAACTGGAATTAAAAAGGAAACTTAAAAAAAGAAAAAGAAATAAAGGAAGGAAGGAAGGAAATAAATGAGCTCACAGAAGACCTCCCAGCCTTCTGCTGGGACAACCATGGGACCTTCTCCCAGTGACCTGGAGGGCCCCATTCGGGCTCCATTTCTGGGGCCGGAGGTGCTTCAAGAGGAATCAAGCTCAGCCTCCCAGAGGCAGAGCACCAGCCCCTGCCTGGAGGTGAAGCAGATCTTTCCTCTTCTCCTACTGTGTGGCTGGACAGACCATCCGAAGGCACTGCTCACTGCTCTCAGCTCTTTGAAAGCCCACTTGCCTCTGGACAGTTAATGGATACATTCCCTTCTGAGGTCTCCTGCTCACATCAAATCACGCGGTTTCCCACTGCTCACATCAAATCACGCGGTTTCCCAAATCCCGGTTTTCTCAAACTGAAACAATGGGGAACTTCTGTTTTCCCTTCTACTACCCACCCCCAACTCGGTTCCCACCGCTTCCTCGTAGGCCCCTCGCCCCGTAACCGGCTGGGAATTCAAGCTCAGCCAGCCGGAAACATTAGCATACCTAAAACCCACATTTACATTTTATTACTTTGTAGGAAGACGACTTACAATACAACCTACAATAAATTGGGGCAAAGAGAAATCGACACACGTTCTCCTGGGTGGAGGGTGGGGGCTATCTACCTATGTATTATTTTTGAGACTTTTTCTTTTTTTTTCACATGAGAAAGTGGTTAATGAAGTGAGCAGGCCTGTGGTGTGCCGGGTGTCTTACAGCGCCGCGTTTCTGCCTCATTTACCCAATTCTTTTTTTTTTTTAACCAGAGGAATTTTTCCCTAATGGGGAATCCCCTGATTTTGCATTCAAAGCTCTCCCAATGTAGTTCCTCCCCTCTCTTTGTGTTGTGTATTTCTCTGTCAGACGCAGCCAGGCTAAGAAGGTACCCATGGGGGGGGGGCGGTGCTGGGCTGGAACCTGCAGCGCTTCCTGTGGACTGGGCATTTTCGTCCGTTCAGACCCTGAAGAGGAGTCCATCACCCCCGGGCACCGACTGGCCAATTTCATGCATTACAAACTCTACTGTAAGTTTAAGTAAACTTGCGGGATAGCGTTCACGACTATCTTGTTGGGCCAATGAGCTGATGCTATGTGGCTCCCAAGTCTATTACGTGACAGCAGGGATTCCCAGCACCCCTGAAAAGCAAGGGCTGCCCCAGTCTAGAAAACTCCCTTTGGTTGGTGCAGCTAACCCTCTCCGACTCACTTAGCTCGCAGCTCCGCAGGGATGCAGCCGAGGCTGAACCCCACCCCCACTGTCAGCTCCTCTCCCCTCAGCCTGCACCATCAGCAAAAGGCTGGTGACACCCGGGGAGGGAGTCCTGCTGCTCCGAGGGCTTCCGCTATAGACTCTCGGGAAGGCTGCAGGGGCCAGAGGCCATCAGCCCACCTGCAGAGACCTCTGCGAAGCAGCCCGGCCCAAGGCCAGCTGCATGCTCCCCCTGGACTCCAACCCCTCGTGTTCTCCAGGGGTGTCGCTGGGTGCTGGGTGCACTAGCCCTGCCCCATGTGCACGCATGTTGTACTACCTCCATCTTGGAAAAAGAAAAAAAAAAGTATTTTGGGACTAGGTCACTCTTCAGATACCACCATATTTATCTTCCTCCTTTCAGAGTAAAATTCCTCTCCTCCCCTTTTTTTCTCGAACTCTTTACCATTGGGCTTTGCTCTCACCATTCGCCTCTTGCCAAGGGTTACAAGGGTACCTACCGGTTACTTCTCAGGCCTCATTCACCCCCGACCTGTCAGCAGCGTTTGGCCAGGTGAAGCTCCTTCCTTCTAGAAATACTTCCTTCCATGCCCCTCTCCCCGCCTGCCTCTGATTCCACCCTCCTGACTACTGTTTTCAGTCCGCTGGGCCAGGTCTTCCTTAACTCAGGTTCCATCTAAGGGTTCTGTTGCTCTAGGGCTGTGCTCACACCCAGGAGACCCCCATCCTGACCCCCACCCATATGCTGATGAGGGTCCATCCTGGCTCTGATGGGTCCCTAGGTAGGTGACCTTGGGCAAGTCATTGAACCTCTCTGAGCCTGAGGCTCTTCATCTGTAAAATGGGGATGATAATAGCGCCTATTCATAGGGTTGTTAGGAGGATTAAGTGAGTTAATACTTGTAATACACTAAAACAAGCCTGGTGGGTTTATGTAAATGCTCTGTCTACCTCTCTGCCTGGCCAAATTCAGCTCGCCCTTTAGGTCTCAGTGTAAATGTTATTTCTAGATTTCTGGGCACCTTCTTCTCCTTGTCACACTTAAGAAAGTGCCTTTCCTCTGTGACTGTTGACTTTAGCTATCTCTCTGCTGCCCAGCTAGCCTCTGGAGAGCAAGGACAGTGTCTTCCTTTGTTACTGCTTTATCCCCAGCACCCAGAGTGATAGGGGGAGGCCCACACGTGGGGCTCCAATGAACAGCCACTAGGTGAAGGAGTGAATGACAGAACCATGAATGGATGTGTTCTAAAGTGGCCACTGTGGTCCCTTGGGGCTGAGTGAAAGGGTGGGCCTCTCCTAAGAAAGTTGCTATGGAAGGGTCTTGATCAGGACACACGGAAAGGCCTGGGCGATAGAGGAGGCTGCAAACTCACCTCACTGAGACCCCTACAGAGCCCTCTCTGTCCCTCACTGTCCAACTCCTGGGCCCGGGATGACACAGCTTTATCCCACAGCAGTGGTGCTTCTGAGCTGCCTGACATTCTAGCTAACCAGGAAGGTGTGGGAACTGGGGGTTCTCTGTCTACTTGGACCTAAACTCAAAAATCAGCTGCTGTTCCTGACATGAACTCCCTCTGGCCAGCCCGAGGCCAGGGAGGTGGTCAGACCTGCCACTGAGTCCCGGCTCTGCCCCGATCACCTGTGTGGCCCTGGGAAGAAATGCTTGGAACTCTGGCTCTCGGATCAGAAAGTAACATACTCCTAGTGCTGTTGGGAAGATAACATGCAGCCCCGAGCTTAGCCCATTGTGGAGATGCACAGTTTGACTTCCCTCCCTCCAACATGGAATGCAAGTTTCCAAAGGTTGTGAAAATGCAGAAGTTCAGAAGCTCCAGGAAGGAGCTTTTGCCCCATGAATCACATATATTTCACCTTGGACAGAGTGAAGACAAGTGTGATTTGATTCGATTCAGCTCAACTCAATGAAAAAGTGCTTATGAGGACCCTGTGGTGGGCACCGTACAGGCTACGGCCTCAAGGGAAGGTAGTAAAATGCCGATTTCACACCTCCCCCTTTTTGTTTTTCTAGAACTTTGCATCTAAAGCAATAAAGGACTTCTGAAAGTCTTCAAAGTCCTGCCCTGTCAATCCCATGATTCAGATGGAACAAGCTTCTAAGAGGGGAGGAAATTAACATTGCCTGAGTACCGACACTGTCAGGTGCCTTCACATGCTTTTCAGTGAAATCCCCACCACCACCCTGTGATGTAGTTATTCTGAACCAATCACTGAAACAACGAAGCCCCGTTTCAAGGATCCCAGCGGGCAGGGCCTCCATGAAAGACTGGAAAATCCCAGAGCCTCAGAGTACACTTAATCTGCCATGACTTGGGGCTGGGAGAAAATACCAGAGGAGCCGATTCAGACTGAATCCTAAGCCCCAGACATATGGCACCATCTGTGGTGGGATTCAAGAGAAAAACACTATGAAAAACCTGCATCTATTTAGTTACAAAAACTGCTTCTTTCTATGTGTTTCCAAACACAATATTCTGGATAACTTTATCAGAACTGCACTTTTTTTTTCCTCATTGCTTTGGGGCCCCAGGATGACTGGTATCCTAATGAGGCATTTGGCCTGCCCCCCCTGGGTTGGGCAGCCGCCAGTGTCCGCTGTGTCCTCACACGATCAGGGGTGAATGAGCTTAGGCAAGGCCAGCCTTCCCTGCTGATAAGGAGTTGATTGACTCTAAGCATTTCATAGGGGCACCCCCCCCCCCTTATAAGCACTATTTAGAGAAGCAGAAAAACCAATCAGATGAGAGACAGATAGCTAGAGAACTGTTTCAAGGTCAGTGGGTCTGGTTAGATGCTCAAACTCGCCTTCATTTCTTTTTTCCTCTCTCACAGGAAAAGAAAGATAGACAGGAGCTTCTCTGTGGGTCCGTGCAATAACCCAGTTCAGGCTGAAAATCCTGGTCCCCGTTGGATAAGCTCCCAGTGCTCAAAGGACTCCTTGAGAAATAAATTGTTGACAAGTCCTTGTGGTCTTAGACCCTGCTGCTTCTCTCCAATAGGCCTGTGATCATAATTTTGAGTACCTCTGGGAAGATACTGAAAGAACATAATCTCAAAAAAATAGGCAGCCTTGACATTCTAGAGAATGCATGGCAAAAAAAAGAGCATAACGTCCATTGCTGACAAGGATATCGGGAAAGACAGATTCTCAAAAACTATTGGAGAAAGTGTAAATTGATACAATCTTTTTTTTTTTGGAGAGCAATTTACAAAACCTATGGACATTTTAAATGTGTCAATATCCCCTTCGAGTCACTTACTTCAAGTCTAGAGTTTCATCCTACAGAGGGCCATCCACCAAAGTGCTCACAGATATTCGCCACAGTCATTTTCATCGTGTTTTTAAAAACTGGAAATAACTTAAAAGTCCATTAGAGAAGGAATGGTTAAATAACCCATTAGTATATCTGTTTTTATGGAATACTATACAGCACTTAAAAAATAAGGTTCAAGGGACGCCTGGGTGGCTCAGTTGGTTGAGCGGCTGCCTTCGGCTCAGGTCATGATCCCAGCGTCCTGGGATCGAGTCCCACATCGGGCTCCTTGCTCGGCAGGGAGCCTGCTTCTCCCTCTGACTCTTCCTTCCACTCTGTCTGCCTGTGCTCGCTCTCATTCACTCTCTCTCTGACAAATAAATAAATAAAATCTTTAAAAAAAAAAAAAATAAGGTTCAAGATCCATCTACATGAAATGATGTAGAAAAAGCTACAGGTACTCATTAGGTTAAAAACACAAGTTTTCAAACAGTATGAAACAAATTATCATCTTTTTAAAGTATGTACATACATAGGAAACACAGGAAGATACTAAGTGATGAGGGCAGGGGCCCAGGAGGTGTCTTCAGATGGTAGGAAAAAGGTAGAAGGGTAGGGAATGGGGAATTTTTATTTGTTTTTTTTTTTTAATATCCCATTTATAAATGTTCATATAAGGAACATAGGTGACTTTCACAATAAGGTGGTTTTATTATTTTTTTTTTTTAACAATGTCCGGAGGCCTTTGGCAAGGGGCCTTATGATGGTGCTTTATCAACAAACATATGGCACGATCAGAGGCCAAGCTGCCTCACCTTCTTGAAGCAGTTTCTGAGCAGGAGTGAACCGAAAGCCTTCAGAGGCTCATGCCCACCGGCTCCCAGTGAGACAGGATGTTCCCTGCACTGCCTAACTGGTGGGGACAGAAAGAGCTCTGGAGTTGACACAGCACCTTCCTTACCTTATCTCCAACAGCCTGTGAGATAGACAGGACAGGAATTTTTATTCCCGTTTCTGCAGGGGAGGCTTAGACAGGTTCCTGCCCCAACACCCCCCAACCCTGGTCATGTGATTAGAAAGTCCAACAACCGGGCGGGGAGAGAAGCGGGTTAAGCTGAGGCTCTGTCTCCATGGCAGGGGCACATACCTACCAGCAGCACCCAGACATGTAGCAAGCCAGGTCTGAGCACACTCTCTCTGGCCTGGGCTCAGTGAAAAACAGCTCACGTTGCCTCGAACCTTCCATTTTCAAGCTACTGGACACATTCCAACAGTTCAATCTGACTTGTCGGGGACCCATTGGACTCCTGCTACCTTCTACCATCTTCTGCCCTGTAAAGCTTTCCTCTGAGCTGAACTGTGTGTCTCCCCAACCCCGAACTCATATACTGAAGTTCTGACCCACCTCCCCTCACCTCAGAATGTGATCCCATTTGGAAATAGGATCTTTAAAGAGGTTGATTACGTTAAAATGAGGTCATGAGAGTGGATTCTAATACAATATGATTGGTGTCCTTCTAAGAAGAGGGAATTTGAACACAAACCTGGACAGAAGAAAGATGATGTGAAGACGGGCGAGGAAGAGGATGTCTATGAGCCCAGGAGAAAGGCCCAGAATAGACCCTCGCCTCGGGCCCCTCAGAAGGAAGCAACTCTACTGACCCTCAGTCTCAGACTTCCAACCTCCAGGACAGAGACAAGAAATTTCTATGGTTTCAGCTACGTGGTCGGTGGTGCTTCTTATGGCGGGCGCCCCTAGCACACTCACGCACGAGTCTCTCAGAAAACAGCCGTGCTCCCTCCATCTCCAACTCCCTGAGAAAGGACTTCGCCATCCTGCATGAATTGTAATCTCAGTGAAAATATTCTCAAGAGACCTGCATTGAAATGGTCCAGCTCCACAAAATAACCCACCATCCCAACCCATGCTAAGAATTCTTTAGGCGGAAGCTCTTAACAATGACTGGGGTCGGGGGAGGGGACAACTGTGTGTTGGATAACTCTAGAAGTTTATTAACTGTAGGGGAAGCCCGGCGGCGAGTGCTTCCAAGAAGGGTCCGGGCCCCCCAGAAGATGAAGAACCCAGCATTGCTTTGCCTCAGAGTCCTAGTCTGTTTACGGACAAAATGAAACCCCTCAAGAGTATGAGTTCCCCAAAACAGGGAGCCTCTTAATTTGTTGCGAAAAGAACAATTTCTGCCTTAAACATATACGTTTATGGTGTTTATCATAAAAATAATACTCAGCTTCAGAAATTTTGGAAAATATAAAAAAACAACAAAAAAAGAACATTGCCATAACCCAGCCACCCTGAGGTTCTGCCTCTGTTTACGTTTTCATACATTTTTGCTTTGTTTTACATAGTGTTATTTCATAATTGGATGCAGAGTTATATATACAATCTTACATACTTTTTTTATTTTAAAACATTCCTCCATGTTATTACAATCTCTCTATAAACATCATTTTAAATAACTGCAAAATATCCCATTACGTCGATCACTTTTCTCAAATGTGAACTGCAGAACATCTCATTGGAATTATACGGGGTATGTTCAAAATGCAGATTTCTGGATCTTATCCCAGACCCATTCAATCAACCTCCAGGGGTGGAAGCTGGGAATCCTCACTCTAGTAGGTTTCTCAAGCAACTCAAAGCTACAAAAATTTGAAAACCACTGGAACTGGTGTAGCCATAGTTTTCCATCACCTTACCCCAAACGCTGGATGTTTTGGTTATTTGCAATTTTATAAATAGCTACACGAAGAACATCTTTGTGCAGAAAGCATTTTGTAAATTTCATAGTGTTTCCTGAGGATGGCTTCCCAGAGGTGATATTATTTTGAAAGATGTGAACATTTTGTTTAAAGATTTTATTTATTTATTTGAGAGAGAAAGAGTGAGAGAGCATGAGAGGAGAGAAGGTCAGAGGGAGAAGCAGACTCGCCAGGAAGCTGGAGCCCGATGCGGGACTCAATCCCGGAATTCCGGGATCATGACCTGAGCCGAAGGCTGTCGCTCAAACAACTGAACCACCCAGGTGCCCAAGACATGAACATTTTAAAGATTCTTGATAGACACACAACATGCCTGTACACACCTTTAACCAACCACACAGTCTGCCCAGGTTTCCGGGTGAAATAGTTGCTGATTACTTATCTATATTTGTGGTTTACACTGGCTTTTATTTTCCAGCTCTCTTTTCAATAGCGTTCCATCTTTGCTATTGAAAATATTGAGTTAGGTCACACCAAAGTAGGCAAAAACTGAGCAGATGATCCCTAAAATACCCTTCATGAAGGCATACAAGACTCTGGCTTGGCCCCATGGCAAACCATCATAGCAGATATCCGTGGCACTCTAAGGATTCCAGGCACTGACCACACCCCAAACAGACACCTCAACGCCCCAGCACACCTGTGGCTCACACGTCCCAAGAACAGTGCTCTGCTGGGGTCCAGGCAATGGCCAACACTCAAGGCAGATGCACAGTGAGGGTGGTGTAGAGAGAGGCCCGGTTCACCCTCCCTGAAAAGAACAAAGCACACAGCAGCTGGCAAGATCTGGGGATCCCAAGGAAGACCTCGGTGCACAGAGTCATGATGGGCTCAGGGTAGGTAGCTTGCAAGCTGCCAAGGGGTCAGAGCCATGCAATGAAATGTCAAAAGCATACGGAAAACATACTGTTTTTAGACGGTGTGTTGAAATGGTGTGGGGGAGAGGAAATCATATAAATACCTGGGCAACCCAAACAGCCCACTCTGCCGCTAGATCAGGGCAATGAGAACCTGTTCATTCGTTTAACCAGCCTTTACGTAGCATTTACCATGTGCTAGGGAGGCATCCGTCTAAAAGCTCTACAAATGTTAACTTATTCAATCCCTGCAATCAGGTCTATAAAATATCATCACACCCACTCTGCAGATGAAAGAAACTGAGACACAGAGAGGTTACGTAACCTGCCCTAAGTCACACATCTAGGAAGTCATGGAGCCAGGATTTAAATCCAAGCAGTCGGATTCCAGAGCCGTTTCTTTCTGCCACTACTCCATTCTGCCTTTGGAGACAGGACCAAGATACTCGGGAGCCCAGCACCCAGAAAGAAGGAGCAGTAAAGAAAGCCAGAGTCAACTAAAGCAGCGTTCAGAACAGAGATGCCTTCTGCCGACCCTCACACGCTAACCCATTCTAGAAAACTCAGGTTGTTCATTACAAACAAGCCTTTCAGCATCATCTTCTCCTACTCCCACCCACCCCACACCTTCCGTCACCCTGCCTGCTGGCCCAGACAGCGGTGCCCAGCCTGGGGCACCCTCTCCCTGGTACCAAAATTCCCTGAGGGACTGCCTCTGTGCTTTATATGAAGGACAGCAAAATCCATCACCCGAGCCCCTGGGTCCTTGCCTCCAAGGCCTTCTACCGCTGCAACTAATTATCTGTGCTGAAAGTCGCATGTGGAAACAATCTACAGGGTTTCCCATCAAACCTGGCTGGCTGGCAGCTCCCATACCCAGGCAGGGGCAGGCCCGCTCCCCTTTTAAACAAACACATTAAGTTAATAACAACAACGACCACGTTTGACAGCCACGTTTACTAATTAATTCTCATTTGTTCCTTCTGTTCGGAAGGGGGTAGGACTTGCACCGTTTACAGAACTGAGGCTCCAAACCGATTTCTCTTAAGGTGGCACCACGAAGTTATCGGACACTTGGACGGAGAACATTCCTCTCTGTTGTTCAGCCTTGCCCTCTAAACTGGTGGCCCTACGTACCTTGAACTGCGGCTCCCCAGTGGCCATGTTTGAGATGGAGAAGATCCTACAATCTCCCTCTGCTCACTCCAGGTGGTGGCCAGGCCTGCCCCTTGACATGAGCGAATGGAGGCTGTCGCTCGCGACCACTCCTTCCAGTCACCACGCAGGACCAAAGCACACGGTGATCTCATTTCCGTCCTCACCAGCATTCCTCAGGAGGCTTGATTATGATCCTTGTCACAGATGAGCAACCCTGGCTGAGAGGTCAAATGACATGCTCAAGATCACCCAGCTCAGAAGCAGCAAGACCTATTTGCCTCACTCTTTGCCCAGGGATGACTGGTTAAGAAATTTGTTCCAGTTAATGTAACAAGCAGCTTCCAGGAGAACAGAAGTCCCTGTGCTCAGTGTTAGGCTCTGACCACAGAACCCGGCCTCTCTCTCCGTACTTGCCTCCAAAGGCCTTTGGGCTCTGAGCCTTTCGGTGATGAGGTGTTCGCAAGCTGAGGGAAGGAGGGTAGATGCCTGGGAGAGCCTGCTTATTCTACAACCTCCGTCCCTTTAATCCAAACAACTTTATCCAGAGAATGCTGCCGCCTGGGCCAGACCTGCACCACCAAACTAGTGTCTTTGGATCTCCACTAGACTTCTACCTAAGTTCACATCATCTCAAGGTTAGGAAAGTTCATCTGCCCACCCCTCTTGCCCTCCGCTCTGTCTTCTCTCTCTTCTCCAACAGTAATCCAGCTATTTCAACTTGCTAAAGCTTCCACCGGGACCACTAACATTCTAGATCGTGTTTAGGTCTTGCAACAATCCTGCAAGGCACATACTATTACTATAGTGCTGATTTTACAGATGTGAAACCTGAGGCAGAGAGCTTTTGTGTGACAAAGGTCATATGGCTGGGGTGCAGCCCCCTGGGATCAGCCTTCAGACCCCGGGGTTGGGACACCTATTTCCAGCTCATAGGAGACATCTTACACAAGCCCCCTAACTTTTCCCCTCTCATCACAGAGGGTGCTGACCTCTCAGGGCCAATGGCCCTGCAGTCACATTCTTTCAGCTGCTCATGGTCTACAAGGCTGGTTTAGACATGTGTCATTTTCTAAGAAGACTCAGGGGCTCCCGTGCGGAAACCAAGACCCTCACTCTCCCCCAGCTGCTGGGCAAGGAGAATCAGTTGACTCCAAGCACTGAGGGCCCCAGGTTTCTGAAGTTGTACTAAGAGGAAAAGGAAGTGGACTTGGCTTCCTGCTCAGCCTGAGCCCAGCTAACCACGTCCCACCTGGGACCAGCTTGGTGACCAGGACCCAAGGAGTTCTGATAACACCATCAGATAACACCTGATAACACTCTTCTTGAGCCTCAAACCTCCATAGTTTCCTAGGG
Source organism: Mustela nivalis (assembly GCF_964662115.1). NCBI lineage: Eukaryota > Metazoa > Chordata > Mammalia > Carnivora > Mustelidae > Mustela > Mustela nivalis. Next base: position 32,625,963 of record NC_139025.1, on the reverse strand, counting down.
CCTCACAAAGGACCCACAGGACCTCGTGTAGTCCCATGATATGAGCCGGAGGGAGAGCGGTGGCCAGAGAGATGCTTTTCTCCTTCTTTAAAAAAGATGATGGCACAGAGGGGAGATGGAGTTTGCTAGCAGGGAGTGGGGAGAGCCAAAACTCAGGTCCCATTAGCTGGGAGAGAATATAGCCCCCCAACCACTCTGCTCTGTGCCCTGATTGAGTTTCTAGGTCTCTCAAACCAGCTGGATTCGACGTGGTTCCAGGGCCCTTTTTAAAAGAAGGGCAGTGGCCCTCATGGGAAAGAGGCCAGAGATCTGCAGGGAATCACTAGGCCACGATCCTGTAAGCCCTCCTGCCTCCCCGCTCTCTCTTAACTGCCCTGCCTCCAGATAACAGCTGGGGGGGGGGGGGGAGTCCTATGGACTCTGCCTTTCCTCCATGCTGGAATCCAAACACCAGATAGCAAAGATTCTGTTTCTTTGAGAGCCTGGTTTTAACCCTGTGCTTGCCTGGCAGTGCAGGCCTTCCCAGCAAGCTCCAGCTGCGGGATTTCTCTGCCCCTTGCCTGCCTCAGACAGACCGGCTCAGCCGGGCAGACAGGCCTGCAGAGGCAGAGAGGCCTGTCTCACTGTAACTGGCTCCAGCCTTCTTACAGCATCTCCCCAGCCTGTGTCTGGGGCCTTGGAGTCTCCTTTGAGATAGGCTGGCAGGACGAGCGAGGCCTGAGGAGGTAGCCAGGTATTCCGAGCCCCTTTTCCCAGCCCCAGCCCCTAACTCTGCCCTTCCAGGCCCTCTCCCCGGACTCCTTTCCCTCCACTGGCTTCTATGAGCCCCTGCCCAGCCACTCAGGCCTCTCATTCAGGCTCATCCAGGCAATGCTGAGGCTTCACTTTCCTCTTGGGCTTCCCAGCCCACCCCTGGTGGTTGGCTTCCGTAGAGAACACTAGAACTAGAAGGACCCCAAAGAGCCACCATTGATCTTTCCTGTATGTGGAAACCGTGACCCCCAGAGTGTCTAAGTGACGGGTCCAGAGCCACCTTTTGGTAATAGCAGAGCCAGACTGGTTTCCAGGAATTCCAGAAATGTTTGTTCCACCAACCTGCACACAGAAAATCAAATTAAGGTAATTGGGATGGCAGGTGGGGGGAGGGGTGAGTGGAGAACAAGGTTTAGCCATTTACAGATGGGGACACTGAGGCCCAGAGAGGAAAATGGGGCTTCCCAAGGTCCCACATTCACACTGTTTGTGTCATCTCTTAAAGACAGACTAAATGGATGAGAGGCTCCTAATCCTGCTGGTGACAGCTGATGTCCAGACAGCATGATTTTGTAACCTCAATTAGTCACCTATTAACAAGCAGCTCTGAAAATCCCTCCACAGGGCGAGCTGCCACAAATCCTGCCAGCTGTGCAGTGCTGTATGTCTCTCCGTCCCCGAGAGCGTTTCCCATGGGCATGAAGTTCCCAAGCCCAGAAGAAGTCGATAGATCTGAAAAGGACTAAGAGCCAGATAGCACTTCCATATTTTAAAAATTTTAATGAAGAAAGTTCTGCATCATTTGAGTGGCCAATCACTAGTTACTTGCTCATTGTTCAGTTGTGAGCATGTTGGCACTAGAAGGCCTGGCTTGCCATCCCAGCTCAGGAACTGTGTGCTCTTGGTCAGGCGGCTTAGCCCCCTTGAATCTCAATTTTCTCACCTGTCAAATAGGAATATTACTTTCCTTTCTGCCTCTTTGTGAGATCGAAATTAGAAAACAGGGTGCCCACCCAGGGTGGCTGGGTGGCTCAGTGGGTTAAGCCTCTGCCTTCAGTTCAGGTCATGATCCCAGGGTCCTGGGATCGAGCCCCACATCAGGCTCCCTGCTCAGCGGGGAGCCTGCTTCCTCCTCTCTCTCTGCCTGCCTCTCAGCCTGCTTTTGAACTCTCTCTCTCTCTGTCAAATAAATAAATAAAATTAAAAAAAAAAAAAAAAAGAAAGAAAGAAAACAGAGTGCCTAGGTGGCTCAGCTGGTTAAGCAACAGCCTTCGGCTCAGGTCACAATCCCAGAGTCTGCTTTTCCCTCTGACCTTCTCCCCTCTCATGCTCTCTCTCAGTCTCTCGCTCTCGCTCTCTTAAATAAATAAAATCTTAAAAAAAAAAAAAAAAGAAATTAGAAAACAAATATAAAAGAATTCTGTAATTTCTAAAATGTTGTACAAACAAAAAATTATTCTTTTTTTTTTTTTTTTGAGGAGAGCAAGGGCAGAGGGAGAGAGAGAATCTTCCACGCATCATGGAAATGGAGCCCAACAGGGGCTCAATCTTACAACCCTGAGATCGTGACCAAAACCAAAATCAAGAGTCGTACACTTAACCAACCGAGTCACCCTGGCATCCCATAAAGTCATTCATTATTAATATAATATTCTCCTATTGTCTAAGAAAGTCCCTTTGTGGGGGAAGTGAAGGGGGATTTAGGCAACTCAGCCAGGTTGCTCCAATCAGCCTGATCTAATGAGCCGCAAAATCCCAGTCATTGAAGCTTCTCTCTCATTGTGTCTGGTTTGTTCCATTGGCTCTTCGGGAGCACCAAGATCCCCAGCGTACCCACCACCCCGTGCCACAGTTCTTCTCCCCAGCTGCTGTCATACCACACTGACCACAGAGGACAGAGCCCCCAAGAGGGCTCCCAGGACAGTGTTTCCTCCTTGCTTTCGCCCACTCCCTGGTTCCTTCAGCTGGGCGAAGGGCAGCTGCCACAAATCCCGCCAGCTGTGCAGTGCTGTATGTCTCTCGGTCCCCGAGAGCATTTCCCATGGGCACGAAGTTCCCAAGCCCAGAAGAAGTCGATGAATCTGAAAAGGACTAGGGCCAGCTGGGGAAGCTGACATGGCCCCCGACCCCTCCCTACACTGGCCTCAGAGAGAGAACAAGAGGGTGGCTGACCCCTTCTACTTCTTTAAAGCAGAGTTTCTGGTCCTCTCAGGTAGGTTAGGGGCTTCCTATGGGAAGGCTGGAAAGGACTTGGGCCAGCCTGGTGACAAAAAACCCTTGGTACCTCCCATTTTCCGAACCCCACGCTACATCCGGGAGGGACAGGAATTAGCATTTACTAATTCTCTGTTATGTGTTGAGCATTTGCCCATATTAGGGCTACTTTCCATAATCCAGAAAGGATATTATCATTTCCATCAAACAGATGAGGAGAAACGGCTTCCAAGATGTTATCCACAATCACACAAGATGGAAGGGATGGAACGGAATGTAAACCCAGCGTTCTCACATCTCGGTGTGGATATGGGCGAGGATTGCATATACCACGGTCATTTCCTGAATCTATATATAGCAGGTTTGCTGGAGCAGATGAAAAGAAAGCCTAAAGTTCTATGCACTTCTGGATTTTTATTATCATGATCATCATAATAAATAGTGGAAGTGAATACAAAAATAGTTGCTGTTAGCACAGATAGCTTTAACTTTGTTGTATTACCATCTCAGTAAAAAACTCTAAAAAGATTTCCTCCTAACAACTTCCTGTTCCAAAGTAAGCAGCTGACGTATATAAACAGTAGTAACTAATATTCAGTGACTTACTGTACACAAAACCTTATACAGGAATCTCTCCTTTAATCCACCAAAAGCCTCCACAATAGGTCCTATTGTTACCTGTTTTACAGATCAGGAAACTGAGGTGTAAAAGAGATTTCCTCCAGGTCACTGAAGTGGTTAGAAAATTTGAACCCCCATGATGTGATGTCAGAACCTGTACCCTGACCCACTAAACTTAGTGTTACCAGCTCTGGGACTTCCTGGATTAAAAATAGAGCTCGAGCCAATGAAGGTACCTAGTGTGTGCTAGTTCCAGAGAGTCAACAAGCCCTCAATAACCGTCGAAGGGAAGGGAAGGGAGGAAGGCATGAGTAGGGGGCAAATGAATGAGTTGCTGATGGGTCTTGGGGGTGTCTCAAGCCTCGTATTTCAGCTCAGTTAGAAAGGTATTCTGGATCCTTCTAACTTCTGCCCTATGAGGGCAAGATGGGAATGGTGGGCGGATGCAGACAGCTTCAGAGGAATTGGTTCCTACCTGGGTGAGCTGCTTCAGGGATGCTGACCACTCAGGAAAACATCACCAGTCTGGTGTCAAGTCACACCACGCAGGGCTGGGCTGAGGGACCAGAAAGATGCCTACCACAGTGAGGCTGAGGCCAAGACGAATCCACGGGAGGCAGCCCCAAACCCACAAGTGTTTGGGGAGCATTGATGCTGGAAGGCCACCAGCTGAGCCTGGCAAGGGCTGTGCCCCAAGAGTTATCAGCTAAGAGTATCTCAGAAATGGCTGTGGTTATCATTGCTCTGTAGAGGAAAGTCTCCTAGAGTCTTTCCATCTCCCACCCCAACCAGTCTGCCATGGCCTCCCATTCTTCTCCCCCGCCCCCGGTCCCCCTTCTTCCTTCTCTCTGCCTGCCATTACTGACCCTTGCCTGCCTCTGCAGCCTCATCTCTCACTACTGCTTCCTTCCCACTCTGGGTCTCACAAAACACCACTACTTTCTTCCCCCTACCCCCACATACCCCACTTTCTTTCTCCTCCCCTGTGCTTCTATCTGCCTGGGATCCTCTTTCCCTGTCTCTCTCTCAGCTGCCGAGACAATCCTGCTCATCCTTCAGAAAGTCTTTCCCAACCATCAGGAAGGTGAGGTGTCTTCTAGGTGCTTCCACAGCACATCCTGCTTTGGCCCATGTTTCACAGAATCATTTAAATGTTTTGAATCTCCATGCGGGCATGGGCTGGGTCTGTTTTTTTTCATTACTCTGTGCCTGTTCCCCAGCACATAAGGACTGCCCTTTGATGGTTTTCAGCTCCTCAGATAATAGTTCAGACTCCATTTCTTTCAGGGAGGCTGAGGAATGCCGTGCAGAAAAAGCAAGGCAGAGAATATTTAGATTAGCTCAAGGAGGTTACCATAAGGCTTGTTGGGGCTAGAGATCTTTACCCTGGGGCCCAGACACCCAGGAGGCCAGGTGAGAGGCAGAGTCACCAAGCCCACTGCTTTTGGGGTGAAAGGCCCTACTCCAAGCGTGGAAAGCCTCGTATTTCGACTTGAGCCATTGTCTAGCTGGCTTCGCACAGGAAGTCTAGGCAGAGGGGGTGCTGAAAGGTAAGAGAAGATCCTTGAGCCATTCAGACCTCAGGGGACTGAAAGCAAGTTTCAGTCCAGGAACCCCACACTGCCTTCTACCCACAAAGCTCCTTCACCCCACCCCCAGGGACCAGCAAGAACTCAAGCTTAGGTAAACAAGGCCACAGGAAAGCAAGCATCCTTATCTGTTATCAGTTTTCTTTCTCCAGCTCAGCCACTTGGCTGGAACAGCAACCAGGAGGTGGGAGCTAGCCAGACTCCTCCCCTTCTCTCTCTTATCTTTTCTCCCTGGCCAGCTTCTCCCTCCCCCAGGACTTGAGCTCCCTGGGGTCAGTACTCCCACCAGCTGGAGAAGAGAGGCAAGTCCTATCATAACAACCCAAGTCAAGGCCGAGTCCCTGATTGTCTGCACTGGGGAGGATCCCTCCTCCCTCCTTCCTTCCCCCAGGTCCCCTCAGGATGGGGTCACAGATGTGTTTATCTTATTGGAGGAGATGGGGAGGGGTGGAGGGAAGCAATCTGGAAGTTAGTTGAAGGATAGGATATGGGATGCCCTTGGGGTCATGTGAAGCCCCGCCTTTGACACCTAGGACAAGTGTGTTGCATTTTGGTCCTCATGATGTTCAAATGTCCAGTTGGGAGGAGATGGAGGAGAGGTCGTTAGGTACAAGGTCTCTTCCTGCTCTAGAATTCTGTGACAACCAGCCAGAAGGCTGCGGGGGAAGGTTGTTGGCCGGGGTGAGTCTGACTGTCTCCCCATCTCCTCCTCAGACTTCTAATTACATAAGCCTGATCCTGACCCAGAAAGAAGGGGTGGCTGCTAATACTCTCCAGACTGTCACCTCATACTAGAGGCACTCCAGCCTGGAAAGAAAAAAAAAAAAAAAAAAATCTGGGATTTGGAGGCATCAGGTTCCATGAAATGAAAATATCTGAGCCACATCCCAAAGAAAACAGATTTCTATACTTCTCAGACCAACTGAACTGTGAGGAGAGGGGTGAGGTCCTCCTCCCCTGGCAGGCATGTGCCCTTCTTTGCCCCCCCTTGGCATTCCGGGGGTCTCTGGAGCAAGTCAAACAGGGAGAGTGGGTACACACCCCAAAAGCAAGGCAGATGCGGATACTGATAGAGGGGAGCCCCTGGGATTTACAACAGCACAGTGAGAGCCAAAACCTGGCCAGGTCAGGGTGTTTGGGGATGGACCTGCTCCCTGGACAAAAATAAACCACAGCCCTAAACACCCCCAACCAGACAACAGGACGTTTCAAAACTACAATTTTGTGACACTTCATTTTATGGAGACAAGAGAAATATTTATGCCTCAAACATGGTCCTGAAAAGGACCCCCCGCACCCGCCACCCAGGGAAAGCAATAGCTTGAGAAGCCAACTTCTCAAGCTATGGCTAGATTATGGCTTAAAGCAGAAACTGACTTTTAGGACCATTTCTGTGGTAAACTTTATTTTTGGTCATCAGGGGAGAATTATCCTTTGCTCTCCCAGGAGAGTTTAGGCTCAGCCAGAGGACTTGCATTGGCCAATGAAATGTGAGCAGAAGTGACAGGTGTCACTTCCAGACAGAAGTGCTGAGGATCAGTGAGTGAGTCATGGCGTCTCTTTTCCCTCTGCTATGACACCGTCAGAGTCCCAGATCAAAAAGTCCCAGCATTTGTCCATCAGCCCAGGAGTGAAAACCGCTGAGCAGACCTACAGCCAACACACAACAGACACGTGGTATAAATGAAAAATAACCTTTGTTATCGTGAGCCACCAAGATTTTGTGGTTATTACCACAGCATAACCACACCTAGCCTGACTTCGTTTCTGCACCCTAGATGCGCCCCAGCCAAGCTGACTATATGTTTTTCTTCTAGTTCCCCACTGACTCTCCAGGCAAACGGTCACCCGATGCCAGGGGATGACTTCAAATTCTCCAGACTGCAGTACCTTCTACCACTCTTCCTGTACCGTGCAGCCCTCCCCCTAACACTTCTCATGTTGCGTGGGGCGCCCGCAGAGCTCAGTCAGTTAAACGTCTGACTCTTGATTTTGACTCAGGTCATGATCTCAGGGTCATGAAATCGAGCCCCCCTACCCCACATCGAGCCCCACATTAGGCTCCGTGTCAGGCTCCGTCCTGAGCATGGAAACTGCTTAAGATTCTCTGTCTCCCGGGGCACCTGGGTGGCTCAGTGGGTTAAAGCCTCTGCCTTCAGCTCAGGTCATGATCCCAGGGTCGTGGGATCGAGCCCTGCATCGGGCTCTCTGCTCAGCAGGGAGCCTGCGTCCTCCTCTCTCTCTGCCTGCCTCTCTGCCTACTTGTGATCACTCTCTGTCAAATAAATAAATAAAATCTTAAAAAAAAAACCTGTTTAAAAAAAAATATTCTCTGTCTCCCTCCCCCTCTGCCCTTTCTCCCCCTCATGCTCTCTTAATTAATTAATTAAAGACAGACTTCTCGTGATGCTGGACTGTTACTCTCACAGGACCCCATACTTCTTTCTGTGACTCCTAAGGGACGATGTCTTGTGGGTCTGGGTTGTAATAGGACATTGTTTCAAATAGGTGGGACCATCTAACTCACACTTTTATGTCCTAGCCTGAAAATTCTAGGTGAGGCCACCCAACATGCAAAAGCTACGTCTGTGTCCTGATCTGCCAGTCTCATCAGTTCAGAATCACATACATCAAACGTAATTGTGCTTTCCAGGTAGCCAGACCAGATCCACACACCTGGGCCCGGCTGACTTTCCCCTTCCTCACCCTACACTCGAAGTCCACGGTGTCTCCTATTGGCCCCTTTGGCCCATCTCTCCACGAGAGGCAGTTCTCCCCTGTGGCCCGCCGCTCCTGATCTTGGATACATGCCCCTATTTCTTGTCAAAAACATGGTCTTCTGGGCTTCCACATACTTCTCCTCCACCTCTGTCACATCCCTGGCCAGCCCAGGGCAGGCTGCAGAGGCTGGGTGCAGTTTCTGCAGCTAGAATCCCCAAGTTGGAAAAATTCTCACAGGCTGGTGGAGGAACATCAGGGCAATTTATCAAGGCCAGGGCTGGTGTTGCCCCGTGTGCCATTTGTCAGGAAGGAGGTGGCGATCTGACTCAGTGTGGGAAGCAGGTTCTGACCATCGGGGCAGGTGGACCCACAGTGCCCTTGGCAGAGCAAGATGGAAAAGCTGGGAGGTGTGGCCAGCAGGTAGAACAGGTGAGGAAAGAAATAGATTATTGTGATTCCAATAGGTACCAGAAGCTCAGCTCTCCTCCTAGCCCAGAGCTCCTTCCTTCTGGGAGACACAGAAAGAGGGGTTCCGCCTCCCAGGCCTTCCTGGGAACCCAGGGAAGCCGGGTGTAGAACCACGCCTCAGGGAGGGAGGGGGGCAGGATTAAGGGAGAAGAGGCAGAGCTGCTCTGAGGAGCACGCTTCCAGAGCCTGTCCCTGCTGTCACCCTGCTCTAGATCTGCGCGAGGCCACACAGCCCAGCACAAGTGCTCAGTCCCGGAAAGAGGGAGGGGAAATGGGAGGGTCAGGGTTAAGGCCCTCCAGGAAGCAGATGCGGTAGAGGCAACTAAACGTCTCCACCCTCTCCCTGTTCCTGAGCTAACAGGTATGAAAGCCCTCTGTAAACTGTGAAACCCCACACGTGTGAAACATGGCCATGGCCACCATTGTTGGTCATTCTCCCTCTTACCCCAGGGTCAGCCCAGGTCGGTCAACCCCAGAGCTCCATCCCTCCCTAAGGACACAGGTTGTCCTTAGGCCACATCCCCAGGCTTGCAGGGAGCCCTGTGGTCTGGGCCATTCTGAGTCCTTGCTTCCCTGTATCACTCCTGGCCTGGAGGCTCATCCTTCGGTTCTGCCCACCCAAGCCCCCATTTCTCCGGAAACCACATCTCATTCACACTTCTTCCCATCCAGCTGGAGGTCAGCTGGAGGTCAACTGGAGGTCAGCTGGAAGTCAGCAGTCAGGTCTGAACCCCATGCTGACACAAAGAGAGGTGCCATGTGGGGGATTCCAGGGATGGTTCTCAACAAAGCTCTGAAGGTCGTCAATGGTCTTCCTTGTTTTTAGGCCCCAGCGCTTTCTCCCCAGGTTACTACCTTCTCTGGCTATCCCCAGCACTGATCTCCACGGCCCTGCCCTGTGGAGCCCACTTTCCTCAGGGAGCTCCCCAAACTCCAGCCCTTCATTGGCTTCCCCCAAACCTACCAATCCTCTTAAGCTCTGCTCCCCTCTCAGGGGCAGCCACCTAACTACACGGGGCCTCAGTGGATGCTTAGAGGTATCCAGCGCCATGCTAAGTGATGCGTGGAGATCACATGGGATGGAATCCTCACCTTCAAGGGAGTTAAAGAAATAAACATGTTACCTGGAGAAAGATCGTCATTCAAGGCCTTGGCGGCCATGAGTGGAGTTCTATGTTCTATTCGTGGAGATCTGTATAGTTCTGTGCAGCTCAGACGTGGGGCCCAGTCCTTCATGGAAGATGGATTTCATCTGGGCAGAGGACGGGTAGGCCTTGCTACCCTAACACATTCCAGAGAGATGAAACTCTATCCTGTTTGTGAGAGACCTCCAGGGCTGAAGTTTTCACGGCAGCCCAATAACCAGCAGGCTGTTTTCCTTTCGGGCCCTACCAGATACGACTGTCTACTGCAGGCTAAGCTCCCCGCTTGGCTCCGGGAGATGGACAACAGCTGCTCACCAGCCCCAGGGCCATCGCCCTTAGTGGTCAAGAAGACTGGCGGTCCAGGAGTGCCGATGTTGCTGAGCTGAGGAAACCAGCCCACGTGGGCCTTTTGGGAAAAGGCTGAGGGAACAGTCATCTGATATCTGCCTCCAGTTTCTGTGACTGACAGACACTTAATTAACTGCTATCCCAGTGAGAGGGTGGGAGGTGTTTAGGGTTCTGCTGGAGACAAGAGAATCCCAAGTGTTCTGGATGAGGGAGGATGGTTAGGAATGAAAACATGGCCCAGTCGTAGGAGGAGATGGCGGCCCCGCGGTCCCAGAGCCATTGAATTTAAGCCTCCACAGTAAGGATGCTGCAAATGAGCTTGGTTCTTGTCGTGGCCGGGGTCATGGACCTACCCAGAGCCACCGAAAGCCAGGCCGGGGCAAGCAAAGGAGCAGGGAGGGTGTCCCTCCCCCCTGCTGGGCAGCGGCTGGCTGCTCACTGCCCCAAGGCCCAGAACCGGGCTTCCGAAGAGAAACACAGAAAGAGCCAAGTGGGAAAGGATGTCATCTTCCTGTCCTTTCCTAGCCCCTCACGCCAGCCTGTCACAGGCCATTGTTTACTGAGCACTTACCACATGCCCCTCACGGTGTAGAGACCTCATCTGACCCTCCCCTAACTCAAGGCAACTGGACACACAGCCCCCCACTGCAGACGTGAGCAAACCTCAGGAGGCTGGTGCTTTTCCCAGAATCACACAGCAAGAAGTAGCCCCAAAGCCCCGACATGGACCTCCTGCCCGGTCGCTCCCACTGGACCTCACCTAATGCACCTGAGCTCTCTGTGAAGGCATTCACTCTTGGGCTCTGCACTGATGAGGATATTGAGGCTCCAAGAGGTCAAGTGCCTTCCCTAGGGTTACACAAGGAGCAAGAGACCAAAGTCAGGACCAAACTCCTGGCTTTCCGGCTTCTGAGCCCACTTGTTTGTTTTGTTTTTGAAAGATTTCATTTATTTGAGAGAGACTGAGATAGCAAAAGAAAGCAGGAGCAGGAAGTGGGGAAGAGGGAGAGACAGGATCCCCCCTGGGCAGGGGCTAGATTCTCTAACCCTACCCAGGGCCCCGGGATCATGACCTGAGCCAAAGGCAGACTGTGAATCGACTGAGCCACCCAGGCACCCCTGGGAGCCTACTCTTGTAATCACCGATTCTTAAGGCCTCCCTTCCCATTCCCCACATAAGGAGCAGAGAGACAGCCTATTTCTTCCAAAAAGAGTCTCACCTTCCCTGAGAGTAATGTGATCTGGAACACGAAAATGCACTTGGGGGAAACACACGCACCCTGGCAGGCGTCACGGGACAGTGCTGCCGCCGACACAGGTGCGAGCTCGGGTAGCACAGACACCCGGCAGCCCCGCGCCCCACATGATTAAGTGGACTGGGCATTTCATCTGCTCCCCTAATTTTAAAAACAGATCCCTTTTTAATGTCACGTGAGCATGGAGCATGGAGTGGGCTATCACCACACTTCTTTAGTGCTTATTAAGTGTTCACTGTTACTGGGTGGGGAGAAAGGCAGCCTCTTGGTAAAACATAAGGGCACGCACGTACTAGGAGGCTGTGTCCCAAGACACCAGCATGCTGTCGCAAAGACAGTGTGCTGTAAGAGAAAACTCACCTCCGACAAAAGGAGGGCAGGGAGCTGCAGGAGCACACTCGGGCCTGCAGGGAAGGGAGGAGGCTGTGCCTGCTGGGGCCAGGCAGGGGCCCGACGGGGAAGTTTGGGGAGGGCCTCATCTTCCAACTTGCCTCCCTCGCGTGACCTCCATACTCTTTCTGGAACGGTCTCTTCAACCCAGGAAGGTCCACCGGACTCAGCTGAGACCAAGTCATACAAGAGGGAGCCAAAGAGGGAGAAACAGATCTGGGACAAGGGGCCAGCTCCGATCCCAATCTCCCTAGCCCACAAGGGACTTGCAAGTGGCTTTGTTTCCTGAGCTCCACACTCCCTCTCCCTGCGTGGCACCAGCACTCCTGCAGGATGTGAGGGGGACAAGCTATCGGGTCAGGCTCCCAGCTTGGCTTCGAGGTCCCATAGAGACAGGTCCTGTGGTGTTTCAGCCCTGGGCCCAAGCAGTGGAGTCAGAGAGGGGGCGCTGGGGGAAGGACTGCTGGAACAGAGGAAAGCAAGCTCTGGCCAGGGCCCTCCTCTGTCCTGCACCTTGTTAAACAAGATAGGGAAGAACTCAGGCTTCCCCGCACCGGCAGGTCTCTTCTGCAAGTCTGAACAAGGGTCCTTCATCCCTCTCAGGTGCACCGCATTTCTCACTCTATGATTCCTTGCACCTTGGTCTCTCAGGCTTTTCTCATTTATTTAATTTTCATAAGTAATCTCTACACCCAACGTGGGGCTCGAACTCACCACTCCAAGATCAAGAGCTGCACACTCCTCCAAGCAAGCCAGCCGAACGAACCCGTCTCTAAGACTTTTATCGCCTGTATTGTCCTTGAATTTTCTGTGCGTGTCAGTGTTGTGTCTTAGAGAGAAGGGCTGGGTTGTAGCCATAGCGGAATTCCCCATGATACCCCCAGGCACATAGTAGGCCCCAGCAATAACTCAGGGAGCTCCTGGACGGGGCAAGTTAGGCCCCACCTGTTCCCTGCCCTTCCCCCACTCCACCACCCCGGCACCTTCTTTCCCGGTTTCTCTGTCTGTCCTGCGCTCGTGTCCACCCGTGTGGACCTTCCTTGCCTAGCACAGTGCCTGGCATACAACTGCTGTGAGGATTCGCTCACTTACCATTTATTCTATCCCTTCTACCATTCATGTCTCAGGTACTCGGTACACATTCCTTTGACTTTTAAACCATAACTCTGTAAGACGCCCTAAGTTGGGTATTCTTCCATTTTGTGGAAAGAACAACTGAAGTTCAGAGAAGTTAGCCAGGGACACCCGGCTTGTAAGAGGCAGAGGCGAGATTCAAACCCAGGCTTGCCTGGTACACAGAGCCCCACTCCTTCACTGAGGCCCACGGCCTCCTCAGCCTCTGATGTCAGCCGCTCCGGGCCTGTGGGCTACGGAGGCATGTCCCCCCAGTGGGGCTGATGATTTCTCCCGGGACCTAGGGAGAGGTCTCAGGGAGCTCAAGCCTGGAGCTTTCCACCACTGGTGCTGGGAGTATGGGAAGCGGGTGTTTTTCTTCCTTGTGGCCAGCCTGGCTGATTCCTACAATGGATCCGCCCTGGAGAATGACCGGAAGAAGTGGCATCCGGCTGGCTCAGGGAGGAGCCGGCCTCTTCCCGCCCTACAGAGAAGGGATTTTTTTTGCTCCAAAGCAGCAGTTGCAGCTGCCTTGGAGGTGCCCTTGGACAGGGAGGACAGGAGGGTTTGGGTGCAGAGGGCTGGATTCTGCCCCCTGCCTGCTCGGGGGTTGGGCCAGCTTTGGGACCCACCACCTGAAAAGCTGATGGGCCTTTCTTTACGCTTTCTGACACTGGACCTGGAAGATCCCAGGGAAAATGACCCTGGGCCCAAGACATCTCCTGGATGGGGGGGCCACGGGAGCTGATCAGTGAGGGTCACTGAGCATCTCCTAGGTCCCAGGGATTGTCCAAGAGGGACTCCTGCCTTTGCCACGTACCAGCTGTGTGACCTTGGGAAAGGTACTCCATTGTGCCGAGGCTATTTCCCCATCTAAAAACGGGAGAAAAACAATCCTTATCTCAGTGGGTTGCTGGAACACTAATAAGAAAATATAAGCAAGGGCCTTAGAACAATGCTTGGCACATACCGAGTGGTCAGAAAGCATTTAAGAGCTGTGTTCAACAGCATGTGACAGACACCACAGACATCGCCACCGGCTGCAATGTGACATCTGTCCGTTGCTTCCGAACTGTGGATGAGAAAACGGACACTGAGAGCTGGAATGAAGCTGAGACTTGAATCCGAGGGTCTCATTCCCCCCACGCCCCCCTTCCACTCTCCAGAGAGCCCCTCACTTCATCGTCTTCACAGAGACAGGAGTCCCTCCTGACCCTCAGGAACCAGAACTAGAAAGTGATGGGTTGAGGTTACTTGTACACTCACTTCTGATAGAATTTATTTCATTACTTACGATTGTCTCGTTTGTTATTTAATAATGGCTGTGTTTAACAGCTGACTCATAGAATTCCTGGAAATTTAGCAGTCGGTCCTTTTGAACCAATACTATCCGGGCCCATTACGTCTCAGGGCTGTGGGAAGAGTAAAGGAGGTAACGTCCGCATCAGGCAACAGTGTGCTGGGACCAGCTGTGGGATGCCGGGCAAGTGTCTTAACCACCGTGGGCTTTGGATTTTCCCCACCCATTAAATGAGGCTTTTGTGACAAAGCGTATGAGAAAACAGATTTAAAGAACCAGGGCAGGACCGAGGAGAGGGGAGGAGTGTACGGTGCAAAATTCAACAAGGCGCTCTCACTCTCTCTCTCTCTCTCTCTCTCTCAGGGTTGTGCTAACGCAAGGCTGGCACCAGGTGCGCCCTTAAGTTTTATGTCCTAGGTGCCTTGCTCGCCTCTCGCTCGCCCCAGCCCTACTCTTGCACATAGCAGGTACTCGCTCTTACTACTACAAAAGCTTCAAAGTGGACTGAAAGAGTCATCCAACAACACATGAGAAACACAAGAACTCAGTACATCGTCCTGGGATATATGGTAGACATCCAACAAGGCTTTCGGAAAATGAGGGTGGTATTTCAGCAAATAACGCCCATGGCCTGCTGAGGAGACTGAGCTGTCTCTAGAAGGTCCAGGGCTACCTCTGGAAACAGTTGCTGCAAGCAAGAATTTCTTTGCCTTAATTAGAATGATTAAAAAAAAAATGCTCTTCTTCAAAGTATACTTCTTCCTGCCTAGGTAGATACATGTGGTAGTGTTATTCTCCCCCCAACACTTTTCCAGTAAAGTTGACATCAGTGGAAGACAGGCCTATTGACCCATGGTCTACCAAGGTCTTTGACACACCACTGTGTACCAACTACCTAGAGCCGGCGATGGGATGAGGGAAGGTACTGAGACACTGGCCGTACCCATCAGGAGAAGGAAAGGAGTGTGAGCGGGAAGCAATGAGAAGAGTGTGTTTGCAAGAGTGTGGGGAAGGGGAACTGAGGTTTGTTGAGGGTCTCCAGAGAAACAGAATCAATAGGATATATGGAGACACATAGAAAGGGATTTATTATCAGGGATTGGCTCACAGGATTATGGAGTCTAAGAAGTCCCACCATCTGTCACCTGCAAGCATAAGGCCAGGAGTTCTAGTTCTAGTCCAAACCCAAAGGTCTGAACCAGGGGAGCCTATAGCGTAAGTTCTGGTCCCAATCGGAGTCCAAAGGCCTGAGGACGGGGGAGCCAATAGTGTAAATCCCAGCGCTAGTCTGAAGGCCTGAGAGCAGGAGCACCAATGTCTAAGGGCAAGAGAAGATGGCCAGTCCATCTCAAAGAGCAAATTCTCCCTTCCTCCACCTTTTGTTCTGTTCAGGCCGTCACTGAATATCATGATGGGCACCAGTTCTGTGGAGGGCACTCTTCTTTCCTGGGTCTACCAATTCAAATACGCATCTCTTCGAGAAACACCCACACAGACACACTCAGAAATCATGTTTTCCCAGTTCTGTGAGCATCTCTTAGCCCAGTCAAGCTGACACATAAAATTAATCCCCACAGAGGCGATGCCATAAAAAGGTGACTGGAACATTCCTAAAGTGTGTTACATCCCAAGGAAGACTACTAACTAAGCTCTACTCTAAAGCCTTTCTCTTCAGTGCAAATTCAAGATTAATAGAGCGGTATTAAGAGCATTGTATTTGGAATTAAATGACTTGATTTCCACTCCTGACTACCTTCGCAAACTTGGGCAAACCATTTGATCCCTAGAAACCTGTTTTACAGTCTCCGTAAAACTTGGGCTGAGGTGAAGAACAGGTGGAAGGAGAGCCCGTCAAGACGGAGAGTTTCTCCGTAACTGTCCGCGAAGGCTATGGGCTGATTCACTGAGTATCCCCAGTCAGTGGCACCAACGGCCAAGAAGAAGGTCTTCTTCGGGTTCCAGGAGGCACAGTGAGAACTGCAAGTGAGAACCACTCGCGGACTCTCCTGACCCATGAGTATTTGAACTGAGCATACACAGATCACACCCAGCTCCCCCGGTTGGTCCGGCGTGGAGATATTGTCAGAACAATCCTGCTTCCCTGGGCAGAAGGAGGGGCTTCCACTAGAACTACTGCAAATCAGATGTCTTTTTTTTTTTCTTTTTTTAGATTTTATTTATTTATTTGACAGAGAGACATCACAAGTAGGCAGAGAGGCAGGCAGAGAGAAAGGGGGAAGCAGGCTCCCTGCTAAGCAGAGGGCCTGATGCGGGGCTCGATCCCAGGACCCTGAAATCATGACCTGAGCAGAAGGCAGAAGCTTAACCCTCTGAGCCACCCAGGTGCCCTAGATCAGATTGTCTTAATATCGAAGATGTTCCACACCCTTCAGCAGACCCCCACCACCCGTGAACAGGGATGGGTCAGAGCCTCTCAACCTTTTTTCGCACAGAAGTCTAGCTCTCCAGGCTGGATCGTCTCCTTCTCAAGGGGAGTTGGCCTGCGGCCTCTCTCCTCCCTGCCCACTCAGTTCTGTGGACCCAGCCCTTGGGACAACACCTTAATTTGCTCTCTTCTGAGCCAGATGGTGCTGCAGGAACACAACAGGGTTCTACATGGCAGCTCAGGTAATTTAGGAAGAGCAGTGTGGTGGAGAGAAGCAGCCAGGGGCCTGCGGGAGGCAATTCAGCTGTGTGATAGTGGGGAGGTGGGCACCCAAAGGTGACGGTATGACCCCAGGCAGCCCAAGAAATACTCCTGTTAGGCACCTGTCCTCTGCACCCCCACCCCACCATGTCTGGACAAGAACTATCATCCACTCAAGATAAACAGCAGAGCTGTGTTGTGCACTGTTCGGATGCTCTTTGACTTGCCTTTTGGAACTGTATTTCTTCTGCATTTTACGTAGGGAGGGGAATTCATACCGCCTGGTGATGTCACCGACATTTGAGGTAGCTGCCAAAATTCCCCAAGCTCAAAAGTCAACTTTCCTTAAGGGCTGGTAAACCAAAAGAAGCAGCAACATCCTACGTGATCCACTCACCTATGTCTTTTCTATGAAAGCATCTTCTATTAAGGAAAACATTTTGCTTATTAGCCAAGCAAGTACCAGTCCTTAAAAAATACATATTCTTGGGCGCCTGGGTGGCTCAGTGGGTTAAGCCGCTGCCTTCGGCTCAGGTCATGATCTCAGGGTCCTGGGATCGAGTCCCACATCGGGCTCTCTGCTCAGCAGGGAGCCTGCTTCCTCCTCTCTCTCTCTCTGCCTGCCTCTCTGCCTACTTGTGATCTCTCTCTGTCAAATAAATAAATAAAATCTTTAAAAAAAAATACATATTCTTTTTTTTTTTTTTAAGATTTTATTTATCTGTTTGAGAGAGAGAGCGAGCGAGCACAAGCAGGGGGAGCAGCAGAGGGAGAGTGAGAAGCAGGCTCCCTGCTGAGCAAGGAGCCTGATACAGGGTTTGATCCCAAGACCCTGGGATCATGACCTGAGCTGAAGGCAGATGCTTAACCAACTGCACCACTCAGGCACCCACCCCTCAAAGGGCTTCTCAAAGGGGCAAATCTTTTATCTTCCAAAAAAATTTTTTAAACTAATAAACTCATACGTTTTCAAAAACAGCTGGTTTTCTTTTTCAGTTCCCAATGGGGCCTCATCAGGCAAAATTGTGACATAGAACCCGTTTCTTCTTTCCGTCAACCTCCCCCCCAAACCCTGCTCTTTCTGTATTCCTCCCTCCCCACCCCCCCCCATATAAGTTAGAGTTTCTTATCTGCAAGCAACAGAAATAGGTTCTGGCTGATTCCAGCAAAACAGAAATTCACTAAAAGGACACTTCATACTTCACATAATATGGGGAAGGGCTAAAGAACCAAGTTGGAGACTTGACAGCCAGAATCTGTCCCCCAACACACACCCCAGGACTTGTCTACTGAGGACACTGCTGCCACGGGCACTGGACCCGGCTCCCAGTCCCACAGCCAGAGCCACTCCCGGAACTCCCACCATTTCCAGGCAGACTTTACTGACCCCCACTTCTTCGCATCTCTAGCTCCTATGCTGACCACAGGGGCAAGCAAGTTGGATGGGCATTAGCCCACAGCCTGGCTGCAAAGGGATAGGGAAGACACTGTACTCCATCTTCTAAAGGGGCGGGCTCTGCTGCCACCCAATAGGACGAGGAAGGTAGGCACTCTTGAACATGGGGAAAGCTTCAGACCCTGGCCCAAAGAGAAGCAAACGTGGTTTACATTCCCTACCGCCACTCAGCTGCTTTCCTCATCCACATAGCACCACTGCCTCTGTAAACAGAGGCTTAATGTGCTATCCCTCAGAAATCATTGCTTTCTTAAAGATAACCAAAGAAAGGACATCGCTTAACAGAAAGCATCAGCGGAGGAGATATTATAGGACAGAGACGTTCCCACGCTTGATCCAGACAGCTTCTGACTCCTACTATGTCTAAAAGGGTAGAACAAACACTGGTTTTGATTGTCCACCAGACCACAAGATGCCTACAGGCATGGGACATGTGATAGATCATTTGTAAAAACGGCTACAAATGTTCCTATCCTCCTCAATGTGACTTTGCGGCTCCTCCCACCGAGAGGCAGAGTCTTTTTGCCAATCCCTTGAATCGGGGCAAGCCTGATGACTTGCTCTGGCCCACAGAATGCGGTGGAAATGATGCTATGTCCGTTCCAAGCCTGGGCTTCCAGAGCCCTGGCCTGCCTACGCTCATTCTCTTGGAGTGATGCCACAGCCGTGAGAGCAAGCCGCAGCTTGCCTGCCATGGGACGAGACACTGTCTTGGACCGGCCAGCCCCCAACCCACCCTCCAGCTGGCCACAGAGACACAACTGAGCACGGCTGAGACCAGGATGCGCCCACTAAGCCCAGCCCAAATTGCCCACTCACCCAGTTGTGAGTTGAATAAATGATTACTATTTTAAGTCACTGAGTTAGGGGGAGGTCTGTTATGTAGCACAAGCTAATTGATAGGGGACAGGTGCAGAGCCTCTGTGAACATCCCAAGCTCCAGACATAATGCTCCACGTACATGGACAGGAGGGGTATGGGGAGGGTTCATCTGCCACCCCACCCTCCCCATTTCAGTGCATCCTTGTCCAACAGCCCACTATAGCACCTGTATCTCCGCCTGGGGGCTCTCTTTGGCCACTAGAGCGCCCCACCGGCCCACCCTCACAGTAGGCCAGAAGGCCCAAGTGACCCTCAACCCGTGACTGAGGGATTAGTGTATGAAGATCCTTGGGTGCTTCTGTAAGGCCTGTGTCCTTTACTGGTTCCTAGACTGACCCAACAAGATCAAGGTCCAGCCAACCCGGTGATAACTAACTTGAAAGCAAACCCTTTACTAGCTGCCTTGCCTTCTCCGACTCACTTCCCCACTCCCCTATTGGGGCTTCCTGGGATTACCTCTCAAATTAAATACCAGCACCCAGATCCTTATCTTGGGGTTTATTACTAAGCCACCGAGACCAGTGGGCACCGAGCTGGGGCTTCCACACAGACTCACCGGGGCCCTCAGCCTCTTACCTCTGCTCCCCCTGCTTCCCGCACTCCAGACCGGGAGCCAGCTGCATAGACACTGCCCTCGCCCCCACCCCCATGGCCCCTGTGCGCACACACTCGGGGACAGCTCCTCACAGGGCCTTCGTGGCTTTAAGAACCATCTCCTGTACCAGCTGCCTTTGCCAACAGTTGCTGCTCTGCCCTTCACTCCGCCAGCCACCAACTGTCTCATCGCGTGGTCTGCAGGGTGAGGGTGGGCGGAGGAAGAAAAACCCGGAGACAGAGATGAGGAAGAGCCAGTCTTGGAACAGAAAGGTGTGGAGCAGGCGGGGCTATCCCGCCTGGCTTACCCTGCCCAGATCTGGCAAAAGGCCCCAGCTGAGCCCCCAGCAGGATGTCGTACTCAGAGGAAAAAGTCCAGTCGCCAGTACTCAGGGGCCGTCTGCCCAGCGCACACATTCAAACATATTTAGCGAGAACCTCTTAGCTGCCAAGACAGCTCAGCGCGCTGAGATACAGCGCATGCGTGTAGGCACGCGCATGCCAGGTCTCTATCACCCGGGGCAGGCGAGCAGGGGCGGGGTGGTATCTGCCTTAGAGCTCCATAGCACAGAGGAAGCAGAAGCAGGAATGGGTCTGGGGTCAGGCAGACCTGTATCCAGATCTTGTCTCTACCCTCAAGTAGCTGTGTGACCTTGGGCACGTTGGTGAACCTCTCTGTTTCCCCACTCTGAGACGGGGGGTAGCGGCAGTACCTATCTCGCAGGGCTGCTGGAAAGGTTAAATGAGGTAACCCTCGACCCCTATAAGCCCTTAATAAACCTCCGCTATTAGGGCTATTCTCAAGGCGGTACCTTCAGTTATACAATCTGCTGTGGTTCCCACAAACGCCGCTGGCACAGGGCCCAGTAGAAACATACAGGAGTGAGCCCGGTGGGCTAAATTCCTCCAACAGCACTGCCCTTTGCACGTTTCTTCATTTCTATGAAGAACTGGGCTTTTCCTTTTTTTTTTTTTTTTTACCACACAGCCCTCTTGGGCTTTTATTTTTCTTACTCTTAATAGAGATGTGAGTGCAGAGAAATATTTCTGTACCATTGGAGAAAAAGATGTAGGAGGTCCTGGGGATTTATGGGGAGGGGTGGGGACAGGGACAAGCCAGACAGCACAGGCCCTGTCTTAAAGGACACTACTTAGATCTGTGACCGACATGTCAATCGAAACACCAAGAGATGCTGGAAAACTGGGTCATTATTTTTTTTAAATCTCTTGATTTTTAAATGTGGGCTCAAAATATTTAGAAATATTGTATAAGGCACAGTACATTTTCCTGGCCCAAGGGCTGACTCGAACCGTGGACAGGGACCTCGAGAGCTCTCCATCCTTTGACTATGTCTCTGCAGTGTGAGCTGCTCATCATACAGGGCCATGATGATACATCGTTCCAGGGGGCACCATTCACACTCAGTTCCTTGAGATGGATGGCTTGGAGAAGTTGTAGGGTCCCTCCAGGACTCCTAGAGCCAGGCCAGTGTGGTGCAGACAGACACTGGTCCTTGCCAGCCTCTCCCTCCTCTGACTCGTTGGCACTCAATGTCCCACCCAATCTGCAGAGTATCGCGAGCCAAATGAAATGCAAACTCTTTATGAACAAAGATCACACTTTCTGTCTTTTCGAACCATTAGAGCACCTGAGCACCTTTCACACTGTGTTAATACCCAGTACCTATCTGTGTGTTGACAAATTTGGCACAGATGTAATTCTGAATTTGTGGCTGTTGTGGGTAGCATGTGGGCTAACAGTTCAGGATACAGAAGAAAGCTCTGCCAGAAACACAAAGAAAGAGGACTATGTAGGGAAGAAAGAGGAATATACAGAGGCCAGACCCAAATTTATCTACCCACAAAAAATTAGCCATCTCTGGTCTTGCTTGTCAGCACATGCTAGCAGCCAGAAATAGACTCAGGGGGCTGCTTTCATGGTGTCATAAAGAGTATCTTATTTTGGGGGTGCCTGGGTGGCTCAGTTGATGAAGTATCTGTCTTCAGCTCAGGTCATGATCTCAGGGTCCTGGGATCAAGCCCTGTGTGGGGCTTCCTGCTCAGCAAGGAGCCTGCTTCTCCCTCTCCTCCCTGCTTATGCTCTTATGCTATCTCTGTCTCTCTCTCCCAAATAAATAAATAAAATTTTTTAAAAAGCTTATTTTTAATTTTCTCACCAGTAAAATGGAATCATCTAAGTGTACTCACCATCTCCTAGAGAGACCAAAGAGAAGGAAGAATGTACAAACCTCTTTATAAAGTATATTTCAAATCAGAGATTATTAGGTGTGTTGAAGCTGAGTGCATTGTTAGGTGGCTAAAGTGTATCAAGGGAAAACTTCCTCAGTCGTTAATCTGTGACCGGGTTGGACTATCTATATTTAACCTGGGGATTATTTAATTTAATAGTTACCTTGGGGACTACCTGCAGTCCTTATAATTTGTCCTGTGGAATAAAATAATCCATTTACACTTCTGTTTACCCTTCACTTTTCAAGGCTACTTAGTTGGGGTTGGGTTTTTTTTCTCCTGTTTTAATAGTCCTAGAACCCCCAATAAAAGGAAGTTGAACAAACAGTTTGAAAACAGAGGAGTGAGTACAAACACACAAATCACAAGGTGGTCCGGCTGGAAAGAGCCTTGAGACAACTGAATCCAGCCCTCTCCTTTTACAGATGAAGCCACCAAGACCCAAAATGGTTGGGTGACATCTCCAAGAATATGGCGAGCGAGAGCGTCTCTGCCTGCCTGATTCCCAGGGCTCGCTCTACTCTCCCTCAGCTCCTTCCAGCATCTGCAACCACACTCCTGAGGGGCCTAATCCTGGAGGATGAGGGACTCAGAGCCTCAGACGCTAGAATGCTGGGCATCTGCTAAGTACCAAGAGAAGGAGTACTGGGGACAGAACAGGGAACAAGGGTCCGGCTGCCGGCTTCTCCAGATTGACCTTGGAGTTTGGCAAGACGGTGACCTAGAAAAGAAAATAATGGATGAGCGTGACACTTTCAGAGACTGATAAGTACTAAAAAGTAAACCAGAATGGTGCAAAAGGGTAAGGAGGAGGGGGCTGCTTTGGGGAGGGAGTCAGGGAATCACTCTGCCATCCCCTGACTGGTGGGCGGGAGCACATGGAGAACCTGGGAGAGAAACCGGTAAGCCCCTAGCGTTGGTTTGAACATTACCAATGTTGGGAAATTCCCTACCTTGAAAGGCCAGCTGGGCTTGTTAAAAAGCTCTTTCCTGAAATGAGCTGAAATCTACCTCCCTGGGAGGAGCCACTCGTTCTCCGAGTGTCGCGGAAACTGGTCAGCTAACGATGTTAAGCAGCATGTTCAAATGTAAAGCAGAATCCTAAAATAAGACAGTTGTTGCAATGTTTTGATTTTAAATGGTGTGTTTGGGAAAATACAACATACCAAGGAGATGACTTACATGTTCTCATTCAACCTCCAGTTCGTAAAAGTGCTTCAAACCACCACTTCAAAGGAGGTTCAGACAATCAACTTCTAGAGTGCCAGACCCGTCCACGTGAGTCACCTGACATCATTCACATGCCACAGCAACTCCCTTCTGTCTAGAACTCTCTCTGGGGCTTTTGAGGGTCAAGGGCCGACAGTGCTGGCTCCATTGTCCCATCACTTGGCATGGCGAAGGAAGTTTGGCTCTGTGCATTTTGCTTTCTAAGATATTCATGGAATCACAAAACTAAGAACTCAAATGGTCCAACTCCCTATTTCAAAGACAAGGCAATGAAAGGCTGGAAATAAGAAGTGGCCACTCAGGTTCATCAGCAAATGATGGCCAGGGTGGGACTTGTCCCCTCCAGCCTCCCAGCTGGGCGCGGCACAATTGGGCAGTGGTACTAATACACAATCCCAGGTCTGCTTTCATGCTGGCGTGGACTTCCAATCCTCTGGTGATTTTTAACATTGAGTTTAAGAAGAGAAAACCCAGCTCCCTAACCCCCTCCGCATGAGGACCTGCAGTCCAGGAATCCTCATGAACATCTGATGAGGCACCAGAGAGGCCAGGCCCCCTGTTCGGCTTTGATGTGCATCATTCAGTTCACGAGGGGCCGTCCACCCATCCACCGTGCAGGGAGACTCAGCTCCAGCTCCAGACCAAACCCAAAGCTGCAGGAGAGAAGGAAAAGAAGCAGAAGCAAGGACAACACAGAAACCAAAAATATTTTGGCTTTTGCTTGAGTCCAAACCAGCTGCCTGGCTGCCCACAGTGCCTCAGGGCACTCCAGGCTGGGCGGTAAAATGGTCAGGAACACAGGAAGAAAGCGGCCTGCGGCAACAAGGCCTTTTGGAGCCAATCTGTGAAGAGCCCCGAGCCCTGCCCTCCTGCCCCCACCCCCATCCGCCGGGAGGGCACGGGCGCTGGTGAGCAGGGCTTCCTTCCCTTGCCCTCACCGGCTGCAGGGACTGGCTGCAGCTCAAGAACCTACCGTTTTCCCCGTCTGAGCCCTGCATTAGCAGGAATAAGTGACTTTCTTGGGTGGATGGGGAATGCTGGATTGTGACTAAATGATTACAGGCAGCAGCTCTCAGAAGAGAAAGCATCAGAAGATGGAACGGAACTCCAGCAACCAGCCACTGCCTTCTAGAGGATGCCCCCCAGGTCCCACGTTCAGGTGGACAGTAAGGCTGCTTAGAGTCATCACCTTAGCCCTGAGGAAGCTCCAGGAGGAGCCAGGGTTCCCCCATCACTCATTAGGCAGGACGACACCCCCCTCTCTGAGCGGTGAAATAGCCACCCCCCACCCCCGCCACCATCAGGCTGCACCACTGCCGACATGGGCACTTGGTTTTCAAGACAGCTGCTTCACCTGAGGGTGATCCCAGGGCACTCCCCGCCTCTATATTGTACCTCAGTTACCCCATTTATAAAAGAGGCAGAAAATAAGCCCACTCTCAGCTCCCCACCCTGACTCCCTGGGCTGTGGAAAGAGTAACCAGATGGGATGGGCAACGTCTCAAGAAAGGACAGGCTGAGGGGAGACATTATCTTCCATGCCTGTAGGTCCCCAGGGGAGAGTGAATATTAGAACCCAGATCTAATATCTAATGTCTATCTCTGCATTGGAGTGTGGGGGCTGAGAGCTTGTGTGGTGGGGTAGAGGCCAGTTGCAGCTCAGTCACGTACGGAATGCTGACATCTTCCTGAGCCCGGCTTTCCCCATCTGGAAAATGGGTCTAATAATGGTGCTTGCTGATATACACTGTCAAGTGAGACCATGTGAGGGAGGGCCGAAACCAGCACTCGGGGTGCATAGTACGTCTCCACAAATCCTGAGCAGTGTTCTTATGTTTATTGTGTACATTTTGAAGAATCACTTACAACAGATACACCGCCCATGAATTCAAGGCAGAACCTCTGGAAAGTGGGTTCCATCTGTAAGGTGCACCCAGTTATGACATGAAAACACACGTGGAGGAGGGGCTTTATCCCTCCAGAGGGCCACAAGCTAATGCCACACTCTCAATGCTGCCTTTGTGAAGGGGCTTGCATCCGTAAAACTCCTTCCTCTCCACCGCATCTGATCCTCAGCACAGCCCTATAAAGTGGGCAGGGTGTCTCCAGACCCATGCTTAGAGGAGGAAAATGAGCCCCAGAGAGGTTGTGACTTGCCCAAGGTCACACAATTTGTATGTGCCTGAGCAGGGCTCCACATTCAGGCCTTGCCGGACAGGGCTACGATGAGAGGAAGGCAAGTGAGGTGCCAGGAGTGCCAGGTTTAAGGAGGCGCTCACCTGGACCACCCTGAGTGAACTTCTGACATTCTGTCCAGCTGTCTGAGCCCACCACGCCTTGGGCCCTTCCCAGAGCACTGAGAACCTGCCCTTGGAGAACCTGCCGCCAGAGGTTCAGGGGGACAGATCTGTTGGCCGAGCTAGGTAGGTCCCTCAAGCAGGACCCAAGAACATTCTCCCAAAGCCTTAATACTGGAACCAAGTCCCCAAAGAGTGGAATGGAACTGAGGTCAAAGGTGGTGCCCTGATGGCCACGTGAGGCTTCCAGGCACCCTTGAGCCTGAGGGCCAGGGAAGACTGGCTGGGCCAGGCAGGCCCCTCGGAGGCCTCACAGCCCCCATCAGCCTTAGGGAGAGATGGGCCTGGACAAGCAGGCCACTGGGTGAATCCCAGGACAGGGATGCTGGCCTGCCCAGCCATGCTCTTCTCTCTCCAGCCCCTCTGACAGAGCTCAGCCAGGCTCCAACTTGGCCTCCCTCCTCCTCACACAAAGTGTGGGAGGTACCAGCTCGCCACAGGAGATTAATTTTGAATATGCGGTGTGAGAAACTCATTCTTAAATGCCGATGATTATATTTACTAATTAAACTTTTTAAATTTACTCATTCACGTGCTTGCGTCTGGATGACTGTGTAGCGAGCTTTTCTCAGGAAGGGATACCTGTGCCCTGAGGGGCGTCCGGGGTAGCAGGCAGATGTGTGGGCTTAACAGCCCATGTGTCCGAGTCCAAATCCCACTTCACGCAGGCAAGTTGCTCAACTGCTCCAAAACCCATTCCCTCCTTCTATGAAAGGGAAACAGGAACCAGACTAATGTCCTCAGGTCAGGGCTATTACAAAACCCAGCCGTGACAGACTGAGTGCCTGTAATGGGCCAGGTGTTCATTTCAGTTCTTTTTTTTTTTTTTTTTTTTCATTTTTTTGGTGAATTTCACTTTTCCTGAATCTGTAGGAACACTTACAGCAATGCTATAGGTATTTACATTTACGTGTGACATATACACAGTGAAGTGTGTAGATCTTCAGCACGCAGCTCCTTGAACTCCGGTGTGTATGCGGTCTACCTTCTAATGGAATCTCCGCCATTGTCGATCACTGTCACCTGCTTATAACTTCATATAAATGGGCTTACACCACATGCCCTCTTTTGGACTAACTTCTTTCTCTTAACCTTATGGGATTTTTACATTTTTTTTAATAAGAAATTTTCTTTATTTTTGAGGGGGAGAGAGAGAGCGCGCGCAAGCAGAGGGAGGGGGACAAGCAGATTAAGACACAGGGCTTGATCCCAAGACCTTGAGATGGTGACCTGAGCCTAAATCCAGAGTTGGATGCTTAACTGACTGAGCTACCCAGGCGCCCCCCCAACTTAACTTTATGTTTTTGTCATTCATGTTTGTTGCTGTGTTTATGAGTGGTTTGTTTTTTATGCGGCTATAAAGTATTCTGTTGTGTGACTACACCGCAGCTCACCTGTTGAACTGGATGTTATTACCATCATCTCATTGTCCTCATCCCATCTTGCAAATGAGGAAGCTGGGTCTCTAAGCTGCTTGCTCTGTTTTTAGCCAGAGGTCACAGAGTGAGGTTGACTCTGAGCAGGGATTTGAACCCATGGCCCTCTGACACAAAACCAGCTCCTCACAGAGGGGGTGGGCAGCAGAGCCTCCCGTCCCCCTACAGCACAAGGGTGGGTAGACTTGAACTCGGTCCCATGTGGTCATGAGCTCCTTCTCCCTGAGGTATAAGTGGGAGTCAGGGGGCAGCTACATGACTGGCCCCAGGTGGTGAGAAAATTGCCTCAGATTTGGCCATTGCCAATATTTCTTTTCACTGTGCCTCGAGCTGATGGTGCAGGTACGGTTGTCACTCCTAGCTCTGTCCCTTGAGACCTGGCCCTCGCCAACATGTCAGAATAACTGCAAACAGACTAAATGTGGTGGAAGCATCCTCATCCCCTGACCAGCAGCTGGCTGTCACGGGCAGGAGGACGGAACCTGGCCTGGCATGGGGACAGCCCTGCCCTGGCTGCTCAGAGACTAGATTCCCACGACAGTAACTCAGATGTCACCCTTTGTGACTCCTCCAAAAGCATTGTAGGCCCTTAGGCCAGAAGGTTTTCTGTAATTCAAGCTTTACCCACCAAAACATGGGTCAATGCAGGGACTTCTAGTGCTGCCTTGACCTCAAGAAAAGGCCAAGGTTTTGTCCTGTTTCCCAACTCTCGGGGTCCCTGCTTGTGCCCAGCAGACCAGAAACTGGCCTGAGAAGGCCCATCCGCAAGGCAGCCAGGGAGGTGAGGAGCCTGGGTAGTCTCCCCTGCCCCTTCCCCTTCTGAATTCAGGTGCTATTTCAGGCAGTCCAGGCAGACGTGATTAAATGGTCGGCTACGTGCAGGGGAGTGAGATCCCAGGGGAAGAAGGGCACAGGGCCAACTCCCCAGGTGGCCCTGGGGCACCCTTTGCTCTGTTGATCATTAACAGAAGCCACCCCATGGCAGGCAGAGAAGGGGAAAGTCCAAGGGGGTGGCCTGCCCCTCCTCCCAGGCATTGTCCTCCAAACATGCCAATCCCAGGCCGCGTGCGACATGAGATCATGACACCGAAGGGGTGTGCGCAGAGTCATCTAATCTGACTGGATGCTTCTTGTGCCCCTACAGAGTCTCCAGGGGCCCGGGGAGATGGGAATTGACACTGGTCGATTTGCAGTTACTATGTGCCAGGGACTGTGCCAAACGTACTCAGAACGGCGGGCGGTGACATAGTGAAAGGCAAGCAGGGAGCTGGCCTGCCTGTGTTCAGATCCCAACGCTGCGAGTTGTGTGACCAACTGGTGAACTTCTCTGCACCCCAATTTCTCCATATGGAAAGTGAGAGATGTGCCTCCTCCATGAGGTCCTGTGAGCACCTAGTGAGCTCACACACATGAAATTCTCAGACTACCTGACATTTATGAAGAACTGTCCCTGCTAACTTGATCCTGCTAACTTGTCCCTGTTCACTTGATCATCAGTCACTTCTGAGGCACAAATGAGAAATCCAAGGTTGAGTCACCCGCCCGAGGCACAGCTGACACCAAGGGAGGTTGGATTTGAACCCAGGTTAAAGGTTTCCATCTCCTCTGGTCCTCCGTGCCATGGAAACTTCCTCCTGCCATGACTCTCTCTACCCCCTTGGCAACCAGGGCTTCATGATCCAATGAGCTGTAAAACCTCTCTCATGTCTGCTCCCTGCTCTCTCAAAGGCCCTCCTCTCACCAGAATGCTGATGAGCTGCGTTTACCCCCCAACCTTCCCCCTGAAAATGAGGCTTCCTGGCCCAGAGAAGTAAGTCATTGCTCAGCAGCCTTTTGCTGCTCCAAGGGAAGACCTGTACCCAACCATCAGACCATGGGTTGCCAGGTCAACAGCCATGGAGGCCCTGCCCTGATGTGGGCCCCCAAACAAGAAATGCCCCAAAGTTGGGGACAGTAGGTGGGGAGGTAGTCCTTGTGCTCAAAGAACTTTGCTGACAAAGGCAGACTGGCCTTGCCTACTCCACTTCCCTTGGCAAAGGCCTTACCTCCAGCCACCCCTACCTGGCTCCTGTCCTCCCCGCTGTGGAGCAGCTCAGGGATGGAGGTCTCATGCCAGCTTTGGGCTCACACCTTCCTGGCCCCCCACCAGCCTATAGCACAGACTTGTTGCCAAGGCCCCTCCATCTTCTAACAGCCTGGAAGAAAGGGCCCAAAGTGTTCCTGATAGTTCCTTTCCCACATAGATTTGACCCTATCTCCTCCTCTCCCTTAAAGACCTAGATGGCAAAAAAAAATCCAACATTGTGGTGATAACCATGTATAGGCCTGAGCAGCTGCAATCCCAGACTGTGTGTTTCCCACAGAGACGCTTAGGTGGGGTAAAGGGTCAAGGCTTGGGAATGGGGAGCTTCCCAAGGCCCTGGGAGCCTCCCCTTTCCTGTACAGGCAATCCTTACTCTCCAGGAGTCAATGCTTCTACCACTGGTATCACTCAAGGGACCGACTCCAACAGAAGCCATTCTGGGGAGGTTGGTGGGTATTCTTTGCTCCCGGAAACCCAACCAGTGTCACCATGAGCTGAAGAAATAGAAATATGTCTGCCATAGGCTCATCTATGCTTCCCTGGAATGAGTTCAAGGTAAACAATTAAATCACCACCCAACACACACACACACACACACACACACACACACACCCCTCATTCCCTCCTTCAGGGACAAGCAGCCTAGATTCACTCTAGTCCCAAGGAGGGCTACTTTCCCCCTACCTCCACCAGCATCCCGGGCCCTAGGAAAGGTAACTGACCTTTTTTCTCCCTCATGCATCTGCTCTGCAGCAGGAGCCTGCTCGCCAGGAAAGCAAAAGTGGACAGGGTAGGTTAGGTCATCCCAAGCCTCAAGGACAGCCCAGCCAATGTCTGCAGCAGACCCAACTGCCTTTGGGAGAGGCCTGGTGGGATCAAAGTGGAAATTCAACTTACTTTGCCCCAACCCCACCACTTACTGAGTGCAAGGAACCAAAGGCTGCCTCCAAAAGCAAAATCCATCCCTGCCTCTCCAAAAAGAACTGCTCTTAAGAACCAGACTCAGGGGGCGCCTGGGTGGCTCAGTGGATTAAGCCGCTGCCTTCGGCTCAGGTCATGATCTCAGTGTCCTGGGATCGAGCCCCGCATCAGGCTCTTTGCTTAGCGGGAGCCTGCTTCTCTCTCTCTCTCTCTCTGCCTGACTCTCCGCCTACTTTTGATCTCTCTCTCTGTCAAATAAATAAAATCTTAAAAAAAAAAAAACCAGACTCAGGGTCTTTGTTAGGATCCAGCCCAGCTGGCAGGCAAAACATCCGCTTCAAAGTGGTCCTCTGGCCTTGGCTGCAGTGCTTCTAGCCCAGGGGCCCCTGCTCTCCCCAAGATGACAAGCCACCTATTCTGTACAGCATCAGGGGTATAGCAAGACTCAGGTGGTGGGAACTCCTGAAGACTTCCTGTTATGATTGATGGGTTTAACAGCCACTTCCCCCTCCAAATACAGAATTGCATGTCAGCTCCTGGGAGAACCACCCCCATCCCCAGGCCTCTGCTTTGGGCCCCCGACCATCCCACATGCTCCTCTCCAAGCCCACAGTGCTTCCTCATGCCCACCCCCCCCCCCACCATAGGTGTTGAGAGCCTTGAGTTTCAGGTCAATTTCATGTGGTGGAAATGAGCCTAGAACACTCAAAAGAACTCAAACACAAACTGGCTGGAGTCCCATGTGCTAGGTTCCCCCTGCACCATTTTGACACTCCAGGCACCACCCAAGGAATGAAGAACACAGCGTGGGCCTCAAGCTTTTCTGAGGCCCTCCAAAGCAACCCAACAAGGCTGGTCCCTGTCAAGAACCAATACACCAGGAGGCTAACAGAGAAATCTGGGCTCCTTTGCAATAAATTTCCATCCCATCCCCTCTCTGCTGAAACTCCCCGCATCAACAGGCATAGGTTGAGTGCTAAGGAGGAAGAAAAAAAGCAACCAGAGGCCCTCCTCCTCCTGAGTACCTGCATCCCATACATAGGACAAACCTACAGAGTAAAACCAGCTTCACCATTCATGTTTCTTGAAAAAAAACGGGGTTTATTGATTTTTAAACTGCAAATAGTCGTTACAAAAAGTTTTTTTTTCTTTTAAATAAATTCACACAAAGAAAGAAATAGAAAGCGACGGTAGTGACCAGCAAGAGGAATAATAATTACATTCATCTTAATGTGTGTGCCAGTTCTGTTTGCATTAACCTTGGAAACTCCAAACCTGGAATCCAGAACCTCAAATCTGCAGTCGGAATGTCTTGAGATGGGCACGTGGAAGTCAAAGGGTTTCTTTTTTTTTTTTTTTC
Source organism: Mustela nivalis (assembly GCF_964662115.1). Taxonomy (NCBI): domain Eukaryota; kingdom Metazoa; phylum Chordata; class Mammalia; order Carnivora; family Mustelidae; genus Mustela; species Mustela nivalis. Next base: position 32,594,829 of record NC_139025.1, on the reverse strand, counting down.
CCTTTTAGAAGCCATACCTAAAAGTTGTTTTCCTTCTGTACTGTCACAGAACTTTGACATACATTCTCAGTCCTAGCTGTGAAAAGGCCTAAAGAAGAAGAAACTCAATTTGCAGTCCAACACAAAGGGGGGAAATTTCTAAAATAAATAATCCAACAGTTTTTTGCATTTTTTTAAATTAATTTTTCATTTTTTTAAAATAAAATAACCAAAAAAAGTGTAAAGTTACAAAAAAATGTCGTTGAAGAATAATATATTAAAACTGTGGAAAAAAAAGGAAAAAGACACGTCACAAAATTTTAAGATTAATATGAAGATCATAATTTAACATAAAAGAATATATTCTATGGATTTGTCATCCCGATAAATATGAACAAAATTAACAAAAAAAAAGCATAGTTTTGGCAATAAATACGTTTTGATAAGTTAAATAAGCTTTTTTATATTGATGTGCAGTGACAAGCAAAATTTTTGCTCTCCAATTTCTGAAAGTTATATGAAGTTTAAAACCCAGGGAAAAAAGCATGGCGTGAGTGCTCTAAGGATAGACCTACGGTATTCTAGAGCAAAAACCATTAAAGCTACTTCTACAGGAAATCGTTTTACACAGATATTGTATGTGGAATGAATACCATTAACTGCTCACCCCTTACATGTTTTTTTAGCTTTTCTCTCATTTTTTTGTTATTTTTTTTGTTTAAAGATGTCACATATGAACTGGGGAACTTTAGCACCAAAATCAAGTCTCTCATAGTCCATCTAGCTTCCCCATCCTCCCCACTTAAAAAAAAAAAATAGAAAAAAAAAAGAAAAAAATTAAATCACAAAGTCCCACTTATATCACAATCTTCATCCACTTTTTCAGTCTTCCTTCCTGTAGACCTACACGAACCCAGGCAAGATTAGTCAACAGAGGTTCAGGTCGGGAAGAAAAAGGTTTTGAATGTCAAGATAGGTTTCCCCAAAAACCCGAGTCTGGCAACAACTCTCCCGAAAGGGGTGTGGGGGTCATGGGGAGAGGGAGGAGGAAGTGTGTGGGAGGCTGAAGTAAGGGAAGGTGCAGTTGGGCCGCCAGTGGAGGGAGCTGCTGGTTCTGGGTCCCCTCCCCCTCCCCATGGGCAGAGGCTCCGGGAGGCCCACGGGTGCCCTCTGGCGCTGAAGAGGTAATGTAGTCACAGTGACAAAGTTAGATTACAAGGCACTAAATTGCTTCTGTAAACTGTTACTGCTTTTTCTTTTGTGATTTGGCACTTAAGGCTTAAGCCGAGGGGGGAAAAGGCATCTACTGACAAATATGGGACTTGTCTGTTATGCGTGGTAAGTGGGCTATAAAATCGAGGAGAGGGGGGTTTCAAGCCAGAGGAAGCTACTGACAAATTGACTTGTCCTTATGTTAGGGGGGAGGGTTAGGGGTGGGGGAGGGGGGCATTCCAAGGTTCTGGGGGAAGGGGTTGAGCTTAACCTTGTTAATGCAGGGGTTGTAGGGAATCAGATGGGTAGGGAGGTGAGGGGAAGAAGGATGGGCAGGGTAGAGTAGGCAGGGGGTCCCTCCCTACCCTGGTTTAGTCATCTGAGATGGAAAGTCTGCTGAAAATGGGCAGGCGTCTTGAGTTGTCCAAGGTGGGGGAATCAGAGCCACTGTGGCTGCTGCTGGAGCTGCTCTGATAGCCCTCCTGGTCCGAGAGAGAATCCTGAGGGCTGGGGGGAGAGTCAAACATGTGAGGGGACTCGGACATGGGCCGGAAGAGGAAGGTGGTTGGGGAGCCACCCCCAGGCAGCCCCATGCTAGGGGCAAAGAGGCTTGCCAGCTCCTGGCTGGAGAAAGCAAAGGGGTTATTGGTGCCATCTGGCAGGGTGGGTGAGCCCAGGAGGTCATCGGCGCTCAGGATGGGGGGTGGGGTGATGGACGTGGGGCTGTCCAGCAGCCCCGTGGCAGCGGCGGTGGCAGCGGCACTAGGAAACCCAGCAAAGCTAAAGCTATGCTGGAGGCGGGGACGGTCAGCGGAGAGGTCCCGGGCCCCCGCCAGGGCGCGGCGCTCCTCGGCGTTGTGGATGAAGTGGCAGCGGGGCCCATATGGGCAAAAGCCGATGGTGTGGAAGGTGCGGCACAGCTCCGTCTTGTACTTGGGGTGACGGGTCAGACTTCGGAGCTCGTGGATGCCATGAGCGAACTGGCACTTGTCCCCGTACTTACAGGCGCCGTTCTCCTCGAAGGGACGGCACAGCTCCGTCTTGTAGCGGCTGGAGTTGACCTGGCCGCTCCCCGGCTGCTTCTGGGTGGGCAGCAGCCGCTCGCCCCCTTCTGAGAAAGAGCGGTCTCGGAAACGGCTGTCCCGAGAGCTCAGAGCTGGGGCCGGCTCGCCCTTGAGACTGCTGAGGAGCTGGTTCTGGTGGAACTTGGAGCTGGGCAGAGTGACCGAGTGCCTCCGGGGGAAGCCCCCACCGGCAGGGGTGCCCACCGCCTTCCTGTCCAGCAAGCAGCCCCCTGCACTGGGAGTACTGTAGTTGAGCATCTTGTTACCCTGGAGGGAAGAGAGGGGAGAGAGTGTGGTCAGTGACAATGGCCATCCACCAGGGCTGAGAAAGGGACCACTAAGGGCATCCTCCTCCACCAGCAGAAATGCCCCTAATGTCTCTAAGGAACCATCGCTAACTCTGTCCTAGCAAGCCCCTCCCACTCTTCCTCCCACAGACCAGCCACCTACCTTTACTTTGGCCCCATACAGAAGAAACCACAAAATCGTGACCACTGTGAAATTGTTACACACGCAGCCTACTCCCTGCACACCCCTGGAACGTGCCCCTGGAACGTGCCTCCGTATCCTGTCCCCAAAGGTACCACGCTGATCCACAAAATCTAACTTCTTTACCTCCCCAATAGATTCCTCAGCTCAAAATATCTCACACAACTCAGACTTCTCTAGACTCCCCTTCCCCCTAACAGGTAAACCTCAGGACACTAGGAGTACCTCCCTTTTAATCGATCCCTCCTTCACTGACACTAGACACTACACACCACACACACACACACACACACACACACACACACACACACGACCTGGTCTAAGACTCTCAACTTCCTTCTTCAGAAGTGTTCCCTTCCTTTGGCAACAGGTTTCCAGACTGCCTTTGCTTTATCATGCTGAGAGGAGGGGGAGTGGAAGCGGGCAGGAAAAATCCTAGGTCAGGGTGGGGGGTCCCCGCCAGGAGAACGATGGGTTTCCTAAAACAAAATTCACTGCCCCATGCTTGGGAAGGGGTGTCTTCTACAATGATCTCCCCACCATTCTCAGCCCACCCCACCCCACCCCCTCCACTGGGAAGATGCCTTTGCAGTTAGTCTTCTGGCTGCAAAGGCAGGGGTGGATAAGAGCGCCAGTGTTTAATCTTTAACGCAAAGCTGCAGGTGGGAAGGAAAAGGAAGGCACCACATCCCCCACCCGCCTCCTAGTCAATAGTGGATTTGGGGGGAGGGAAGCAGTGCCACCACAAACAGGTTTCTGTTCCAATGGGCCCCTGGTCACCTGCCCAATCTGTACCGAAGATTTGGAAAGGGTGCAAGCCGGGGATCTGGGAGTTGGCTCCCAGCCCATGTGGGTGTCATTGTACAAATTCTAAAGTTGGTCCCTCAGGATCAGCTACAGGGGATCGGGAATCTGTAACAGCAACCACCCCACGGAGCGGATTACAGGAACCAAGTTGAGAGCCAGTTCCCAACAATAAGGTTCATTTAAAAAGTCCTGCAGGGAGGGGGGGGGGTTGCAGAGGGCGAGAAAAAAAAAAAAGAAATAGATCAAAGAGCGAGAACGCCGGGAAAAGAAGGAAGTGCTGGAAAGCTCAGGGAGCCGCCAGGGCAACTGGAGTCTGGGAAAGCACAAGGAGGGAAGGAAGCTGAAATTCAAACTTTTTTGATGTTGCTCTTCAGCTCCTCCGCGTCCCTGCACCCCAGCCCTGCAGCCCTGGGGCCCTGGCAGCTGGGCCGACTGGAGAAGCAAGCTGAGAAAAGAGAGCGACATGACCCGACGTGTTTAAAAGAAGGCAAAACACTTTAGCAATTAAAAGTAGCCTAGCAGCTCCCTGCTTTCAAATTGGGGAGAGGGGGCAAAATTAATTTAACATCCATAGGCTTTTGCTATATACACTTAAACCGCACTCCTGGGACATTTAGTGTTTAAAACCTGCTATTTTTTTTTCTCCCACACCGGCTGGCAAGCTATACCACTTAAGGAGGCCCCATTAAATCCTTCCTCACAGAGCCCCTTGAGCTCATCAGGCCGGCATTTTGTTGTCGAGTTCCCCCACTCCCTTGGAAAACAGGTAAGCGGGTCAACCCCAGTCCCATTTTCACCCCATAGTTTTCAGCACCCCAAAGGCTATCACAGAAGGAAGCCTGACCGCGCTGGGGCAAACTGAAGCCCCACTGCAAACCCGTTTTGCAACATCCTTTTGAATCACAACTCTTGGCCTTTTTCTCGCACATTCCCAGCCCTTCCACATCAGAGGGGGAAATCTCCCAGCAAAACGTCCTCCCGAGACTCAACTTCCCCCAAAGGGCGCCCCTGCTGACCCCACAGGCTTGACAGTGTGGCTGGAGAGACTCGAACCCCCTTCCGGCGGCGGCGAGACCCGGAGCGCGACCCGAGCAGATCAGCGAAACCCGGTTTAAGCAGCCCATTAGGGACGACAGAACCACCCCAAGACTGCCCCAGTCCGCCAACGCCCCGCGCCCCTCGGGCAACCCCGCCACTCCAACTTCGCCCCCCAAATCTCTGGTCTCCAAATTCCTATGCAGTTGCCGGGAAGACCTGATGAAACTCAGGGTGGAAAGAGGAGAGCCAAATTCCTTTAAACTGGGGCGGGGGGGGGGGGCGAGGCAGAAAAAAGACCCATCGCGCCTCCCCTCCTCTCTTCCCTGCCTACCAAGACCTGAACTTTTAGGGGTTCTTTCTTTAAGCAAAAAAGAAAAAAGAAAACTTTGAGAAGCAAATCCTCCGCCCCACTCTACCTTGCATAAAACTTCGCTCAAGTCGAAGATGGTGGCAGACACGAGGGTGGTGGTCATCCTGGGCGCTCGCACGGGGGCAGGGACGGGTTCTGGTGTGTCGCGAAGGTCTCGGTGCGGGGAAGGCGCAGCCTCCGGCTCTCCGGTCTGGAGTCCCACACGCCTGCTCCCGGCGCCCCTCGCCTTTCTGACTCTCCCCGCCGCGGCGCGCGAAGCCCAATTTATAAAGTTCAGATTTGGTGGGCCGGGGGAGGAGGAGCTTTAAACTTATTTAAATGAGGAAGAGGAGGGAAAAAAAAGTTGATTGACACTGAAGTTGAATCAGCCATGCGGTCAAACTCGGGGAAGGAAAAAAAAAACTTTCAAAAGGAAGAAGGGGGAGGGGAAACGAGGAAAGAAGCCCAAGGAAAAAAAAAAAAAAAAAAACGACTGGGAGTCGCACACAACTTTTTTTTCTTAAAGAGGAAAAGTTTCGAGTCCGCTCGCTCGGCTACCCGGCGCTTGGGGCGCCCCTCTCTGGGGCCGCGCTGCGCGAGGGGGAGGGGCGCGCCCCCCCTTTGTCAGGCTGCGAGCGCGGCTCTGTGACATCACTCATTCCACCCTCTTCGGGGTTCTTGTTGTTGTGTTGTTTTTTTTGTCGGGCAGGAAGGCGGGCTCGACTTTCTCTTTTTGCAAGCGGGAGCAGAAGGCCGTCCTTAGAGCCCGGGCTGCGGTTTCCATCTTGAGCAGATCTCCCCCGAAACTTCTCCAAGTGCCCCCCATAACTTACTTGTTTCCCGAGTTCTCGTCTTCATTCGGCTGTCTTCCCCAACCGGGCAGGGCCAGGAGATCGGGAATTGGGGACGCAGACAGCATTCAGGTCTAGGGGTTTCGGGGTGTTGTTGTTGGTGGTGGTGGTGGTTTTTTGGTCCTCAGCTGGACGGGGCGGAGGTAGAGTGGTGGGGGAAACTAGGGAGACTTTTTCCCCGGGGAGGATCCGGCCCCGCGGGGCGAGCGCAGCAAGATTTCGCGCGCCGCACGCGTCTACACTCTCCTGCGCTTTGCAGCAGGACCGCGGGAGGGGGAGCCGCAGAAAAGCCCACCACCCGGGAGGATTGGTTGTTTGTTTAACAGGCCTGGGAGTGGGATTTATTTCACGCACCCAACCTTAAAAGTTTTTCATAAAGAAAACCCGAACCCTCGTGAATGCCCTTTCCAGTCCGCCCTCCTCCCGCCCAATTAAAAAAAAAAAAATCATTAACGCACCAATTTCCACGCGCGCTCTGAACTAGGGGTCACACACACACACACACACACACACCCCTAGACACTTGAACAATGAAAAAAAGTTACTTTGGCAAGAATGAAGGTAAAGAAATGGGGGAGGCGACACTTTTAACTTCTTGTTGCTTCTCCCCCGCCCCCACGGGAACGGAACATATGGCTTGTCACGCTGCGCTGTTTTGGCGGGGGTGGGGGGAGGACGGTAGTAGCAGATCCTCGAAACCGAAAGCCCCCTCCCCAATGGATTACTCCTTTTAAGACTGTTATATATTTACTGTTAGGTTCGCATGCCCCTCCATCTACCCCAATACAAAGTTGTTAACGTGTCGCCCACGGCCCCCGCCCCGGTGCTGGAGCGAAGACCTAGGCGGAAATCGCGGGGCTATGTTTCTTTCCTATTTCCCCGCGTGCCGGCCGCCTCCTCAGCCCTCGCACGTTTCTTCCCAGCACTCGAGGCTGCCGGGTCTGTTATGAAACCCCGAGCGCTGAGTGGCTAAGAGCGGGTTCCATTGCGATGTAATTAGGTCACCCCATTATGAGCACGTTTCTTTGGAAAGGACAGGGCGGGCGGAGCAGAGCGCTGGAGTCGCGCTCTCACCACCACCACCCACCCACCCACACACGCATTTTTATTACATTTCTGATGTATTCGTCAACCTCCGAGCGGACCCGGGGAAACCTTCCAAATCACAACGAAAGGAACCGGTTGTTTTTCATCTTTCAGAAACACACAACAACTGCTGCAGCCACGAACCTACGCGATCCTAGCCGGATCTGCTGTTATATGGCCCCTCTGACTTAAACTGATGACGGCCCCCATTTTTGACCTGGATACTGCCCCTCGCCTTTCCTTCTGCTGCTGTCCAGCCTCCTGTTGCTTCCCCACCACCACCACCACCACGCCCCGTTCCCATTTTTCAGCTTTTCTTGAAATCTGGCAAGCGCCAGAAAGGGAAATAACTTCCATCCACCTTAATTTAAATCATTCAAGTGTAAGTTTCTTTCTTAAAGGAGTGTTTGCTCGCTCCTTTCCCCATGCTCCCCCTCCAAGTCGGGGAGGGGGGGCGTCGAGCAGTTTCTTGGTGATGAGGTAATGAGTTCCAGATTTCAGGACAGAGCAGGCTGCGCGTTAAAACCACAAGGTTAGTCTGCGTCCTGATGTGAAGCTATTTCGTCTTTTTTATCTCCCTCCCCCTCCCGCCTCCAAAAAAGGCCCATTGGTCTTTAACTCTGGAGGGTTCGCGAAGCTCTGCTGGGGGAACGGAGGAGGGGTGGAGAAGCGAGGGAGAAGGGGGCCCCGGAGCGGGTGGGGCCGCCTTCCCGGCCCCCGGCCCGGCCCGCACCCGCTGTCCCCCTGCGGCTGCAGGGCCAGCCAGAAGTATCGTCACGTTGCCCGGCGCCGCAAGCTAGCGAAAAAGTCTTTATTCGTTTTTTTTTTTTTTTTTTTCTTTTTCTCCCCCCACTCCCAAAGAGATCGCCGATTCCTCGAATTTCCTCCGCTTTTCCAACTCCCGGCCGCCGCTCCCCTCCCCCGCTCCCGGGGCGCGGGCTCGGCGGGGCGGCGGCCTGGCCCGCTCGCTCCGGAGTTGTTTACCGGCCCCGCCGACCCACCGAGTTTGTTCCAGCTCCCAGAGCCTGTCTCTATAATTAAACTCTTTTTTAATTGTCGGGTTGAAACGTCATTTCGGGGACTTTCCAAGGGTGAGGGAGCCGCGGGGAGGGAGCGAGCCTCCTTAACCCTTCGCTGACCCGGCGGGCCGGGGAGCCGCGTCCAGCCGGGCCGAAGTGGGCTGGGAGTCTGGGGACCGGAGTCGGCCCGCCCCGGCCGGACGTGCTGTGCAGGTGCCCGAAGGCAGCGAGGATGGCCGCCAGCCCCGACCGCGCGGCAGGAAGCCCTGCGAGAGCCGTGCGCCGCCCTCCCCGCCTCCTTTGCGAGGCAGTAGGCGCTCGGGTTCCTAACTCGCGCCGGGTCTGGAGAGGCCGCCCCTTCACCTGCACTGCCGCTTCCGACCGGGAGGCGGTCGCCCGGGTCCTCCGTTTCAGGCCCGACTTCCGGGCCCTCCTGGCTCCCTTGCAGCCGATATCCTCGCGAGGAAGGCCTAGCCAGGTACTTTTGGCTTGGAGGTGTTAGGTTGCGTTCAAGGAGAAAAGTGAAAGTCCTCGGAATGAGGGAAGCGCGACGGACGTATTCATGGGCCAGTCTGGACCGTGGGCACCCCCCACAGCAGGTGAGAGAGTGCGGTACCGGGCTCCTAACGGGCCAGGCCTTGGTCACTGTCACCACTGCCCTTCAAGGCACCGCTCCCTGGGATCCCCTCCTGGCTCTGGTTGCAACACAGAACCTGCCATCCTGGAGCCCTTCGGCTTCAGGTCATTTGTACAAAGCCCCAGATTCATCGGATTGGGTGCCCTCCACGCCCCACCCCACCCCCAGCTTCTGCTGCCTGAGACCCTGGGACAGTTGCAAGGTCTCTGGATTAGAGAGAGAGGGAGTATGGCCAAGTGTGGCCTGAGAGTTACCTGTTTAGAGTTCACCTGTAGTACCTGTGGAATGCATATTCCTTGGCTTGGCCCCGGGGCCCAGTGAATCAGATGCTCTGGGGTGGGGTCAGGAATCTGCATTTTTAGTGATTTCCTGCTAGTGACTCAGGCGTTAAGGTTTGAGAATCAGTGGTCCGAGACTTTGAAGTTGGGTCATCTGGATCCAAATCTTGGCTCTGCCATTTTCTAGCTGTGTGACTTTTCAAGACCGTGACCAAATCCTCTGTTTTCTCATCTCTAGAATACGAATAATAATACTGCCTAAAATTGGCAGATAAAGTGCTTAGTTTCAGGCCTACCAAAACCCTTTTTGTATGCCTAGCCATTGTATGTAAACTAAACCATTCTTGGGGCCTCACTACACCACAAAACCCATTTGGGAGAGTATTTCCTTTGTAAAAGGATTCTTCCGTATAAATATCCATGAAATGGTCAGCTAACACCTTTGACCACTGCTTCACCTCCTGCTCTCTTGCCTGGGCCTGCCTGGGGACACAAGCAAGCCCATGAGTTCTGAGCCACCTAAACTTTGATGGGAAGCCCAACTATGCTGGCCAGTCACCAGTTGCACAACCAAGAGCAGGTCCCTTAGCCTCTGGGATGGTGGGAAAGGCTACACCCTCCCAGCCAGGGCTTAGCTCAGACAGCCCCTTGCCCTCGAGTCCTCCCAACTGGGGCAGTTGCTGGTGGTTGCTGCATAGCCCTCCCTGGGGCTTTGCTCAAGAGGTTCCTTCTGCTGGGACTTCAGGCAGCTCCTTGAGCAGGCAAAGTGACTCTCTCTCCCAGTGGTGCCACTTCAGACTTCAGCTGCATTTTATGGGAATTAATCTATTTATTCCCACTGGACTAGAAACTCCTTGAGAATGAGGACAGCTCTATTACCTGGGCCTCAGGAGTAGATCCTAAGTAGGTACACAATACATTTTTCAGTCGTTACTGAACCTTGCTATTGACATTTGGCAGTGAGAGTAGAAGAAGGATCACAGAGGTTCCAGCAGTGGCAGAAAGGGAGGGCTTGGGTTCCGCCGCAAGCGGACATGCAGCCTTAGCACTGGGAGGCTCCAAAGGCCAGAGTTGGTCATTCAGGGAGGCTGGGCTTCTGCAGCTCATCCAGGGAATGTTCTGTGTAGCCGTTTAGAGGTGACAGAGTCTAATGGAATGAGTACTGATCTAGGAGTCAGGACTCTCAGATTCTGGAGCTCCTTTTCTTCATCCAGTAGGTTATTCTCTACTCTGGGCTTCCCTACTCTCTGTACATGGAGGACGTTGGACTGGACAGGTGATGTTCAAACATCAGAATTACCTGGGGAGCTTTTAAAACTATACAGAAGCCCTGTCCCACCCCATCGCACCCCAGCTCCGAAGATTCCACTAAGTTGTTGTGGGGTGATGCCCAGCATCTGTATCTTTGAAGCTCCTCCGATGATTCTATTATGAAGCCAGAAACACTGGATTTGTTTATTTTAGAACAGTAGTTCCCAACCAGGAATGATTTCGCCCACCCCAGTAAACATTTGGCAGTGTCTGGAAACATTTTTGGTTGTCACTGTTGGGGGAAGGAAGGCATCTAGAAGGTAAAGTTCAGATATACTGCTAAACATCCACACGGTAGCCCCCCAACAAAATGGATCTGGTCCAAAATGTGAATAGTACCCAAACTGGGAAGGCTAGTTTTAGAGGTTCTTTTCAACGCCAAGATTCCTGTGTACTTAGTTAGGCTCTATCCCTGCTCTCCCTCCAACCCTCTCCTTACGGCACCCTGGTGATCTTTTTCAAAACCTAGATCTGATCTTGTGTTACACTTTCCTAAAACCCTTGGCTGCCCATCCTTTTAAAATAAAACTATACCCTCAGTCTAGCAGAATCTGACCTTCTTGTGGTTCCAGCCTGGGCTTTCATACCACTCCCTCCCCATCACTGCCTCTCCCACCCCTCAGGGCACTCCCCATGTTCTGGTCAGTTTCAGATGAAAATGAAAGATACTTCCTTCTGCCCCAGGGCCTTGACACTTGCTATTTCTTCTATCTGAATTGACCTTCCTTAGGCCCAAGTAAGTTCTAAGTCATCCTTTAGAATCCAGCTCAATCATCACTTCCTCAACCATTCTTGGCATCTACCTCCCCCCAACAAGGCAAGGTATCTTCTCTTATGTCCTCATTGCCATGTTCATTTCCTTCAGAGTAGTTGTATCAGTTTATGAGTATATAATTTTACTTTTTAATTTAATATTCAGAAAAATTAACCTATATTTGGTGTACAGACTTATAGCATCAATAGATTCATGAAAACACCACCGTGATAGGAAATAGAACAGCTCTATCACCCCCAAAAACCTCCCTCATGCTATCCCCTTGTAGCCATGCCCTTCCCCATCCTTTAGTCCCCAACTATTGATCTGTTCCCTATACTGTCATTTAATCTCTTCCAGAATGCCATGTAAGTATAATCGCATAGTATGTTCGATTTCACCCAACATGATGCCTTCCAAATTTATCCATGTTGTCACATGTATCAAGAGTTCATTCCATTTTATTGAAGAATACTGTTTCACTGTGTGGGTACACCATTGTTTATCCATTCACCTGTCGAAGAACACTGGATTATTTCCAGTTTGGGGCCATTATGAATAGAGCTGCAGGAAACATTTGTGTATAGAGTTTTGTGTGAACACAGTGCCTATTTCTCTAGGGTAAATAAGTAGGAGTGGGACTGCTGAGACAAATGGTAAGTATATGTGGAAGTTTATAAACAATTGCCAACTCCAATAGCATCTCCAACAGCAAGACATGACAGTTTCTAATTGCTTTGCATCCTCACCAACACTTCTAAGTGTCAGTCATTCCAATAGGTGCGTAGTGGTATTAATTTGCATTTCATTCCTGACTAAAGATGTTAAATATCTTTTCCTGTGTTTATTTGCCATCTGTATGTCCTCTTTGGTAAAGTATCTGTTCAAATCCATTTGTCCATTTTCTAACTGGGTCATTTATTTTCTTATTGTTGAGTTTTGAGAGTTCTTTATATATTCTGACACCAACTGCTTTGTGGGATAGGTAATTTACAAATATGTTCTTCATTCTACACCTTATTTTTTCATTCTCTGAGAAAAATATCTTTCAGAGAACAGAAGTTTTTCATTTCAATGAAGTTTAGTTTTTCAGTTTTATCTTTTGTGGATGATGCTTTTAGTGGCCTGTCCAAGACTCATTGCCTGATCCTGTATCATTAAGAGTCTGTCTTCTTCTGAAGTTTAATAGTTTTATGTTTTACACTTAGATCTTAGATCTATGATCTATTTGGAGTTCATTTTTATAAACGATGGGAAATTTAGGTTGAGATTCATTTTTTTTTGCCTTTGCATGTCCAATCCCAACACCATTGATGAAAGAGACTATCATTTCTCCATTGAATTGTTTGTGCCTGTCCAAAAATCAATTTGCCATGGTTATATGGGTCTCTTGATTCTGTTCCATTGATCTGTGTGTTCATTCTTTTGCCAGTGTTACACTGTCTTGGTTATTGTAGCTTTATGGTAAGTCCTAAAATCAAGTGATGTAATTCCTCCCAGTTGATTTGCATTTTTCAAAATTGTCTTACCTATTCTAATTGCATGCCTTTTCATATAAGTTTCAGAACTGGTTTGTCTATATCTACAAAAAAAACTCATGCTGGGAATTTTACCAGAATTGCGTTAAATCTATAGATCAATTCAGGAAAAAATGATGTCTTTTCTGTGTAGAGTCTTCTAATCCTCATACATGGTATGTCTATTTATTGCACTCTTTGATTTCTTTAATTGGTGTTCTGTAGTTTTTAACATATAAGTCCTATACATGTTTAGTTATATTTATACCTAGTATTTCCCCCTTTGGAGAAACTATTATAATATTTCTCTTAATTTCAGTTTCTAATTCTTCATTACTAGCTTACAGGAAGACAGTTTTGTGTGTATTGGCCTGTATCCTTTGATCTTAGAAAAGTGAGTTCAGTTGTAAAGTTGTTTTGTGGTTGTTTTTTTTTTTTTGTAGATACCTTGAGTTTTGCTTTTTATGTGTGTGTTTGTTTTGTGAGAGAGAGAGCGAGAGAGAGCAAGAGCATGCACGTGGGCTAGGGGCAGAGGCAGAGGGATAGAGAGAGCCTTAAGCAGTCTCCACACCCCACGCAGAGCTTTAAGGTCATGACTGAGCAGAAATCAAGAGTCGGACACCCAACCAACTGAGCCATCCAGGTGCCCCTATGTGTTTGTTTCTTTTTTTTAATATAGACAATTATGTTATCCACAAGTAGGAACAGCTTAATTTCTTCCTCTCTAATCACATCCATTCCATTTCTTTTTCTTGCCTTATTGCCCCATCCAGAACTTACGGTATAATATTGGATGGGCATAATGGGAGTGGATACCCTCATCTGATCCCAATCTTACGGGAAAGAATTCAGTCTTTGACTATTAAGTGCAACCTTAGTTGCAGGTGTTTTTATTTTTTTAATAGTCACTTACCTTTCAGACATCTCCCTTCCCACGAGGATTATGCTCCTTGAGAGAGCAGTCTCTCTGTTCTCAACTCACCCCGCAGTGCCTAGAACAGGACCAAACACACAGTAGGCTCTCCGGAAGTGATTCTCTACTTAATCACTTAGCCAGCCATAACTGCTGCCCTTATGACAGACAGCAGAGGGACCTGGCTGAACATTCAGACATCATGAAGAATAATCTCATAATAAATGCCCCAGTGGATCCAACGAGGTCTCAGCCCCATCGCCTTGACCACTTGAATGAAGCTGCAGCCTATGTGCAGATCGGCATTTTAGCAAGTCCTAGTGTGGGGAAATCCTGGTCATCAATGAGAACTAGGTGATTGCAGGACCATGATTATTCCAGATTGAGAGCATTCCATTCCCAAAGGGAATTTAAGCAAAAAGCTCTCAGCTCTGAAAAACAGGGGCTTTCAGGGTAAAGAGTCACACTGCTCTGAAATCTTGGGCCCTCAGACGGGTGGGGTTGTTTCGCTAAATTTATTTCAACCGCTTATAGAAACACAAGGGGGAAGGCGGGTGCGGGGGGGATGGCTGCTTGCACACCAGCCCTGGCTCTGCAGTATTAATATCTGCCGGGTCAGGCTTTTATTTGGGTTTTGTTTCACCTTTGGGGGGTGGGGAAGCAGGCAGCAAGCAGGAATATCTTGCAGCTGCATGACTTCTGAGCTGTGTGCTCCTACCTTCCTCCTGGTGTCTTCCCCAGCAGGCCAAACCCAGGCCCCTAAGGGGGCCTCTCTACCCACTGAACACCAAGCAGTCTCATCCAGGCACCTTTGACCTCTGCTCTTGTCCCACTACTGGAAGGGGTCTGAGCCCCCGAGAGAGTGAGAGATTGAACCTGGCTGCTTGCCTTCTAGCACAAAGTGTGGGTGCCTTTGTCCCTTGCCCCATGAACATCCCATACCCCTATCATCAGTGGCTCTACTGCTTGAATTTGGGGGTTTTTTGGATATGAAATCTAGGCCTTTTTAATCCTGTCTTCCTTCTCCTCAGCCTCCCCCAAGCACCAAACACACACTTCTCTGTGCCTAATACCGGAACCGTCTCTCATGTCACACACACACCCCCATACGTAGGAAAGGGGTTTAAAGGAAACCACCATGTGGCTTCCTAAAAACCTGCTCTTGTGCTGAATTTGGAATGCTTTATAGAACACAGGTTAATCACCTCTCTGTGGAAGAAACTGAGGCACAGGAAGGGGGTGTGAGCTCTGTGTCCACCGGCTGGCTCTCAGAGGTACCCACTAAACCCAAAAGGACCAGAGAAAGACAGAGCCCCTGTGTCTGGGAACTTGGTGCTCTCTGAGGACAGAAAGAAGAGACACACAAGGAAGCTAAAAAATCTGCTGGGCTTATGACTCCAATAATTACAAGAGAATATGGCGAAGTACCTCACACAGTGCTCGGCCCCTGAGAATCCAGCAAATGCCAGTCTTGTTCCTTGGCAAACTCCTGCTTCTCGGGTCACCAGGGAAGACGGGAAAAGGAGCATCGTCCTCTCCACTCCTCAGCCCCCCCGGGATAGAAGGACTGAACCCGGGACTGGTGGGCGGAGGTCCAGAGAGGCCTGACAGGAAGATTCTCCAGCGAATTCTTGCTCCCCACTAGGGTGGCTGCTTCAGGAGAATAAAGGAAGCAGGCATGCTTAGAAGCTGTGAAGTGCTCACAAGTAAACTAAGTTTCTCTTTTGTCCTAGCCCCAGCCCCTTTGCTTTGGAATTATCCTCCAGCCTCTCCTGCAAACCCCAGCCCCGAAAGGGACCAACCCCACCCTGGGGAGCTGTTCCTCCAGAAGCAGGATCCACCGCCCTCCCCCCCCCAGGCAGAGCAGGGAGCTGACAACTCTTGGAGGGTCGGCACATAGGCAGCCGGAGAGAGGATGGATCTCTGCCACAACCCCGTGACTTCTTCCAAGCTGAATTTCTCCTGCCAACTAAACAAACCCTCCACCCTGTGGGGGCCACGGGCCCCCACACCAGGGCCTGCCCTCGTCTGACCAAAGGCAACCAGATCTGCTGCAGCTGTTCAGGGAGAGAACAAGCTCTCGCAGAGACCGTGGAAGCGGCTAGAGAAAGATTCCTGCCAGCCTGGGGGTTTAAATATTTATACAACGTGGTATGTGGGAAGAGGGAAGGCAGAGGGAGGTGGCGGGAACGAGGGGCACTGAGACCGCAGGGTGTGGGGGCCTGCTCTTCGGGTTCAGGTGGGAAGGGCAAGAGGCTGCTAGGCCCCTAGCTCCCCTCCCAGCGCCCCCCTCCCCAATTCCTACATCCAAGAGTCCGGTCTTTGCCCCCAGCCTTCCTGCCAGAGTTGAGAGGAAAACTTAGAAGCAAGTTCCCCATCCTTCCCTTAAGTCCCCTGGACATTCCTCCGGACTAGGATAAGCCTCTCTGCAGTGAGGGAGGCTCTGCCTTCAACCAGAGACAAAGGGGGGGCCACAGGGCCCAGGCGTGAGGACTTGTGGGCTCCTGGACCTTCTGGTTCTAGGAGTCTGAGAGGATGCTGGACCCCAAGAGTTGGACTCTAGGGCTGAAGGCTTAGCAAACAGAAGCAAACTATAAAATAAGCAAAGCTCTTTCTCCAGCTTCTATATATAATCAATGATATTTGTCTAAAGTAGCAGAACGTTGGACATTGATAAGGATGATGAGGCACGGAGGCGACCAGGCAGGCGAGCCAGGGGTAGAGAAGGCAAGGGAGACCTCGATGGCACTCGCGGAGCAGCACGTGGCCACCATCCCCATGGGGCCCAGGAGAGGACGGTGCAGCCGGATGGACATCCAGTGGGGGCTCTGGGGCCCCAGCATCCCAGGTATGCATCGACAAAGTCACTTCTCAGCCAGGCCCACCCCAGAGCTCAGCCAGGCCCCAGTGGCACCGAGAGCCCGGGGTGGGAGGCAAGCATGGGTCGGGGGTGGGGAGGGTGGGGGACAGCCAGATGGACTCCAGTCGCTCTGCCTCAGACAGCTGGGGAGCAGAGCAAGGACGCGCCTCTCTGTCACTCCACATGGGAAGGGCGCGGCTGCGACTTCTAGAGTTTCTCTGCCACCGCACCCTTCGAGAAGTGCCACCTGCTTCTATCAGTTTGAGGCTGAGCCTCAGGGCCTCCCACAGGTGGGGTCTGCGTTGCTCCTCAGTGACCAGCCACCTTTAAGACACCTTGAGATGATCAGCCACTACTTCCATTCTCCTGGAGCCCTGAAAACACCCCCAGGCTGGGCTGGGCTGGGGGTGTTGGGAGGGGGTCTTCAGCCAGAGAGCAACTCTCAAAGGACACCCAGACTCCCCCAAGAGGCAGCCCCCCATACTGCAAGTCCTCCCACCCTCAGCACAGAGCTTTGCTAGAAATGCATTCCCCATGCACCTCCCCAGAGCGCCCACCTTTAGGGGGATCCCGGTGAATCCCCCACCTGTCCACTCCAAGAGGGACGGATTCCACGGCCTCCCTGAGCAATGGGGCCCAGGCCCACACACCGTGGAGGAAACACCATCTGCCCCAAACTTCAGCTCCAGCCTGGCAGCCCATGTGAACCCTCGCAGCGGGGAGAGGAACCCTGTCCCCAGCCCCGCCCCGCCTCCAGAAGGGGGCTCCTCTCCCAGGGACACCAGGGCTGCCGGAGAATCTTCTGATGCTCAGGTCATCTTCTGCCGCCGTGGCTCTGCCTGCCGGCTGTGGCCTCCTTCTTGCCAGCTCGGCTGAAAGAAATGAGCAAGAATAAAGCCTAAACCTGTGTGGCCCAAAGGAAAGCTTGAGGGGAACGCATGGATGCTGAAAGAAAAGGGGGGAAGAGCGACAAGAAAGAGGAGAGGAGGGGAACTCGGGAAACAGACAAAATCATCCAGGAATCCAGATGTAAAACAAGGAGGCCAAAAGAAAAAAGAAAAATTACGCTAAGAAGGCAGAGTCGGGTGGGGAAGGAACTTGAAAAGGAAAAAGAAGAGGAGGGAGTTATAAATATTCTGAAAAGAGAAGAATGGGAACGCAAACAACACCGGAAAAATAAAATAAAATAGAGACCCAGGAGGGAAAGAGAGGCAGCAATGAGTTTAAAACTGCTTCGACCCTCAACCAACCGCACTGGGTAACGCTCTGAGTCTTCCTGCATTTTATGACGTCAGACACTTCTAACACTGAGCAGAGGACAGTCCCAGAAAAGCAAGCCTTCTTGCAGGCTCTTGTTTGTCCTACAATTCCTCAGCTCACCCCCACCATTGGTGTTTTTCACGGGGAGAGCTCGTCTTCCCCAGGATGAGGCCAAAATCCACTCCAGGTCGCACTCGAGTCTGGTGGCTTCCATCGTGGTGCCCTCTGCAGGGCCCTCTGGGGGATCCGAGCAGGAGGAGCCTGGTGACGGAGAAGCACTGGGTGTGATGCAGCTGTGCCACGAGCTTTTCCTCTCCTAGGAAGGGCTTTTCCCAGACACCTCTCTGTGGCCCTCAGACACAGCAGGGGTGCCTGGAAGCCGGCTTGCCGGCCTCTGTGCAGAGCCAGAGGAGTCCCAGCAAATGCAACTTTTAGAAACAACTTAGATGATTTAAAATTGTTTCCAGGCATTCCCAACAGGACCTAAAGATAGCTACAGTTTTCTCATTGCTAGGGTGGCAAACAGCTTAGTTTCTTGAAGTTCACCTTCAGTGCCTTATAGTCCCCTTATAAATCCCAGGAACTCTTGCAGAAGACGCTAGTTCCTCTCCCTTTGTCTGCTGGGCCTTTCAGCCTTCTCTTGCCCCTCTTTCTCTCTGTGAGTCAGCCAGTGTCTCTCCTCTGTGTCTGCCTAGGCCGTTCATTTCCCTTAATCCCACCTACCTCTGCCCCTGCGTCCATTTCCCTAGGGCCACAGGCCTCAGGGAGTGAACTGAAGCAAACCAAGGCAAAATCAAGAAGTAAAGGAAGTAAAAACGCGAATTTGGTACAGCGCCCAGCATTGGCATGTCCAGGCCGTCTGCCGTGGATGGGGAGGGCTGCTGGTGGACAGAGCCCCGAGCTCACCAGGCCACCTAAAACTGATTCCCCAAAAATTCAGCCAAGGAGAAACCACGCTGGCCGAGCTCTGATTGACTGGGCCAAAGGAAACTATGCCCACTCAGGTTCTTCTCCCCAAGAATTCTTAAGTACTTGACCCCGGTTTCTCTACATTCCAAAAGTCACATTTTTCTTCTATCAAAAACTGAGGGATGTGGCCACACATAGAGCAGGGATCACATCTTGGTTATAGCCTTGGAAACTCACCCGATTTCTTCTCATCCCTCTTCATCCTCCAACCTGCCACAGTCAAACAATCTATGACTCAAACTATTATTTAACCGTGAAAAAAGACAAACCAGGAAACTAGAGGCTGAATGACTTAAAATTTATTCCATTCAACTGAGCTAATCTCCTGAGAAGGGTGTGTATAGTAAGAAGTCAGGCTCTATCTCTGGCAGATGTGAACATAGCAGGGAAAGGTACACAGTGGTTGAAGGTCCCAACCTGTTGAGATCTGCCCTCAAAAGGGTAAGCGCCTGGTCCTGGGCCACACAACTGAGCAGTTTGCCAAACCAGTCTTAACACTTGGGAAACAATGAAGAGTAGCCCATGTTTCAAGGTTGACCGCAGTCAAATTCCAGCACTGTCACTGCCTAGGCAAGCGAGGGACTTACCTGTCTCCTGTGGTCTCCTCCGCTAGGAAATGGCAGTGACAGCAACCCCCATCTCCTGGGGCTGTGGCCATGAGGACAGATGAGCAAGGCGCTTGGCCCATGTGACCAGCTCCCCCTCCCTAAAAGCACCCCTAGTCAACTGTTGTTGTGTGTTCAGCAGCAAATTGGCAAGACCAAGGAAGAAGGCCGGAGGCCCCACAAAGTGGGGTTCCACGGAGTCACTGGAACACAGTCAAGTATCCTGAGCAAGAGAGGAGAGGGTCCCAGAGGAGGCCCAGGCAGCTGGCGGGTGGAGCACTGTGCAGAGAGCCAAGGACAGCCACTCACAGCGTGGGTGGGAGAACGCAGGGGGCTGCGCTCCAGTCCTCCCGCATTAGCTCAACTCGGCTGCATCCCCACCCTTGCATGTGTTCATCCTTCCGTGAACCCCAGCACGTAGTTACCTGGCACCCACTATGTGCACAGCCCCGGCCAGGCCAAGGGTGGCAGGGGGAGCAAACTTACGCGGGGATCACGAGCCTCAGAAACTTACTAACCGGGCATTTCCATCCAAGTTCAGAGATCTGTCCTTTTAGGAGCTAGAGTGTAAGGATATGACCAAATGCTGAGAAATTCTCATTTCAGGGCCAATTTTCTTTCTTAAAGTAGAAAAGCAAAGAGTTCAAAAATGTTCCAGAAATGGGAACACTCACTTAATCTTGTTAACATTTCAGGGGTATTGTTAATTTTTAAGTGAAATAAAGTCAGGGTGGCTAAATTTAACAAGCTCCCCCTTTTTTTAGAGATACATGAAGAAATGCTGCAGATGAGATGGTAGGCCTGTGACACAGGATTTGCTTCAGTGTGATGTGGGAGGTGGGGAGGCAGTTGGTGGTGTCCGTGGATGAGCTTGGCCAAGAGTCAGTCACGTTGGTGATGGGTATGTGGGGCTTCATTGTACTTCTCTGTCTCCTCCTGTATATGTTTGAAATTTTCCATAATTAAATGTCTGAAGTTCATAAAAGCTGAAATGTTTTTTAACTCGGGGATTTGCGTCTTATTGTTCTTATAACATGATATTTACTTCCTGAGGACATGTGCTCTTGGACAGGAGACGAGGCTGTGGGACACCTGCCAGGAGTGGGGAGAGCTGGAGAAGAGGCGGGAAGACCACCACCCAGGGGGCAGGACAGTGCCCCAAACCCTCCTCCCCCCACACACATGAGAACCAAGAGTGCCTGCCATCCCGTCTCCGGGGGCCTCGCAGGCTGGGGAGAAACAGTTGAAGAGACTGGTGTTCATTTGGCACTGCTTTTAAACTCAGTGAAAATGATCCTTAAGTTGGTTCCAGTGTATTTTGAAGTAAAGTGAATTATTTTTTCCAGCAGAGAGAGATTATAGCAGAGTGGGCAACCTCTCTAACCTCAAATGGAAAATGGGTACTACCACACATGCTCCGTTTCCTAGAATGTGAGGCTAAATGAGATTAAGGTACATGAAGTGTCTTAGCACAAGTGAGCGCTGATAAAGGATGCGTCTGAGTTAAGGGGCTGTCGGCAAACATCAGCCCTTAGCCTCTCGGGGCCACAGTGGAGGCACCCCATCCTAGGTGTTCTGTTTGAACGGCAGCAGCCTCATGTAAACATCAAAATTAGATCAAAGTCAAGGCACACATACTCTGAGACCTCTTTGGGCCAGGAATCTTCCTGGGTGTTGCAAAAGCCACTGCTGTCCTCTCCCTCTCCAGAAGGGCCGCTCTGCTCTGGGAAGAACGGGCCACTTGGGATGGAGCCCCCACTTTCTCTCTAGTTGAAGAATGAGTTGAAAAATGAGGAATAGGGCACCCTCCAGTAGGGCCGGGGCTTCGAATGGCAAACTGCATCCTAAGAAAGCAGATGTTCAGCAGATCCTCTCATTCCCAAAGACAGGGGCAAGGAGTTCAGGGTGCACAGATGGACAGCAGGCCCTGTGCTTAGCAGCACTCCCCTAGAGGGAGCTTCTGGAGCCTTCTCCAGCTGAGTTATAGGCAAGGGGTCATGAAGGCCTCCAGACCCCATGGGGCAGCAGAACACACACTCCCCCGTGAAGAGGGACAGGGATGAGGTGCTAAATGGCTGGGCAAGGGGAGTGACCCACTGACCCCTTCCCAAGAACAAATCTAAGTAGCCATGGCATCCGAAGGCTTGGATCCCAGGAGAGCCCGGTGGCGCACATGGACACAGCAGAAGGCAGTCCTGTGGTTCAGAAACAGACACCCCAAGTGTTTAGATTCTTGCTCTATGCCTCTTGCCAAGCAATGGAAGTGTTTGTCCCATCTCAGCCTGCTCCACGCCCTCGCCTCTCCTTCAAGCCCCTGGGCGTCCACCGGCTGCATGTCCTTTGCCCCTTCTCCCCTAGGAAGGAACAGAACAGAGGGAGACATCTCCACACAAAATTTGAACGCTCTCAAAAGTTCGTTAGGCTTTGGGAATTTTGAAATGCATTTACGGGATTATTCTAAGCTCTCTGAGGGTGCCCCCGCTCCAGAGAAGAGAGCAATCTCCATTGGGAGACCTCGAGGGCCAGGGCTGAGAGCACGGGCTTCGGAGCCACGATGCCTTAGTTCGAATCCCAGCTCCACTTCTTACAAGTGCTGTAACAATGGACACCATGCTTAGCCTTCCGGGCCTCGGTCTTCTCTGTGAAATGTGGATAACAAGTGGGTCTCTAGGGCAGAACTGGGGCTTACAATGATGGCCAGACAGAAACCATCCTCAGTAAATATGAGCGAGGGTTCTTCCTCAGCCCGCTGGGGAGGTACTACTAACAACCCCACGTCCCCTGGAAGAAAAACTGTGCTACGAGGTGGGAAGGTATTTGAAGAAAGCCTGAAGTCTTCATAAAAAGCAGCTTGGGACATGCACAGAGTACTGTTCTCAACGCCAGTCAGAAGCCCTCAGTGTCTGTGCTTCATTCCATCAGAATGCACCTCCTGGAGACCACCAGACTCTGGAGGCTGCAGGGAGCAGAGACCCTGAGGCTGGAGTAGGCATGATACCTAGCCTTCTGCTGGAAGAGTAGAGAAGAAAGGAATGCGGCCTGGGGGTGCGGCCCTCCTGCGGCCACTTGGGCTTCCGTGCTGGACAAGCAGAAGACATCAGTCACCTCCAGGCAGGGATTGTTAAACTGATCAGCCAGAGCCCAGGAGGCAGGCTGGCTGCCCTGTGGGGGACAGGCCCCCATGGACAGGCCTGGGGAGAGCCAGCCTTGCCGAGGCCAGACCTGCACCAGAGGGTTGGGCTTCCCTGGGATGGGAAGGAAAGAGTTAAACCAACTTGGGGCTTCTGGAGGGTGCTCTGCTATCAACAGTGAGCCAAGGGAGGGAGGGGGCTGACACAGGATGTGGCCAGGGCTCGAGCTGTCTGATTATTAACTTCACTTTTATTTGGAGGGGGATTCGATTCTCTGTTTTACTTCCCATCAAGGAAGTGAAAGCCCAGGTCTCAGAGGGGCCTGGTTTCAAATTGTTTTGTCACAGCTCATTCATTTTTCCTCTTAAATAAATAAACAAAACCACCTCTTTGTTTTCCCCTTAATGAGCGCTCAGCAAATCATCTGTGGGTGAGGCATGAAAGGAGTTTTCTGGAGCCCTTCATGAAGCACTTTGGTTTATTCTTTCTAAAAGGAAAAAGGATTCTTCCTTTAACTCCAGCCTCCTCCAAGACTCTCCAGGCACTTTCTTTTCTGCCTCCTCTGGAGATCTCAGCCTGAAATCATGACCTCAAGTCCAGCTTAGACCTTCTTTGGCTGGTCCCTAGGCTCTGATCTGCAGACTGGCATCCCTCATCACAGGCTCCCACCCCAAGGCCACACAGAGGGAGCAGCATCCCAGGACTCAGTGATTAGTCTTCTTGGTCAAGCTCGGACCCATGGCGTTCATTCTTATGGCGCCCTGACATTTCTACTAAAAATAATTTAAACCATTAGAAATACAAAAGGATTCCATTATAGAGCTTAAGAAAACACCATTATATGTTGTCCCTTTGCCCAAGGTTCAGAATGTTTGGGAATTTTGTTTCCAACACTAAAACCCATTTGATAATTTCATGACTCTCTTTCAACAACCCTTTCCTGAATGACCTACATGTGTGAGGTGCCAATGGGAAAATAAAGACCACCATATCATGGTCCCTCCCCTCACGGGTGCCCACGAGTCAGTGGGGGAAGACACGGAGGAAAACAGGAGAGTCGTGTTAACAAAGGCTAGTGGTACCATAGGTGAGCAGAGGAGGGGAGAGACAGAGTCTGCTGGCAACAAAGGGAAGGAAACCGAGGAAGGCTTACTGCTGGAGGTGATATTTAAGCTGGACCTTGAAGGACTGGCAATATTAAAAATATTCTAGAAGCTGGAAAGTACCAAATGACAGAGAGACAGTATGGATATGTGACCAGGTCAGACAGACTACAACAGGCGTGGTGTGGCCTGTCGGGCCTGTGGCTCCTCAAGTGGCATTCAGGGTGGCACTGAAAGTCCTCATGGTGAAGAGAACTGAGAGGAAACTGCCACTCAGACGCAGCCCTTGGCTGCCAGTCCTTGACCCTTGGCTTGGACACCAGTGTGGCCTGGGAAGGAGTGGCACTTCATGCTGTGAGAAACAAGATACCACACTTGGATACACACTCGTCTCAGATCCTGACTTCGGACCAACGCCCGATGCCCAGGAGGAGCCACTTTACAGCCTCTGACTCTATGCTCTGGGAGCACGGGGCAAGAAAGGGGGTGCCCGGCAACAAACCCGGTTCCCTTCCAAAAGCTCAGGTTTTCCTTCTAGCTAACGGATGGGACTCCAAACACCCCTGGGGAAGCTGCCAGGTTCTCTCTCCCCCTTCCCCTGGCACGCGGGCCTCTGGGCCCCCAGGTGCCCCCCTCCCCCGCCCTGCCCAGCCCCGAACCCCTGAACACCACCCCCCCACCCCAGGCCGAGCCTCCACCACCGCCCCAGGCCACGAGGGGGTTAAGCGGCCGCCAAGATGGCCGACTTGTTTTGCACTTCGGAGGGGTCACGCGGGAGGCTGCCCTTTGCCTTGGGGAGGCTGTCAAGGTCCCGCCGCCCTCTCTGGCGCGGTGCCCCAGGCGGCCTGACGGTATCTCCTCCCCTGCGCGTCCTGCAGTCCCGCCGAACCTTCCAGCTCCAAGGCTAGCCAGACTGGCCACCGGGCCAGCCTTGGACGGCGAGGCAGGGAGGGCCGTCGGGGAGACAGGGGTCGGGGGGCGCCGGCTGCGCCCCTCGCTCGAAAGGACACGGGGCGGGGGTGGGGGGAGCGAGGCCGCTGGCTCCCCTGTCGCCTTTCCCCGGCTCCGGGCTGAAGCCGCCCCAGCTGGTCCTGGGCTGGCCTCCGAGGGCCGCTCCCGCTCCCATCCGCAGCCTTCGCGGGGGCGCCGTGAACGTGGCCGCACTGCCCTCCAGTGGCCAGCCCGCCGAACGACGCGCGGGGCCCGCGTCCACCCGCAGCCCGCGCCTCCTCCTCCAAGGGCTGCCCCTCGGCGGCCTTTGAACACGTGGCCCCGTTCCGCTCACAGGCGGTCCCCGCTGCCGCCGCCTGCCACGTGCACGCCAATGGAAGAGCAGGGGACTTCCTTCCTGGGCTGGACTAACCAGTGGTTCTCAGACTTCAGCATGCACTGGGATGCCCCGGGCAGTTGGTTCAAGCCCGCCATTGCTGCGTCCCACACTCAAGGGCAAGAATTTGCATTTCTGACAAGTGTTGGAGGGCTGCTGCCAGTACTGGTCCTGGGACCACATTTACCGAACAAGGGGCTCAGTTTGTTCATCCTATCCTGGGGATTCTGGCGGCGCCCCTTGAATATATCATGCACCTGGCAGGCACTAAGGACAAGAAGCAACCATGACCAGGTTTGCAGCCTTGTGGGGCTTTCTGTAACAGAAGAGATGGACTCATTTTAGACAAAAAATCTCACAAATAAAGATGATTCCATTCAAAACTTTTTCGAGTTCCTGTGAAGGGAAAGACTAAGGTGCTCGAAGAGCATATACGTACATGGGAAACTCCTTTCAGTTTGGGATGGGCTGTTGGAGAAGGCCTCTCTGAAGAAAGACACCCTTGAGCTGAGGCCAGAAGGAGGAGGGGAGAAGCCTGGGGAGGACAGGAGGGCGAGGCGGCAGGTAGAGCGCGGAGAAGCTGTGGAAGCCAAGGGAGGAGCAGAAACTGGAGGGGCAGAGCCGGGGGGCAGGCAGAGGGTCACAGCCCCCTCCGTCTGCCTCTTCAGAATAGTCAACGCTCAGAGGAGAGGAGGTGGATAGTGAGTGTTTAGTCACCCCCTCAGCACCCAAGAATGGTGGCCCACTTGTGGGAACCTCAGCCCTTATTAGCACAGTGCTTCGTGTGGAATAAACACTCGGTAACGGCAGCTGAAACACTCAGTAATTGGCCTGTGGCCCACCGACTTGTTGCTGCCTGAACCAGATTTGCTTCGGCCCCTTCCCAAGACCTAAAGGACAGCCACATTTGATGGATCCAGGTTCACCCAGCAATGGGGAGAAGGCATGGTGTATCATCTACCCCTCTGTACATTCCACATTTCATCTCCCTACTGTGAGTCCAGGACACAGCCATTGCTCCAATGGGCATTTTTCAGTGTCCACTGTGGGTCTGAACTAAAGCCCCTCTGGTGATGTGTCAGCCACGCCGCAAGAGGGAGGAGGCCTGCCCTGGACCGTCCTGCTGCTCCAAGTACCTTGCCGGGCATCCCCCACCCCCAGTCTCAGTCCCTAGCCTGAAGCATGAACCCCCATCCCACCCACATGTCCCTTAGGCAGCTCCTTGTTTGGCGGCCTTTGTTTTCAGCTAGAGAGAGGGGGCCCTTACAAAGAGGTCCTGCGGCAAAGAGAAACACAGAGGGGTAAGTGGCACATGTGGTGGTGCGCCCACTTTTCCCCGGGGAGGGCCAGCCCCAGCCCTCGTGAGCCAATGCCCCCGCCAGGAAGTCAGCTCTTGCTTACTCTTCCCAGAGAGCAGCTAATTAGGCTCCCCACAGTCAGGAGCTCCCCAGATGAAAGGTGCTGAATACTAGCGCAAGGCGTGACCCCGTATTTATAACTGAGGTTCCCTTGGGTGAGGAAGGCCTGGGGGTGGAGAGACAGGCCAGATCGGCCTCACCTTCTTTATGACAGAGGTTCTCAGGGAAGGTAGCTGGGCTGAGGCAGTTGTGAGCCTGAGAAAAAGGCTCCAGGGCTGTAAGTGTGGGGCCGCCCAGGTCCTGGAGTGGGAGGTGCCGGTTGGCCGAGGGAGGCTGGATGCTCTGGGCCTGAGGCTGCCTTCTAGACCAGGAGCTCTGTGGGCAGGAGACGGCCCAGGGGAGGGTGGGTCACGGTGAGGATTCTGATGCCAGGCTTCGGGGTAGAAATCCCAGCTCCGTGGTGGCCATCCTGGGTCCCAGAGCCTCCACTCTCTCATCGGCCACGTGGGCATAATGACAGCCCAGACCACACGGCTGTTTGCTGACAGCACTCAGGACAGGCAGCCACTGTGTAGAGAGGAGGACTCGTGTATTTGTTCAGTCAACATATATCCAGCACCTACTGTGTGCCAGGCAATGGGTACTGGAAATAGTTATGGACAAAACAGATCGAGTATCTCCTCCTGTGGGACTTGCCTTTAAAAAAAAAAAAAAAATTATTTATTTCAGCAAGAGAGAGAGAGAGAGAGTGAGAGCAGGAGCAGGGGGAGGGGCCAAGGGAGAGGGAGAAGCAGACGCCCCACTGAGCAGGACCCCAGGATCATGACCTGAGCCGAAGGCGGGTGCTTAACCCATTGAGCGGCCAAGGCGCCTGGGAACTTGCTTTCTGTGTGAAAGACACATAATAAA
Source organism: Mustela nivalis (assembly GCF_964662115.1). Lineage (NCBI taxonomy): Eukaryota > Metazoa > Chordata > Mammalia > Carnivora > Mustelidae > Mustela > Mustela nivalis. Next base: position 32,568,003 of record NC_139025.1, on the reverse strand, counting down.
CACAAGAACCGAGAGAATCCCGACACATTGCCCGGTAGTGGTGTGCACCGTGAAGAAGATGGGAGTTGGGACACAGAGCTGTGACGCGGGTGACGTGTCGCATGCAGGGGTCATGTATACTCTCTTAGGCAGGCAGAGGCAGGCATGAGCAGATTACGAAATGGGCCGGGACTGGAGGGTCAACCCAAAGCTCCTTGGCAAACTGGAGGCTGGAGCCAGGGTCCACAACTGGCCAAGCAGCCAGCGAAGTCCCCTTGTCCCCTGGCTGCGGGGATCTGCCGGTCTATGCCCTCATCCCCACCTTGGCCTCTGTGTTGGACCCCAGAGTTTAGGGCAGAGCCAGGAAGGGAACTGGCGCAGCTGCTGGTGGGGGGTGGGGGTAAGGGTGGGCGTGGAAGATGCATCTATTTTTTTCATCCATCCAGCCGGCACCTCACAGGCCCTGTCTCCCCGGAGGCTCCCAACCAACTAGTGAGGTCAGTAGCAACGCCATCACCATCACTGTTATTGAGGCGACATTTACATGACAGAAAAGGAACCTTTTTAAAGTGAACAATTCAGTGGCACTTAGCACACGCACAACATTGTGCAACCCCACCAATGTCTGTCCAGTTGTGAAACATTTTCACCCCAAAAAGAGACTCACATCCATGAAGCCATTGCTCCCCATTCCCCCCTCCCCACCCGCCCCTGGAAATCACCAGTCTGCTTTCTGTCTGTCTGGATTGCCTGTTCTGATATTTCCTATAGCCAGACCTTTTGCATCTGCCTTCTTTCACTTAGCACGTTTTCAAGGTTCCTCCACATCTGGGCACGGCTTGGTATTCCATTTCTTTTTATGGCTGAATAATGCTCCATTGCATGGAAGCACCTCCATTTCACAGAAGAGGACACAGACTTGGGGCAAACAAGCAACACCCAGAGGTCACAGCCAGTCCGTGGCCAAGCAGGATGTGATCCCAGCCTGAACCCCGCTGTGGAAACGGGACAAGTGAGCATGCCTGCTCCCTGGAGGGCCCTATCCTGACAGCGCTGCTCTAGCGGTGGGCTGCCGCTGCGGACAAACACTTTCTCCCCCAGGTGTCACCTGGCCTCTTAGTACTGGCTCCCCCGTGGGGCAAGGTGGCCTCCCAGTCACCCTGCTCCGGGCCTGACCAGAGGTAGCTAAAGAGGCCACCTCCTCCAGGGAAATTCCAGCTCCTGGCCGACCTCCCAGGTTTCAAGCCCTCCCTCTCAACTGGGTATGAGGCTGGGTGGTGCCTCAGCCCTGGGGCTAGCCTGCTGGGCAGGCCAGGTCCTGAGTGTTGGCCCCAGCGGTCCCCGGGGCTGAGCTGCCAGGTCCGTCCAGCGAGTGAGCAGATGCCTCACTGGGCAAGTGTTTATTAGGCGCCTATTGTATGTCAGGTGCCATGCAGTCCCCACCTTCACAGCACTCCTGTCCTGAAGAGGGTGCCAACCCCAAGTAGGAAATGGGTGTTAGGATGCAAGAACAGGGCATAGGAAACCCCTAACCTCACTCACACATGCCAGGCTTCCCAGCTCAGCACAGGCAGAAGGCCCAGGGCGGGCAGTGCCCAGGACTCTGGGACACCCACCTGGGGAGCCCACCTTGCCCCTTCAGGGCCCAGGCAAGACATGGTATTCACTGCCCCTTTACCCTGTTCTGATCTTGAGCCTGCCTAATGGCCATTCATTTCACTCATTCAGCCTGAGTCAGTTGCTGGACTAAGCAACAAGGAAACACAGGTTTAAAGGAAAAAACGTCCCTGTCCTTTAAAAGCTTAGAACTGAGTGAACTAGGGACGCCTGAGTGGTTCAGTCAGTGAAGCGTACCGAGTCTCGATTTTGGCTCAGGTCATGATCTCACGGTCGTGGGATCCACCCCCACATGGGGTTCTATGCTCAGCACGGAGTCTGCTTGAGAAGCTCCCTCTCCCTCTGCCCCTCCCCCAATCTAATTAAATAAATAAACTCTTTCTAAAAATTGAGTGAATTAATCAAACTAACATTGACTTCACGGCCAGGGAGTCCAGAGGTGGGGCCCCAACCCCACGGGCAGCTGCAGCTGAAGTGTGGGGGCACATATGCTTGGGTGGGTCCCGCAGCTGAGCCCAAGACCCGTCCATTCAGTAAATCAGTCTGAAAACATAGGCCGGAGGGCTTCGGCTCCTTCACCACAAGCCCCAACACTCCCATCCAGAATACAGGAGGCTTCTTCCCTAGAGGTGCCCCTGCGGACTGGCGGAGGAGAGGGTAGGATCCCTCCGAGGTCTAACAGGACAACTTAGGCTCCAAGAGGTAGCTGTCAGGGCGCTGGGCTGAGTTGAACAGCCCACGGCCACCCAGGCTGGAAGGTTGCCAGTGCTCACAGCGGCGTCCCCTGATGCCAGAGCACCTCCTGGGTGCCAGGCTCATTCTCTGCTCAGCACAACACAGACATTTCTTTGTCTTTCTACCCCTGACTCAAGAGAGGGAGCTGGGGGAGAGGCAGAGGCAGAAAGAGATTCTTAAGCAGATTCCACACCCAGTGAGGAGCCCCCCTCAGGGCTCAATCTCACAACCCTAAGATCATGACCTGGGCTGAAATCAGGAGTCCGACACTTCACCAACTGAGCCACCCCGGCGCCCCTGGCAGGCATTTCTTGAACGACTGAGATTTTTACCAGTGATTTACTCAGTGTCACTGGGCCAGGAGAGGATTTGCATTCTTGTCTTTCCTACTCCGAAGTCCACAGCGGCAGTTCTGCAGCTTTCCGCCAGCAGAGGCTAGCAAGCCACATTCCTCCACGTGCTGTGCAGAACCCCGGCCAGGCTGTCTAGGGGAGGTGGTGAAGACACCCGCAGAGCGCCCCTTCACCCTCTCCCGCCCCAGCTGACCCTTCCAGCTCAGCTCGTTCTTCTGCAGCCCAGAAGCATCCTCTGCCCCCGAGGAGCCCCCAGAACAGCTGAAGGGAACAGTCCACATGGGCCTGAGGAGGGGAACCGGGTGGGAGCTATCTGGGTCCTGGCCAGGCATGGACCTCAGACAGAAGGGAAAATGACCCTTCAAGGGGCCTGATGCTCGAGGCCTGTCCCCCCTGCCCCCACAGCTATCATGGAGAACTTGTTTGCAAAAAGGGAAGCAGCAAGCTGGATGTCCCAGGTGTGTTGGCTGACCTGATACAACCCCAGAGTGCCCCGTGGGCAAGAAGGCAGAGGGAAGGGTGCGTGGGAAGGCAGTGATTACCGCCTTCCATTTCAGGGCTGGGTGTGGGGGCCACCTGCCCAAGGAACACAGCCCGGCTAAGAGGCAGGGATGAGATGGGGTAGCCACAGGGAAATGGGCCAAGTGCGGTCCCCGCGACCAGGACATGGCCACTGAGAGGCCCGGTAACCACAGCTCCTGGCCTCTGGTGAAAGCACTTTAATTCTGAAGCCAAGCTTCACACCCACCCTAGGAGAACGAAGGTGCGTGGGGTCTCTGTTTCACAGATGAGGAGACTCGTACTCATAAATTTGAGAATGTGCCCATAGTCATGTGGCCAGGAAACCCTACTATCAGGATTCCCATCTGATCCCTCTGACCCCTGGGGGCTCTGCCCTTTACTACTCAGCACTTCCTTGCTGGCTCTTCCCAGCCCTGGACCGGCACCTGAAGTGTTCAGACAGACAGTCCCTGGCTGAGGCAGGGAGTGCACAAGCAAGGAGACGGGCGAGTGAGTAGAAAAGCGGGCCCACACGTCCCACAGCCCCCCGTTAGTGAGCAAGTGGATAGGTGGCTGAGTAAGGGGGCCAGTGGTTGGGAGAGGGGAGCCATGCACAAGCGGATGAGTAAACCAGTGGTTGGGTGGTTAATGGCTCAGCTGGAGGGAAAAGCAGTTGTGGCTCTGTCACATGGCCTCTGGGAGAGAGAAAGGAATGTGGCTTCTGAGAAACTGGGTGGCCCATTACGTGCTGGCTCACCATGAATTCCCCCCAGGTCTCCTTCCCTAGACAGCATGTCTCCAGAACAAGGGGTTCTGCCTGCCAGACACATGAACACTCGATGACCAAGTCACAGGCTGGCCTGGTCAATCATCGACGGGCCATTGAGAACTGGATTGCTTAAGAGAACTCTGGGACAGGAGGCATCGACCTGCCCACCCCTGCTGGGAGGGAAAGCGGAGCAAGAGATCCATTGGCCCTGCCTGAGGTGGAAGTGGGGGTGGGAGGCCAAGAGGCCTCACCGCTGCCCTGTACAGGCAGGTAGGCCTGGCCAGGACAGCACTTCTGGCCACTGGCCCCTGGCCTCTGGGGTCAGTGCCTCAACCTGTTTGCCTAAAGGGGTGGGTTTGAGCTGGCGTCGAACAGGCTTAGCAAGGGCTCACTGCCATAGCCAAGGAGAGCCAAGGGCCCCTCTTTCTGGGGTAAGCCCCACTTGGTCTCTGGACTTGGGGGGGCAGCCTAGATGGTACCAGGAACAGGGATAATGTGCCAGAAAGGGGGTGCGGATGAGGCTGTTGCTCTGATGTGGGGCTGGGTATCTTAGAGCTAGAGGGAGGGCCACCCGGGGGTCCATGAACTCACCCCCCAACACCTTCCTTGAAGCACAAAGGTTAAGTAACCGGACCGAGTCAAGGGCTATTCTATGCATTTAAGGGTGCACAGAGGGACTCCCCACTGCCACCCCCAGCCAACTCTCTGGGGGAGACTGAAGTAAGCAAGGGCCAGGTTGGATCCCAAGGATCTCTGGAGAAAAAGTGCCAAATACTCCTCAGCTTTGAGACAGAGGAAGCCAAGAGGAGACCCAGAGTTGTGCCCGGTCAGGCACAGCCCTGCCCCGCCATGAGTTGTTATCCCTACCCACAACGGTGTGTGCGGGGGATATGTGACACGTGGTCCAGAGAGGTGACAGGGTGTGAAGGGTGGGGGGAGGGCGCCCAGAAAGCTGCTCAACAGCTTGGCTCCCTCCCCTGTGCCCTCGGGCCCTGCATGAACTCCTGTCCCAAGGAAACTTTCAAGGGGAACAGAGGCCAACACTGCCCTCCCTGGCCTTCCTAGGCAGGGTCCCTTGGGCTACTTAGTCCCCTATCCCCAAACGGGAACATTCTGGAGACTACACTCCACCCTCGAAAAGGCCACAGAGTATAATCTGGACACGGAGCAGGGCAGCCGTGGGTAGCAGGGCCGGGCACTTGCCAGTCTCAGCACAGGCCCCGAGGAGGCGGCGAGCGCCCTCTGGTGGCTCCTCTGTGGCACAGGCGCACAGAGCCACGCTCCCCAGACAGGGCTCCCGGAAGCACCCCTTCAAGGCAGCCTCCTACAGTGTGGCTCCAGGAGCATCTTCTAAGCAACCAGCAACTGCCTCAAACCAAACCAGAAAGTGATACGACTCACACCAAGGGGTCACAGTGAGGACCGCGCAAGTGTCTGCTGCCCTCTTAGCATACGATTCTGCAAATAATCATACCACCAGCAGTAAAAGCTGTTTGAATCCTCACGACGACCTGGCCGAGGTTGGTGTTATTTCTAGTGTCCGGATGAAATGAGGACTTGCACAAGAGCACACAGATAGTATCTGGCAGAATGTGGATTTGAGCCCACATGTGATACCAAACTTGTACTGTTTTAGGCGTTCCACTATAACCACTCAGATCTTAACCAGAGAGGCCATTTCCTGCCAAGGAGTAGCTTTTTCTCTCCTGCTCCCAAGAGACACTGCACTTTGGCGAAAAGGCAGAGAAATGGTCCTTCCTCCTGTCGTGGTTAAAGGGTCAATGATAAACCTTCGCTTATCTTGCTATGCTTTACAAAGGACTTTCACCTGTGTTCTCTCTGTTCCCTATTCGCACCAGCCCTGTGAGGGAGGGGGTCTGTGGCCACATACAATGAGCAACCCCAAAGCGGTCCACTCCACTTCCAGCCCCACACCCACACAAGCCCAGCCTGGGGCCAAACCCAATAGCTGAGATTCCTGTAAAGATCCGCTCACAGAAAATATTTGCAAAACATATCTGACAAGGGACTAGTATCCAGGACATAGAAATAACTCCTATTACTCTGTCCTGAAAAGACAACCCCACTTTTAAAGAGGCAAAATATTTAAACAAAAGATTTCAAAAGAAGATATGCAAATGACCAATAAGCATATAAAAGAAGATAATCATCATTATTAGTCATCATTAGGAAGCACAAAGTAAAACCACAGTAAGATACCCTTCCACACTCATCAAAATGGCAAAAAATGAAAAGACTGGGGGCTCCTGGGTGGCTCAGTTGGTTAAGCATCTGCCTTCCCCTCAGGTCATGATCCCAGGAAGCCTGCTTCTCCCTCTCCCTCTGCCCTCCGCACTATTCTGCTCCCTCTCACACTCTCTATCTCTCTCTCAAATAAATAAAATCTTTTTAAAAAGAAAAAAAAAAAAACATAATAAAAGCCCGACAAAACCAAATGCTCGTGAGAATGTTGACTGGAACATTCATACATTGTTGGTAAAAGCATTAAATGGTACAACCACTCTGGAAAAGGTCTAGAGGTTTCTTTTAAAACTAAACCTTCCCCTCCTCTATAACCTAGCAATTCCACCTCCTAGGTATTTACCCAAGAGAAATGAAGGCATATGTTCAAGAAAAGACTGGTACAGGAATGTTCCTGGCAGCCTTCCTCCTAAGAACCCCAAATGCGAAACAACCTGGTAGGCAAACAGCCGCCGGCGGGCCGAGACAACACAGCGGCACCGGGAAAAGGGACCGATCACAGACACACGCGATGCCACGGACCACGGATGTGTCAGAAACATGACGACGAGTGAAAGAAGTGTTGCCAACAAAACCTACCGTGGGGTTCGACTTACATGGGGTCCTAAAACTGGCAAAATAACCTCTGGTGGGAAAGCAAGCGGAACGCCAGGGACTGATTGGGAAGAGGCCTGGGGGAACTTGCCGGTTGCTGGTAATACATCTTGACTGGAGCCTGGTTTGGTCGGCAGATGCACCTGCGGCCGTTAATACACACATTTCCTGGTATGTGAGTTTTACCTCAAGGGGGGGGGGGCTGTAAACAAATCCTGAGTCCTAATTAACAACGTGCATGTGGACGTGTTCAGGGGCAAGTGCACTGATTGGTCCCAACCTGCCTCTCCTGTCTTCCCTCTGCCCCACCAAACTGGTTTCCCCCAGGAGTCGTGGCCCAGAGGACGCTTCGCAGATGCCCACACGCAAACCAACCATCTGCGCGGCCCGATAAACAGAACACTCTGAGTCAGAAGGCCTGGGCTGGGGCCCAAGAGTGTGTATTTCTAACGAGCTGCAGACGCTGCCGCGGCCCGGTCCTCAGGCTGCTCCGAGAGGAGCGAGGACTTCAGACTATTCCCTTCGGACAAAGGTAATTCATATATCGGGACCCACAAAATGGCCGCGGGCCCCCCTCCCCACCCCGGGGCCTGGGCCCATGTCACCAGTCTAAACCTACGTCAGGCGGCACTGCACCGGAAGTGCGTCACTGTCAGGAATGCTAACGCACCAATCACAATCCTCCAACTCAGGGGTGGCTGGCTGACCTCACCCTGGGAAATAGAGCCCGCCTGATTTTAAGGGAATCCGCCGACTCATAGCCAGTCACACGGTGTTTCCATGAAAACCTCTTGCCCCACGTCCGTCAGAAAGCCTGCCTCACGTTTGTGAGGCTCTGTACTCCCCCATCCATGGACTGTTTTCCCTCAAATAAAAGACACCAAACACATTACTAAATTGTTTACCTTTGTCATTTGACACTTCACCTCTTGGCCTTCACTCACTTTGCCCACTGTTCCCTCACTTTCCAGTTTGCTCTGCCTTACCCCCGCCCCATGACTTGTCCTCTCTATGCCTATCGGTTTCCTGGCTTTTCCCATCCTTCCCCTCCCAGCAGATGATAACTCATAGTGATGATGATGGGAAATGATAGCAACGACAACCACCTGAGACCTTATTAGGTGTTAGGGACTGTGTAACAGGCTTTACAAGCATTATTTTGTGTTTAACCCTTTTAATCGCCCTATGAGGTTGATCCTAATATTGTTCCCATTTTACAGATGAGGAAACTGAGGTATAGAGAGGCTAAGTATTTGCCCAAAGTCTCACATTCTTGGCCCTCTGGATGCTTCCTTTGGTTCTAATTACTGACAGCCCTAGCGACAAGTGGCCCACCCCCCACACCCACCCCCTCTTTCAAGCTCCCCACTCTCCCCCAGTGATTGGTTGGTTGTAGCTGGCTCTCCTCCAGTTGTCCGGGCCTTTCTAGGCCATTCTCTCTGGTTCAGATCACTCCTTCCAGTCTTCTCTCCAATCTCAGGGTGTCCGGAGACTCAGGCAACTGATTGGGGTCCCCTGACTGGGAGAAGACCCCACCAAAGGCTGCTCTGCTCCCACCCCAAACTGCAGGCTCTGTGAGCACAGGACCAGACCCACTGTGCCACAGCTGCTTCACTGTGACATCTGACCACTACAGATGGGAGCGGAGCGGGGAGGGAGGTCTCCTGCGCTGGCCTGGTTCCCATAGGCCTGAGCTGGGCTCAGGTGGGAGGCCCCTTCCCCACCCCAAGTAATCTTGCTGCTCCTCAGTATCTCTACCACCTTCCCACCAAAACCCAGAGGCTGACAGGTTGGGGACTGATGTCCTCAGATCCGAGGCACTTCCCACCCCAAGCCCTAACCCTGGTCCTGCAGTTCCCAGCCCTCTCCAGCACCCCCTCCCTCCCAAAGGCCTTTGGTGGTTTCTCTCCACCCCCTAAGACCGCTTAGGGAGGATATTTTACTTTCCCAGTCAAGCTCAGAGATGCAATTTCTCCTCCTAAGAGGTTAAGCTAATTGCTCTTCCCAGAAGAAAATCCTCCGAGGTTTTCCTTGTGGTGGGATAGGAGGTTTGAAAATTATACGTTCAGGGCAACATCAGGTTACTATATTAAGTCCAGTTTCACAGCAGGGTGGCCCCTGGGGAGCACAGGCGCCACCTACTGGCCTAAAGCAGGATCGCGGCAAGGTCCTCCCAGCCGGACTTGATTTCCCTCGTTTTAAAAGTCCCGTCACAACTGTGGTGTCTAATTTATTATGTTAATTGTATATGTTAATTGTGTGATTTCCAGGGATGGAGATATTTAAACAGTGCCAGACACAAGCGCATCAACTTGTATACATTAAATATCCACAGCTTTCTAATTACCAATCAGACCTCGGTAAAGCAGTGTTTTTAAAAAGTCCCAGGCACACAATTTATAAACCTTTGGCAATGAAGAGATTATGTTTTTGCATTCACAGACATACAAATATGCTGACATCTAACTGATGATGATCCCTACCACTTTGCTTATCAAATTAGTTATGCAGCTTTTAACCTATTAGATGGCCTTTAAGGTTATTTATTTGTTTGTTTGTTTGTTTATTTTGAGATTTTATTTCTTTGTCAGAGAGAGAGAACACAAGCAGAGGGAGCAGCAGGCAGAGGGAGAAGCAGCTTCCCCGCTAAGCAAGAGGCCCCCATTTGAGTCTTGATCCCAGGACACTTAACTGACTGAACCGCCCAGACATCCAATCTTAAGCTCATCTTCAAACAAAAGGGTTTCTTAAACATTAAGGTGGGAACACAAATGAGAGGTAATTTTCAGCCTATCGGATTATAAAAGCACATACTCTTCAAAACAGCAATCCCATTCTTGGTAATGAACCTTACAGACACATCCACATTCATGGGTACAAAGATAATGTTCAGGAATTTCCCTCTGTAGCCTCATTAATAACAGCAACATACCAGGAAGTGTGGGATCTAATCCCAAAACTCACTCTCTTAAATTTTAAAAAAAAATCTATTAAGCATTTTCCAAAGAAAACCGCTTTACTCGGTGTCCAACTACCCAGAGTAAACTGAGTTCAGGGTTAGGGTTTCAGAGGTCACTGAGGAGGAGTTCCGTGAATGGGTCAGTAGGTTTTGGTGTGCAGATTTAACTTTCATACAAAAGAATAAGACAAAAAACTACAAACGATTTAACCAAGATATCTCAAAACAACAACAAAAAATTTTTGGAAACAAAATTTTGCTTCATTGCCATCAGCCTTACCTTAAAAGTGTGGCAAAAGGAAAGTCAAGTCATTGAGTTGGGCATTAAAAGAAAACATTTGACAGGACAGAGAATTGAAGGGACAAGGGCCTGCGTGGCACCAGCCTCAGTGGCCAGTCCCTGGAGTGCTACAGACCAAGGAAGCATGTGCCTGTTTCACTGTGTCCTAAACTTCTGTGTGCCTTAGCTAGGAGAAATCAGAGAGGCCTGTCAGCCTCCCAAAAGATAGGAGACCCATGTGGGCCCACATTCATAGCCCCTGGAGGACAGAAAGTCCAAGACATAGTCTGAGCCACTGTAGACCCTGACTTCCTTTCCCTTGAAACTGAAAGGACATACATACCCCAGCCCCCAAGCACCAGCAGTGGGAGGGCAGCAGCCTATGCAAGGGAAAGAGAGGGCAAGAGGTTCAGAAACCACGTCTTTAGCCCAGCCAGGGGCTGGGTGCTCAGAGAGGGGTTATAACATTCTACAATATTCCAGAGGCAGAAACGTCCAGAAGCATAAAAACCACAAATGAGAAGAAAAAAAGAACTACAGCATGTCATCAGTGCTAAGATGCGCATATTTTCACATTTTATTATCTCTGAAATCTGGATGGTCTTACCATTGACGGCAGATCAGTTAACATGGCCACTTAGTTTTCTTTCTTAGAAGAGCATAAAATAAAGATGATTTTATTTTTTAAATGAGGTAGAACTGACAAATAAAATGGTGAGATAAAGTGTACAAGATACACATGGTAAGGGGTGCCTGGGTGGCTCAGTGGGTTAAAGCCTCTGCCTTCAGCTCAGGTCATAATCTCAGGATCCTGGGATCGAGCCCCGCATAGGGCTCTCTGCTCAGCAGGGAGTCTGCTTCCCCCTCTCTCTCTGTCTGCCTCTCTGCCTACTTGTGATCTCTCTCTCTGTCAAATAAATAAATAAAATCTTAAAAAAAAAAAAAAAAAGGTACATGTGGTAAAAGCATTCTCCCCCAAAAGATGCCTCTTAAAATATTCAACAATATCTCCATAAACTGAGAAATAAAAAATTGACGACAGGTTAGAGTCGACAAAATCCAGTATTATTTATTGTACACCAATTATTGCTGGCACCATGTTGGTCAGCTAGCATTCATGATTACACAGCCCCGGGAGCCTGAGCTCGCAGATGAGGAATGAGACCCAAGGTAAATAGCCTTCCCCAGGTCACTAAGCTAGTAAACAGCCAAAGCAGGATTGATTCAAACACAGGTTTGCTTGCCCCTATGCTCCCCCGTAGGTTGTCCGAGTCTCATGCCTTCTAGATAAAGGGGGGACAAGATCAAAGCCAGTTTGTCATTTCTGTCCTCAGGCTCTGGCTAATTCTTCAGGATAAGTAGATCATTCTCATCTGCTCTATTTGAATCCTTAATATTCAGCTTCAAGCTCAGAAGCTTCTAGAAGGCCTGGTTCATGCCTCCTAGCTCACCTGGTGCTGCAGCTGTTCAACAAACTTGACCTCTCTGGCCTATCTCTACTTCCCGTCCTCCTAGTCTCTCACTGTGGGTTCCCTGTTGCCTTCCCAGCCCACTGGGTCTTTACTGACCCAGCTTGCTCCCCGAAGGCCCTGGGGAAAGAGGCTGCAGAAGCTTCCAAAGGTGGCAGTTTGGGGAAAGACACAAATTGCAATTTCTCTTGTTAGACTGGAACTGACGAGCAGGATGGCCAAATTGGGTCTCCCATGTTCAAAATTAGCTGGTGGGGCCACTGACGGGCCTGCCTCGCTTCCAGCCTGGGGGCTTAAGGAGGGCCAGTGGGGTAGCAGATAAAACCAGGGTCGCTGTCCTCCAGAGACTGAGGGACACTTCTCCTTTCTCCTCTTCTAGGCTGCAGCCGCCTGCTTCCCAAAGGCTTGACATTCCCCCACATGCCCCTTACCCACCCTCCATTGGGCTTTATTCTTGCTGACCGCTGGGTGTTCAGTTTCTCCCTAACAAGCCTGGTGGATTTGAAATTTATGCTCGGGGACTCAGGTCTCAGCCAAAAGACTACCTCCAGGCAGCCCGTGGCTCTCCCAAGCCCATGGGTCCCTTCCTCTCTGCCCAGACACAACCTTCTTTGCCGACCTCAACTCTCCTACCACTGTGACTTTGCTACTCTCATCAGCTCAACAAATATTCATACCCAGGTTGGAGTGGACACTGCTGATGGCTGAGATGACAGGCCACCACAGAGGCACCTGGAGGAGGAGCAGACACACACACACCTGCGTGCAGCGGGTGTTCCAGAAACAGGGCTGTGCAGAGCCCAGGCCCCTCCTCTCTACCTCGTGGGCAGGACATCAACTTGGTGGATGGAAGTCAGCCCCGGTGGGAGCACTCACATCCCAGAAATCAGCAAACTCTGCAAACCAGAGATTTTCCTATTTGCTGGATATTCCTCGGGGTCTAGCTTGTCAACGAAGCAGCAGCATGCCAGGGGCTCTGGACCCCCGGGTGGAGGGGCACCGGCTTGGTTTGAGTATTCCCTAAAACAGACCCTCGGTCAGGGATTTAAGAACAAATGGTTTATTTGGAAGATGACCACGAGGAGCCGCAGGGCTGGGACGCCCAGTTGCGAGCCAGCTAGCTTCCCTCCTCCCAGCCGGCTGCTCTGGTTCCTCAGCTTCCTGCACAGGACCTGTCCCTTGCAGGCAGCGTGTCCTGCTCTGATAGTGCTCTGTGGCCTCCCATGAACAGCAGCCCCGCGATGACTGCAACTTGGCTCCCAAATGGCCCATTGCAGCTCACATCTCCCACCCACTCCCCCAGATCCCAGGATTGATGCCCAACCCCCAACCCCTCGACACCTGGGACGGCTGCTCCATAGGCCTGGCAAAGCCTCCTCACGCCTGCTCCCAGCAGCTGGGGCATTTCCGCTCAACAATACAACTACCTACACTTAACTCTGGGCCCCTTGCCAGACAATGCAAATGTCCCCAGCAACCTCAAGGTGCTTAATTTCCACGGGGGTGTCCGGGGAAGGAAAGGAAACCTTTTTTTCCTCTACCCATCTCAGGTTCATTGACTGGGGCACTGTAAATTAGACTAACAAAAGACAGATTTCAGAAGTATTTTCCACTTTCTATAGAAGCATTTCTATAATAGCAAACGTAATGTTAGAACAAAAATTTTCCTCTGAGTTTTGTTTCCATAGGTATTTGGACTTGAGTCTCAAAAAAAAAAAAAAAAATGAACAAATACTTCACGACTTTGAAAAAGCAAGGTTAACAAGTGATAGGTCTTCTGGAATGACTCAGGTTATTTGTCCATTCTAAGCTATCTATCTATCTATTTATCTAAGCGGGCTCTATGCCCAGTGTGGAGTCCAACACAGGGCTTGCGCTCACGCCCCTGAGATCAAGACCTAAGCTGATATCAGACAGTTAACCGACTTCAGCCTCCCAGGCACCCCTGTCTATTTTATTTTATTTTATTTTTTTAAAGATTTTATTTATTTATTTATTTGACAGAGAGAGAGATCACAAGTCAGCAGAGAGAGAGAGAGGAGGAAGCAGGCTCCCTTCTGAGCAGAGAGCCCGATGTGGGGCTCTATCCCAGGACCCTGAGATCATGACCTGAGCCAAAGGCAGAGGCTTAACCCACTGAGCCACCCAGGTGCCCCCCCTATCTATTTTATTTTATTTTATTTTAAAGATTTTATTTATTTATTTGACAGAGAGAGAGAGTTCTCAAGTAGGCAGAGAGGCAGGTAGAGAGAGAGGAGGGAGCAGGCTCCCTGCTGAGCAGAGAGCCCGATGCGGGGCTTGATCCCGGGACCTTGGTATCATGACCTGAGCCAAAGGCAGAGGCTTTAACCCACTGAGCCACCCAGGTGCCCCCCACTATCTATTTTAAATGCTAGATCTTCCATCAATCAGATGGATGATTATTGATTCAAGCCATATTTCTCTGTAAAAATCATAAATCTGAAATAATGATCATTATACTTTAGAGGAAAACCTCAAAACAGAGGGAATTCACTTACTGCTTTGAAAGGTAGATAATTGAGATAATTTTTAATCTTCATATACTTTTTAATATACCAAGTTATCCTTCACTTTGAAGTACCAAAGGAAGTAAATGACAAAGGTTGGAGTTTGAATGAAAAAAAGATCAACAAGAGAAAAATAGAAGTTTATTAACACGTTCCTCCCACATACGCCAGAAGCGCTGAGCTGGGTAACTTAGAAGGGTGGTTAGAGGGCGCCTGGGTGGCTCAGTGGGTTAAGCGTCTGCCTTCAGCTCAGGTCGTGACCCCAGGGTCCTGGGATGGAGTGCCACGTGGTGGTGGGGGGGGGGGGTCCCTGCTCAGCGAGGAGCCTGCTTCTGCCTCTGCCTCTGCTGCTCCCCCTGCTTGTGCTCTCTTTCTCTCTTGATTTAAATAAATCTTTAAAAAAGAAATTGTATTAACTTAAAAAAAAAAAAAAAAGGGTGGTTAGAACTTGAGCTTAAACAGCACCTGGACAGAACAATACATTTTTAGGGAAGCAATAAGACAAAGAAAAAAAGACTTTGAGTTTCTAGGGCAGCAAATTGTGGGAAGGCAAATGCGGAAATGAATGGTAAGGAGGGGCTAGTTTTTAGCAAGGTTTGGTATGTAGGCTCCTCTGGGGCCGCTGTGGGCAGAGAGAGTTCTCTCTGGTGACCAACTTCCGTCTTTTCCAGTAGGGAGGGGAGAAGGGGACCTTTTCCCAATTGTGGGTCCTGCTTTCCGGCCAATAGGAGGACAGGGAGCCTTTCTTGAATCTGCTTCTCAATCACCTTCAGTTCAAAATAATCCCTGTGCGGAAGTGGCCTATTTCGGAGGGCATCATGGGAGACCCACTGCAAACCCAGAGTGGGATGCTGAACGAAAGGAACCTCGAGTAGAAGAAAGCCGGGAAGGGAGGGGTCGCTCTCTCAGAGGCATCGTCATCGGCACACTGGGGACACTGAGCTCCCACAGTTACCAAGGAGGGGGACTGAGACTGTGTCCATAAGAGCACCTATCAAAATGCTTGGCAAGCAGACGTGAATTCAATCTGCGTATAGGACTAGAAATTTCTTCTTGGGGCGCCTGGGTGGCTCAGTCACTTAAGCATCTTCCTTAAGCTCAAGTTATGATCTCGGGGTCCTGGGATCAAGTCGCTCATTGGGCTCCTGCTCAGTGGGGAGTCTACTTTCCTTCTGCCAACCCAGCGCCGCCCCCCACCCCCGCTCATTCTCTCTCTCTCAAATAAATAAATAAAATCTTAGGGGGGGAAAAAAAAGTTCTTTCTTGTGTCCAGACAAAATCATCCTCCTGGCAATGATGGGATTTTCCTTTGGTGCTTCCCAAAGTGCGCCCCATGAACCTTCTTGGCTTACTTACGGAATTCTACCCAGAACGTTCTAAGGACAGATTCCCAGTTGTCTTTGCCCCTCTCAGGCCCTACTCAATCATATTCTCAAGAGAGGGAGCCCCGGACTCTGCATCTTGACAAACTTCTGAAACAATTCTTGAACACAGCAGAGTCTAAGAACCACTAGCAGGTTGAATGAAACCCCGCTTCTACTTCGGGGATCAGAGGGACCTGCACTGATATCCCAGTTCTGCACTAACCTAAGATTTCTGTGACTTGGTTTCCTGGTTTTTATCTTTATTTTCTTACATATTTATTTATTTATTTATTTGACATGGAGAGAGAGAGAGAGCACAAGCACGGAGGTAGAACAGAGGAGAGGGAGTAGCAGTCTCCCCGCTGAGCAGGGAACCCGATGCGGGGCTCAATCCCATGGCCTGAGCTGAAGGCAGACGCTCAACCGATGGAGCCACCCAGGTGCCCCGATGTCCTGGTTTTTAAAGAGATAATAATAATCTGTGTGAAGATTAAATGCATGTAAATGACTTAAGACTTGGGCTTGAGCAAAGTTAAGGGCTCAAGAAATGTTAGCCATTGTTTTTCCCCTGCTAAGTGTGCACCGTTGTTTCTGCCATCCTTCTGTGGCACAAATCAAGGGCCCTCCCCATCCCAGAAATCACCCAGTCGAGACCCGTTGTTGGTAGCTGAGCTAATGGAAGCAGGAGAGGATGTCCCGGTGAGCGCTTTGGTTTTCCTCCCTGCTGTTCTCCACCTGCCATGCGCTGTAAGGACACACTTGGCCACTGGAGGGCAACATCGACCCAGCTCATGTTAAGACCCGCTTTCCCAAATGGCATTTTCAGGTAGTAGTGTGCAGAGGGAAGATGGAGGCCCTAATGGGGGCTTACTGGACTCTGGGTACGTTGTTTTACCGAATGCCCACCCTCCTCCAGGCAGCGCTTAGTGGACAGATGTGCCCTAAATATAACCTATAAAGAAAAGTTTTGCAAAAACAACTGTTTTCCCATTGCCTTGAATTATAAAATGGGAATTTTGCTCCTAAACCTGGGGTCTCCGGCAAGCGCCCAGGGACAGTTTTCTGAGTGCCCACCATCCTGACACCAGATTTCCCCTCTTCTCTGCAAGCCCACAGCAGGCTCCCTATCCACCCCCCACCCCGGCCTCCAGCCACCAGATTCACGTGAGGAACTCGCGGGGTGCAGCCTAGAGAAAGGAGACGGCTCCCTCCCTGCACACTTGATGTTTCTTTCTCAACCTGGCAGCAGGGATAGGTTCTCCGACCAGCAGGTCCCAGTGTTCTAGGACAGTGTTTGGACTGAGTGTGAGAATCCCTTGGAGTACATCTCAAGGGTCAAGCTCTCAGGTCAAGTTGCTCTCAGACATGTCCCCGAGAATGGGCTGTGTGTTCATTTGGCTTAGCCCCACAGCAGTCTCTTGGTGGCTGTTTGTGCTGTAAGCTCAGTGGGCAGCTGGACTGACTCCTGTTGGGGTAACACTGTGAAACTGCAAAACCCGAGACTCAATGCCATCCGAGGAGGAGGGAGCTGGTACGCCTTCTTCCTGGAAGCTTCTTCCTGGTAGCCCGCCTTGTCCTCGTCCTCAGCCAGCGTGGTGCTTGGTGGCTCTGGGAGCAAAGTCCCCAGGCACAGAGATGCAAGAGCTCGAGGTGAAAGTTGACTGGGTACGAGTAGGACAGTGACAGCAGTTGCCTCTGACTCGGATGCTGGCCACCCATGGTCCCAGCCCCAATTCTCCTGGCCTCCAGCTGCAGCCCCTCATCAGGGCCGGGAATCCATTCCTTCCCACTTTCGTGGAGCATGTCCTGTTTGTTGGCTGGCCAGCATCCACCTCTGGAGAGTCCACTCCTTATGAGAGTTTTGTGGGGAGGCAGAGGCTGTGTGTCGCTGGCAAGTAAGAGTCCTGTCACACCCAGTCCAAGTTCAGGTGGCCTGAGTGGGGCTGCACCCTCCACTCCCGGGGAGCACACAGGCCAGGCTGAAACCAGAGAGCAAATCCCATTGCCCTGGCTGAAGCCACCATGTTCCATACCTCTGGGGGACTTTATCCGGGTACTCCCGCAGCTCTGCCTCAACCTACTTCTGTGACCTCAAGCAAGGCATTGCTCTCTGGCTGTAATCTTCTCCTCTGTCAAATGGCAAGGTTGGACTCCGTGACCCCCACATTCCACACTAACATTCCACATTCTGGTCCTTCATCCCACCGTTCGCCCGCCATGGAGGCCCATTTAAGCTTCCCTGGAAATCTCTCACCCCTCCCGTGGCACTCCCCATGCTCTTACCTTGTAATGGCTCCTTCCTCTCTTCCTGAAATGCTGCTTTCCCCACTGGGCCCAAATTTGGAACTAAAAAGAATTTTTGCCGTGAGTAGAGCCTGAGAGGGCTCCCAGAAAATTCTGGGAAGGACAAGGGGACAGCTCCATTAGATCTGATCCGAGACGACTGAAAACGAAACAAAATCCTCAACTCCTGATCTTCTCCAACAACTTAGTGTCCAGACTGTGTCCTGCTTGCAGCCCTCAGCCCCGTGCCACCATCCAGCTCCCCCACCTCCTGCTGGGCCCAGCCATTCTGGCCCTTTTGGGTGTAGCTTCCATCTCCCTCCTCTGTGGGCTACTGTGTTTAGGGTTAGGGGGTCTGGTCCAAAGGCTGTGGCCACCCCCCAAGCACCAACATCGCCAACTCGGGCCTTTGAGCCTGGAGTGGTTTCTCCAGAGCCTCAAGCGTCTAACCCAGGCCACTGACATCAGGGAGGCAGTCAGGCTTCCCAGAGACCTGGACAACAGAGCATGAATTAGTTTCCTACTGCTGCTGTAACAAACTACCACACACATAGTGACTTAAAACAACACAGATTTATTATCTGTGTCTAGCTCGGAGCTCCCCCAGGTTCCATTCTAGATCCGGACCACAACAGAGCAAACATCACAATAAAGCCAGCCAGCTGAAATGTCTGGTCCCCCACTGCACAAAAAAGTGGTGTTTGCACTATACCGTGGCCTAGTATGTGTGCGATTAACATTGTGTCCCAAAAAAACGACGCACATGCCTTAATTTTAAAATGCTTTATTGACACAGAGACATAAAATGAGCAAATGTTGGAAAAATGGCACCAAGACTTACTCAACTCAGGGTGGCCACAAAGCTTCAACCTGTAAGCAACACATTATCTGCGAAGTGCCATACAACAGGGTATGCCTTATGCCTATGGTTTTGGAGTTCAGAAAGCCAAGGTCAGTAGCAGGGCTGCATTTCTTCGGGAGGTTCTAGGGGATAATCCATTCCCCTGCCAGTTCTAACTCCTACAGGCCGTCCACATGCCTCGGCTTATGGCCCAACAGCGTTCCAGTCTCTGCCTCCATCATTTCTCCTTCTCTGACTTAGACACTCTGGCCTACTCTTTCTGAAGGCCCACCCAGACCATCTAGCATAATCTTCCCATGTCCAGACCCTTAATTGCCTCTGCAAAGTCCCATCTGCCATGCAAAAGACGTCATCACAGGCTCCAGGGACCAGGGCCACGATTCAGCCCACCGCGGAGCTCTAAGACTGGAAGAGCACTCCCCTTACTAGGATTTTTCTAGGGCCAGGCCTTTTTGCCTTACGAATATTTAAAATAGCTTAACAAAGGACAGATAATTTAAAAAAAAAAAAAACTGTGTTAATACTTACTGTCACCAATTAAATGCCTACCACCGGCCAACTCAAACAGAAAACAGCATTGTTGACAACACGTGGTGGGGGGGGGGTGGTTAAAGATTTTATTTCTTTGACAGAGAGAAAAAAACAGCAACAGGGAACACCAAAAGGGGGAGCAGTAAGCAGGGGAAGAAGGAGAAACAGGCTCTCTGCTGAGCAGGGAGCCCAATGCGGGGCTCGGTCCCAGAACCCTGGGACCAAGACCTGAGCCGAAGGCAGATGCTTAATGACTGAGCCACATGTGGGGAGGTTATGCGCCCAGCTGGGAAGTAGCAGGGCCCACCCGAGCCCATGTGTCTCCTCTGAAAGGCACTGATGTCGAAAAAGGTTGTATTTCTTCCCTTGGTGACAGGAAGGCAGACCTGTCTAGGGCTGGGTATAGGGGAGGTGACCCAGAGGCATGCCTCACCCCACCTTTCAACACCATCCATGCCCAGCAGCCCTACCCTTTGGCACAGGCCAAAGAACCCACAAAGCCTCTAAGCTCCTTACAACCTAAGGAAACCTTATTTGTTCTCAGTTCTGGTAACCCGCTCACTCTACTGACTGTACCCTTCGGGCATCAGTCTTGTATCCAGGGGACTGTTCTGAGTTGGCCCAGTGACAGGACACAGCAGATTCCTGAGACAGGCCTGGGATGTGGAATGTTCGCAGCATTTTATGGAAGGCTTGACAGGCCAGAGAAAGAGCAGCTGTATTTACGGACTGGCCTTTATCAGGCTGTCAACAAAATCCCTCCAAAGGTATGCGGCAGAGGCAGATAAAAACACAGAAGAAATCCATGCCCTACCTCGGCAGGAAAGATGCAATGTGTTCATCCCACCGACGCAGGCTCAACCTTCGTCGGGGTAGGAAATTCCATGCCCCCAATCATTCAGAGTAAGCTGGAATGGTTTATGATGAAAAGTGGCCAACAGTGAGACACAAAAGACCATCAAGGGAGTAAGGCGACAGGCTGCAGAAGAAGTGCCCGAGGAGGGGCCTGGGCTCAGGGGCCCTGGTGACCCAGCAAACAACACCCGACTCTAGAATCGATGCCCTGAGATCCCCAGGGCCTTGGGGAAAACCCGGAAGTGGGTGAACGCCTCATCTTGTGTCCTGCTTCAGACTCCCCATGTGACACATGTCACAATCCTCAACCTGTAACCCGAAAACCCAGCAACGAATGCCAGGGGAACTTGAGATCTCCTAGGTAGAAAGAAATAGAAGGATGAAATAGATCCAACTCTTGGCATGAAGATTCAGAGGTTTTATACTCATGAAAACCTGTGGATTAATTTAAGGAGCTTGAAGTCCTAAGAGAATCTGGCATATATTCACTTTGGGGTTTTTACCTGGAATGTGAAATTGAGATTAGATGTGATTTTCATTTTAGAGGTAGAAGGGAACTGTCAGTAAACAGCTTTGAGTTGCCCCAGAGGACTCGACTTCCATTTATAGTATTTCAGTTGCTTTGTGCTGAGCAAGAATTTGTGGCCTCAATTTAAATTTGCCTCAGTGGGGAGCCCGATGTACCGGGAATAGTTATTAAAATCTATAAGTATGCTTAAAATATTTACAGGAACTTAATTATTTTGGGAGAGTTAAACGGGGTTGTTTGGGGAGTGGTTAATTGTTACATGTGTGAATGATTAGAAGCAAGAAAAAAATGACATTATCCATATAAGATGAGTGTGATGACCTAAACAGCTTCAGAAACGGATTTTAGAATGTTTACCTCTTTAACAGACTGAAAATTTTAAGTAACTACAGCCATCTGCACACACATAAGCACACTTGAATATTGGGAATATCAAGTAAGGGCATTTCTTTAAAGGATGTGGACTAACTCAGTAAAAGCATACTTTCGTCCCAATGACACTTACACAATTCTTTTCTAACCTGAGTGGTGACAAGGCCAATTGATCGTACCTCTAGAAACTGTGGTATAGTCAAGTGCTTGTACCTTGGGTTTAGGAAACCTTCGGGTTGGAACAATTTCCCCCTCCTCTACTCCTCTACCACTGTGCCCTCAGTTAGACTTGCAAGTAAATAGCTAATAAGACAGGGAATCTTGTGTATTAGCCTCTTTAAAAGAACTTTGAGCCTCTGAGGCCAGGTTCTGGCCTTGTTCCATGTTCTTCCCCCATGGGGCTGCACCCACGGCAGACCAACAGTGAGCATTTACCGGACTTTTAACCAGCTAGTGGTTAATCCGACAGGAATGTCCCCAAAGCAAATGCCAACCTCTACCCCATGTCCTTCCTTCTAAACAGTCTGCTTGCCTCTTTCCCTGGGCAGTGAGTATTCTAGAATGTTCTAAGATTCTAGGAGCTCTATGGATATGCACTGGCTTTCCAACAGCACTGTTATTGCCACTTAATGGCTGAAGGAACTATAGTACAGTCTCCCCACTTTGGAAATGGCAGTCTATTGCACTGGTATTACCACCGATAGTCTTCTCTCCCTGTCCTGTAAATAAGAAACAGCCTCAGGGAGGAGATACAGGTAAGGAGGAAAAACTGGAGAAGTTAGAGGGGGGCACACAGATGCCCTGGGGAGCTTGTTAAAATGCAGATTCTGAAAGTCTGGGGTGAGGCCCAAGACTGCATTTCCAGCAAGCTCCCAGGTGATGCTGGGAGGCTGCTATTTGCAGGACATTTTTTTTTTTAAGATTTTATTTATTTATTTGAGAGAGAGAACGAGCGCAAGTTGGGGAGGGGCAGAGGGGGGCACAAAAGCAGACTCCCTGCTGAGCAAGGGAGCCAGAGATGGGGCTTAATCCCAGAACCCTAGAATCATGACCCGAGCCAAAGGCAGACACTTAACCGACTGAGCCACCCAGGCGCCCTGACTGGATGACATTCTGAATAGCGAAAAACACGAGGACTCTTTAAGACAGTTCAGTGTGGGGGCGCCTGGGTGGCTCAGTGGGTTAAAGCCTCTGCCTTCGGCTCGGGTCAGGATCCCAAGTCGGGCTCTCTGCTCAGTGGGGAGCCTGCTTCCTCCTCTCTCTCTCTGCCTACTTGTAATCTCTGCCTGTCAAATAAATAAATAAAATCTTAAAAAAAAAAAAAAAAAGACAGTTCAGTGTGTTCCCTTATAGGAAAAAATAGGGAGGGGCACACAGGTATCACAGAGCTGATGCTACAGAAAACAAAGGTAGGACTTATCATTACAGAGTCCCTTCTTTACACATCCATGACCTTATCTTCAACTCATTTAAGAGGCTTCTGAGGAAACCACTTTTTTTTAAATTAAATAAACATAGCGAAATATAGGAGGATGGAATGTGCCAGGGTCAAAAACCTACTAAGTTTGGGTAGAGGTGGACCCCATCATCCTTGACCCCACACACCCTCCTGGAAAACAGTAAGCAAGGAGCAGGCCAAGAGAGGTCATGGTAGCGCTGTTGCTTTAATACGGTGTGTGACAAGTAGTATCAAAATCGTCCACACTCTCCAATCTTGTTCATTTTTAATCAGCAATATTAAAACTAAGGGAAAAAAGTGCGTTAACCACACCTCTGGGCTTAAAAACGAGAAGACAAGACACAGAAATTCTCTTCCTTAAAAAACAGCCATTTCAAAAGATTTTTTTTAATATCATAAAATATTTTCATGGACAAGTGAGCTAGCAAACACACATGCACCAATGTGCCTTTTGACAAGATATCCCCCTACCCCCACCCCTCCACTCCCACAGCAAGGTGGACATGAGATTGGAGAAATGAATACAGCAGATGATACAGAGAGAAAAAAAAAATTGATAAAAAGTATAGAATAGAACGTTGTGCTTGGTTATTGTCCTATGTCACAATAAAACAAAACATTTCGGTGCAAACAGTTAATTTTTCCTCTTTTCCATTTAAGTCTGGTGGAGAAAAAAATACTTTTTCTATAATAAAATATGTGGTTTTTTGGTTTTTTGTTTTTTTACTTTTTTTAACGTAACTTTTTTTTTTCTTTTTTGCAGAAAATAATTTTGTAAACTGTCACTTTGCGGGCAGGGAGGCTCGATGCCACGTGGGTCCCAGCTCTCCCGGTTCGAGGCAGAGCACAGAGACCACACCCGGGCGGGAGAGGGGGCAGCGGGGGCGCAGGGCAGGGGCGCACAGCGGGCAAGGCAAGGGCGCTGGCCTGGGCAGGCGGGTTAGAGGTCGCTCTCGCCGTAGAGCGCCGTGGAGAAGGACATGTAGTCCAAAGCACCTGGCACGGCATCGGGGCCGGTGTAGGGGGCCATCCGCGCGATGCAGTACTCGGCCTGGTCGGGCGGCAGCTCTCGGCGCAGCTCATCCACCGTGATGTAGTTCTGGGGAGAGAGCCGGCAGGGGGACCCGGATGTCACTATGGGCGACAGCACCCCGCCCCGTCCCCTACTCCTGCTTCTGGATACAGAGACGTGCGCACACGCACAGATCCACAGGTGTATTCCGTATACATATATAACGTGTGTTTTTATAATGCATACACGTGCATACATACATATGTGTGCATATACAAAATACATGTTCCTTTTCAATCTCCTGTTTGCCATCTCTGTAGCAGTCTGGCCTGTTTCCAAGCTAATTCAAATGCTAACTGTACCTGTTATTTCAGGTATCACTCTGGTCTGCAGCAATCACAGGCTAGAGCCACCCGCAGGGACTCTGGTAACACAAGGGAGGCACACCCACTCAAGCAAGCACTCTGAAGATGATGAATTTCCACAAATACAGTGAGCATCCAAGCGGGACATCGCCGCGGGGGGACAGCTACCTCCACCAGGTTTGCAAGATGCAGGCCTGCCCGCGCCTCCCTGGTCCCCAGCCCAGGTCTCTGCGCACCCGTGACAGGTCTACTGGGAAGTTGGTTCTCTGGGGAGTTTAGCCTCCAGAACAGCTCACTCGGAGGCTTGGCCCCACGAGGTGGGCCCCCAGCACCTTGCCCTACCTCTGCCAAAGCCCCCTACGAACCAGCTTTGAGGAGAATGGGGTCACCCCTAGGTCACTCCAAAAGCCAGGAACCCAGGCCCCTTTCTGGACTTGAGAGACCCAGAGTCACTTGAAGGAGATGGTTTCCAAGGGTCATTCCAACTCCAGGTGCCAGGACTCTAAGAGTGTGTCCTTAAACTTTAGGAACTGACCTTCAGGAACTTCTCTTGGCTCAATCTTTCGCTTTTATAGACTGAGACATTTCAGAAATGATGCTCCCCACTGGCTTTGGCTTTTTATAACTCCATTTTTTCAGTCTGAAGGAAGGATGGCAGAAGGCCTATCCTATGAATTTTACAGAAAGGAAATCTGACCTCCAGACATCCCCGCTTTGCCAGTTTCTGCTGGCACTCCCACTGTTCCACTGCCAGGCAGGGCACTGCAGGGAACTTGGGAAATTGGGAAACCCAAACTGACTGCTGCTCAGGGTAGACCAATCAGACACACGCTACCCTCCCACTCCCTGATGGTGGTCCGCGCCGGCGTGCAGCGCAATAGCAGGGTGAAGTCTGAGTTCTCAGACGACCCTTCCATCACCCGGTCACGTCCTCACCCCACTCTACCCGCCTCCACGACTCACCACTCCCACCTGACTACGAAGGGGTCCCGCTCCCCGGAAAGAGACCCCCTTAGACTCACGCTGTGCCCGAACACCTTAGCTGATCCCAAAACATTACAGAAATGGGGGGAGATGGACAGCAGGGGGAAGCCCAGTGGAAGAAGGGGATGCAGGGTGCAAGTGACCCCCCCCCCGCACCCTGCACAGACAGCACCCACGCCACCGGAGACCCACCTTGTCCCCAGCCAGGATCTTGAAGGAGGCCATGACCTGGTCTGCTGTGTCTGTGTCGGCCGTCTCCCGAGACATAAAGTCAATGAAGGCCTGGAACGTCACTACACCCAGGCGGTTGGGATCCACGATGCTCATGATACGGGCAAATTCTGCCTCTCCCTAGAGAGAAGAACCAACCCCAGGCCTGTCAGCCTCTCAGCCGCAGGCTGCCGGGAATGTCTCATACGGACCTACGCCCCTGGGGGCTCAGAGCTGCCTGAGGCTGCTGGGGGTGGGGGACACAGCGGCCCCTGGGGGCTGTCCTAAGGGCATCACAGGGACATTAGACCCAAGAGCGAAGACTCCGTTCAGGCTTCCCACACCCCCCAGGCTCCCATCGGAGCACATGATGACAATGCTGACGACAGCTGTAATGGCTGCCAGTCGCGACATGTACCGCGAACCGCACTCTTCTGACGGCTGGATGCCTTTCACCTCTTTTCTCATCCCCTCCCCCATTGTATGGCGCAGGTCCTTATTACTTCCATGAGGTTTCCAGATGAGCAACTGGAGGCCCAGACAGGCTTGGTGACTTGCTCAGAGTCACACAGCCAGCAGGTTAACAGAGCTGGGATTTGAACTTGGATGGTCTGGCTCCACAACCTGCGCCCCCCCCCCACCACAGTGTACTTCCTGTGTGTCAGACCCAGGAGCCACACTCACAAAGTTCCTTTGGTGAACCCTGGCCGCAGTCCCGTAGGGGTCCCCTCACCTCACCCCGCTCCCCAAGCTGGTGATGACAGAGCTAGGGTTTACTCCTGGGTTCCCTGCGTCCTAAGCCTGTGCCCTGGCCTGGCCTGGGGCAGCCCACAAGCTCTGCCCTTTGCACTGAGGCCTGGCACCTGCCTCGCGGCCCAGCTCAGGCCCCCGAGTGTAAGGTTATACCATGGAGGAGGCCGTAAAGGCCAAGGGGTGGTGGGCGTGGCTGCAGCCACCCCCCAGGGCAGCCGCAGAAATCTCTGTGCTTCCTGAAAGAGGAAGTCGAGCCAAACCCTACCCGGAAGTCCAAACCTCCAGTCCTTTTTGCTAGCCTTGGGGGCCAGCCCCACCAGCCACCATGGGAGAGGAAAAGCCCACCACCACAGGAAGTACCAAAAAAATACACCGGCACAGAGACCGAGGTGAGAGGGCCAGACCTCTGGGACACACGCTGTCCACGAGGCTGGGCCCAGCCTGCAGGGCTCCATCTTCCCCATGGACCAGAATCATGAGGCCCCTCCAGGGAGGGCAGCCCCTAGCCTGAGGGCTTCCAGCCTGCTCTCGCCAGGCCTCGGCTTTCCTGGCCAGACAGCGAGCCCTCGTCAGAACAGAGGGTGGGGTTTACATTACCATGTTGTAACCCATGGAGATAAGGCAGGCGCGGAAATCATCCGTGTCCATCATGCCTGTCTTCTTCTGTGGGGCCAGTGGCACCAAGACACAGGAGGGTCAGAGGCAGGAGGAGGAAAGGCCGGCCCAGGGCCAGGAAGACAGGGCACAGATGGCCAGAAGGGGAGGTCAACATGTATGATTGGGGGCGTTAGGAAGGAAAAAGGAACACAGGAGGAGATACATCCATGGGGAGGAGAGAGAACAGGGAGAGGCAACAGTCCGTCCACAGGATGGAGAGTGACGAGGAGAGAGGAAGATGGGCCCCGGGCAGGTTCCCACAAAAGACGACAGAGGTCAGAGGTCGGAGCAATGGGAAGAGGAGCCCGACACGGGCCAGGCAGGGACAGCAGGAGAGGACGAGCCCCCGAGGCCCACAGGAAAGGGGAGACAGGGAGATCCAGATAGAGAGAGAAAAGAGAAAGGAGAAACGCGTTATTTCTCGCCCCGGATGCCACCCCTGAGTGTGCTCCATGCAGGAGGCGAGTACCTGGGGGTCGTTGCCAATATCATAACCCAAGCTGATGAGGCAGGCTTTGAACTCCTCGGGACCCAGCGTGCCGGAGTGATCCTGGGGCCGCCGTGCGCCAGGCAGCGAGCCATGCGGTGCCAGGGAGGTGGAGGCCGTGAGGGGAGGGGGTGGGCCATGCCCCAGGGGGGAGGGTGGTGCGTGTGGGGAGACATGGGGACAAAGGCATGCGGAGGGAGAGGGTGGAGGGTGGAAGGGGCAGGGGAGGAGGGGAAATAAAAAGTGCACACAGTTAGACACACGGACGAGGCCCAGTGGGTGCCCTCTCCCTGGCACACGCAGCCCGGCTCCAGGAAGCAGGCCAGAGGGGACCATGGTGAGCCAGGAGGGTGAGAAGCTCCCCCAGAAGGGCCCAGCCCACCCCAGCCCCAAGGCCCTGATGCCGCTTTCCAAGAGGGCTTCACCCACCCAGGAGGCTGGAGGACAGGGAAGCAGGCAGGGGTGGTGGGCAGCACCGAACCCCAAGCGCCCAGCCGTCTGGCTACCCAGAAGCCCCAGGGCACTGGGAGGGATGGCCCACGTACAGCTCAACCTGTCCCAGAGCTGGGATGAGAACCCAGGACAAACAATGCTGATGCCCCCAGAGTCCCCCAAAGGCTGCTGGGGAGTGAAATAGGGGAGGGGGCCTCTGCTCCTCTGTCCTGAGGCAGAGGCAAGCTACAGTCCCCACAGAGAGGGGACAGCAGGCCGGCCCCTGAGGCTAGGGTAGCCTCGCTCCCAAGGACTGACTCCTCGTGGCAGGAGAACAGGTGTCGGGGGCCAGTGATCCTCTCTCCACTCACTATATGAGCTCTTGGTCCAGAAAAGTGGGGAAGTTCACAGCCACACCAGGACAGGCTTTCTGAGACCAGCTGTGCGGTCCAGAGTCAAGGCAAGCTGCCTTCCTGCTTCCCTCCTCCTCTCCCTCCCTTGCCCAGGAACTGGCCCAGCATGGCTGCCCACCTCCTGGGCACACTGCCTTCCAGGGCCCTGGGGCAGGGGCTGGGGACTGCTCTAAGTGCAGGCAGTGGGGCTCTCACCCGGTCAAAGTGGTTGAAGGAGGCCCGGAACTCATTCATCTGCTCCTGGCTGATGCCCTTGGCATCTCGGGTGAGGATCTGATTCTCCACCTCGTTGATGGTCCTGGCGATGGTGGTGAGGAGCTGCTCCCAGCCCACACGGATGTGCTGGGGGGATGAGGGGCCTGTCAGTGAAGGGGCCCCAGGCCTGGGCCTTGGCTGCTCCCGGCGACTCCTCCCCCCAACCGTGGAAATGGCCCAAGCCACCAAATCCAGACTTCCAGCCAGATTTATAGTATCACTGGGCCAGAGGATCCAGATGATGAAAGGGGAAGCACAGGAGGGCAGTGGCCTCCACCTGAGGCAGCAGAGACCAGAACTGGTGGCCCGAGTCAGGGCAGGAGGGAGGGCCCTGCATATCCGATTCCATAGCCACACACACTTTCCTTCATGGTCCAAACCAGTCACTGCTTGGAAAGCGGGTGTCTAAGCCAGTGTCTGGAGATCACCTGCAGCTGAATCACAGGGGCCTGTTCAAAACATAGACTCCTCTGCCCTTGCCCAGACCTAGGGAATCAAGTCCTAGAGCCGAAGGCTTGAAGTCTGCATTCTCGACAAGCTCCCTGGGAAATTCAGAAGGGCCCGAAGACCCAGAGCTCCAGAGGAGAGCAGTGGCGAGTATGCCCTCACTCCCAAGCGAGAGCTTGTCCTCCTACTGTGAGCACTTTCCTTGGAAGATGGGTAACTGCCCCCCTGCCCCAGCCTGGACGTCCCCTGGAGAAGCAAGACCGGTGCCACCCACCTCCATAGTGTAGTTGGTGTGCTTGTTGTCGAAGATGAGCGCCTCCTGGATGAGCTGGTGGTCGCCCTCCAGCTGGTCGATCTTGGGCTTGTAGTTGACAATGCTCTTCTCATACTGTCGCAGGTGGCTGAGCTGGTCCTCCAGAGTCCCGTGCATCTCAATGGAGATCCGCCCGATCTCCTGCTCACCGGGAAGGAAGCCCTTGTCAGACTGTCCCACTCTTGTCGCTGGGGTAGGGACTGGGGCACCCAGGTCATTGGTCAGCCCCTCACATGATTCTCCTTGGTGCCTCCCCTCGCCTGCCACCCCAGTATCAGGGAACCCATCAGTGATAATCAGTCCAGCAAGAACAAGATCCAGTCAGCAGGGACACACTTTGGTATGGAAACAGCATTGTAAAGGGGTATGAAAAGCACTATCACTAGATGACATACCTCCCGTCTCTCGGGTGCCTCTCAGGCTCAGAAGGGGGCGGTTAGGTCAGTTCCTAACCTAAATGCTTGCTCCTCTGCTTGCCATTCAAACTCCCCGCCCAAGCTGTGTTTCCAATGATCACCCACCTCAGGGACTCTCTCTGCCCACAGAGCCAGCTTCCCCACAGCCTCAGAGCCCTTGAAGTGTCTCCTCAGTGGCCATGCACCTGCTGTTCTGCTCCTAGGCTGCCTGCCTCCGCCTGCCTCAATCCTACCTGCCCCATGGGCCGGGCCTCAGCCCCCTTTCTGTCTGTACGTCATCTATGGAAACAAAACTTGTTTGTAAAAGCCTTTTCTGTGCACTCAATTCGACCCAGCAAGTATTTCCTGAGCAGCTACTATGCACAATGCATGGTTAAGCAGGTGGGGCTGGGGTGCAGGAGAGACAACCATGAGCTTGACATGGTCTCTGCCGTCAAGGAGCTCACGGGAACACCATGCTCTAACCCAAACAGGGCCCCTTTCCTGATCTACATATAGTACCCCAGGATCTGGCCCAATAATTCAGCAAAAAACCTCCACACTTGCCCAAGGCCCAGTTCTCTCTCTGTAAAGATCCTTCTCTTTGACAAAGTTCTCTGCTCAGAAGGAAGGGACACCTGGTCAGCCAAATAAGTCAACGATATATCAGCGATTCAGCAACGATACATCTGTGGCACTTTCTCGTGTGACTCTTTAGTGGCAGCCCTGAGTGGGTCTTTGTACCCAAACCAGAGATCGGGATCAACCCATTGGCCTTCCCTGACAGGCTCCATACCCCCTGTAGGGCCACAGACCCATCGTGGGCTTGGGACCAGCATTCCTCCCGGGATCCTGCCTAGGAGGAGAGAGGGCAGCCTGACTGGCTGGGACAGTGCTGGGAAGGGGCGGAAGCCTCCCGTGAGGGGAGCCATCCCTGCCTCCCGTGAGGGGACCCACCTCCATCTTGGTCTGAATCCAGGGCCCGATGACATTGGCCTGGGCTGCGAACTGCTTACGTAGCCTCTCATTGTGCTGCTGGCGGGCGTGCTCCTCCGTCAGGGCCTGGTCCCTCCGTGGCACCAACTGCCGCACCTGGGGTGGGGACAGTCACAGGACGTGGGTAACGGGCCAGCCGCGTGTCCCATACTTCAGACTGAGGAAATGGAGGAGGCATGAAGGGAAGGAGTGAGGCAGTAACAGAACAGGAGTGACCAGGTCCAGAAACTCCATCGCTCGTTAACTGGACAGATTGAGTGCTTACCGTGTGATAAGGAAAAAAAAATAAAATCCATGAACATCAATAAAAGTCAACCAAAAAAGGGGACAAAATCCATGCCCTTATAAAACCTTCTGTAGCCCAGCCAATGCCCCACCCAGCCCTTCCACTCACGTGGTCCCATTTGCCATTGATCTCCTGAGGAGTGATGGTTGTGTAGGGGTTGGTGCCCGCCATGTTGACGTGGTAGGTCTGGACGATCTTGGACACCTCGTTGTGGATACCCAGGATGGCCAGGCGCTCCTTGTCAGCATCAGGGAGGGTGGCCTTGAACTGCTCATGGGCTGTGGTCAGTCCCTGAGTGGAAGAGAAGTAGAATGACGGTGCCTCGTGTGGGCAAGATGAACTAAGGGAGCCCTACGGGTCCCACAGTAGGGGGTGGGGGCAGGAGGGCCACTGAAAGCCTGGCTCCACACCAGCAGGGAGATGCAGAGGCATCAACCAAGGATGCTCATGGCTGAGAACCAGGTGGGCAGGGCTGGCCACAGGGAGGTGAAGGCAGAGCCATCTAACAAGAGCTTCGTCCTCAGGACTGGTGAAATCAGGAGCAACCACCCCTAAAGTGTACACCACCCACTGTCAGGACAAGGACAGGGTCTGCTCCCCCAGGTGACCTTCCGTAACCCAAGCTCCCTTTGCAAAATCTCTTAAATCCAATCCCCTGCAGCTGTATAAAAGAATGGGGGAGCTATTTACTGCTATGCAATGAGCTGCAGCACACCTGGATCTCTTCGATGGTGTGCACGATGAAGGTGTCCTGCAGATCCTCCATGGCCCCCTCCATCCAGTTGTTGAAGGGTGCAGCCCGCTTGGCGTACTCCAAGTACAGTTGGTCAATGGTTTCCAGCAGCTTCTCTGTCCGCTGGGAGTGAAAATTGGAAGGGGTGGATAGGGAGGTATTCAGCAGAGTCCTATCCAGAATTGCCACTCTCTGCCCCCTGACCCCCATCCCAAGCCTCCAAGGTCCTGCTGTCCTGCCCCAAGGGGTCTAGGTGTGGAAGACCAGACTAAGGCAGGCAGAAAGAATAGGCTTTCTCTGGGACACTGGTTCTTAATGTGAGGTCTACAGACCCTCCCACACTGGATTCACCCAGCCCAACCCTCAGTCTGATCTGCAGAATAGGAAAGTGCTCAAATGGCTGGGGTTGGGCTGTGAAGTGCATGAGACAGAGAGGCCACAAAGGACGCATCTCCATCAAGGCAAAGCCCAAACCAGTGCCAGAGTGAACCTTCGACACATAGGCCACAGTGGATCCAGGGAACCAGTGGGGCCTTCTGGCCCAAGGCAAAGGGAATCACAAAGCAGCAAGAGGCTCCCAGAGCTGCTAGGGGCCGGCCCCCGTCTCCCTCAGGGGCCACACCTCCAGAGCTTCCCTCCGCTTCTGGGTTAGGGCTCCCAGGTTGTCCCACTGGTCACAGATCTTCTGGCACCGGGCGTTGACACTGGGCGAGTCATAATAGTCCAGCTCGCTGGAAGGGGAGAGACAGCAAGAGTCTGATGACCCGGGTTTCCTCCAGGGTCTGCTCCCCTCTCCCCAGCGCTGGGCACACGAGTGGTACAGGGAAGCCAGGCGTGCTCCCCAAGACCTCCAGGGACCCCAAGACCCCCCAACTCCTTGGTTTACGGAAGACTGCCGGGAGACAAATGAAGGCCAGTTCTCTCCAGGGGCCCCTGCCACAGCTCACTGGAGGTGGTCTTGACCCCCTGAGGCCGAGCAATAGCTCTGGTCCAGCACTAATTACAGGGAAGGACCGGATGCCCTCAGCAGCAGGGGCACGGGCTCATGCTCCGCCTGAGGCAACACTCACTGCCTTCTGTATGGGTGCCTTTCCTGCCCGGGAGCTCACTGTACCCACCCTCCTCGTTTTGCACAGCTACATCCCCTTCCCACTGCAGCCCCAGCCCTCGGCCCGGCCGCTCCTACTTGAGCTCCTGCGCAATGGCGGCGATCTGCTCCACGCGGTCCTGGTGCGCGGCCAGATCACTCTCAAAGGCCTCGTGCTTCTTGAGCAGGGCCTTGATCTCCGAGAGGGTGGCGGTCTCGTAATCCTTCTGCCGTAGCATAGCCTCTTTGCCTGCATTCGGGGGAAAGGGATACAAGGCTGAGCAGAAGCCAGAGGCCCCATCTTCTTGGACCTGCCCATCCACCCCTCAGGGCTCCAAAAGCCCCACTTCCAGGGCATGTCCCCAGATGCCCACCATACAGCGATCAACCATCGGCAGTCTGAGAAAGCAAGACGCAGCTGAACATCTGCCACAAGTCCGGGTTGGGGAAGGTGCTACTTTCCATGGGACGTGTATGGGGCCACGAGGAGTGGTTACGTCCGAAGGCTACGCTGGGCTATGCCCTGTGGTACAGCCGGGAAAGAACCAGCCAAGCGCCCCATCTTTCTCCAGCTACTGTTGCAGGCCCCCAGGAGCCCTGCAGGGACCCCTCCCCTTGATTATCTGGCTGTGGTCCGCATGTCACAGCACTCTACACAGAATCCAACAGTGGCCAGAACCTTCTGTGACTGTCAGGGGCGCTGCTCTCTCTTTAGGAACAGGGCGGGCTGGCACGTCTGGGATTTCTGCTTCCCAGGAGGAAATGGGATGAGAAATGAAGCCCCCAGGACTACTGCTACGTGACATCTGTCAGCTGTCTCATGAAGTGTCTGGTCCAGCACAGGGGACCCAGCCCGGCCTGCACGCCCCCACCCTGCACATCTCGCTGGGCCCGTCAGGGAAGCTCAGCCAGTCTCAGCAGATGAAGGCTGGGCTGTGGAGGCTGGAAGGACCGTGCCCAAAGGGGCCTTTCTTTCCTCCCCTCTACCTTTTTTTCTTTTTTTAAAGATTTTATTTTTAGGGGCACCTGGGCTGCTTAGTCATTAAGCGTCTGTCTCTGGCTTTGGTCATGATCCTGGCATCCCGAATTGAGCTCCCCATCGGGCTTCCTGCTCATCGGGGAGCCTGCTTCTCCCTCTCCAGCTCCCCCTGCTTGTGTTCCCTCTCTCACTGTCTTTGTCATAAATAACACAAAATCTTAAAAAAAAAAAAAAAAGATTTTATTTTTAACTCATCTCTACATGCAAGGTGAGGCTCAAACTTAACGACCCCAAGATCAAGAGTCACATGCTTTTCCGACTGAGCCAGATAGATGACCTGCTACTTCTTATTCTTTAAGTCAGAATAATAATATGTTAAGTTTACCAGGGAAAAAAATTAATGATGAGCCTACGTATCTACTCTTTTTCCATCTTTCCTTATACAGATGCCGTGTCACAACCCTCAGGGAGATGGAAGCTGTGCTTTCAAACATTCAGCAGCCCATCCTCAGAGTCTCTACTCTGGCTTCAGTTTTCACCTGTGTCCCCTCTGGTGGCTGAGTCACCACCGGTGTGACCACCTGTCCCCCTACCGTGGGGCGTCCAGACCCCTCAGCTTGTGCTATCAGAGAGGGTCTCCTGGCAAATCTCCCTAGACGTGTGATTTTCCCCACGTTCAGGGTTCATGCTTCAGACAGGTTCAAGAACTCCTGGGTCAGCAGGCGGCACCACGGCCAGGTGTGGACGTGCCCAGCGAGACTGCTTTGCCCAGAGGTTGTGCCCGCATTTGCTGCCCTCACACCAGCCATTCTCATGTCCCTGCTGGTAATGGACCGGCTGACGGGGCCAGCCCCTGCTCTGTACCTTCCTGTGAGCTGTGCCCGGGCCCTGGGGAAGCTGTAACTGACACACGTGAGTTGGTGTGATTTCT
This sequence comes from Mustela nivalis, assembly GCF_964662115.1. Classification (NCBI taxonomy): domain Eukaryota; kingdom Metazoa; phylum Chordata; class Mammalia; order Carnivora; family Mustelidae; genus Mustela; species Mustela nivalis. The sequence continues at coordinate 32,533,967 of NC_139025.1, read as the reverse complement.
ACTTCCACTCTGCACCAGGTGCACCTGGCAGTGGGGGGGCAGGGGGTTTGCAGAGAGCAAGCTTGCACCACTGTGTACTTGCAACATGGAGCTAACCCAGGCCCCCTCAGGCCAACTCAAGCACGTGCCCATCCCCCACCATGCCACAGGATATAGCCCGTCCCTCACCGTCTCCAGCCTGAGATCTGATGGGGGAGCATGGAGACACTGCAACCTACCTCACCAGCCAACAGAGGCTACGCCAGAGGTTCCAGCTGAAATGGCTGGACCCTAGGAGACGGGCAGTGTGGGTCCTTCTCCACCCCTGGCCCCCAGTTCTAGGAAAAGTCTACTCTAGGTATGACTCTTCTTTCTTTGGAGTTAACTTCAACTGCCAACAGGGAGACACCAGGTGTGGCCCCAAGTGCCTCCAAGTTTCACCTCTGTTAAAACGGCAAGGGCTCTAGGTCACTACCACTGGAGGCCAGAAAACAGCACCAGGGCATGCAGTGGAGGAAGAATCCCCAGGGCTACCATTTACGAAGTGTGCTCTACCTGCCAGGCACTCAGCTAAGCATAAAATGTCCTTACGATGCTTACCGCTACAGCAACCCTAGGTAGGGGGACGCATACCGAGTTGAATAGTGTTCCCCGAAACCCAGGTCAAGCCAGAACTTCAGAATCTGACCTTATTTGAAAAAAGGGTCTTTGTAGATGCAATTAGTTAAGATGAGGTCATAGGAGACCAGGAGGGCCCTAAATCCAATGACTGGAGGCTTTATTAGAAAAAGGAGAAACACAGAAGCAGCCATGGGGGATGGTGCAGCGACTGAACAAAGCCAATGACACCAAGGACAACCACTGAGCACCAGAGGCCAGGAAGCAACATAGACAGCCTCATCCTTGGAGCCTCCAGAAGGAACCAACCCTGCTGACCCTTCTGCTTTGGACTCCCTCCTGACCTGGGAGGGAGCACGTTTCTGCCATGTGAAGCTAGCCAGTGTCTGGCCCTTGGTTCCAGCAGCCCTGGATGCTGACACAGGGGAGGGCGCTTGGTCCCCTGCATGTCACAGATGAGAGAACAAGACCTGGAGGCTAAGTTGCTGGTCCAAACTTACTCTGCTTCTAGGTGGCAGAGTCATGATGAGAACCCAAGCTAACAGCCTTAGGGGAGAAGACATCATCGCGGTGACCAAAACCAACAATGAGTCACACATACATAGCCTCGTCCTAGGCAAGGAATCCTTCTCGGTGCTTCCGAGGTGCTCATTCATTCTGTTCCCCTAAACCTACCAAGTTGGCACTATGATTATCCCCACTCTACAGATGAGGAAGCAGAGTCCCCCAAAAGGCCAGTGAGTTTGTCTAAGGAAGAGCAACTAGTAAGAGACAAAGCAAAGCAAAACAAGCAGCAAGACAGAAAGGAGCTGGGGCTGGTGGTCTGGCCGGTGGAGCATGGAAGCTGGTATCCCCTGGGGAGGCAGGAGGCTGGGCTGGCGTTACCATCCGTCCAGGCCTCGTGGATGGAGGCCTTCTGCCGGAACTTCTCTGCCAGGTGGTCGAGCCGCTCCAGCCTCCGGATCTCATTCAGCAGCCACTCCTCGTAGCCCTTCTCCGCCTGCTCTAGGCAGCCCCACGCATTGTTGATGTCCTGTAGGGATGGGAGGCACAAGGTCAGGCCCTGCTGGCCCCCGAGAACCCCAGCCCCTTCCCGTCAGCCAGGCCCCCCCAGCGCCCCCCCCCCACCACCGGTGTTTCCCAGGCTCTGGGGCACCAGGCCTCCTGGGCAGGACATTAGGCCCAAGACCATATAGGCCACCCAGCTATAGGGCTTTGGCGTGCAGCCCTGTGGGGAAAAAGTCCGAGGCCCTCTGAGGCCCAGGACACTGACAATCACAGGATGTAGGGCGAGCCGGGGAAAGGAGCAACAACTGAGTGAGGGAAGCAGGGATAGGAGCCTCCCAGGATGCCCACATCTCTGGATGTGTCATGAGCTCTGGGCAGTCACCTGGAGCCTGCAGGGACCTTGGTCTGGCTGAGCTGGCCAAGCATCTGAGCATAGGGACAGCTGCTGAGCCCAAACCCACAGCCCTTCAAACCTGTAGGGTCGCGCCTACAATGAGCACAGGGTGCCCGCTGGGCAGACAGGGGCAGAACCGGCCTGGATGCCATCTGGGGGCCCAGGAACAGGCTGCACCCACCCGGGGGCAGGAGGGCCCTTCTAACTCACACAGCACCCTCCAGTTAGCAGGGGCTCTAGCCATCTAAAAGCTGCTATTTCAGCCTGGAATCTGGAAAAAGACTGCAATTGGAGACTCTTTCCTCTCCTCCAGGGTCCCCGGGGATCCTGCCTCCTTCCAATTTGCCTGCTTTCCCCATCCCCTGCCCTTACTGCTTTATATCCCCACACTGTCTCAGGACTTGTCATTTTAAAGGGCAAAAGCTTATCCTGGTGAACTTTTAAAATTTTTTTGCTTGTTTCCCTGGCTCATAATGTTCCTTCCCAAGTCTGAGGACAGGATAAGCAGGAAACAGAAATAACCTAAGTAACCTACAGGAAGAGAATTTAACAACTTGGAAAACCATTCATGATATAATTTTAGTTTTTTTTTTAAAGAGGCTTATGAAATAAACATGCTTTAGGATTTTCTTAAAAATGATATTTACATAAAGATGTTTTTCCAAAGAACATTTTTTTTCGTAAGTAGGCTCCATGCCCAGCTTGAACTCACGACCCTGAGATCCAGATCTGAGCTGAGATCAAGAGCTCGATGCGCAACTGACTGAGCCACCCAGGTGCCCCTAAAAAACATTTTCTTAAAGTTGATATTGACAACTGAGATTATGAGTAATTTCTATTTTCTGTTTTTTGCCTGTTTGTATCTTTGAAATAGCCTACCCCCCCCCCCAAAAAAAGCCATTACATTTTTTGTATGGTAATACACTTCGGGTGGCTCAGTCAGTTAACTGCCTGCCTTCAGCTCAGGTCATGATCCCAGGGTCCTCGGATCAAATCCCACATCAGGCTCCTTGCTCAGCAGGGGGCCTGCTTCTCGGTCTGCCAGCTGCTCCCCCTGCTTGTGTTCACAGTCTTGGTCTCTCTGACAAATAAATAAATAAAACCTTAAAAAAAAATGAAGTAAAATAAAGTGTATGAAAAGATTCCACAGCAGTAAAAAAATTATCCTGACTGCTACGGATGGAGCCCTGTTTGGCTGAATATGTAAAGAGGTATTTTGCTTACAAAGATGTTTTTTTGAGGGGTGGGGGGAGAAGATGGTGCTGGGAGGGCGAGTTTGGCCTGGAATAGTGGCGAGGAGGGGGCTGAGCCTGGGGGAGGGGCAAGCGGGGGAGCAGCTGGTGGTCCGTTGGGGGGCCCCGGGCTCCCCTGCACTCACCGAGACCATCCTGCCCTCGGAGGGCATGAAGGCAGGCCGGTTGCTGAGGCGCAGCTTGGTCTGCAGCGTGTTGAAGTTGATCTCCAGCTGGCACTTCTCCTGCACCTTGGGCGGCTTGTGCAGGCGCCGGTAGTCCCGGAAGTCCTCCAGCTTCTGCTGCATGGCCTGCATGGTGTTCTCCGGCGCCCGGTTCTCCAACCAGGGGATCGTGCGGCGGATCCACTCCAGCAGCTGGAGGGCGGAAGGGGTAAGGATGCTGGGAGCCGGTGGAGGGACTGCTTCCCTCTCCTCGTGGCCTTTTGGTCCTTCCCACACGGGGAGGGCCGGGGGGAGTGTGCCCTCCTGACGGTACACTCTGTCCCGACTCCCACTCCCCAGCCACGAGGCCAGGTCCCAGGCCACTCCCCACCCCAGTCTGGCCACCAGCCTCCTGTTTGCCTGGGGAAGAGGCTGACTCCAGCCCCTGCTCTGCCAGACCTCCTGGAAGGTCAGCTTGACTAGGAGGAGACCTGAGCTCGGGCTCCAGCTCTACCACCTGGTCGGGCCTCCGTGTCCTCAGCCGGATCAGGGAGGGGGTGCCCAGTTGTTTCCCAAGGCCCTTGTCACCTGGCCACCTAGAATTCTAGAATGAGGATCTCTAACTCAAAAAGGAAGGGGCTGGCTTCTGGGACACAGGCAGGGAATGACGGCCTGGATGAGGTGACGATGGTGGAGAAGGTGTGGGGGAGGGAGTGTTGGCGGTCACAGGAAATAGAATGAGCGCCGGAAGGGGTCAGCCTGTCCCCTAAATTAACTCCTTGGCATAATCACCTAACCCCATGGGGTGAGGTGCTGTGATCCTCCCCCAGGTTGCAGTGGGCTGACTGAGGCACCATGAGGTCACATAACCTGCCCAGGTGAGCAAGCCGGCACAGCAGAGCAGAGAGGAAGCCCGGCACTTGGGTACCTACTACGCTGGACGGCAGATCCCCTAAGAGGTTGGGCTCAGAAGGCTCAGTTCTTTTAAGGAAGAGGCAAGTGGAGCCTTCAACCACATACAGTCAATGGAAGAACAGCAGACCCAGCACTGTCTCCTCCTGTCCCCTGAGTAGGCCCAGCTGCTAAGCTAGCTGGAGCCAGCCCTGGTCCCCCTCCAGTTCACATCCTCCCTGAACCAGGCGTCCTCCTTTTCTAGGCCAAGCCACTCAAAGCACAACAGTATACCAAACTAGAAAGAGATCTCTTGGCTTAGCTCTCACCTGACAAGTGAAAAAAACCAAGACCCAGAGAGGTGCAGAGTTCTCCAGGCTCACTGTTTGTCGATGAGAGAAAAGGCCGGGGACTCGGCTCTCTGGAGCCTGCAGCCCAGCCCGCCTCTGCCTCCTGGGAGAAGGGGAGAGGAGCCCAAGCTTCCCTGGATCTGCTGTGCTGGGACCAAGCCTCAGACTGTGCCCCAGGGACGGGTTTGAGGGGGACACGTTCTGGGGGCTCCCTCTTTCCCGCAGGGTGGGGTAGCAGAGCCTTGCTTGAGCAAGGCCAGGAGAAGCCATGAGGTACCCACATCGCTGGCCAACTTCTCATAGTCTTCCATGAGCTGCTCATTCTCCTGGTTGACGGCCAACACCTTGCAGATTCGATTGGCTGCTGTCTCCGCCTGGCAACAAGAAAGCGGGTGGGGGGGATACGCACGGTCAGCCCAGGGTAGCAGGAGCTCCCACCCCAGCAGCTCCACGTGGCAGGAAGGCAGCTCTCAAGGCTCTGAATCCACATCCTCCTTGCCAGCCTCTCTACCAGCCCATGCTGGGTCCCACAGTCAAGGGAGCCCAGAGAAAGATCTTCGTAGCTGAACTGGGGATCCCTGGAGAAAGACCTGAGTTGGAGGCCAACCATTGCATGTTGGGAAGACACTAACATAGTAATGGCCGATACAATCAAAACGTTCCGCTCAGGTAAAGAGATGAGAAAATGCACACACAGCCTAGAATCCCAAGTGGAGGATTCCCAAAACTCAGGCTCTCAGGCTAGATCGGGTCAGGATCTCGGGAGATGCAGAGATTCACAGCTGGGAGTCTGGAATAAGGTGCTGACTGAGAGGCAACAGGGCCTCTCGAGATCGCTACTGAATCTGCTCCTGGCTCAAAGCCCTAAGAATATCAGAGAAGACTCAGAGACCCTCTACAGCACAAAGGAGAAGACTTAAGGATCAACCCAGCATGGGAAGAATGGCCAGGCAGGCGCCTGCGGGAAAGCTAAGCACGGGTCTTTGCGCTGAGTGAGAGCTGGGCTTCTGCTAGCCTTTGGGTCCTGGTGACAAGAGGAATGAGAGAGGACTGACTGGAAATCAGAGGCAAAAGCCCAGAAACTCCAGGGGACACTGCCTTCTTAGTCTATGAAGGGTGCTGTGGACCCAACACCAGCAAGGGCCAGATGGCCCTAAGTTACCAGTTGCTCCGGTGATTTTTAAACTCATCTTTTCGCATCATGACCCGCCTCCAAGGGAAGGGGAACGCAGAGCCTTTTGGGGGTCCTGGGATAGAAAGCCTAGGGACAGGAGCAGATAATACCAATGAAAAAACAGATATGCATTCTGGGGCCCTAGAGAACAGTGACCCTGCAGATGGCAAGAGCATAAGGGACAGAAAGATGGGACCTCACAACCAGCTGATGAATAACACAAAATGAGCTTTTATTGCAGCAAGATAAATGGAGGCTAGGCATAAGGAAGAACTTCCAGAGAATGAAGGTGCTTTCAACCGGAAAGAAATATTTAAGATCCAAGTGTTTTTTCTTTGCAGAACTTTTCAAATAGGACATATCCCACTGAATCATGTGACTACGAGAGGCTGCTGGGATGCGTGTGCGTGCGTGTGTGTGTATGTGTGTGTGTGTGTGTGTGTGTGTGTGTAAGCAGGTCAGCATAAAGGTCCTTTCGAACTCCAAGTCAAGAGACTGCACTCGCCAGGATAAGGTGTTGGAGCAAGGAGACCTCCCCCAGGTTCAATTGTGGGAATGGCCACAGGCCCCCAAGACGGGATGGGTGCTTTGAATCCCAGGTCTCAAGACACCGAGGCAGGGAGTCACATTCTTAGACCCTCACCCCTCTGCCCTCCAGCCTAACTCTGCCCTGGAGATGCCGTGGCCCCTTCTCACGTGGAACCCCTGAGGGATCATCCTTCCTCTTAAGAACAAACAGGTAACCACAGAAAATTCCAAAAGGTGACGAGGAAGGAAATTCCTTCCTTGTGGGGTCCTGGAAAGAGCAAGGTCATAGGAAACAGGCTGATGTGTCCCATGAGGAGGGCTGGGGATAGCAATCCACCTGAAGTCACCAGGGCCACTTCCCTTGAAGACTGGGGAGGGAGACCTCCAGGTGGGTGGGGCAGTGGTCTCCATAGTAACATAGGTAAGTCAGTCCAGCGTGCTGAGCAGGTAGGTAAGAACCAGAGACCGCCACGCACCACAGGCAGGCAGCAGCTACCACTGCCATGTTTCCTGGATAAAGCCCTCCTTGGCCTCATTACCTTCCTGATTCATCTTGAAATTCTGAGTTCAGTGGTCCTAAGCTTTGACCTGTGTGCTGCTTTGTCAAACCAACAGACTGAATGAGGCCTGAGTTCATGGCATGGTAGGAGACAGATCCTGGGAGCCTCCCCTGGGAGCCCTGCCCTTCCTTCGGAGCCTGCCTGCTCCAGGGTCAATAGAGGGTCCTTTTGGATAAAGTCTGGGGGAGCCAGTCCCACCTCTTTCCCAAGCCTGCAACTAGGCCTGCTCACACCCAGGTGGCTTTACCTGAGGAGACTGAGAAAAGCGATCATTATAACCAGGAAATGTGCCTTCGGAAAGAAAGCACAGGCGTCACAGAGCAAGAGTTTAGAAATGGCAACAGCCCATCTGCAAACTCCTCCCAGCTCCCACAGTTCCCTCTAGGAAAGAAGCAGGCTCCTGGAATCCAGACTTGATTTTAAGGAGAAAAAAAAAAAAAAAAAAAAAAAGACAGAAAGATCGCTGACCCGTTTCTTCCGCTCACTGCATAACTCCCCCTGTAGCAGCCTACAAGGTGACACTTGCTACCACACTGGTCCCTTAAAGGATCCAGTCATCCGCCACCCCCCACCCAGGAGGCCACAGAGGCCACGCAGGGAAGGCAGACCTGAGGGACGCACTCGCTGTGGTGAAGGCAAGTAAGGTCCTTGAGGGTGGGACCGAGGCCTACCTCAGTTGTCCCACTTTCTAGTTTTCTAGAAAAGATTTCTCCCATGGCTACAAGAACTTCATCACTATGGGGGATTCGGGAGAGAGGTACCGAGGACCACCAAGTCATAAAGACACCTCAGAGGAAAGATTTGTTCTAGGGGAGGAAACATTCATTGTCTGAGAGAAAGAGAAAGCGAAGCCCCATTAGGGGCTTACCACCCTGAGAAGTGCTGGCCTCAGGCTCTCCTGGGCTCTCCCAGCAGGAGGAGATGGGCTGCTTTGGACGGAGAGGAGAAACCAGACGACCCAGGCCTCTCTGATGTTAACAGAATTTGCAAGAGATAAGGGACATAAGCACAGATATCTTTACGGGGCTGAGAAAGTATTTTATAACATCAGGCAAAAGGACTACTTGTAAATGCCAAAGGAAGGCTTCTAGAAATTTGCATTTACCCCCCCCCTTGGTTTATTTTTTCATGACTTACTTTAAGTTGTATTATTATACAGCTTAATGCAGAACAATCTGTTTAGTTTCCTATGAGTGTTTTATTTATTTATTTATTTTTAAGTGAGGGACTTTTTTTCTTGGAGTACTTAACAACTTAGCTATCCCACGTGAAATGCAGCTCTCCCAGGCCAGACTGCTGCCCTACAAAGCAACATCAAATTCGCTGGTCCAGGTAGTGAATTCAGGTGGCGTCTCGTCTGTCATCCAAATGTGGCCAAATGACGCACAACGGCTCTGCCACCCACAATCCACAGGGATTCACGTGAATGCCACCAAAATGTCATCTGTGATCTTTTTCGTCAAAAATTTCCCATATCTACCTAGAATTGTCCATTTCCTTCCTCCCACAGCTCAGCCCTTCCCTGTATTTAAACCAGCACCCAACTCCAGTGTCCCCACCAACAGGGCCCACAGGGAAAGGGGCTCAGCACGCTCCCTGGCTGCCATCTCTGGCTTCCCCTGGGGGCCTCGCTCCCTGCTGGGAGACCTGGCCAGCAGGGCGAGCTCACCCTCCCCTCGCAGGCTGCACTGTCTCCCACACTGGGACTGCCTTCCCCACCCTTGCCACATCTTCACTTGAGGACCCCTACCCAACCCCGAAGACTCCCAAGCTCAAGGACCTCCTGTTCAAGAAAGCGTCCGCGTTATGCAGCCCAGCAGCCCCCCTGACCTGCCCCTCCCCTGCTCAGGTCTGCAGCAAAGTGGGCACTGACTGCACCACAGCCACCCATCGTTGGCTTCTGGGTGTCAGGGCTTCCCCTAGAGAGACCATGTATCCCTTGAAGGCAGGAATGGGGTTTCTTTCCCGCAGGAGATTCACAACATGAAAAAAAGCAACCGAAGGGCCAGACAGATACAAACATCACCATCTACTCCTCAAAGTGCCCAGAAGTACCTACAGCAGAGCCAGCCTGGGCCGTAGATCGCTATTTCTCACGGTCGTTCCCAACAGACCATGAACTTTAAAGCACCAACTACATAAACAGAAGCTGTTGCTTTCTGTTGATTCTAAATTGACATGGGGGAAGAGGAGGGGAAAAGAAAACTGAGAAAGAATCAGAACCCAAACCATCATGTCAAACAGAAGTTGGTCCTCGTCCGACAAGGAGGACCAAAATGTCATCTGTGATCTTTTTCATCAAAAACTTCCCGTTATCTACCTAGAATTGCCCATTTCTAGTAGACGTGCACTTGCACGCCACATACCTGTATGGGCAGGAGGACCACTAGACACGCGTGCATGCACACATGTGTAGACACGAGCCTGCACATGAGGCACTCTGCTGCCTTTCTAGTTCCACCCTCCAAGGCTTGACAAGAGAAAGACAGTGGAGGGGACAGAGGGTACTGGGCATGGGTTTCAGGATCGGCATGAGATATGGAAATGGTCAAGACAAGAAGAGTGTGTGGGTCTGGAAGAGCCCTCTTTCTTCCGTAGGAGAGGGCGAAGTTTCCCCTCCCCTGGCCCGCTTGGCTCTAAGCAGGTGCCTGAATCCTTGGAAGTGTTTAGGGTTGACTCTGGGAGAGGCTCTCAACCCCAGCCTTGAGAGGCACACCACCACCCTTGCCCCACTCCCCGCCCCACACTGGTGACCTTGTCCTTGAATGTGGACCAAAGGAGCATGAAATGGTTGCAACAAGGATGAGAGGGAGGGAGGAAGGCATGGGGGAGGTGGCATGAGATCGGGGTGAGGGCGGGGGGAAGCAGGCTGCTACATGCACACACACGTACACACACACACACGCTCTCGCACGCACGCACTCCCATCCGAGCATCATCATCAGCCAGGACACAGGGAAGGCCAGTGTCAGCAGGCATGAAGCCCAGGACAGAACCCTCGGAGGAGCTGCAGAGAGGGACGAGCTAGAAAGAGGGAAACCCCGCAGCAGAGCGCCCTCTAGCTATGGATGCAGGCAAGTGGGCCCTCTGTGGGTATCAGGGTGGGGGCCGGGTGGGGGGAGGGGCCGCGGAGCAAGTAGACAGATGCTGCTCACAGCCTGGCTGAAAGGTGGGGGGTCAGAGGGGCCAGAAGAAGTTGGCAAGAGAGCAGCAGCGGTGGTAGGACAGAGAGAAATCGGAAGCAAGAGGCAGACCAGAAAAGAGGCTGGAAAGGGCTGGGGATTCTGGGAGGGCCAGGACACCTGTGAGGAAGCCTCCAAGCAGGATAGCTTTCCTGTCTCCGTGCCAAGAAGGCGAGGCCGGAAGGAAGGCAAGGAGGGTTCTGGGTGCCCACCCAGCCAGGGAACAGGGCTGCAGCTCGCCCATACGGTGTCTCTGAGGAATGGCTTAAACGTGCCTCTTCCCAAGGCACTTCCAGTGGAAAACTATCATCCTGGTATGGTAGAGCCTATTTTTTCCTGCCATCTGCAGGATTACTTCAATAACAAGTATTCAAATCCCCACGGTCTATGGGGCACCCATGCCTCCCTTGTGGCGCGTGAAGCTGCACCACGTCTACGGGGGAAGGCAGGGCAGATTTCTCCCTGCCCTGTCTGCTGGGTAACTTGAGAGGATGGTCCTGCTGAAGTGGGAAGGAGAGAAAACGAAGGGGTTCCTCAATGTTTCAGGGAGTAGTCGGGAAGCACAGCCCGGAGCTCCACCACCTGGGATAAGGGCCCTCGACCTGGGGTCCAGGGAAGGAGCAGAGATCACAAGCTCCTTTCCCATCTAGGGCCTCCACTAAGCCCAGCGTGTGCGGACAGAGACACACGGGGCCAGCCAGAGGCTGGGGCTCCCCGGCACCTTCAGGTGTCCTGGCCAAGGTTCAGGAGAGCACAAGAGGCAAAGGGGCCTTCTCTAGCCCCTCCTGTCACTGCAGGGGCCACGGCCCCATCTGCCCGCGGCTGGAACATCCCCGGAGGACGGAAGAGGTGGGTGAAGGGCGGCAGGGAGAGCGGGCGAGGCCGAGGGAGAGCTCACCTTCTGCGCACCCAAGAAGGCGTGGCAGTGACATGAAACAATAGGTCACCTGGCCTTCCCATCCGGCCTTAGCGTGCCTACACATCTGCACAGAGAAGGAGAAGAGGTTGAGAGGAGAAAGGGGAGCGGCAGCAGCACAGAATAAACCCAAACAGCCGTGGTGGAGAGAGAGAACACAGGACAGTTGCAGAGACGGCAAATGAGGGAGGGGGCAGAAAGAGGAGAAATGAGATGGTGGGAGGAGAGGGGCGGGGGGTGCGGGGCAGAGCACAGGCTGAGACAGGGAAGGGGGGAAGAGAGCAGAGGGGAAGGCTGGGCAGAGGTGGGGGAAGCACCCCCATCATGCATATGGAGACAGGTCACTCGGACCCCATGCGGAGGGTGGGAAATTGGCCTGAGCACATCCACGTGATGGGACAGGTCCACGGCCTGAAACCACGAAGGCCCAGCCTGTGGTCTGTAGTTGTGTCGACCTGCATGTTGTGTTTGCAGGGTCCGGCCCGTGAGAGGGGTCTAGGAGAGGGGACTCTGCTGCCTGAGCTAAGCCGGGTAACGAAAATATTCAAATCTTCAATGTCTGTGGCATGAATGGTGCTCTTTAGTTGTGGTACCCTTGTGCAGTGCAGAATATGCACAACTGGACTCTAAACTCAGGTCTCCCTGAGCAAAACTGAGCCAGGACATTTGAAGGGGCTCACGGCTGCCCACCTCCTCCTTCCTCCCCCACCCCACTCCAAGGGTTTGTGCTTATGTCTGTGAATACAGAGTGCAGAGTGACCCCACATGCGGGTCCCAGGCAGGATACAGGAGGATATAAAAGGCACCAGGGTCCAAAAAAGCTGTGGATAGATTTGCTAAATCATGCCCGTGAATGGGAGAAAGGTGGGGGCTTCGTGACACCTTTGTAAAATAAGTCAGTGGAGACAGGAGATACCTCCCCAGGGGACGCCCCATAGCTCCATGAAAGCCTGTAGCTTCAACAAAGGTGGGCACAGAGGGGCTGCTGCCCACTGCGCCTTCCAGGCATCCAGAACCCCCAGCCTGATTTCACACATGCAGCTCTTCCTGCTCAAGCCAGCCCTCTGGGCCCCAGAAGGCAAGCTCTAGCCCAGTCTTCTCAGAGACTGCAGCGGAAGACGAGAGAAGGAGCAGAGATGCAGGGTAGGAGGCGCCGAGCAAGGACAGCACGCCACGCTGGCCCCACGAGCTAACTCTACCAGAGACAGACCCTCTAGGACCCCCTGCCAGGGAGAGGCGGGCAGGGCGGGAGCACATGGTTTGGGGCCTGGCATGAGGTGTGCTGTGCGAGGAAGGAGCAGGGGGCCCCAGGTACCTTCTGGGCTCCAGAGAAGGCATGGTAGAAGCTGGACACGTAAGTCATGATGGCTTTCTCATCTGGGCGGGCGGTTCCGACGATGTCTGGCAAGAAAAATCCGGAGTTAAAAGCCAGCTGGCGAACACATGACGCTCTTTGTGATGTGACGTGGAAAGAAGCTTACAGAACCTCTAAGTCTTCTATGCCCAAATGCTGAGCCTGAACCCTACCCGCTTCTGGCACCAGCCTCCACTTACGGGAGGAGAGGGAGCAGAGAAACAGTGTCCCAAGGAGGCAAACAACAAACCCAGAATAAGGACCATTCCATGAGCAGCCAGCCCTGCTTCTGCAACAAGTTCAACGACAAGAATAAAAAAGAACAGGGCGGGGGGATGGGGGGTATGCTACAGACAGGAAAAGACAGAAGACTAAATGCTACATGCAGTCCTTATTTGGATCCTGATTAAAACAAACCAACTCTCGAGAAAAATAATCAGGGAAATCTGATTTTGAATTGGGCAAGAGATACATCAAGGAATTGTAGTCACACAACTTCCTAGGCATGAAATCTGCTTTATGGCTGCAGAGAAAGAGACCCATTATTTTTAAGGCATGTATTCTCAAGTATGTAGTGGTGAAATGCTGTGATGTCTGGGGTTTAAAATATTTCAACTAAGAAAAATCAAAGGCGGGAAAAGTGACAAAATCTAATTGTGTCTTCGGGGGGGGGGGTATACGGAAGTTCATACACTGTTCTTCCTGGTTTTTACTGATTTGAAAATGGTCCCAGATAATGTCACCAACGATCACCTCTCCCTCCTAGACTCCTAAGGGCCCAGGCAGCTTTCTAAAAAGTCACTTGCTTTTCCATAAATGCTGACTGTCCCCCTCCCTTTCCTCTACAAGTCAGGTGTGGCTTTAGATCCCAAATCTCTAACCACCCCTGCCAAGTACTCATCACTGAGAGCTCTCTGTGAATGCACTTCTGTTTGCTTTTCTCTCATTAATCTGTCTTTTGCCAGTCTAATTTACGGGATCCCACCAGGAGCCCCTAAGGAGGTAGGGGAAAGAGTCTTTCCCTCCCCTACAACGAGGAACACTGCTCCACCCCAGCACCCACTACCCCAGCTCCAAGACAGAGAACCATCCTCAGGGAGCAGATGCCGATCAGGTAGCCTCCCCTTCAAACCCTAGGGAATGAGGAATCCCTCACAGGCAGGTCCCACCACATCCCCACCGGGGTCCCCAGATGAGGTCGCAGAACCAGGCCTCCCCCCCTCCCACCTCGGGCCCCACCCGTCTTGGCCACCATAGGCCAGTGAGGGAAGAGCCAAGGCACAGAAGGAAACACCTTTTACCTTCAGCATCCAACATCTTGGGGATGTCCAGGTACTTCTCTGCCACATCAAAGGCTGTGTTCAGATTTGTGAGTGGGTCATCCTAGAGGAAGAAGAAGATGAAGGCATGGTGGGGGGGGGGGGAGAAGTCTGGGTGATCAAAGATGGGGGCACGGACAGGATGTCTCTGGCCCCCTGGGTTTGATCCCCAGGGCCCAGCTCTTGGTGTGCACAAGGCTGGCTTCCCTCTAGAGCTTGCTGGGTGGGTGGTTAAAGGGCCATTTTTCCTCCTCAGTTTGTCAGAGAAAAAAGGTGAAGCGTATTGGCCTGCAGCCCAAGAAAAAAATGGCTAAAAAGCACACGCTGAGAGCAGATCACTGACCTGGGCGCCGCTCCTCCAGGCTTCTGGTTTCGGCTATGCCGCTCAGCACCCCAGCCTCGGCCTCCCCTCTGCTATTCAAGCAGCTCAAGGAGACCTCGAGCTGCTCCCTTTCCATGAAATTTGGCAGCTCCTTCAAACAGCCACAATGTGACTATCCTGACATGTGCTACCATCTCCAGAACGCGAATTGGGGACTGAGAAAGCAGAGCCCCTGGGCACACAGTGTGGGGGGGACTCGGACCGCCACAGGACTCACAACCCCACTTCTGGGGGTACCGCCCCAAGAACTGGAAGCAGGGACTCAAATTGCTATCTATCCGCCCATATCCAAGGCAGCATCATTCTCAAAAGCCGCGAGGCAAAATTGACACAACTGCCAGCTGCCACATGAGCAGGCAAACCAAGGCGGTGTCCCTATAATGGATGGGTCCCCGCCTTCCGAAGGAAGGGGAGTCACACCTGCTACCACCTCGGTCAGACTTGAAAACATTTGCTCAGGGAAAGAAGCCAGACACAAATACTGTATGACTCACTCACACGAGGCATTCACAGCAGTCAAGTTCAGAGTCACAAAGTAGGACAGTGGCTGCCGGGGGCCGAGGGCAACAGGGAGCGGGGCGTGACAGTTTCATGGGTGCAGGGTCTCAGCTGTGCAGGACCAAGAGCACTCCCGCCCCCGCCCTGAACACCTCAGCACGGCTCAAGTGTTTAGATCACCTATGCTTTGTGTTTCTACATACATTCCATTTTATGTTATGTAAGTTTACCATAATTAAAAGAATTTTTTAACGAGCGGGGGGGGGGGCGTAGAATAAAACCACCACACAGTGATGGGACTTCCTTGCTGGTCTTCCCACGCTATTTCTGGGTTCCCCAGACTAACCTACAGCAGCCTGGTTTTGTCAGCCCAGGACTCAGTGTCCCCATGTGCTAAGACGAGAATCACAAAGCTGCAAAGAAATAAATAGATTCACCCGGATGCTTTCAGGAAGAAACTGCTCAAACTAAGAGTAGGTAGAGTCCTCCTGGGAAAGTTTCTGATAGCTTCCAGAATGATTAAAAAAACAAAAACAAAAACATAAACAATGCCAAGCTGTGGAAATCACTTCCATCCAGGACATAAAGCAGCCCTCGGGACCAGGCTACACCTGCTGGCCATGCTCAATTTCCACAAACAGCCAGGGTCCCATGCCCAGCTAACACCACAATGGGAAGGAAGAGCTTCCCAGCCAGAGTCCCAGAGCTCTCCAGCATCCAAACACCGCTTGGCTCCAGTAACCTGTACTTTCTAGAAAGCATCCGCGGTTCAGTACGACCAGGTCTGTGCTAGTATCTGGGCTGGATTTTAATAATGCTACTGAATTAAAAAGAGGAGAGACAGACACAGTGAAACAGTGAAAAGACAAGACACATGAGTGTGGGCAGCTGACCAGGCAGCAGACAAAGAGCCCTAGATTCTCACCTCCTGGAAGGCTAAGACCCTGTAGTCTGTGGCATGGGGGAAGGGACCAGACAGCCACTGTCAGCAGGGCCCCACTTTATACAGGGTGACAAACAGCTATGGATTAACTAACTGGCTGTCCCCTCAGCACACAGACACACAAACAGACACATGCATGCCTATGACCGAGGTGCATCAGACAAACAGTTAGGGGGTATGTGATGATGCCTTTGAAAAAAAAAAAATCATCACCTCTAGGGTTTCCCACCTCAGCTCTGTCTGATTCGGCCACATAGCTTTCAGGTAAGTCAGGGGATTCTCAATCTGATTTTCTTCCTCGCAAAGCAGCTGAGCTAGAGCACAGGGACCCTTCCACCCACTAAGATGATGGCTTGGGAAGAGCTGGACCACTGACCAAAAACATGTGCAGGGCCAGGCCGTGGGCGAGGGGCATCTTGGTGGCTCAGTTGGTTAAGTGTCTGCCTTTGGCTCAGGTCACGTTCCCAGGCTCTTGGGATCGAGCCCCACATCACGCTCCCTGCTCAGCCGGGAGTCTGCTTCTCCCTCTGCCCCTCCCCACTGCTTGTGTGCTCGCTCGCTTGCTCTTTCTCTGTCACTCACTCTCTACTAAATAAATAAAACCATTAAAAAAAAAAAAGAAGAAGAAGAAGTGGGCCCAGGGCCCAGCCTCAGACTTTGGCCCGGCTTCGAGCCACCAGAGGAAACGGGAGTCTACCCCTTTCCTCCGCCACACCCTGGAAATGGGAGGCCCTGACACCATCACAGAGTTGTCAGGGCAGCTCCCACAGTGGCAACATCAAGCCTGGCCTCTGAGGCCACAAGCCAGGTGGGGTCTTCATTGAACACTGCGTTCTCCAAGCGTCAAGATCAAGTGGAGAACAGGCATTCCTAGAAGCTGCCTTGTCAAGAGAGTCACACAGGGACTGACACCATTCCAACCTGAGCTCCCGATCATCAGCTGGGGGTCGGGGGAGGGCTCCACGGGCAGCCTCTGGGCACCGGAATGGGCTCAGAGGAAAGCTGGTGAGTGAGTTCAGAGTGGTCCCGGACAGACTTCTCCAAGGTCTAGGCCAGCCCAGACCCCAGAACCACCTCAAGATTAAGAACAGCTTCCGCCTCCCAGTCTGCCTCTCAACCCATGCACAGGTTCAGGAAAACCCCCGCAGCTTCAAGCCAAGAGCCTAAGTGAAACTGAGCAGCAGCTAAAGGAAATCCCCCAGCCAAACTGCAGCAGTGAGTCTGGCGGGAACGTGCAAGGGCTGCCCAGCAAGTCCTGGCCCTGGATAGGAACAGACGCCCCTAACATACAACAGCTTCAATTACGGAAGCAACTACATCCACTTTATAAACCCCGGAAAATAGAAGGGGAAAATGGTAGTGAGGGTCCCATGACCCCAACAATGCCCTACGGTGGTTCCCATACGCTATGGGCTGTTCAGGTCAGCAAGGGCACAGTGTCGTGCACGTGGGACACCCACGTGGCCCTCACAGGGAAGAGGCTTTCCTCTTACTTCTACAGATTGTCTCTGGGGCCAGTCTAAGGGGAGTGACACCCTGACCATGGCCATGGGCCCTCAGAAGAGGGCCCCGGTCCAGCCCTTCCACCCCCCGCCAACACCCAGGAGGGACCCAGCAGAAGTCAGACAGGCTCACGTACCTTCCGCAGCTTCCCGTAGTCAATCAGCTCAGGTCGGTGTCGGTGGATCAAGGCACAGAAGCCAAGGCCGTCCTTCCAGCTGCCCAAGGGAGAAGGTGGGGCAGGCTGGTGAGTGGGGCCAGGCACCACCCAAGGGGAAAGCTCTAAACCAGGACTGGAGGGGCCCACCTTTTTTCCAGAGATGAACACACAGTGCTTCGGAGCAGGAGTGACTTAAAACAGGATGGGAAGGAATATTTCTTCCTGCCACAATCCCGGGCCCTGGGTTCAAGATTCTGGGGGGCCTGGGAAGCTAAGACACCTACTGCATCCAACTCTACTCTTTACCCAGGTCTCTGTTGTTCCCCTGCCTCCCCCCCACAGAACTTTCTGGACACTCTCCTTGGGGGGGAAGGTGGCATTGGAAGGTATGTGGCACCCCTCACCCCCCGCCCCGCAGAAAGTAACTTCTTCTCCAGGAACCTCTGCTCTGTTCTAGAGCTGAGACTACCCCCAGCCAAAGGGAACCAAGGAGTCTTGGTGGGGAACAATCCAGGTTCTGCAAGAACCTGTCAGCCTCCAGCCACTGACCTTATGTGGAAGTTCTGGATGTTGACGTTCTTGTAGGGGGCTGTCTTTCTCTGACACCACAAGAGCAGCCCTTCTTTTGCAGAAGTCTCTGTGAGGAGGGGGACAACGGGAGCAGAGGTCAGTGGGCTGGCTCAGCACAGGCAGGGGTGTTGGCTCATGGGAACCCCACCATGCCCACAGGGTCCATGCTCATTCATGAGGGGTCCATACAAAGACCCCTAGATTCCAACCCTGGGGCTACTAGGCCACTAAGTCTGTTTCCTCAACGAAGTTTGACAAGTTATTTGAGAAACAGAGAAGCAAGTGAGGCAGCTTTTACAAACTAGCCACATAACACATTTAAATACTGATATAATGGCCTTCCAAGCTTTCAGAATATCTCCCCCATTATTTCCCTTAATTCAAAGACATGGAGCATTACAAAGTAAATCAGCAATCTATGTCAGGTCTATGTCTGATCCATCTATGAAAAGTCCCAGGATCTCTGGGGAGGGGTATTCCGGCCATGCAGAGTGCACAGAGCCGTGTGTGGGGCAGAAGTGTTAGAATATCTAAGAAGTTTCCTTATATTTAATGCATGGATGGACATCACTGCTGTGTGAAGCAGACCCGTGTCTGTAAGGTAAAGCAGGTGGGTGTCTGAGGGGACCCCAGGAGTTACGAGCACAGACGGCAAACCACACTGTCCCCTTGTGCTCACATCCATGAATTGCAGAAATGGTACCCGGAGGAGAGGGTTCATGGGTGATCTCATTTACTTTCAATTCACAAAATGGATTTTTAAATGACATGAAATGATTTCTGCAAAGATAGTATTTCAAGCACAAACAAACAATAAAAAAAAAATCAGCAAAGCTAATGCTTCTTCTCAGCTCAAGCTCATCAGCTATTTTACAAGACTGAAGTAACGACAACTTAACCAGAGCTGAGAAGGAATCAGTCCCCAAAGAATCAAACTGAGCTCATCAAGAAGGCAATTTGAAAATGGATTTATAGCTACCATCACTAACAAGATCCATGTTCGAAGTGACTACTGTGGACACCTTTTCAACTACTTCAGCCCTAAACGTAGGCCTTCCCATGGTTGTAGCATCACATGTCAAACAAAAATTTCCATAACAAAGCAATTTATTCTACATTCTTTCCATCAAAAGAATTACTTTGAATAAAAATCTACGATTCCTGGGCCATGAAAATGAATAAAAACATATTTCGTAAAGTTTATGTGTTTATTTATTTATTTATTTATTTTAGGAATCTCTGCACCCAGTGTGGGGCTTGAACTCACAACCCCAAGATCACGAGTCAGCACACTCCACCAACTGAGCCAGCCAGGTGTCCCATGAATAAAAAATACTTTAAAAATATTATCTCCATCTCACCTGTTTAAAATTTGTTTTGGTATGTGTGTTTCATGATACAAATAACAATATCTCAATATAATTTATTACAAAATAAATGTACACACATCAGATATAAAGCTCAAAAAATGCCAGAGTGTGGGGCCCCAAGTTTAACGAGATGGCAGCCCCAACCTAGAGCGGCCTCTTAAAGATCTGTGAAGTGGCCACAAGAGGGAGCTATGGGAGCAAAGTGGAGGACCTCAGGTCCACCAGGAGCCCTGCTATATGGCCTCCCGGCTGCCCTTTTGGATTTAACAACCCAAGAGCCAATACTTCCCCATGCACCCTTGGGCAGTCCCCAAGTGAGTGGGATTCCCTGGGGCCAATGCACCAGTGGAAACCAGCACCTGAACAGTTCCAGTTTCTCTACAGAAACTAGATGCCACCAATGGGCAAGAAACCCAGGAGGCAGCCCATGATTAGGCCCCCACTGAAGGGGGTCAAGGGTTCCCCAAGCTGAGCTCAGGGAGGAAGACGTGATGGTGAGGGTCGGGGAGAAAAGGGGGCTTGGGAACTAACAAAGCAAAGCAGGAGACTCACCTTCCACAGAGATGTCCTGGATGGCAAAGCGGAGGATAATGGTCCAGATCATGCCCAGGGTCATTTTCACGTTCCCATCCACGATTTCTACAGAAATGGCATCGGGACACTATTAGCTGGGGCAGGATTAACACTCCCGGAGTGCCCACATCACTGCATGAACCATGCAGGAAATCAAAGACCACACAGCTCCACCTCTAGGGAAAGGAAGTTGTTTTTCAAAGTACCATCAGGTTATCACAGGTGCCAGGAGAGAAGCCTCCTTGGGGGTGACCGGGACACGAGATAGGTGTGATCCATTCTGGTGGGTGCATCACAGAAGGCAAGAGAGACGGACAGAGAAGAGGGACAGGTTTCTAAATCATCACAAATGTTCTGGCAACTCTGTGAACCATCCACACCCAAAAGTGCAGGCACAACTGAGAGGAATCGATCAAAAGGAATCAACCCCATGCCATTACTTGGGCACTAATGTTATTTTTAAAAAATCAAACAACAAACTTCACAATTAAGAGATAATCCATTAAAAATTCAGTCTAAGCAACACTTTAAGAGACTTTTAAAAAATGCTGTAAATTCTATGAAGTCATTTTTTTCCTTTACCAGGCCCGGAGGCAGGGAATATAAACAGAAAAGAGGAAAAAAAAAAAAAAACCTCTCTTTAAGGAGCCTAAGACATGGAGCCACTTAATAGTCTTGGGAGCTGAACTGATGCCAATCAAATGTAGACTCCTTACCCTCACCTGTTTCCAAACCAGGAGACAGTAACCCAGCCCCACGGCAAGGTACTCAGCTAACCATCTGGTATCCAAGAAATATCTTATTTTTTCCAACCTGAAAAACTGACTGTAGGAAAACCCTAACAAGACCGGGAGAAGGGGTAACTTCCAGGAACTCCCAATATCCCGAGCCCACGTCCACTAGGGTCTTTCCCGCAGACCCTTTAAGCAAGAGTGAATTCCACTAAGGAAATTACATTCTAAGATCTTATCATCTTAAGACCTCGAAAGGGAGGGCAAAACCGCATGCTGCTGTAGGCTCAGCAAGGGGCAGAGCATTGCCGGCAATACCTGGGTGGGGGGGGTGGGCAACTCTGCTGAGTCCCCATCGGGGTGCCGAGGAGGAAGAGGGCCCATGTCGGGCAGTGGACAGCCTGTGACTCTTCCTGCTCACGAGGGCCTCACACAGCCCTCCCAGAGCCACAGACACCAGTGGGCCACAGACCAGAGTCAGACTGCTGGGTGAGAGATGGAGAACTGAGCAGCACACAACCACCTTCCTTAAGCAGTAGAACAGCCAGCCGGCACCGCGCAGAGCACAGTGGGAGACGCGGTGAAGGTTACTCAGTGAAGAATCAGTCCTTCAAGACTTGGTTCTTGTGTTTTGTTTTGTTTTTAAGATTATTTGTTTATTTATTTGACAGAGAAACAGCAAGAGAAGGAACATAAGCAGGGGGAGTGGGAGAGGGAGAAGCAGACTCCCTGCCGGACAGGGGAGCCCAATGCGGGACTCGATCCCAAGATCCTGAGATCATGACCTGAGTGAAAGGCAGATGCTTAAAAACCGAGCCACCAAGGCGCCCACAGATTTTTTTTCAAAAACGCCCTTTCACTTGTGATTTCCAAAGGTTTCGTAACGTTTAAAGGGTTGATATAAATTGATAAGGAAAAAGGTCTAAATTCACAATAAGCGAAAGACTTGAATAAATATTTCACAAAACACAAAATATAACCAATTTATACATATGTTCAATCTCTCTTGTAATTAAAGAAGATAACATTCTGGGACGCCTGGGTGGCTCAGGTGGTTAAGCGGCTGCCTTCGGCTCAGGTCATGATCCCTGGGTCCTGGGATCAAGTCCCACATCGGGCTCCTTGATCCGCAGGGAGCCTGCTTCTCCCTCTGCCTCTGCCTGCCTCTCTGTCTGCCTGTGCTCGCTCTCGCTCGCTCTGACAAATAAATAAAAATCTTAAAAAAAAAAAAAATAAATAAATAAATAAATAAATAAAATTTAAAAAAAAATGTTAACATTTTCCTAGCTATTAAATTAGCCACTTGAAAAAACAAGGAACACACACCTTCACGTGGGTTAATGTGTTAAACAAAGGCTTCCGACCACACTGTGGATACAAGTGTAAACTGGTGTGAAAAAACACTTTCTGGGGTGCCCGGGTGGCAGACGCAGTTTAGCATTCGACTTGTGGTTTCGGCTCAGGTGGTGATCTCTGCGTCGTGAGATCGAGCCCCGTGTCAGGCTCCATGTTCACCACGGAGTCTGCTCTAGATTCTCTCTCTCTCTGCTCCTCCTGCCCACACATGCTCCAGTGCTCACTCGCTCTCTCTCTCAAATAAATATAATCTTTTTTTTTGAAGATTTTATTTATTTATTTGACAGACAGAGAACACAAGTAGGCAGAGAGGCAGGCGGGGGCGGGGCGGCGGGAAGCAGGCTCCCTGCTGAGCAGAGAGCCTGACACAGGGCTCAATCCCAGGACCCTGGGATCCTGACCCGAGCCAAAGGCAGAGGCTTTAACCCACTGAGCCATCCAGGCGCCCCTCAAATAAATAAATCTTTAAAAACAAAAACACACTTTCTGGAAAATAATTTGGCAACAGGATCAAGCACCCTGAAGTTTTTCGACTTCCGGACAGTGAACTCTCCCTCTAGAAATCTATGCCGAGCCGACGGTCGGACACGCGGCGTAAGGCTGCTGTATGACAGGGCCTGTTGTAGGGTCATTTCTTGTGGCCCGAAGTTGGAAAGCAGAAATACACCCAGTACAAGGTGTGATGGAGTAAATGCCCTCCCTGCCCATCACCCATTCGCTCAGGACCTCGGTGGTTTCCCACCTGCCTCAGAGTCCACGCCCATGACCAGTGGGGCCCTGACAAACCCCTCCCAACTCTCCCGTCACGTGGCCTCCCCACAGCTCTCTCCTCCCCAGATAAGCACGAGACTTGTCCCCCACCTCCCTCCATCTCCGTTTCATCTTCTCCTGGAAACCTCCCACCTGCACTTCCTGCTGGAATCTTCTCCACCTGGGGTGTGTGTGTGTGTGTGTGTGTATCTGCGTGTATGTGTATCTGCGTGTGTGTATATCTGCGTGCGTGTGTGTGTGTGTGTGTGTGTGTGTGTGTATTTTCTCTCTCTCCCCTTCCAGACCATAAGCTCCATGAGGGGAACAATTTTTCCATTCTGCATCACTGCTTAGAGTCCAGCAGAGGGAGTGCCAGGCACAGAGAAAGCCCTCCATCAACATCTATTGAATGAATGAATGAATGAATGAATGAGGGAGCACTGGAGGGCACAACCCACGTGCGGGTGAACGGGCAGAGGTTACTCAGGCCCGTGGCTGGGAGATCATAACCGCACTCGGGCTCCTCCAAGGCAGGACCCAGGTCTGGAACAGAGTGCCGCTGTGCTCAACCATGAACACAGCCACTAAGAATTGCCTTCACTAGTTTTTAATGACCTAGAGAAATCTTTACAATATGGAAAGTGGAAAAAGCAAGTGTGAAATTTTTCATGGACAGTGTTTCCAACACACGGGATTATTTTTTTAACATCTAGAAGAGGCTCAGGTGGCGAGGTCTTAACCTTTCCGAGGGCAGAGGCTGCAGCACTGGCCCCCTGCCTCTATTCCATCCCATGGCTCCCCCCATACCTGACCTGTGAAGGCCAAACACCTAGGCCTCCTGTGGCCTCGAGTGCAGTGCCCTCCCAGCACTAAGGGAGACAAGAGGGGCTTCTTTTTTGCCTACTTATTCCTCCCTCCCTTCCCTAGAAACCCCAGGGATTTCTGCTCACTGAAGTCTCACTCATACCAGATCCTGTAGGACACAGGAGAGCCAAGTACAGGCAAAAAGAGTGGGTTGACATCCCCTACGGCACCCCAGCCTCAGGGCCTGCTGCCCCCCTATCCCAACCCCAGAGCATAGCCCCTGCCCCCCCCCAACCCCGAGGGTCCCCAGAACAAATCCTTTTCCCAGGCATCTGTGGGTCTGGATCACGGATGCCCATCTCACCAGAAGCCTTATGTCAGGGGACTGCCAGGAATGCTGGGTCTCAAAGGAGGGTCCCAAGGCCACACTGGGCCATGGGGACAAAACACAATGACAGACTAAACTGTCTACTATGGGTACAGGAAGAAGGGGAGCCATGTTTCTGCCGTTCCTGGTCTACAGCCTGCCACGACGCATTCACACCCTGCACTGACCCCTGCCCCCACCCTATGGAGGCAGTCACCCCGTGCATGACTCAGATGGTAAAATGAAGACATTCCGCATGACAGAAACTAGACCGCCGGGGGTCACGGGCTCCCAGACCCATGCTTCACCCCCAGTACAGGTGACCCATCATCAAGACCACGCCGAGGCTCCTGGCACTCAAAGCCATCAGGCCTTCCCCGCCCGAAGATCTTCAGATAAAAAATCCTTCTGGTCCTCTCACAGGGTTAAATACCAACCACTCACCTAAGTCAAGTCTCAAGTCCATGAAGTCTAGACATTCTAAACCAAGTGTATTCTAAACTTTTTTTTTTATAAAGATTTTTTTTTAATTTATTTATTTGACAGACAGAGATCACAAGCAGGCAGAGAGGCAGGCAGAGAGAGAGGAAGGGAAGCAGGCTCCCCACTGAGCAGAGAGCCTGATGCGGGCCTCGATCCCAGGACCCTGGGATCATGACCTGAGCCAAAGGCAGAGGCTTTAAGCCACCCAGGCACCCTCAAGTGTATTCTAAATCAAGGATCTATTCTAATCCCACCTGGATATAAGGAAATCCCTTACTTTCGGCCTCTGTGCAAACACCATCGGGGACTGGGACCACAGGCCCCTCCAGAGCACCCATTCCATTCCCAGAGGGCCACCTGGGCCTGGGTTTGACCATCAGGGGCTCACCAGAGTCTAGTCCTGCACCCTATGATAATCCTTTAAAGGTCTGGGGTCTCGCCCACGCCAGGCCTGCCCCCGTCAGCTCAGGATGCCCCTCAGCATACCCAGCAACATCTCTCCCACCCAGACCCCCATGAGTGCTCACTCCGGGGATCTGCTCCACTGCGTTTTATGTTAGTCTACAGCAATAAACCGCATCTCATTATAATAAACAAACCCCATTTGTGGCCTCATCCAGTTTCCTGGCACAGCAGGGCAGGCATCCCAGCACATGATCTTAGAGCTCAGTCTGAAACAGGAGAGGTGATTTCAACGTAGAAGGCTCGGCCTACAGCAAGGAATCCCGAGGGCAGTGAGGAGGTCAGGATTATCTCATTTTAAAGGAGCCTTTCAAAATCTTCAGAGAAGCGAGGCCCGTGTGAAACAAATCAGAAATAGTGGCCAGCTTGGTTGACTTCCTGGAAGGTCAAAGGCACCGGATAGAGTTTATGCCTGGGTCTGTCTTTGCTCCTCACCCTCTGCCGGAACAGGCACAGCCAAGCGGACCCAGCCCTCCGTAGCTGAGGACAAGCACATAGTAAAGTCCTGCCCTCGGCCCCCACACGCCGTGTCTGCAGCGATGGGAAGAGGTTCAGATCTCAGCTCTGGAGCCCGAACTCCCGGGTTCAATCTGGCTCTGCCCCACGGAAGGAATCTACCCACAGCCTGTGCTCAGCCACACCACCGGCTTCCACCCGGGCAACTCTTCTCAGCCTCAGCTGCGGGGATTACACAATGTGGCTGATGACAACCACCCGACAGGCCTGCTCACGGGCAGAAAGGGAGAGCCCAGCCAAAGCATCCTGTCTAGCCAAAGAGCTGGGAGCAAGTGCTCTTCTCTCCCATCTTCCCCTTTCCTGCTCCCCTTCGGACCTCAGAGGGTTCTTTTTAATTTTAAATTTTAATTTTTTATTTTTTTAAAGCGTAGAATTATTGCTCAGAGTTTAAAAAAACAAAAACAGAAACAAACAAACAAACAAAAACCTGTTAGGTAGCTGTTTTTCTTTCTAAAAATCTGGATTTCTGGCTTTTTTCGAAAAAAGATGGAAAGCTCTTGCCATGATGGACCTGTATCCCCCCGCCCCACAGCAACAATCAATCAGACCTGCCTGGCAGGTGCCCCGATTAGGAGGAAGGACCTGCTTTCCCCAGTTCTCCACAATCCCCACCCATCCCTACCATCACCCCAGCTCTCCCTTACACATCCTTTACTGCCCTGCCCCAGGGGGACATGTAAGCTTACACCAGACCACCCCAGCCCTGCTTCTGGTTTCCCAGCCCTGCTTCATGGAAACTTTTTCTGCCAACTCTTTAATCTTCCCTAATAGAGCAAACTACTCTTTCAAGAAGCAGAGACTATGTTTCCACTCAAAAAACAAGTACCCCGCTAGGTGTGAGTCCTTCAAACATCTCCTGAGCACCTGCTGTGCGCGCCACACAGACGCAGAAGACATGGACTTTGCTTCACAGCCGAGGGTGTGCTGGGACACACTTGGTGGCACCCATGACCACTCAAACGTGAACCTGAGTCCCCAGAAAGCCTGGGCTTGGTGAAATTGTTCTGCAAAAGCCTGATAGGAAGTATTTTCAGCTCTGCAGGCCATTCGGTCTCTGTCACAACTTTTCTGCCAATGGTAGCAGGAGAGCAGACAAAGAGAAATGTAAACAGACAGGTGTGGCTGGGTTCCAGCATGTACAAAAACCCGTGTCGGCCGGATCTGAGACCGTGGACTGTGGTTTGCCGATACTGCACTAAAATTTGCCTTTGATGTAACAATATAAAATCCCTCCATTTCTAGAAAGGAAGGTGGGGGCGGGGAGAGCTTTAGACTCCTCCCACCAGAGAAGAGATGTGCTCCTCTGGTTTACTGGAGCGAGCCCCCCACCCTCTTCAAGAGAGGGGTGGGGGAGATGGGGGGGGGGTGATTTCTCCGACACAGACCTGGTCTCAACTCTGGCTTTGCCCCTTATAGACACTGGGACCTTCAGTACGTTACCTCATCTCGTTAGGCATCTGGTTTCTTCTCATCCAATGAGGGTAACGCCGAGAGCCACCAGGAGGCCATGTGAGGGATCAGTGAGATCGTCTCCCGCCCAGAACCCGCCAGGGCGTGAGTGCTCCGGCATTCACAGCCACGCGCGCATGTGAAATGGTGAGTGAACGGATGGAAAGATTCCCAGCTTTAGATTTCTGGTGCTGCACCACAGGTGCCCAGGGAGTCCTGATGAATCCACGGGGCACAGTGCTGACACGGCCTGGCTACGGTGTTCCGTTCTCCTCCACCCTCCCCAAATCCTTCCAGAACACCACAGTGCACACCGAAACAAACTGCACTGCCTCGTTTAAACCATTAAGAACAAATAACAATGGGGACAGTTGGTTAAGCAGCTGCCTTCGGCTCAGGTCATGATCCCAGCGTCCCGGGATCGAGTCCCGCATTGGGCTCCTTGCTTTGCAGGGAGCCTGCTTCTCCCTCTGCCTCTGCCTTCCACTCTGTCTGCCTGTGCTCACTTTCGCTTGCGCTCTCTCTCTGACAAATAAATAAAATCTTTAAAAAAAAAAAAAAAAAAAAGAACAAATAACAATGTATACTGAGCTTTAAAAAAAAAAAACTGTTTTCAAGTGAAAGGAAAAAAGTCAAGAACCTAATCTGTAGAGAAATGCTATTAGGAAACGTTCCTGAAGGCTTCTGGACATCAGTCTTCCCCACAGACCCCTGGGAAGACCTCCACCCAGCGCATGTCTGACACTCTCCAGGCAACAGAATTCTCTGCCTCAGGCAGCAGAGTGCAGGCAGGCCCGTGGGTGAGGGAGGTGGCACTCCACTCTCACAGGATCTCAAGGCACCAGGATTCAGCTGGGGGTGGGAGGGATCTAGGTCAGGACCAGGGAGCAGGTCCTTGGTTTTCCAGGGGGCAGAGCTGATGTGGGGGGTGCCGAGATTGGACGGAAAGTGCAGCTGTTACATGAAGAATCCGCAGGTTGACCAGATGGAGGTGCTCGCTGCCCCCCACTTCCCAATGCACCCAGCAGCGTGGGAACCCAGGAGTCAGGGCAGAAAAGGCCAAGAGAACAGGGAGCAGAAAATCAGGCTCTGCCGAGCAGCCAGACGGCGGGCCTCACTCACCTTCAGCTCCAATGGACACGAGCTTGACCCCCTTGCTGGCTATGAAATCCAGGGCCTTGTTGACATTGGAGATCTTGTGCACTCTCATCTTGCCTCTCTCCGGCTTGGCCAAGCGCTCCCCTGCATGCAGATCAAGAGGGAGGGCAGGGAAGGTCGAGTGCTGCTTCCTGGGAGCATGGCTGCTCTCGTGACACTCTCGCCCAGGAGCAGCGAGGGGCCCCCTCGCAGGGAGTGACAGGGAGAGTCGACCCTGCCTCTTTCCTGCCACTTCTCAGACCTCAGTGCTTGCCCCCACCCAACTGATCTGTATTAAGCCGCTATGTCTGGGACCTGGCAGGCGCTAGGAATACAGGGGTGAACAGAACAATTCCCTGCCTTTGCACACTTCTGGACCAGGAGGAGACAGAGCTTCAACAGAGAAACACACAAATACGTGTAAACGTATTTGAAGGATAAATGCCTAAAAAGAGGATGCAGAGGAGGACAGGTGGGGCATGAAGGAGTTGTGGAATAGTCAGGAAAGGCCTCTGAGTGGGAGGGCAGCTGCGCTGCGACAGCAGCCAGTGATGATCAAAGCAGAAGAACAGCACATGCAAAGGCCCCGAACCCCTTCTACTCTATACTGCTTGGTCTGGGAAGATGTGTGGGCACTTTAGAATATTCTGAAAAAGGCCCCTAGTGTTCAAAGAAAGCTTCCCACGGTGTTCCTCGCTTGCTCGAGAACCACCACCTCCTGTGGGCATCCTTGGCTCAGCTCCAAGCCAACTCCCCACCCTCAGTCCACCCCCTCCTCCAACACAGGTTCCAGGGTCAGAAGCTGCAGGCAAAGAGCTGGTTCTCCAAAGACCCCATTAAGAGCACTTTCAGCTCAGAACAGAGGCATTCAGGGACCTCTTTAAACTAAAACTCAAAATTAAAATGTGCAACATGCATGCCCATCCCAGGGAAGGACACATAGCTTTAGAGTCTCTAAAAGGCCAGGGATCCCAGGAGGCTGAGTACTGTCCCAGAGCCCAAAACTCAGGACCACTGCACCTGCCATGGTCTCCAGCCCCACCCAGCCACAATCCGCCCCCCCCGCCACACCCAGGACATTAGCAGCCTGGCCAAGAGAGCTCAAGGAGCAGGACAGCCACAATGTGGTAGCAGCGCTTCTCCAGGGGGCCTCCCAGGCCCCCTCCACCCCAGCTTCTGGAGAACAGACTTCCTGCCACAGATGTGATTAGGCCTGGCAGCTCCCAAGGAAGCACAGCTGGGGTTTAATGATTAAATTAAGACCTTCCACTTGCAGCTCTCCCAAGGCTGTGGCCCCTGCTCAGCCTCCAAAGCGAGGTACCCCATCAATCCCCTGGGCAGACGAAATGCCCCGGGGACTCCCTCCCATTGGACGGATGAGGCAGCACCCCATCCCGCCTCGCGCCCTGAAGCTCTCCTGCTGAAGCCCTAGCCCTTAGGTCCTGCCAAGCCTGAGCTCCCCAGCCAGCCCCCCAGCTGTGTACCCTGGCTGGAACAGGACTTCTCCATCGGGACAGTGAAGGCAGCGAGGCCGAGGCCGGCAGTTCTCGCAATTCCAATGCCCAGCTCCCTTCCCCTGCCTCCTAATTTTGGAAATTAGGAGGTCTGGGGTGTGCCTAGGACTTTGCATGTGGATAAGCTCTCCTGCAGATTCTGGCGGGGGGTGGTCTGGGGACACTCTTCAGAGGACCACTGGGGGCACCAGCCCCTTCCTTCTGTCCTCCTACTCCCCTCGCAATGCTCAAGGAAGAAAATGCAATGTCTCAGTGACTCAATGTCCCCCACCCCAAGGAAAGAGAGAACCCCAGTTCACGGACGTGCACAGGTCCCCTTGGGCACAGGCCCGCCTGTTCGGTGGGGAATATGCAGCTAGTCCTGCTGAAAAGCCGGGCATCCGGTCACTCCAATATTTGCCGGCCATCACACACATGCCAAGCACCGTTCTGAGCCCTTGGGACACAGAGATGAGACCATCCCTGCCCCAAGCAGCTGAGAGTGGGATGCGAAAAAGCACAAATGGGCCCAAAATGATCATACCGTGGGCAAATGACATGACAGGAATGACAAGAGGAATTAACGGGGTGTGACAGGAGCCCAGAGCTCCTGTCACTCCTGAGGACAGCCACTCATTCGGGGAAAGCCTTCCTGGAGGAAAACCCTGAGCTGAGCCGGGAAGAATGAAAAAGAGCACCACCAGGTTTGTGTAAACTAAAAGAGGAGGCAGGGGAGAACACTCAGAAAGGCAGTTGGAGGAGAACAGTACGGTGGATCCTAAAAAATTAAACCTAGAATTACCATATGATCCAGCAATTCCATTTCTGGGTATTTACCCCAGAGAACGGAAAGCAGGGGTTCAAACAGATATCCGTACATCCAAGTTCACAGCAGCGCTAGTCGCAAGAGCCAAAAGGAAGAAGCAGTTCCAGTGTGCACCAGAAGATGAATGGGTACACAGAACGTGGTGTGTATGTACAGCGCAATGTTAGCCTCAAAAAGGAAGGGGAGAGGACACATGGACGAACCTGGAAGACATTATAATGAAATACGCCACAGAAAGACATATATTGTAATTCCACTAATTCCACTAATATGAGGTGCCGAGAACAGTCACACTCATGGAAACTAAGACAAGGGTGACTGCTGGGGCGGAGGGAGAAGGGAGCGGGGGGGGCGGGGGGGGCTGGTGTTTGATGGGCTTGGGGTCTCCATGCGGGGGGACGGAGAAATCGCAGATGGATGCTGGTGTATCTGCACAACAAAGGGACTGTACAAAATAGTCCAGGAAATCGAAAATGTTCAAAACACTTGATTTTCTGTTTCGTGGGTTGTACCGCACACACACAATCCCTCCTTCCCATCTTCATTCACCCACACACAAATTTCACCTGCAGGAGGATATTTAAAAGTTCCGGGGAACGAGTTGGCTGGAGCTGGTGCAGAAGCACAGAGGGCAGAGAGCCCGTCCCTGGTGAGGACTGCGCGTCTCTTGGGGTGACAGAGGGTCTGAGGTCTGATACCTTTCTGGGAAGTTAGCTGAAAATGAAACAGGTGCCAGCTCACAAAGGATCCTGCAAGCTATGTGAAGGAATGTGGGCTGTAGGCTTCGAGCCCTGGGAAGGCACTGAAGGGCTCTGAGCAAGAGACAGCGAGACCTTATTTGGGCCTGAGCCGGCCCCTTGGGCTGCCATGCAGAGGATGGACTGCGGTGGGGAAGAAGCTGGGAGGGGTCCAAGGCCTCTGCGGATCATCTAGGTGAGAGCTGGCAAGGCCCACACTGATACCACATAGCAGAGGTTAAAAAGGCTAACAGAAGAAGGAAATAGAAGGAATGGAACTTGAATGCCAAGTTGGAAAGCAAAGCAAAGGAAGCATTGTCTCAGAGCTCTACATTAGGTTTAGGAGAAGAAGACAGAGAATATAGGAGGAAAGAGGTCTGTCGGGGCCAAGGGTAGTCTGCATAGTCTTGGGCACACTGAGGGGATGCTGGGGGGACATCTGGGTGGAGGTGGGGCCTGAGGGAAAAGGCTGGACTGAAACCAGGTCTGAGCATCACCGATAATTGAAGTAGAAAGTAAAGTGAAGAGAGTAGCTAAGATTACCCAGTGTATAAACCAAGGCGTGAATGTTGGAACCACCAACCTCGAAGGCATGGTGGAGGAAAGGTATTCCTAAGAAGGCAGAGGACTACATTCAGGGGGAGTTTGTCTCTCCAGATTTCTGGACATCCAAATTCTTCACTGGGGGCCAGATAAGGGAGTGGGATCATCTGGATAGAGGTGGAGAGGTACTAGTAGAGCCAAGTTTGGAGATGGTCAGCCATGGTGGACCTTCTTTCTTTTTGCCAATGAGGGTGCTGAGGCAGAAAGACAGTGACTTGTCCAAGGACACGTGAATGGTTGGCAGCAGAGCCAGGACCAAACCCAGTCTCCTAGTCTGAATTCACACATGGCGCCCCCAGCTTCTTCCAAGAGACCCACGGCTCACCACAAGCAAAGGCAGAGTAGAAGCTAATGTGTCAAGGCAGCGTTCCCCACCCCCACCCCCGGGGCCGAACCCAGCAGGCAAGCACCTCACCCTCGGCCGGGGTGGCCCCCCTCACCTGAGATGACCTCCAGCAGCAGCATGAGCTTTAGTCCGTCCCGGAAGTCCTCCTCGATGTTCTCGATCTGCGTCCCCGCCTTGCGGAGGTGGGAGTTGCACCATGCCGTGAACGTCTAGGCAAAGGGAAGACGAGCAAGTGGTCAGGCTCCCCACACATCCCAGAGTCCCTGAGGCCTTCATAGGGGCCTTGCTGGGTCCCAGGCCCCGCCGACCACGCCCTCTCCGGGCGCTGTGTGGATGATATGGGCGGGCAACCCTGGGACGGACCCTCCTTTGCGGCCTCTCCATGCGCCGTTAGAAGGGCTGGCAACTGACCTCTTAGGTTCTTAGGCTTAGTTTCCATCCTCATAGTTACAAGGCAGAATATCCCAGGGGAGGCAGAGTGAGCCTTAATTAATTACCAGGGCAAATGAGTTGAATAAATCTTTGTCCACTTGGCAGCTGGCTTAGGAAAGAATTAGTGAGTCTTGTTGAGTTCACAGTTCACAGGCGGTATCAGGACAAGGAGAGAAAGGGGAGGACCCCAATGCGCCCATGTATGTATGTGTGTGTCTGTCTGTCTGGCGTCAGGGTGTCAGGCACTTCCAGCTGCAAAGGTGTGAGGAAGAATTCCAGAAGGGACTCTGAGGAGACTAAATGAAAGCCCATTCCAGTCTGCGGGCAGGGGTTGTGGCAGGGGCAGGGGGCAGGGGAGAGCAGCAACACTGAAGAAGCCCGGGATCAGCCAAGCAGTCCCGCAAAGACAGCGCCACCTCGTGGCTCCCACAAGGAACAGGCTGACCCCAGGAACAGAGACAGAAGCAGGTGCTTCCATTTCCCAAGCCGGCCTAGAACTGGGGCGGGGTCTCTCCCCAGAAAGAAGAGCTCTCCAGCTTCAGATGCAATCTACTTCTTGGCAACTCCAGAATTCTATGCACCAAACGGCATCTTCAACAACACAGGGTCTCAAGGGCCCATGTCCAGCCCCCCGCCGCCCCCAGCAGCGCCAGTCAGCAACCCTCCCACCCGCCCTGCAAAACTGCAATGGTGAGCGGTGTGTTACTCAACCAGTAGCAGGCACACCAGAACCACCCCTCCTCCTCAGAAAGGTCACCAGACTCATGACCCCCTTCCCCCACCACTTCCTCTTGCCCTGGGGGGGAACAAAGGGAAGTGGCAGGGAACAGGCAGAAGAGAGGAATGGCACCCCAGTGGTCGTGAGCAGAAAAGAAACGGCTGCTCGGGTTTCTGAGCAAGAGCTGCAGAGCCAGTGAGCAAGAAGGAGGGACACGGTGTCAGTCCACGCAGGTGGGGAGGAGGAGGCAGCGCGACAACACCCCAAAGTCCAAGCCTCGTCTTTAAATCACGCCTCACGAGGCGACTTCGCTCTCCCTAAAATGCTACTCCACTCTGCCAGTCGGCTCCCACGATGGAGAAGAGGCTTGCGGGTGCTATCCAGAAGCTTTGGGAAGACTGACACACAGATGAGGATGAGCAGGGATAGATTCTGATCCTCAGGCTGGAATGTCCTCCATGCCACGCTTGGCTAGCTCACACTCATCTTCCAAGATCAGGCTCAGCGATCACCTCCTCCCGGAAGCCTTCCTGACAGCCCACCGCCACACCTGGTTTGGGGGCATAGAGCCCAAAGCACCCTGCACCCACGCCATGACTGCCCCTATCCCAGTGCACGGTCACTGCCTGGACACTTGTCGGAGAGAGTGTGGCCTCAGTGCTCTGCCTAGAGTTCCAGAGCACAGGGTAAGGGACACAGCAGTGACCAAAAGAGCAAAAACCCCTGCTCAGCAAAAACCCCCTGTGCAGCAGACATTCCAGACAATGTAAAAACTGGACAGCTGGGTGAAGGAGCATGGTGAAGGAGCCTTGCAAAGCTAGGGGGATGGGGGGATGGTTCTAGAAGACCCAGATGCACTTGTGGATGATGCCGGGAGGTATCCGGGCATCGGGCTGTTGGGCCAAACAGTGCCCTTGGGGACCCTCCACCCTCCAGAAGCGTAAGACCACTCAGAGGAGGTCTGTTTATTGGGTGCCCTGCCCCTAGTGTTGGCGCAGCGAACTGGCAGGAGACTAGGGGGTACTTAGCCTTTTTCATTTTGTTAAAATTTTTTTGTTGTAAAACATATTAGGGAACTTTCTCATGTTGAAGAGAATTTATCTTGTGAGTTCCATATCCTCTCCCAGCTGTGACCTGTCCACATACTTCCCGCCCCGGGTGTCACCACGATCGGTATGCGGGGGGAGGGCAGCTTCTTCTCATCTACCACCATCTGTAATTTCCACCACGCCTTGCTCTCACCTCCCTTCCAGGCCCACACTCAGCCTCTGCCCGGGGTTTCCTACAGACTCCAAGGGAAGTGCCCCCCCGCCCCCGGCAGGGGACAATTTCGGGTCCAATGTGGCCAAGGTCCTGGTGGGGATCACCCACACTGGCCACAGCTGGGGGCCATGAGATCTGTTTATCGCTCAGCTGTGGAGCGGGGTTGGGGATGAGAGGAAGAAGAGGCTGGTTTTGAAAAAAAAAAATACTGCTTTTGCAAGAGGAAAATGCTGTTGAAAGCAGCCGACCCCATTTCCTGGGGAAGCCAGGCTCAGCACTCTGGGAGACAGAAATGCACCTGTGTTTGCTCATGGCTCCCACACAAAGCCCTGGTTCTGAGGCCTCTGGAGCTGTGCGCCACTGGGAGACCCTCAGTCTCCCATCCTGGGCCCCACAGGTGACTGCCTTGAAGGGGCGCCTGAAGGAAGTTCCACCAATAAGCAGCACCTCTCACGCTGCTCAGGCCACGGGACGGAAGGGGTGGAGGTCACTTGCGGGCTGAGACCAGGCATGTCGGGGTGCACCACATCTGGTTCAACTCTTTTCCAGCTGTGTGACTCGGAGATTACCCTCCCTCAACTTCAGTTCCCTGACCAGTAAAAGCCAGACAGTGACGGTGATTTATGAAGTCAGGAGGGTTAACTAGAAAACACTTGTACATTGCCTGTCACTTTGAAAGTGTGCCATCGGTGATAAGGAGGAGGAGATAAAGCAGCTGCCCTCCCGGTGGACTCACCTGCTCTGTGCCCCCAGCCTGCAGTCTCCTTCCTGCCCTCAGCCACCAAACTCTGTCTGGGTACCACCCCAAAGTGCAGCCCTGAGCTCCCAATATGACACCCCGTGTGTCTGAGAACTCTGCTGTGCTCTGGGAAAGGACTAACATTGTGGTGTGGGGTGCAGGAGGCCCATGACTTGGACAGCGGCTCTGTGGATCCTCACCAAAGAAGAAACCAATGGGGCAAAGGAGTGGGGAGGACAATGTGAGCACCACACAGCCATGTGCTCGCCTCCAGCGTACAACCCCACTGTTGTGTCTGGACTGAAGAGTCATGGTTCCCTGGCCAGGGCAGCCCTCCAGGAGCTCCTTAGTGAAGGACTTATTAAACTAAATTCAAAACACAGAGTTCCAGTCATTTCCACCAGATGAACAAAGGATGGAGCTGTCCCACTTGCTGGTGAAGATGTGCGAACAGACCTTGGTCTTTACGTTCACCCTCCAACATTATCACAGAGGACGACACCTGCACCTGCTCCTTGGCAGTGCCCCAAAGCTCCAACAAGGACAAAAAGCCAACAGCTACAAGTGATGCCCATAGTTAGAGACCCAGGGCCCAGCGCCTCCAGCCCATGCATCCCAGTGTGGTGAGGAGTGCTACCCCAGCTGGGCTAGGGTCCAGCCTCACTCAAATGAAAGGCAGGGGGCCGTCTTATGGCCTTAGTCCCAACCTTGCCTCACCCTATCGGACCTTCCTATTGCTCCAAGAGCCCCATCATTGGGTCCTTCTTCAGATCAGTCTAAAGAGACAGAAGCTGCTGATGGGGGACACCTGGGTGGCTTAGTTAAGCATCTGCCTTCCGCTGAGGTCATGATCCTAGGGTCCTGGGATCGAGCTCCCTGCTCGGTGGGGAGTCTGCTTCTCCCTCTCCTTCTGCCCCTCCCTTTGCTTGTGGATGCTTCCTTGCTCTCGCTCAAGTAAATAAATAAAACCTTAAAAAAAAAAAAAAGAAGCGAAGCTGCCAATGGGCCTTTGGTGGATGCACTCTGCAGCAGAAATGGGCTCAGGGGTGCTGGGAGATCTCAGGAAATGTGCTTGGGGCCCCATGCTGGAAGGGCTCATTCCTTTCCCATTTTACCCTCCTCCAGCTGCAGCCTCGGAGGGTGCTGGGAGACAGGGAGGGGCTGGCAGAGAACCAGAACCCGGGTTCAACCTCTCTCAGACCTGGTCTACCCACCTCCAATCTGCATATCTAACCCTATCTAATGGTTGAAAGTCAGGGCTGCCAATAGGCCTGGCCAGGCCCCAAGTTGGGGGTGGGGGGACAGATGGACATGTCCTGACAGGGGAGACAGGGGAGAAGAAGGAGGGTGCTTGAGCCCAGGCTGAGTTCCATGGAGCTAGCCATGGGGAAGCACCTTTGTCTACCTTCTTTCTCTACGGGCCTCAAAGTCCTGCTGTCACAGAAAATCCTCTAATACTTTTCCATTACGTCTTTAACAAGTAAATATTTCCCCTAAAATGTGCAGAGAAAACAAGTGGCTTTTGAGAACGTGCTGTCGCCCACTCCCAGCTCAGAGACACCAGAATGGGACTTGAGTCACACGGATCTCCTTGAGCTTCTGTTTTCGAATCTGTAAAATGGGAATAGACAATAGCATCTAGTCGGCAGAACTGTGATGAAAATGAAATAAGATATAAAAGTAGACAATAAAAACTTAGAAAAAAGAGAATATTAACCTTAATATTACTAATTTATGCTAATGATGATAACATAGTATTAATATACATCTGAAATACAGTAAATGTGTTAGAAATAGTCACTAGCATCATCATTATTGTCTATACCTTAAGATTCCAAAAGAGTATCTGTATTATTATATTCAGCTTGGTTCTGGAGTACAGAGGATCACCCCATAAGCACAGGTCAGAGGCTGAACCTTTAAAGTCAAGCAGCGTTCAGAGCCTTCATCTTAGTGGGAGAAGGAGTGGTCAAACGTGAGATGCTAAAACACGGGAAGTCAGGGCACTTGACTAGAGGATCACTCTGGACAGCAAGCATTTGGGAGTCTGGAAGGATTCACTTTATTTTTATTTTTTTTTATTTTTTTTTAAGATTTTATTTATTTATTTGTCAGAGAGAGAGCGAGTGAGAGCGAGCACAGGCAGACAAAGTGGAAGGCAGAGTCAGAGGGAGAAGCAGGCTCCCTGCGGAGCAAGGAGCCCGATGTGGGACTCGATCCCAGGACGCTGGAATCATGACCTGAGCCGAAGGCAGCTGCTTAACCAACTGAGCCACCCAGGCGTCCCGCGGAAGGATTCACTTTAAAGAAGATCATGCAAAGCTGGGTCCCACCACTTCTGGGTCACGTGGTAATGGTGGGCAAGCGACTCAGTGTGGCTTTGCTCAAGGTGTTCACCTGTAGAGCGGGTTTAATATGAAGAGGGTAAAAACACATGGGGCCAGGGGGTTCCCTAAGATGAGGCATTTAAATTACGGAGAAGAGCCTGGGACAGAGTGGCTGCCTGATAGTTACCTATTCTCACTGCTACCACAATAATGAGAACTACCATTATTACAAGTTTTTGCTGCCCAATACATTTTGCTGAAGAACGTTAGAGCCAGAAGCGATGCTAACAGCACCCACGTCAAAGCCTCCCTTTACAACAGAGGACACGTGACCAGAGAAGGCAAGTAGCTCTTCGCAGGCCACCAAGTCGGGTATGGTCGCAAGCCAGCCTCCTGACTCCCCGTGCCACACACTTTCCGTTCCACCAGGACACTGCCGATTTCAGGCTGCAGGTACGGTGGGCTGAATCTTACAAAGTATCATTGAAAATGGGTCACTGTGAAATGACACCAGCAACCAGATGGAATCTGGGTGACTCGGGTCAGCTGTGGCACAGAGTCTGAGCTGATGGCCCATCAGGAGAGCTGGTGTGGGAGGGGCAGCCTGTCTGGGGGCAGCGTGGTAGAGAGGTGACGGGAGCAGAGCCAGGAAGAGGCAGGCGGTCATCAAGACATGGGAGAGCATTCTGGATGGCGAACAGATCAGAAACATGTCTTTGCGGGAAACTCTGAGAACTGGGGCTGTCTGACCAGAGGACAGAAGAGAGGACTCAGCGGCTCACTTCAAAGATTTGAAAGACCTTCCCGTGGATGAGCAAATAAGTCTGCTGGACAAGTCAGGAGGCAAAGTAAGGAATATAGATTTGAGAGCAAGACTGACCAGGCCCAGTCCTAGCTCCTGTGCGACTGTGGGCCAGTGACTTCACTGGCTTGCCCATCTGTAAACTAGGTGTAAGAAC
Source organism: Mustela nivalis (assembly GCF_964662115.1). NCBI lineage: Eukaryota > Metazoa > Chordata > Mammalia > Carnivora > Mustelidae > Mustela > Mustela nivalis. The sequence goes on along the minus strand of NC_139025.1, from coordinate 32,495,804 downwards.
AGAACCCACCTCCAAGGATGGTGAGGGGATGGGTGCAGCAAATACACGGCAACCGCTGAGCGCGATCTCCCATGCGTTAGGTTCAAAGAATGGTGGCTACTAGTATTAGGATGGAGGACAGTGCCGGGAAGGCTAGAGCTCAGTGTGAGAACAGACCAAATGTCCAGTGTGCTACCTGCCAACAGCATATGCTTGGTGAGGGTGCTGCAGAGAGATCCACACACCCCCCGGCACGATGCTGATTCTCTGAGAGACCAAGGCAGTCCTTGAAAAGGTTACTTTAGAGATATGTTCAAAGAGCTCAGTTACCAAGAGTCACACTTAAAGGTGTGGGCAAAGCTTCTCAACCTCTGTACTATTGGTACTTGGGGCTGGTTTCTTGTCAGGGGTCGGGGGGGCCTGTCCTGTGAATCACAGATGTTCAGGATCTCCCCTGGGGGCCCTCCCGTGAGACACCACTAACATTTCCCCATTTCAAGTGGTGACAACCAAAGGTCACCATCCCTTGAAAGCCCAGAGGAGACAAACACATGCCCTAAATAACAATATTAGCAGCTAACTCTACAAGCACATCTGTGGACTAGACCGTCTTCTGAGTGTTTCACCCTCTTTAACTCTGACATCTTCGCAACACCACTCTGAAGCAGGGGCTCTTACCGTCCTCATTTTACGGATGAGGAAATGAAGCCTCAAAGAGGTTAAATAAATGAGCAGAAGGGGCAAGTGTGAGGAAAACGGGACTGGGGCGCCTGGCTCGCTCCGTTGGCAGAGCAAGTGACTCCTGATCTAGGGGTTCTGAGTTGGAGCCCTACATTGCCTATAGAGATTACATAGAAACAAAATATTTAAAAAAAAATTTTAAAAAGACTCCTAGGGTCTCTTAGCCCCTTAATGGGAGAACATGGAATCTTCCTAAGTCTCCTAACAAAAAAAGTGGCACACACAGGAACAGGATCGTACAAGGTATTGATGGCAAGTACTAAGCATGCAATGGTGTGTGCATTGGCACCCCTGCAGCCACCACAGCAGGGGTGCCAGCCGCCTAGGGATCTTGCAGCAAAAGCTGACAGGACTTCCTGTCGGGGAGGCGGTGGCTCCCCTCACTTGGGCTGGATCGAGGACTGATACCTGTCACCAGGGAGGACAGTGAAAGGTACCACTCACGCTGCCATACTTGAACTGAAACAAAGGGTATCTTATCGACTGTCACTTGTTACCTTGGCAAAAGTAAGTTTCTGTTCATTCCCATGGCAGGGTGGGTACCCAGACAAGGCCCCGCAAGATGTCACAGCAGGCGGGGATGACGTCACAGCGGGCAGGATGACGCCCTACGTCTCCTGAGGAAAGCTCCCCACCAAGGGGAACTGAAGTGCACGCAAGCCCTAGCCCAATGCTTAGGCGCTATTCTGGGCAAACACTGCTAAATTAAGGCCACGAGTAAGAAAATGTTCTTGTCAGCATTACTTGAGAGGAAAAAATTAGAAACGGCCCCAATTATACTAATAAAGTATCAGTAACGTAAATTATGATTCATCCACTTAATGGAACATTACACAGCCAAAATGAGAGGTTCTGAAACTATGTATTATTATGGAAAGAACCCTTAGATACAATTAACCAAAAAGCAGGATACAGAACCGTATGTACAGCAGCAGGGTCAAAGCTAAGTGAGTGATCCCAGGAACGTGAAAAGCACCTGAAACAAAACCCATCCACACGTGAAGACGCCATCCACACGTGAAGACGCCGGGGCTTCAGGAAGCGAATGCCCGACATTCTCTGCTTCCCTGGATCAGGCATCTGCAAATACGACCTGCATTAACGATCTGCTCCCTCGCCCTTCTCCCTGCGAGCACTTTCCTTTTGGATGTTTACTTGCCTCAGAACACAATCCAGGCCGTCCACTCTTGGCTGACCTCACCAGAGAAGCCTCTGTTGACAAAGGTGCCTTTTCTATTGGTCGCACGACAGAGGAAACAAGATAACCCACCTGCAGCCCAATAAGATGGCCTGGCCGTGGTGGGGAGACAGCAGCGCCGTCTCATCCCGCCGCCCATCCATCCAGGCCTTGGGCTCATGTGCAGCCCACACCTCTCCCGGGCACACCCTCCCACTCTCTGGGATCACTCCAGGGGAGCCATTGTTAAGAGGACCTGGTGTGCGCATGTGATCCCAGATAACTGACCTCGACCCCTTCCAGCTATGGAACCCCAAACAAGTCCCTCACACCTGGCAGGCTGGAATCCAGCGACTTTTCCCATCATAATGTGCCTAATTCAAAGACGGAAGCACAGATGAGAGCTACAATTGGGGTGAGCATAGCATAAGGTATAGAATTGTCCAGAATGACTACTGTACACCAAAAACCAATGGAATGCTGTGGCAACTATACAATCAAAAAAAAAAAAAAGAAGGCACAACCACAAAGAGCACCAGGAGCAATCTTCTGTTCCTTGTAGGGCTGATTCCGATTGATAGGCTCTGCTCCTTATCAAAAGAGGCCAATATGGGACGCCTGGGTGGCTCAGTTGGTTAGGCAGCTGCCTTCGGCTCAGGTCATGATCCCAGCGTCCTGGGATCGAGTCCCATATCGGGCTCCTTGCTCTGCAGGGAGCCTGCCTTCCACTCTGTCTGCCTGTGCTCGCTCTCACTCTCTCTCTCTCATAAATAAATAAATAAAATCTTTAAAAAAAAAAAAAGAGGCCAATAAATTCCATTAGGGACAGTTTCATCTCCATGAACTCCAAGTATGATCAGTGTTTCAGTCTCGAGACTGACAGCTGACCTGCTGGGAGCTCAGGGGAACACCCACAGAAGCTGTATGCTGGAATGTTCCTGGAAGAGAGGGGAGCTGGGGCCTCCTGACAGGGACGGAAGGACATTTGTTTTTTACAGAATACCCTTCTGTTTCTTTTGAATTTTATACTGGATACAGTCATTACCTATTAAAAAAAAAAAAAAAAAAAGAGCTATGCAAATGTAAGAAAAGTCTGTCTGCAAACATACGCATTTATCTAAGTTAGACCTCTGGGATGGGAAACAGGGAACTTCCCATTGCTCTGGGAATTCTGGGGGGGGGGGGTGCGTGCTCATGTATTATCAGGGCGTGGGGAGATGTTTCCAAAGAAAAAAAGTAATCAAAAGGAAAAAAACTGTCCCATCTACTTAAGAGAATTAGGAAGAGAATCAAATAAGATACCACACAGAGAAAGGGTTCTGAAAAACTTTCAAGTGCCTTATCCATGTAGAATATTCCAGGGAAAGTCATAATCGGGGGCAGGGACAGGAGGATAAGCCAGCAATGACACACACATCCACCCCAATAGCTGGTAAACTGCTAATCGTGGGGTGAGAGGAAAGGCAGCACTCCCTAGCCAAGAGGCTCCAGAAAATCCCAGTCTAGTTTCTCAGCCTCTTAAAGGTGGTATGTGGCTGCTCATTCTCAGTGCATCCCCTCTATCCCGGGAGCAGAGCAACCAGGGACGTGGTCTAGGCTCCCAGAGTCAAAACCAGTTCTGCAGCAACCCCTCCCCACAGGTGCTCCACCACAGCTGCCAGTTGGCACAGTGGGTGGGCATCGGGCCCGGGACCCTCAAGGGGGCTGGGCCAGCACATGCACAGGGTCGAGTTCTCTGCAGCATCCATGGGCACTGCCAGGGTGCCTTCTCTCTCCCGCCGGCCACCCTGCAGACCCTCTGGTCCCCACCCGTGGCCAGGCCAGCCAGGGTGTGGGCACTGGGTGGTGTGTGTAGGCCAAGAGCTGCCCAGAAGTGATCTCAGATGCCCACTGCTCTCATAACATAAACAGGAGTATCTGGTTCACTTATCAAGGGCACGCTGCCAGCCTTTCAAAGCAAGCTGTCAGCTGGCTCGCTCGGAGATGAAAAGCAGAGTCCTCAAGAACATCTCCACCCAGATCTGTGTACTTTCCCCCAAGCTGGGAGCGGTTGCTGACAAAGTTGAGAACCACCGGGCAGCTTCCTCTGTTTGGAAAGGGTACCTCTCGCACAGCTTGCCCCCCAGGCCACATGAATGCTGGCATCCTAGAGACTCAGGGTGCAGGTGGCTGGGGCGCCCCAGGGAGCTGGACTGCAGAACCGGGCAGAGCTGGGGCTGCGGTCCTAGTCTACACCTTTCACCAGTTCTCTCTGGGCAGGATTCTTGGTCTCGGCCTCAGGATGCCTACCTATAAAATGGGGATAATAAGACACAGCAGGATGCCTGGGTGACTCAGTAGGTCAACTGTCTGCCTTCAGCTCAGGTCATGATCCCAGAGTCCTGGGATCAGTCCCGCATCTCAGGCTCCCTGCTCAGCGGGGAGTCTGCTTCTTACTTGGCCTGCTCTGCCTGCCATCGCCCCTGCCACCCCCACCCCCACAACTTGTGTTCTCTTTCTGACAAAAACCAAACAAACAAAACCACAAGACCTACACAGCATGGCATCAGAAAGGACCAAATTAGATCTTATGTACTTAATCAAAGATGGCCTGGCGCTATGTCGACAGCAGACTCAAAAAATCTCAATCCAGGGGCGCCAGGGTGGCTCAGTGGGTTAAAGCCTCTGCCTTCAGCTCAGGTTGTGATCCCAGGGTTGTAAGATCAAACCCCACATGGGGTTCTCTGCTCAGCGGGGAGCCTGCATCCTCCTCTCTCTCTGCCTGCCTCTCTGCCTACTTGTGATTTCCGTCCGTCAATTCAGTAAATAAAATCTTAAGAAAAAAAAATCTCAATCCAGCCCGCCTCCGTTCCTCACTGGCTGCGGGACCTGAATTAACCTGTCTAGGCTTCCATCGCTTCATCTGACAAATGGGGACACATACTATTCCTACTTTGCAGGTTGCTGTCAAAATGAGGCCAAAGGAAGCAAACACAACAGAGCAGGAACCCATACACATCTGGGGTCATCCTGCTTTCACTTCCCAACCCCTTCTGTTTAATCAAGGTTAATCATTCACAGAGCTCTACAGGCTGGAAAGAAAGCCGTCCTATGGTGGTTTTTCCTGTGGTTGTTTTTTCCCCCCCAAGGAAACCTGGAAACCAGCCTGCCAGCCAGGGGAGCAAGGGCCTGCCCATTCCCTCGTTTATGTCCACCTGCAGCCCAGGATGGGAGACAAAGGAGCAGGGGCCTGACTGGCTCAACCCAGCAGGCCCTCCGACCTGATGAACACACCCGGGTTGGGGAGAGCTCGCACTGCCTCCCTGAAAAGGCCCTCAGAAAACAGAGGGGAGCCTGGACAGCTCAGCACCTTCCCTCCTGTGTAGGTGGAACTTGCCAGCTTCTGAGAGAATGGGAAACAGTTTTAAAAGACTGGTGGCCCTGTGATCCCTGGGAGGAAGCCAAGGCCATCCCCTGAGCTCCTGGCCCACGAAGGTCCGCGACCTCCGCCATCTCTACGTCCATAGCCAGAGACCAAAGAGTGGCGGTGCAGCCGTCGGCCACCGTCAGCCAAAGATCCCCATCCCGGTGGCCTTTGTGATCCCGATCCGCCGGGCCTCAGTTGTCACATCAAGAAGACAAAGACAAATATGAGCATCTACTCCTCACGGTGGTTGGGTGGGAGGGTTGTGCGAGCGAACCCAAAGGGCTTAGCCCATGACCAGACGCAGACTGAGGGCTCGCTGGATGTTCAAAACCAAAAAGCTATCTACAGAGACACAAAGTGAGTCCTCGGTGCTTAGGACTGGGAGCAGAGGAGAAAGCGGGGTGAAGCGAAGGGGCACAGGCTTTCTTTCTGAGGTGATGAAAATGTCTTCAGGGGAGCCTGGGTGGCTCAGTCATTAAGCATCTTCCTTCAGCTTGGGTCATTATTCCTGGGTCCTGGGATCGAGTCCCACCTGGGGCTCCCTGCTCAGGTGGGAGCCTGCTTCTCCCTCTCTCTCTCTCTACCTGCCACTCTCCCTGCTTGGGCTCTCCTCCCTCCAACTCTATCAAATAAATAAATAAAATCTGACAGGAAAAAAAACTATTCTCAAGCTGACGGTGAGGAGGGTTGCACAGCTGTGAGTACGCTAACTGCCTTCCAACCATACCCTTGACATGGGTGAACTGTATGTAAATTGTATCTCAAAAAAGCTGTTATAAAAAAAAGACAAAAGTAGACTAAACTGTTCCAGGACCCCACTAAGCCTTTTACTGAGGTGCTGTTGTTGTTTACCCGTTAGTCCCACTGGCAAGAAACCAGCCACAAAGGCATGCCCTGGACCCTCCCCTTGTCCAGGCATCCAGGCGCGAGGGTATGGACTGAACCAGGCGCGAGGGTATGGACTGAACCAGCCAGCTACTGACTGTGGCCCGAGAGCAAGCTAGCAGGAGGTTTCCAAGGTGACAGGGACGGGTCTCATCTTTGGTAGGGTCAGGCCTGAACCATGAGGTACAGGAGGTACCACTGGCCTTCTTGATGTCTCCCCAAGGAACAGCTAGCTACTCTACGGGGCAGCTCAGAGCCCACAGCATCTGCTCCTGGCCACCCCTGCCGCAGAGCAACACTTCGCTCTGGAGACCAGTGTGACGACAGCCTGATCCCCACCGTGGACCCAGAGCGGGCCTCGCCTGGGACGCCTCCCCCACATCTGGAGTCCAGTCCTGGCCCGCAGGTCCGCTGGCATACAGGCCTCAGGAGGCTGGAGCTCACAGGAGTAGCCCACACATTCCTTCTCCAAAGAAGGAAAAGCCACCCAAAAGTGAGGTCATTTGGTTTTTCTGGCACTGACGCTCACAGCTATGGGCCACTCGGTTCCACAGAAAGCTTCCCTGGATGACAAGGATTTGGCCCAGCCTCATATTCATAAAATATGGGGCTCTGTGGTCTGGCTGACTTGCCCATAGCTGGAATTCCCTGTGTTGCTGAGGTGTGACCCTTGACTTTGCCTCTCAAAGCCTCCATCTAGGAGACCACACTCCGCAGAAACAGGCCTCCAAGAGGACGTGCACTGTGTGCGAAACGGTCAGTGGGCACCACGCGGGAGTGCGGGAGGTCCCCTCGGTGCGCGTGTGTCCCTGAATCTGGGTCAGCACGCTGTGGCGGGCCCCATGGCCCAACACCTCCGGCCCTGGCCTCCTTGACCCAGCCAAGGACACATGACCGATGGGCCCTCGGCACCAACGCCAACGCCGCGATGCTCCCACCGCACTCTGGAGGGGACTGCCACCCAGTCCATGTGACCTCCCACCAAATACAGGTAGAAATGTGGCCTCCCAGGGGAAAGCTCCAAGCTCCGGGGAACCCAGAGATGCCCCAAGCAGAAAGCAGAGGTGGCGGTGCCAACTCAGAGTCTAGGGCAGTGTGGGAGCAGCACAAGCGGGTTGGGGGGTAGGGCGCAAACTTCCTGAGCAACAACAGACTCAGTGCCACTCCCCCAGGGAACGGGGCTTTCTGCAGAAGATCTCTGTCAATCTCCCTTGGGACAGCAATTACCCCATGCCTAACAGGAAGTTTCTGGTTCCTGGAGCCCTGAATGGAGAAAGGGAACGAGAGGCGGGGCACAGAGTACCTCCTGAGTCACACAATTGTCCCTTTACACCTAAGAGACTGGTCAACAATTAGGATGTTGTTGGGGTCCAGGGAAACAGGGACTCGTACGCCCTGCTGGAGAGCAACCCAGCACTAGGTCGGGAACGACGGTGGGCACACCTGCTCGGCCCCCCAGCAATGCTCTGGGCTGGAAGTCGCCCTCCCAGAGACCTCCTCCCGCGGTGACCACGGGGTCCAAGGGAGAAAATTCATCTTCCCATCAGCTGTGTTGGAAGGGGTGCGGTTGGGAACAATTCGCAGGTCCACTGTAAGGAAGACAGTGGGTAGAGTGGCCGGACACGGACCTGCAGTGACAGTGGGCTGTGAGCTGAGGGCCTAGTTAGGTCAGTTCTCCTCACCGAGGTCCCGGAAAATAAAGTTTCTTCTCTCAAAACCCAAACACAGATCAGCACATTATAAAGCAACACAGAAACCCCCAAATCCCCCAGTAAGGCCCCAGAGACAACCTGTGAGCCAAGGAAGAGCACAGCCAGGCCCAGGCTGATGCCACCACTGCCCACACCAGACAGGAGTATAGGGGTACGGCGCATTGGCAGCCAGCATGGCAGGTCTGCTGGCCACGTGGCCAGCCCAGCTCAAGGGACAGGGCAGCAAACGGATCAGCAGCAGGAAGCAGGAGGCTGAAGAACAGGAATGTGTCCACATTTTAGGCGGGGCAGGTGGGGAGGAGGAGAAGTGTAGTTGTAGGTGGGTCTGGCCAGGACTCTCCAACTCTGCTGGGACCAGGCAGGACATGGGGCATCTGTCTGTGGGGGCGTGTGATTGCAACCTCCCCCAAAGCAGGAAGAGCCACAGGCACTCTGTCCCCCAATGCTGGGCTCAGCCTCAGAAACTGTGCAGAGAGCAGGGGCAGCCAGAGGGCAACATAGCCTCCCCCTAGTCCAAAGAAAAACAGAGTGTCAAGCCCCCCAACAAAAGGGGCACTAAAGGCAATGGGGACCTCTGGCCTCCAGGAGGGGGTCAGAGAGGGAATGAGATCAGAGAGGTTGGCTATCCTTACCACTTTGTGAGGCACCCAACACTTCAGCAAACCTACTCAACAATCCTGTGCTAGAGGAGGAAACCAAGGGTCAGAGGTGCTCACAACCTTCCCAGGCACCCAGCTAGTGAGAGGCAGAACTGAAATCTGAACCAGGGTCCATAGGACACCAAAGCCTCAGCCCCAGGAAGCCTTCTATTTTCACATAGGCTGGGAAATAAAGGAGGAATCAGCCAGCACCACCTGCCCCAACCACCCAGCTTCACCCACCATCCTGCATCAGTCCTGCACCTGTCTAGAGCCACACAGGTACCTGTGCAGCTCAGGCCATCCCTGGGCCTGGATCAAGGAGGGTAGCTAAAGGTCAGCCTAGGACACAGGGCTAAGAGTCACCTCCAGCGCTCAGATCCAGCCATAAGAGAAGGTGCTGGACCTGGTGGCTCCCTGGGGATGCAGAATGGGCCAGGCAGGTTTTTCTTCAAGTATCAACTTTAGGGAGGTAGAGAGAGGGTTTGAACTCTGGTCTCTTTTGGCTTTCTGAACAAAGCCCATTGACAGAGATCAGGAATAATTAAAGGGGCAGCCAAGTCAGGGGTGTGTATGCCAGAGTGTGGGCAACTGGCTTGTTTGGGCTTGGACTGGCCTGATGTCAGCAGCCTCCCCCAGAGCGGTCCACTGCAGATGCCCTGACTCGCCCAGGCTCCAGGATCCCCTGCCTGGGAGCCGGGAGCTGGGAGCCAGATTCACATGGGCCCTGGGGTCACACGCTGGGCTCCTAAATGAAGGAGCCTTCAGTCTGCTGGGGATGACAAATGTTAATCATTCATATAAATGACTGTATATTTGCAAGCTGAGATTAAATGCATATGGGGAAAGTTCCAGAAGATCTGGGGCTAAAAAGGGGCCCTAACCTGGTCATGTGTGTGCAGGAGTGTGCATTCACACCCATATGAACTGCTGCCTTGAGGAAGTCAGTGGATATTCTTCTTTTTAAGATTTACTTATTTATTTTAGAGAGCCAGAGAGTGCAAGTGGGAGGGGCAGAGCAAGAGGGAGAGACTCTCAGGGAGACTCGGCCCTGAGCGTGGAACCCAGCACGGGGTTGGACCTCAACACCCTGAGACCATGACCTGAGCCTGAGATCATGACCTGAGCCAAAACCAAGAGTGGGTCATTTAACGGGCATTTTTAATGAATTTTAATAAATTTTTAAAGCTGGGATTTTAATTAGATGAAAAGACTGTGAACGTGAAATTACCAGGTAATTTATCATCCAAACCGGGGCACTTCAAAATAAAAGGAGATGCTGTTAATAATTACATCGGGGATATCAACTGATGAACAGATAAAGAAAGTGTAATATATATATATATATATACACACACACACACACACACACACACATATATACACAATGAAATATTACTCAGCCATCAAAAAGAAATCTTGCCACTTGCAGTGACACGGGTAGTACTGAAGAGTATTACACTAAGCGATATAAGCCAGAGAAACACAATTATCGTATGATCTCACTCATATGTGGAACTGAAGTAACAGGACAGAGGAGCGTAGAGGAAGGGAGGGAAAAACAAAACAAGACAAAATTAAAGAGGGTGACAAACCGTAAGAGACTCTTAATCACAGGAAACAAACTTCGGGCTGCTGGAGGGGTGGGGCTGAGGGAATGGGGTAACGGATAATGGGCATTAAGGAGGGCACACGATGTCGTAATGAGCACTGGTATGGTATGTAACTGATGAATCACTGATCTCTGCCTCTGCAACTAATAAGACACTGTATGTTAACTAATTAAATTTAAATTTAAAAAAATAATAATTACATCAGGGTAACAGGTGCAAACCAAGCCACAGGGTCACCCTATGCAGGTGTGTGGGACTGGGCGTGGTCAGGCGGCGATTCCCCATGCAGACGGGGCGAAGGATCCCAGTGCTCAGGCACAAGGACCCCCTTGCTCAAACCACTGGAGATGGTGCAGGAGGAAGGTAGGGGGCGGAGGCTGAGGTCAGCCAGCCACCAGGACTTGAGGTTTTGCGGGAGGTTAGGATGGTTTCTCCTAAGAACAACAGAAGCGCCTGAAGAAGTCTGACTTCAGCGGAGGGTCGAGGGGTGAGGATGAGGTGGGTGCTGGAATCCGGTACTGGCTGACCCACAATTACACCTGCATCTTGGAAAGAGACTCCTAATTTTGGTGCGAAGCACAGATCAGACGTGGACAGGAACGTCAGCAGAGAACGGCCAGGGGACCACACAAAGGCCCGGGCAAGAGAGAAAAGTGGCTTAGACCAGGGTGACAGTGGTGGAGACAGATAAGTGGGTGGGCGCAAGTACACCTGGGGGTCAGGGAGGGATCAGAGGTCACCATCAGATTTCCTACCTGAGCCAAGAAATGAAGGAATGAATGGATGAAGGTGCCATCCACCGAAACCCGGCTTTCCACCAATTCCCCTGCCTACCCAGACACCTCCAGCAGCTCACCATGACTACCAAGGAGGGTCTCGGCAGCTCTCAGACTGACAATCCAGTGTGAAAGTCAAGAGAGAAAGGATCTGAGAGACCAGGATACCCTCCCAAGCCCACTGTCAAGTACTCGGTCAGCATCGGCACCATTAATCCTCCCAATCTCCCTTATGAGGTACATACTATCATCAATCCCATTTTACAGATGAGACAGCACACACAGAGCTCACAAAGTCACTCAAGGTCACCTCAAACAGCACATGGGGGAGCCAGAATTCAGGCTGCAGAGCCCATGCTTCTAAGCACAGGCTCGGTCAGCCTGGACCTCCTCTCTCCTGACTCTCCCAAACGCCCAGCAGCAGGTGATGTGCACAAGCCCAGCATGAGGCTTGTCCCCCCTCACTGCCCACTGGCCCATGTCCCGCCAACCCAGGCAGATCACCCTCCAGGTGTGGAGCCCGCACAGGAACACCTGAAGCTCCCCAGGGAAGCTATCCTAGGGAAAGGCAATCCTACTGCACAGAAGGGACAGACAAGCTGAGCCTTAGAGCAAAGAGCCTAATGGAGCAAGTCCAGTGAGTCCCACCCTCCTCTCCGAGACTTTCCACCAAAATCTGGAGACAAGCAGGCTGAAATCATTAAGAGCTTCTTGTAGGGAAACTGAAATGGGGGGGGGGGGCACACAAAGAACCTAAAAAGGTTTTCCTTCCATGGACCAAGCCAACCTTGGGAATAGGGGAGGCAGCAGACTCCTGCCCCTGGAAGGGCCATTCCTCACTTCCCACACACTCTGCCCTCCACTGTCTGAGCTGGGGGTTCGCCCTGCCTGTACTTCTAGAGGGCTTCCCAGACCTAATCATAACAGGGGGGAAGGACGGGAGAAGTAGACACTAGCTACCCACAGGACTTCCAGGATTCCACCAGCGGCCCTGTTCACCCGGCCCCTCCTGCCTCCCTACCCTCCTTCCATCTGTGGATCCTCAGTGGCCCTGGAACAAAGCCCACAGCTCCCCATGCTCAGCTGGGGCCCGACTTTCAGAAGGCACACCTGGGGAAGCTCCACCTGCCCCACAGCCCTGCCACCCACTCACTGTAGCTGGTCTGCAAGGGCCTCCCTCAAGGGGCGGCAGCAGCAGGTCACCGCTGTTCCTCCCCCCTGCTACCACCACAGCCATGAAACTCACCTCCTTCCTGTCACCCCACCTCTCTCCATCCCCCACCTTTTCCATGCTTCAGTAGAACGCTGGCGGGCACAATGGGCACACACGGCACTGCGAGGTCCGAGTTCTAATTCCGCTTCCACCACAAGGGAACACGGGGCCTGAGTCTGTCCCAGGAGCCTCACGGTCTCCTCACTAAGGAAGTCTTTGAGAGGTGGCGCCTGGGTGGCTCAGTCGGTTAAGCCACTGCCTTCGGCTCAGGTCATGATCTCAGAGTCCTGGGATCGAGCCCCGCATCGGGCTCTCTGCTCAGCAGGGAGCCTGCTTCCTCCTCTCTCTGCCTGCCTCTCTGCCTGCTTGTGATCTCTCTCTGTCAAATAAATAAATAAAATCTTTAAAAAAAAAAAAAAAAGTCTTTGAGGTTATGGGGGGGCCATACCTGCCTCACAGCTGTCTCCGTGGGCTCTCGTGAAATCAAACAATAACAGCCGCTGGGACAGGAATCCGAGAGTAGCAAATGCGAAGAGTTTCCAAAACCGGCCTCATTATAAAACATGCTGAAGATGCAGATCCCACCCCAAGAACCGCCGTTCTGGTTCAGGAGTTCTGGGGTGGGACCCACGAATCAGCATTTTAACAAGTAACAAGTACTTCCAGTGAATCCTGTCATCGAGCAAGCCGGGGTAACTCTAGGCTCTAGAAACGCAGAGGAAGTCTGCACCACCTCCCCTGTGCAGAGAAGGAAAAGAAGGGTTTGCTGAAAGCGCTCCCTGGGTCTGTGCGCACATAGCAAGTGTGCAGGGAGCCCACGCTTAGGGAGCCCATCAGGTCCTGGACACCCACCAGGGTGGCCGATGTCCCTCCTCTCAGTTAATCCTGGCAGTGACCCTGCAGGACAGACTGCAGGACACAGGAAGAAGATGGCAGAGCTTCCCTTCACCCCGGAACTGCCCACACAAAGCTGGGCTCCTCTCAGCACACTGCAGCCTTTGAAAGACGGACTTTCCCGCAGGGTAGGACAAAAAGAAGACAGCAGCAAGCAGGACTACTCCTGCTCCCTCCCCCGAGCCTGGATGGGATCCAAGCACGGGTGGTCCCAAGCATCCTATCCTGCAGGAGAAAGGGGCATCCACTCCCTGGAGAGGGAGACTGCTAGAGTCCCCAAATACAAGGAGGACAGGAGTCCTGGAGCCTGCAATCTAGGAAGGTAGGGGGGACCCACCTAAGAAACAGTCATACGGTGACCCAGCTTAGAGAGAGTAAGAGGGTCTGGCAGGAGAGGGTGCCGGGATCTAAGAACACGTGGCACTGGAATGAAGCCCAAGGTACCCCGGCCCTTTTCTTCCTCCAAAACACGTAATCCCTGCTAAGCGAGATGCAGCTGCCCCCATGACAGTGATGGGGGGTGGGGGGGGAGATCCACCCCTCCTCTCCTCATCCAGACTCTCCCAGGGGGCTCAGGGCAATGGAGGAAAGCACCAGGCAGTCCCCAGACCTCGCCTTCCTGCACTGGGTCCTGACCCAGGCCTGCTGGCTGGTGGCTCCTCTCCCACTTAAGAGGACACGGCAATGCCCACAGCTTACATTCAGTGACACCTGCTTACCAAGCAAGCACTATGTACCGGTCATCACGTGGACTCTTCACCACTACCTTGTAAGTCAGATTTTGACCCCCATTTCAGAAGTGGAAAAACTGAGGCTCCAGAGGGTTAAGCACCCCAGCTGGCAAAGACCAAGCCCTCAACCGAAACCCAGGAGTTCCCTAGCACCCAGTTCCACAGTTCCTTCCCCTGCTGCCTCTGCCTCCCTTGCTGAGCCTCAGGGAGCCAACATGGGGCAGAAAGATCACTACACACATTGCCAAGTGGGGCACCCAAGAAGGAATGATGCACAGATCCCTGTAGGGAGCCAGGGTCCTGGCTAGTGGTGGAGGTCTACACCAGCCAGCAGGCAGAAACCGGTTTACTCCACACGCGGCTCTGGGATGGAGCCATATTTGAGGGCCCAGCTTGAACCAGTGGTCCGCCACAGGGGCAGCAGATGTGGAGAGGAGTTCCTGCTCTGTTATCAAGAAACAGACAGGGGCTCCTGGGTGGCTCAGTCGTTAAGTGTCTGCCTTCGGCGCTGCTCATGATCCCAGGGTCCTGGGATCGAGCCCCACATCAGGCTCTCTGCTCAGCGGGAAGCCTGCTTCTTTCTCCCTCTGCCACTCCTCCTGCTTGTGTTCCCTTTCTGTGTTTCTCTCTGTCAAATAAATAAATAAAATCTTTAAAAAAAAAAATAAACAAAGAGGACTGCTCTCCAAAGGAAGCTAGGAAATTTTATATTAATCTCTGTAACGGGCCAAAAATCGATCTCACAATTACCCTCCAGGAGAGCCTCTGGCACAGAATCAGCTCAGGACAAGGGGTCGGGGAGAGTGGGGCCCGCAGGTTCTGGGTCCCCACTCCTCCCCAGAGTGGCCAGGACGCTGCAGTCCCCCTCCCAGGATCTGTAGCAGGAGCAAGGCTGGGACCAGGGCCAAAAAGGCCCTTCTTCAGCAGAAGATGCCAGAGCTTCTCATTAGCTCAGTTGCCCCAGACTTCTCCAGTCTTCTGTGCTACAACCAGCAGTAGCCACAGTACCCCCGTGGTGACCCAGCTGGCCAGCCTGCCCACCTCTGCGGGCAGCTACTGGGGCAAGGCCAATGGACCAGGGACCTGGCCCTGAGGAATGAGGAAAAAGGGCAGGTGTCCAGAGCCCTCTGCTAACCTACCAACCCTGCCGTGGGGGCTCAAAGTGGCCAAAAAGCATAAACAGTCAATACAAAAAAATAATAATAATAAAAATACAAAAAACAAAATAAACAGCCAATCCATAAAATGTAGCAACTGCACTTCCGGGTAGATACAGAAAAGAACTGAAAGCAAGGACTCAAACAAATATTTGTATATTTGTGAATATACAAATATATTTGTGAACCCGTGTTCACAGCAGCATCACACACCACAGCCAAAGGGTGGAAGCGATCCGAGTGTCCGCCGAAAGATGAATGGGTCAGCGGCATGTGGTGTACGCAGGCCAGGGAGTACCGGTCAGCCAGGAAGAGGAAGACCGTGCTGACACAGGCCACCACACAGATGAACCCGGAGGACAGGAGGCGAAGCGCGTAAGCCAGATCTGAAAGGACAAAGGGTGCACGACTGCCCTTCAACCCGGTACCTAAAGCAGTCAAATTCACAGGGAAGATGGAAGGGTGGCTGTCCTGGACCGGGAGGAGCGGGCCATGGGGAGTTCGTGTTTAACGGGGACAGTTTCAGTTTTGCCAGATGACAAGTGTTCTGGAGCCTGGATGGCGGTCTAGTCACACGACACATTCACAGTAAGTGAATGCACTTACTGTCATTGAACAGCACACTTAAAAATGGTAAAATGGGGGGCACCTGGGTGGGCCAACTGGTTAAGCATCTGCCTTTGGCTCAGGTCATGATCTCAGGGTCCTGGGATCGAGCCTTGTGTCGGGCTCCTTCCTCAGTGGGGAGCCTGCTTCTCCCTCTACCCCTCCCCCTACTCACGATCTCTCTCTCTCTCTCTCTCTCTCTCTCTCTCTAACTAAAATCTTTTTAAAAAATAGTAAAAGTGGTAATCTTATGTATACTTTACCATAAACTCTCTCTCTCTATATATATATATATAAATACAGAGAGATGAAGATTAAACACAAAACCTTATGTGTGGCATAGAAAAAATAACCATTTACCTGCGGGGAATTTTTTTTTTTTTTTTACCACGAGCAAGTTATACTCTTGTAATAAATCAGACATAAAGAGTTAACAACCCGACACGATTCAAATCATGACAAGGAGCTGCCCACTCCACAAAATGGGGCAATGCCATCGCCCGACTGTCCCCTTGCCACCAGCGCCAGCCTGCCCAAGAAACACACCCCGCCCTGAAGGCAGGAAAAGTGGACTTTCGGGTGGGGGCCAGCGATCATGCCCAGGGCCTCCCACCCTTTATGAAAACAGCAGCAGAGCTGTGCCCCCAGGGCCAGAGCCCAAGGACTACTAGGGTGCCCCTCCCTGGGCTCAGACTCCAAGATGACTCCAGCTCTGGGAGGAAATGAGCCAGTCTGCCCCAGTTCCCCTTCTAGGAAGCCACGAGGGAATGACTTAGCCCAGTCCCTGCACAGGAGGGCTCTGGGGAAACCACCGCCCATCCTCCACCTCCACTTCAGGGACACAGGAAAAGGGAGACGGAGAAACCGTTCATCTGATGGAGGAAGACACAGGGTGGAGAAGGCGCAAAGGACAGGCGGGCCTTTCCTCTCTCCACCCTCCATTCCCTCCGCGAGCACACAGGACGGCTGCAGCTCCTTTTGGCTCTGAAACCAAGGGCTTCCGTACCCGCTGGCTGATATTCCAGAACTGGGAAAGGGCTGGAGAAGACAAGACATGGCCTTGGAACAAGGAGAGCCTCGAGACAGGGACCCATGCCCGGTACCCCCCTGCCCCCCACCCCCACCCCAGGAAGCAATGCTTCTAACAGGAGCACTAAAACCCCCACCCTCAGACCACGCCACTCATTCACTTCATGTTTTCTAAGCTCTCGCCCTGTGCCAGGGGCCGTGCCGGAGCTGGGAAACCAGTGAGCTGCCCAGCCTCGAGGCACTCACAGCCTCCCGGATGTCTCCACCCACCCCCTGTCCCCATGCCAGCCCTCAGAGCAAGCAGGACCTGCAAAAGTAATACAAACTGCAGGCAGAAGGAGAAGCCAGCCATACGGGGCCCGGAAAAGAGCACCAAGTCAGCTGAGAGTCAGGAAAGTGGTTTGAATCCCACGTCTGCCGCTGATTTTCTGTGTGACCTTGGACTAGCTTCTTCAGCCCTCTGGGCCTCAGTTTCCTGATCTGTCAAAAGGGATCTGAGGCTGGTGTCTGCAGGACCCTCCAGTTGACAGCCTGGAACGCTCCTGGGATGCCGGGATCCCAGCAGCACCGCTGACCCCTGACCATCCGGGACCTGCAAACTCCAGACAGGCTGAGCTGACAGCAGGCCAACTCCGGGGAGTTCTGGGGCACCAGGGACAGAGCTCAGCCCCGCGATCCCAGCTGCTGGAGGCCGTCTGAAGGCGAACATCTGCTGGAACTTCAGGGATAAAATGGACGTCAGAGAGTTCTCAAAGTCGGAACCTTTCAGCTCAGAATGGGGTCACAGGACCAGGAGGAAGCTTTGTGCATTCTCGGTGCCCCAGTGCCTAGTAGGGGAAAGGGGCGCCCCTCCCGCCCCAGCTCTGCCGGATCTGAACCATAAACACAGCCCTTTTCTGAAGGGAAGGGCTTAACACAAACCAGATGTGGTAGGGACTTTCCCCCACCCCCTCCTGGCCCTAAAATTAAACATTTGGTGTCTCCTCTGCCAAACTCACTTGAAGGCCGAGCCTTAAAGAGCCAGCACCTCCAGTTCTCACTCTCACACGCTCTCAATCACATCCCTGCTTAAACAAAATGTCAAAGTCCCCAAATGGTAAGTGTGGATGGGGCGGCCCCCCAGAAGCGCCTGGCACCGAGGCAGGCCAGGGACAGATTTAAAAGGAAAGGTCCCTGGAGAAGAAAGGCCGCTCCTCTACCACCAGCCCAGGAGGGACCAAAGGGCAGTCTACCAGAGGTGGTTCCTGCGCCTGGGATTTGCCCCTGGAAAGTGCGGAGAGGGCTTGCAAAGTCAGGGCGGCTGGCTCCTAGGGAGCACCTGTCCCTCGAGGACTCTGGAGATTCCTAGAAGAGTCCATTTTAGGCCTAGAGCTGACAGTCTCTACAGATGAGTAACAGGCGTCTTCTTTCTCTCTGCTCTCACGCCAAGGCTGCGAGGACCCAGGCAGAGCCCACCTCATGAGAACTGGACTCTGCTGGGCTGCCAGACTGGTTGCTCCCCTGTCTGGAAAGCTCTCCTGGTCCTGCAGGTCCTTCCCACCCCAGCTGAAGGCCCAGACCATCCACCTATCCTCCGCCCACCTCCCCAGGCCCCTTATCAGGGCCAGGGCCATGCCTCAGCACCAAGCACTAATCAGCAGGCCCATCTCCCCAACCAGGTGACACATGTCCTGCCCTTCAGCTCCGGGGAACCACTCTGTATACCTTCTGTGCACTCCACACAGAACGCGGCATACACTGAGCATGCTCAGTACACAAGGTAAAATCTCACGGAGCCGCCATTACTCAAGCAAAGGGCCGGTGACCTCAAAAAAATATTTGGAGAGGGATGGTGCTTCAGGTAGAAATTACCTGACTTGGGGCGCCTGGATGGCTCAGTGGGTTAAAGCCTCTGCCTTTGGCCCAGGGTCCTGGGATCGAGCCCAGCATGGGGCACTCTGCTCAGCAGGGGGCCTGCTCCCCCCTCCCCCTGCCTGCCTCCTCTGCCTACTTGTGATCTCTGTCAAATAAATTAAAAAAAAAAAAAAGAAAGAAAAGAAAAGGAAATTACCTAACTTGCTATAAAACTGAAATACTATTTTTTCTTGAAAAGTATTTCATCCCAGGGCACCTGGGTGGCTCAGTGGATTAAGCCGCTGCCTTCAGCTCAGGTCATGGCCCCAGGGTCCTGGGATCAAGGCCCCAGTTGGGCTCCTTGCTCAGTGCAGAGTCTGCTTCTCCCTCGCCCTCTGCCTGCTGCTCCCCTGATTGTGTTTGTTCTCTCAAATAAACAAAATCTTAAAAAAAAAAAAAAAAAAAAGTATTTCATCCTACAACCTCAACAGAGACATTTTCATTTTTGCTTCTTATTTTTGTTTACACCAGTTTTGACGGCTGCAATGGATTACAAGGCACATACCGTATAGTGTTCTGTAATAATCAGCAGACCACTGAGTATTTCATTTCTGTATGATCTTTATAAATGTCGTTTCAAAGGCTGAAGAAATGTCCCGACACTATCAGGTAAGAGAAGGTTTGTGAAATTCCTCCCCTAATGTTCCCTAGACATGGAAGCTTGGGAGCTTTTTTTCCCCAGATAGCACAGAGAATATCCTTAGGCATTTTTTTTTTTTAAAGATTTTATTTATTTATCAGAGGGGGGTGGGGAGAGAGCGAGCACAGGCAGACAGAATGGCAGGCAGAGGCAGAGGGAGAAGCAGGCTCCCTGCCGAGCAAGGAGCCCGATGTGGGACTCGATCCCAGGACGCTGGGATCATGACCTGAGCAGAAGGCAGCCGCTCAACCAACTGAGCCACCCAGGCGTCCCTCCTTAGGCATTTCTATTTCAGCCGGACAGCTGTCTTCGGACAAAATCCTGGAGGCTGGGGGTGTAGAACCACCTGGCCGAAGGGTGTGAGCACTGGCACAGCTTTCACCACCTTAGTGAGCCAAGACACTGACCCACGGGCCACACCAATCCCGAGCACCCTCAGAAAGCCGGGGACCCACTTGTTTAATCAACTAGAACCCTGCCCGACTGCATGCTTCTTCTTGGCGAAACTGTTTCTCAGTTAACTGTATTGCCTGGAAGATTTCGTTATCTCTGGGCCTTCAGAATTAAGGGCGCCACGGGTCCTTTAACTTGTGCCTTTGCTCCTCCTCCACACTAACCCTGCTAACCCTAGTCCATTCTGATGTCACGAGCAAGTCAGGGCTCCCCTGAGGCCTGCTCTACCAAACTCAATCTCCCCCACATCTGAGATCCCTGATCGCCTTCCCACACGGTGGGCCCCGCAGTTCCACATCCCCCCTGAGAAACTCCCAAGAGAGACAGGCAGCCAAGGGCTCCTTGACCTAGAGCCCCCAAAATGATGCCCAGGGATGTCGAACTACCCTGGTAAACGGGAGTCTCACAGGCCTTGTAGGCTTCCCGTTGCCTGGGGCCACCTCCAGCGGCCAGTCTGAGTCTGTGCCAACAAAACACACTGCTACTGGCAGCCGCCCAGGCTGGACAGACCCAGGAGCGTGACAACGAGAAGGCGCCCACGGTCCAGAGCCAACCCAAACCCCCCCAGTCACGCCGTCTGCCTGAATGCTAGAAGCCAGACAACAGTCAGCATCTGGCTCCGTGGACACTAGAAGGTCAGAGGTCACGAAGGTGGGACAGGGCAGGGTGCAGGGCGAGGCAAGATGCAAAACTTGAAAAGCCCTCTCTCCACAGGAAACCAAACAACAGAGCTGGACGGTCACTGGAGGACACAGATGTTTGTGCTGGGGGAGCAGGGAGGGTCACCTGTCTGGCAGAGGGGGCCCCTCAAAAACCTTAGGGTGAGAAAAGCACGGCCTCTACCTTGAGCACTGAAGGATTCCTTTTTTCTTTTCTAAAGGTTTTATTTATTTATTTGACGGGGGGGGGGGGGCAAGGGGGATGCACAAGCAGGAGAAGCAGGAGAGGGAGAAGCAGGCTCCCCACTGAGGAGGCAGCCTGCCTCTCGGCTCAATCCCAGGACCCCAGGATCACAGCCCAGAGCCAAGAGCCAAAGGCAGGTGCCTAACTGAGCCACCCAGGTGCCCCCTGCAATGCTGCATTAAAGCCACCTTGCAGGAGCACCTGCTGGCTCAGTCAGGAGAGCAAGCTGACTCTTAATCTCAGGGTTGTAAGTTCAAGCCCCACAATGGGCATGGAGCCTACTTAAAACAAAAACTGGGGCGCCTGGGTGGCTCAGTGGGTTGAAGTCTCTGCCTTCGGCTCAGGTCATGATCCCGGGGTCCTGGGATCGAGCCCCGTATCGCGCTCTCTGCTCCACAGGGAGCCTGCTTCCTCCTCTCTCTCTGCCTGCCTCTCTGCCTACTTGTGATCTCTGTCTGTCAAATAAATAAATAAAATCTTAAAAAAAAAAAAAACTGAATTAAATTTAAACATAAAATAAAACAGCCTTGCAGACAGCCAACTGGCCCCAAACAATATACAGCCAGGAAAGCAAGAACAGATTTTCCTTCCTTTCCTTACTTTCCCACTAACTGATGTGGGTTTAGAACCCAGAAGAGACACTTGGTTAACATTCTGGGAATTCTTCTACATTCAGACTGAAGCAACAAGATTCTCCAGGGAATCCTTCACAGAAGTCTCTAGTGTCATCCAAAAATTAAGCAGGGTGCTTGCTAAAAATGCAGATTCCTGGGCTCTGAGCCCAGAGCATTTGGTTTGGCAGGTCTGGGCAAGGCTCAGGAGGCAACAGTTCATACATGAACCTTATGTGGGCCAGGGACCCCCTCCCCTTTTAGTAAATATGGCCTTGGAGTGAAACTCTCCCCGGGGGTGGCAGAGAGTGGACATGCCCACGGGAACCAGAAGACCTACAGGGAAATTGTGGTCACCTGGAGTGGGTCCTCAATCAATCAAGTGTAGGCAGGAGGCCTGTCACTGTCCTCTGCCTCACTCCTCAGAGCAAAGCACAAGCCGGCTGGCTTCCTCAGGAGTCCTTCTCTCCTTCCCAATTACCAGAAGTCTTAATTGGACCAGCCTTGACAGTTCCTTGCGGTTTTCTGGGTGGGGAGAGGCGAAGAGGGTAGCGTGTCTCCAAATCAGACAGAACAAATCAATCCCGGCCCGTGCACATGGCCGCAAGCTGGGGCAGCGTGAGGCCCTGACAGGAAGCTCTTTACCCGGACAACCCGAACAGCAGCTGGGACATTCCAGTGGCTTCCCCCTTCAGTGCCCCAGAGAAAATGTTCCAATGCCAAGAATCCCTCTGGCGAATCCCACGGCTCTAAACGTCTGGTCATCCACAGCCCTTGGACACCGGAAAGCTGGGCAATATGTTAGATGGGCTGGTCATAGGACACTCAATGTTAGGGACACTCAGCATTAGCACCCATTAGCACCCCTAGGTGCACCTCTGATACACCCACAGGTGGGCACAGAGGCTTGGGGAACTCTACGACACCATCACAGAAGGGCCACCCTCTTCCTCCCCCAAGAAACACCCATGGACCTCCAGATGCGGTGCCCAACCAAAGCACACCCAACTCCACATATCCAGGGCTCAGTGAGGCTGAACCACAGGGAGGGCCAGAGCTGCAGGAGAAAGGAAGCTTCTGTGCCTCGCCTCTCACGCCTCGAAAATGATGCAAACATCCAGGGGTGTCACTGGTGCATGAGTGCTCCAGATGCAGCACCCATGTGGGCATTTGAGGCCACCTAGGAAATCTTCAGCTGG
This sequence comes from Mustela nivalis, assembly GCF_964662115.1. Classification (NCBI taxonomy): domain Eukaryota; kingdom Metazoa; phylum Chordata; class Mammalia; order Carnivora; family Mustelidae; genus Mustela; species Mustela nivalis. Next base: position 32,473,548 of record NC_139025.1, on the reverse strand, counting down.
CTCTCAGAGCTCCCAGGGACTGAGGCCTCCGCAGGTCAAGTCATTTCATGAACAGTCCAACTTCCTCTTCCCATCCCAGCATCTGGGAAATTCTGTCAGATACGTAACCACGCAGGTGAGAGCAGAGCTGCCCAGGGACAGAAGGAAAACCACAGGTTGGGGGTGCGGCCACCCTCAGCCCAGACCTAGCGGCCCAGCCAAGAGTTCAGCAGGGGCCTGGCCAGCTCAGGAAGCCGGCCCTCCCGCCCCCAGGCTTCCTCCCACAGATAGGGGTACACGAGAGTGGAGCCCAGGCCAGGGAAGTGAACGGGGAGAAGTGAGAGGCGGCAGCTTTAGTTCTCTTCTACAACTTAACCCACTTCCCTCCAATGTTACCAAACACCCTGGTCCTTCTGACAAGCCTCACAGAGAGACAGGGAACTTGGAGACTGTGGTCAGCAGCCAGATCTGGGCAAAAACTTCCAAGACATGGATTCCATTTCTCCCTGAAAGCTCCTTCAGCTTGTGCCCCTGGCCCTGAGATCTCGCCCTGGCATGCTTGGGGCGGGGGGGGGGGGGGGGGGTCCTGAAGAATCTGCTAAGTTGTCACTGGGGGATAATATTTCACATCTTCCTCCCAAATATTTAAGTCCTGACAGTTTTCTGAGTCACCTTCCACACATTTAACACTAGATGAGCATGTGAGCAAGGCCTTCAGGTTAGAAATGTAAGCCCACACCCAGGCAGGCTAGTGGCTAAGATATTTTGGGTCAGGGGAAAATCGGGCACCCCTGCCAGGTAGGAGACACCTAGGACGGCCATTCAGAGGAGACTGTCCCAGCTCCGACCCCGGCCTGACAAGGGGCAGCAGGTTCACTCCAGCAGTGCCCAAAACCAACAACTCCATACTCTTCAGCATGGTAGAATTCCAGGTCATCTCTCTTCCCGTCCTTATACTTGGCTATATTTTCCACAATAAGCATTACTTTCCTTTTTAATTAGCTAAAAAAAAAACCCAAAAAAAACAAAAAATAGGTTGTATATTGCTGGTGGCATATTAAGTCAATCCATCTTACAAAGGCGACTGATGAATATGTAAAATGGTCATCTCCAATTAACTCCGATCCCAAATATTCACCTAAAATGCAGGGAAGTGTCCACATGAAAAGAGTATTTACAGAGGCATTAGCTACGATAGCCAAAAACTGGAAAGCATGGAAATGTCCACCACTGGGAGAAGGAAGAGGAGAAAACTGTCACCTCGGTGAGGAGAGAAGCAGCTGGTAAAGGTGCCACGCCAGGCACAGCCTCAACAGGCAAGCCAATTTCCCCCCCGCAGGGCCTCATCCCTGCTCTGCAGCAAGAAGCCTGGGCCAGAAATGCCTGGCTGAGACAAGGAGCAAATCCGAAAGAGCTTCTAGGGGACATCCTTGACCTCTACCGCCTTCCTTCTGAAAAGGGAGATGGGCCACACTCTCTCGTTTTCCTAGCAGAAGAGCAGTTTTGGTCCTCACATGCCTCATACCTCAAGCAAATAATTCTCCTCTCTGTAAAGCTCTTGGAAAACCTCGAACAAATACAGCGCCAGGAGTCCACACGGAAGGCTCTCCAGGCCCGAACAACCGGTCTCAAGTGAGGGTCTCCCATAAGAAGCATCTGCAAGGAGTAAGGCCTCACCTAGGCTGAACCTCTAGAGGCAGAGGATGACATTTCATTATTGTCTTTTCACAGAAATGCCTTCATCTAACTGTGACTTAACATCATGTCTCCTGGGGTGTGACTTAAGAACCAATATGCAGGGGTGCCTGGCTGGATCAGGTGGGACAGGTGACTCTTGATCTCAGGGTTATAAGTTGGGTGTGGACATTACTTAAAAATAAAAATCTTTAAAAAAAAGAAAAAAGAGAGGGCGCTTGGGTGGCTCAGTGGGTTAAAGCCTCTGCCTTCGACTCAGGTCATGATCCCAGGGTCCTGGGATCGAGGCCCGCATCGGGCTCTCTCCTCAGAGGGAGCCTGCTTCCCTTCCTCTCTCTCTGCCTGCCTCTCTGCCTACTTGTGATCTCTGTCTGTCAAATAAATAAATAAATAATCTTTAAAAGAAAAGAAAAAAGAGAAGAACCACTATTCAAAAAAAGATCTCTGTGTTCCATGAAACCACTACTGACAGCATCGGCTGGCGTACCACTCTCCTAAAATGGAAAAGTTCCTGGTATTCAGTACTTAGAAAAAAGTCTCTCTCTCATGAACTGATATACTTCCTTTTATTAGAAACAAACGTATGATAATTCAAATTTCCCCTTTTGCTCTTGCTACCAGGAAGCTCCAAACTAGGGTCAAGGCAAACTTACAAAAACTAACCTCTTATAACACGGTTTTCTCAACTGCCTCCTCCTCACCCTGACAAAACTCAGATCTTGCAACTTTAAAACTTTGTTATACAAGAGTCTTCTAATGTGCTCTTCTCTAACACTTTCTGGAGACAGGCAAAAAAAAAAAAAAAAAAAAGGTACAAATAAAAAAATATTCATGAAGCAAACTCTATACTTGGATCTCATTTTCTCCAGGGAAGGAACACAAAGGCTGTGCAGCTATGTATGGAAAAAAAAAAAATCTTTGATAAAATCCCATGTGGAGAAATAAAAAGCAGAACTAAACTGTATATATACTATGATTACCACTATCAAAAATAATGCATGTATGAGAGTGAAAACAAAAACAGGTTTCTGAAACAATGAATTGTGTGTTTAGGCAAAAAGATTCAATGGTCATTTTTCACCCCCCGGAAGTTGTTTATCTTCTCGAATGGAAACAGAAGCCCATGTGGGTGAAGGAAGGAGGCAAGCAGAAGCCAGAGCTCCCTGGCGGCTCTGGGGACCCGCACCTCTACTGTGTCCAGTTCTTCTCCAGAGACGACAGCCCACGTCAGGCAGAGAAGTACTGGTGGTCTGAGGCACAGCCTCGCCCTGGAGAGCAAGTAGGAGGCTGACTCACCACCTCGCAGGTGGAGTGAGCTCATTCCCTTCCAGGGCATCCTCAGAACTAGAAACCCACAGCTGAGATGGTTCCCATGGCAACCAGCCAGCACCTCCTCCACCTGTGCCAGGGGTCACCCACCCCACCCTCCCTAGCCTCAAACCTGAGACCAGAGTGAACCGGGGCCTTGGGGGCCGGGCAAGGCAGGGCCCTCCTCCCCCCATCCCACCCCCCACGGGCTTAAACAAGTCTACCCAAACACACCCGAGACCAGAAAACTCATGACCCCGCAGTTCATTCCTTCTCTGGAAAGTCTGATCAATTCGAGCTAGACTCCATCTCCCCCACACAACTCCCACCAGTAGAGTACTTCTCTCCCCTGGGCCTTGCTACATGGCCTGGAGACTTCTCTACCCAGCCAGGATCCTTCCACGACTCCTGACACGGCGGGTCCCATCCTCCCCACCTGACACGGCGGGTCCCATCCTCCCCACCAGACCGCATGGCTCTCCAACTCTCTCAACATGCAGTGTCCAGTTCAGACAGCCGAGCAGGACTCAGGACAAGCCCAGAGCCCGCGGCTGCCCCCTAATATGGCCGCACTCGCCCCTCTGCTGACTCACCGGGTATGCTGCCACCCACCCCCAGGCCTCTTTCTCTCCGGCTGCTCCCAGCCCACTCCTTCTCGCTCATTCCCTGCCCCACCCTGGCCAGAGACTGGTACTCATCGCTCATGCCTTTGGTCACACTCTTTGCCTGGTTCACGTCCCCGCCCTTTGCACCACCCCCCCGGCCTGACTCACCCGGACATTCCCCAGATTTGATTTTTAGCTCACTTTATAACTCCTACCTGTCTCCTCCAGGGTGGGTTGAGACCTTCCCCAGGCTCCCTTCACTAAACTGCATGTGACATCTTTTACTGTGACGAGGAAGAGCCAGTTAACAGGTCTGCCGCCCCCTGGCCTCTCAAGTACCTGACCCTGACCTGGAAAGAGCAGGTGCTTGATACCTGTGAAATCTAGGTGGTCAGCACATCGGTTTTCGCTGTACTATTCTCCATACTCTTTCTCAGATTTAAAAACGTCACTTTAAAAAATGAAATGACCCACAGTGTGAAATAACTAAATGAGTGTGCAGATGATCATTGGCTACAAGGCCTTCGGCCCTACAGTATGTCTCACCACCTCAAATATCTGGCTGAACTCATCCTTCGGAGACTTTCTTCCCACCCTGGGGCTGCGGCCGGGCCATGTGGCCAGTTACCAAGCAGTTCAAGCCTGGAGCACGGCCCTGTCCATGCCCGGAATGGAGGTGACACGAGGGTGAGTTTGCATTAGGGCTGTAAGGTCACCTCACCTGTTTGTCCTTTGTACACGTGAGTAGAGCCGTTCACGCGACACGCAAGCACACGCATCTCCCAGCAAACTAGCCCAGAGGGCTAAATGTTAACAGGGCAGTTTCGCTGCTGGGTCATAGGTACAGTGGGATTCATTATTCCATCCTCTACTCCTGTATCTGAATCTTCCATAGTGTAAGTTTTTGTTTTTAACTTATTCATGCAACTAATATTCCCTAAGTGCCCTACCACTTGCCAGGCATTGTAGATAAAGTGAGAAATAGGAAACAACCCCCTCTCCCCTGCCCATGAGTTGAAAACTGGATTAAATTCTAAATTATTGGGCGCCTGGGTGGCTCAGTGGGTTAAGCCTCTGCCTTTGGCTCAGGTCATGGTCTCAAGGTCCTGGGATCGAGCCCTGCATTGGGCTCTCTGCTCAGCAGGGAACCTGCTTCCCCCTCTCTCTCTGCCTGCCTCTCTGCCTACCTGTGATCTCTGTCAAATAAATAAATAAAATCTTTAAAAAAAAAATCCTAAATTATTTGCTATCTTATTCCTCCTGGAAAATTCAACACCTGATGGCACGTGCGACGTGAAGACAATTCTGATCTCCCCAAAGGGCAGAAGAGCTAAGGAGGGGCTTTTGGGTGCCGTGTCTCCTGGGCTTGTCTCCTCAGCCCTGCCTCCATACTAAATGGGACAGCCCCCCCATTTAGTACATGGCTGTGGGACGCCAAGGGTGGGCCGCAGGGCTGCTGCCGATCTCCCAAGCCCACGGGCAGCCAGGCCAGGATACCTGCCAAACAAAGACAGCTTTCCCTCAAAGAGCAGGACCCAAACGCCCTTCATTCTATCATTACAACCTTCCTAAAGCCCTCTGAGTATCAGGGGCTAGGCCAGCTTGGGAGATTGAAAAAAATTCCACACGGAGGTCCCCGACTTCAAGGGAATCACGGTCCTATTGAGTGGAAACCCTTGGACTCAAATCCTTGCTCTGCCACCTACTACCAGCTGCAGGACTCAGGGTGAATTACTAAACTTCTCTGGGCCTCAATTTTCCCATCTGTAAAATGGGGATACTAATGCCCACCTCGAAGTGGTGGTATGCGATTTTATGGGTCAGCGCATGGAAAGCCCTTGTCCCGGTGCTTCGTGGTAAAAAGCCAAGCCCGGCGTCTGGCACTCAGCATTAGAAGAGTCACTTCCAATGACTCCTGCATGAGTGTTACCCACCAGGCCCCTCTGGCCTAGAAACAGGCCCCGGTGATGATGGAGCTTGAAAGGCAAAGAACAAACTCCCAGAGGCAAGGCTAGATTCCAGACAGGTCCAGACTGGCTCTGGCTGTCCTTGCACCAACACCCTGGCCTGCCTGAGCTATCTTGAGTGATGCCTCAGCACAGCCTAACGGGTAAATGTTGCCCGCGAACCTGTAAAGCTTCCCATCCGGCCAGCGCCTCCTTCTCCCCAGCCTGCCCAGACCCAGGATGCTGCAGCCAGGCTAAGCACTGTTTCCTTGCCAGTTTGGGCTTTTGACTTTTGGAGCCAGCTGCCACAATTTCTGTTCCCTCTGGGCCTTGGGGGGCATGAGCAATTCAGCCCCCACAGACCTGATGACTCTCAGGTGCAAATCTGAGTCTCCAGCACATTTGACTTCTTGGGGTTTTGATCCCCTCACCTGTAAATAGCCTTGATGCCTTGTACCTTGTTGTGGGGATAAAGCAAGAGCGTGATGTGAAACGCAGGGCCTACAACCACCAGAACTGGGCCGGAAGGGAGAACCTGGGGCACCTCCACAGACACGGGGTCAGCCCAACAAGACATGGCCAAAATCTTGAGGTGCCAGGGCAGCCAGGAGAGGCACAGCCAGCACCCCTGGGCTCCCAGGAAGGCAGGGACTTCCGCCTCTCCCCAGAGGCAAGGCCCAGTAGAACCTCATTCCCAAGACCAGTGTTGGGGATGGCCAGTGCCTGGGGTGCCACATGGAGCAAAAGGGGAAGAGAAAAGACATGGGGAAGAAGGGAAGAGGCCAAGAGAAGCCCACATCTAGCCCTGACATGTCCACTGCCTCACACAGTGCGGGACCTGGGTGTGCAGCAGCGCTGACAGCAGAGCACCCCCCATCCTATCACTAAGCCCCCCACATTGTAAGGTGAGGTGCAGGGTTGGCTTGTCCAGCATCATGCAGCAGCCATGGGCAACCCGAGGTTCTGCAGTAAGTGAAGGAGTGTGTGTGTATCTGAGGCCCAAGGAGGGTGGAGACCCAGTTCTGTCCCTCATGAGGGGCTCTCAGTCCCCAGTCAGGGTAGTGGTGAGGACTGTGGGCTCTGGCCAGGCAGCCCTGGTTCTAAGGCTAGAACACCACGCAAGAGCTGTGTGGGCTGGGACAATTATTCGATCTCACTAAAGCTCAAGTTCTTGTGTAAGTGGAGATGAAAATGGAAGAGTACCTTTACTCCACAGTGTGGAGTTTGTGGTTTAAAGCTCATCACTGGGTGATGCCACAGGGCTGGGTATGCGGGCGTGTTGAGCTGTAAATATCAGGACCGCGACCACTAGTCCCATCCACGCAGCCAGCCCTGACCCTTCGGCTCATTCCTCCCTCCCTTCCTCAACGGCAATCTCAGAAGGCAGTCCCAGGAACATCTGAGTATAAGGACAGTCATACAAACGACTCACCTGTCCTTCACCACCTCCAACCAGCTGCCGTCATGTGTGAAACCCACCTGAACTCAACCACCCACACGCTAACCAGAACTGCAACAGCTCCATTCCTCTGCCTTTGGAAACAGCAGCTGAGGCTGCCTGCCCGCCTGTCTGCAGGTGTTCTACAGCCCACCCACAAGCATGACCTCAGAAGATGCTGCACAGGGGCTTGAATAAACAGTCCTTAACCAAAACCAGCCCCATGAGGAATGAACCCAGGGCAGTGCTTCCTTGCATAAGTCAGATTACCACTATGGACCTCAGTCTCTTCATCGGTGGGGGAAGAGGGGGGCGAAACCAGGTGACAGTACAGTCCCCTCTGGCATTCTATGGTTTGATTTCTTCCCACTGCTGCAAGGGAAAGAAGGGCTAGAGCTGGGTTCTGGAAGTAAACAAAGTGAAGGACAAGGCCGCCTATTGACACCCCTTGGGCGGATTCCAGGCTGAAATCCTTGCTCCCTGGTGCAGGCTGGAGTTTCTCCCACCTCGCACCAGTCCCGTGACGCAGCTAAGCCTACACAAAAGACAGATTATGAAAGGTCTACCTTGCAGTGGGCAGAGATGCTCTCCCACCCCCAGACCGCACCTGGAGCACCCAGGCCAGAAAGCAGAGCTAAGGGACCCTTCACCAATCCCAAATAAGGCTCCCTCCCCTCCATAGGCATCAGGCTACCCACATGGCCACACCCAAGCAGGCATTTCCAGAATAAGAGTACATGCAGGGCCCAAAACCCAGAGCACCACTGGATCCATAAGGGAAACTCGTTCACCTGGCCCCACCCACACCCTGCCTAGAGGGTGGGAACAAATTCCTGAAAGCTGAGGACACGGTAGACTTCTGAAGATAAGAGTCTCTGTGTGTTGGCAGAATAGTTCAGTTCAGGGCCAGGCTGGGAAGCCCAGGAATCAACCTCAAGATCACCTCTAGAAGTGCTTGGCTCTACCAACCCCCATCAAGAGGGCAGAAACATGGAATGCTGGCATTGCCCAGACCTCCTCCATGTGATGACACAGGTAAGCCATTTACAACACGGCCCTCCCACCGTGCTCTAACCCAGCCCCCTCATGTTGCAGGTGAGGCTCCCCGCGTGGCTTGTCCAGCATCACACAGGGCCTGGTACATCCTGCACGCCTGTTCTCCGCATTCCCAGGCCATAGAACAGGGTCCTCCATGGCACTCCCAAGCTCTCTGAACTGACAGTCCAAAAAGAATGGCTTTTCCACACCTGCTCCTTTCCTAAACGCCACCCACCAGGGTCCCCACAGAAAGGGAGGCAGGTGGACCAAGGTCCTGCTGGACTCCACATGCTGGTGAACGGGAGGCTCTGAAGCTTCTGTCCGGTTCTACCGCCCCCCACCCCCAGGCTGCTGTGGCCAAGGACAGCAGGCTGCTGACATCCTCTGCCTGAGAGAGAACCCTGAGGGCTAGGGCTGGAAGGAGGTTTTACTTCCTTGGAGGCCCCAAACCCATACAAGAAGACCAGAAACTCCCTAAGATTTTCTGAAGTAGGGGCCCTAGCCAAATGCGACCAGGGCAGGGAGCAGAGGGATGTGTCAGCATGGCCAGGACCTCAGCAGAGGAATCCGAAGTTGGCCACTGGCCACAGGAGGAAAACACACAGCTGGACTGCCTAAGAGGGAGCTGGGGGGGCGGGGGGGTGGAGTGCACAGATTCCAGGCCGACCAGCATTCAGACACCCTGAGAGGGGGTGCAGAGCAGCATAGCAGGGCCTGAAGTCATCCTAGTCTCAGACCCCACCTCCAGCTGATGCTTCCCTGGCCTCTGGCCTTCTCCAGACTCCTGGCCACATACCTCTGATACTGGGGAGCCAGGAGGGCTCTGCTCTGGGCCCTAGATTCAGCCCCTACTGCTGTGCCCCTTGGTGACCTGGGCTTTTGCCACCCTGCCACACCCCCTCCCAAGGCACCCACTGTGACCACTCAGCACATCTAATACTTGCTGAGCACCTACCCTGTGCCAGCAGGGGTCTCCCGAGGAGTTACCCCGCTCACGGTGCAGGAGCCCATCTCCCTCCCCAGGCCTGGGCCACCCAAATCGAGAAAGAATGCAGCTTCTCCTTATTTTAGGGAGAGGGGGAGGAGGCACTAGGTGGTATCAGCAAAGTCACTATCTTTATCAGGACCTCCACAGCAGACTGCAAAAGTAGCCCCATTCTTCGCCCCTGCCTGTGTCTAGCTCCTTTGCTAGTAAACTTGAGGTGCCTGCTTGCTTGTTAAAAATGCAAATTCTCAGGCTACGTCCCAGAAAAACACAAACCCTGACAATGGCATCCAGCATCTGTATTTTACCAAGCCTCCTGGGTGATTCTGGAGCCACCCTTCCACACTTCCAGGCTCTGGGATGAGGTGCCGTGAGTCTGTCTAGATCACAGAGGCATAGCCTCCAGGAGGCCCAGATAACAAACCCCCTGGGGGGGGGGGCTCCTGAGACTTCCCCCCCCAGGCCCATGTCCAATCATCCAAGGAGCCCCAAGTCATTCATAGATCAGTGACCTCCCGAGAACTCTCCAAATGTCCTCAGAGCCAAGCGTTTCACAACAATGCCCAAAGCGAGGGTGATGAGGGCTGCCAACACGCCTGTCCCTTCCAGCTCCCCCCCCCGCCCCGCCCATCCTCTGCCCAGGTGCTAAGTGGGCGAGGCAAGTGCTGAGGGGCCAAGAGCCAGCAGAGAAGGAAGAAAAGGCCAGAGCCAGGAAACCAGGCCAGGGGCACGGAGACATAACTGGAATCCCACCGGCCACCCCTGGGGCCCGGCCAAGAAGGGCTCAGATGTGGCTCCCCACCTCGGCCTCTTCCCAAACCTTACATGCAGAGGACAACTAACTTCCCAATGCTGCAAGATGCCAGTGTGAGACATAAAATGCAAACTCATTTAGAAGCACTCCCAGATCCACAGTAGCTTTCTGTCACTGCGCATCTGCTTCATCATGAAGCCATAAAAACCACAACTGCTACTCTGGGAGGAGAAAAACTGGCAAAGCAGCGAGTCCCTAAGAAGCTGACTCTTGGAGGCCCCGGGAAAGGAGGGTGGCGGGCAAGGGTGCAGATGGCCCCCAGGAAATGGGAGCCGGGTGCCCAAACACATGTGGGAGGAAAGGAAAGAGGAAACTGAGGCTGGTGTGCAGTTGCCCTTCCTCCTCAAATACCAGGAGTCTTTGAACCCGGGAAGGGGGGGGAGGGGCAGGGGGCAGAGCAGCAGGTGTAATACCGAGAGCAACCCGCAGAGGCAGGAAACCCAGCTTCTGGTCTTGCCTCCACCTGGAAGCCCCCGTGCCACCAGGTCAAGTCCCTCAGGTCCTTCAGCCCCTCCAGGCCTCCACCGTGGTCTCCCCCATGAAACGGGGTAGGGTAGCGGGCCAGGCCAACCTCAACGGCTCCAGGGCACAGGAAAGGCATGAGCAGAAAGGACAGCATGCACACACGGTGCCGTTGGCTGTGCCACCACTTAAAATACAGATGACTACACAGGCAGGGATTGCACAACACAACACACCCTGAGGACAGAAAGCACAGAGCACCAGACCGCGGTACTTCCAGGGAGCATGGGAACAGCACAGGAGACGGGCACCCCAGCACCTCACCTCTACCAGTAACACAGGTGGTCTTCGCACACCGTCCTAGAAAAAACTAGAAATACCAGCTGGAACTGTCTGGGCCTTTCAAGGCCTTTCTAAATTTCTTTACCTCCAGCTAAGTCATCTCATAAGGGCGCTGTAAATAAATGAGGGGTGCCTGGCAAATAAGTGAAGCGTCTACCTTTGGCTTGGGTTACGATCCCAGGGTGCTGGGATCAAGCCCTGAACCGGGCTCCCTGCTCAGATAGATAAATAAGTAAGTAAATAAATAAATAAATAAATAAAATCTTTTTAAAAAGACTAAATGAATTACTATCTGGGAAACACTTGACCATGCCTGGCCCACAGCTCCCTACTGGGCTGGTGCACGCGGGGCGGGGTAATGCTTGGCTCCACGTTCCCAGGCCAATTCCCTGGGCCTGGGCCTCCTGAACCAGCAGCTCCCACAGAAGGGGAATCAGGGACAGGTCCCCAAGCCTGACACCCCTGTGCCCCACTGCAGCCTTCCTGCTTGTGGCAGCAGCCCACACAGGCCCAGTGGACGGACACCCCAGTGCAGCATTCCTTAATTTTTTTTTTTAATTTTTAGTTATGTACAACGAACCTCTAAATTAAGTACTGTTTAACTGAAGCAAAAACAGTGGCTTTCACAGAGACTCAAGTTTGGGGAAACGTCGAAATTAAAAGAAGGCCTTGGGGTTTCATGCCTGCAAAGATGCCTCCAAACAGTCCCAGCCAGGATCCAGGATGAAGGGCAGGAAACCAGGGGTCTGGCCCCGCTTCCCCTGCTCCGGGAAAGCAGGACTCAAGAGCCGCCGCCTCCATCTCCCGGCTCCCAGAGCCAAGTCTGGAAAAGTACTTCAGGTTCCTGGAAAGAAAGGCCTTTCCGAAATATCAGGAACTCCACTGGAAATTGCCATTATATATGACCAGGAGGATGTCTGTGGTGTTTGCAAGGGAGCCACTCCTCTGCCAAAGTCAAGACTGCGGCCAAAATCAACACAGGGGCTTCTGAGAGCCAGAGAGACACACACATGTACCTGCATTCACACGTGTGCATGGCCTGCACACCCAAGACAGACATGGAGGCCTCGTGCCCCCTTCCCACTGCAGACCACAGACTGGGGGGCGGTGGTGATCCTGTTTTCCTGGCGTTGGTACTGAGAAGAACTGAAAGCCTCACTTCTCTCCCTCCTCAAACATGAAGCTGTGACAGTGGAGAGTCCCACATCGAACACAAGGAGAGAAGACAGAATCCGGACGGCACCAAGCCCCCACCCACCCACCCACCCACACGCAGGGCTCAGGGCTTGCCCTCCAAGATGGAAAGCCAAGTTCCATTTGGAGGCCTGCACAAAGGAGGCCACCCACCCTGATGTACCCACCCCTCCTGGCGTTTCACCTACAGAGGACTTGAAAATAGAGCTCAGGGGCGCCTGGGTGGCTCAGTGGGTTAAGCCGCTGCCTTCGGCTCAGGTCATGGTCTCGGGGTCCTGGGATCGAGTCCCGCGTCGGGCTCTCTGCTCAGCAGGGAGCCTGCTTCCTCCTCTCTCTCTCTCTGCCTGCCTCTCTGCCTACTTGTGATCTCTCTCTGTCAAATAAAATCTTAAAAAAAAAAAAATAAGAAAATAGAGCTCAGCACCTTCCATTCTGTTCCCGCCCGTTTCTAATCAGCTTTACAGATGGCTTTTAAAAAAATAAATCTTCGGGCCCATAAAAATGCTCCCGTGTGGGCCCTGCCCTGGCCTGTGTCTGCGCTCTGACCGGGCCCCTGGTACCAACCAGCATGCAACAGGTAAACCAAGGCAGAGAGGAGACAGCTTGTCACTGGTTCCCTCCCCCACGCCCCCTGACCGCTTTTCCACCACCCACTGAACCACTTGGGGCCTCTGATTTACACCCTGAGCTGAAAGTGGAGGTCACGAAGGGCACTGTCCTCCCCGCCCCCCAGGGTTGTCCCCTGCCCTGGCCTGCAGCACTGAAAAGCCTGAACTCACTCCAGCCTGAGCACCCCAACTTTCCCTCCCCAGCTTTCTTAGCAATCTCACAGTTTAAACAAGAACCTCCAGCTTTGGGTTCCATTTAAAATCAAAATAAACAGTGAGCCTAGGCTCCCTGGTTCAAAGCCCGTTCCCCCGGTGACCAAACAAAGGGAAAGACAACCAAGCAGGTGAGGCTCAGGGAAGCACAGCAACAGAGGAGGGACAGGGTTGAGTCCTGAAGCAGGGAAGCCAGTTCCCAAAAGCCAGGGTCAGCTCTACAGAGGCCACCGGGGATAGAGGGGGCCCTTCAGGCTCAGGGGACCTCAGTCTACTCCTGTTAGTTACTCCTTCTACTCAGAAGCGTGGAGAAATAGAATCAGAATGCTCTCCTAGGGCACCTGGGTGGCTCAGTAAGTTAAGCCTCTGCCTTCAGCTCAGGTCATGATCTCAGGGTCCTGGGATCGAGCCCCACATTGGGCTCTCTGCTTGCAGGGAGCCTGCTTCCTCCTCTCTCTGCCTGCCTCTCTGCCTACTTGTACTCTCTGTCTGTCAAATAAATAAATAAAATCTTTAAAAAAAAAAAAAAAAAAAAGAATGCTCTCCTAGGGCACCTGGGTGGCTCAGTGGGTTAAGCCTCTGCCTTCAGCTCAGGTCATGATCTCAATCCCAGGACCAAACCCCACATTGGGCTCTCTGCTCAGCGGGGAGCCTGCTTCCCCTTCTCTCTCTGCCTGCCTCTCTGCCTACTTGTGATCTCTGTCAAATAAATAAATAAAATCTTTAAAAGAAAAAAAAAAAAAGAATGCTCTCCTACCTTTTCAATCAAGAAAAATAACTTCGGGTCGGCCCTGCTCGCCTGACTTGGCCTCTCACACCCTTCAGTCAAAGACTTGGATTCAAAACCAACTCAGCCCATGTTCAAGCTGAAAGAGAGACCCTGGCAGTCATTTAACCTTTCTGAACCTTACTTGCCCTCTGTATAGAAAGGGAGTAAGACCTCACAAGTTTGCTCATCATGATTAACAAAGAGAAAACCACATGTGAAAGCGCAAATGTTAAAAATCATGAATCATGGGGCACCTGGCTGGTTCAGTGAGTAGAGCGTGCAACTCTCAGGGTCATGAATTTGAACCACCTACTGGGCACAGAGTTTACTTTAAAAACAAAAAAAGGGGGGCACCTGGTGGCTCAGTGGGTTGAACCTCTGCCTTCAGCTCCGGTCATGATCTCAGGGTCCTGGGATCGAGCCCCACATCCAGCTCTCTGCTCAGTGGGGTACCTGCGCCCCCGCCCTCTACGCCTGCCTGCTTCTCTGCTTACTTGTAATCTCTCTGTCATAAATAAATAAAATGTTAAAAAAAAAAAAAACCACAAATCCTGGGGCACCTCGTGGCTCAGTCAGTTAAGCATCTGACTTGGTTTCAGCTCAGGTCATGATGTCAGGGTCATGAAATCAAGCCCCACATCTGGCTCCACACTCACTGGGGAGTCGGCTTGATACTCTCCCTGCCTCTCTCTCAGCTCCTCCCACTCCTGTGCTCGCTCTCTCTGTGTCTCTCAAATAAATAAATCTTTAAAAAAAAAAAAAGCCCCAACCATGAATCCTATAATGAGTGCTTGATTATAAACGATCTTTAGCTGTTTCTTACGATCTCCTTTACATAAGCCTTATCTCTCAAAACATAAACTACAGAATACCAAAAGGTTTGTCGGTACTTATGGTTAAGAATTGAGTTCCAAGGTCGATCTGCCTGGGCTCATTCATAACCTGGCTTACTGGCTGGTTGACCTTGGAAAAGATACTGAACCTCTCTGAGCCTCAGTTTCCCTGTCTGCAACTAGGAAAATAACAGTACCTTCCTCCAAGGGTTGACAGATTGAAGTAATTCAAACCATACAACCCTCAAATAGTGTAACAATCAGTCATTTTACTTTTTTGGGGAACCAAGATATTCTTAATAAATACTGGTGGGCTCATATAAAGCAGAAAATGCTCCTTTCCAGCCCTCCCTTTCTCATCTTCTCTTCCCTCCCCAGGAGGTAGACACTGTTTACATAACCTCCCAGGTCTCGGGCTTGGGAAATACTTTAAACCAAAAGGTTCCCCCTTAAAGACCAAGGGCAGGGCGCCTGGGTGGCTCAGTGGGTTAAGCCTCTGCCTTCAGCTTAGGTCATGATCTCAGGGTCCTGGGATCGAGCCCCACATTGGGCTCTCTGCTTGGCAGGGAGCCTGCTTCCTCCTCTCTCTCTCTGCCTGCCTCTCTGCCTACTTGTGCTCTCTTGTCTGTCACATAAATAAATAAAATATTTAAAAAAAAAAAAATAAAGACCAAGGGCATCAGCACCTTCCTTCCCAGGCCCTTCTCACTCTGCAGCTGGCGAGCATGTTACTTTCTCTCTCCTGGCTTGGGACTTTCATCTGTCAGGAGTGATCATCCCACGTCTCCCTTCCAAGGCTGCCGTGGATGCTAAACGGAGAGAATATGTCTAACATGCAAGCCACGTGCAAGAGGCGTTTCTCTGTGTCCCCCACCCTGCAGGCCTGGAGAGGACCCCATAGCCTCTCAATGAAGAGCAGACCCCAGCCCCAAAGTAGCCAGCTACAGCCAAGGACCAAGCAGGCAGTTTCCAGGGTAACAGCATCCTCTGCATTTACTCCCGGATTTCCATCCCTGGCTGCTTTTGATTCTCTTCCCGCCTCTGTAGTGGGCTAAGTCACCTCTTCCCACTATTGCTAAGCAACCCTGAGAGCGTGCAGCTGCCTCCTGGGGGAGGACCCTGGCCCCCGCTTCCCAGGACTCGGGCCCTGGGGAAAGCTGCCTGCCCCCCCCCCCCCCCCGTGGACACTCCTACCCCACCCCACCCCATTAACCCTGGGGATGGAGGAAGGTGGGAAGCCCTCCCAGCCAGCAGGGTTTAGAAGAGCAGGTGTGGTGGGACTTGGCCTTGGGGAAATGAGGAGAGCCACCTCCTCCCTCCCCACCCCAGCCTTCTACTTGCCTGTGCTTATGTGTGATCTATTCTTAAGCAGTTTCCAAGCACAGGGTCGCATCAAGCTTTTTATGAAAGATGCCCCTCTTGATTATTTTCCTCTTCTGTGGCTCTCCCACTCAGTCCCCATGAACCTGGATCCCTGACCTCAGAGTAAACAGTGAGCAGCAGAGAACAGGTAGACACAAAGGAGGAAGAGGGGCCAGGAGACAGCACCAGAAACTCCTGAGAGGCCGCTGAGCTCCGGAGGTGGGAAGAAGGCAATTGTCACTTTCTCCTCTGTATCACTTAGCATGTTCTCAGGCTTTTTAAATGAAGACACAATCATACCATACAAGTCACCCATCTGAGCGGGTTCTAGAAGTTCTGCTTATATAGTATATTTATATATATTTAGACTGTATTTACATACATTTAGTGTATACATATTTTGAGCAAGTTTTAGTATATTTAGTATATGGTTTTTCATGTATGCACAAGGTTGTACCACCATCGCCACTATCTAATTCCAGAATGTTTTCATGTCTGTCTGTCTCTGGTCAGATGTTCCCAGATAACACAAGCATTTCTTTGATAAGCAGCCAAGTGGTGAGGAGGCAAACAGGGGAGCCACACTGCCCAACCTGGGTTCCAGACCCTCCTCTGACAGACTGTGTGATCTTGGAAAATTACGCTGCTGCTCTGAGCCAGCTCTCTCATCTGTAACATGGGGATAAAGTGCCCGCCTCACAGGACCAGATGTGCTAATTCAACACAGGGTCCCCAACACAGAGCCTGACCCTTGGCCTGTACTCAGGTGGGGGGAGCCACTATAAATATGATAAGAAAAAAGCTGGTTGGTTTTTTTTTTTTTTTTTTTAAGTACAGTTCTACTCCCAGCTCTGGTCTGGGAAGAGGACTGTGCCCAGGCTGTTGGGGACTGCCACTGTTTTTGCTTATTTGTCTGGGAGGGCTGAATGGGGAACACATTGGGGGGCAGGGTATGTTGGGGTCATCATGGTCACCCACGTGGCTTTGGAGCCGATGCATCACTCTACCAGACTCTTGAGGTGCCTAATGTGCTGAGAACCTGCCAGATAATCCCAGGCAGGACATGGGAGCAGGGGTTAGGGTAGACAAAGCAGCAACGAAAGCACCTGACCAGCCCTCTCTGTAAAAATTTACCCCCTACCCACTGAGAAGGAAGATTTCTGGGAGTTTGGACTTGATGCCTACCTAGCCTGGGACCCAGTGAGAAATCCTGATGAGGTGGGGTGGGGGGATGCCTCGCTGGTTCAGTTAGTGGAATATGAGACTCTTGATCTTGGGGTTGTGAGTTCAAGCCCCATGCTGGGTATAGAGATTACTTAAAAATCTATTAAAAAAAAAAAAAAAAAGAGGAAAGTGGGCTTCCAGGCTGGCTCTGAGCACTGATTTGCTGGGTCTCCTGCCCCCACCACTCCCAAGGCCTCTTGCCTCCAGCAGGACCAGGTCTGGGCAATTAGTGCTTAGCAGGACACTGGTACCTCAGCAGTGAGACCCTCCTGGGGCTGAATCAGGAGTCTGAGTGGGCTGATCCAGTGTGGCCAGGACTTAGGAACCAGGCTAAGGGTTTTCCTCCGCCTACAGCCTCTTGGCCATGACCTCTCCACGGACTAATCTGTCCAAACCAGCCAGTGGGCTCTGAAGCCTCTCCAGTGTCGTTGGTGAGTAACCGAGCCCAGGTCCCTAGGCCCCGGCAGAGATGTGTGCCCACTGAGCATACTCAGTGGGGAGAAAAACAAGGCTGGGGGGAAGGCGCCCTGAGACCACAGGCCTTTGGCTGCATACCCGCATCGTAGGAAAAGCCTCCGTGAGTTACATGTGGGGGCAGCTCAGGTCAGGTGAACTGTCTGGAATGGTCCCCATGATGCTTGCACAGGTGAGTGGTACAAAGAGCCTGGTCTCTCAGAAAGGTGAGAGGTCAGGTCGGGAGGAAGAACGAGGAGGGAGAACAATGGGAGCAGGTGCTGGCCGGTGAGCTGAAGCAGCTTAGACACGCCTGCCCTCTGGTCTGCCCTTCCACACTTCTCCTGGCTCCCTCCTGCCCGGCCCTCGTTTACACACACACACACACACACACACACACAGCCCAACTGCCAAGAAAAGGGGGGGGGGCTTCCCAGCAGAATCTTCCAACGCTGCCAGTCCTTCAGGAAGCAGCTCAATGGCCCCAGCTCTTCCCCTTCTCCACCAGCGCAGACAGGGAGCAGGGCTGGCTCCTGCCCCACAGCAAGCCAACACCACACCTCTGGCCCTCTGGGGCGCTGCCTGGTGTGACGTTCTAGCCTTCTGCTTCCCTCTCCACCTAAACCAGGATGTGCACGACCCCAGGCGGGTGGAGCGCAGGACACATAACCCGGATTCAGCCAATGCTCGCTGCTGACGGATTCCGCCAGGGGAATTCGTTGATGTTCTTACACCTAGAAGGGGCTAGAAGGTAGCGGGGCAGAGAGACCCTGGCTCTTCTCTAGAGACACACAGCAGCAGATCTCAGAGCTCAGGCTCAGGCTGTTTTAGAAGCACAGAAGGCACCAGGCTTCTTGGGACAAGTCCTCAAGCCAGGCTTACAGTTTGGAGCCACTGGCCAGGTGCCGAGCTCTGGGCCTTCCTAGAGGAGAGGAGAGGCCCAAATCCCAACCACCACCAGCAAACTACAGGATGCCCGTTTGGTTTGACCTCCTCACACCTAGAACTTCCTGCAAGGAAGGGCCCATGGGTCCAAGCCTCCCCCACCCGCACCCCCACTGCAGGGAGCATAGCCTTGGCAGCGCCCCCTCAAGAAGTCAGCTTCAGGAAATTGGTGCCTGGGGGCCTATCACTCCTACAAGCCCTACTCCAGTGACCAACAGCCCCCCAGAATCTCATCACTCCTCAAAACTGGGCAATGTGATTCTCAGTGAGCTCCGGGCCTTCTCGCATCCGTCCTAGGGAAGCCTAGGTGACAGCCACAGCCAGCCGTGCAGCCCCAAGGGTCCACGCCCCCGTCCAGCGTTCTTTCGGGTTTTGGCGATCACTGGCAAACCATGGGGCACGTGTTCTCAGAGCAACCACAAGAGACAGGTTTGGGAGGGAAAGCGGCTGTAACCAGTCCTAGAGCAAAGCATGGCTGGCAGGTTGCCCGGAGGTGTGGGCAGGGCCTCAAGAATGCCCTCAGCTACTTGACCGTGGGGCCTGAAGACACTCCAAGCCGTATCCGGAGGACTTCATGGTTTGGGATCATTTTACCTGTGCTGTAACAAACTGACAGAGCTTTCAGGAGCTTCACATTCATCTCTCCATCCTGGATACCCGGAAGGTAAGTAAAGGGTAGGCAAAGATTCTATACCACTCGACAGTGAAGGGACAGAGCAACCAGAAAGGTCCTGTGACACAGAATGAGCCAGAGTCCACTTCAAGGCCCAAGGTCAACAAAGACACAGCTTTGCATACTCCTAGCCCCATAGGAGTCGGCTGCTTCTAAGACGGGTTTATATGCTACACCTTATCTCCAAGAATATGTGGGAAAAGCCACAGAAACTCTGGCTCCTCAAGAGTTAACATGTATTTACTGAGCACTCACTGTTACGTGCTATGCTAAATTCCCTACACACCTTACTTGGTTTAAACCTCCACTCAACTCTTATCGGGCAGGAATGATTAATTTCCTCATTTCCCCACTGGCATCATCAGGCACAGAGCAGGCAGGTGACTCACTGAAGGTCACACAGGAAGTCCATGGAGGGGGGCCAAGATGTGAACCCAGAGTGCCCAGAGCACGTCTATCTGCAGAGGCTGGAGCCAGGATATAGCCCCAAGATGAGGCGGCTTGTCTGGAATGTAAAGTATCCCATCTCTGGCCCTACCTCCCATCCCAGAGTTGGGAGCCCTGCGTGGTACTATGTTTCCCGACACCTTGCCCTGTACTAGGCACCAGAGACCAGCAAAGAACACAAGAAGCTGGGTCCTGCGGCCATGGCCACAGGCACCGACTGAGGTAGGCAGGAATGCAGAACAGTGAGGGGCAGGAGGACTGAATTGAGTCAGTTCTCTCTTCCTGCACATTTTTTTTTTTAAGATTTTATTTATTTATTTGACAGACAGATCACAAGTAGGCAGAGAGGCAGGCAGAGAGAGAGCGCGAGAGGAGGAAGCAGGCTCCCTGCTGAGCAAAGAGCCCGATTCAGGGCTCGATCCCAGGACCCTGGGATCATGACCAGAGCCGAAGGCAGAGGCTTTAACCCACTGAGCCACCCAGGCGCCCCTCCTCCTGCACATTTTACTTCTACTGGGCATCACTCTGGTTTTTGCAGCCCTAACCTTCAAGGCAAATGGATGTCCTGTAAACCCCTCCAGGTAAACCCCTCCATAGCAGGCCTCCCCCTGGACCAGTAGCCTTGGCCAGCTCGTACAATGGTCCTGCAGGCCAGCAGGGAGTGTAAACAAGGAGCCCATCTTCCTGAGACCAGGCACGATGTGGGTGCAGAATGGGTGCAGACTCGGGACGTGGGCCTTCATTCACCTGCCAAGTGAATGCCTATTTCAACACCATTAGTTCAACAAACATTGACTAAGCTCCTACACGTAAAAATAAAATAAATAAATAAATAAATTTGTAAAAGCCCCAGGACTGGCACCTGTGGGAATACCCATTAAACCTGAGCCTCCAGGATTCAAAAGACAAGAGAGCAGAGAGAATAAAACTTAACAGCTGGAAACTGCCATTTTACAAATCTTTGTCAACCCAGCAGGTGGGGATATTAGCTCCTTTTTATACATAAGGAACTGGAGGCTGAGCGGTTAAAGTAACTCGCCCCAAGGTCACAAGTCTGTCAAGTGGAAAGCCAGGGTGCTACTCAGAGTCCATGCTCCCTCCAGCTGGCCTGGTATCTGGCGGGCACACATAGGACGGTGTGCGCAAGACACACGTGAGCCAAGAAACCGGGGCTATGGTCACCTGGCAAAGATGGGGCGTTCAGACCTGCTCCCTTCAAAAAGGCAGCTTCAGAACTCAGCCTTGAAGGTCAGGAAGATGAGGAAGGCCAGCCTACTCCCTAAACCACTGCATTTTGTGTCTAGAGTCAGGGAGGCCAGCTCCGTGAACTCTGCACAGAAGCATTCTTTGAAGCCGGGCCAAGCCACAGCCCACCGATGCACAGACTTCTACCTGCCTCTGCCTAGGCCTCCCCACTCACCAGGGAAGTACTTCCTGCCGCATCATTCCATCAGATGCCTGTCAGAGCCCCCGAGGGCTCGGCGGGGCGGGGCAGGGCGGGACAGGAATGCGGCCCATTTACAGAGGAGGAAACAGATCGGAAGCACCTGTCCCGAGCTTTCGAGCTTTCACTCAAGCCCCAGCACTTGGAATGGGGACTGCCTGCCAGGGTAGGTGCTCCCAAAATATTTGCTGAATAGTAGCTCAGAGAAACTATGCCCGAAGTCTCTCCAACTGTTGTAACTGCACCACAGCCAAAAGCAGAGCCTTCTGCCTCCCACCCAGAAGCCTTCGTATCCCACCACACTGTGTCCTCCCACCCACCCGCTCGCTCTCATCCTCCTGCCTCCATCCAGAATAGCCGGACTCCTCTGTCCACTAGTCTGCTCTGATCCCCCTCATCCCTCACCTCCCACACTCAGCAGGGAGGCTGTCGAAACACCCAGGTTGGGGCGCCTGGGGTGGCACAGTTGGTGAAGCATCCAACTCTTGGTTCTGGCTCAGGTCGTGATCTCAGGGTCAGGAGATCGAGCCCAGGCACAGTGCTCAGCTCAGTCTGCTTGAGAGCACGCTCTCACCCTAGCCCTCTGCCCCTCTCACTTGGGCATTCTCTCCCTCAAATAAAAAAACACATCTTAAAAAAAAAAAATAAAAGGCAACAAGTTACTTTAGGTCTGATCTCCCATGTAATACCACTTCCTTATATCCCCACCACCCCACCGAGAACTAGGTGAAATTTTCAGACAAGAAAATGAGGCCCACGTCAAGATTATAGAATTCATGGAAGGGGGAAAAAAAAAACCCTTGGATTTTCAAAGTCAGGCCCAGAGCCTATCCCACACCCCCACTCCCTCCATCAAGCCTGCCAAAGCACATGTTGGCTCCCCTTGGTCCAGAGATCTTCACAGACTCTAGACACCAAGCTCAACTTTCTTGCCTTCCTCACTACCCAGGGACAAGTGAGGGGAAGCTTCCTGCCCCTAAGATGGCTGCATTCCAGCTCCCTCCCCCCATGCACCAGTTAGGACTCTGGACTGCTTACTACCCTCTCTGTGCATTTCCTCAGCCTCAGGTGTGTCAGGCTACCATCTACCAATGTCAGCTCTTCAACCACCAAGTTTACCCCCTAGATCGCCGGATTTCTCAGAGGACCCTGTTCCCACCTGGCTACGCAGAGGCCCGAGACACACCCACCAGCACCCACGTCAGAGTTTCATGAGTCTATATATGTATATACAGAGAAAGAGACAGAGACAATATAATTTTTCTCCCCAATTATATTTAATACAGTTACTCATTTGATGATACACAATACTATACACGGGTCCAGTGACCAACACTGGGGAGACAAGAGTTTCTGCCCTCCCAGGAACTTCATTCCACAGTCCTGTCACTTGTGCCACAACGAGGCATATAGTAGGTGTTCCGTAAACAGGGATGTTTCCTCTACTCCCCATGGAAGATCCCAAGACATCCACCGCCCTAATCCCACCTCCCCCTATCCAACTTAAAATCTAGTCTCAAGAAGGCCTCATCCTGAAATTTTAAAAAGCCCCTATCCTTGCCCCCATGAGAATCTCCAAATTACCCACTCCATTCACAGCTCCACCAACAGCCCAACTGTGCCAGGAAATAAGCCTGGTGAGTGGGGGGCTGTCACAGCCTCTCCCCCAGATCCACCCCCCCCCAAGACCCTGAGAGGGTGGGGGCAACAGGAAGAGGGGGAGGATGTTTAAGCAACTGTCACAGTGCAAGTAAGTCAGCTCCAACCCAGAGACCTTCTGCCGGGCCCTATAGGGCCGGGCCAGCCGAAGCCCACGCCTGGGTCTCAGGTCGCAGTCTTTGAGGAAGCCCTTTGTGCGTGTGTTTTAAATTACCTCTGCTTGTCTGATGAAGTGAGTAAAAGGGCCCCGATTCAGGGCTTAGGATTCCTGAGTGAGCTAATACAGGATGCCTTTGGCTGGAAAAAAAAAAAAACTTCAGTCGGCTCCCTAAACTCCCCCCCTTTTAAGTTTCAAAAAGGGAATGAATGTTACCATTTTTGGACATGAGCGTTCTCCCTCAAGCCCAGCCCTAACCGCACTATCCAAAGGGACGCGCCATCCTGTCCCCCCCCCCCCATTCCCAGATCAGCGGGGGGTGAAGGGGGGAGATGAAACGAGGAGGGACCGGATGGGAGCGGACGTGGGGGGGGGCGGGGGGAGGGGGAGGAGGGTGTTCAGGGTACGTGGCCGCCTGGGGCAAGAGCTCAAAGCACAGGCAGGAAGCAGAGGCAGGGTTGGGGCGCCCTCCCCTCCCGCCCCACAAGAGGGGTTTCGGACCTCTTCCTGCCACCGGCCACTGTGCCCGGGTCCCATCGCCAGCTCCGAGCCAGCCCCTGTGACGGCGTGCGCACCCAGCACACCTATCTGGGATGCCTGGAGATGGTGGCTAAGCAGGGATTCCCCAATGACTGACCCCAAATATCCCAGTAAACAACCTCTTGTCCTGGAGCCTGTCAACTCTGATCAAGTTGCCCAAATTCGCCTTCTCCCAGGAATAAGCGGTGTCGGAGGGGCAGGACGCAAACGCAAACCCGTGTCGGCCCGCAGCTGAGTTAAGCAATAAAACGGTTTGCCGTCCTGACCCCGCCCCCACAGTGCTGGCTGGGGAACCGGCTTCTGCCCCCTAGTTTTCTCGGCTCCGGCCCCATTCCAGCAGGTCCACACCTCCAGGCAGACCCAAAGGTGGCTGCCAATCCCCGGGGCGCCCGCTTTCCACCCGGCCTGCAGGCTAGGCTTGGAAGGTGCAGAGTCCCGCGATCCTCGCCCCCCGCAGGTACCCAGCCCAGGGCGGCCCAGGAAGCGCGCTGCCACCGCACGCCATATGGAGAGGCGGCCAGGGGGCGGGGAAGGGAAGGGGGAAAATCGATCCGGAGCAAGCAGCCAGCGGCTCAGCCCCAGACTCCCAAGCACCGCCTCCCACCCCCTGCCCACGCGGGGACCGTGCAGCTGCAGCCGGGTGGCCTGAATCGCGAACCCCAAGGCGACCTGCCCGCCGGCGGCCCCACCTCCCCGCGCTCGGGCTCTGCGTTCGCGGGCTCTGGGAAAGGGGCTCTCCCCCTTCCGCCCGCGCCTGTAACCCAACACCCCACCTCGCAGCGGCCGCGCATCCCCCGCCCCCGCTTGTGCGAGCCTGGAGCCCGTTCGGAGCCGGGAGCCGGGAGCGCGGCGGGTGGAGCTGGTTGAGCCGGGGGATTGCGGCGGGCTGGGGAGGCTGCTGACCTTTCTCTGCTGCTTCTCCCAGGCCGGGTCCAGGAGCAGGTCCCGATCCCAGTCCTCTTCGGGCTGCATGTAGTCGTTGGTTTGCTGGGAATCATAATGGTCCATGATGGTGCGCGCGTGCTACGAGCTGGATTTCTTCCTCCACCTTCTCTCCCCGCGGCGGCTGCTGCTGCTCCTGCCCCGGCGTGGGGAGGGAGTCGGGCTGGGCTGGGCTGGGCTGGGCTGGCGGGGCCGGGCTCGCTCCCCTGCGCCCGGTTCCGCCGCGGCGCTGCTCGCGATAGCTGCTGCCAGAGGAAGCGGCGGCGGCGGCTGAGGCTGGAGCTCGCGGACTGCCTCCTTGGGACCTAATCTCCACGCACAGTGAGCGAGGCGGACACACTAGAGCTGCGGGAGCCGAGGCGGGCGGGGGCGGGGGAAAGGGGCAGAGCCCTCCCGAGGTTCTCCATTGGCCAGGCCGAGTTGCCCAAACTTCCCCCCATCGCCTTTCATTGGGAATTCCTGGCATCCGTCAGCCGGGCCGCGGCGCATATAGGTGGCTGGGCGGGCCCCCTCCCGGCGCGCACGCCCCCGCCCACTCCCCGGGTTCCCACTCCTCTGCCGCTCATGTGACACCAGTTTAAGCCGAACGGGACCGAAGCCGGGGGGACGCTTCCCCGAGCGTGAGACCGAGCGGCTGCGCGTCCCGGAGCTCCAGTCGCCACCGGGGACGGGACCCGCTCCGCGTCCGCGGGAAGGCGGCGAACTCGGGCGAGCCGGCCTGAATTTGCCACCCCCCCCCCCACACGCGCGCCAAGCCCCAGGCGGCCAGAGGCTGGAGAAGGGACGCGAGCAAACCCGGAAAGTATTTCATTTGTCCTGCCTAGGGTCCGGAGAAGTCAGCACCCAAGGAAAGGGGGCAGGGAATGCCTGAATGGAAAGGAATTTCCTGGGAATTTCCTGACTCCGTCCCTCCCGCCCCCGCCCGGCCCCGCCCGTCGCGACCTAGCCGACCCCTGCGCTCCGAGAGACCGGGGTCTGACCCGCGAACGGCGTTCGGAGGCCGCAGAACTTTCCCGCCTCGCTACAGGGTCCTTTCTGGCCCGACCTCCGGCCCTAAGGACCGCTCTGCCTAAGGGCTTCCCGGTGGCGCCTACATCGCCGGGCTGGGCTTCCCGGGATCTCCTGCTGGTCCCCGCTGGCTGGCAAGCAAGATCTACCCTCTTAGGCCCGCAGCACCCTGAAAACTGGAAGGGAGGGCCCTGAGTGGTCTACCTACTACACGCCCCGCCCCCAGCACACACCCCCTGACAGATGGGCAAACTGAGGCTCAAAGGGTTGGGTTGGAAAGGGGATTTTAGCACGTTTTCAGGACTCCAAGGCCAAGCCTGTAACCTCAGGCCTGACAGACAAAGCCTTAATTGTTATTGGAGGAAGAAGGAGGGTAAGATTGGCCAAACACCTCTAACTTCTTGGTGCCTGTCTGGGCTTCCTTCCCTGGGCCTAGTCAGGAGAATCGAACACACCACCCGAGCTGTGACAGATACTGGGAAGAGGCAGGCTCGACCTCCTGGTGGGCTCCTCTGGGGGATACCTGATAGATCATGCACACAGTAGTGCTTTTATATTTCTGCCCCGAGGACTGACTGAGCCAACCGGAGATACTCCAGCTTTTCCATCCAGAGGCCAGTGAAGGATTAAAGAGAAGAGTGAATCTCCAGAAAGGACCATGGATTAGGATACTTCGAAAGGCCACAGACGAAAAAGCTGAAGACTGGGCCTCTGTCTCTCAGAACCGCTGGCAGATGCTGTTGTAAGCAGATATCTGGTGTGGCTCCCCACGACATTAGTCAACCTCACATTTATGCAAGTGTTACCGGTCAGTGCCCTGCCTGCCACAGCCCCTGGCTGGGGAAGCCCTGCCTTAAAGCCAGAGAGAGTAGATTCATGGAGTATTTTATACCCATTTCTAAACTATGGCTCTAAACCTAACATAGAGGGTAATATGGTGCTGTAGCCGTTCGCTCACTCAATAAATACTCGCTGAGCCCCATCTGCATGTCCAGGAATGTGCTAGATGTTATGTATACAGAGATGAAAAGACACAATGCCTTCCCCATGCAACCCAGCAGAGACAAGACGCAGAAACAAAAATACAGCGCAAGGAGACAGCAGCTCAGACAGGGGAAAGCTCTGACCACTGAGCGCAGCCGGGGAAAGAAGGCTCCGGGTGTAACTTTTTGGAGCAGGTGAAATCCAAGTGGGCCTTCAAAGCAAGTAGTCGGCAAGATGCAAGTGTGGGAGGCTCTTCCAGGCAAAAGGATCAGTCTGAGTACACGGGGGCAGGAAACGGGTATAAAAGGAATGTCTAACATTTCAGCGTGGCTAGACTAGAAATTCAAGGCCAGGAGGGGCAAGAGGTAGGGCCACGGAGGTGGGCAGCTGCCAGCCCACAGGGCCCAGGGCAGGGTGGGAAGTGCAGATCTCAGGGGGAACAAGCCTGGACAGAAGCTGAGAGCCAGGTGCAGAGCAGCTGCAATCAGCCAGGTAGGAACGGTGTCTTGGTCCATTTGGGCCACTGTCACAGAATACTGTAGATCGGGTGGCTTCAACAAGAACACTTACTTCTCACTGTTCCGGAGGCGGGGAGGTCCAAGGTTAGATTCCGTGCGGGTGAGAGCCCGTGGCCTGGTTGCCAGAAGGCATCTTCTTTGTCCTCGTGTGGTGGGACTCTGCCCTCATGCCCTATTCACCCTCCTAACAGCATCACTCTGGGGGTTAGGCTTTGCAACATAGCAGCGTTGGCAGGACAGGAACATTCAGTCAATTGCAAACAGAGAAGAGTGGGTAGAAACACTCAGAATATAAAACCGAGAGGACTCAGAGTTTCAGTGTGAGGACAGAGAGGAGTTTTTGCTCTTCTCACCCAGTACCCCACTGGGGACAGACCATGCACTTCCTGTATGATCTACATAAGCCCTACCTATGAGAAGAGAACTACCTCCACCTTACAGAGAAAAACAGCTAAGGCTCAGGCAGGTAGCTAACTCATGCAAGGTTACATACGGATACCTGACTCCTTAACCCATGCTTTGGACCCAGTGTTTCTCAGCCCTGGGATAGCTTGACACCCTCCCTGCCAGGGAATATTTGGCAGTGTCTGGAGACATTTCTTAGTTGTCACAATTGGTGGGTCACTACTGGCATACAGTGGATAGATGCCAGGGATGCCGCTGAACATCTATGAGTGGGACAGGACAGTCTCCCCACAACAAAGAATGATTCAGCCCAAGATATCAACAGTATTAGAGACGAGAACCCCTGCCTTCACTGCCCGTTTTTAGCTGGGATGATCTGGCGAATGGTGGCAGAGTACAACCAACTGAGATAAAGAATTTCAGACTGGGGAGTAGAAGCCTGGATTGAGTTTGATTGAACACATTGAACTTGAAGTGCTCTGAGAACCTTGAGACTCGGTTGTCCAGCAATCAGTCGGCCGCAGGGCCCTGAACTCAGAGTAAACAGATCTGGGAGTGAACGGTCTACATACAGTATTGACAACCATGAGACCACCCATGAAGTATGCCTAAGTGGGGCTGGGGAGGGGACCAAGGGTGGAGCTGGGAGAAGCAGCACTTGGAAGGGCCCAGAAAGAACAAGATCCCCCAGGAGACAGAAAGGAGGGGGGAGAGGAAGGGGTCAGCAGGAACATGGGGGGTGGGACACCGCATGGTGTCATGAAATTCGAAGGTATCAAGTTTCAAAGTGAGGAGAATCAGCAGCATCAGAGGTATCAGGAAAATAAGGCCTGACAGCATTCTTTGCATGTGATCATTGAAAATTCAGTAGTGTCCTTTGCCTGTGGAATTTTAGTAGTGTGGCCAAAGCTGTGAATTTAAGAGACACTAGGCAGTGAAGAAAGGATATAGAAGGGATAGAAGGGGAAAAAAAATATATATAGGGCATTCCTGGTGGGGTCCAAAAGAGGAATTTTTTTTTTTTTTAGTAGGAGAAACTTGAGCTGTTTGTGGTTTAAAAGGAAAGATGCAGTTGAGAGGAAAAAATTGAAAATGCAAGCAAGAGAAAAGTGAGAGACAGAATAGTTCTTGAGGAGACAGGACCATGGTGATTCAAGAACACAGGCTAAAGGATGGACCAATAAGAGGAAAGGGGTGGCTTAGTCAGCAGAGCATGCGACTCTTGATCTCAGGGTTGTGAGTTCAAGCCCCATGTTGGGTAGACAGATTATTTAAAAACAAAATAAAAAAAAAAAAAAAAGAAAAGAAAAAAGAGGAAAGGCCTTGGTGCTCTGAGAGGGGGAAAGGGTTCCAAGGATGAGCATGGGTGTCCATCAGTGAAGGGGAAGAGGGTCAGGGAGTGAGTTGAAGCAATACTTGATGGTCTTAGTCTTCTCAATAGGGAGGAGACCCCGAGGGATGGACCGAAGGTGATGGATTGACCAGTCTTTCCATCCAGGACTCACTAGTGGCCTTCACACTGGTGATACTAGTCCCATACAATAGTGCGTTCTATAGAAAGAACAGAATTACTAAAATGTTAATTTTTTAGGGATACTAAGGTATATGCATGTATATAATATCCTTCTTTTTTTTTAAGATTTTATTTATTTATTTGACAGAGAGAGATCACAAGTAGGCAGAGAGGCAGGTAGAGAGAGAGGAGAAAGCAGGCTTCCCGCCAAGCAGAAAGCCCGACATGGGGCTCGATCCCAAGACCCCGGGATCACGACCCAAGCTGAAGGCAGAGGCCTCAACCCACTGAACCACCCAGGCGCCCCCCATTCTTTTTTTTCAATTGGAGTATAACATACAGGTGCACTTAACTGGCTCAGTCGGTTGAGCATGTGACTCTTGATCTAGGGGTTGTGATTTCGAGCCCTGCACTGGGCATAGAGATGCCTTTAGAAAATAAAATCTTTTTTTAAAATGGGATAGAACACATTCCCCAAGGGTGCTAATCTTCCGCATACAGCTCAGTGAAATTTCTCCTGGGTTTACCCCCATGAAACTACCACCCACATTAAGATAAAACATTTGGGTTTACCCCCATGAAACTACCACCCACATTAAGATAAAACATTTTCAGCACCTCAGGTTTCTCGTGCCTCCTCCCAGCCTATACTTGCAATCAACATAGGAAACCATTATTCTGACTTCCTGCTGCCAATAATTATACTTACTTGTTTCTAAACTTCATATAAATGGGGTCATACAATCTGTACACTTTGGTTTCTGGATTTTTCACTCGATTTCATATCTATGAGAGTTCTTTATCTGGGGGCTTACATCAGTAGTTAATTTGTTTCTGTTTTTCTGGTTTTGCTGTGTAGTATTCTGCTGTGTAAGTATATCCTAAGTAATTTATTCACTTTTTTATTGATGGGTTTTTGCCTTGTTTCCAGTTTGGAGCGACTATGAATAAAGCTGCAACAAACACTGTTTTGTTTTTTGTTTTTTAAAGTAGGCTCAACATGGAGCCCAACTCGGGGCTTGAACTCACAACCCTAAGATCAAGACCTGATTTGAGACCAGGAGTCAGATGCTTAACTGACTGAGCCACCCAGGTGCCCCTGCCATGAACATTTTTACATGCATTTTGGTGAACGCATGCATTCGTTTCTCTTGGGTATCTACCTAGGCATGAATTATTGGGTCATAGGATGGGTCTGTGTCTCCTTTTAGTAGATATTGCCAAACACTTTTTCAAATGGGTGGTAGAAATTGGCTCTCCAGCAGCAGGGGTGAGAAATCCATTTGCTCCTCATCCTTTTACCAGGTATTACCAATTTTTAAAAAAATTTCAGCCATTACAGTGGGTGAGGAGTGGGCTCTTTTTTTTTTTTTAAAGATTTTATTTATTTATTTGACAGAGAGGCAGGCAGGCAGAGAGAGAGAGAGGGAAGCAGGCTCCCTGCTGAGCAGAGAGCCCGATGTGGGACTTGATCCCAGGACCCTGAGATCATGACCTGAGCTGAAGGCAGAGGCTTAACCCACTGAGCCACCCAGGTGCCCCGAGGAGTGGGCTCTTTTTAGGGGTTTAATCTTCTATAGGCTTGTCAACCTTTTAACTTCCATTCCTGTGGCTATTCATTTTAATGGCAACTGGTTCTTTTTTCTTTTTTTTTTTTTTTTAATATTTGACAATTTTTAAAAAGATTGTATTTATTCATTAATTTGACAGACAGAGATCACAAGTAGGCAGAGAGGTGGAGGGTGGGGGGTGGGTGCGGGGAAGAGGGGAAGCAGACTCCCTGCTGAGCAGAGCCCTATGCCGGGCTTGATCCCAGCCTCCATCCCAGGCTCATCCCAGGCTCCATTTCAGGACCTGAGATCATGACCTGAGCCGAAGGCAGAGGCTTAACCCACTGAGCCATCCAGGCGCCCCAATAGCAACTGATTCGTAATGTGTTAGCTGCTTGAGCGGCGTCTGGGTGGCTCAGTCAGTTAAGCACACAACTCCTGATCTCACCTCAGGTCTTGATCTCAGGCTGTTGAGTTCAAGCCCCATGGTGGGACTTGAGATAAGGGACAACGGCAGGCATATATCGGTTTCCCCAAGTTTAATTCATTCAATATTTAGCAAGTGATTGCTCTATGCCCAGCACCACGCCGGATAAAGATGCCAGATGGTCATGTCCCTCTTAGAACAGGCAGTTGGTGCTTAATAAGTATGGCGTGAATGATGGTCTTGGAGGCTGTTTGAGCCCTCACTGGAACTGTTTGTCTGGGCTTGTTTTGGTGGGAAGCTCGAGCATGTCCACTTCATATGACTTTTCAGTTAAAAGTTGAGAAGAAAACAGCCCCTTAAAAACAAAACAAAATCCTTGGGGTCATGTGGGCACAGCCAAAATGGAGTGAGGTAAGGTCATGAGAGAAAATGGAAGGATTCATCTGTGAAGCAGTCCTGACCGTTTTCTCCCCAGAGGCTTAGCCTCTGTTGCCCCTTTTCCATTTATCCTCTGCATTTCTCTGGAGGCAACCACAAAGGAACCAGGCTGTGGGCAGAGCTCTTGCCAATCTACAGGCCAGGGGGGGCAGAAACGGAAGCCCAAGAAGTTTGCTCAAGTCAAGGTGGGGAAGACAACATGCTCCTTCAGGCCCCCCGCAGGCCTCTCCCCGGAGCTGCTCAAGGAAGGGAGGTCTCCTGACTTGCCAGCAGCAGGCTCTGAGACTAGCCTCACTCACCACCAGCCCTGCAGGCAGCTGTCCCTGCCCCAGTCTGGGGTAATGAGACATCCAGAAAGCCATAGGTGCTTTGCTATTGAAAGAAGCTTGCTCTGGAGTAGATGACCCAGTATCCTTAGAACGAAGGAGGAATTCTCTTGTCTATGAGTTCTGGAAGTACTTACTGGGCACCCCCTCAGTGCTAGGCAGCATGCTAGGAGACACACAGAAGAGCCCTATTCCTCCCAAACCTTCTGGTCTAGCTGGGCCCGAACAATGGACTTCTTCCCCTAGCATTTATCATCTAACATATACTCACAGACAGGCACAGGCCAAGAGAACAGAAACGAATTGGACTGCCCCATGAGGTGACATCAAGAATGTAGAGGGCCAGCCCTGTGTCTGGAAGGCAGCAGACCACTTAGCTGCTCAGAAGTTCCTTTTTCTTCCCCCACTCTGTGTCACTGGCCATGTAAGTCCCCATGGGGAAACACAGAAAAAGTAGGATCTGCAAGATTCTAGAAATTAAAAGTACCGTGGACCTCCCAGCCCAAAGATCTGGGTGTTTCCTTCATCGTGTCCTGAATCTCTTATCCCTACCCCACTAATGGTAATAGGGTCCTTCTTGGCTCTTCCTAAGAGAGCTAAGGGCACAGCAGTATCTGTAGAAGGCTAAAAGGAGGGAGGGAAGATCACTGATCTAGCTCAGTTGGTCAGAGACCTTAGTTTTGTTGCCAGTCCCAGCAGCGATCTAATTCATGAACACATTTTCTCCTGACCTCCCTTAGACACCATTTATGACTGAGGTAACTCTCTCTGCTTTCTTGTGTTCTTTGTCCACATTCTTTCCCACTGTCCCTGTCTGGTCTCATCCCTTTTCTTTCTCCCACACAGCTTAACACAAGGCCTAGAACACTCTAGGTGGTCCAGCTCAATTTTTGCTGAATGAAAAATGGCATTGGGCACATTCTAGCTCTGTGCCTCAGTTTCCCTCATCAAGCTGTGAGAGGCCCTGGAAGGCCAGTCCTTTGACATAGCCCATGTAAGCATTTCCTCAGTCTTCTGACCACCGGGGAAGCCAGTGCTGGAGACACGGATGTGGCCATCATGCTCATGTGCCTCAGCCCTCAGCTCCCAGTCCTCACCAGGCCCCTGCCTTCGCCATCTCTGAAAGGTTGCCTATAGGCCAGCTCCTGCCCCTCCCACCACAGGCTGTTCAGGGGAGGAGAGAACACAGTCAGTTTCCCTCTTGCAGGGCTTCTGGTGAAGGACTGGCCCAGAGCAGGCAGAAGTTTTTTTAGTTTCCATGTTCCTCCCAGTTCTCCGGCCTTGGGTGTCAGGGGATGGAACATCTGGCCTCTCTGCTGCCTTCTTTTTCATCTTTTTGCATATATCCCTACTCTGGTGTGCAGAGATAGTCATGCCGGGTGGCTGCCCAACCTCACTCCTCCAGGGAGGGCCATGCACTCTCCCCTAGTGAGCTCTAACTTCCCCGCAAATACCAGAGCAAAACCCCCACGTCACAGGCTGGGAAACTCCTGCTGAGTAGACACTCCCCTGCTGCATTTTAGGACCTGGTGGGCCAGCTGTGGGGCTGGGGAGTGAGTTGCTGCAGGGGAACTCGATTAACCTCAGCTTCCCCCTCTTAGCCGCTGAATCCCACTGGTCTTCAGAAACTCAATCCTGGAGGCCTGCCCAGAGCACCTCCTAGAAGTGAAAGAATATCTGCACGTGCACGGTGGGGGGGGGGGGGGGAGGGGGAGGCACCTGCTGGCTCAGTCAGGGGCATGCAACTATTGATCTTGGGGTCATGAGTTCGAGTCCCATGTTGTGGGTAGAGATGACGTAAATAAAACCATTTAAAAGAAAAAAGAGTATCTTCTGGAGGACAGGTATCCTTATCTGGCTGGCAGGATAACATCAAAGAAAGATCCTTGGGATCTGAGGACCTGTGCTCCCTCGGTCGGTTTAGTGCCCCACACAGTAAGAGCTTGGTGGTCCTTAAGCCCTGAGCCCTGTCCTAAGAACATCTTTCTCAGGCTCCTTCTCCCTGCCACCCATGACAAGAAGGACTGAGTCTTCTGAAACCCTTCTCTCAGTCTTGAACATAAGCACGGCCCTCTAGAAAGGATACAAATTCTCACAAAGTTACTTAATTTTTGTTTTAATGTTTCTCAAATGTTGAGGAACCTAAAACTCAGGACAAACTTCTTGAGGTTTTAGGTTACAAGTAAAATCAAAACAAGCTTACAAATCCCTGTCCACCTGAAACGATTAAGCCAGTAAGACTCAAAGTAGCCAAAGGTGACTGTTGCTACTTGCTGAAAGGAAGCTGGGGGCTCCCAGCGCTGACTGCGATCCAGCAGGTGCCGGGCGATGACTCAGTTCTCCCGCTCCGTTCTCCATCAGAACCACCACTCATCAGGGCACCATTTAACCTTCACTTGGTGGGAACACACTGTAATGCCTTAAGTTCCCCTCTGCCGCGTTCTCATTAGCACGCAACAATTAAAGGAATTTGGCGTTTTGGGTTTTTTTTTTTTTTTTAAGTTCTTTTTCAGCTTTTTGCCAACAGGATCCTTCTCTCAAGTTTCAGTATCCTGGGGTGGGGGGTGGGCAAAATAGGGGGAGGGGAGGAAGAAGAGGTGCACTCATTCAGTTATAAAATAAATAAATCACAGGGATGAAAAGTCCAGTGTAGGGAATAGAGTCAATAATATTGTCATAACTTTGTGTGGTGACAGATGGTAGCTCCACTTATCATGGTGAGTACACAGTAACGGAGGGAATTGTCGAGTTGCTACGTCAGATACCTGAAGCTAATATGAGGTTATATGTAAACTATGTTTCAGTGAAAATGTTTTTTAATTTTGGAGTGCCTTTCAGCCTTGGTCGGCAGAGTGTGCTGCTCTTGATCTCAGGGTCATGAGTTTGGACCCCACGTTGGGGGGTAGAATTTACTTAGAAAAAAAAAATGTAAGATTTTATTTATTTGACAGAGAGAGAGCACAAGCAGGGGGAGCAGCAGAGGGAGAGGGGTAAGCAGGATCTCTGCTCATGCAGGGCTCGATCCCAGACCCGAGCTGAAGGCAGATGCTTAACCTACTAAGCCACACAGGTGCCTGGAAAAAATTTCTTTTACTCTAAAAACAGTTTCAATGGGGGCGCCTGGGTGGCTCAGTGGGTTAAAGCCTCTGCCTTTGGCTCCCGGGGTTCTGGGATCAAGCCCCACATCGGGCTCCCTGCTCAGCCGGGAGCTTGCTTCCTTCCTCCTCTCTCTCTCTGCCTGCCTCTCTGCCTGCTTGTGATCTCTGTCAAATAAATAAATAAAATCTTTTAAAAAAAAGTTTCAATATCCTTATCTATAAAAGAAGTATCACCAGGGCACCCGGGTGGCTCAGTTGGTTAGGTGTGTGATTCTTTTTCTTTTTTTTTTTAAGATTTTATTTATTTATTTGACAGATAGAGATCATAACTAGGCAGAGCAATAGGCAGAGAGAGGGGGGAAGCAAGCTCCCCGCCAAGCAGAGAGCCCGATGCGGAGCTCAATCCCAGGACCCTGAGATCATGACCTGAGCCAAAGGCAGAAGCTTTAACCCACTGAGCCACCCAAGTGCCCCTAGGTGTCTGATTCTTGACTGCAGCTCAGGCCATGATCTCCAGGCTGGAGAGATGGCTCCCCACCTCGGGCTCCACCTCACCAGGGAGTCTGCTCCAGATTCTTTCCTTCTGTGTAGCACCCCCCGCCACGCACAACCTCTCTCTGTCTCAAATAAATAAATAAGTCTTTAAAAAAAGAGAGAGAGAAAGAGAGGGAAGGAGAATCACCTTGATTCTACCTACTTTACAGAATGACTGTGAACATTCATTCATTCATCCTATCATTATTTATTGAGTACCTACTATGTTCTAGACACACAGGGTATAGCAGTGACCAAAATGGACAAAAATCCCTGCCCTGTGGAGCTGACATTCCAGCAGGGGAGACTGATAATAAGATAAATAAGAAAACACTATGATAGTATGAAGGAAAAAGGACAAGCAGGGAAGGGAACAGCTTATGGTGATCTGATAATGTGGGTTTTTCTATATCACCAAGCAATTCCCTGACACCAGCAGGTGTCCAACAACTCAACTCCTTTACGATCCTACCTGGTGCCAGCATTGGGCCCCACTGGTTAAGTTCCCACACCTGCAAGATTTCAGATGCTAATCCCAAGTCCAGGATGTCACCTCGATTTTGGACTGAATGGCTCTAGATTCCAGGTCCCCACAGCCCCCTCCATGGGTTCGATTAATTTGCCAGAGTGGTTCAGAAAATTCAGACACGTTTTACTTACTTGATGATTGGTTTATTATAAAAGGATATTGTTCAGATGTAGCCAGAAGGAAGTGGTGCCTATGGGGACAGGGAGCCATTCTCCTGGGTTCTCCACATGTTCACCAACCCAGAGGCTTTCCAAACCCCATCCTTTTTTGGGGTTTTATGGGGGATTCATTACATAGGCATGACTGATTAAATCACTGCCCACTGGCAATTGATCTAACCTCTGATCTCTCTCCTCTCTCCTCTCCCTGAAGGTCAGGGGATGAGACTGAAGGGTCTATCCCTTCCAACACATGGTTGGCTACCCCCACTCCCTCTTCTTCCCCCCCTCTCCCCCTCCCCCACAACCAGCACCACTCAGTGCTTTCCAAAAATCACCTCATTTACATAAACCCAGGTGTTATTGAAAGGAGTTCAATAAGAACAACTCTGTTGGTCTTATCACACAGGAAATTGAAGGGTTTTAGGAACTTTGTGCCAGAAATGGACACAAAGACGAAATATATATTTCTTATTATAAATCACAGTATCGGGGCACCTGGCAGACTCTGTCAGAAAAGCATGTAATGCTTGACCTCAGGGTCATGAGTTCAAGCCCCACTTTGGGTATAAAGATTACTTAAAAAAAAAAAACTTAAAAAAGTCACAATATCTCAGTGGAGAAGTAGAGGGAGGTGACATTTTTAAAGTGGCATGTTCAGGGTGGCTCGATGACTCAGTCATTAAGCATCTGCCTTCAGCTCAGGTCATGATCCCAGGATCCTGGGATCAAGCCCTGCATTGGGCTCCCTGCTCTGCGGGGAGCCTGCTTCTGCTTGTATTCCCTCTCTGGCTGTGTCTCTCCCTGTCAAATAAATAAATAAAATCCTCTAAAAAAATAATAAAATAAAGTAAAATAAAATGGCGTATTCAGGGGAAATTTCATTGAGTAACATTTAAGACCTAAAGGAGATGGATGAAGGTAAAGTATGTGAGGAACAACCAGGAGATCAGGTGTCTATTGTGGAGTAACACAGAGCAGACACACACACACACACACACACACACACACTCGCCCACACAAGGACAATGCAAACGTGGGTATAATAGATATCCATTGTTTCACTGCCCAGCAACCATTTCCCCTCCAGGCAACTCAACCTGATTTTCCTCTAGGGAGGCACCTCCCTTGCCCCAGGCCCCATCCTGCTGGTAGGGTGGCCCCACCCCTAATGATGGCAAATGACTGGGCCTGGCCAATCAGAGCACAATAATTGGTTTAGAGTGAGCATGGGACCCAATCAGAATGAAAGACACACCCTTGGGACAGAGACACACAGACTTTTCCCCTGGAGATCTTAACCCCAAGGATGACCCGGAGCCTGGAGCTCTCAGGAGCCAACACTGGAGAACCTGAAAAAAAGCCGATGCAGAGGAAGCCAGATCCAAGGGCTAAAAGAAACGAAATCCTGGAGACATATTTTGATCCGGTGCATCAAGTCGTACCTACTTCAGAATTTCTCAGTTCATGTGCGCCAATTAATTGCCTGTTCTGTTGGGTTGCATACGCTGGTGGGTTACCTGACGCCGCACAAACCAATGAACTACGGCAAGATGTGGTAACTGACATCTCCCATTTCATACTTCCCATGGGTCAGGGATTTGGGGGTGCTCTTAGCTGAGCAGTTCTGGCTCAGAGTCCCTCCAAGGAGTTCAGTCTGGGTATTACCAAGGACTCTGAAGGCCTGACTGGGCCAGGCCTGAAGGATATGCTTTCCCAGGGGCTAGCGGTGTGGCCAGTGGTGGGAGCCCTCTGCTCCTTGTCCCATGGGCTCTCCAGAGGCTGACTGAGTGTCCTCACAGCATGGCAGTTGACACCTCCACGACTGGATGTCCAAGGGAGCAATGAGGAGTGCCTTTTGAATTGGTCTCTCAAGTGCACGTGGTGACGTCCGTTTACTCTGCCGGTTAGAAGTGAGTTGTGACATTAAGCCTCCACTCAAGGGGAGGGACATCCTTCTCAAAGGAAGAAGGAAGATCAAAGAACTTGTGGACATATTTGAAAACCAGCGCTCCTAGTCTGATTTTGGTTTTCCTTCACTGGCAACCAACAGCGTGCTGACAGTTACTCAGGAGTTTATCACTATTGTATTATTGCTGTTATAACATGGCTCTTGGCAAAACAAAAAACCAGCAGCCAGTGAAGTGCTAACAAAATACATCTCAAAAAGGCCAGTTTGACCCTGTCCTACCTAAGCTCAAAAACCTCCAATCGCCCTCATTCCCCAAAAGGTCAGTTTTCTCTATGGGGCACAAGGCCACCCGGGCTTGTTCCCAGAGCCCTTGTCCCCGCTCTCCCACAAGCTCTCTGCTTCAGACTTGTCACGCTGCTCGCTCTTCTCTGAATACGCCGTATTTCCACATCTTCATGCCCTGGTCCGTGACATTCTGCCCAACTTCTCCCTGTAAAACTCCGCTCAAAAGCCAGTTCAAATGTCACCTCTCCTGTGAAGATTCTCTGATTTCACCTCAGAATTGATACTACTTTACTGATGCCTCCTGAGCATCGGGTCCTTCGTATTTATGAGGTCCAAATCGCAAATCCATGACCCTGAATATACGTGCTATTTATATCATCCCCATGCGCAAATAAGCAGATCCAGGCCCTCTCAAGAGGTTGAGGAACTTGTGGCAGTCGTCCCTCGGGTGAGTGGCAGAGCCCGCGTTGGCTAGTGAGTCCTTCCTCGGCTCCCAAACACTGTGGTCATGTATACTGCGAACAATTATTAACGAATCTGTCTCCCCTGAGAAGAACTTCTTGGGGGCCAGGCCCTCATCTTATGTAGCCTCCTTTATTGGAGCCCTCACTGTATGTGTGAGGCCCAATGATGAATGTTGC
Organism: Mustela nivalis; assembly: GCF_964662115.1. Taxonomy (NCBI): domain Eukaryota; kingdom Metazoa; phylum Chordata; class Mammalia; order Carnivora; family Mustelidae; genus Mustela; species Mustela nivalis. The sequence continues at coordinate 32,435,147 of NC_139025.1, read as the reverse complement.
CCATTTTCCAGATGAGGAAATCAAGGCTCAGAAGAATTAAATGACCAAGGTCTGACTCCAACCTCCGTGTCCTCATCCCTCACTTGGAACCGTGCATGAGAAGCAGCAGGGGCTCAATATGTATTTGCTGGAAAGCCTGACTGGAGCGAGTGGGATGGGGATGGCTCCATGCTCCCCATCCCCCACCACCTCCAGCTGGAGGCTTCAAGGTTGCTGTTTACTTGCCTCTGGTGGGGCGGGGTAGCTACAGGCAGGTGGAGTGGAAATACTTCGGCTTCTGGGCCTGGCTGGTCCTCTATCTAACTCGGTGACCTTGGGTGGGTATTTGCAACGCCAGGTGGGATTTGAGATGACTCCAGATAAAAGGGGCAGCCCAGACTCCTGTGGGTCTAGCAGCTGCTCAGGAAGCCGGAGCCCGGGGTCCTTTTACAGCAGGCAAGTTGCGTGCTCTGCTACCCCAGGTGGGCCTCTGCCCCGACTGGGCAAGTGCCCACTCCCCATCAGGTCCCCACCCGGAGTCCTCACCGAAGAAGCCGAGATGAGCTTTCACTCCTTGTGCCTTACCTTGAATGGGCTCAGGGTCCATTTTAGCCACCCTCCTTGCCCGGGATGCAGAGATTAACTCCATCTGGAGTTTCTCACAGACCTTGCAGCCGGCCAGCTGAAACGTGTCTGGATCAACAACAAACTTCATCAGCTCATTTCCGCCTCCAGCCCTCACTAAATGGATTAGGCAATGGGAGCTCTGGGGTTGACCTTTGCAGCATCCATTGTCAAGGCTGTGATTGCCTACAGAAAGAATAGCCTGGACGATAATTCGTGGTTAATGGTCCTTTAACCAGAGGGCTGGAGGGTTCTGGGAACATTATTTCAGGGCTCTCTTGGCAGGTCCTCCACAAGCCTTTTCTTCAAACCCTCTTTCATGCTCCTGCCTTCTGGAAAGCCTTCCTCCACCTTCCCTAACTTCACTGTGGCATAGTTTATGACCCCGCTCCCGGGTTCCAGCCTTAAGCAGAAGCCTCACAGAGAACACTGTCCAGGCCTCACCTCACCGATCTTCTCTCCCACCTCCGTCCGCCAGCCCGAGCCATCCCCTTCACCGACCTGTTTCCCTGGATGTTCAGAAGGAAGAAGAATTGATGTGCTGAAGTGTTTTTGACTAGGGATAGGGAAAGTACCCGGGCAAATACAATCTTATGGTTGGTATATGGCTTGCTGGTTGTCGGTGCCCCCTGTTCCTGGTTGGCCAGAGGCTAAGTTGTCTGCGAATACAAGTTGTTCTTGCAGAATTGTTACCATAATGTGCACATCAATTTGGCTGTTGGGTGTTGCTATTGGTTTCTTTCCTCTCCTTTTTTCTTCCTTTCTTTCCTTTCTTTATACCATCAAAAAGAATACATTTGCTCTAGCACAAAAATTACCCAACCTATGACCAAGAAGCAGCTCATCTACTGCCTAGATTTTGGAAAAACACAGTGGGTCAAAATGTATGGCCGAACACCTTTCCCTGAGTTGTTTTGGAAATAAACCTGCAGGAAGGAGGAGATTGTCTGGAGTGAGAAAGGAATGTGTAAAGAGGTGGGGAAAGGCATGGAGATTAGGCACAGTCTCCAGGAAATACAAGCCTGCTCTCCAAAACAATGATGTGGCTTGACAACCAAATGGAATCATGTGGGTCCTGAAATATTTCCAACTGTTTAAAAAAGGAAGTGACTGCACCAATGAAGGCCAGCAAGTGTGTTTTAACTCCCCCAGGAATATCGACTTGGCTTTGAAAGAAGCAAGGAAGAATCACAGAGCCTAGATCCAGGCACATCCGGGCCCAGGTGGGCAGAGGGATGGAGGCGGGGCATCCACAGACACAAGGTGCGCCAGATGCGCAGGCGCAGATCCGAAGGAAGGAAGGAGGAGAGCAGAGCTGGAGTAAGCGGGATCCAGCTGGTGCTGCTGGAGAGGGCAGGGCAGCGTACACCTGAGTGGGGGGGGGGGTGGCCCTTTTCTCCATCTGTAAAATGGGAATATTAGCAATATCTGTGAGGCAAGGTCGGGGTGACTGGAGAAACAGAACCAATAGGATATATATGGAGAGAGAGAAAGAGACTTATTATAAGGAATTGTCTCACCTGATAGCAGAGGCGGGCAAGTCCCAGCATCCCCAGGATAAGCTGGTAAGCTGGAGACTCGGGAGAGCCAAATGGTTAGTTCTGGTCCAGTCTGAATGTCTGAAAAGCAGGGGAGCTGATTTTGCAGTCCCAGTGCTCAGGTCCACAGGCTCAGGACCCAGAAAAAGCCAGTATTTCGGTTCAGCCCAAGTCCAAAGGCAGGAAGAAGGCTGACAAACCAGTTCAAAGGCCATCAGACAGGATGAATTCTTCCTTCTTAGGTCAGAGTCAGTCTTTTTGTTCTAGGCCGACCTTCAACTGATTGGTTGAGGCCCACCCACATTAAGGAGAGCAATCTGCTTCACTCCATCTACTGATTTCAATGTTAATCTCCTCCAGAACCACCCAGCATAATATCTGACCAAACATCTGGGCATGAGTGGTTCAGTCAAGTAAACACATAACATTAACTATCACACAAGGTCATCTGGATGGCACAGCACGTAAAATCACTGTGTCCATGGAAGCAGATCATTTGTAGTCATGTAAACAGATGGCTGGCGTTTGATTAGCTGCTACAACTGTGTCTTGCTCTTGGCCTGAAATTCCCTCCTGTCATTGTCCTTGACTTGAGGGAAGGGAGTAGAGAGAGCCAGGGAAGGGAAATGGCCAAAAGGCCATTTCAGCTGCAGAGAGCTGACAGAGAGCTGGGACCAGAACATCCTGGGAGACTTTGGGTTTAAGAAAAAAAGACCACTGGGGAGGCTGAAATAGAGGGGCTACAGAGGGAGGGGCCATGGAGGCCAGGCCTGGCCGGTGGGCAGGCTCCCAGAGGAGCCTTGGGGGAGGCAACCCCCACCCATCCCTGCCTTGGTTCCTTTAGGCCCTTTATTCCTACCAGGCTCAGGTCCAGGGCCAGGAGGTCAGCCCTTCCTCATGTCCCAAACTGAAGGTTATGGGCACTGATGCAACAATTAATCCCTGTAAGGCTAGGTTAAATTAAATTAGAGAAGGACTCAAAATCTTATCAGAAGAAAGGTAGTGACAGGAGCTTCCTTTGGCCTTCAGAATTCTAGAGGAAGTGGCGAGGGGTGCCTGCCTGCCTTCATCCCTGGGAGGTGAGATCTCACTGGAAATGTGAATTTCTTACCCTATTACAACAGAGCTTACTTCATAGTTTCAGAGGAATCAACCTCTAACCATCCCGTGTGATAAGAGAATGTCTGCAAACACAGGCCTTTCCTGGTTCTGGACCCCGACCGTGTCACTAGGGCTATACCCTCATGTGGGGGCTGAGCAGAGTCAAAACCCAGGAGTACTTGAGCACTGCCTGTCTTCTGCATTCCAGCAATCCAGACAGCACATCCCACACGGAGGCCTTCCAAACAAGGGATCCAGCATTGCTGGGGGTGATAAGCACGTTGCAGACTGTTTCTCCCTCGTCGTCCCTGCTGGGACCCCAAGCACAGGGAACTCTTGTGGGTCAAGGAGGGTGGGCGTGTCCAGAGGAAGCTAGGGGCAGTTGGTGGGTGACTTGAAGCCCAGCTCTGGGGCATGGTTCCTGGGCCGCCTTGGGCTAGGAGTTACTGAGCTGCTCCGGGTTTAAATTGTCCTTTCTGCTTAACACAATGGTTCTCAACCCTATGGTAAAGTCACTTGATAAACTTGAAAAAAGCAACGATACTTTTATCCATCCAGCTGTTGGAAAAAGCTGACTCTCTGGACATTGTAGGTTAGAGACGTAATGTGCATGTTCATCTTTTCCATTTGCTGCTTCTAACCTAGATAACCGAGCTTGTTAGGACAGAGTGTGGTTTGGAGAATGGTGGTGATGAAGCCGAGTCTGTGGCTCCAGGATTCAAACTAGAGCCCTGGGAGCAAATCACAAGGAGGCAGATTTTGGTTCAGACCAGAAAGAAATATCTAACCATTCCTGAAACGCCTCTTCTGGAATCACCTTCATGACCAGACTATGAACCCCACAAGATGATCAGTCTTGTGTAAATTTATACTGAACATGCCTAATTTTTCCAAGTTGGATGTATTACCTAGATTACTAGACTTGGCTCCAAATAGCTTTCGGCTGTTTAAAAAAAAAAAAAAAATCAAGTCCATTCCCGAGAGTTATTGCACTGCCACTTCCTGCAAGTTCCTTACCCTCTCTGAGCATCCCTGGCTTGTCCTGAAGATGGCTGGGGGCTGGGATGATTGTCCACATGCCTCCCAGTGGGGAGATTTCAACGACATAGTGAAGGAATGTGAAAGTTCCTGATTGCCGGGTATGAACCTGAGTGAAGGTGAACCCTCACACCAGCAGTGAGGATCTGGAAGGACAGCAGTCATTCGAAGTTCTCAAGGTCATTCTGACCTTGGAGTGGAGAGCTTTGGGCCAGCGTTTGACTCCCAGCCTTACCATCCGCAGGTCCCATGGCTTGATCTCGCTAAACGCCAGTTTTTTTCATCTGGTAATGGGACTATGAGGGTCCAATGAGAAATACCCAGAAGTTTCTAGCACAGAGCCTAACACTTGGTAAAGGCTCCATAAATGCTGATCCCTTGCTATTATAATCACCTGGGATACAAATGTGTGGCTCACTGAGGTGACCGTGTCGTAGGGGATGACACTTCGGTGGATGTTTAAGTCTGGAAGGTTCGTTATGAAGGCAGTCCCTCCTGTGGTCACAGCTCATGGATAGGCTGGTTGAATTCCATTCAAATTCAAGTCCCAGGTCCTTGGCTCAGGAGCTCCACTCCCACAGAGCACGTCTGGGCGTGAGAACAGAAGCCAAGGCAAGTGTTTGCTTTGGAACAAGGAAGGGACAAGGATGGATTCCTGGAGGCGCTCGCCATTTCAGAGCAAGGAGTCATCTGTTTCTCATAAGATGGAATCCATCTTTCTGAACTCTCTGGGATAGCTCCTTACTTGTCGGCCACAGACCCTGTGAGTTCAGAGAGCAGCTGAAGTAGGACCAGGGCCTCCCACAGCCAGGCCCAGACTTTTTGAAAATGGACTTGACTTTCTTTGGAGTCTTTAAAGTTTCATCTAAAAGCATTTCCAAGTTGCCCCCATCCTCTCCTCCATAACTAGACCTGTCGGGCTGGGGGATTTCAGTGGGGAAGGGGTCCTGAGTCACTGGCTCTGAAAAATTCTGCCATCGAACTAATTCAAATTCCTGAGAACACTTTAACCTCTCTTGTCCCCTCCTGTGGGTGGGATTCAGGAAACTGCTGTCTTGAGGCACCTGAACGTATGTATGGGCCTGGTTGCAGGAATCCCCACACAGAGCTGTGCCTCCCACAGACCCTGCCATCATTCACAAGGGAAGGGTACTTTCCCCGGGGGGTGGGGGGGTGGGGGGGTTCTCTCCATTGAACTCTCAGGCTCATGTTCTGTTCCATGCATCACCATTTCATTAAACCTTCCTCTTAAAAAAAAAAAAAAAAAAAAAGGCACTTGCAGCTCAGGTCTGTTTTCACTTTATTTATTTATCTTCTGTTGTTGTGACTAGAGTCAAGGCATAGATGAAGTGAGGGCCCTACTACTGGAAGTGAGGGCCCTACTACTGGATGCGAGGGCCCTACTACTGGATGCCCATAGTCCCAAATATTTCTTCCCTGCTTCATGGCGCCAAGGGGACGGTTCACAGTAAATGCGGAGGGCTCCCTCCCCTCCCCCACCCCCACGGTCCCCTCCCACAGAACAGAGGCAGCTAGGGGCCAAGGAAGGGAGAAGGTGCAGCTACCAAGGCTTGTTTCAAGTGGAAGGTGGACGGCAGAAGCCCTCAGTCCCAGTTGCTCAACAACCCCAAACTCCTGCCCGGGATGTACATGGAAGGCACCAGAAGTGTGGACAGACGGAACTCAGAAGAACTGCTGCTTAATAACGATTATGTGCCTCCTTCCCTGGGGAGCTACTGACCTCATTGTCACACCCCAGGGGTCCACAGGAAGGGCTGGTCAGGTAGCCTCCCTGCCTTTGCCAAGAATGAGCATCTTGCTAAGGGAGGGCAAGGGGCAAACGTGTAGTGAGCTCTTTCCGTGAGCCGACACTGAGCACCAAATCTGACACCCATTCTCTCTCTCTCATTCAGTCTTCACCGCAACCATGTAAACCGAGTGTCATTACTCCAGAGGAGGGGAAACTGAGGCTCGGTCTGTATGTTCCTGAGGCCAGTCTAGGCTGCGCCGAGGTAACAGACGGTCCCGGGAATCTCAGTGGTTTTATGTAGCTCAAGTCCATTTCCCACTTTCATAGCAGCTCTCCGTGCAGTGACTCAGCGATCTCAGTGGCCTTGACCCTTCGGCACACCGTGTCCACGCCAGGACTCCTTCCACAATCACCGGGGCAGGGCAGGAGGGAGCCTGGAGAACCAGGCCCACGGGGTTCACTCCGCCTGGAAATGATCTAGTCCCATGGCCCCACCCAGCCGCCAGCGAGCTGCATCTTGACACTCCTGGGAGAGGAGGAGGCCCAGAGAGTGGGGACCCTAGAGCACATGGAGTTTCACGACTCGCAGGTAGTAAATGGCAGAACGAAAACGTAAACTGCCCCACAGCTCAAGAAAACCGAAACGAGGGAGGTGAAAAGACTTGACATGCTCAGAGCTCGTCCCTGAAATACTCAGACTAGAACTCAGTTCTTCCACAGCCTAATCTGAAGCTCTTCCCAACACGTAAAAGTCTCTGTAAAAGATCACCTTTTCGGGAGCCTGGGTGGCTCAGTGGGTTAAAGCCTCTGCCTTCAGCTCAGGTCATGATCCCAGGATGCTGGGATCGATCTCCGTGTTGGGCTCTCTGCTCAGCAGGGAGCCTGCTTCCTCCCCCTCTCTCTCTGCCTGCCTCTGCCTACTTGAGATCTCTGTCAAATAAATAAATAAAATATTAAAAAAAAAAAAAGATCACCTTTTCCCCTTAAATCATCTCCTCTCTACCTCCTCCCTAATGCCTCAGGCACCATCAGGACTTGGTGCCTTCGTGGGGCCCTTCTCTGGGGGAAGTCATTGTCAACGCATACAAAACCACTGAAGTGTCACATTGTGTAGCCAAGAACATTCCAGACAGAATTAAGAGAATGGAGAGATCAGGATGAATGGGAGAGTCCAGGAAGGCTGCACTGAGAAGCCGCTGGCTTTGGTGAGATGTGATTAAAGGGGGAGTTCATTCCCAGTGAAAATTCCTTCCTAATTCTCGTTCCTCCTCCATTCTATTCTACTGCGCTTAAAAGTCTGCATAGAGGTGCCTGGATGGTTTGGTCATTGGGCATCTGACTCTTGCTTTTGTCTCAGGTCATGATCTCAGGATCCTGGGATCAAACCCTGCGTTGGGCTCCTTGCTCAACAGGGAGTCGGCTTGTCCCTCTGCCCCTCCCCTCTTCATGCGCGTGCACACAGGCACATGCTCTCTCTCAAATAAAATCTTAAAAAGCAAAGAAGATTCTCTCTCTTTCCCTCTCCCTCTGCTCCTTCCCCCTTGAATGAATGAATGAACGAATAAATAAATATTTTTTAAAAATAAAAATCTACAGAGTGCCTTTCATTTACCATTTTATTTAATTTCCTGAACAATTCTATTAGGGAATTGAGAGGTTAGTCAGATCTTTCTTCCCATTTGACAAAAAACTGAAACCTACAAGAGTATAAAGTGGCTTAGAGCGAATCAGAGCCTAAACCTGAATAAAGAAGCAAAACTATTAAAAAGGAATAATCATCAATCTTTGTGTGTATGTAGGGAAACTTTCATATTCAGAACTACCTGGTGGTGTATAAATTAATACACTTTAAAAAATCAAGTTTTGGGTATGAACTATTTCATACTAATAACAGAATTTATATAACACGTATATAATATTTAGAATAATAAAACACTCTATCTACCACCTTGCTTATGACCAATGTTCTAAAACATTAGGTCACTTTAAGTTTTACAAATGATATATACCAAAATATTTAGCCAAAATTCAAATCATGCAGAAGATGGAAACTTTATTTTTTTTTAAAGACTTTATTTATTTATTTAACAGAGAGAGATCACAAGTAGGCAGAGAGGCAGGCAGAGAGAGAGAGAGGAGGAAGCAGGCTTCCTGCTGAGCAGAGAGCCTGATGGGGGCTCGATCCCAGGACCCTGAGATCATGACCTGAGCCAAAGGCAGCAGCTTAACCCACTGAGCCACCCAGGCGCCCCGAAGATGGAAACTTTAAAGCCCCCTTTCTCATCATGTCAACCTCTACATCCCACACCCCAGGAATAACAACTGTTAGCACCTGGACCCGTGAACTCTATATGTTCATTCTGGAAAACAAGCCGGCCATATACACATATGTGTGTGTATCAAAAGTCATTTTAAAAACATCTGTAACAGGAAGCCAAAGATAGTTCAGTCTGTTGAGCATCCTCTTGGTCATGAGACCAAGCCCTGTGTGGGGCTCTGTGCTGGGCATGTGTGCAATCTGCTTAAGATTTCCTCTCTGCCCCCTGGGGATAAAAATATATTATATGTTTATTAAAAAATTTTAAAAATGTAAAAAAAAAAAAAAAGATTCCTTCTCTCTGTCTCCCTCTGCCCCTCTCCCTGCTCTTTGTCTTTCTCTCAAATAAATAAATAAATAAAATCTTTTAAAAAAATATCTATACCTTTGGTCCTGTCACTCCAGACCTCCCAGGCTTCCATCTTTCCTAGAAATGGCCAAATTCATTCCCACACGAGTCTTTTCCCCTGTGGTTTCCTCTGGGACTCTGTTTACCCAGACTGGCTTATGGTTGGATGTCCATTCAAGTCTCAGCTCAAAAAAAAAAAAAAAAAAAAAAAAGTCTCAGGTCAAATGCCACCCTGAGAGGCTGCTCATGGTCACCTGTCTAGACTTGTTTGCTCCCTCTCCTCACAAAAACCTCCAGGTACACATTAGGAATGCACATTTTAGTCCAGAGGATAAAGATCCCCTCGAGAAACCAGCCCCTGGTCTACTTCGGTGAGGGATGTTATCTGACTTACCTTGGAACCCTGGCAGCTACTTCTGCAAAGCAAGAGTTCTCACTGCCTTTCAAGACTCTAAAAGACTAGCTGAGTGGGAAGGCAGGCCAGCCTGGGGCCAACCTGACTGTCATTTCTTCCAGCAATCTTTCAGATACAGCTGCTGCAGGCAGGAAAGTTGCCCTCCCACTAACACGTTTTCCTTCTTGGCTTCTAAAACAAAGAAGAGGTAAAGAAAATTCAATGGGTGAGAGTCTCTGTCAAAATAACACCTAGGCAACACTTAATTAAGATGAATAATTTCAACACTCTCAAGTCAGACAATGGAAATATTAAGAGTTTCCACCAAAACATAAACTGGGCCAAGTGGGCGGGGTCTCCAGAAGCCTCTGAGAACATTCCCATTTGGGGGAGTCAGGGAGTGGCTTCTTGCTTAGGGGTGGGGAGGGGGTTAACTAATGACTTGGTTATTTCATGTGTTAAGCATTAAGCTTGCCACCTGTGCCTTTGTATTTCAGATGTGCCTTTTCTGGCAAACCCGGGAGCCTTTCCAGCCCTCTTCTCCATTTTCTGCTTCCTGCTATGGACAGTGAAAAACCCCAAAATTCACTTTCCCAGTCTCCCCAGCAGCTAAGCGTGACCTGTCTTTGCCGATGAGAACCAAGGGGACATCTATACAAGGATCTAAGAATGTTTTTTCCCTGCTTGACAAGAGGAGAGAAGCCCAAAACCAAACTCATCATATGGGCCCTGCACCTCATTCCCAACTTTTGACCCCTGTCCTGTGGGTGAATGATTCCAGGAGCTATGGCAGCCATTTTGCAACCATGAGGTGACCAGCCTAAGGATCAAAAAGCCCTCTAATAATGGTTTGTCCTCATTTACATCAGGGGGGTTGCTGAACCCACCCTGGAGGAACCCTGGAATCTAACTCCTAAAATAAATTTCTTTACAGTTCCAGTTAGTGGTTTTCAGAGTTTGTGGTTAAATTAGCATGTTGGAATCACCTGGGAAGCTTTTAAGATTCCTGATGCCCAAGCCACAGCCCCTACCGGTAAAATCAGCATTTCTCGGAGGTCTGCGGAAGGTGGGGTGGTACTCAGGCACCAATATTTTTAAAAATCTGGTGATTCCAACGTACAGCTAATTTGAGACCCAGCTGCATAAGCCAGTATTTATGTGCTTACAAATCACCTGGGAATTCATTAAACTAAGACTGATTCAGTAGGTCTGAGCTTCTATATTTTTAGCAAGACCCCAGTTAATGTCGAAGCTGTGGGTTCAGGGACCATACTTTGAGTTGCGAACATCACAGTTACATTGGTTTAAGGCATCCTAACTGGTTCACCCAGGTTCTAGAGGTAAAAATCCATCCTCATTATTTCACTAGTGTGGGTGGAGGAAGCCCTCTGGGAATGGGGAGACAGCAAGAAGGGCCTCTCCCTTCTTGCTGTAGACACAGAGGTCTCCCTTCTTGCTAATAGACACAGAGGTCTATTAGCCCCTTTGTGTCACCAGGCCCCCAAGCAGAGCCGATGGCTTCTTAAGCCAATGCCTCATCTAAGTAGTAAGAAAATCCTGGGCTGTGAGGCTGGCTGTTTGCTGATGTCCCATCCCGTGCGGGATCCCAGCCTGGCCAGCTCTTAGGACCCACCCAGGCCTATGGAGCCTGGGGCAAAAGGGCTCTAAGTAGAGCTCCCCCTTTATCTTGGGGCCCTCTTCCACCCGTCTCCATCTCAGCTCTGCTCTTGGCTACTTAAGCATCTTTCCCCTTCTTTGCTAAAAGTCAGAGCCTTTTTAGCCTTGGCAGAGGCCCTCCATCCCCTTCAGAGCTGCCTGCATATTTCTCCTTCCTTATGTCTTTCCTTCCAGTCTCCGGGACCACATGCCGGCCTCCCGACTGACAGTCCGCGTCTACTTCTGCAGCTCTGAAAGTTCTCAGCAAGGTCATCGGGACCCACGGCCTTCTTCACCCTGCAGGTCCTACTGGCTAATCTCTGGCTCCATTTCCCTGTTCCCGTGCGTAGCAAACGCCCTTCAGGGACATTTGTCTTCCCTTGCACCTGGGTGTCCCGCTGTCCCACGCATGCCTGCACCCACTCTTCCGAGGCCTCAGTCCCCATCACCCCGCTGAGGCTCTCTTGTCCACGTCACCCGCGGCCTCCAGCAAGCGGGTCTAAGTGTTCTCACCCGTGAGCAGTCTGGGTGCCAGGTCAGCCGGCCCCTTTCCTGCCAGTGTGCCTTCACTTGGTCACCTCGCCTTGCCCTCTGGTTTCATCTTTCTTGTCCAGCTCCTCTTGTCAGGTCTCCTGGGCTGGTTCGGCCTCCTCTGGTGGACCTCCGTGGTAGAGGCCTGGGGCTCGGTGCTCACTTGGCTGCTTCTCCCTTCTCAGTTTCTCCAGGGGTCCCATCTCTCCCAGAGCTGTCAGCTCCACCTGTCAGCCCCACCTGTAAGCCAGCCCCGACCCCACCCCCGATCCAGCCTCACAGCCTCCCATCCCCAGCCACAAGCCAGAGTCTCCACAGTTGGACACCTCAAGCGTCATGGGTTCCCAGCAGAATTCTTAACTTCCCCTCGCCAGCACTGGGGACTTGGAAACTCAGGAGGCAAACCTAGGAACCCGCCTTGCCTCCTCCGTTTTCCTCACACCTGCCTCCATCCCAGCATCGAATCCTCCTGTCTCAACTTCCCCGAGAGTCGGCAGCTTTCAAATCCCTCGCTCCTCGCTCCTCCCAAGCCAACCTGTGGCCTCCCATCACGACACACAGAAAAAGTGGGGCCCCGTGGGTCGCAGAGATGCAGCCCTGCCTACCTCTGCTCCCCCGTTTGCCACCACACTCTCCTTCCCTGCACGGTAGCCGTGCTGACCTCCTTGTCATGCCTCAAGCTCCTTCTGGGAGCAGAACCTCCATACCTACGGGTTCCTTCCCCCCTTCCCTCCAATCTGCGGGCTCCATTCCTTTCCCTCAGGCCTCTGCTCCCTGCCTTCCAAGGCTTCCCCTGCCCAGGAGCCGAAAGAGCTCACCTTTCCACCCCAACCACTCCCTCTCCCCTTATCTCGCTTCATCTTTCTTCCTGATACCACTGACCTGATTAGGTTCTGTACTGACGTGTTCGCAGTTTGGTGTCTGTTCCCCTCCTTCTCCACCAGAGCCCAGCCTTGTTGGCGTCATTCAGGGCTGACTTGCAGAACCAAGCAAGGTGCCTGGCTCATAGCAAGTGTTGACTGAATGCGTGAGCCTGTGTTGCCTGGACACATGCTATGAGAAAGGGGCCTCGGCTCAGGCTAATGCACCTAAAAGACCACAAGTCTGCCCCAGAGCCGCTTCTGGAATAGAAGCCAGAGTCCGTTCCCGGGATGGTCCCGTGGTCACTGGAGCCACAGCTGCTGCCCCCTGGGGTCAGCCTCCCAGGGATCCCTCAGCCAGCCCTGGGGGCCATTTAGATCCTGGTCTCTTTCATTCCTGGTCCTGGGGCACCGCAGGCCCAAGAACAGCTGGGTCAGATCTGTGGGCTAGGAGCAGGGGTTCTCGGAGCTCTCCTGGGACTCAAAGTCACCCCGCCCTCCAACAGGCCTTTTCTGTCTGGCATGCAGCTTCCCTGGGGGTTGGTGTGAGTTCTCGTATGGGTCTCTTCAGCCAGGCTGGGAGGTTAGAGAAGCCTATCTTGGAGGCTGTGCTAGGGCAAGCTGATTAGCCCCAGGAGCGCATTAGAGGAAGCAAAGAAATGAATGGATGGATGGATGGATGGATGGATGGATGGATGGATGGATGGAGAAGTAAGTGAAAGCTCCTCTTGCCTCTTTGTTTACCATCCTTGAAATTCTACTCTTAGAAATTCATTGTTTTGGGATGCCTGGGTGGCTCCGTCAGTTAACCACCTGCCTTCAGCTCAGGTCAAGATCCCTGGGTCCTGGGATTGGAGTCCCTCTCAGGCTCCCTGCTCAGTGGGGAGTCTGCTTCTCCCTCTCCTCCCCGACCACACTCTCTCTAGCTCTCTCTTGCGTGCTTTCTCACATAAATTTAAAAAAAAAAAAAAAAAAAAATCTTTTTTTTTTTTTTTTTTTTTTTTTAAAGTAGGCTCCACACCCATCATTGGACCGAACAGGGTGCTTGAATTCACAGCCCTGAGATCTAGATCTGAGCTGAGCTCAAGAGTTAGACTCAGGCGGCTGAGCCCCTCAGGTGCTCCAGAAATTCATTCTTAGGGAATGAGAGGAATGTGGCTCTGCCTCCTGCAAGAAGCCCCCACCCAGCCCCCCTCCGCAGACTTGCGTCCTCATGCCCCCAGGGTCTCCCCCCACCTCCACCAGGTAGCCCTGGGGGCCAGGCCTGCTTCTTCCTCACCCTGGCGTCCTTAGAAATTCCTACACCTTACTGTGCAAATAAAATCATAAGAAAATAAGAAAAAAGGAATCCCTCAGGGATGGGTCAGAGGCATAGATTCATCTGGTTTGGGGCCTACGCCCGGAGGCTGTATTGTAAGCTAACACTCCTGTCTTGTCACACAAAGACCCTCAGGCGACACCAGAAGGGACTGTGTAAGCCACACGTCTGCCTGGGCCTCTGCCATGAGACCTTGATTTGGACGGTCTGGGGCACCCTGGGCCTTGGGACCGAATGCCCTTGGCTCCCACACCCACGGCGCCCCCCGTGGACACCACCCCGCCTTCCCCGGGTGCCTGGGCCAGGGAACCACTGACTCCAGTCTGGCTAACAGGGCTTGACTGGCCTGGAGGCCCTGGTCCAAGGGCATCTCTCCGGATGGGCTGAGTCACCGGGCCGCGCCGCCAGCTGAGAACAATTCTGCCTGGCGAGCATTTCTGAAGAAGCCCTGTGCCAGGCCCTTGTTGGTTGCTGGGGAAATGCAGGGAGACATGGTCCTCTCAGAGTTTCCATTCACCATGAACAGTCAGAGCTTGGGAAGCGGCTGGACAGCCTCGCCGGGCTCTGGTGATGAAGTGCAGGGTAGGGGGAGGAAATGGCTGTGGGCGAGGGGCTCCTAGCAGTGCCAGACTGGCTCAGGTGGTTTCCTGCCCCCACCCCCACCCCAAACCTGCGGGGAGGACCTGTTATGGGAGCGGAAGCAGTGTCCACAGCGTTGAAGGTCTGGCCCTGTACAACAAGTGTCTTAATTACTGTTCTGTCTCTGTCTAGATGCTTTGTGGGGGCCATAAAGAGAGCCCAGGGAGCCAGACTCTGACGTTTAACCCTGAGGGTTAGAGGGATCTTGGATGCTTGCCGTCCTGGGGTTAGGATCCCTCCATCAGCTGGGGAGTTGGGAGCAGCCCCAACCCCCTCAAGTCCTCTGTGTCCAAGAGCCCTCAACATGCAACATCCTGGCTCGCTCTGTCTGCTCTAAGACCCTAGGGATTCTGCCCTTACTCCCCTACCAGACTGGGAGACCCATTAGGGGTGGGGGGACAGGATTCCCCCTTCCCCACCCCACCTCTCCTGGGCAGAGCAGGCCCCCAGCCCATCAGGCACCAGAGGGCTGTCCTTGGCACAAGACTTCTGGGCCAGGGGTGGGGTGGGGGGTGCAGGGTCTGCAAAGCTGAGAGTGGCCTTCGGCTAGAGAGGCGATGTAGAGAAGCCAGGGGTCAGCAGCCCAACCCAGCCTAGCTGAGTGACCCTGCACTTAAGCTGTCTGTGCCTCAGCATCCTCAGCTACAAACTGGAGAAATTTATTGTTGTACCTACCTCCTCACCTTGTTGTGAGCATGGCTAGAGCACCTGTACAGCTCAATACATCAGGATCAAAGTATTGTCTGTTGCTGTTATTGACATCATGCTATCATTACTGGTGTCTAGTTCCCAGTTTGGCTCCTGGTCAGCTCGTTACCAACCTTGTATTTTGAGCTTGGCCGGGGCTTCTCTGCCCTGTTTCTTAATCCTGGGGGTGGTCAGGTGGTGGGCACCGTATCCGCAAAGCCAAGGGCACTCAGCCTTGGCTGCATGTTAGAACCACCTCCTGCTGCGGAACCTTTAAAAGTCCCCATGCTCCATTAAAGAAAAATCCATAGCTGTAGGACCCAGGCATCAATATTTCTTAAAGCTCCCCAAGAGAGTCCAACCGGCAGCCAAAACGGAGACCCAATACTCGATGCTCATTTCTGATGCACAGGAGAGCCAGGTCTCCAGTGGCTGGAGGCTGGTTTGGGGGTCAGACAAGTGGCTCTTGACCTACTAGCCACATGACCTTGGGCAAGTTCCTTAAGGCTTCTCTGACTCAGCTTCCTCATTTCTAAAATGGCGGGCAGTATCGGGGCTCCTGAGTGGCTCAGTTGTTAAGCGTCTGCCTTCAGCTCAGGTCATAATCCCAGGGTCCTAGAATCAAGGCTCCCTAGAACTGGGCTCCCTACTCATCAGGAAGCCTGCTTCTCCCTCTCCCACTACCCCTGCTTGTGTTCCCTCTCTAGCTATGTCTCTCTGTCAAATAAATAAATAAAATCTTTAAAAAGGGGGGGCAGTGCCAACCTCACAGGTGGGTTTTGAGGAATTACATCAAGTTAAATAGGGTGCCTGATATGTAATAGGAATTTAATATGTATTATTATTAATAGTTCATAGCTCATAACCTCATCGATTGAGTACACCTTCCAACACGCTCAAGAAGATGTTACCCACCCTCTCCCCACACATACATTTAAATCTTCCTCCTGAGGGGCGCCTGGGTGGCTCAGCGGATTAAAGCCTCTGCCTTCGGCTCAGGTTGTGATCCCAGGGTCCTGGATCGAGCCCCACATCGGGCTCTCTGCTCGGTGGGGAGCCTGCTTCCTCCTCTCTCTCTGCCTGCCTCTCTGCCTACTTGTGATCTCTGTCTGTCAAATAAATAAATAAAATCTTTAAAAAGAAATAATTTAAAAAAAAAATCTTCCTCCTGAGACTGCATGAGTCCAAATGTGCCGTTTGTCAGTCCCACACTCGCCTCACACTATTGCCAACTAGTTTCTTGGGATTATTTTAATGCTTCTAAGGTTGCCCCTGGGTCCCATCTTAAAAGGTTCTTTGTGTCTTCCTTAGGTCTGATGTGTGAGGCATTGCTATTACTAGGGGGTCCCCCCAGGACAGGACTTTCTCATTTGGAGTCTTCAAATCCCTGGGTTAGGAATGGAGAAGGACGGTGCCCCATGCATTCACCCACCCCCCCCCCCCCAAAAAAAAAAAAGCTGCAGAGCCTGATTGAAATGTTGTTTCCTTGCTTTGGGCTAAAATTATCTCACCTCTTACTGATTGGAAGCCCTGGCAGTTAAATGCCTTTGATTAATTAAGATGCAAAAATAGATCAATGATTACCTATTACATTCATTTTTCCTCCACAAACCTCTCAAAAATGAAGATTTCTAGGGTGCCTGGGTGGTTCAGTGGGTTAAAGCATCTGCCTTCAGCTCAGGTCATGATCCCAGGGTCCTGGAAGCATCCAGCTCTCTGCTCAGCAGGGAGCCTGCTTCCTCCTCTCTCTCTGCCTGCCTCTCTGCCTGCTTGTGATCTCTGTCTGTCATATAAATAAGTAAAATCTTAAAAAAAAAAAAAATGAAGATTTCTAGAGAAAAATCCTGGCCACAGGAGGGGTCATTGGTAATGGCACAGTCAGGGATCCCTGTCCTAACAGGATCAATCAAAATGTGGTGGTGATATGAGTCTCCCCAATTCATATCAGGCATTGGCGCTCAGGTTAAAACTAAGATGCTGTTCTGGCAGGAAGAGCTGATTTTTGTCCTCTAAGGAAGGATCAGAAGGCCGGACCCACAAAACCTGTCTGCCTCACTAGGCCAGAACTAATGTCTGAGCTGAGGGTTAGGGGCTGAATTATATAGGGAAACCACCATGGTCGAGCCTCTGCCTTAAGAGACATGATTATTATAATAGATGCCATCTCTGTGCTCCTAGCAGATAACAAGCATCTGACATACCCTCTCTTGCTAAGTTCTCCCAGCAATCCTATGAATTAGATGCTAATCTCCCCAGAGAGAGTTTCTTCATTCCATCATTTACAAAAATATTTATTGAGCTCTCCCCATATGCTCAGCTGTTTTGGGGAGTGAAAGCCAACACAGTCCCTGCCTCACCAACTTTACGGCGGGTCTAGTGGGGGAGACTAATATTACTTGGACAATACATAGATCAATGTGTCAGAATCCTTTTGGCAACATGTCAGATTGACCTATTTCAGTTTTCTTTTTCCTTGCTACCATATGCTGCGTAGAACATGAGACAACACAGCTGAGCTCAAAAGAAAGAAAAGAAAATCCTCAGATTCCAGAGATAATGCACAGACTCAAATCCAGGGTAAGGAATGGGAACTCCGCCTAAGATTCATGGGGTTTTGACTAGGCAAAGGCTCTCAGGCCTGGAGCCTGGAGTTCTAAGGTCCTTTCAAAGACTGGAGATAGCCCTAGGCTGTTTGAGGCAGGAGAGCTGGAATTCATCTCCCTGAACTTATCCTTTTAAGGCTTGGAACCTTAAAAAAGAGCCCTAGTCAGGAAAAAAGGAGGCTGGGAAAATTCTACCAACCTGGCCTGCGTAAGGAGCAACAACACTTTTTCAGCATCCTGGGCTTGGATGAGAGAAAAGTTGCTGTGAAAGGTGGAAGTTCTGGGCCTGACCCCCATGGAAGAGAGGTGGACTCCTCTCACTCCATCCCTGGCCCCAGGACTCTTGCACCAAAAGTTAATGTACAAATTAGCCCAGAACTTAATACCCTGAAAGAAGCAAGCCCCAAAGTACTCTGTAAGAACATTTTCACAATGTAGGGCTCACAATATCCCATTAACAAAAACAACTCCCAGTGAAGATGAGTTCCCAATCAAAATTACAAACCATGCAGTGAAAGAAACTATCAATAAGAGAAATCAGTAAAAAAGAAGAAGAAGAAGAAGAAGAAAAAGAAGAAGAAGAAGGAGAAGAAGAAGAAGAAAAGAAAGAAAAGAGAGAGACAGGAAATCAGTAAATACAAAACAAAACATGAGAAAAAAGGCAGAAGAATTCACCCTCTCAGAAATAGAACTAATAGACAAATCTAAAAACAAAGTAAACATTTTGAGTGATTATAAAGAGTTTTTTCAAAGAAGGGATGCCTGGCTGGCTTAGTCAGTAGTGCTTGCAACTCTTGATCTCAGGTTTGTGGGTTTGAGTCTCACACTGGACATAGAGATTACTTAAGAATAAAATCATTTAAAAAAAAAAAGAAAAGAAATAATAATAGAGAAAGGATAATACAAAAAAAGTGATGGAAGAGGGGCGCCTGGGTGGCTCAGTGGGTTAAGCCGCTGCCTTCGGCTCAGGTCATGATCTCAGGGTCCTGGGATCGAGTCCCGCATCGGGCTCTCTGCTCAGCAGGGAGCCTGCTTCCTCCTCTCTCTCTCTGCCTGCCTCTCTGCCTACTTGTAATCTCTCTGTCAAATAAATAAATAAAATCTAAAAAAAAAAAAAAAGTGATGGAAGAAAAGCCAAAAAGAAGTTCTAGAAATGAAAAAATACAGTCTTAATAAATTATTGATTAGGGCATCTGGGTGGCTCAGTAGTTTAAGCTTCTGCCTTTGGCTCAGGTCAGGGTCTCTGGGTCCTGAGATTGATCCCTGCATTGGGCTCTCTGCTCAGTGGGGAGCCTCCTTCCCCCTCTCTCTCTGCCTGCCTCTCTGCCTACTTGTAATCTCTGTTGGATAAATAGATAAAATCTTTGTAAATAAATAAATGATTAAAATTAATAGGTTGAACAGCAGAATAAGATACTTAGCAAGTTGGGTTATAACTCTGGGAAAAAAAATCACTCTGCTAGTACACAGTGAGAAAGTGAAGAGAAGAAAAATATGGGAGCAACCATGGCCAAGAGATATAGAGAAAGAAATGACAAGCTCTAGCACACCTTAGCCAGCACATCCAGGAGAATGAAGAGTGAATGGAGAAGGGGCAATATTTGAAGAAAAAAAATGGCTGGGAAATTGATCAAAAGTGAAGAAAAAAACCTCAATCATCAGAGAATAAATACCCAGAGTCCCGAGAAAATAAATAGCACAAATTCGCACCTTGGACACAGGCTGGAAAATCTGTAGAATAGCAAAGCTAAACAGATAGTATTAGATAGTGTGGTGTTTCTATGAGGGAGAGGTACCAAGTTCAAGAATAGCATGTAGGTATGGAGTACGGAGGAAAGGGCGTGCTCATCTTCCCTAGAGGTCAAGGAAAATGTGATTAATTTTACATGTCCACTTGACTAGGCTGCGGTACCCAGCTATTTGGTAAAATGCTAGCCTAACCATTGCTGTGACAGTATTTTTTTAGATATGATTAACATTTACAATCAGTAGATTTTAAGTAGAGCAGACAGCCCTTGACAAGGTGGGTGGGTCTCATCCAATCAATTGAAGGCCTTAAGAGGAAAGGCTGAAGTCTCAGAAAAAGGGATTCTCTATCAAAAGCTCAGTCCACGATGCTAGGGAGTGGAGGACAGAAGAAGGGAAGGACAGAGCAATTGCCTCATCTTCCACCTCCAAGAAGAGTGAAAGTACAAAAATCTTTGCATAAGGCTGACACACAGCCAGAATGTGCCAGAATTGTTTAAGTGCTTCCATTCTGCTTGGTAATTAGTCCCAGTCCTGATCTCCACCGCCCCCCCACCCCCACCTTAAGTGTCCCCAGCGCTCTGGGGGCCCCTACCCTTCCCTGGAGACCCTCACCTTCAGCCAGGACCTGCCCTAGCCCCTCAAGCTACATTAGTTCTGTTTGCTCACTTCCCTGGTGTGCTGGGAGCTGTGTGGAGTGCCACACCCTGCGTGGGTTTTCGGTACTCAGTTGGGAATGCTCAAAAGAACTACTTAGCCAAGACCACGGAGGCTGACCCATTTGATAACAACCAGAGTGAAAGCAGGTGACATTTGGCATTCTTGCCTGGTTTCTCACATCCAGGGAGTGGCTGCACAGGGCTTTCGGGGGTCCCCGGCAGCCTGTGCTGTCAGAGAAAAACCATTGACTTTAGAGCCAGAAGACTTGGGTCCTGCTCTGGTTCTGAATATCCTAGCTGTGTGACCTTAGGCAATTTACCTAACCTCTCTGAACTCCTGAAAAATATCCCTTACACAAGATTGCCAGGGGGATGATCATACTGAAACCTTGGGAGCTCAGTCCCTTGTCTCAAGGTCCTGTGCTAAATGCAGACCTATAAATATAGCAACAAGGATCTGCCCCCGCCTGCTGGCTCCTGCTGTTCCCAGAAGTACTCTTAGTCCCTGGTGATCGTTACCAGGATGCTGGCTGTAACCAGGTGCTCCCTTGGCCAAGGACAGACTTCCCTACTCCTCGGAGGGCCTGTGGATACCAGGCAGGGAAGTAACTGAAGGGGAGCTGGCCACACGCCTTTTCTCTGCCCTGTATAGTTCCTGGTGAGTGGAGTTTGTTGCTGGAGGGTGGGGGAGAGGTGGTCACCCCCCCCCTCCAGAACTCTCATTATGTGGATTGTCTCCTCTTCCTCCAGGCCCAGCCCATCTCACACTCCCAGACGCTACACCTCCAGGCACACTCAGGAACACAGCAGATCGATCAGATGCACACTTGCATATTCATGCACACTCACACACATATACAGCCCACACACCTACACTCACCTCCCACACCCTCACACTTACACACACACACATAGAGATGCTCACACATGCACACGTACTCACACACACCTGCAGACACACACATACATGCTCACATACCCTTATACACACATTCCCAAGAACATGTAAAAAGTGCAGTACATAAAATAATTTTAGGTTATTCACACATTTTCAGAAATCCTTAATAGTTAATGATTTATTTTAATATGTAATAGAGAAAAATGACCAGCCTATCAAACCAGGGACTTCACAGCAGTGATTGTTTAAGACACAGCTAAGAGGGGCTCCTGGGTGGCTCAGTGGGTTAAGCCCCTGCCTTCGGCTCAGGTCATTTTCTCAGAGTCCTGGGATCGAGTCTCGAATCGGGCTCTCTGTTCATTGGGGAGCCTGCTCCCCCCCTTCTCTCTGCCTGCCTACTTGTTAACCGCCCCCCATGAAATAAATTAATTAAATCTTAAAAAAAAAAAATGACACAGCTAAAGAAGGTAGAGCAAGATTTAAGTGAAAGGGAGTGAGCTGCTTTAAAGTAAAAAGTTGAGGGGCACCTGGGTGGCTCAGAGGGTTAAAGCCTTTGCCTTTGGCTCCAGTCATGATCCCAGGGTCCTGGGATCCAGCCCCGAATCGGGCCCTCTGCTCAGCAGGGAGCCTGCTTCCTCCTCTCTCTCTCTGCCTGCCTCTCTGACTACTTGTGATCTCAGTCTGTCAAATAAATAAATAAATAAATATCTTAAAAAAATATATATATATAAAGTTAAAAAGTTGAGTAAATTGTGGCAAAGTTATATGAACGATCCCAGAAGTTCCTCGGTTTGGGGAAACACGGTAGCAGGGGGAGTGGAGGGCTGGGGCCATTGCATGGGACATGTGGGGGAGTGTTAACACCTCAAGCTGCAGAGGAAGCATGCCAGTCATGGAGGGAGACTCAGGGACTCTTCTAGAAAGGAAGGGAAACGTATTGGTTTCTTTCATTTAGGTTTACTGCTTTCTGTGTTTCATCTAAAAAATAATTTGTCTACTCCAAGTTTATGAAGAGGGTCTCCTATGTTTTCATACAGAAGCTTTAGAGTTTCGGCTTTTACGTTTAGGTAAAAGTCTAAACTAAAACTAACTTTTCTTTGTTTCTTTTTTTTTTATATATAAGTTTTTGTTTTTTTTTTAAATTATATTTATTTTTTTAATTTCTTTTCAGTGATCCAGAATTCATTGTTTATGCACCCAGTGCTGCATGCAATGCATGCCCCCCATAATACCCACCACCAGGCTCACCCAACCTCCCACCTCCTGCCCCTCCAAAACCCTCAGTTTGTTTCTCAGAGTCCACAGTCTCTCATGGTTCGTCTCCCCCTCCAATTTCCCCCAACTCCCTTCCAACTAACTTTTGTGTATGGTAGGAGACGGGTCAAGGTTCATTTTTTTCTATATGAGTAACTTGTTGTTGTTCCAGCACGCTTTGTTGATGTAACTTTCTTTTACTCACTGAACTGCCTTGATGTCTTTCTCAAAATCAATGAACTATATTTTGCATGGATCTGCTTCCAGGCTCGCCTGTCCTACGACCACACTGTCTTGATCATCTTGATCATCACAGTCTTATTACAAGTCTTCAAATCAGGTAGTGTGGAGTTCTACATTTTTTTTCTTCTTTTTAAAGATTATTTTGGCTATTATTAGTCTTTTGCATTTTTTAAAAAATATTTTATTTATTTGAGACACAGAGAGAGCACAGCACAAGCAGGGGGAGAGGCGAAGGGAGAGGCAGGCTCCCCACTGAGCAGGCGTGATCCCAGGACCCAGAAATTACAACCTGAGCCGAAGGCAGCCGCTTAACCAGCTGAGCCACTGAGCACCCCGGTTCTTTGCATTTTTATATAAGTTTTAGAATTTGCTTAGAATCGCATTAAATCTATTGCATTGCATTTGAGGAACCCTGATGTCTTCACAATACTGATTCTTTCGATCCGTGAACAGGGCCTATCATTCTGCTTGTTTCCTTCTCAGTCTCCTTCAGGAATGTGCTCTCATTTCCAGCGTACAGCGCTTACACATCTTCCATTCAAATTATTCCCAGGGGGTGCCTGGGTGGCTCAGTGGGTTAAAGCCTCTGCCTTCGGTGCAGGTCGTGATCCCAGAGTCCTGGGATCGAGCCCAGCATCAGGCTCTCTGCTCATCGGGGAGCCTGCTTTCCCACCCCTGCTGCCTGCTTCTCTGCCTACTTGTGATCTCTGTCAAATAAATAAATAAAATCTTAAAAAAAATTATTCCCAGGTATTTTATGCCATTATATGTAATTCTATTAACATATGATATATATAGTTATTTATATATGATTATAATTTTATATATATATATATATGCATGTTTTAAAGTAATCTCTGTGCCCAGTGCAGAGCTCGAACTCAGGACCCTAAAATCGAGGGTCACATGCTCTACCAACTGCGCCAGCCAGGCGCCCCAGCTTGTATGCATTTTTAAAATGACATACATGGCATTGTGTTGTGGATCTCATTCTGTTTCTTAGTTTTTACTCTCAGCCCTAGATTTTCAGACCCATCCCTGTTGCTCCGTGCACATCTAGTTCATTATTCGCACCGAGAGCATCACTCTTCTGATCAGTAGTCTGCATTTGCCCCTTGAGCTTTCCTCTCCACCTGTCTCCTTCCTGCTCCATGCCCTGGGTTCCCTTGCCCTCCGAACTCCCAGGGGGTGTGGCCAGTCAGGGACACAATCAGGAGATCAGAGGGCAGGGAGAGAGAAGAGAGGTGTCGGGGTGTGTCCCTCCCTCCTTCTGAGCCCTTAGCTGAGTCCCTCTCCCCAAGGCCGCAGCCTCTGCCAGGTGGACCACCCTTAGCGCGACAGTTCTGGTGGATTTCAGTTGTTCTCGCCACTCGTCCCTCTTGTTAGATCTCGGGGCTCTACCATTCCTTCTTGGTCTCTCTGAGCCATGCCCACACCTTATAACCAGTCTTTTCCTAAACTATCCTGATCACTCACCCCTTTCAAGCCTGCATCTGGGTCCTGCGGGGACCCAACTGACGCAGTAGCCCGTGATGGACATGCACCACACTTTGCCTCTTCACCCCATCGCAGTGGACCCTCAGATAGATACCTCTGGTTCTCTGCCACCCATAAACACTGCTCCACGGAACGGTTTCCGGCAGCCTTCTACCAACTTAGGCACTGGCTGGAGAATCCATTTAGGATACTCACCCGGAGCGTGTCCTAGGGAGCCTGGGCCTCATTCGACTAGCTGCTGTCCGGTTAAGCTTCAGAATAGCAGCTCACCTGCTCAGCAGAAGTTCATGGGAGTCCCTCTTTACCCACCTCCACACCGAAGCCAGGCATCACTAGCTCTCCCATGTTGCCCGTGGATAAGGTGTAAAAGGAGATCTCGTTGTTCCTTTCATTTGCATTTCTCTGATTACTCATGAGTTTGAACATCTCTTCAGATGGTTTTTAGCCTTCAGATTCCTCTTTTGCAAATTCCTGGTTTATACTCCCTTATCACTCTTCTTGGGAGCTATTTAAAATGTAAAGCACTGTGCAGGCATCAGTGGGCAAGCCTGGCCTGTGGGAAGACTGTTTATAATCTTTACACGAGTCGAAGATTTTCCCTGCCTTGCCTCCACATTTTACTCTCAGTGGGTTCCCCTCCCCAACTTTGCTGCCTAACCCTCTCCAAGGCTCCTCAGCTTGACCTTTTTTTTTTTTTTTTAAGATTTTATTTATTTATTTGACAGAGAGAGATCATAGTAGACAGAGAGGCAGGCAGAGAAAGAGGGAAGCAGGTTCCCCACTGAGCAGAGAGCCCGATACGGGGCTTGATCCCAGGACCCTGGGATCATGACCTGAGCCAAAGGCAGCGGCTCAACCCACTGAGCCACCCAGGCGCCCTCAGTTTGACCTTATTAGCACAGTGATTGGCTGAAAAGTCAGTCTATCGCAAACACTCAGCATGGGAAATTGGCATATAGATAGACCTTGACTCACTAATTTATTCATTTAAATAAGCTGGACACTAGGCAAACCTCTGGGTAACATGTCCTTGAGAAGCTCCTAGATGAATACTATCCAGTGAACTCCTACTACACGGGCAGACTGGGCTAGATAGGGTGGGACAGAGAGGTCATTGTGGAATAAAATATGTGAAATCATGCTGAATAATAAATAGAATCACTTGCATTTAGGAAGCACTTAGAATGTGCCAGGCACCATGGCAACTGCTTTGCATACATCATCCTGTCTGATTCTTACAACAACCCTAGAGCAGCAGTTCTCAAAGTATAGTCTGCTGGCCTCTGGGGATTCCCAAGACCCTTGCAAAGGGATCCCTCAAGGTTAGAACTATTTGCATGATACTACTAAGATGCTATCCGTCTTCTTCGCTGTGTGGACATCAACACCAATGGTACAAAGCCATGGTGGGCTCAGGACGCTGATGTGGGAGCAGGAGTCAAGGCAGTGGCACCCAACTCTACTAAGGGCTGTGGCCTTCTTCGCCACCACACATCTGCGGATTCCAGTTTCACCAAGGAATGTCCTTGACGAGGCAGTAAGAATTATTGTCTTGTTAAATCTCCCCCTGAGTGCCTATCTTTTGACTATTCTGTGCAACAGAATGAGAAGTACACAGAAAACACGACGATTGCCCTCTACAGTACAGTGGCTGTCTCGAGGAAAAGTACTTGTATTTTTGGGTTGGGACCTAAATCAGCCACCGTTTTCATGGAGTATCATTCTGACTTGAAAGACAGCCTGACAGACAATCACATATTCATATTTGGGTATTTGGCAGGCATTTCTTCAAAAATAAACAAAATGAGCCTGCCGCTTCAAAGAGAACGCAAATTTGGGGAAACTTGTATCTGACACCGTGAACTTGACAGCTTCCTGATGCTTACAGACTTTTCTGATGAAATTGGTGGTATTAGCCATATGGGTGTTTTTTTTTTTTTAATGTTGATAACAAATGTTATCTAATGGTTTAGAAGATTTGCAGAGTCAATAAAACAATATTTTCCAAATGACAAATGCATGACATTGCAAGATCCTGCGTGGGTTTAAGATACACTTGAAGTTCAAGACAGACAGGGATTTCAATAGGACAGACTATGAGAAGATTTTTGGATAGATTCGGGTTACGCATCACAGTTGATCTTTAGGAAATTCCCACTTGCTGATTTTTGGTATAATGTCGAAAAGAATATTCACAATAATTTGAAAAAGACCACGCTAAATACTCCTGTCTTTTCCAACTGTATATCTCCATGAGGCTGGATTGTCTTCGTATACTTCGACCAGAAGTACATATCTCAACAGATCGAATATAGAATAAATAATGAGAATCTGGCTATCTTCCATTGAAAAGACTTGCAAAAATGTAAAAGAACATCATTCTTCTCCTAAGTATTTTTGTTTTGGAAAGCACAAATAACTTTTAAAACTAAAAATAACATTGTTAACGTGCAATGGGTTGGCTATTGTTCTTTTTAAAGGAATAAATAAATGTGTTTTAATTTCTCAGTTTTAATTTTTAACATGATACATACAGATAAACAAAAATATAGCTATAAATAAGTGTAAATTTTTTTTAAAGATTTTATTTATTTATTTGACAGACAGAGATCACAAGTAGGCAGAGAGGCAGGCAGAGAGAGAGGAGGAAGCAGGCTCCCCACTGAGCAGAGAGCCTGATGTGGGGCTCAATCCCAGGACTCTGGGATCATGACCTGAGCCAAAGGGAGAGGATTCAACCCACTGAGCCACCCAGGCACCCCAAGAGTGTAAATTTTTTGATAAATAAGTATTCAGCTATAATCTGCATAAATAAAAATTTTTCCTGGGTCATGAGACCAAACATCTGAGAAGTGTTGCCTTAGAGGTGGTTATTAACCAAAATCCATGGATGAAGGGACTGAGGTGTGGAGGTAGGTCACACAGCCCACGGGACGTGACGCCAGGATCCAAGCTTTGCTTACCCACCACACAGGGCTGCCTAGCAATATGTCAGCAAACAAGGGAAATGCCTTTCAAAGGAGAGAAAGATCTGGAAGGAGATTGTGTGGGTCCCAAAGAGATAGCAAGCACATCTGAATTGGGGTGAGAGGTCGGCATAAGGAACTAGGGAAAACCTCTCAGAACAGGGGACACCTGAGCTGGGGTTTGAAAGACAGGTAGGATTTTGATAATTCAAAAATTATGAGAGACTCCATGAGTCAGTTTGTTTTATCTCAACAAAGTCTAGACTTGGGATCCATAAGGACAGTCTGATGGACTCTGGCTATTGAAAGGTAGGACCTGCTGCAACCAGTCTCAAGTTCAGGAGTCACTGGCTCCTTCCACTGGTGTAGACTTGGCAGCTGCCAGTGAAGCTCTTCTGCACGTATTATTTCATTTGATCTCTGTAAAAGCTCTGGGTGGAAGGCTGGCGAGTGTCACTGTTCCCCTTTCACAGAAAAGGAAATTGAGGCTCCAGAAGGTTAAGAAACTGATCACTGTGGTTAGTCAACTCCATTGTGGAGACTGATGATTCAGGAGGCAAGGGTGGGAGGAAAACTGTGGTTACTGTATATCCTTTTGTGCCTTGAGTTGTTTTTTTTTTTTAAGATTTTATTTATTTATTTGACAGAGAGAGATCACAAGTAGGCAGAGAGGCAGGCAGAGAGAGAGAGAGGGAAGCAGCCTCCCTGCTGAGCAGGGAGCCCGATGCAGGGCTCGATCTCAGGACCCTGAGATCACGACCCGAGCTGAAGGCAGAGGCTCAACCCACTGAGCCACCCAGGCGCCCTGTGCCTTCTGAGTTTTATACTTTGCAGGGACTAACAATTCAAGCACAGACATGAAATGGCTTTTATAAATGAGGTCACATAATTTTCCCAAGGGCACAGAGCTAAGAAGTGGTGGAACTAGGATTCCAACTCCAAACGTTGGGTTCCTGAACCCACATCTTAACCATAATGCTTTCTGCTCTTCTAGAATATGTTATTTTCCAGTTTTAAAAACTAGGAAACATGGACATAAAAACATTATTATCATTATTAATAATAGAACTGGAGGGGCACCTCGGTGGCTCAGTGGGTTAAAGCCTCTACCTTTGGCTCAGGTATAGTCCCAGAGCCCTGGGATAGAGCCCTGCATCAGGCTCTCTGCTCAGCAGGGAGCCTGCTTCCTCCTCTCTCTCTGCCTGCCTCTCTGCCTACTTGTGATCGCTGTCTGTCAAAAAAAAAAAAAAAAACAAATCTAAAGTAATAGAACTGGAAAGAGGACTTTGTGAGAGGCTGAGACTTGCACCTGTCAGGAGCTGCTTTAGTGTAATCAATAATGGGAAGTCAGGCCAGTTGAAAGGGGAGGGGACATCCTTGGACATGAGAGAAGGACAGCTCCTCTTCAGCCCCACCTGATCAGTGGTCAGGTGAGAGACAACTGACCACTGACACCCATGGTAGGGGGTGCAGTTCACCAACTCATTAGCTGGTCCCTTCTGACACCCATGGTGGGGGGTGAGTTCAGCAACTCATTAGCAGATTCCCTTCTGTCCTGTTAACCACCCTCTGGACTTGACCCTCCCTTTCCCCACTTCTCCTTTTTTTTTTTTTTTTGAGAGAGAGAGAGAGAGAAGGAATCCTTGTTCACAAGTGGGGGTTGGGGGTGGAAGAGGTAGAGGGAGATAATTTTTTTTTTTTTTTAAGATTTACTTATTTGAGAGAGAGAGCACGCCTGAGCAGGGGTTGGGGCAGAAGGAGAGGGAAAGGGGAAGCAGACTCTGCTGAGTGGGGAGCTCGATCCCACAACTCCAAGATCACTTACGACCTGAACTGAAACCAAGAATCGGGCCCTCAACCAACTAAACCACCCAGGCACCCCGAGGGAGAGAATCTGAAGCAGGTTCCATGCTGAGCGCAGATCCTGAACCAGGGCTTGATCTCACAACCCTGAGATCACAACCTGAGCTGAAATCCAAAGCCCAATGCTTAACTGCCTGAGCCACCCAGGCACCCCCATTTTTTTACAAGATTTTTTAATTTAAGTAATCTCCACACCTAACCTGGGACCCATAGCCCAAAGACCAAGAGTTGCAGACTCCATGGAATGAACCAACCAGATGCCCCTGGACCTGACTGTTTTCACTTGTGACAGAGTGAATGTGTTTCTGCTCCTGGAAACCAACCAAATCTGACTGAGTTCCTGCCTTAGGCACCTGCTGGGCCATTCACTTCACTCTTGTACTTGATACGCAACTTTGGCTGGGATTACTGCCACAGCCTCCCAGCTGGTCTGCCTATTTCAGACCTTGCTCCCTTTGCTTATTTTCCATGCAGCAGCCCACACAGGAGATTCTGCTAAGCTGTCAAGCAGATCATGTCATTCCTTTGCACAAAATGCCCTAGTGGCTTCCTCTCACTCAGAGCAAAGGCCAAAACCCTTCCTACAGACTGCAAGACCCTGAACAATCCGACCTCATTTCTCACTATGCCTCCCTCACCCAACAACAACCCTATGGGCCTCCTTACTCCCCAAACACCAGCAATACTCCTGCCCCAGGGTCTTCACACTTGCTGTTCCCTTTGGCTGGAGCTCTCTTACTCCGGAGACCTGTATGACTCACTCCCTCACCTCCTTAATTTTTACCAAAGCATCATCTTCTCAGTGAGGCCTTCCACTCTGGTTGAAATTAAACCTCCCAACATTCAAAATCTTGCTTTATTTTAATTTAATTTAATTTTTATTTATTTATTTTTAAAGATTTTATTTATTTATTTGACAGAGAGAAATCACAAGTAGACGGAGAGGCAGGCAGAGAGAGAGAGAGAGGGAAGCAGGCTCCCTGCTGAGCAGAGAGCCCGATGTGGGACTCGATCCCAGGACCCTGAGATCATGACCCGAGCCGAAGGCAGCAGCTTAACCCACTGAGCCACTCAGGCGCCCTAATTTTTATTTTTAATGTAGCACAGAGTATCATGAAACACACCGTAGATTGTGTGTTTATTCTAAGTCCTCCTTTACTATCATATAAGCTCTACGAAGATGGAGATTTTTGTCTGTGTTGTTCTTTGATGTACCTTAGTTATCAAGAGCAGTGAGTGCTCTCTAGTGTGTGCTCAATCACTGTATGTGGGATTAATGCATTATCTCATTTAATCTTCATGACAACCAGGAGAGGAAGGTCCTGTCACCTCTCATAACCCATGGTTAAGTGGCTATGTACTTGTCGAATAAGCCCAAAGAACTTGGCTTATTGGATCAGAAAACTTTCCCTACTGATCACTTCAGTAGGTGTTTCACTTCCGAAGGGGTAAAACTATGACTCAAATGAAAATATGTCATCCGGACAGGTCAACATCAACATATCATCAGTCATCAATACCTCGTCAAAAACTCATTTATACACTGTAATCAACTTATTGGATTTTTTTTTCTTTTACTTCTACCATGTGGATAAGCTAAGAGCTGTGAGAATTCCCAAGATGAAGCAAAAACATAGAGTTATGGAGATAATGGTTAAGATACTATTGATTCATAAAGATACTCAATCAGAAAGAAAGCAGGAAAATGAACAAAGTAGAAAACAGGGGTGCTTGGCTCATTCAGTTGGTAGAGCATGAAAATCTTGATCTCAGGTTTATAAATTTGACCCCCACACTGGGGTAGAGATTAACTAAAAATAAAATCTTTTAAAAAATATAAAAAGAAGGGGTATCTGGGTGGCTCAGTAGGTTAAGTGTCTGACTCTTGATCTCGGCTCAGGTCTTGGTCTCAGTATCTTGAGTTCAAGCCCTGCACTGGGCTCCAAGCTGGGCATGGAAACTACTTCACAAAAGAAAAAGAAAAGTAGAAGACATATAGTAAGATGATACATTTAACCCCAAGTGTATTGATATTTACATAAAGTAAAATAGTCTAAATATTCCAATTGAAAGGCAGAGATTGTCATTTTATTGAAAAAGAGAAGGAAATCCACTTTATTTTTTCTCTATGTTTATTTGTTTATTTATTTTTAGTAATCTCTACACCCAATGTGAGGCTCAAACTTACAACCCTGAGATCAAAAGTTGTGTGCTCTTCTAACTGAGCAAGCCAGGTACCCAGAAGTCCACTTTAAACATTAAGATACAGATACAGTAGAAGTGAAACAATGGGAAACGACATACCACACAAACACTAATCAAAAGAGAGCCAGATTGTGAAGATGGTTTCATGGGTGTATGCATATATCAAAATTTATAACCAAATTATATATTCTAAATATGTGCAATATATTACATGTCAATTATATCTCAATAAAGCTGTTAAATTAAAATAAAACTTGGGGTTCCTGAGTGGCTCAGGCAGTTAAGCATCTAACTGTTGGTTTTGGCTCAGGTCATGATCTTAGGGTAGAGAGACTGAGCCCCACGTCGAGTTCTGTGCTGGGCATGGAATCTGCTTAAGATTCTCTCTCTCTCCTGCTGCCTCTCCTCACCCCCTCTCTCCCTCTCAAATAAATAATTAAATAAATAAAACTTAAAAAAGAATGAACAGGGGCACCTGGGTGGCTCAGTGGGTTAAAGCCTCTGCCTTCAGCTCAGGTCATGATCCCAGGATCCTGGGATCGAGCCCCACATCGGGCTCTCTGCCCAGCATGGAACCTGCTTCCTCCCCTCTCTCTCTGCCTGCCTGTCTGCCTACTTGTGATCTCTGTCTGTCAAATAAATAAATAACAAATAAATAAATCTTAAAAAAAATGAACACTGAAGCATTAAAAAAAAAAAAAAAGCTAAAAAAAAAAGATAAAGCTCTACACCCAGTGTGGGGCTTGAACTCATGACCCTCCAAGATCAAGAGTTGCGGGGCGCCTGGGTGGCTTAGTGGGTTAAAGCCTCTGCCTTTGGCTCATGTCATGATCCCAGGGTCGAGAGATCGAGTCCTGCATCAGGCTCTCTGCTCAGCAGGGAGCCTGCTTCCCTCTCTCTCTCTGCCTGCCTCTCTGCCTACTTGTGATCTCTGTCTGTCAAATAAATAAATAAAACCTAAAAAAAAAAAAACAAAAACAAGAGTTGCATGCTTTACTGAGGCAATCAGATGCCCTGAAGCAATTATTTTAATATTAAACAGAGTACACTTCAGAATAACAAATATTTCCAGGGATAAAGAGGGACCTTTCAAATGATAAAGGATCAATTCATCAAGAAGACATAATAATCCTAAATGTATATAAACCTAATAGAAGAGCTTTACAACATATCAAAAAATAAAAGGGAGAAATTGGAAAATCCAAAATTATAGTTAGAGATTTCAATACTTTTCCCAGTAATAGAATAAATAAAAAATAAGAATATAGAACAACTTGATCTAATTGATACTTATACACTTAAGGACAGTATTACTTAATTAAGTTCCTTTATAGTGCACGTGAGAAACAGTCAACAAAACAGACATATTCTGGGCCATAAAACAGTCAAATAAATGTAAAGTGATTGAAGTGAATCAGAGTATATTCTCTGATCACAAAAGACTTCAACTAAATACCAATGAGAAAGATTTCTGGTTAATTTTTCAAATATTTGGAAATTTAAAGAACACTTTTAAAGAAATCTAGAGTCAAAAATACCCCAAACCACAAAAAATCCAAGGGACATAAGGACATACTGTGAATTGAGTAAAAATATAACAGATCAGAATTTGTGGGACACAGTCAATGCAATGCTTAAAATAAAACTCATAGTGGGGAGCCTGGCTGACTCAGTAGTACATGTGACTCTTGATCTCAGAGTCATGAGATTGAGACCCACGTTGGGTATAGAGCTTACTTGAAAAAAAAGATTTGGATATGTCAATTGTATCTCAATAAAACTGAAAAAAAAGTTACAAATACTCACAGCATCAAACACATATTAAAAAAATTAAAGGATCTCAAATCAATAAACTAAGTTTGCACCTTAAGAAACTAAAAAAGGAAGAGCAAATTAAATTAGCCCAAAAGCAGGAAACAATGATAATGTGGAGATTAATGAAATAGAAAATGAAAAAGCAGATTAATGAAGCAAACAATAGAGAAAATTAATGAAATCAAAAGCTGGATCTTTGAAAAGATGAATAAAATTCTTAAACATCTAGATAGCCTGATCCAGAAAAAAGAAAGGAGACATAAATTATTTCTATAGGAGGGGTGCCTGGGTGGTCAGTTGGTTAAGCATTTGTCTTTGGCTCAGGTCATGAACCCAGGATCCTGGAATCAAGCCCCAGATCATGCTCCGTGCTTGGCAGGGAGCCTGCTTCTCCCTCTGCCTGCCACTCCTCCTGCTATGCTCTCTCTCTGTCAAATAAATAAATAAAATCTTTTAAAAAAACTTATCAATCAATCAATCAATCAATCATTCCTGCTGAAGTATGAGACTTACATATTGAAAACCACAAAACTGGGGTGCCCAGTGGCTCAGTCATTAAGTGTCTGCCTTCAGGTCAGTTCATGATCTCAGGGTCCTGGGATCCAGCCCTGCATACGGCTCCCTGCTCCGGGAAGCCTGCTTCTTCCCTTTCCCATTTTCTTTGCTTGTGTTCCCTCTCTTGCTGTGTCTCTTTCTGTCAAATAAATAAATAATATCTTAAACACACAAACACACACAAAACAATGTTGAAAAAATTAAACAAGACCTAAACAAAATTGAAATCTACTCCATGTTCATCGATTGAAAGAGTCAATATTGTTAAGCTAGCAATACTCCTCAAACTGATCTACAGGTTCAGTACAACCCTTGTCAAAATTCTATTGGCCCCTTTTGCAGAAATGAACAAACTGATCCTAAAATTCAAGGAACTGAAATAACCAAAATGATTTTGAAAAGGAAGAACAGGGGCCGCCTGGGTGGCTCAATGGGGAATCTGCTTCCCCTCTACACATCCCCCCACCCTCTGTCTTGTCTCTCTCTCTCTCTCTCTCAAATGAATAAGTCTTAAAAAGAAAAAAAAAAGAGGGGCGCCTGAGTGGCTCAGTCATTAAGCATCTGCATTCAGCTCAGGTCATGATCCCAGGGTCCTGGGATCGAGGCTTGCCATTGGGGCTCCCTGCTTGGCGGGAAACCTGCTTCTCCCTCTCCCACTTCCCCTGCTTGTGTTCCCTCTCTCACTGTGTCTCTCTCTGTCAAGTAAATAAATCTTAAAAAAAAAAAAAAAAAAAAGCCAGAAAGAAAAGAAAAAGGAAGAACAAAGTTGGAAGACAAACATTTCGTGATTCCAGAACTCACTACAAAACTATCATAATTAAAGCAATGTGGTATGGACAAAGGATAAACATGTCTATCAATGGAATAGAGCTGACCATCCAAAAATAAACTTATACTTCTATGATCAGTTCATTTTCTATAAGGTTGTCAAAACCACTCAATGGGGGAGAAATACTCTTTATAACAAATGGTGCAGAGATAACTGGATATTCACATTCAAAATAATGATATGGAATTCTTATGTCACCCTATATTAAAAAGTTAACTAAACTAGACCAAGGATTTAAATGTAATAGGTAAAACGATAAAACTCTTAGATATGTGCTTGTGATCTTAGATTATGTTGTAGTTTCTTTCTTTTTTTTTTTTTTTTAAAGATTTTATTTATTTATTTGTCAGAGAGAGAGAGAGCGAGAGCGAGCATAGGCAGAGTGGAAGGCAGAGTCAGAGGGAGAAGCAGGCTCCCTGCAGAGCAAGGAGCCGGATGTGGGACTCGATCCCAGTACGCCGGGATCATGACCTGAGCCGAAGGCAGCTGCTTAACCAACTGAGCCACCCAGGCGTCCCTGTAGTTTCTTTTTTTTTTTTTTTTTTTTTTTTAAGATTTTATTTATTTATCAGAGAGAGAGAGAGGGGGAGCAAGCACAGGCAGACAGAATGGCAGGCAGAGGCAGAGGGAGAAGCAGGCTCCCTGCCGAGCAAGGAGCCGGATGTGGGACTCGATCCCAGGACGCCGGGATCATGACCTGAGCCGAAGGCAGCTGCTTAACCAACTGAGCCACCCAGGCGTCCCTTTTTTTTTGTTAAGTTTTTTTTTTTTTTTAAGATTTATTTATTTTGAGAGAAAGAGCAAGCAGGAGGAGGGGCAGAGGGAGAGTGAGAAGCCCAAGCAGACTCCCTGCAGAGCAAGAAGCCTGATACAGGGCTTGATTCCATGCCCCTGAGATCATGAGCTCAGCTGAAATCAAGAGCCAGAGGCTCAACCAACTAAGCCACCCAGGCACCCCTATTCAGTAGTTTCTTAATTATGATACTAAAAACGCAAGCAACCAAAGGGAAAAAATTAAATTATTATGCATCAAAGGACACTATCAAAAATGTGAAATCACAACCCACAGAATGTGATATTTGCAAATCATGTATCTGATAAAGGTCTAATATCTAGAATACATAAAAAACAACTCAACAATAAAAAAGACAAACAACCCAATTTAAAAATGGACAAAGGATTTGAACAGACATTTCTCTAAAGAAGATATAAATATGGCTAAGTCATTAATCATTAAGGAAATGCAAATCCAAACCACAACGAGATACAACTTCACATGCACTAGTATGACTATAATAAGAAAATGGAAAATAATAAGTGTTGACAAGGACATGGAGAATTCGGACACCTCATATATTGCTATCAGGAGTATAAAATGGCCCAGCCATTTTGAAAAACAGTCTGGCAGTTCCTCAAGAAGTTAAACAGGGTTACATATGAACTACTAATTCCACTCCTACCCAAGAGAATTGAAAATACATGTTCCCATGAACTTGTACATGAGTGTTCATAGAGGCACTATTTGTAATAGCCAAAACCAGGAAACAACTCGAGTCCATCCTGATACATGGATAAACAAAATGTGGTATATCCATGCAATGGAGTATCATCCAGCAATAAAAATGAATGAAGTACTGATACATGGTATCCATGGATGGATCTTGAAAATATTATGCAACGTAAAAGAAACCAGACACAAAAAGCCATGTATTATATTATTTCATTTCTATAAAGAATCCAGAATAGGCTAGTACATATAAACCAAAAGAAGAAGTGGTTAAACAGAGAATGGGGGAAAGAGGAAATCGGGAGGTATGAGGTTTCTTTTTAGGAAAATAAAAAAGTTCTAGAATTAGATAATGGTAATGGTTGCACAATGTTGTGAAGGTAGGAAATTCCACCAATTTATATACTTCATGATAGTTAAAATGGTGAATTTCATGTTACATGGAATTTATCACAATATAAAAATTATTTTAAAGTAAATTGATTTAAAAAAAAAAAAATCTTCCCACAAAGGAAACTCCAGGTCCAGATGGCTTTAATAGCAAAGCCTACCTAACATTTAAGGAAGAAATAAGATCAATTCTACACAAACTCCTTCAGAGAATGGAAGAAAAAGGGCCACTTCCCAGTTCATATATCAAGGCCAACACTATCCTGATATCCAAGTCAAACAAAAGATTTGATTAGAAGATTAAGAAGAAATGAATCTCTAAAGTACATAGACCCTTAACAAAATTTTAGCAAATTAAATCTAACAGTAGATAGAAAGGGAAATGAGGCATGTCCAAATCAGGTTTATCCCACAAATAAAATGTTTATTTACCATTAAAAAATTAATGTAATTCCCCATACTAGAACAATTTTTTTAAAAGCCTGCATGATCATCTGATTAGAGTCATAAAAATTTTGACAAAATTCAAAAGCCATTCAGTAAGCAAGTAATAGAAGGGAATTTCCTAACTTGATAAGGACATCTTTTTTTTTTCTTCCTTTGGGTAGGTGCCACAGTGTGGAGCCCAACACAGGGCTTGAACTCACAACCCTGAGATTAAGACCTGAGCTGAGAATAAGTGTCAGATGCTTAACCAACTGGGCCACCTAGGTCCCTTGAAAAGAACATCTTTTAAAAAAAAAACTTTGGGAGGCCCAGATGGCTCAGTAGGTTAAGTGTCTGCCTTCAGCTCAGACATGATCCCAGGATCCTGGAATCAAGCCCCTTTCTCCTTGCTCACTGGGGAGCCTCCTTTTCCCCCTCCCTGCCTCTCCCCACTGCTTGTGCTCGCTCTCTTGGACAAATAAATAAAATCTTTAAAACAAAACAAAAACAAAAAACTTTAGCTAGGGGTGCCTGGGTGGCTCAGTCGGTTAAGCGCCTGACTTTTGGTTTCGGCTCAGGTCATGGTCTCACGGTCATGATCTCATGGCTGTGAGACTGAGCCCCAGCGTCTCCAGTACAATGTGGAAAAGAAGTGGTCAATCAGACATTTTTGCCCTTTACCCTTTACCCAATCTTTGGAGAAGAGCATTCAGTCTTTCAGCATTAAGTATTATGTTAGCTGAAAATTTTTACTTTTTAAATTTTTTGAAGATTTATCTATTTAAGAGAGAGAGAGAGAAAGAGAGCGGAGTGGGGGGAGGGACAGAGGGAGAGAATCTTTAAGTAGACACCCTGCTGAGAGTGGAGCCCAGGGTGCGTGGCTCAACCAGGGGCGTGACCCCATGACCCATGAGATCACAAGCTGAGCTGAAACCAAGAGTCGGATGCTCAACCGTCTTGGCTGAGACATCCAGGTGTCCCTTACCTTGAAAATTTTATGAACACCCAGTTAAAGGGAGAGATACACCATGTTTATGGATTGATAGACTCAATATTGTTAAGATATCAATTCCCAGGGCGCCTGGGTGGCTCAGTGGGTTAAAGCCTCTGCCCTCAGCTCAGGTCATGATCTCAGGGTCCTGGGATCAAGCTCCGCATCGGGCTCTCTGCTCAGCAGGGAGCCTGCTTCCCCCTCTCTCTGCCTGCCTCTCTGCCTACTTGTGATCTCTCTCTGTCAAATAAATAAAATCTTAAAAAAAAAAAAGATACCAATTCTTCTCAAACTAAGCTATTGGTTCAAAACAATTCCAATAAAAATGCCAGTTGGCTTTGTTTGTTCAGAGAAATTGAGAGGGTGACTCTAAAATGTATGTGGAAATTAAAAGTATGTAGAATATTCAAAACAATGTTATGAAAGAAGAAATTTAGAGGACTTATGATATCTGATTTCAAGACTTATTACAGGGGCACCTGGGTGGCTCAGTCGCTTAAGCGTCTGCTTTTGGCTCAGGTCATGATCTCAGGGTCCGGTTCCCTGCTCAGTGGGGAGTCTGCTTCTCCTTCTCCCTCTACCACTCCCTTCACTTGTGTGCTTACGCTTTCTTTCTCTCTCTCAAATAAATAAAATCTTTTTTTAAAATATATATTTTTAGGGGCGCCTGGGTGGCTCAGTGGGTTAAGCCGCTGCCTTCGGCTCAGGTCATGATCTCAGGGTCCTGGGATCGAGTCCCACATTGGGCTCTCTGCTCAGCAGGGAGCCTGTTTCCTCCTCTCTCTCTCTCTGCCTGCCTCTCTGCCTACTTGTGATCTCTCTCTGTCAAATAAATAAATAAAATCTTTAAAAAATATATATATATATATTTTTAGATTTTTTGTTTACTTATTTATTTGACAGACATCACAAGTAGGCAGAGACAGGCAGAGACAGAGGGGGAAGCAGGCTCCCCGCTGAGCAGAGAGGCCGATGCAGGACTCGATTCCACGACCCTGAGACCATGACCCGAGCCGAAGGCAGTGGCTTAACCCACTGAGACACCCAGGCACCCCTAAATAAAATCTTTTAAAAAATAACTTCATGCAAAGCTACATAATCAAGACTGTGGTATTAATATAATGGTAGACATATAGATGAACAGAATATTATAGAGCTCAGAAATAGACCAAAACATCTATAGTCAGCCAACGTTCTTACAAAAGCATAGGTTATTTACTGGAGAAACAATAACATTTTCAACAAATGGTGCTTGAACAACTTTATATCCATATGAAAAGCGCTAACTTCACCCATTACCCCACATCATATGCAAAAGTTAACTCAAATGAATCCTAGAAATACAAGTTTTTTATATTGACTTTGTATCCTATGACCTTGCTAAGGTCGCTCGTTAGTTTTGGCTAAGGAGATGGGCAGGCAGGACAGGAAGGAGAGTGGAATGGGGGTCATGCTTGGGGCTGCCTGATTTAGATTAGGTGGTCAGGGAGAGGTGACATTTGAATAAATTTGAAAAAGGCAGGAAAACAAGCTGGGGACAGCCAGGCATGGACCTCTCTGAGAGGGGAGTTAGTGTCTCCCAAGGCTGCCCGGAATCTGCACACACACTGGTGATGGGAGCAGAAGCTGGGGGTTGAGCCCAGGTGTGCCCCTCAGTAACAGCCTGCGGGAAGGGGCTTCTTTGGGCTGGGGGAAATGCCTGCCGTACTTCTGTGCACCCAGACTGATGCTAGTAGCCGGTTGACAGCCTAGGGGGCAAGAACCTATTGTCTGGGTAGCATGGGGCAAGGAAAGTCACTTGTCACTTCCCTGGGTGGCAAGGACACCAGCACCCTAGCTGGGGACCCACGAGCCTCCCTGATGTCTACTGGAACACAGCTTGTGTCACAACATGGGACTTTATATATTTATTCCCTTATTTGTCATCTGTCTGTGTCATGGTCTCCTTGGGGACAGAGACCCTCGAAAAACAAGCAAGAGACCCCAGTTTCCATGTTATGAGCAATCTGACAAGCCCCCTCCCTTCCCCCTAACCCTGTGAGTCCCCAGGGATTCCTGGGGAGGAAGTCAAAGTGGAGGGCCAGATGCCGGAGCATACAGGTGGTTCAGGCTCTGGGAACACACTTGAGCGGGGGTGATTCATAGTTCTCGTCCCACACAGTGAAACTGGAGACTACGCTGCACATTCCTTTTTCCCATAATTCTCACAACTGCTCTACTCTACTTTTGCCATTTCCCAGATGAGGAAGACCTAGCTTAGAGTTTAGGAAATTTCTCCAAGGTCCCATGGCTAACAGCTTGCAAAGGTGCTTCTCTCCAGTAGCCGGTGTCTTTCTTTCCGTGCTTGTGCACACCGGCCAGTGTCTTTCTTTCCATGATTGTGCACACTGGCCAGGACGCCTGGCAGGCTGAACTTCAAAATGGAGCTCGAAGCCGTCGGCGTTTGTCACAGAGAAGGTGAGCTCGGATAGGCGTTCTGAGAGGCTGTTGGCTCCTCTCAGACACCAGGAAGCCTTGGGAAGGAGAGGGGACTGGCTGAGAGCCTGCTTCACGTGTGAGCAGCCATCCTGGCCCATAAACACGGCTACTCTGAGGATCCCACTGGGGCTGGCCAAAGACCCCAGACACAAGGGCAAATCCATTCATTTGGAGGGAGGATCCCATAACAAACGGAATCATCAGCTGAAGGACCTAGCTTGCAGCACCTGTGAACTCACGGGGTGGGGGGGACGACAGCCCACCTAGGGAGACATCAGATACAAAGCTGGGGCGGACTCACAGTAGGTGCTCAATCTCTGGTTGCTGTTATTATAACAGAGACTTCGTTTCCTCATGCAAAAATTGAATTGGAAGCTGAATTTCCTTCTGAGCTGAGACCCAGGGAGCTCTTCAGGGTGAGGGCTATGGAAACCAGATGAAATTTGTTCCTAATGGGGGTTCTGTGGAAGCTCAGCAAATAGTCCTATCAAATTAGCAAGCCCAGTGGACACGAGGGAACACATTTCTTCCTGAGCCTGGGCCCTGCTTTCCCTCGTCCCTTGGAAATCAGATTATGAGGAGGGCAGGGTTAGGGAGGAAACTGAGCTAACACAATTACCAGCTCTGGCTTGTTCCCCTCGGCCTGGGAATTGGGCAGGGAGGAGGGGGAGGCAAAGTGGAGACAGAGCCTCTCTCAGGAAGCTGCAAATCCAAGAAAGTAGACAGGATGAACCTGTTCCTGGTGCAGGGCCCCATCTCCACCATCCCACCCTGGAATTAGCTGTCTCGTCTCCACACTGTTCTCATGCAATGTCTGTAACAGAACTTTCTGTCCTCTCTTGGAGATCAGTGTGGTCATTCCTTTTATAGCCAGAATGCCATCTAGCCTCGGCTTGAAGCTCCCTAGTGATGGGGTGATGGGGTTTTATTACCCATTAAGGCCTCTATTCCATTATTGATTCAAAAGCAGCCAACTCTAGGCAACACCACTAATATGTGGTCTCAGATTGGCCACAAACGGAATGTACAAACTTGAGACAAACCGAGACTTACAAAAGTAGCACTTTAGAGTCACACAACTGGGGCACCTGGCTGGTTCAGTCGGTGAAGTGTACGAGTCTTGATCTCAGGGTTGTAGGTTCAAGTCCCATAATTGGGTATAGAGATTACTTATTAAAAAAAAAAAAAAAACAACTTTCAAAAAATGAAAAAGTCTCACCACTAATGCTGGCAAAGCCAGGAAGGAAAAACATGGCTTCTCAGTGTCACACTGTCGACTAAGGATAAACTTATGGTTGGTTAACAGAACGCATAGGCCCTGAATATGTCCTTTCTAACTTCCATTGTGAGAAAACCCTCGGCTGCAGTCTGGCTGTGAGCCACATCAGGGGCTGGAGGAAGGGAGCTGTGTGGAGCCAGTCAGTCCTGCTTTGGAATCAGCTCCGAGTCCGTTCCAGGGCGCTGCAGGCCAGTGCCCAAGCCGGAAGGCCAGAGGCAAGTGTGCACCATTTGAGGGCAGTGGCCCATGGGCAGGGTTAAGGTAGGTGAAGCTCACCCAATTCCAGTACGAAACCAGAAGCACAAAGAGGAAGGACCCACGGGAAACCACATGAGCATACTCTCCATCTTGTTCTTGTTTTTCTTTTTCTTTCTTTCTTTCCTTTTTTTTTTTTTTTTAAGATTTTATTTATTTATTTTAGAGGGAAAGAGCATGTGGTCAAGCTGGGAGAAGGGCAGAGAGAGAGAGAGAGAGAGAGAGAGACTGCCAAGCAGACTCCGAGCTGAGTGTGGAGTCCAACATGGGGCTTGATCTCACAACCCTGAGATCATGGCCTGAGCTGAAATCAGGAGTCAGAAGTTTCACTGACTGATCCACCCAGGCACCCTGTTATTCTTTTTAAATATCTTTATTGAGGCGTCCCTGGCCGGCTCAGTTAGTGGAGTGTGCAACTCTCAGTCTCAGGGTTGTAAGTTCGGGCCCCATGGTGGGTGGAAAGATTACTTAAAAATGAAATCTTAAAAAAAAATGAAAAGGTAGTATCGTCATTGAGATAAAATTCACATACCGTGAAACTCACCCATTTAAAGTGTACCATGATTTTTAGTGTATTTACTGAGCTGTACCGTCACTACAGTCTAACACATTTTCATCATCCACAGCCCTAGGTAACCTTAACGTAGTTTGTTTCTCCAGATTTGTCCCTTCTAGAAATTTCATATAAATGGAACCATACAACATGTGGGGGCTCCGGTGACCAGCTTCTTTCATCCAGCATGATGTTTGCAAAGGGCATCTGTGTTGTAGCATGTGTCCCTACTTCATTTCTGTTTATGGCCAAATAATACCGCTTACATGGATAGACCACCTACATTCATCCACTCACCAGCTCATGGACATCTGGGTTGTTTCCACTTTCTGGGTATTATGCATAATTCTTTTATGAACATTAATCTACACATTTTTGTGTGGCCCTCTCTTCTCTTGGTTTATTCATGCAATAAATAGGAGACAGTTCTCCTATATGTCATGTGTATCTTTCATTTAATGTTTTTATGATAAATGTGCATTCCTCTTTTGTGCATGCATTTTTAATCTGTGTACATGGTATGGTGTTACAGTTCTTATTCTGTTTGACGTTCCACTCAGCCTTGTGCTTTTAGGATCCATCTATGTTGCTGTGAGTAGTATATTTGATCCATTACTGCCTGTGGCTGTGTGGCCCTTGGGGGACTGGGCTGCTACCACATTTGGCATACCTACTCCCACAGGGACAAATACTTCCCTGGCACCCCCCACAAACCCACAGTGAACATTGTGGTTCAGGTCCCCTTCAGGACCTTGGTGAGAATGTCTAGAATAGGGCGCCTGGGTGGCTCAGTGGGTTAAGCCACTGTCTTCGGCTCAGGTCATGATCTCAGGGTCCTGGGAAAGAGCCCCGTATTGGGTTCTCTGCTTAGAGGGGAGCCTGCTTCCTCCCCTCTCTCTCTGCCTGCCTCTCTGCCTACTTGTGATCTCTCTCTCTGTCAAATAAATAAATAAATAATCTTAAAAAAAAAAAAAAAGAATGTCTAGAATATGCGTCCAGGAATGGACTGCTGGACATGGAATCCGTGCATACTTACTGTCAGTAGTGTCAGTTGGGAACAAGATTGGGGACACAAGGAGGAGATGGAATTGCTTTCATCCATGTTTCCCGCAGAGCCATAATAGCCAAGACATACATTCACCATCCAGCCTTGTCAAGCCCCGGGACACCAGTACCGAGACGCACTGTGCCTACTGAAGAATAAAGATATACCTTCATTTCTCATCTTTTTCTTTCACGTCGTATCACTTTGCTAAGTTTTTAACTTAATCCCCTAAAGCTACTGGTCTCATAAAGGAGGGTTGTTCTTTATCCCTTGTGGATTACAATTCTGAAGGAAGACTACTGTTCTAAACACTTTGCTTTGTTCTTGGGGTACAAAGATCTTTGACCCTATAATGACCATTTTCTCGTTTCAAACTGGGGAGAAGGTGCTGGCAGGGAACCGGCTCCGAGAACCCTGGCCAGCACTCAGGAGTGCCAAGGAATGGGAGGAAAAGGGAGAATTCAAATGATCCACTGGGAATTTTTAGCTCTGATGTCAGTGACTTCCTAGAGAGAGAGATTAAAATCCTCATGGATAGTAGAACCTGAGAAATTTCT
This sequence comes from Mustela nivalis, assembly GCF_964662115.1. Classification (NCBI taxonomy): domain Eukaryota; kingdom Metazoa; phylum Chordata; class Mammalia; order Carnivora; family Mustelidae; genus Mustela; species Mustela nivalis. Next base: position 32,391,752 of record NC_139025.1, on the reverse strand, counting down.
TCCATGGGGGAAGTTCCTACATGTGGGGACAGTCACCCATTCGGGCAAGGTTGGGGGTTGACAGATCATGGAGAGTGTACTAAAGAGGAGTGGTTCCTGGGTTAAGTACTCACTCAGAACTTACCTGACACACCCACACCCAAGGGGGCCTCTTCTTACACAGCAGATGGGCACCATCAAAAGCCTTTTGCAAGGAATCCATTTGTATGTAATATGAGTCCCTTTGTCCTCATTTTGGTTTCCTGAGTTTGGATTTCTCTTGATTGGCTTTTCTGAAAGGGAAAGCCACAGTCCTGGACAGACCAAAGCTCTCTGCACTGTCCCAGCAAGCGCCTGGGATGGGACACAGTGACTGTGTGTGCCTCTTGCTTCCTTGGCCTGCTGCTACTTCTCCCTCCTCACCAGCGGCTTGTTTTCAAACTGCCTCTGTGGAGATGCTTCTATGGCTGGCTTAACTCGGAAGGATTTAGGACAAAAAGAGAACCCAGCATTTCCCAACACTGAGGTTTATTTCTAGGATTGGGTTCTCATAAATCCCAAGAGAGAATAGGTAGGAGAAGGTGACATCTTTGAAGTCACCGGGACTCCCTACTTCTGCTTGTCCTCAACACGGTGCTTAACACCAGCATTGTGGACATGGGGTCAAAGGTCAGCAGTTCACTGGACTTGAGTGAAGACATGATTATGATGACAATAGGAGCAGCTCTCCTTATCCAAAGCCTGCTGCGTGCTAGACATTGTGTCGGGGGCCGTGCGTGTGCTTGCACAAATCCGCACGATAGCACTGAAGGTAAGCCTCATCTCAACTTTGTGCGTGAAGAAATTCAGGGTCAGAAGTATTAAGTGACCTGGCCCATGTCACAGAGTTTCCTGGTTTTACTTTCTGCTTCCCCAGGCTACCTTGGACCTCCACTTTCCACCCCTCCTGGGCCCCCATCTCGCCCTGACTCACTACTTCTGCTATTCTAAGGCGACTGGGCTCTGATTCAGAGCATGAGGGAAGGAGGTTTCTTGGCACCAGGAAGGGACACAAGGCTCAGGAGACAGTTTACAGATGGAATAAAGCTTGTTAGTTCCCTCTTTGCTGGGACTGAGGGGAAGCAGCAGCTGGACAGAAATGCCCAGACGTGGGGGCGGGGGGCAGAGGGTCTGGTCATGAGAAAGCAGGGCCAATGCAGTAGCCGCTTCTCAGTCTTACCCTCTGACCCCACTGCCCCTTCCAAAGCGAGCCCGTGTGCCCCTGAGGGAGGCAGGCTGAACAGTAGAAGCAGCCTGGGAAACTGGGCAGCTGAGCCTCTCCTAGGCCTTGAAGTCACACTGGGGCCCAAAGGGAAGGAAGTCGATATGACTGTGGGGCTCAGCAGGTGGCACAGATCTGAGCTGGGCTCAAATTTTCCCTCCAAGTGCCCACTTTCTCCCCACCCCCTATGCAACGACCTGGGCTCTCAGGCTGGCTGGCTATGGGGCTGGTGGACCTGCCGGGAAAGAGGAAAGGAAGATTGGGTAGGGGAATGTGCCGCACTCTGGGGAAGAGCCCACAGTGCACTCGGCATGGGGGCAGGGAGCAAGTAAAGGAGCAGAACTGTGGAGCTCAAATGTCTCCCTTTCTGGACTGGGAGCTCCCCTTGACGCAGCCTGCAGGCCTGTGGTATACAGCTGGGCCAGGAGTGCCTTCCACAGCTCCAGGACAGGCTGTTCCTATAGACCCAGCTGAATGGTAGCCCTCAGGGATAGGCAGAAGCATAGGCAGATTCTTGCCTTCTGGTGCCTAGAGATCGTCTTAAGAGGCTTCCCATCATTCCAGATCTTGAAGGTGGGCACCCTGGAGCTTAAGCACCATCCAGGAATTGAAGAGGCTGTCACTTATCCTGGGGTCAGGTGTCCCCAGCAAGGGCCTGGATAGAGATCCCCTTTCCCCCCCCTTTTTTTTTAAGAATTTATTTTTAAGTAGGGGTGCCTGGGTGGCTCAGAAGGTTACAGCCTCTGCCTTCAGCTCAGGTCATGATCCCAGAGTCCTGGGATCGAGCCCCACGTCAGGCTCTCTGCTCAGCAGGGAGCCTGCTTCCCCCTCTTTCTCTGCCTACTTGTGATCTCTGTCTGTCAAATAAATAAATAAAATCTTAAAAAAATAAGAATTTATTTTTAAGTAATCTCTATACTCAATGTGGGGCTCAAATCCACAAGTCACAAGCTCTACCAACTGAGCCAGTCCAGTGCCCCCAGAGATCCCCTTTCTGACTCCCAAGTCCTTATTCCTGGCTCCACCCAAGGCTGCTGTGGCAGAGTCTTTGATCTATTACTACACATCAGCAATCACAAGAGCCAACCCCAACTGCAAACAAAATCTATATGATCTTGCTGGACAAAAACAAGCTGATCGTCTTGAATGAAGACAGAGGCCTCTAGGGCCTGCTACCCCCAACCACTCCAGTCTATCCTGTAAATTTGACTTCTTTCTGAAGGAGACCCAGAGGCACACTCACCTCGGTCCTCTTTTCAGGCTCTCATCCCTCCTCCTGGCTCCCCCTTGCTCCTGTTGTCTGGTGCACCGACTTCGGGATCAGCCCAGCCAAACCTCTTCCCTCCAAGTGGAATCCAAGGACTTGCTTCTTCCTGAGTTCTCCGTTCCACACATTAACACGAGGAATGAAGAGGTAAAAGCGGTGTAGCCGTTAAGGAGGCAGGGGATTCAAACCCCACTCCTCAGGTATATCTCAAGCAGGCTTGCTGGTCTTAGGGGGAAGGATGGTTGCTGCCTGGACCCCAAGTCAGGGGAGGAGAAAGGAGTGAGTAGGTCTCATGTAGCTGCTGCCTAGACTCTACTGGCTTCACTAGGAATACCCTCATTCAATAGGAGCCCACACCTGGGACGTCTTCACAGGTCCCTCTACAGAAGCACAAGCTGGGGGAGATGCAGGATTTGGACACGGCCTGAGTGGAAGGACAAGCTTGCCTTTATGCCAGCCCTTGCCCCACAGTCAGACTTGGAATGAGGCAGTCTCCACCAGCCTTTCCCAGGAGGCGAAGCTTGGCAGCTCCTGCCCAGGGAGTTCCAATCTGCTACTTGGGGAACAAAATGCAGGAATTTCCTTTGGGCAGCAAAGTTTAAGACAGGAATAAAGATCAAGGGGTCTGAGCTTGAAGTGGCTTCTCCCAGCTCATTTTGGAAAAAGATCTCACCAGGACCTGACAGCTAAGAAGATCACAGTGATTTGAACCAGTCTTCCCAGCCCTGCAACTGGGCAGATATTTAAAATTTGTTCCATCCTCTTCTGGTCCTGGAGTGCTCACAACTCGAAAGGGTCTGCTTCTGTCCTTAAGTCCCTGCATACCTCAAGCCCCACCACCTCAGCTCCCACCCTCTGGTTCCTTTGATCTCTTCCTCCAGTCACCCAGCATGTTTAGTGCTCCTCTCTGAAAGTCTTCCAGGGGATTTATTGACATCTCCAGGGGCTGAAATGTTAGGGAGGCATGCAGCAATCCAGGAGGGGTCAGACTTCCTGAATGGTGCAGGGATGGGGGGCGTTAGTCTGAGTTTAAGGACCTTGTGTTGATTTTCTGGGGGCTAGGGTGGTCCAGGCTAGGCTGACCTGGATTTTTCTCTGCACCAAGCCCTTCTCTCCTCACTGAGCCTCCTTGCCAGCCATTTTCAATCGTGCTGCTGTGGCTGTGTATTGTAATCAGAGCCTGGAGTCACGCTGGGTGAGGGTGAGATCAAGGGAAGCTCCTCCACCCAACCAAAAAACCACTTTAGGAACAGCAAGATGTCAGGAAAATGCTAGCCATTTTCTCTCGAACACGTGGGGGCTGAACTGGATGATGGAGCTAAACCCCTCCTCCCCCACCCCCATCCACCTCCTTCAGGACAAGGTCAAAAGTGCTAATTTAGGTCTGAATACTTCCATGCCCTCCAGTGTCCCCCACCGTTGCTCTGGCTTTTCTTCTGGTGAATGTGTTCTATTTGAAAAGCTTTTTTTCCCCCCCAAGTATAATTCCATTGCCTCTTTCCACCAGCAATTCAAAACTCTCCTGTCTCATGTTTCTCTGCCTGTCCTCTCCAAGTGCCACGAGTGTGCTCTTAGATCCCTATTCTAGGTCTGTCCTGAGGGTTTAGTGGGCTGGGGCCCAACTCTGCCACTTTTACCCCTTTGGCCTAACCAGACCACTGTTGGCTTCGTTATGGCTCAGCTTCTTCTTGAATCAGATGTTACAGAATCTCTCTCTCTGTCTCTTTATCTCTCTCTCTCTCTCTCTCACACACACACACACGCAAAACAATCCCGCATGGAAAAGTCTGGTCAAAACTTTTCCTTGGCACAGACCCTGAGCATTTCCATGGCTTGCCACTTTCCTGATTCTCTAGGGCTGGTCCATCGCCAGACTGGGGAATTTCAGCTCTGAAGGCCAGAGACAAGTTTGCTGTCCCAGCTCCTGAGGTCTGGGTCATCTCCAGCACTACCACAACAAGACTACAGTTTCATGAAATCTGCCACTTCCCTCCTACCCCCTCCAGACTTGCAGACTTACTGTCATAAGCAAGGAGATGTGAGGCACCAACCAGCCAGGCCTACTTTTTTTTTTTTTTTTTGAAGCTCCCAGCTCACAGGCATAACCCTGAGATTATTGGCTTCCCAAACTGGAGGGGATATTCAAGGCCTTACACACTGCTTTAGAAAGGTCCATTTTAATGGGGGATAATGTAATTCTTTTCCTATGGTTTCAGATTAAGGTTTGCTAATAAATAGTAAATTCTCTGAGAAACTTACTGTCTATATTGCTTGGCAGACCCCATTTAAAAAAGCCCTCTACATAGTATACACATTGTTAGCAATAAGCAAGGAGAGCCAAAAAGAGAGGATGTGTTAATGACAGCACACATTTTAGTGCTTTCTATATATCTGTCACTCTTCTAAGCTATATTTATAGTTGCTCATTTAATCCTCTAATGAAACACAGAGACAGGCACTCTCCCCAGTTTATAGGTGAGGACCTTCAGGCTCTGAGCAGTTGCACACCTGCCAAAGAACTCGGCTCACCGACCAGTTCTGGTAGACATGACAGGGATGTCTCAGGAGTGAGAACTCCACAGGATGGGACCCAAGAACCCATGGAATTGAAGGAATCCAATTTTAGAATTGAGAGGGACCTCAAGAGTTTGGGTGACTTGCCCAAGGCTCATGCAGTGACTCTGCTGAAGAATTAGTAGAGAATCCACTTCTTTTGCTAGTTCAATGCCATTTCCAGCCCAGGTAGAGGTAGCTCTTAGGAGGAAGAGAGAAGTTGTTAGCCTTCATGATTAAGGTAGGGTCTTGGAGAGGCTAGAAATGTTAGAACACACTGACATGAAAAGAAAGTTAAGAAATGATAGTAGGGGTAGTCCTCAAATACCATCACTAACCAGTCTAGGACTAGTCAAGATGTTTGTCACCCCTTGAAAACTTATGCAATCTCCAACAGCCACATACTCATCTGTTTTTGGTACATGTGAGAATGTGCTGGTGTTCAGACCGTTATAGGATCATTATTTCATGGAATGTATGCATTCTTGCAGAGAGAAGTTCTCTCAAACCAATCCTACCTATTCACTGACTTCCACTGTATTTTTATTTAAGATTTTAAAGGAATCTCTACACCCATCATGGGGCTCAAACTGACGACCCTGAGCATAGAGAGCTGCCCTCCACTGACTGAGCCAGCCAGGTGCCCCTTGACTTCCATTGCAAATTAAGGTTTTTACTCAGGGATTTTGGTGCATCTTGATGACCAAGTGTTTTGGAGGCCAGTCCATGGCATGTTCGGTGCCAATTCTGTGGATCTGGAAAGCTGCTGAACTCACCCAGCACTTCATTTCTCCCATCGCAGTCTTCCCTCCAACTGCCTTCCCTCCCAGCTTCCCAAGGCCACAAAAACATCTCTCACGCCGAAGGATCCTGGGTTGGCATCCAGTTATCTCAGTGGTTTATTGCCTTTCTCCAGCCTTGGTGGGGGTACTCACAAAGCCAGATAAGAGGGAGACTTGCAAGCTGCCATTCTATACTTCAACTGGACTATTCCATTAGCTCATGGCTTTGAGTTAGAGGAGTTCATTTCCCAATTCAGTAATTGGAAATACTAGCTACCCCATTTCCCTACAATGTGACTTTCTTGTCAACAGGTACTGTAGGACCCTTCTGCACAGCTCAAGTAAACCCTGCTGAGTGGAACGGGGCAACTCCTCCTGCTTGTCCCCGGCCATGTTAGTGCTGGCCTCAGGGAAGTTTCTCTTTGCCTCTGAGACTCTGTTGAGTACCATCGCATCCCCTCTGCACTAACGATGAAATGCAGTTAGGGTGTACATGGTTCAGATTCTTTTCAGTTTTCTTCTGTTGCATGTGAAAAAATTCAAAATTACTTCCAAGCCACTTGAATTCCTGTTCTTTCATCCCAGTGTGAGCTGAAATACCCTATCTTGGAGAGAACCACACAGATTGTCCACAGCCATCATCTTCTGTTGTAGGCAAGTCTGCCTACGGGCTTCAACGCCAGCCCATTGCTTTGTGTAGGTCAGAAGGAGCAGATGACAGCCTTCCTTTGGAAGCATCTATCTTCCTCACAGGAGTCTTGGTTGGCAAGAACTTTTCAGTTAATGGAAAGAGGCAGCTTTACAGGCAGGATATAAAAGGTCTTTTTCCTTTTTTTTAAGGAAAACGTCTGCAAACCATGCTTGGAACAAGGCAGAAAAAGAAACTTGGTATTTGGAAACATCAAAAACTTTCCTTTGGGGCTGTTTAATGTCCCTTTGCTGCATCACTCCCTTAGTTCCAACTAATAGGAGGTCAATTCCAGGATCTCACAATCCTGAGTCCGTCCTGGTAAAGGAGACCAAGTAGATACCTCCTTTCACCCTACATTTCGTTGTCTAGATGGGACTTTGTTCCATCCCTAGAGAGGCAATGACCACTGGCATGAACATGGAATACCGGTTTTTCTTCTTGTCCTCAGAGTGGCTTTGAATCAAGTTTCAACTAGGTAAGAACTGAAACAGGAAAGACTTTAAGGACCAGGAGTGTCTAACCAATCAAGTCTTCCCTGGAAGAGAAGAGGAAGCCGGGAGAAGTGAATAATAGGTTTATTTGCATATACACAAGAGAAGAGCTATCTTTGCTGGGAGTCACAGGAGGAGGGGCTTGTGAGGAGATAAGGCTTCAGCAGAGGAAGGCACCTTGACAAACAAGGGACTCCTGGCTTAGTAAATCAGCACAGTTGCAACCTTCTTTTGCCCCAAGCCAACTACTCATTTAACTCATTTACTGCTGTCCTAGAGACACTGGAATCACTTACAAAACCAGATGGAAAATAAAGTGGAAAGAAACGGTTTTACCTATCTGGACCAGCCACTTAAAAATTTATGTACAGGATGCAGAAAACAAACTGTAAGAGGCACTTTTGAATAGTTCTTAATCTAATCAGTGCCATCTGTCCTAGTAAAAATACCATCACGGAATAATTTGGGGATCAAATGAGCCTCCAAAGTTGGGGCCTCAATTAACAAGGATTTTGGTGAAGGGACTCTGGAAGTGGTTCCTGCCAGGTTTTCAGGCCCACGATCACAAGACAGGAGATTTCTGGAAAGGAGAGTAGAGTGGCTACAGAGACTAGCAATTCTCTGCCTCCTCCAGTTATCTTGAGGGCTTATCTCCTGGCAAGTTGAACCTGGGGTGCTGGGAAGAGTCTCTCGTTGCTAAAAAAACAGTCTTTCTTGAACACTAAAATTAAACCAGAATGAACTTGACTTCTCTTTGGAGTACCCAAATGGGATTAAGGCTTTTAACCTGAAAAGACCCAAGTTCTGCGTTTGGAAACTGTAACCACCAAGTGGCAAGTTCCCAAGGGAACTTAACTTCTTTTTCTCTAGGAAAAGTGGATTGTCCTTAGAGAAATGAGAAGGGGCTAGCTACCGATTAGATTAAATAAAACAAAACAAAAAGATTAGGTAGGCTGGCTAGGAAGGGGAAGAGAAACACACACTGAGTGATTATATCTTTTTTTTTTTTTTGTATATAAAGGATTAAAAAATTCCAATTTAATAAATTTTGGAAAAGCAAATGTAAAATGACTTGGGCTTATAAAACCAGAATTTACAATTATCTGTGAATAGTCAAAGACAAATCATAGAACCATTTTGATTACAAATCCAAAGTAGTTCTAATGGTTACAGAATCACTCCCACTCCCCCTCCCCGTGAGATTCCAGTTGTTCAATCGTAAGCATCCCCACTGCTACTCATACTCCTTCATCTCCTCCTAAGACAGTGTTTTCACACCCAAGTCACATCACACATACCAGGCACGTCTTCCCTTTCACAAAGCTTAGCCAGATGATGTCTCCTTTTGGCTTAGATCAACAACCTTCCTTTTATAAATAATCCCTCTTCCCCCAGTGCCTAAATTCATCCAAGTCTTCATCCTCCACATGGTCCCGGTCCCAGTAGGACAAGTCCTCCTCTAAAAGGAACGTTGGATCGGAGAGGCCACACCAGTCACATATCCGGTCCTTTCTATGCCAATGCTGGCTGCACCCAAATGGTCTAGCACCTCTGCACCCAATAAAGTTAAGAGTGTGCTTCTTTCTTTCTCTCTCTTCCTCTTTTCTTGCCACTATTCTGCCTTTTCATGACATCTATGATGACGAGATATCTGGTCCTTCCTAGATCTTCCTGTCTTGTGCAACCCTTCACTGATAACCAAGTGACTGCAGAACCACTGTGATGCTGAAAATCTCTCGGGTTTTTCCCCCTCTCAGTGAAATGGAGTCTCTTGTAGGAGCCAGGAGTCAAACCAGAGACTCCTCTCTGCCTCCTAACATACCAGCTCAACAGGACTCTGTTTCTTCGAGATGCCCACTGCTCTGGAAGATCTGGTCAGAACACCACAGCCTCTGCTACTTGCAAGCCTGCGGGAAGATGCCAGTTCCTTCCATTCTGATCAATCATTTTGGGTTGAATTAAATGAATATAGTACCACACTCTGCTCTTCACGACACTTTTTCATTAACATACCTAGAACATCCGCTTAAATAGTCTGAGCACAAAGCTCTTGAGAGCGGTCTCTACCCCCTCCTCTCCTCACACAGGGCCCTGGGAGTGCCCACTGGCCCTTAAGAGTGTCTCTTAGGAGCTAGCACCTAACTGGTTAAAGTGTCACCCGCAACTAGTCATGTTTTCTGGCCCCCATACAGTGTGGGGCCACACTGCTCAACCTGGCACAGGTGAAATGTATCAGGGGATCTGTGTTCTCTGGAATCTGATCTTAAGTGCTAACCTCTCAGTAGCATTAAAAACGCTTCACTTTTAGTACATCCACATTAAATGCTCAGAGAAGAAGTGCTACTAAAAGAAAACATGGAAGATTTCTCTAAGGATGGACCCATGCTTTCCATTCCAGCCAGCCAATGGGCTGAGGGCCTGTTTCCATTCTCCCCTTCATTCTTTCAGCATTAGTCCCATTAGTCCGCGACTCACGGGCAGCACAGCTGGATCCAGCAGGCACTCACTGTTAAGACTAGAACACCTACAGCATGTAAACAAGGTGAGATGGCAAAAGATACAGATCCATAGATCCTTTCTCATGGAGAAGGGAAAGAAAAGCCTCTGAGACAATGAGCTCACACGCCGGTGAACACACACGAGAACAAGTCAAACGTCTCAACAAGAATTTACTTTAACAAAACGCACAAGTACGCAATGCTCGAGTCTTACTAGAAAGGAGTCACTTGGATTTTTTCCTTTCCTCACACAGCACAAGCCAACGGCCAGCTAGACATTCAGACCCATTACTGAATAGAAGGGAGCAGCATCAGACACAAAATTTCAGGCCCTGGTTTTATGTGCCTTTAATACTTTTTTTCCTTTCCTCTGTGTTCACTAAACAGGATTAAAAAAATTTTTGTAAAGCTACTTTTCATAGCTTTTTGTTTTCCCTTTGTATTTATCATGTTTTTAATTTCTTCTCTGAAGAGGAATTCTCTGAATCTGTATCTTCCAACTCGACTCGGTGCCTTTTGAGGCCACTATGGCCATGCAGAGCCCTGCTGCTGTCTGTGTCTGGGGGGTCAGTGGGGTCCTCTCTCATTCCAGCACTGGGGGTCTCACAGGCCATTTCAGACCCACAACAATCTTTGTGTAGGAGTGGCCCTGTCAGGGTCAAGTTATCATGGTCAGTGTCTGAATGTCCCGGGGAAGAGCATGCCACTGCCTCCAGATCTCCAAAGTTCTGCCCATTGTTGTGTGGATGAGGGGGGCGGGGGTGTAAGCGTCCATTGTTGTGGTTGGCACAGATGGTTTCAAGGCTCCTCTCCTCACTGTCATCAGACTGGGTCCTGGGACAGCTGCCAGACCCACTGCTGAGAGTGGAGCCAGATGCCTTGGGGACAGGAGGAGAGGGCGGCTCCTCAGCCCGGCTGCTTAGGGCTTTGCTCAGGGCCTTCCCATTGAGCTTCTTGGTTTCAAAAGAGTGTTCTACAGAGCCACCATTGTTAGCATCCTGGGAGGGGTCCTCTGGTGCCTCTGCCCAAGGGTGGCTGCTGTGCTCCTGGCCTGGGCCACTGCTGGGATTTCTAGCAGAAGTCCCTTCTTTAAAAGCATCCTTGCTGCGACCTTCAGGGGGCAGGTCCTGGTTCCTCTGGCTTGGGGAGTTGCTGAGACAGGCTTCCTTACTGGAAGAAGGGGCTGGGTTGTCCTTGTGGCTGGTTCCTGCCCTCCCTTCATCTGCCTCCCCAGACACGAGGGAGCTCTCTCCGTCTTTGTTACTGGAGTAGGAGATATAGGAATAGCGGAGCCACTTGTACGCTTTATAAATCTTCCGTTCGACCGACTCCATGTCTGAAGTTGGTGAGGCCCGGCTGGGCTGAATCTCCAGCGTGGAAGTGCTCCGCTCAGGGGAGGAGGGCGGGGAGGAGGAGAGGTCATCCACCTTGATCTGAGGGTAGTCACAGTTGTCCTCTCCGATGTAGGCGCTGGCGGGCTTGCTGGGGGGCGCGGGCCTCTCCTCCCTGGCTGCCTTCTGTCGGCGCCGCAGGGTATTGCGCTGCCGCGTGGCTGTTCTGCGCTCGTTGAGCTCCTCCTCGTCGTCGGAGCTGCTGGAGCTGCTGGAGCTGCTGGACTCGTCCTCAGGGCTGGGAGACCGCGGCCGCGGGAAGAGGTCTGTGTCCAGCTCCACCTCACAGGCGTTCTCTTCGGAGTCGGACTCGTTGGAGAGGGCCAGGAGGCGTTTGTCCTGGTAGCGCCGCAGAGCCGACAGGCGCTGCTGGCGAGACGCCGCGTCCTCACATGTGGGCGGTGGCGGAGGGGACGCCACTGAGTTGGCGGCGGGGACCCGCAGGGGCCCCAGGTGGAAGGCGCTGTCGGCATTCTCGTCCACTGCGGGTGGAGGGGAACGGGGCAGCGAGGCCGAGGACTCGGAGTCGGTGTAGCCGGACCGCTCGCTGACCCCCGCGTGCAGCTGGAGGATGGTGCTCTCGCTGAGGTCGCTGTCGGAGTCAGAGCTCCAGCCCTCGATCTCGCGGCGCACCAGGGAGTCAAAGAAGGCCATCATCCGCGGGTCTTCCTGCACGGACTGGTTGGCGTAGTCATGTGACAGGCCACTCCCACTGTTCAGCACCAGGCTGATGTACTCTTCATGGGTATAGAGGCAGCGGGAATCATCCTCAATCCGACCGTCTAGGTCTCCTGTACACCCCGGCTGCTTGTATGGGCTCCAGATCTGCACAGAAGGCAAAAACAAAACCAAGGAGGCCTGATTGAAAGTACTCCAAAGCTGGTGGTGATAAAGAACACTGAGGCAGAGCTTCTCTAGGCCCTTCCTGTCACTTAGCCAGGACCTGCTAACCAGCTTTAAAAATACACTCTTTACCAGACTGGATTATGTGGGCCACATATGAAAACAGAGGCTTCTAGAGTCAGGTGTTGGAAAAAGCATCGTCTAGGACATAGCATTAGCCTAGGGTCAGGAGACCTAAATCTTGTCTCTTGACCCAGAATAGTCACAACCATCTCCCCTAGCAGCCCCCTCCCCTTTAGCTTCCTCTGGGAGTAGCTTGGAAATTACAATAACCCCCTTCATAATTGCAAAGGGTAGGGGATGACTTGAAGATTGGCCAATGTGTTCAAAACTCTCAGAAGACTGAAGCTGTGCACAGAGAGGTACCACTTTTCCAAAGTGAAAACAGACCCAGCAGTCAGTCCTCTGTGGTAGTTAATATTTCAGCCTATAACTCCACTTCTCCCCAACTGCAACATTTCTATTTTTAACTAATGGGAATTGCTTACTGGCGCTTGATAAGAATAGCCAACTGCCTACACTGCATTTCCCTCCTGGACATGCAGGCATTAGTTACCCAGGAAACTGGTTTCTCTTAACCAGGTTGCTGCTGACCTGCTCCCCAACTCTCCTGTTAGCTGTAGGAATAGGCAGGACACCCCCCCAAAAGACCATCACCCCACCTTAACACTCCTCCATGCTATCATCAAACACATGGGCCGGTAGCCAAAAGAATTACGCACAGTTAGGACTCAAACTCAGGTCTGCCTGACTGCAAAGACCCAACTTTACAAGCAGAATAAGTTATGCAAAAATCAAGTTCAAGATAATTAAGCTGTCACTGCAGATGAGAACAATTAGCTTCACCTGACTACCAGACTGGTCCACAGAGCAGCACACAGAAGCTCAGTTACATCAGCCGGTAGCCATGGCAACTCAGATGAAATTCCAGGCAATTCTCTTGCCTGACAGGCTGGTGTCTATCTTTAGATGGCACCCAACCCAGAAAACAGAGCTCTTCATTCTCTATCCTCTACCAAGACAATGGCTTTGCTTTCCCAACGCTATCCAAGGACAAATTCACCTCCTTTTGAGTACTTTCTTGAGGCCCCATCCTTCCCATGCTTTATTTGCAACTTCTGAGAGGTAGCACCTTTATGGAGGATCTCCAGTTCAAAAGGGGCTGGAGAAACCTAGGTTGGCTCTCTTCATCAACTCCCAACTCAGGTTCATTTCTCCTTAAGCTGTTCACAGCCTACACCTCCTGGGCTGTTCTCCTCGCTCCATCTTCACCGCCTGACCCGGGAGAGGTTTAAGGCAGTGGTTCTCACACTCAGGGGTGCACAGGAGTCACCTTCAGAATCTTAATGGTGTTCACTCCTGAGCCCCACCCACCCTTAAGAGATTCTGATTCATGAAGTCATCAGCAGGTACCAGGGCTCTGCAATTTTAACAAGGGGAAGACTAACTTCTTAAGAAACACTAGAATACAGTTAGAAAATAAGTAGCAGAAAATAAAGGATTTGCCTGAAGAGATTCTCAAATTCTTTGTGAGACCCAATGTTCTGAGCCATTTAGACTGGGCCCTCAACAACGGGCTCAAGCTACACATAACTATTTCTACAAACAAATGTCCAAGAGAATTAAAGTTCGGTAGCTTAGAAAGGAAACTGAGGGGTCCCTTAGGACTTTGGGGCGGGGTGGGAGGGTCTTATCCTATATTCCAAGGCCAGATCTCTTACTCTCCCAGTTTAAAAATGGTAAAATTTTACTAACCATGCTGTCTAATATAAAGATAAATCTCTACGTGCTTCACAGAAACACAAAATTTGTTAACAGAAGTACAAATATTAAGGGTGGTCCAAGTATGCAACAAGCCAGTTTCTAGGTTCTAATCTACCATCCAGTCCCTGAGTCTTCACTTCAGGAATGAAAATCATTAACACTGAAAGCAGCTTTTATTTGGGCCCTGGAATGTATTAAGCTGAGGTAGACTTTCATTCCTGAAGCCTGGAGTAATGGAACAAAACGCTGCATCAGGAGGCGAGACGTGAGTGTGGGTTCCTACTCAACTTGGGCTTACCTCAGATAAAGCTTAGCTCCCTGATCTAAACAGTGAATTAGATGGGTCTCATCCAACCCTAAGATTCAGAGCAAAACAAAACCATTATCCCAGACAGCCAGTCTGCAGTCCTCCAGGGACTTGTGGCACCGAGCTGCAGGGACAGGCAAAACAGGTAGGAACCCCAGCCCCACAGGGCCCTGGGCAAAATGACTTCACTCTCGAGCACATCTTTTCTCATCTGTAGAAATGACAATGATGAAATGACATAACCTATACCAAAGCACAAAAGAAATGTGGTGCTTTCTCTTTCACTTGGCAGCTGAATTCCTCACCCAGAAAGCTTTAGACCCATCCTCAAAGAGACTTTTGAACTTCAGAAGTATGGACCATCCCAATTATCTTAGTCCTCATCCTAAGAATATTTTGAAATATTTGTTAAAGTATTTATTTCTTTACACTGAAAGTCAGCAACTCAGAAGTAAAGCACCAAAAAACCCAACCCTCTGCCCCGACATGTTAAATGTGGATAGACAAGCCTCCTCCTGGGGCACGTTTCATAAGAAAAGGAGGAGAGGGATGAGCAGATTTCTCTCCAAGCTTCTCTGAGCTTCTCTCCAAGCTCAAGAGATTGCTGAGGGGGAAAGAGGCCCTTCAACTCTTATTCAAACATTGTCAAAATGGAAAGCAATTAAGTAGCAAGTGTTCTGATCTACACAGGTGCCCAGGATATCCCTGACATAGCAGCTCTAAGCCCTCTCCTCTTTGTACCATTATATTAAATTAGGAAATCTGGCCATTTACCAAGAAAATCTACACTGAAAGGGACCTAACTGCTATTTAAGGGTTCTCCACTCTCTCTAATATGGCTTCCAAGACCTTCTGGGCCCACCTCCTGCCCCCCTTCCTGCCTTATATCTTAGTCCTCCATTCTTGTGCTCTTTCCTGTGGCCAAACATGGTCATTTTCTGAACAGGTCCTATGCTTCACTGCTTCTGAGCAATTATTCTTAAGTATAATGCTAGAACACAGTAGGTGATCAATAACTATTAATTCAACAAAATAATTAACTATCTATTGCCTCTACTTAGAATGTTCCTCATATCTTACTCCGTCCTTTTGCAGTCTTTATTCTCCGAATTCTAGCTCAAATCCTACCTGCCCAAGGTTATCACAGATGGGACAAAAAAACTCTCCCTCCCCCAGAGCATTTCTGTTTCCATCTCTTGTGTAGCTACTGCACTTTTCATTGTATTTACTTCTTGTCTCTCTTATAGGGTGACCTACATTACCTTTTTTCGCCTTTATGTTCCCCATAGAGTCTAGCACAAATGGCACACGTAGGTATATCATACATATCACAAATATAGTAAAAACATAGGAATGGTCTTTTGAGAAAAAAATGTCAGCACTTGCTCTGTCTTGCCCCTCCAGGCTTAACTATAAAACAAACCCCTCCTTTGCTAAACATGCACATTCAGGGGACTGAAGAAGAAGAAGCTGATCCCAACAACTGGGATTCTTCTCTTCTGGGCTAGGACAGCAGCAGTAAAGGACAAGGGAGAAGGTGGAGTAAAGTGGAGAGAAAAAAGGTCTCAGGTTGGTATAGATATTATGCTCTTTAAGCCACTGATGCTCTCAGAAATGGCAAGCAGGAAAGTGACACTTATTAAAATAGTCAGAAATTATCGGGCACAGGTAATCCACAAGGAACTCCTGGATGGCAAGTCACCATAGATATCCTCACTTGACAGATGGGGAACAGGCTCAAAGAACTGTCCAAGAGTACCAGCTGTACTGACTTAAGGTTTCAAATGGCTAAATGTGCCTCCTGGTGGGGAAGGATTCAGACCCCACTGGAACTTGGAAGCAGTAAGCTCCATAGTTCAGCCTGGATAACCTCCCAGAGAAAAAACACTTTCTTCTCTCACTCCTCTGAGAACTTGGCTGGTTTCCAAACTATGACCTTTAGGGTAAAGACTCCAGTTGACTAAACAATAATTGGGGAGACTAAGTACAGAAGCATCCCAGAGTGCACGGCCAAGCAGGAATCTCTCTTCTAAAGGAGATGCCCAAGCAGAGCTCTGAGAAACAGAATGACGTCAACAGGCCTAGCAAGGACATGCTACTGTGCCAGCCCATTAGTCATAGGCCAAAGGAGAAGAGAAGGCAATTCAAGGGACAGGGCCAATTCCATGACTGTCCAGTGAAGGACGACTGAGCAGAGGCCTCTGGCTCCCATTGCCTTCCCTCCAGCATGGGGAAGGTGACAGGCCACTGGTAAGAACAAAGAACAGGGCTCTATCCTGACTTGCCTACTAACTGGCTGTGTAACTGACCCCAGGTAGGTAGTTTATAATTGAAATCTCATCATCTCTGAAAAGAAAAAGTCAGTAAAAATGATCTAGAAGTCTTGCTCCAGTGCTGTGGGAAAACATGCGCAATCATGAAAGTAAGCACTGATCCACAGGACCAACGAAACTTTACATAAAGGAATCTGGAATGAGAACAAATAAAAATACTGACCCATCCTCCCACATTGTATTTCTGATAGCTTCCCTTGCTTAATATACAACTTGGCTTAACTCTATACGGAGGGAAGGAGGGAGGAAATGAAAACCATCAAACCATCGCAAACCAATTTTTACCTCTTCCCTGATACCTTCCCTCAGGTTTTCATTATTATTTTAGGAAAAAAAAATTAGGGGTTTTAACTTTTGGGGGGGTTATCATCTATCCTTACTTAAAAATCAAGTTATCAGAGAGTCCTAAAGGATTCATCATTTGCCCCCAAAACCTTCATTTTCACAGATGTGGAAAAGGGTCACTAGCAACTGGAAAGTGAGGGACAGGTAGTAGGCCACCCTCCTGTGAACACAGGCCAGGCTGAGTCTCTTAGCTACAGGCTCTAGACAAATTTCTTGGCTGGGTTAAGTTCATTCAGTCACTGTGCAATTAATGCAAGTCCTTAGCCTCGATCACAACCACATGCAGTGGGTTTTGATATGTTCTGAGACAATTTAGCTATGGTTCTGGCAGCCACTTAGTGATGTCTGTGCCATATTAGTACAGCAATTAATGCAAACTACACACCAAGTAACTGAGGGGATGGTGGCTTCCAGATGAGGTTTGGAAAGCAGAATGCATCAGATTCAAGATCAAAGGCCAATGGAAATGCAGTGGCATACAAGTGGTGTCTAGTTTCAAAGCCTAGTGACTATTTTTAAAAGTGGTCCTGAAAAGAGGGTTTTAAACCACTTTTTAATATCATTTTTAAAATATTTTATAATGTTAAAATTGAAAAAAATTTTAAGTAATCTTGATCCCCAACATGGGACTTAAACTCACGACCTTAAGTTCAAGAGTCGCATGCTCTACTGACTGAGCCAGCCAGATGCCCCAAAATAATTAAGAATTTTGATAGACCTTTAGTATGTTTAGGTATGAGGTCCTATATATATTGTTCTAGTTTCTTCCAATTATGAATTGTAATAATTTGTCTAATGAACAGAAGGGGAAGGTGCCTCACCTTGATAATCTTTTCTACACCAGAAGAGCAGATCATGTAGGTGTGAGGGTTAAATCGGACCTGGTTAACAATAGACCGATGCCCTTTCAGCACCATGAAGGCTCCGTTGACCACCCTACCAATGCCACCTGGGAAGACAGAAGGAAACAAAAATCAAATGATGAAATGGATAAAAGTAATAGGTTCCAGTAATGGCACACAAACAGCTCTGAAGTGGAGCCAAGATGTTTTATTAACTATGCCACCAGCAGAATGCTTAATCTTCAGATAAAGTTGCTATGGAAAGAGGGAAGATGAAATATTCTCTCAGCATATGTGCTCTTACCAAGAGCCTTTATTTAGCCTTTAAGCATTGCCCACGCCCACCCACTGCAATTCCATTGTCAATGAAGCCACAGCCACTTAAAACATTTCTCAAGTTTTTGATCCCCAAGATAGAACCCAAGTGTTACCTTAGAAAAGGCCAGTCATGAACAGAATGAGACTGAACTACTTGGGAACAGTTAGGCATCTGAGCCAGGGACATGCAGAACCAGAAGCATACAATTACCTAAATGCACAAAAAAATCTCTGATCCATTTGCCCTTACTTGCTAGGATGAAGGCTGCAAACAAACAAACATACAAAAGCCACTGGGAAAATAATGGAGAAAATCCTTCTGTTACCCTGATAGCAGGCAGTGCTAGGGATAAAGAAAGATTTGGACCACTTTCCTGATAGGGAGAGCCCAAGTACTAAGAATCTGAATTAGAATAAGGGGCTAAAAGACAGGATGTATGGATTAAAATCAAGAGGCCACTGATAAAAAGTTACATTTTAAGGACCATCCTATAGGCTTTCTTCTTCAGTGACTGGGAAAAGCACTAGATGCTTGGAATTTATAACACAAATGAATATGTCATCATTTATAAACCTGGAATAATCTCAAAGGTTCGACTTCAATGGATCACACAAGAACACATGCACCCATGTTCTAAACAAGGTCGCTTCTGGGTAACCATCAACAGCTCAGTACACATAGGCCAACCTGTGTTCCCAGCCAACTGGCAAAATATGATGCATTTAGACACAAAGAAGTTAAGTGTTCATTTATCTAAGCGGTGAATACCATCTTAGCCCCCACACCCCAGGAGTATGGTGCCATTAGGGAACAAAGTATCAGTAGGCAGCTTCCGCTCCACATGCCTCTACTTCACTCCCAACTCTACCTTGTTTAAACCCTCATTCCAGACATTTCTCATCTCACTGTCTACAGGGACAATGACTACACAACATTCCTTCTCTAAAAATAATCTGGTTCTGGAGAAGGGGTCTTCTGCTTTTGGCCTCCTGACACAACCCCCACCCCATTTTTTTTTTTTTTTTTGTCACAACTCCCCTTTGACTCATGGAAGATACTCCTCTTGACTGCCGTGTACATAAACATCTCTTTTATGACAATAGGAGCTTTCAGATCTGCCAACTTAACTAGCACTGGGTGCTTACTCGGTCAGTGACAAAAATGTTCTTTGCCTAAATTTTCCACCATATTTGCTGTCATTTTTAAAAGAGTTTGTTTGTTTGTTTGTTTGTGAGAGTAAGAGAGTGTCATGGCGGGGGGGCGCGGGGAGAGAAGTAGAGGGAGAAGGAAAAGCAGACTCCATGGTGAGCACAGAGCCTGATGGGGGTCTTGATCCCATGACTCAGAGATCATGACCTGAGCCGAAATCAAGAGCTGGAAGCTTAAACTGAATGAGCCACTCCAGGAACCCCTGACATTATTAATATTTGAATTATCCAGGATGGACAACCCACTTAAAGCTATCCATATGCCAACCCAACATCATCAAGTTTGCTAATAAACCATGAAGGAGAATGACTCGGGCATTCTCCTTTATGGACACATAAACATAGGGCATATGTTTTCATGGATCAGGAAAGGTTAGGGGCGCCTAGGTGGTTCAGTCGGTTAAGCTTCCAGACTCTTGATTTCAGGTCAGATCACAATCTCAGAGTTGTGAAATCAAGCTCTGCGTTGGTCTCTGCACTGCGCATGGAGACTGCTTAGGTGTCTCTCTCTCCTTCTCCCTCTGCTTCTGCCTTTCCTCCTCCCCAGCTGTGCTCACCAAAAAATAAACAAACAAATAAACAAATAAAAATAAAAGGAAAGGTTAAGCACCAAAGCAGGCTGCCGTGATGGGAAACCCTACATAGCCTCAGTGTACTGGGTTCCCAGAGTGGAGTGGAAGGAAGGGAAGGTAACCTGAGCCTAGTCAAAATAAAAATAAATGAGAAAATTAAGGAAAAGAGATCTACGGGAATGTAAAACAGCTGTTCCCATACAGGGATCTTACCCTCCTCAAAGGAGTTCCCTTGTTGTTGTTGTTTTCCTATGTAAGGTTGATTCAAAAAGTAGCATTCCCGGGGCACCTGAGTGGCTCAGTCGGCTGAGCGACTGCCTTCAGCTCAAGTCATGATCCTGAAGTCCTGGGATTGAGTCCTGCATCGGGCTCCCTGCTCGGTGGGGAGTCTGCTTCTCGTTCTGACCCTCCCCCTTCTCCTGCTCTCTCTCTCTCTCTCAAATAAATAAATAAAATCTTAAAAAAAAAAAAAAAAGTAGCATTCCCACTCATGGGTCCCTTCTGAATTCTGTGTTTCTAACATCCTACTCCTACCCATACCTGCACTGGGGTAGTCACTAGCAAAGAAACTTTGGGTTAAACCTAGTACAATCTCTTATTTAATCTTACTGCCTCCAAGAGAAGTAATTTAAGTAACTCAGAGAATTTGATTGACTTCCTCCTAGTCAAGTAAATGGCAGAATCAAGATTTGAACCAGTCTGTTTGCCCATAATGCCCCCAATATCCTTTCCACTGCACTGTAACAGCAGCCTTTAAGAGATGAAAGGATTTGAACAGGAATGGAGTCTGAAGCTCATAAAATATTTGGAAATCTTTCTGGCAGTTACCGTATGAGTTGGTTTTCTTTTTAAGCCCTCAACTTAAAAATGGGAAGGGGCAGATTTTATCCAGTGGTATCCAAAGCACAAGCTCCACTGTATCCGCCCAGGACATTTCATCATATTGCCAACACTGAATAGTTCATGAGAGCTTGCACACCTAGAATGGGGGATGCAATGGCTGGACTAAAGCAGGTGCTCAGTAAGTACTTGTTGAATGGCCAGTGTTTCAGGAGAGGGTGATTCTTTTTTTCTTTTCAGGATTTTTATTTATTTATTTGCCAGAGAAAGAGCACAAGAGGGAGAGTGGCAGGCAGAGGGAGAAGCAGGCTCCCCACTGAGCAGGGAGCCCTATGCAGGACTCGATCCCAGGACCCTGAGTCATGACCTGATCCAAAGGCAGACACCTGATTGACTGAGCCACCCAGGCATCCCAGGAGAAGGCAACTGTAGAATAAGTACTACCCATAGGAGGACAGATGGAAGGTCTCATGTCTTAAAGAATCAACTACCATTGACCTAAAGCTTATCAACCAAACTGACCTTTCTGCCAAAGCTGATTTGGAATACAACTTCAGTAACTTCTGGGCCTGAAGAATAACTAAAGGGTCTCAACATCTATAAACTCAGACCATGGGAAAACTTTCTATTCTCCCATACAATGTGACCTCATCTGGTTTCTCTTCATGGCAGCAACTTTATTTATTTATTTACTTTCTCTTTCAAATCATTTAAATAAGCTTGCAATGATTCAAACTGTGGAAGGAGGATTCAAACTTGTTCCCTTAAGAGGGATGCTACCATGACTGCTTCACACAAGCATGATCAAAGGCAGTGATGAGACCAGATTCCCAAGAGCAAGGGTGGTAAGAAGGCTTCAAGGCTCAGTTTGAAGAGCTTAGTTTCACAAAGTCTCTGAGCGGTAGCAAAAGAGACATGAAATGTAAGGGACCCTCAGAGGGCGCGGTTGCTGGGTCATGAACATCTCGAAGTGTTTCTTGACGGTGATTCAGTGTTGAGAGTATTCGTCATCTGGGGAGAACTGAGCAGGATGGGCTGAGCAGGTCTGCTGTCCCACAGGGTCAGGCTTCTTCAGCATACAGACCCAGTCTCCCTGCTCGTTGAGATAATACTGGAGAAACACAACCACACCAAAGCCAGAAGTTCCAATTCTGCCCATGGCAGCAATTTTAATACAGGTCTTTCCTCCTTCTTCCTGCCCAAACTGGTAACTAGGAAATCCACAGAGCCAAGAGACTGATGGTGACAATGGCTATAGGAAGAATTATGGCTGCCATTTGTTTAAGTCATCCAAGGCTGTGTACACAGAATCCAAACAGTGAATGGGCTTCAGGGAGGCTTGATAGTCTCTCTCCTGGTTTCTGGGTTTCAAATGACTGAATACAGCTGCTACTGTACAGTTTAGGTATAATGATTATTAGAGAATAGATTTTTATCAGTCCTGGAGATTTGTATAAACCAGATTTCTTCTGTCTGAAATAGCTAAAGATGCCAGTATCAGTAAAATATCAAAATAACAACGTTATCAAAAATAACAGTATATATGAGAACTTAGGGTCTCCTCTCTCCATTACTTAGCTAGACTGTACCCATCAACAGGAGGATCAAGTTGGCAAAGAGTCAGGCAGGGAATATTCTTTGCTAAGAACTATGTAAGCTACAAAATGTCCCTTCAGCTGATGATTCACAGACCTGTAACCCTCAGGCAAATAATACATTATATGTTAATTTAAAAGAAAAGTCCCTTCAGGATCATCTCTCAGAGAGCCGTTAGGGGCCTGATGCAGATCAACCTCAACCCATGGTTACTGAGCTGAGTCAAGACCTCATCACTAATAATGGACACCAATGACTGAAACAGCACATACCCGGGGAAAACCACCTCATTCATTCTCCAGCTGTCATTTGTTTATCCACTTCTGTACAAACCAACGGTCATTTCTCTCAGTCATCTGTTCTGACTGGCCCACCAAACACATTGGCATCACTCTGTAGGGTTTTTTTCTTTTTTTTTTACAAAGCCAAAATTCTACATCTCCATCTTCCCTTTGGTTCAAATGGGAATGGGATGCTAGGGAGGTGAAGAAGGCTATAAATCCCCTTACCTATTTTCCTGCAAGGTCTTAGAAAAGCAGTGGACCATCTTACAAGATTCCGGTATCAGTGACTGACTCACTACCACAGGGGGATCCCAGGAAACAAGGGACTCAGAGAAAACACCTTACTCAGAACCCCAATAAACACCATTCTAAAATGCCAAAGCCAAGTGTCCCTCCAGAGAAGACAAGGGGCTAAGTGTATAGTCCTCATTTCCCTTCCCTTTACCTATGCTCCCCTTTCTACAACATTCAGCCAGAGATTTGTCCCCTCAGGACTTTCAAGGGTCAGGACACCACTCCCATTTCTTGACAACTTGTTACTTCTGTTCTTTGTCAATTTTATTTGCTTTAACAAAATCCTCTAAGAATGATGATGTTTTCAGCTCAAGAAGTAAAAGCAGCCAGGTTAAGATTTCTTGATACTTTAGTCTAAGGCCAGTACTCTGTTACTCAGAAATGCAAATTTATCTACTGCCATCTTAATTTCCTGTCTTCCATCAGCCCCTTCCAATCATCTGGTCCCTGTTCTGGGTCCCTTACTACCACTTTTACACTTCACCCTCCCTAATCTCAGTGTTACCCACCATTTCCCCATCCCATTCTCAGAGGGGTGTTTGTCCTACCCATTAATTAATGGAAGGGGGGAAAAAACCCAAAAACTCTGACAGCAAAATTAATACTGGTATTTTATCCAGTTCATTGATTTGGGATTTATTTTATAACAAAATACTTAACATGTCCTGTTCTGTAGCCCCAACTGCCATTGAGGACCTCTTCCCAGTAAGATTGATAAGTTGCTCTTAGATTTCTGTTTTGTTTTGTTTTGTTTAAGTTTTAACTTTTTTTATTTTTTTTATTTTTTTTATTTTTTTTTTTTTTTAAGATTTTATTTGTTTATTTGAGAGAGAGACAGTGAGAGAGAACATGAGCGAGGAGAAGGTCAGAGAGAGAAGCAGACTCCCCAAAGAGCTGGGAGCCCGATGCGGGACTCGATCCCAGGACTCCAGGATCATGACCTGAGCCAAAGGCAGTCGTCCAACCAACTGAGCCACCCAGGCGCCCCAAAGTTTTAACTTTTTTTAGTAATCTCTACATGGGGCTCAAACTCATGAACCTGGGATCAAGAGTTGCATACTCTTCTGACTGACCCAGCCAGGTGCCTCCTAGAACATTGTTAATGGTGATATTTAAACAAACAAACAAACAAACAAAAAACCCTTGCACTCCTGGGTGGCTCAGGTCATGATCTCAGGGTCCTGGGATTGAGCCCCAGTTAGGTTCCCTGCTCAGTGGGGAGCCTGCTTCTCCCTCTCTTCCCAGCTCATGCTCTCTCCATCTCTCTCTCTCAAATGAATAAATAAAATCTCAAAAAAAAAGAAAAGAAAAGAAAAGAAACCCTCAATACTCAGATAAAAATGACAGATTATGGTAAAGGAAACGCTTTTAGCATTTCATGGGCAGATCCTATCTGGTGGGCTCTAGGTTGGAATATCAAACAAAATTATGCAGAATGTATTAATAGGGCAAGATAATGAGTAAATACATAAAAGAGTGGTACCACTTTACAGGGGGAGGGGTGCAGAGAAGTTGAAAAAGGTGGCAGTGGTTACTCAAATAATAAAATGGATATCAAATCACTGTAATTACACAGTCCTTCCCTAACCTCGGAGATACCAAAGAATCCAATGGTCTAATTCAGTCCTCATTCTACTTATGGGACCTATCAGCAATATCTGATATAGTTGCCTCCCCTTTCTTCACTGCCTTCCTAGGACCACCTTCTCATGGTTTTTCTCTTATGTAATTGGTCACTCCTTCTTGCTTTCCTTTTTGGCTGCTCTCCCCGACTCCGTAACACTGGAATGCCTTAGAGCTCAGTGGTTGCTTCCCTTCTCTTGACTAGCTATACTCACTTGTTTGCTGATCTCACCCAGTCTTGTGGCTTTAAACACTACTTATATGCAAACAAAACTCAAATTTTTATCTCTAGTTCAGAACTTCTCTTGAACTCTCGAATTTCATACCTCTATTATCCAAACTGTTCAACATCCATCTCCACCTGGATGTTTAATAAGAGACTTCTCAAACTCTACCTGCTCCTCCTCTCCCCCAGTCCAGTCTATCAGGAAATCATGATCAGGATTTACCTTCAAAAAACGTCTAGACTGAAACCTCTATTACCTTGATTTAAGCCACCACCACCATCACTCACCTGTATCATGGGGGACTCCTACTAGTTCTCCTCATTCCTATCCTTGGCAGCCCCACACCCACCATCTATCCTCAATTCCACAGCCAGAGTGATACTGTTAAATTAAGTTAGATCATGTCACTCCTCTGCTCAGAATTCTCTAATGGGTCTTCTGTTTCACCCACAATAACAGCCTAATGGGACACCCTTTGTGCCCTACTTAACCCTATTATTCCCCTCCCCCCTACTCTACTTCAAAACACAGTTTTCCTTGTTATTTCTCAAACACATGAGGCACATTCTCACTTCAGAACTTTGCATTGGGTTGACCTAAAATGTTCTTACCCCAGATTTCTGCATGGCTAACTCCCTTACCACTTTGAGGTTTTGCTCAAATGTGATCTTCTCAAAGAGGTCTTACTGAACATCCTACCTAAAAAGCTGCAATACCACTTCCATACCCCCTTATTCTACTCTATGTTATCCTTTTCCTTAGCATTTCTAACCTATTAAACATAATCTAATTTATTGTGTTTATTGTTTATTGTAAGTTTCTCTTGGTAGAACATAAGCTCGATGATGGCAGGGGTCTTTTGATATATAATCAAGCCTCGAACAGTGCCCAGCATGGACTAGGTTTTCAATAAATGTTTGACAAGTGAATGAAAAGATATGAGTGTATTTGACTGCAGAATATTAGTATACCGGATAAAACTCAATCTCCATTAGTGTCCCCATCATCCAATGTGTGGGGTATCCAAGTGTTTCTCCATCTTCCTTCTGACAAATTTGGATATTTCTTTTATGGCATTTTTACTATAGTAAAAGCAGAGAAATAAAGGGGCTAAAATCCTATCCATCAGTCATGGTCCTCTGGAATGCTGTTTTCCATGAAAACTTTACTGATCCTCAAAATCTCTTCAAGCCTCCCTTCATTATCTTTTTCTATGGGCCCTGGAACCCCACTTTTAAATTCAGCATGTGCATACACACACATCCCCTTTTCTCGTCTTTCTTAGACTTGAAGTTCTTTGAGGGCAGGAAAGTATTTATTCTTTCAGTCACCCATAGGGTTTTGCATAATGTCTTTTTTTTTAAGATTTTATTTATTTATTTGACAGAGATCATAAGTAAGCAGAGAGGCAGGCAGGGTGGGGGGGAGGCAGACTCCCCATTGAGCAGAGAGCCCGATGCAGGGCTCAATCCCAGGACCCTGAGATCATGACCTGAGCCACAGGTAGAGGCTTAACCCACTGAGCCACCCAGGCACATCGGGTTTTGCATATTGTCTTTTTTTTTTTTTTTTAAGATTTTATTTATTTATTTGACAGAGAAAGAGATGACAAGCAGGCAGAGAGGTAGGCAGAGAGAGGAGGAAGCAGGCTCTCTGAGCAGAGAGCCCGATGCGGGGCTCGATCCCAGGACCCTGAGATCATGACCTGAGCCAAAGGCAGTGGCTTAACCCACTGAGCCACCCAGGCACTCCAGCATATTGTCTTATGTTAGGATACTCAGTAAGTGAACAGACTGAAGTAAATCCCCGTATCATTTTCTCTGGAGCAAGGCTTGAAAGAGAAGGCTAAAGCTATTATCTACCAAAATGAGGCAGGTACCTTTTGAGGCAATTAATCTATTTCATTCTTGATACCACTGGTAGAATTAAGAGGTTCCTGTTCTGAGGGGCAAGGGACTACTTCTTTACCTTGCTATGTCTAAAAGAGTTGTCCAAATAACCTGAGTAATTCCAAAAGGCCTGAGTGAACATCCCCTGTGTCTCTAAGTTTCAAACCACAAGAATTAAATCAGAGTAGGGAGGGGTGCTTGGGTGGCTCAGTCGGTTAAGTGTCTGGGGATCAAGTCCCCATATCAGGCTTCCTGCTCAGGGGGGAGCTTGCTTCTCCCTCTCCCTCTGCCACTCCACCTACTTGTAATCTCTTTCTCTGTGTCAAATAAATAAATAAAATTCTTAAAAAAAGAAAATGATTAAATCAGGGTAGTGACAATACAGAGAGTGTTGGATGCCTCCTAAGGAATCACCTTACCTACCTAAGACTTAAAGAAAAAAAAAAAAAAGTCCGATGGGGACAGTCAATGCTCAGTTAAAGCTCAAAGAGCTCCACAGGCAGCAGTGCTTAACTGCACAAAAAGTAAATTATACTAGTTCTTCTTTGATCATCTGTATATCACATGTGTTTACAACCAACTACTTGTGACCAATTAAAAACAGTTGTTCTTCCAGGCATAAGGGAGGGGGGAAAAAAAGGCAGATGCCCAGGCCTAACTCACTGAGAGTGAAGACAGGTCTAGAAAAAGGAGGAGACACAGAGCACACACACATGTGCAGGCCCATGAAAATGCATTTACAGCTGTTTCCATTGGCCTGCTGGCAGTGGGGGTGGCTGCAGTGACTGGGCAGTGAAACTGCATGTTTTCCCCTCTGTTCAGGGAAAAATCTGTCACAGAACCTTACCCCTCTTCAACTACCAATGAATCAAGAGCAGCCTTGATGCAACAACTCAACCAGCCATTCCTGAGGGAGAGGAAGACAAAGTCTTGGACTCTAAGGAGTTTTTCAGAGAAGAGTCCAAAGGGAGAAAGCTTTCTTCCGGAGGAGTAACAGTCATGGCAGAGCAGCTGCTAAACACCCTCACCGGCACCCTCAGGAGGTGGATGTTATTACGCTGGCTGTACTGTTGATAGCACTAATGTTCTTGTCTTACAGATGAAGAAATAAGTTTGGCAAGATTAAACAATTTTTCCGAAGCAGAAACTAGACGAATGGATCAGGAGTTAAATGCAGGCCTACCAACTCTAATACATTATGTTTCTTTCCATAAACAGGAAGGTCTTCACATAGAAGCAGATCTCAAGGGAAACAAGTCTTATCTGTAAAAACCCTAAAGCCCTTTCCAACAAGAATTAGGGGAAAGGGAAGGAGAAGATAATAAGAAGATTTTCCAGAGACACCCACATGTTGCCAAATTCATTACTTCCATACCTAAGTTACTAGGGAGCAAATGCTTTGGAAATTACGGATCTGTGGACGACGATCCTACTCTACAAGGCAGTAACAACGTCTTATATTTGAAAACACACATTTTTCAGAAATCTCCCGAGACTTTTAAATCATTTTGTGATATGAGGACTTGGGAGGGGAATGGTTTTTACAGTAGAAACTAAAGCTCAGACAATTGCTGTTACATAACTTGCCTAGAATCACTCCATCAGCTAGTTAGTGGCAGCACTGGACTGGAATCC